>NC_068933.1:18200000-19450000 GCF_023091745.1 Budorcas taxicolor | reverse complement strand
AGAGGCCTCAGGAGGAATCAGTCCTGCTGACACCTCAGTCTCCAACTTGATTCCTCCAGGACTGTGAGGAAATAGCTGTTTGATGTAGAAGTCACCAGGCTGCGGTACTTGACCCAACTGACTAATACAGGAGCCATCACTGAAGACTTGGGGTGGGAGGGACATCTGCTCTCACAGCCTAGCAGGTAGGAAAAGAGAAAAAGGGCAGCCTCCTGTCTGCCTGGTAGAAGGGAGGGGTGTGGATGCTGCAAACTCTAAAAGGCTCACTTGACACCAAGTAGCAAATTTTTGTAGTATTGTTCGTTGATAATTTTGTGATGTTGTTTCAGGTACATTAAGCATTACAGAGGCTCCTGGTGGCTGATATGGAAGCCTGACCACCCAGTTAACACATGACTTGAATAACCTTTTGGATCATAACATGTTTGGTTTTTTAACAACTTTTATTGGAGTGTAGTTGATTTACAGTGCTGTGTTAGTTTCAGGTGTTCAGCAAAATGGATCAGCTATACATATACATTTATCAGTCTTTTTTTAGATTTTTCTCCCGTACAGGCCATTACAGGGTATTGAGTAGTGTGCCCTGTGCTATATAGTAGGTTTCTTATTAGTCACCTATTTTATGTAGAGTGTGTGTGTTAGTCGCTCAGTTGTGTCCGACTCTTCGTGGCCCCATGGATTGTAGCCTGCCAGACTCCTCTGTCCATGGGATTTCCCAGGCAAGAATACTGGAGTGGGTTGCCATTTCCTTCTGCAGAGGATCTTTCTGACCCAGGGATCAAACCCGCATTTCCTGTGTGTCCTGCCCTGCAGGCAGATTCTTTACCTTTGACTTCTCCCCAAATCACACAATTCCTCCAGTCCTCACAGTGAGATGCTGATGCCTGCCAAGCCCTGTCAGAACATGAACAGGCCTTGGTTGGCTGGGGGTAGGGGCAAAGTTGAGAGAAGAGCTCTGGAAGGAATAGAGAAAGAATATGTAGTTTTTAAATTCACTGATTTAGTGTTTTCTCATTATGTTAATTTGCCCACATTGTAAGTTACCTGCTTTTTTTTTTTTTTTTTTGCTTCTTCACTCATTTTTCCAGCAGGTTATTCCCATCTGCTTGGTATTTCACTCTGCAGAAAATGGTAGCGCTCCTGCAAGCTCAAACTGCATCATGTGCTGCTTTCTTCAGATTGTTTATAAAACTGTTAACACTCAACTTTGGGGAACTCCTCCTCTCAACGTTTCACTGTTTAGCGATTTATTGTATTTATGCTCCATACTCAGCTAACATCTAGTGAGCTCCTCATAAGTACCAGGTTCTGTTCTAGGTGCTTTTACTTATATTACCTCATTGATTTCTCAAAGCGGCCCAATGAGTAAAGATTAAGGTAAGGCTGAGGTGAGGGTAAATAATTTGGCTGAGATAAAACATCAACCCCAGGCACAGCCAGGAGTCAGACCTCGGTGACGGACACGGAAAAGGAACAACTAAAAAACAGTTACAGATTGTGCTAAGAAACTGTGTCACCAGAATGGCCGAAGTGCAGAGCCTGAGATGGGGAGCGGTGTGAGATGAGGTTATCAGCCCGGAAGGCAGGGACTTCCGTTGTCAATAAGATCACAATGACATGTGAGGATCACAAAGGAAAATGCAGTTTGATAAAGTTAAAAATGTAAGTAAATTTGTTGGAAGGAAAATACATTTTAAAACATGTCTTAGGAAGAAAAGAAGAAAAGAATGCAGTTGAAATTCAACTGAAATATCAATGTGAATAATGTATTTTTCTTCGGGCTGTCATTAAAGTGGTCTAGCAGTAGTGTCGCCAGTATTCATGGGAATGATTTGATGTATTTCTTCCACTGCCCCAATTCTGAGCTCTGTTACATTCAAAGTGAACTAATGCTTCTTGGAAAATATCCAAAAGGACAAAGGATCTTGCTTCAAGGGGTTTTCACTGGCCAGTTTCACCAAAGAATTCACTGTCAGCTCAACAGAGCCTTTCCAAAAGAGAGCAATTAATTCTGTTAGAGTAACTTGAGTACTGAGATTTAGTAGAGAGAATATTGGTGAACTTGATGGGACTGATAACAGTGGAATATTGGGGGTGCAGAACCGTCTGGTGTTGATCGAGAAAGTAACAAGAAACTAGCGGGTAGAGGCCGAGCATTTGGATGATTGTTAAAATAAGTTTTCCTGGGAAAGGACAAGCAAAATGGAAAGATAGCTAGAGACATGAGGTCTCAAAAGATAGATATTGTTAGGACAGGAGATATTAAATATATTTGTAGTGCTATTCCTATTTCCATCTTAATTTTCTGAATCTGAGCTGCTTCTGTTAGGTTAATTGAAATTGTTTTACTGTTTCAATGTCCTTGTTTTGTTTTGTCATCAGTTTCAACTTCTAACTAAAACAGTCCCATAAACTCTAAGCTTTTTGAGCAAAGGAGTAGTCTCACTTACCATCTTATCCTCAGTGCTATAACTATGGTATAATCAGTGAATGTTTTGCAATAAATGAGTTAAAGATCAGCAGAAAAAAATAGAGCTTGACTGTAAAGTTATTCTCACTAGAACCGGTTCTTCACTTTTGGTGTTCTTCGTTATCAGACAGAATCTATGGGGCTAAGATATATCTGTGTGAGACTGCCCTAGTGGATTTATAGAGGAAAGGTACTGTGTTTATGCAATACAAGCAAATTAGTCCTCCAAAACAGTGAGTTTGAATTTGAAGACAAGAAAAAGAAAATTGAAATCACGAAAAGAAATAAAAAGATGACAGCAGTAAACATTTGTGTTGAAAATACCCCCAAAACAAATTGTTCTGGAAAAAATTATGTAACTGTTCTTTGCTAATTTAAGAGAGAAAGTACTTTTTTTTTCTTTTTTTTACCTACTATGAAGGCAGGTTTTAGTATCTGAAGTTTTCGGTTTGATGTGTGCTTCGGACCAACAGTTGAACTAGGTTCAAGTTACTGACAGTTTAGCAGTGGGGGAGGTGAGTGCTACTTACCAATAGGTAACATTTTTGACAGCAAACTATCAATTGTATAATCACCAAAGCAAAACTTTTAAAAAAATCAGTTGGTAAAATATAGGACTGGATGGATCTTTGAGATGAACCTTCACTTTTAATCAAGATTGAATTTAAATCAATCTAAACTGAATCGACTCTAATATTTTTAGAGCTACTTAGAGAATAGAATTGGAGAGCATCTCTAGGCAATCATGTGGGTGTATACATAAAGTTAATTTGAATAGGATTATTTGTAGTCAAGTTTTTAGAGTATGACAAAGGATTTTATTGTTGTTTTCTGTCTAGCGGATATATACATTTCATTTGCTAGCCATAATTCCAATTTATTTATAATCAATAATAAATGGCTTCAGAATTGATACAAAAGATCAACATCTGTCTTCTTAATAGACTATTTTCAAAATTAAATTAGATTATAGATTCAAGGTGTGATGATTAATTTTATGTGTCAACTCGGCTAGGCTGTGGTGGCCAGTTGTTTCGTTAAAGACCAGTCTACCTGTTGCTGCTTTATTATTATTATTTTTATATTGAAGTATAGCTGATTAACAATGGTAT
This sequence comes from Budorcas taxicolor, assembly GCF_023091745.1. Taxonomy (NCBI): domain Eukaryota; kingdom Metazoa; phylum Chordata; class Mammalia; order Artiodactyla; family Bovidae; genus Budorcas; species Budorcas taxicolor. The sequence continues at coordinate 19,446,418 of NC_068933.1, read as the reverse complement.
AATAGTTTCAGGTAGACAGCAAAGAGCCTCAGCCAAGCATATACATGTATACATTCTCTCCCAAACTCCTCACCTGTCCTGGCTATGTGAAGCCATTTTTAGATGTGATTAACATTTAAGTCAGTAGACTTTGGGTAAAGCTGGTTACCTTTTAGAATGTAGGTGGGCCTCATCTAATCAGTCGAGGGCATTAAGAGCAAAGACTGAGGTCCCTTGAAGAAAAGGTGCCTCTGCCTCTGGACTACTATCAGACCCAAGGTTGCAATGGTGTCCCAGGCTCTCCTGCTTGCCAGCCTGCTCTGTAGATTTGGGACTCGCCAGCCACATAACCATGTAAGGCAATATTTAAATTAATATTCATTCATTCTCTACCCCTTTTCCCCTCTCTCTTTCTCTTTCTCCCTTTCCCTCCTCCCTCCTTCCCTCCCTGTCTCTCTGCACACTTACGCATGCACACACACACACACACATACACCCTATTGGTTCTGTTTCTCTCATTTTAAAAAATTTTATTTTTTTTAATTGAAGCATAATTGCTTTACATACTTTTATTGTTTTCTGTCAAACCTCAACACAAATCAGCCATAGATGTACGTAATGTCACCTCCCTCCCATCTCCCTCCCCATCCCACCCCTCTCGGTTGATACAGAGCCCCTGTTTGAGTTCCCTGAGACATACTGGGAATTTCCATTGGCTATCTATTTCATTATATATGGTAATATAAGTTGCCATGTTGCTCTCTCCATACATCTCACCCTCTCCCCATGTCCATTCGTCTGTTCTCTATGTCTGTTTCTCCATTGCTGCCTTGCAAATCAATTCATTGGTACTACCTTTCTGGATTCCATATATACGCATTAGTGTACAATATTTATCTCTCTCTTTCTGACTTACTTCACTCTGTATAATAGGCTCTAGGTTCATCCACCTCATTAGAACTGACTCAAATGCAGTCCTTTTTTATGGCTGAGTAATATTTCATTGTGTGTATGCACCACAATTTCTTAATCCATTCATCTGTTGATAGACATCTAGGTTACTTCCATGTTCTAGCTATTGTATAGTGCTGAAATGAACATGTATCTTTTTCAGTTTTGGTTTCCTCGGTGTATATGCCTAGGAGTGGTATTTCTGGGCCATATGGTAGTTTTATTCCTAGTTTGTTTTTAAGGAATCTCCATACCATCTTCCATAGTGGCTGAATCAGTTTACATTCCCACCAACAGTGCAAGAGGGTTCCCTTTTCTCCACACCCTCTCCAGCGATGAGGGCCATTCTGACCAGTGTGAGGTGATATCTCATTGCAGTTTTGATTTGCATTTCTCTAATAATGAGCTATGTTGAGCATCTTTTCATGTGTTTGTTAGCCATCTGTATGTCTTCTTTGGAGAAATGTCTATTTAGGTCTTTTTCCCACTCTTTGAGTGGATTGTTTGTTTTTCTGGTATTGAGTTGTATGACCTGCTTGTATACTTTGGAAAGTAATATTTTGTCTGTTGTTTCACTTGCTATTATTTTCTCCTCTTCTGAGGGTTGTCTTTTTACCTTGTTTCTAGTTTCCTTTGCTGTGCAAAAGCTTTTAAATTTAATTAGGTCCCACTTGTTCAGTTCAGTTCAGTCACTCAGTCATGTCCAACTCTTTGCAACCCCATGAACTGCAGCACGCCAGGCTTCCCTGTCAATCACCAACTCCCAGACCTTTCTCAAACTCATGTCCATTGAGTCGGTGATGCCATCCAACCATCTCATCTTCTGTCATCCCCTTCTCCTCCCACCTTCAATCTTTCCCAGCATCGGGGTCTTTTCAAATGAGTCAGTTCTTTGCATCAGATGACTAAAGTATTGGAGTTTCAGCTTCAGCATCAGTCCTTCCAATGAATATTCAGGACTGATTTCCTTTAGGAAGGACTGGTTGGATCTCCTTGCAGTCCAAGGGACTCTCAAGATTCTTCTCCAACACCACAGTTCAAAAGCATCAATTCTTCGGTGCTCAGCTTTCTTTATAGTCCAACTCTCACATCCATACATGACCACTGGAAAAACCATAGCCTTGACTAGACGGACCTTTGTTGGCTTGTTTGCTTTTATTTTTATTTCCATTACTCTAGGAGGTGGTTCATAGAGGATCTTGCTTTGATTTATGTCATCGAGTATTCTGCCTATGTCTTTCTCTGAGAGTTTTATAGTTTTTGCGCATACATTTAGGTCTTTAATCCATTTTGAGTTTATCTTTGTGTATGGTGTTAGGAAGTGTTCTAATTTCATTCTTTTAAATGTAGCTGTCCAGTTTTCCCAACAGCACTTATTGAAGAGGCTAACTTTGCCCCATTGTATATTGCCTACTTTGTCAGAAATAAGGTACCCATAGGTGCATGGGCTTATTTTGGGGTTCTCTATTTGTTCCATTGGTCTGTATTTCTGTTTTTGTGCCAGTACCACACTGTCTTGATGACTATAGCTTTGTAGTAGAATCCGAAGTCAGGAAAGTTGATTCCTCCGGCTCTGTTCTCCCTTCTCAAGACTGCTTTGGCTATTTGGGGTCTTTTGTGTTTTCACATGAAGTGTGAAATTTTTTGTTCTGCTTCTGTGAAAAATGCCATTGGTAATTTGATAGGGGTCTCATTGAATCTGTAGTTTGCATTTGGCAGTATAGTCATTTTCACGATATTGATTCTTCCTATTCAGGAACATGGAATATCTCTCCATGTTTATGTCATCTTTGATTTCTTTCATCAGTGTCTTATAATGTTCTATGTACTGTTCTTTTATCTCCTTAGGTAAGTTTATTCCTAGATATTGAGTTCTTTTTGTTGCAATGATGAATGGAATTGATTTCTTAATTTCTCTTTCTGATTTTTCATTGTTAGTATATAGGAATGCAAGTAATTTCTGTGTATTGATTCTGTATCCTGCGGCTTTGCTAGATTCACTGATTAGCTCTAGTAATTTTCTGATAGTATCTTTAGGATTTTCTATGTATAGTATCATGTCATCTGCAAACAGTGAGAGCTTTACTTCTTCTTTTCAAATCTGGATTCCTTTTATTTCTTTTTCTTCTCTGATTGCCATAGCTAGGACTTCCCAAACTATGTTGAATGATAGTGGTGAGCGTTGACACCCTTGTCTTGTTCTTGATTTTAGGGGGAATATTGAGAATAATGTTTGCTGTGGGCTTATATATGGCCTTTACTATGTTGAGGTAGGTTCCCTCTGTGCCCATTTTTTGAAGAGTTTCAATCATAAATGGGTGCTGAATTTTGTCAAAGGCTTTTTCTGTATCTATTGAGATTATCATATGATTTTTATCTTCCAATTTGTTAATATGGTGTGTCACATTGATTGATTTGCATATATTGAAGAATCCTTGCATCCCTGGAATAAACCCGACTTAACATGGTGTATGAGCTTTTTAATGTGTTGTTGAGTTCTGTTTGCTAGAATTTTGTTGAGGATTTTTGCATCTATGTTCATCAGTGATATTGGCCTGTAGTTTTCTTTTTTGTGTTATCTTTGTCTGGTTTTGGTATCAGGGTGATGGTGGCCTCATAGAATGAGTTTGGAAGTGTTCCTTCCTCTGAAATTTTTTGAAAGAGTTTCAGAAGGCTAGGTATTAGCTCTTTTCTAAGTGTTGGATAGAATTCAGCTGTGAAGCTATCTGGTCCTGGGCTTTTGTTTTTGGGGAGAATTTTTAATCACAATTTCAATTTCAGTGCTTGCAATTGGGTTGTTCATAATTTCTATTTCTTCCTGGTTTAGTCTTGGAAGATTGAACTTTTCTGAAAATCTGTCCATTTCTTCCAGGTTATCCATTTTATTGTCATATAGTTGCTCATAATAGTCTCTTATAATCCTTTGTATTTCTGCATTGTCTGTTGTAACCTCTCCTTTTTCATTTCTAAATTTGTTTATTTGATTCTTCTCTTTTTTTTTTTTGATGAGTCTGGCTAAAAGTTTGTCTATTTTGTTTATCTTCTCGAAGAACCAGCTTTTAGTTTTATTAATCTTTACTATTGTTTCTTTCATTTCTTTTTCATTTAGTTCTGCTCTGTTTTTTATGATTTCTTTCCTTCTGCTACTTTTGAGCTTTGTTGTTGTTCTTCTTCTTTTTCCAGTCATTTTAGGTGTAAAGTTAGGTTGCCTAGTCAATGTTTTTCTTGTTTCTTGAGTTGCTATAAACTTCCCTCTTAGAGGGCTTCCCTTGTGGCTGAGCTGGTAAAGAATCTGCGCACAGTGCGGGAGAGCTGGGTTCATCCCTGGGTTGGGAGGAGCCCCTGGCGAAGGGAAAGACCACCCACTCCAGTATTCTGGCCTGGAGAATGGACCCTATACAGTCCATGGGGTCGCAAAGGGCAGGACACAACTGGGTGACTTGCACTTTCACTTCCCTCTTAGAAGTGCTTTGGCTGCGTCCCATAGGTTTTGAGTTGTCGTGTTTTCATTGTCATTCGTTTTTAGGAATTTTTTGATTTCTTCAGTAACCTGTTATTTAGAAACGTATTGTTTAACCTCCATGTGTTTGTGTTTCTTACAGTTTTTTTTTTCTTGTAATTGATATCTAGTCTCATCGTGTTGCGGTTCTGTTTCCCTGGAGAACGAACATACAGGGGTTGAAGAGCTCTCTCTATAGAGGGCTGGGCAGGCTGTACTCTGCCTGTCACAACTACCCAGCTCTCCACTGCAGCAGAGAGATAGCTGTGCCAGTGAAGGAGTGTGTCTGTGTTCCAAAAAACTCTGTTTATAGGAACAGGTGGCTGGCTGTATTTGGATTGAGAACTGTAGTTTACTGACCCTTGGATTAAATGTAACTTGATAATTCAGGCAGAAGAGATAAGTGAGGTGTATCTTTTTTTTTTTTTTTTTTTTGGTTTGTATTTTTCAAGGATGTTTACTTAAGCCAGGTTTGGAACAAGAAGCAGTTTGTCACCCTTTGGTATGTTAGGGGTTACTACTTTGGCTGACAGTCTGACTCTTCATCCTTGGTTTTACCTGTTTGATTTTTACACAAGAATTTCTTAAGGATCAATACTACAACAAAAGTATCACACATCAGTTCTAACCTGATAGCTGAGCAGTCAGCCTTTTCGCTAACATTGCAGTTTGTTTCTTAGAGGAATGATTGATGAGGGAGGAAGTGGGTTAAGCTGTAGAAAGTGCAGCCGGAAGACACAACTGGATGCCCAGTCGACCAGCCTTGAAGTTTCTTGATGGTTCCAGGTTCTAAGATGTAATTCTTAAAAGCTTTTATTTGACTCTTGCCAAAAGGAACATTCTTGCTAACACTGGTAATAATTTATCATTCCTACTCTCTCTCTTCCAATATACCACCAGTGCCAAGAAAGTACTTTTATTCTTTAGGCTCTTTCAACAAGGCAGAGGTCTTGTTTCCTCATTGTACTGCAATTAATCAGGGAGGAGTTTTAATTGGAAAATTAGAAATCTCCAAAGCAAAGTAGTATCGTTGTAGGCTAAGAAACCAGAAAGAAATTAGGCTAATCCAAGATAAAATTAGGCAGATACACTTCTGAAATGAAAATTAAAATCATGTCCCACAGTGTGACTATCCTGTGTATTTAGGTGGCCACCGGATATGGGCAGGGGAAGTATTTTAGTGTAAGAACAGTGGTGCTCATATTGCCAACTGTAAACGACATCTATTTCTCTGGAATGATTATAAGATGTAGGCACTTTTTAAAGTCATTGTTTTTATTCGTTATGTTGAACAGATGGTGTCACATCCAAAACAAGTCTTGTCCCCACACGAAGGTCTCGTGTGGACTGACTGCCATATCAGCAATAGGATTTTTGTGTCTCCTCGTCACTCTCTGTAAGGATGAGTCCCACCATCTTTGTTTCTACTACCAAGTTTCTGAAATGACACATCTAGATTAAAGGCAAGATATGAAATCTAAGTCCTTTTTCACCTTTTTTTCACTTTGTAAAGTCTGTTTGCATGGATGTCTTTGAGAGGTTTGTACAAATATAACTTGTCTCTTTGTAGTTTTTCTTCATTTGTGGGCCCTTTTCCTATGTAACATCTTTTATAGTTAGTATTCACAAAATCAACACATTAATACATTAATTAATACATTAATTAATTCATGTATTATAATTGCTGGTATATTTGGAGGGCTTACTGTGTGCCAGTACTTTACACTTATTACCTCTTTTAATTCCACAGCAGCTCTAGTAATACTGCATTTGTTACTCCTACACTCACGTCGTGATGGAATACCTGTTCAATAGGATCACTGTGAAACTAGCAGGAGGCAGAGATGGAGTTGGGCTTCGCCTGTCTTCATCTGGAGTCTTTGCTCTTTAGTTCTGTTATGCTTAGTAAGGTTATTTTTCATTTTGACACACTGACCTATTAAAAAATAAGATACTAAGGAAGACTCAAAATTAAGAGGCAAAAACCTTATAAACGTATAAAACCTTTCTGTCCTCTTCTAAAGTTGCTTGAAGCCCAGTTGAAACCAATGCCTTCTTCAAGATTTTCCTTTTTTAGGGGATCAGGACCACTTGGTCTTCTGTCCCTTCTTTGTGTAATGAGGTGTTGTCTTCACATCTGGGGGTGTAGGCCAGCAGGCATTGCAGATAGATTGCTTTTGGTTTTGCAGATTACTAGTTGAGTTTCTACAGTGTGCTAAGATGACAGGTAAAAAAAGTAACTCTGTTCTTGAAATTTTTGAGTCCACAGATGAAAGAATTGTTTCTCATAGGTCTGCATTGGAATTCCACTTTTATGTGATTCAAATTCATGATGTTTACTTCTGTTTGTCAATGTTTTTATTCAGCAAACATTTATGAGACAGATGCTCTGTGCTAGTTGTTTTGCTTGAAAGAGGAACTAATTTTAATAAGATCCAGCAGAGCCCAGAATCATAATATTTTTGTCACATGCATAAAACTTTAAAATAGAAAACAAAAATCTCAGATAGAAATAACTAATATGCTGCTCATTGTGACTTGTAGTAAAGCTCATCTGTCTCCATTTTCTTTTAATAAAAATGTAAATAGCTATGTTCATTTACCTCAAAAACTGGTTATTAGAAAATATAGTAAAGATATATATAAGAGATTCGAAATTTCTATATGTGTGCAGTTGGAGAATAAGTATCAGCCTAATTTTTAAACAGACCAAACTGAAATCTGTGAAATAAGTAATACTGGATAAAACTCAAAATTCACATTAAAATCCAGTATTATTTTTGGAAGATCTGTCATAAATATGATCAGTATTGTTACTTAATTCTCACATTGATATAAATAATTAAAATACATTTAACATCTATTTTTTCCAAAATTGAGCCTGTATTTTCCATATATTGTCTTTATATATTAATATATATGTATTAGAAACATGAGTAAATAACCTTAAACGGTTATTTATGAACAAAATAGAAAATACATTGTATCCTATGTGGTTTTGTCATAAGAAAGGATATTGAAACTGACAGCTCCTCCCCTAAGTTGAAAATTACAAGACAGGGACTTTCCAGGTGGTCCAGTGGTTAAGACTCCAAGCTTCCAGTGTGGAGAGGGGAGCGGGGGGCCTTGGGTTTGATCCCTGGTCAGGGATGCTTGGTGCAGCAAAAAGAAAAAAATTACAAGATAAACCATTGACCTCATAATGAGGTAAACATGGTTGCAAGAACATCAATTTCCTCAGTGTAATAAAGCACAACCAAGTGTGGTCCATATATATGTTAGTGACATAGGTCAGTTTCAACGTTTTGGCACTGCTATTTAAAGAACGTGTTAGTTATTCAGCCGTGTCTGACTTTTTGTGACCCCATAGACTGTAGCCCATCAGGCTCCTCCGTCCATGGGATTCCCCAGGCAAGAATACTGGAGTGGGTTGCCATTTCCTTCTGCAGGGGATCTTCCCGAACCAGGGATCAAACCCAGGTCTCCTGCGTTGCAGGCAGATTGTTCATTTTTACTAGTATTTATTAACTCATTTGAAAGTAGTTATACACAACTTTATTTAGAACATATGTAACAAATATGGGATTACTTCACAGAGTATATAAAAGACTCTCAAAAAGGAAAAGAAAAGAGATAGAAAAAATCAGAAGAGATAGGAAAAACCAATCATTTAATTTTTTTAATAAAAATTATTTTTAAAAGTTCACCAGTAATCAGGGAAATGAATACTAAAACAGTGATTTTTACTTTGGCAAAAATGTTGACAAAAATTAAAGACATTTTACATTCATAGGAAATTTGATAGGCTCAGAATTTTGTGGAGTATAATTGATACAACCTTTTTGGACTTTCACGTTTTACTCTATAAATTTTATCAGGATTATTTTCCATAAACATGCATCCACGAGTAACTCATTTAACTGAAAAAAAAAAATCTGTGAATTTTGAAGTACATTAAAGTAAAGCAAGCTATGAAGGACAGAAAATATCTTTGAATGCATATTCAGAATATATTAACAGCCTGGGACAAAAAACGTATTACCTCATACTGATCATACTTTTTCTTTTTTTTTTAAATGTCATTTTGTTTTACTGTTTCAGTTCTGACAACTAGAGTCATGGGTTAACAAACACATTTTCTTTAAAACACCAGAACCTCTGGAATGGTCATTAAGGGTCATTCATACATAAATGCACAAATGGATTCAAATTGCTTTTGCATTTCCTTCGATTAGCTGCAGGGGTAGAAGTTTTGATCCAAGGAAGAACTGTAGTCAATTTTAGAGCATTTTGAAGAAGGGGAAGTCAGGGCCCACAGAGAAATGCATGACGGGAGTCATGGGGTCAGACATAAAAGACAGCTCTGTCCTTCCTCTGCCCTACATCAGCCACTTTAGGGATTCTGTGAGGAAGTGCCCTCTGACTCCCTCTCGCCTCTGATGGGCAAGCACACTTGTGTTACAGGCCATTTGTAAGTCAAAGATCATCTCCTTCTGCCTGTCCCATCCTGGGGATCAGGAATGTTAGCAGAAATTGAAAGACCAGGAAATATTTAAAGGAGCCACATCAAGATCGGTGAGAAATCTGGAAATCGTCTATTTTGGGGGCTAAAAAAGAACATATGAAGATCTGCCTTTTAGATTTTCTGTTTACAGCTACAGATTGGAAGCCTGGATATCATAGGTAGGATCCACAGGAGGCTCATTTCGGCACACCCTGATCTTAACGGTCGTTCCTAAATCAGTCCAGCAAGAGAATGGGTTGCTCTCCCAAACTGTGGTTCCCACTGGCTCTAGAAATGACTGAACTGTCGCCCTTCTGGGAAGGAGGTTGGTCTGATCAGGTAATCTTAAAAATCTCTCACAGCATTACCCTCTGATTCCAATGTTCCTAATGCAAATGAAATTATACTCCAGGACAAAGAGCTGAATAGGAACAAAGATGCATCAGGAAACAAAGTCAAATCTAGACTTGCTACTACTGAGATAAGGCAGACCGTATGGCAAAGAGTTTAGTATAAATGGAGGGAGACCGCGTGGGAAACAAAGCAGGCGGACAGTACAGAAGACTTAGAGAGCTTACAGCCGCCAAGAGGGAAGGAGGAGGGAAAGGGGTAGTTAGGGAGTTTGGAATGGACATTTACACACTGCTATTTTTTAATGGATAAACAACCCACTGTTCGCTACAGGGAGCATAGCACAGGGAACTCTGCTCAATGTTATATGGTAGCCTGGATGGGAGGGGATTTGGGGCAGAATGAGAGTGATTGGTGGTTTAGCCTCTAAGTCATGTCCAACTCCTGCACACTCAGGGACTGTAGCCTGCCGGGCCTCCTCTGTGCTCTGTCTATGGGATTTCTCAGGCAGGAATACTGGAGTAGGTTGCCATTTCCTTCTCTAGCTGGGAGAGGATGGATACGTGTATATTTGTGGCTGGGTCCCTTTGTTGTCCACCGGAAACTATCACAGCAGTTAGTCAGCTATACTGGAATATAAAATAAAAAGTTTAACTGGCAAAAACAAAAACAGAAAGAAAGAAAACATCTAGGGTTACCGAGTCTGGTTTCTTGTCCCAGCCGGTTTGAGCTCTGCGGTCCCAGTCCTCATCTACCTGCCACCTTGCAGTATTCACCGCAGCCCCTCAGAGACGGCAGTTTCTCAGGCCCCTCGTTATATTGCAGGGAGCAGTTAGCCATTGGGCGTAAGAATTTGTACTTTCAGAAATCCGGCAAGAGAGATCTGTACAGTGGACATGATTTTTTTTTTCTTCTGGAGCGCTAACTCAGTGGTTGCCAACTTACAAAGAGCAGTCGGTGTCTCTGGGAGTGTGATGAGCTAGTGAACCTTTATCTGAACTCTGTAGTTGAAAGGAAACCTGAGAAACCAATCAATAAAGGAGGAAGACTCAGCAGGGCCGCACTTGATGGGGTGTCTTTCCTGCATGGGAGCCAAGGCTGGGATGCCTAGCAGGGCCTGGCTGAAGGCCCAGCCTCCCCTCCCCACCTCTTCCACAATGCTCACCTCTCCTCTAAACAGTCTAACAAATACTTAAAGAACGTTGGCTTGGAAAGAGCTAAATTATTAACCTACTCAAGATCTTATGTCTCTTTCAGGCCCTGTGTTTGCTATAAGCTTCATATAACATATTGCCCGTCTCTTTTCTCTGTTTCTGTAGTGTCCATGGAAAACATTGGAGAACAAGGTAAGATACATCACTGCTTTAGATCTGAAATTTTAAAGATAGTTTGAGAAAATAAATAGCATTCATTTATATTTGATTAATAAATGATACTTTGAGAATGTTGAAGTCAAGATGGGGTAAAAAGACATCTCAGGCTGAATTCTCTGAGACGCTTAGCAGAGACCTCTGGCCTGAAACGGCAGTCATTGTGCCAGAGACTTTTGTGGCTTCCAGATACAGGAATATCAACTATCTCCTGTTTCCACACAGAGTATGACTTCGTACCTGAGTCACCTACATAATTCATGTAAAAGACCATTGGCTCTATTCCTTGATCATCTCACACTGATTTTAGGTGCCTTATTAAATAGTTCGATGTTTTAATGATTCTGTAACAGAAATATCATCGTCCTTTGAAAAGCTGAAATTGCTGTTAAGGTTTAAAAATACCAAACATGCTATATTTTAAATTTACATATTTTTTCTACACAATTAAGTTATATATTAATGTATTCTCCAATACACTGGGTACCAAATTAATATTTTAGATTTACATAGGGTTTCAAGACCAAAACACAACATGGAGTGTGTTTGTGTGCAGTATCTAAGAAGAATATTCAGAATGCTTTTCTTAATCATCACATGTGATCAATAAGAAACTTAAGCTCCTCTTGGAGGAATTTTCTCTTTGTTCAGATGATCTCTGGTTAAAACTGTGGTTGCTGAAACAGGGCAACCAGATTTGACTCAGGCTGAGCAAAATAAGCAAATAGCTTATTTTGCTTTTGCTATTCTTTGTTAGTGAAGCAAAGTTATTAAAGCCTGAATGTTATAACATTTGTTTAACACTGTGTGTATAGCTTAAAGTTGCAGGCATAACTTCCTTATTTGTATAATTTAAGAGAGGTCCCTGTAGCTATTTTGCCAATAGATGGACCCATTTACAGATGGGAGGGTTCTGATCATAGGATGGTAACTAAATAATTAAATTATTTGATTATTTTAGAACAAACATACCTTTTGTGAATACCATGATTTTAGTGTGTACTCACATACTACAGTGATAATTTTGTTTCTTTCATTTCAGTTGTGTGCCTGATTGCTTATCATCTACTTTTTGCAATGTTTGTCTGGTCGTATTGGAAAACTATCTTTACATTACCAATGAATCCTTCAAAAGAAGTAAGTTAAAATATTAGTATAGTTATCTGCTAAAGATGGAAATCTGAAATATTGCTGTCTAAAGAATGAATTTTATATCTTTTTATTAATATTGCAAACCTATTGAGCCTAGTGGTTTTTTTATGTTAATATGTTAAATAGTTGAATTTTTACTTGGCAAATATTATTTTTCCACTGTATAAGTATTATATTTACAATATTAAATATGTTATATGTTCCACTTCTACTTTGGGGTCAGACATAAGGATGGATGGATGGTAGATAGGTTGATAGAAAGATAGAGCTGAAGGTAGACGTGTTTCTATTATAATCATCATATTAGTGGTTCATTAGTTGGCTGTCAGCTACCAGAAACAACAATAATAAAATAACCACTTACCTAATCTTTCCCGCTTTCAAAGTCTGTAGCTACTCTACAGCTGCTGGGCACCCAGGCTCCTCTCCTGTTACTCTGACATATATAGCATCTATTCCCAGAATTACTTCTTGACCTAAAATGGCTGCTTCAGTTCCAGCCATCATGTCTACATTCCAGGCAGCAGACCAAAGAAAGTAGAAAAAGAGGAGTAGAAGTAAATGTCTTTTTCTTAAGGACACTTTCTAAAATTTGCCGACACCATTTCCACTTATATTTAGAATTCAGCTGGTTACATGGCCACATTTGGTTGCACAGAAGACTGGAGTTTGGTCTTTATTCTCAGTGGCCATGTTAACCATGGGGCTTCCCTGATAGCTCAGTTAGTAAAGAATCCATCTGCAATGCAGGAGACCCCAGTTTGATTCCTGGGTCAGAAAGATCCGCTGAAGAAGGGATAGACTACCCACTCTAGTATTCTTGGGCTTCACTTGTGACTCAGCTGGTAAAGAATCTGCCTGCAATGCAGGAGATCTGAGTCTGATCCCTGGGTTGGGAAGATCCCCTGGAGAAGGGAAAGGCTACCCACTCTGGTATTCTGGCCCGGAGAATTCATGGACTGTATAGTCCGTGGCGGTGCAAAGAAATCAGACACGACTGAGCGACTTTCACTTCACATTAACCATGTTAAAAGGACAGAGTCGATACTGAGGAACATCTAACAGTCTCAGCTCAGAAGGTTTTAAATAAAGTTATTTGTTCAAATACACATTTTGAAACGATCATTCTGGCTAACTTTTTGTTTCGGGGTTCTTAATCCTGGTTAAATGTCCTTGAGGCAAAGAGCTATATTTTACTCATTGTTGTATTCTTGACACTTGGTCTAGTACATAGATGTTGCATAGAAATAAACTTTGCTCTGATAATAATAGTGTGGTTTTAGTAGGCTAACCTGAAAAAAAAAAAAAGAAAGAAAGAGGTCTAAGCATCACTGTGAATTATTTCCTGAAGTAATCTGTTTGAAACGCAGCTGTGGTCAAAAAGGCCAGTAAATACGCTGTGTGAACTGAGAAAGGATATTAAAAACAAAACCGCAGATATCGGCATAGCATTCATAGCAGGCTTGGTCTAGAGTGCCAAGAGGTAGCCTTTTCCTTTCTTTTCTCACTTTCTTTCCCTACCTCTTTTTCCTCCCTCCTACCATGTTTTTTCCCTTCCTATCATCTTTCTTGCCTTCATCATAACCTGAATTGTAGGTTTGAACGAGAAAACTGACTTTTAGCTAGATCATCTCATCCACTCTGGTGGTTTGCTTATAACCTCTGTGTTGACACAATTTCCACATCTGTTTCTAGCCTGACCTCTCCCATGGATTTCAAACTTCTGTATCTCCCTGCCAAACACAAGTCCTTGATCATTGCACTGACACCACAGACACAGCACATCACAGACTGAAGTCACCACCCTATCCTTCCCCAAACCATGACTCATCTGTTTCTTATGCGTGTTCATGCTACTGCCAACCATGTCGTCATTCGAGCCAGAAGCTTGGCATCCGCGCCCCTCCACCAGCACCCACATTCTGGAAATGTGCCACTTCCTCATTCTTCTCTTTCAGTTCCGGCCCCTTTCCCTTTACTTTCCCTCATTGCCCTAATTTGGAGGCTCAGTCATCCCTCTCGTCTTGACACATCGCAGTTTTCTCTGTGGCAGTCACCCCTGCCAGTCTTGCCCGCACTCTGGGATTCGAGGATCCTGCAGAAATCCATCCTTCATTCTGAAGCTGAGGCTTGACTTTTTCACTCTGCTGCTTCTGGCTACTCAGGGACTCTGCCCACCCCACAGGGAAAAGGCTGGACTCCCTGGCTTGGCAACGATGACTCTTGCCCAGATTTTGGACTTCTTTCTTTATACTCTACTAACTCTTAATTATATGTCCTTTGCTGTTAACCATGCCATTATTTTCTTTCCAGAATTTTCTTACCTCCTTTCTCATGGAAATAATTTTATTTTTATGCACAGTGGCAGCTCCTTCGTGGTCTCCTTTGCTGGTTCCTCATTATCTCCTGCTAGCATATGGCAGAGCTAACATTCAAAGCAAAGTCTTTTTGACCTTCACAGCTGCACTCTTGTCCCTACACCATGCTCTAGCAAAAAGAGTAGACACCGTATTCGGAGAGAATGGTGCTCAGGACATCAGTTGGAGTATAGAGGAAAAACTTAGCAAAATCTCTATTCATATTTTACTTTTGATTTATTTTTTTTGTTAAAAGGTAAATTTGATTTTATTTATTTATTTTTTTAATATAAATTTATTTATTTTAATTGGAGGCTACTTACTTCACAATATTGTATTGGTTTTGCCATACATCAACTCCTTTTTTAAAAATTTCATATATAAGGTACATAATATATTAGCTAATAATATATATGTATGACTAAATATGCATATACTAGCAGTACAGTCTCCAATTATTCTTTTACAGATAGGGTTACATGATCAAAAGAGTTTGGAGACCATTGTCATGAAATAAAGAGTCCTTGTCTGCTGGTTAATAATCTTATTCCATTAATAAAATGCAAGGTCTTGGGCCAGTCTTTTAACTGATCAGCAGCCAGAGAACCCTCACTTATAAAATGACGGTCCTGGACTTCAGCTGCCCTTTGGAAATGAGATTTTAAATATAGGAGAAGAGAAAATAGAAGAAAATAATGTAAATATCGTCGAGTCACTATTGAGAGAATATAAGTTTTCAATTCATAAGATTTTCTTCCAATATAAAAATAACCATACTAAATAATATTTTGAAAATGAAGAGTAGGCAGAAAAAGAAAAAAATAAATCCCACCACACTAATTCAGCCAGTTTCTATTCTGAATTTCTTCTAGTTATTTTTCCTAGTTGTATTTAGAGGGCACATACTCTTATTTTTTTCATGTAATAGTTCTTCATTGGTTTATTTTTAAGTACAAATTACCATTTTTAATAACAACATGATATTCTCACTGAAACATTGGAGTTTTAGGCTGATCCCAGCTTTTCATATTATAGTGTTGTTAATGTGTTTATTCATAGAGCTTTACTCATATTTTGGGTTATTTTCCTTAATGTAAGTTATCAGAGGTAGAATTTCTAGACAAAGGAAATTTAAGTCACTTGCCAAATTGTTTCCCAAAAGGATTGTAGCAATTTCCAAAGCTACCAGTTTCATCAGAGCCTTGGCACACTGTGTGCTGTTCTTAAGAAAAGTTTCCGATTTAATAGGAAAAATGTTTTATGTTTTAATTTGGACATTTTAGGTACTAATGAGGTGATATGTTTCTTTTTTTCTTAAGTCAGAGACAACTAGCAAAAAAGGAAATACAATTCTCTGAGTTTTCTGTGTGTTATTAGATTTTGCTTTTTCCTTAGTTTGTACATCCTTTTGAAATCATACTTTCCTTTTATCTGAAAACTGTATTTGATTCCAAATATTGATTTCTGATATCATTCTCCAATAAAAGGAAGAAGAACTCCTTATAGAAATGGCTAATTCTAGAACTAGGGCAGGAGATTTTGAAGATGAGCCAGAAGCATCTTATCATGCCAAAAAATAAAGAAGTACTCTATAAAATAAAATATATTGATGGTGATATGTCCAAGGGCCATAGGATCCAGTTGAACATGTCACAGTGACCAAAGCTGGAGCATTTTGAGCAGGAAAATAAATAAAATAGTGTTCAGTTACAACCGGTGGCTCAGCGGTGAAGAATCTGCCTGCTATGCAGGAAATTCTGGAGACACCGGTTTGATCCCTGGGCCGGGAAGATCCCCTGGAAAATGGCACGGGCAACCCACTCCAGTATTCTTGCCTGGAGAACCACGTGGACAGAGGAGCCTGGCAGATTACAGTCCCAAGGGTCGCAAAGAGTCAGACACAACTGAAGGCACTAAACACACACACACACAACTCAAAGTATAAAATAAATATCTTTGCATTTCTCAGTATTCAGAAATGATTGAACGAATAAATAAGTGGAAAAACGAAATATCTTTTACAGAAGAATTCCAAATAATTTATGTAGATACTCTGCCCTCAACGGCTTCCCAGGTGGCTCAGTCCGTAAAGAATCCTCCTGCAATGCAGGAGACCCGGGTTTGATCCCTGGGTCAGGAAGATTCCCTGGAGAAGGAAATGGCAATCTGCTCCAGTGTTCTTGCCTGGGAAATCCCATGGACAGGCGAGCCTGGTGGGCTATAGTCCATGGGGTCGCTAGAGTCAGATGTGACTCAGCAACTAAACCACCACCACCTGCCTTCACCAATGCATGCACGCATGTGACGTTGCTCAGTCGGGTCTGACTCTTGCGACCCTATGGACCATAGACCTCAGGAGGGGAGGAATAAATCCCCACTTTGTAAAATGCAGGCTGCCTGTAGTAAGTTCCTTCCAAAGACTACAGGATGAGGTAGGGAAATAATGATTCACTTTACAGTGGAGAACCCTGAAAAACACCTCCTCAGCCAGGTGATTAAAGTCACTATCAACAGTTCTAAGTCACGTTGATTGTATGTTCTCTTGACAAGAATGGCACTTTGCTTCTGTGGTCTTCCTCCACGGAACCCGTAACCCCAGTCTAATCATCTGACAAACATCAGAAAGATTCCAGTAGAGAAGCACCTTTATAAAATACCTCAGCAGTACTATTCAAAATCGTTAAGCTCAACAAAAACAAGGAAAATCTGAGAAAATGTTATAGCCAAGAGGAACTTAAGGAAACGTGGACAACAAATGTACTGTGGTATCCTCAACAGGACCCTGGGATGGAGAAATAAGATACTCAGTAAGAACTAAGGAAATCTGAACAAACTATGAACTGTTGTTAATAACAGTGTATCCATATTGATTCATTAATTATCCTAAATGTACCATACTAATACCCGATGTTAGGAATATCAGCAGTTTGATGAGAGGATATACGGGAACCTTATACCATTTTCTCAATTTTTTGATAAATTCCAAGTATTCTAAAATTGATAAAACTACTTAAAAGCAAAACAACTTGCATTAACTGACCAAACGACTGCCACAATCTGGAGGGTTGGAGGTTATGTGTATTATCCCAAGGTAACACCCCAGGAGATCTTTCATTCCATCAGAGCTCTACAAATGTCATCTGTCCTCAAATCTGTGACACTCATTTGTACATAAAAGTGTTCTAAGGAAGGGGAGTGCATATTTGGTGCATTCCAAGATAGCATTAGGTATTTGACATCTGTCTTAGATAAGTAACAGTTCTTCCAAACAGTATTTGGTCTTTCGGACCTAATAGATGCAGTGTGTTACGTTTATTTATAAAAGTATTAAACATACTGAGGAGCCATCCAGTTCCATCACTTACCAGAACTTACTTCTAAGGTTAAAAAGATCCAGAACTCTGTAGAAAATGTAATAAAATGTTGATGGTTTTATTCCTTTTGACTATTATTAAGTCTTTTACTAATTTTCAATGCTAGGTTTTAAATTAATTTTAGACACGAGCAAGGGAGACAAATCTACCTGAATTGTGAGAATCAGGGTTCTGACAATGGAAAGCTAGAGACTAGAGTATAAAAAAACTTTTGCCTCAACTTTCGACACTCTGACTTAGGCCTGCTGGTACTTGTTCCTGTGTCCATTCCAGAGTTCTCACAGAGGACTTTACTCTGTGCCAAGACTTAATCCCCTTGTGGGGTTACACGCTTATAAAAGAGAGAGACAAAGGGCAAATGAACCAACAAAAGAAATTCAGTTTATGGCATGCCACACAAAACTCACATGGACCTGATGGAGAATACGGTGAGGGGAAGGGACGAATTATCAGGGTCCCTATGCGAGTAAGGGAATCAGGGGGGTCCCTTGAGAAGATGGCATGAGAAAGAGCCATCCAGAGAATGTGAGGAATAGTGTTCTAGGCAGAGGAATTGAAAGTTAATAGATACTTTCTCTTAGATTGACCCTATCCTTTCTTGACTATTACAGTAGAATTGTTTCGTTTGATGTTATCCATTTTCTATCACTCAAAACTGTTTCCAAACAAGTCCCATGAATAATTTTTGTCATATCCCTAAAAATAACATGCATAATAGTTTATTTTATATATCTGTTCATCAGTATGTTGATAGTCCTGGTTGTACACAGCTATCAGTTCAGTTCAGTTCAGTTGCTCAGTCGTGTCCGACTCTTTGTGACCCCATGAATCGCAGCACGCCAGCCTCCCTGTCCATCACCATCTCCCAGAGTTCACTCAGACTCACGTCCATCGAGTCCGTGATGCCATCCAGCCATCTCATCCTCGGTCGTCCCCTTCTCCTCCTGCCCCCAATCCCTCCCAGCATCAGAGTTTTTTCCAATGAGTCAACTCTTCTCATGAAGTGGCCAAAGTACTGGAGTTTCAGCTAGCATCATTCCTTCCAAAGAAATCCCAGGGTTGATCTCCTTCAGAATGGACTGGTTGGATCTCCTTGCAGTCCAAGGGACTCTGAAGTCTTCTCCAGCACCACAGTTGAAAAGCATCAATTCTTTGGCGCTCAGCCTTCTTCGTAGTCCAACTCTCACATCCATACATGACCACAGGAAAACCATAGCCTTGACTAGATGGACCTTAGTCGGCAAAGTAATGTCTCTGCTTTTGAATATGCTATCTAGATTGGTCATAACTTTTCTTCCAAGGAGTAAGCGTCTTTTAATTTCATGGCTGCAGTCACCATCTGCAGTGATTCTGGAGCCCAAAATAATAAAGTCTGACACTGTTTCCACTGTTTCCCCATCTATTTCCCATGAAGTGATGGGACCGGATAGTTCATTGAATGTTATGTGCCATATGGGATTCAAGTTATTTGGATGGATTATACTCCAAGTTATTTATCCATTATCCCTTGATGGACATTTGGGTTTAGTTTTTTATATTTCAAACAGTGATTCTGTGAATATCCTTGTACATGTCTCCTAGAGCATATTTATAGGAGTTTGAACAGACTTAAAAAAATTTTTTTTGTGATTATCAAGTTGGAACTCAAACAGATTTTCATTTTTCTCAAAGAAGTATTTTTTTAAATTGGTGGGACAAAATTTGCAGTATAAGAAGTAAAATTAAAGACTACTTCTTTTGAGTGCTAAAGAATTCATGTAATGATTATCCCTAAGTTAAAACTCCCTCTACATGAGAAGACTTGCTTGATGTGTTTGTTTCTATTTTTGTTTCTAATTATAACTGATTGTAAACTGCATCCATTGAGCTAATTGATTTATTTTGCCATTTCATCTATTAACATAACTAATACTTGGGTAGAACTCTACAGTTTGTAAAAACACTTTTACATTCTCTTTTCCTCTTCAGGTTCACAAAGATCTGAGGAAGCAAGGGTTATCATTTTTCCCTTTTTCTAGATTTACAAACTACAGGATGAATAGACTTTCCCAGATTTCATACTCCATTGCCTCTTTGAATATATATGCTATGTCCTGTTAATATTTTATAAATACCTTTTTGGTGGGTATAGTAGATCAATATGTTATTCCTTTGTGAGCACTGATTAATATTTAAGTTTCTTCCACAGTTCCATCTCTCTTATGCAGAGAAAGAATTGCTGGAGAGAGAGCCTAGAGGAGAAGCCCATCAGGAAGTCCTTCGGCGAGCAGCCAAAGACCTCCCCATCTACACGAGGACCATGTCTGGAGGTAGAGGACAATGAGCAGTTTAGCAGGACGGGTTGGGGTGACGATTAGAAAGCATATCTGTACTTGAAACTCTCAAATGCTCATTGAAACACACTGTGCTATGGCTCAGATTGTTATTAACTATTTCTATAGAATCCCATAAAACAGAATGGAAATCTGAAAATGCTATCACATAGAGATCTCAACCAAATCAGAACTGACTTGACTTCTATTCTGCCTTCCTAGTTGTGACTCAGTGAAGATGTTAGAACTGCTGAAATCTTCATTTGTAGTTGTGTTCATTTTTAAAGTTTTACACACCTGCCTATTCTTAAGTCAAAAGAGCAGTATATGTGATAAACATATTGTTGATAATTTTACATAAGTTTAAAACTTATTATATAAATTATACAAAACTTAATTCAGCTATTGATACAGTTTATCTTTAAAATTTATAGTAATTCTTTTTTTTTAACAAATACAACCCAATAAATCTCATTTACTTGGGTCAAATTTTTTAGGTCATTTAACAGCTATCCAATCAAGTAATTATCTTAAAAACTGACACGCATGGGGACTTCCCTGGTGGTCCAGTGATTAAGACCACACCTTTCATTGCAGGGGTTACAGATTCGATCCCTTGTCAGGGAGCTAAAATCCCACATTCCTCAACAGTCAAAAAACCAAAACATAAAACAGAAGCAATATTGTAACAAATTCCGTAAAGACTTTTAAAAAATATAGCTGACACCCTTGGGTGACTGGTGCTTTCCCACCAAAGGCTCACCCAGAAACTTTGTGACTTTGGCTGTGTGCTGCCCACATCGGTGGTCACAAGCTCCATGTGGCTTTTGAGACTTAAAACATGGCTCATTCAAATTGAGATGTACTCTAAGTATAAAATACACAACTAGTTTCAAAGACCTAGGATGAAAAAAGGACTGTAAAATATCTCATTAATATTTTTATATTGTATATATTCAATTCTGACTCACTTTAGAATCATAATTCAATATAACTCTAAGTACCACACATGATGTTTTCCTGTTTGTTTTTACTGCTTGTCAGTGAGCAAGTGGTGATTCCCTGATTTGATATGCCACTGATTCTATCCCACAAAGATAGAAATGTGTTTCTGTATATGTGTATATATATTTAACCTGCTGCTGCTGCTGCTGCTGCTGCTAAGTCACGTCAGTCATGTCCAACTCTGTGTGACCCCATAGACAACAGCCCAGCAGGCTCCTCTGTCCCTGGGATTCTCCAGGCAAGAATACTGGATGGGCCTAAACTAATATGGAGGAAATTTAACCCCCCTAAAAGTAAATTACTGCATGAGTTTCCAAAACTATTTAATGGCAGTAACAGTATTAGGTGCAAGAATCTAGTTTCCATATTCCTAGTGCAGTGCTTTTTCTGCTAGACCCCTTGACACACCAAACTAAGACTAAGTCATATCAGAACAGAGTATTAGTGTTCATTAAAAACAACTGCACTTTGGATTTATGTCATCTCCTTGTGAGAATTATGTGATGCTTGTTCCTTGGAAGAAAAGTTATGACTAACCTAGACAGCATATTATAAAAGCAGAGACATTACTTTGCCAAAAAGGTCCATCTAGTCAAATCTATGGTTTTTCCAGTAGTTGCGTATGGATGTGAGAGTTGGTCTATAAAGAAAGCTGAGTACCAAAGAATTGATGCTTTTGAACTGTGGTGTTGGAGAAGAATCTTGAGAGTTCCTTGGACCTCAAGGAGATCCAACTAGTCCTTCCTAAAGAAAATCAGTCCTGAATATTCACTGGAAGGACTGATGCTGAAGCTGAAACTCCAAAACTTTGGCCACCTGATGTGAAGAACTGACTCATTGGAAAAGACCCTGATGCTGGGAAAGATTGAAGGCGGGAGGAGAAGGGGATGACAGAGGATAAGATGGTTGGATGGCATCACCGACTCAATGGACATGAGTTTGAGTAAACTCCGGGAGTTGGTGATGGACAGGGAGGCCTGGTGTGCTGCGGTCCATGGGGTCGCAAAGAGTCAGACATGACTGAGCAACTGAACTGAACTGAAGACTATCTTCTCTTGTATTGTATGCCTATCTCCTGGGATGAACTTATGATTCTCAGTATTTTTGACAATCTGGAACAGAATCTGAATTTCCTAATATAGTCTTTATATTTTTAGTGCAAAACCTCTGGATGCATGCTAAAATCAATTTTTAGCTGACTAGAGTCATAGACTAAATTAAATTACAGGAAGTATAATAAACAGATGATAATGTCGGTGTGGTTAATCTCTCTCTGGAATATGTGAGGTGTAAAGATAATCATGAATGCAGAGTAGACATGCAGTGGTGGGCCACAGTGCCCCCAAGGCAGGAATATGAGGGTCCTTTTTCTTACCTCACCCTCGGCCAAAACCCCTGGGTTGTTCCGATAACTTCTTCCTCACCCCGAGAAAGGTCATGGACCGAAGCAACTGAAAGGCTCAGTTGATGCCCACACACTTTACATGTCTTAGAGTATTGAAGAAAATGGATAGTAGTATAGTCGAGGGTTTTCCCATTCATTCTAGATCCACGGTCTTTCCTCCAGACCTGAAAGAGAAAAATAGGGACTGCCTAGGTTACATTGACTGCTATACATAGAGAGCAAATACAGCCATGTACACTTGGGTGTGTGAGGCAAGTGTTAAGACTGTTCATCTCACTTCTTTTTGTCCTGTGTGTTTTTTTTGATCCAACCATCTCCTGATTTCTTATGGGGATCTCCAAACTCTATTATGTTATTAGTTATTTTTATTAATGAGGACTATTTGCTTTTCCAGCTCTCCCTTGTTATCGATCCTTTCCTACAAAAAAATATCTGAAGACTTTTTGACTAGGAAGATTACCATTAGAGGTGATGTAATTAGGTTATCACTTTGCACACAGATGTTGGTAATGTTTCCTTTTCAGCATTTACCAAAAAAGTTTTAAATTATATAAATAATACATGAATAAATTCTCAGAAGATTCAAGAAAGACAGTTAAAATTCCCCCTCCACTGTTAGGACTTTTAAAATGGTAATCAGATGGCTTACTTTAAATTCCAGTGGGATGATTTTAGTTGAATCTGATCTGGCACATGGAGTGTGTTTTAATTATAAGACTAAATTTCTGTTTCTGAAAGACCGTGAACAAAAAGATTTTCACAAAAAAGATTATAAGTGAAAAATTTCAAAATATTTTTGAGTTACCACCCACTTTAATTTGCAAGGTACATCCTCACCTCACACACGCAGTGTACTTTAGAGATAATCACCACTTAGAGAGAATGTACAGTTGCCCAACAAAACTCACATGGAAATTGTGTGACTTTAAACCCATGCTGCCCATTATGGAAACCACTAGTCTTTTGTGATTATGACAACTTCAAATTTGACTATTAAGTGGAAAACACAGAACAAGTTTTAAAGGCTATTTAAAAGCAACAGAAAGGCTCAGTTGATGTTCACACACTTCATTTGCATATAATTAATATAAAATATATGTATTTATAATTAATATAAAATAATTATATGTTGAAATATGTATTAGGTGAAATAAAATATATCATTAAAATTAATCTCCCCCCGCCTTTTTTTTTTTTTTAACTTCTTTTAACATAGCTCCTAGAGAGTTTAACAGTACTCATGTGGCTCACATTATATTCCTTCTGGACAAACACTGCTCCCATTTTGATACCTGGCATGAGCCAGGGATACTTTAGAGCTTCACCTGGAATGTCCCTGTGAGACTTCTTCATTCAGAAGATGAGCAGGCCATGCCATTCATCTCTGGAATTCCTGAAAAAGAAAGTTATAAGGGGATGATTAAGAACTTATTTCAGTATTGAAAACAACTCCTTCTAGGCCTGTTGTCTTAAAAATAAAGCTCTTTTTATTCTTAGTTTATAACAATTTTTTCCTTTTTTAAGAGATTGTGATATTAGCTAATATAATCTTGATAATTGCTTCCTGCAAGTATGTTTTCCAGATTTTAAGTTTGCTCTTTTGGTTTTGCTGGCCCTACTGTACTGCCCACTTAACAGATCTCCTATAATTTTGGCAGACTGAGGGCATCCTGTTAGATGCCTGTGTCCTGAAAGAGCATCTCCAATCATCCATAACTGTCTCTGATGTCTGTTTTAGAGAAGAAAGGCTCAGGACTTCAGTCACAAGAATTAAAATTCTCTGGTGGAAATACCTCTTGGAATACTCCTCATCTTGCATCTCACCCAACAGGGAAGATGTGGACTCTTTCCCAATTCAAACAGCTAGTTAAATTTATTCACAAATTTCTAAAATGTCTTTCTCGAAAAACTTCTAAAATGTGGTTGTATCCTTTACCTAGTCATCCTGGCAGAGTCCAGGAAATGAAGTGATTTAGTCAAGGGAGACATTCTGTTTACTTTGATGAAAATGGACATGGTTGTACCCTTTGTAAGTCTGTGATTACTTTGTAATTAGATAGTATATTTATAGTTGAGCAAGCCTTAGAAAAATTTCCCCGAAAGATCTATTCTTGGGAAATCTCTGCAGAGAACTGAGGCTATAGTCAAATCATTTCATTTTTGTATTTATGCAGTCAAATATGTCATTTCTATCAAATTTAAATTCATTATGCTTTATAGAATTTATATTTGGATAAGTGATTAAAAGCTGTTTAACTGTGTATTCAATTCACTGTTAGATCTAAGGCTAAGTGGAGCTTTTTGTTCCTAGCAATCCGCTATTGTGACAGATGCCAGCTTATAAAACCAGATCGCTGCCACCACTGTTCCGTCTGTGATAAGTAAGAAAAACCCTTTGCTTCTAAAGTGTCTACACACCCATGGGTTTTTTAAATGTGTTTCTTTTCTCGTTGCTTTCCAGATTATTTCCTTTTCTCCTTTTATCAGACCTTTATTTAGGAGGTATGACCAGCACTTGCATAAATACGAGTATGGCTAAGGGCCATGATCAGCTGTCTCTGTTCCCCCAGATTCTTTGTGATTTGAATGAAGTGCATGATTTTAGCAGCTCATTCTTGGCTAGTTCTAGTTAAGAAAAATTTCTATGACTCATTTCCTTTTTATAAAGATAATTCAGTTGGCTTCATGACAGTCAGATGTTACATACTTGATACACCACAATAACAGTACCATATACTTGTCTTACGGTTGGACATTAATAGAGAAGTTTTATTCAGACTGTCTGTAAATCTGTTGACATTTTGTACTTTCTTCAGCATAAAATAGTTGTATATTAACATACTGTGTTTTTAGAAAATGAGTTATTTTATTTACATCTTAAAGCATGTATATTTTGAATTTAAAGTTCTATTTTTGTATCATCTAGAATTGGCTATAATGTTTATTTTAGATGAGGCCTTTTGCTATTATTCAGTTTTTAGATAAGTAAATAATTTTGCAATATTTTACCTGCCACAACTCTTTTGAAATAGTATTTCATTTTATAACATATTGGAATTAAACTTTTGTGGGATGCTGAATTTTGTGTGTGTGGTTTCTTTTTAGATGTATTTTGAAGATGGATCATCATTGCCCATGGTGAGTATGGCTCTATACTTAAAGAAGTTTCTGTCCTTTGTAACATAATAAGTTGAATCATTGGTCTATTTAAATCTTTTTATAAATGAAATCTTGCCTTAGCTAACCTAGGAAATCCCTTTAGGTTTAGTTTGTAGTGTTTGTTTAGTTAGCTTGAAAGAGTCTTTATTCCATGAGTTTCCATGAGATAACTTTAACACCAGTAGGTTAACAATGTAAAACTTATTTTCTTATGTTTGCTCAGAACAAATGGTTTTCTTTGTATGCACATGCATAAACAGAGAGATTCTAGAATACAGAAATTGCACCAAAATGTGCACATAAATTATACATAACACTTCACTTGAAGTATCTAATAAGGAATGAATTCATCTAAAGATTTAACAATCTGTTTTAAATAGAACTTAATGTTAAGGAGTAGAATAGCAGATCTGTAAATACACATGTGTTTCAACAACGGTTTCCACTTAGAATACATTAAATTTTTTAAAAAAATTTGTAAGTCATGAAATTAGGTAACTGACTAGAGGATTGTTTGAAAGATCTAAGTAACTAATGAAGGTTGGCTTTTTTACCTTACAACTTTTCATCTCAGTGTACACATCCCCGTGAGACCACACCAAGGTTGCCAGTCAGGTTGGATTTGGACATTAAGCATGGTCATTCTCCAAGCCTTGTCTTCCTTCATGGTTGGCACTAGGCAAGGTAGGGCTTCCCTGGTGGCTCAGCTGATGAATAATCCACCTGCAATGCAGGAGACCTGGTTCGATCCCTGGGTTGGGAAGATCCCCTGGAGAAGGGAAAGGCTACCCACTCCAGTATTCTGACTTGGAGAATTCCATGGACTGTATAGTTCATAGGGTCACAAAGAGTTGGACATGACTGAGTGACTTTGACTTTCAGGCAAGGTAGACATACCCGCAAAGCTACGCCAGAGGTGGGGGTAGCATACATAATGAACAGTGATCTTAGCTGCCAGAAACAGTAGCGGGATACCAGGTTTGCAGGATTCTTTGTCTCTCCCCAGGATGCCTCTTACTTTTCTTCACCTAGATTTTCTGCTATAACAGCTTAAGGCTAACTAACTCCTATGAAAATAATGCTTCTCTTAGAGAAGTAACTCTTTTCTGTCCTCATTCTTTCCTTCATTTCATTCATTCTGTTCTCTTTCTCTTTTTTTTTTTTTTTTTTGTACATGCATTCCCAAACATGAACCCCCTCCCACCTCCCTCCCCATAACATCTCTCTGGGTCATCACCGTGCACCAGCCCCAAGCATCCTGTATCCTGCGTCGGACATAGACTGGCGATTCGATTCTTACATGATAGTATACATGTTACAATGCCATTCTCCCAAATCATCCCACCCTCTCCCTCTCCCTCTGAGTCCAAAAGTCCGTTATACACATCTGTGTCTTTTTTGCTGTCTTGCATACAGGGTCGTCATTGCCATCTTTCTAAATTCCATATATATGTGTTAGTATACTGTATTGGTGTTTTTCTTTCTGGCTTTCTTCACTCTGTATAATCAGCTCCAGTTTCATCCATCTCATCAGAACTGATTCAAATGTATTCTTTTTAACAGCTGAGTAATACTCCATTGTGTATATGTACCACAGCTTTCTTATCCATTCATCTGCTGATGGACATCTAGGTTGTTTCCATGTCCTGGCTATTATAAACAGTGCTGCGATGAACATTGGGGTACACGTATCTCTTTCAATTCTGGTTTCCTCGGTGTGTATGCCCAGCAGTGGGATTGCTGGGTCATAAGGCAGTTCTATTTGCAATTTTTTAAGGAATCTCCACACTGTTCTCCATAGTGGCTGTACTAGTTTGCATTCCCACCAACAGTGTAGGAGGGTTCCCTTTTCTCCACACCCTCTCCAGCATTTATTGCTTGCAGATTTTTGGATTGCAGCCATTCTGACTGGTGTGAAGTGGTACCTCATTGTGGTTTTGATTTGCATTTCTCTAATAATGAGTGATGTTGAGCATCTTTTCATGTGTTTGTTAGCCATCCGTATGTCTTCTTTGGAGAAATGTCTATTTAGTTCTTTGGCCCATTTTTTGATTGGGTCGTTTATTTTTCTGGAATTGAGCTGCATAAGTTGCTTGTATATTTTTGAGATTAGTTGTTTGTCAGTTGCTTCATTTGCTATTATTTTCTCCCATTCAGAAGGCTGTCTTTTCACTTTGCTTATAGTTTCCTTTGTTGTGCAGAAGCTTTTAATTTTAATTAGATCCCATTTGTTTATTTTTGCTATTTGTTCTCTTTCTTAGCAAGTTCTTTTCCCACTGATATTTCCAATTTTATGGCCTAAGTCTCTCTGCCTTTTCCCCCCTTCACTTAATATAACCTGGAAATGTTTCCATATCAATATATAAGAGATCTTTTTCACAGTCATTATATAAATGTAACAGTCACTTATTAAGACTTATAGTGAGGCAACCTTTTTATACAGGTCTTGCATATGATTTTGAAGCTCAGGATCTGTCAACTTTTAGTGTTTGAAAAATCAGAGAACCATGCCTCCTGTTTGTGATGACTTCAGTGTATCTGCTGTGGCCAGAATACCCTCTGGGGTGCAGGGGACTAACCTCGCACTTCTTTTTTAACTAAAATAGATATCCTGTAGTCTTTGCCTTATTGGCTATCCTATCAAATAAGTGTTTTTTCTTTTTTAATGTAATTTTTAAATTTGTTAATTATACTAATAATATTCTTTGACAAGTCTGCAAATGGTTAGGTGGCACTAATTAAATAATTTCAGATTCAGTTTATTGAGTGCTTGTAATGTCTAGGGGCTTCCCTAGTGGCTCAGAGGGTAAAGAGGTCTAGAGATGATATATCCATATATCTGTAAAATCTGTAATCCTTATAACCATGACAGATATTATTAGAAATTATTTGTCCCATTTTTAAACAAGAGGAAAGTGAGGCTCAGAAAAGTTCCAGAGTGGACTTAAAGTCATATATCAAGTTGTTTGGACCTCAGCAGCCACTTTCTTTCCACCTTTTTTAATATTATGTTCTTTTTCCAATTTAGACTCAGAAAGCCGTTTCCCTAAAACAGAGCCAAAATGAATGTGTAAGGGATGTTTACCTAGAATGTGTTTATTTCTCTATATAAAGGCATTCAGATTCAGAGTACATGCACTTTTCAAATTGAGTCTTCAAAGTAGTAGGCAGTTAAAATGTCTAACCAAAAGCTGTCTGTCAGAAAGAGAGTAAGTTACTATTAAAAATAAATATTATTATCTCAAGTATAACATTCCTACCAAGCGCAGTCTCTATTGACTAACCTTCTCCTCTGTTTCTTGACTTTGACATGGCAAATCACAGCGTGCCCCTAAGCAGAAGTTAAAGTAAGCTAAATTAGATGTTGTAAAAATCTCCATTCAAGATCATTTTCCTTTCTATAAAAGCGCTATTTGTCATCTAGTACAAAAGCTGGTTCTTACATTCTGGCAGGAAGAGCAGTGGTCTTTCCTATCCCATCTCATGCTCCCCTTGTCCACAGAAGCGTCATTGTCTGGACATCCACGTGGCCAATCTAAACACCCCAGCCTCTGTCTCCCATTCACTCCTCCAGTAACCAACACAGATAAGCATGGGGATATCCTCTCTCCTTTTGTGACAGAACACATTTAGATTCAGCTTGTATGGAACTGTTTGCGATATTACTTCTTAGCGTTATTTCGTTCAGATGTCGTAAGAGACGGTGTCAGTGACTGGTTCGCACTCACACTGGAATCTCTCGAGCTGCCAGTGCGACTGTTTTCATTCAGTGTGCACCCACAGTTTTGCTTTCTGTATGAATCTGTCATACACAGTACCCTTACGTTCCAAAATGACTAAATCTAATGCTGTCCCCTTTACCTTATATTTTTGGAGGTAGAAGATATAAACATTTTCCATTTTTGTTCCAAATTTTGGGTTGTCCATAAGTCCAATGTTTAACCTTTGAATTTTTTAAAGTAAAAAAGTTTTAATTTTAAGAACACTTACCATGAACTCTGTCTTCTTACCAAAGTTTTAAGCGTGTAGTAACAGTATTGCTTGGAGAAGGAAATGGCAACCCACTCCAGTGTTCTTGCCTGCAGAATCCCAGGGACGGGGGAGCCTGGTGGGCTGCCGTCTGTGGGGTCACACAGAGTCAGACACGACTGAAGTGACTTAGCAGCATCAGCAGCAGCAACGGTATTGCTAACTCTAGGTACATGATGTGTAGCAGACCGAGTTCATATTCATCTTATGTAATTGAGTAAACGTTTTTCATATGAATATTGTTTCTCCTCAACAATAGAGAAAGAGAAACAATTAGTTTATTGGCAAAGTCAGTAAAGAGGACAATTATCTTAGGCCAGTACTGAGTAGCAACAAAGGTGTTTGCTGGAGAAGGACATGGAACCCACTCCAGTATTCTTGCCTGGAGAATCCCATGGACAGAGGAACCTGCTGAGCTACAGTCCATGGGGTCGCAAAGATTCGGACATGACTGAGTCACACACACACACACACACACACACACACAAAGGTGAAAGAAGAAACATCTGTGTGTTCTATGCAGTGAGTTTATTATTTTTATTGTTAATTCATGGGTTCACTACCCATGAAGATAGCAACCAGTTCCACTTAGGTAAGCTTTGATAGAAGAAGTGTGACTATAAAGTATGAGTTGTATTTGTATTTATGTTTATTGATACAATAGTTTGAGTTCTTAAACCACCCTCTCCAAATACAGTGATTTCAGAGTAAGAGCTGAGAATTCTGAATCTCCATTTTTGGAAACAGCATAGAGACCTGGTTCTCAGAAAGGATCTCAGAGTGCTGATTTGACAGATGAGGAAAAGGAGACCCTTAGAAATTATGGTACTTTGTCAGGGACACATAGTTATTTAGCATCGAATGTACGTGACGACCTGACTGTCTGGGTCCCAGTCCTGTTTCTCTCCTTGAACCTGCCCTTTAAGAAGTTTTGATAATCTGGTTGCTTCAGTGCTGTACCGTCAGCGTGCAAGTAGTCTGTAAAGACGTCTCATCTAATTTTGGAAAACGTAAAAAGTTTTTAAATTACTTACTCATAGTTAGAAATCAAATCCAAAGGTAACACAGAAGAGAATTTAGAAAATTCCTATCTGTTTGGTGTTAATAGATTTCTCACAAGATCTATACTTAAGGCATGTGCTTATTTGCATAATTGGATAGGGAATACAGGGGTCATGAGTAATTAAAGCAATGTGACATATCAAATTTCTAGTTTGAACATAGAAATTCCTTTTTAGTGAAATGGATTTTTTAAATGTTTATATGTGTAAAAAAAATCTTTAAAAAATAAATAATTTTTAAAAAGAAATCTTTGAGTTATGCTTAAAGAAATGCCAATAAATTTTAATATTAGGAAATCAAATACTTGTGTTAAGGTTGAGCATATGTATACCTAGGGTAACAGCATTAAACTCACTGAAAATGATGTTTTTGTTTTGTTAACAGGGTGAACAATTGTGTTGGATTTTCAAATTATAAATTTTTTCTCCTTTTCTTGGCTTATTCTCTGCTGTACTGCCTTTTTATTGCTGCTACAGACTTACAGTATTTTATCAAATTTTGGACCGTAAGTTATTATCTTGGTGACTTTTTTTGGTATACAAAAATACATATATAGACTTTCAGTAGTGACTTAATCCAGACACTAATTTTATAGAATAGAGCTAATTTAAATATAGTCATTCCTCATTATTCGCAGATTCTGTATTTGTGAATTCACCTACTTGCTAATATTTATTTTAAACCTGAAAGTCAATACTCAGCATAGCTTTTGTGGTCATTTGCAAGCATACACAGAGTAGGAAAAATCTGAGTCACCCACGTACACATTTCCAGTTGAGATCAAACCAGAGGTCTTATTGCCTTCCTGTTTGAACTCTCATACTGTAAATGAGTGTGCTTTTAAGTCTATTTAGTGCTGTGTCTTTTGCATTTTTGTGCTTTTTTTTTTGTTGGTGATTTCATTGTTTAAAAGGTCTTCAAGCTTAGTGCTGAAGTGCTGTCTAATTTTCTGAGCAAAAGAAGAGACTGTGATGTGCCTCTTGGAGGAAGTACATGTATATAGATAAGCTTCCTTCAGACATGACTTACAGTACTGTTGGCTGTGAGTTCTCTTATTTAATGTAGATTAAATAAGGTATCAATTAGGTTTTATAAGGAGAAACACAAGGAACAAGGTCATTGATCATTTGACAAAAATGTTGTGAACCAGAAGCCTGTATCTTCCCAGGAGCAATGGTTCAGGAATCATAATTTCAGTGTTCATGGCAACTTTAAAGACCATCACCACTGCAAATAACGAGAAGTGACTATATAAGATTTTTTTTCTTAGTATTTAAAATAGAAGTTCTTCTTTATGTATAAAAAGATTATTGAACTAGAATATCAGTCAAGTCCTGAATTGATATTAAGTGTATGCTTTAGGCAACTCATTTGTTTTCTGCACTGTATATTTTAAATGTAAGCAAAACAGAATTAGTACTATGTATTTTGGAGAAGGAAATGGGAACCCACTCCAGTATTCTTGCCTGGAGAATTCCATGGACAGAGAAGCCTAGAGGGGCTACAGTCCATGGGGTCGCAAGGAGTCAGACACGACTGAGTGACTAACACACACACACTATGTATTTTAAGTACCACAAGATAGTCCTCATGAATACCATATAATATAAAAAGCAGTTATCCCTGCCAGAGTTGCCTTATTACATTCATTAAATTATCCTTTATTATGGGATGACTTTATGAATTATTAGATCATTGATGTGAGATTTGAACCACATTCAAGGCTAAAGATTTATTGATGCCTAGTATGTGTCAGTTACATTGCTAAGCACTAGAAATACCCAGGTAAACGAGCATGTCCTAGCGTTCGAGGGTACTTGCAGTGTCCATCTGGAAGAATGATCTCTCATGAATGTCTGAGAGCAGACGCCCCATAGTTCCTCATTCTTGTGGATGGTTTTATTTCCAAACCACAAATACATCTGTAAAGGATTGACTGGCTTTCACAGTGAGAACACTACTGTCAAAAGGTATCAGTGAGGTCTTGTGACCTGGTTCAATCTGACAGATAACTACAGGATATTGAAAGCAAATATCAGAAGGAGAAACATCCTAGCATCTCTGGTGCTTCACTGAGTGTCCCTGAGCCCACAGTCTAGAGTCCAGGTCTCCTTAGACGCATAGACGAGGAGAGTCAGTCTGGTTGTGCTTTGATGGTCTTTTTCATCCCATGAGTATTGTTAAGGTTTATTTTAGACAGGTGTTAGCACGCTGGTGTTGAACTTTTCTGTGCTGACATTGTCTAAAGTAGCTTGAAGCATTATTGTCAGTTTGTTGTATGTGTTTGTAGTTGATGCTGTTGTTTGCAGTGATGTAAAACATCAATGAGAAGACTAGCTAAGTCATGCCGCTTATCCTTCATTTTCTGGCATTATAATAAAATAATGTTTAAACATTTGTAAATCTAGAGTATGTTAACAAAACATTTTTAGAAAGTAAATTAAAAACAAATTTTATAAATTATAAAAATGTTATAGCTCATTTTATCTTGCTTCCTACTTGTATAGTTTACACACATATTAATTATAATTTTTCTATGAATTTGATTATGCAAAATAAATATCCAAAATTTTAATATCTTTTCCATATATATATGTATATTCATGTTATAGTAAGCATTGATTTGAGTTTAAAGATGTATTTTTCCCTTGAAGTTTTAACATAAAGCTGTATATCTTTCTCCATATCTAAATTTAAGAAAAATTTTAAACAAACAAAAAAACTTATCAAATTAGGGGAATACTCATTCCTTTGACAAAACGTTTTATTTTCTCCCTTTCTTTATAGAATGGCCTACCTGATACTCAAGCCAAGTTCCATATTATGTTTTTATTCTTTGCCGCAGCTATGTTTTCTGTCAGCTTGTCTTCTCTGTTTGGCTATCATTGTTGGCTAGTCAGCAAAAATAAATCTACATTAGGTGAGTATATAATTATTGTAGTTAATAGAACTTTCAATACAAAACTAAATATTCATCAGAAGTTGCCATATGGTTAAATGCTAACCTGTCCTGAAGTTCTAAAAACCACTCTTACTTCCCACATTGTCTGATGGGAGAAATACAGATTCACTCATTCCATGTATTTTTAAACTGTCCATTGTGTGCAAAGTGTTGTGTATATATACAGTGTTGAGCAACACAGAAAATCAATAACCAAACATAAACCTAATTACAAAGTGTTTTGAAAGAAACAAACAGGATGTTGAGTTATGAATCAAGGGCTGGGGATGGTAGTAGGGAACCTATCTAGGAGGAGTGGTCAGGAAAGAGTTCATGAAAACAGAAAGTATTTAAGAAGTCGTGGAAAGAGCCAGAACATCTCAGGCAGAGAAAACAGTATGTTCAAAAGCCCTGCAGAGATGGGATACAGCAAAGCAGTGCTACAACCTGTATGAACGTCAGAAACGTCCTAAATAAAGGAAGTCGAATAGAAAAGGTTACATGCCGTATGATTCCATTTATAGGAAATAACCATGGAGAAAGAAGCATTTTGATGATTTCCAAAGGGTGGGAAGAAGATGGAGTAAAGAATGACTGCTTTAATTAGTATAGGGTTTCTTTTGAGGTGATTAAAATATTTTGGAATTTGGTATAGGTATTGGTTGCAAAAAAATATGAATTACTAAATGCCACTGAAATGTTCACCTCAAAGTGACCGATTTTATGTTCTCTGTATTTCATCTCTTTTTTTTTTTTTAAAAAAAGAGCTATATATGTTTGAGAAACTATTCCTGTTGGAGAAACTATTCATAGAAAGCTAAAGAACAAAAAAATATACTATGAAGTTTGAGAAGTAAGCTGAGACTAAGCTAAATGGAGTCTTCTAGACTAAGAATAGGAGTTTCAGAATGCAACCAGGACTTATAATTTCTTTTGATCGCAAAGTTATCTCAAGTTATGAGATTCTGTTATTAAAATAATGAAAATTAATTGTATATAATTGTGAATGTTTATTTTTAATATTGAGGTGAAATCTAATCACCTAAAGTACTAGCAGAGTGAAAATATTGGTATAATAATTTCTAAATGAACTATCATATTTCAAATTATAGAGCAATTCAAATTGTAGAGCAATTAAATTATTTTTCAAATGTAAGTGTTTCTACTAAACTTTCAATTTTAGAAACTTGTAGATTTTACTTGGAACACTGAAAGGATTTCATCTGGACAGTATGGTCCTAAATTATTAAAAAGTTTTATAAAAAGCTATAAACTAGGGTAATAAATGTTAAGAATCTTGCAAATCACCACATTTTGCGTTTTACCTTGACTCTGCTAGTTAGATTTTTCCTTTCTCAAATTATGGACAGAAATCATTATACTTCTATGTTTATTCACATAGAAGATCCCCAAACTAACATTTTAGGTTTTGCACCTCAGCATTATTTAAGATGAAAATGTAGCATAAAGGACAGGGTCCACTCGTGTTGTTTACTTTTTGTGTGATATTGAGCAAAGTCACACAGCCTCTCTGAACCTCGTGGGCGTAACCAGCCATGATGTGTGACCCTGCATTACATCCTGATTTAGACAGAGAGTTTTAAAGTACCTTTTTGATTAGCTAGAAGAAAATCTATGATTGGATGACATAAAATTCTAGTGAAATTGGAAAATGGAATTTATTAGTTGAAAAAAGGTTATAGAATGTATCTTTAGTCTCATTTTAATTTAAAAAATACATATTTATATCTATCTTATCTCTCTGTCCATTCAGCTGTCCAGTAGATGTAGAGTTTTAAATTATTTGCTTGTTTGTATTTTCTCAGTTTTTACAATACACGTGCTGCTGCAGAAAGAAAAGGGTTACTTAAAAACTACAATAGATCGAGTCATATTTTAAGTTTGTTTTAAAAGAATAGACAGTCTTCATCTGTGGGGCTGTTGACAGACATATAAAGGGTCGCAGGAGGCTAGCCATGGGTTTTCAGAGTTTCTTCATTTAATCCACTCCTTTCTAACTTTAGCGCTTGCTAGTTGACATGCTCTTTCCTTATGTGGTTGCTCTGCCATCTTTTCTAGAGGCATTTAGAAGCCCAGTATTTCGACACGGAACAGATAAGAATGGATTCAGCTTGGGTTTCGGTAAAAATATGCTCCAGGTTTTTGGTGATGAGAAGAGGTACTGGTTGCTACCCATTTTTTCAAGGTATTTTGTTGTGAAATTTTTCAGGGTTTAGACTAGTGAAAGTAATCCAACAGAAGAACTCTGTCCTTCTGCATAAGAACTCTTATTTTTTAAGGTATTATTTTATGATCCACAATTATATCAAAGTGGAAATCAGTTGACTCCCATCTCCATAAACATACTGTACTGAAGCCAGTGTCTGAGATACATGTTTTGTCCATAATGTAACTGTGTCCTGCTCACAGAGATCATCTTTCTTTTACCGCACAATTGTAACTTTTTATTTTAATTATAGTCTAGGTGATGGCTGCTCCTTTCCAACTTGCCTTGTTAACCAGGATCCTGAACAACCATCTACTCCTGCAGGATTGAACTCATCATCTAAAAAGTAAGCCCATATTTTTTTTTTCCTATTTTACTTTCAAATAATATAGTTTATCCTATGGTGTCCTTTGCTTAAGGAAAAAAATGTTAAGAACTTAGGATCATTTACTACACTGGTTTCCAGGTTGAGGAAAGTGTGACTGAGGTTGGAATATGTAGGGAGCTTCAGTCATAATTATAAAATTCTGTGATTAATCTGGGTAGTCAGTAAACAGGTGTTAATTCTCTGTAAGTTGACTGAAATATATTATGATTTTTTTTTTAATGTGTTGCTTAAAAAAAAAAGCACAGTGTAAGTCCAAATTAGTCCCACTTGTGATCATGTGAGCTGACAGGGTTACTTTGCCTCTGACCTGCTGGGCCTTTCCTCTTGGCAATCAAAAGACCTTCCCTGCCTGGACCAGGCCCTTGGAGATGAATGGAATCCCAGACATCGGATTGACAGCCCCATTAGCAGTGGGCGCCATATTCTTGGTCCTCTTTAAAGACCTCTAAGCTTGATCTGAGCCATTTCTGTGGAGAGAGAAAGGAAGGAGTCTAGGAAATTTATTTTTTGGACTTTGGGCCACTGTTTTAAGTCTCTTTTGGTTCCAATCTATCAAGCATTTGAGGAAAGCCTGAAATTGGATTCTGACTGGCAAAAGATAAAACAATCTAAACATTTCAAAATGCTCTTTAAAAAAATGTTCTATATGAAGTTTTAAGTAGAACCACTTACTTTTTTAAATGTTTAAGACAGATTTTTTTTAATATGACAATACCGCTAATTTGTAAATGAAAGCCAGTAGCAGAAACATAACTATCACATCATAAGCTTTTCCTCATTACTAGAATGCCGTGTTCCCAGCACCCTCCTCCCAAGCAGTTTCTTACTGCTTATAACACTTTCTCCCGAGGAACCTGATGTCACCCCAGCATCCTTTCTAAGGCAGTGATCCCGGCAGCCATTACAAAATCACCTGAAACTGTCACGAGATGAAATCTATTTACCAGCCCATCCCTAGAGTGAGTTATGTGCCTGCCAGTTAACGTGTGTGTCACATGGGACTTTCAAAGGCACCATAGTCCTACTTGGCCCTGCCCTGTGAGTTTGGGCTTGAAAATTTCACAGAGCTGAAGGCTATTTTTCTTTTACTATGTTAAGTGGTTTTGGTAGTCAAGACTAGTTGGGGTTTAGATACAGTCCTCCTCCTACCAAGTGGGCAGGGGGAGAAATCCTAGTTCTTGCACTATTACCCATCGAGGTGGTCTTGACAAGGTCAGGTAACCTCTCTGACCTTCTCTTTCCTGTAAATGTTGAGATTGGCTTTTGACAGCTGAAGTCTCTTCTACAGAATTCTGTAATTTCCCCTGATTGGCCCATACAGATTTCCTATGCCTAGTTCGTGTCTCCCCTTGTGTACTCCGGAGTTGTATATGTCATTGTCTACATAATGTGCCCACATAAAAGTCATTGCCAGCTGAACAGGTACAAAGCAGAACTCTTGATTCCAAGCCACCTATCCCCTCACCCCAGCCTGAACCTGATTCTGCTTCGTTCTCTCATATTCATGAGTAGTGACTTCCATTCTCCCAGATGCTCAGCCCAGAAACTTGGGAGTCACCTAGATTCCTCTCTCTGGGGACCCTGTACACTCTCTACATTGCAGATCTTGTCAGACGTCCCCTCCGAATACACCCATAACCTGGATACTTTCTCGCCACTTCCAGGCCTGCTGTCCTGGTCCATCCGTCACTTCTCACGTAGCTTCTGGCTCCATGTTTGCCCTCCTCCACCCTATTCTCTGTTAAAAAGAGAGAGTGAGCCTTTTAAAGTGTCAATCAGATTGTGTCACTCTTCTGCTCAGAATAGAAGCTAGTGAATGTCCTTCCCTTGTCCTACTAATCCAGCCCTTGACACCTCTCAGTGTAATGCCTTACCTCCTTGCCATCGCTCACAGTCCTCAGACACACATCTTGCTGTTCCTCAAATATACCAAGCATGTTGCTTATTTAGTGGCCTTGCACTTGTCAGTTCGTCTTCCTAAAAGTTCCTCCTCCAGGTATCTGAATGGTCTGTGCCTTCAGTTCACTTTCTGCTCAGGTGTAACCTTACAGGAGAGGTCGTCTTTGAAAACTCTTCGTATCGTAGCAGCCTGCCCCTCTGTTCCCTTTATATTGCCTTTTACTGTTGTCAGAGCTCTTAATCTCACCTGATTTATTATATATTTATTCTTCTCCTTCCTCAGTTAGATCAAAGACTTTACTCATTGATATACTAGGTACTTCAATGAGTATGGTTGGATGAATACATCCTTGCTGTTTGTTAAGAGTCCTGTTGCAGTAATGACTCTCCAAGGAGTCCCTAAAGTAGGCCTTAGCTACTTTTCTATACCTGGTCTATGGTCCCCTTCCTGAGAACAAAGAAGAATTAGTGTAAAAGAAATTTTTCATATGAATAGGAGACACAATTTTCTTTTTTCAAGTTTTCCTCCAGAATTTTAATAAGGGATTTATTAGAGCAGCACAAAATTGAAATGATCTCAAATTTTAGATATGAGGTAATTATTAAGGGGAAAAGGCACATCCTTTAAAAAATATAGTCGACTAAAATATGTGAAATTACTCTTGGAAAAATTTTAAGTAGTTTTTTTCATTTTAATATTATTATAATTACTATTTTGGTGTGTTGTAAAAAACATACTAATAGTTTCTGTGCCAATAATGTTTTAAAATCTAAATGAAATGTTATTTATTTTAAACCAAACTTTATATCACTGTCATCAGTGAGAAACTAGTATAATTTGGCATCGAATATAACTTAAAATCAATAGTAAAATACTGGTAAGTTCTAATTACATTCCTTTACCTGCTAAAATTGGAGGCTGAGGCTTATTCTGTGTATTAATGATGGAGATTTGCCAAAGTCAAGGATTGTCATCATATTGTAATCAGAGGAAAGAAGAGAGCTGAGGCAAGAACACTTTTTTCATTGCGAGTCAGTATGACTTAATGCCTTGTTCCTGCTTTCCCGAAGTTCTCTTGGTAACTCCTACAATTGTCTTGCACTATGAGTGGTTTGAGTTCCTTCCTTTAAGAAATACTTCCTTTAAGAAATATGATCGAGAGTTAACCTGATGATCATAATGATAATTATTCTTCAGTCCCGAAAACCATCAGTTTCCTGCAAAGCCACTGAGAGAGTCCCAGAGCCACCTTCTTACTGATTCTCAATCTTGGACGGAGAACAGCACAAGCCTAGGGAAAGGCAAAGCTGGTAAGGGTATGCTGTGTGGCTGTTTTGAAATATTTTAGTTTTAAAAGGTGAAAGTAGTGAACATTTTTCATTCTTATTACTTATAGAATATGTCTTGTTTTGGAGTCAGACGACCATTGTAAATATAGAATTATTTTCAAAGAACCATTTGTGAAAAGCTTTGATTAATGTCTGGAAGCTGTAGAAAACCATTTTGTGAAAAATAGATTTACCTTACTTTTTTTCTGGTTTAGAGAACCAAATCTTTACTACCATGTATTAAATAAAATGATAAACTCAAAATATAATTTATTTTGAAATGGGGAAGAGTACAGTAAGTGCAGGCAGAAGGTTGAAAAGTATCTGTTAAAAGGGATCTCAAATTAATGTGGTTTTTACTTGAAAGTTTCTATCCAGTTTCAAAATATTGGATATATTGAATATATATTGGCTATATATATCAAATATATATTGGATATATATATATCGGATATATATTGGATATATATTGAAGTAAGACATTACAGAATTGCCATAACTTTTAGCTACCTGTTATTTCTTCATATCCCACTCACAGTTCTCTGGTTATTGTTGATTTTAATCTTTTGATTACCTGGGTCAATATGGTTTATTGGCAAAGAACAAGCAAATCTTTGAAGACAGACAGAGCTGATAGCAAATCCCAATTTGGGCGTCTAATCAATGTGGGGCATTTGTTAAGTTACTTAACCTCCTTTAGAGTTAGCATCTTCGTCTTTAAAATACTACTTAATTCTCAGGGTTGTTAAGTATCAAATAAGACATGTGATGATATATGCAGGGGTGTGTATGTATTTGTGGTTTTCCAAGTGTAAAACCATGTATCCACAATTAAGGCACTAAGGTCTATTTTTTTTTAAATTATCAAAGATTATAATTTTACAATATTGAGATGTATAGAACAAAATACAATTTTTGGAGGACAAATGCTCTACAATATTGTGTTAGCCTTGAACAGAGAGTTCTCTATCTTTCTCTATAAAACTAAAACAACACATTTAACATTATCCTGCAGGAATGTTGAAAACATCTGATATCGTCAGGCCTTAAAAATATGATATTTAATCAAATACAAATAAAAAAAATGATGTTTAATTTGGGAGCTAAAGAGTTTAAAAGAAAGAGGTGAAGTTGAAAAATTTAAGTAGACATGCCACATACTGACATATTGAATGGTATGAAAAAACACACAAATTAAAATTAGTCTTGTTCTTAAGGAATGTACATTCCCTCTGAAGAGGCCCATCATTTGAATATTCATAATTTGGTCTGTCTCTCCATCTTCAAACATGCCATTCCATTTTTCAGTATATGGGAGGGATTACATATTTATCCAAACAAAATTGATGTCTCCTATTTGCCCTTTGAATCCCTCAGTTTCCTTAGAGGCAAAGAAATGATGTATACTTGGAGGGAAGAAAGACAGAGAACCCTCTTTCAGAACAGATTCATATTTCACCTTATAGTTCTACATTAGCATAGAGGTGATTTTCTGGTTTCTATGTGCTGTTAATCTGGGGACATGGTAGATTAATTTTCCGTTACTTTGATAGATGAATTTAGAAATGGTTTAAAGGACGGTGTAAAAGAAAGAAGAGAAATGTGAGAATGGTGAGATGAGAAAGGGCTCAAAGATTAGTTTGACAAGAATGAAGAATTAGAAAACAGTGATTAGGGTAGTGTGCAAGTGCGAGGTTTAGCATATTTTACATTATCTTATTCACACCTCCTACTTCCTCCGGTGTATATATGTAACTATATATACACTTTTTAAAAGTGCTATTTTGGGAGTGCTGGTTGTGGCTGACTGTACTGTGTGTATGTGTGTGTTTTTTCTATATAACCATCTTGTAAACACTCATAATATGTACGGGATAACTTTGGCAATACATTGGTGGGATTCATGGATGAATAAACAGGTCTCTGCCTTTTTATTCAAAAGCAGCACCCACAAAAATTGCTAACGTATGTTTTCTCTTAAAGGTATGAGCAATCCTGCACTGACCATGGAGAATGAGACTTAACTCTTCTAACAAAATGTACTCATACTTCATGAAAGTAAGGAAAGTTCTTCCTTTATTGTTATGTTTTATATTTTTAATCACTTACTAGCCCTCTTTGGGCAAATAGTTTCCATAAACATTTATTTTTGAGTAACTCAAATAGAAGATGTCTTAGCAGACCCTTGGGATTGTATCAGTCATACAAGAAACCTTTAAATATAGATCTAGCTTCAATATTAGCTAGTTATTTGGTTAACTTAATAAAATATAAGTTGATGAACAGAATTCATTTTTATAGCAAGAATTGATCCTAAAATGTTGAACTTTAAAATGATAATCTTGCAGTTTTTTGTTTTGTCCTTTCCTTCAGGTCTTATCCATGACCACCCATTAGCTGGATCTCACTGGGTCTAAAAATATAAGACAATTATAGCTTGTTAGTGCAGATCTCTCCCATCCTTATTTTTAGTCATAGTAGGACCCCAGAGCATGTGTCGCCCTTAAAATAATCAGTGTTCCAAGTCATTTTCTTTAACCTATAATTTTTTTAAACCTGTAATTCCAAATCAGTTTCCTTAAAGCAAAATCTATTTATGAGCCTGCAGTTAATAAAAAGCTCCAAAAATGTCCTCTTTGGAACCAAGCCATAAATATCTTAACAAAATAAACAACTATATGTACTGCTACAATAAACAATGGGCTTTCCCAGTGGCTCAGTGGATAAAGAATCTGCCTGCAATGCAGGAGACACAGGAGATGTGAGTTCAATCCCTGGGTCAGGGAGATCTCCTAGAGAAGGAAATGGCAACCTGGTTCAGTGTTCTTGCCTGGAGAATCCCAGGGACGGGGGTGCCTGGTGGGCTGCCGTTTCTAGGGTCGCACAGAGTCGAACATGACTGACGCTACTTAGCAAGAGAGTAACACCTTAAACAAAGTCATTTGTGTCAAAGTACTTCATAGATATCTGGTTTTCACCTTGTTCGGTTTTGGTTTTGATGAATGCAATTCTGTGTGCCAGTTGGCCAGCGTTTTTGGTTTGGGGTGACTCTGCATGATGGTGTTGTAGATCTGATTGATTGTAACTGTGGTTAGTGTCATGTGCTCGGTTGTGTCTGACTGTTTGCAATCCTGTGGACTGTAGCCCGCCAGGCTCCTCTGTCCATGAAATTTCCCAGGCAAGAATACTGGAGTGGGTTGCCATTTCCTTCTCAAGGGCATCTTCCCAACCCAGGGATCGAACCCTTGTCTCCTGTGTCTGCTGCATTGCAGGTGGATTCTTTATCCACTGACCAATGGGGAAACCTGTAACTATGTAGGATAGTGAAATTTTAACATTCTTAGTTGGGTTAATTAGCAAAGAGACAGTGTAATTTCTGGAAATAATTCTTAAAATGTAACTATGATTATACAATGAATCATTAACTAATACCACAAAGTATTTTACAGAACATAGTTCTGTAAAGCAGACAAAGTTTCATGGGATTCTTTTTTTCAGTATGTTGAAGTAGCTATAATCACCATTGATTGTGAGGTCATCTGGTTAAATATTTTATGAGCTTTAACATAGTAATGTCACTTTGTGTATAAATCAGGTAGATTTCCAAGTATTTTGGCAAGATCAGTGTTGGGTTTGTTCATCATTATTCTCAACTCTTTGCAGGACCAGAGACATAGTGGTTTCTAAATAATTGGTAATTGGGTGATAAAATAGCATCACTGAAATTTAAAATCTTACAGAAACTTGATTTTATTATATTTGGATATATAACAGTAATGGTCACAAAACCCAATTGCAATATGAATCAGCTGTATTGATGTAAAAGAAAACAAATGATTTTTTGATGTAATGTTTTTCATTCTGTTGGCATACCAGTGCCAGTAAAATGTCTTTAAAATTAAAAAAAAGGAACTTTCCTAAGGTAGCTGATTATCCAAATAGTTTCTAAAGTTTTTCCTGCTTTACACCTCAGACTTGCCATTCTTTTAGTACACATTTATACTGAATGATGATGTGATATTTGACTATATTACTAAATGTTATCTTTGTAGTCTATTCTCCTTTTTGAACTATATTAGTAAATAACCTGTGGCCTTTTTGTAAAATGTTTCTTTG
Source organism: Budorcas taxicolor (assembly GCF_023091745.1). Classification (NCBI taxonomy): domain Eukaryota; kingdom Metazoa; phylum Chordata; class Mammalia; order Artiodactyla; family Bovidae; genus Budorcas; species Budorcas taxicolor. The sequence goes on along the minus strand of NC_068933.1, from coordinate 19,403,009 downwards.
TTTCAGCATAGTTTCCAAATAGTCAAAATGTGCCTAAATCCATAACAGTGCTAAAGTATAGATGAAACAGCCTGCCCAACTTTCTTCCCTCTTATACAATAGGAAGTTTAAAATGCTGTGCTCCTGTGCACATGAAATTTCAAAATTATTTTCCTAAATCCTCTAACAACTCTCTTGAACTCCTATTGGCCTCAAAACTAAGAACATAGAGCTCTGTAGCTCAGATGGGGGCCCCAAACCAGAAGTATTGACAGCACCTGGAGCTTAACAGAAATGCAGGGTTGTGGATCTTACCCTAGACATACTGAGTCGGCATCTGCATTCCCTGCATTATAATAGGGTCCTCTGGTCTTGTGAATATATTATAGGTTAAGAATTCATGTAAGGGTCTATCTATATTCAAGAACACATCTAATGAGCCTTCTAGTATAGAAGACATTTAGTTTTGAATGAGAAGTGTTAGTTCAACAATGAATGAGTTGGTTAATTTTTTGTTTGTGTTTTTAGAGTTAACACAAGAGTTTGATGTTTTCTGTTTCCTCCTAAGGTAATGAATGCTGTCGATGGATAGAAGAGGCTTCCCCCAGGAAGACACCTCTAGCCAGCTGTTCCCATCCACTTTGGCTGGGTGTGCAGAACGTGAATTGAGTAGTTCTCTCAGCATTTGCTTTTAAAACATAACACATTTTTACTCCAGTATACAGATTGTTTCAACTAATACAAATTCTTCTTAAATATTAAAAGTAGTTATGGTTTATGAATCAAGGACAAGGATACCTATCATAAAAACTTGGAATAAATTCATGGGCCAGTTTTCACCCAGCTATTTGGGTAGCACAATGTATCACATAAGAAGCCCATTGATCCTCTGATTTTCTGATTCAGAAAATTGAGACTATTAAGATACTGAGATTAAAAGATATCACATCACATTATAATAAGCTTTATTCATAAAACCTATTAGTTACCTACGAGAGTGTGGAGGTAGCAGATGAGACTTGTTTACTCCCTCTGATAAGAATCCAGCCTCAGACTGTGTGAACTATAAAAACTGTGAATTCATTACAAATTTCAAGTGGCCTGAAGTTGAAGATCACCATCCTTTTTTTTTTTTTCTTGCTAGACTTTAATTCTAGCCTTTTTTGCCTGCTGGAAAAGAAGTATGATCATTGAAGCTTGAGCTCAACTGGCTAGAAAATCTTTGTCAGATTTAATACATTTCTATTTCATCAGCAATATATTTTTCATCTCTTTAATTATCTGAAAATGGGTAGAACTCTGTAATAACAATTATGAAGATTGGTTTATGATACTCTTTTTAGGTTATTTCTTCTATTGAACATAGCAGACATAATGATTTTTTGTTAAGAATTCCTGATGGGCCAATAGATTAATCCTCCATTGATATCTTTATTCTTTGTCCTCTCATCAGAAGTATGACAGTTAAACTACGTAAATACCTATTAAGATTAAATTATGCAAAGCATCAAGCAAAAATCATATACTTTTGGTAATTTAGTTCAATATGAACTAAACGGTATGCTGTTTGGAAACTGAGTTTAAGAGAAACTAAAGTGGTGTGTTTGTTGATGCCAAAATGTTCGGCTTCAGTAAATATACTAAGAAGCTCTTGTGCCTTGTATGCACTATTTAAAAGTCTTATTCTTTTTTAATTTGGTGAAGTGCAAGTTTTGTAAATGTTAGCAATTAGATTACGCTGTATACATTTTTTGGTACTGATTTTGAGGATTTAAAGCAGATTACCTTTTAAGACTGCACAGCTAAGGAACTGGTATTTAATCAAAGAGACAGTGGTATTAACTTTTCAAAATCTGAATTAGACAAATTCAACACAAAGTAGACTGGAAGACAAGAAGATAATGGGGTAGCATATCCTTGCAATTCACTCATACTTGCTAGAAGTAGGATGTTTTATATTCAGTGACTTTATGAAAGAACCAGTCCATTTTATAAATCATTTGAGTGCAGTTCTTTGAGCAATAGGATGGTGGTCTTTTTCAGATTTTCTTTAAAGTGAAAGATTTTGATGACAATCTACTTAAAGAAAACTCAGAAGATATGATGCATTCTTACTTTTATCTTAAAGCATTTGGTCATCATTTTCCATTACCTGAAGTGCCAGAAGTCTTAAGGGCAAGAGCATCATATAATGTATCAAGAATTATATGCAGCCAGATTTTTTTCAAAGCACAGTACTAGAGCTGTTTTTACAGACAGGATTCTGTTAGGCATCCCCTCCTGTCAAACTAGAAACTAGGGGGGAAAGTGGTATTTTTATTCTTTATCTTGCTAGAGTACTTTTAATCCCCGCTTTAGCTTTTTCCTATAATTATTGAAATACATAAATCAATACACATTAGAATCAGATATGAAAACATTTTTTAAAATAAAGTCTTTCTCATTAAGTTGTAAAGTTTCCCTTTTGGTTTCATACAATGACTAATTTTTAAAGGGGTTTTTGTTTTAATTCTATGGGGTTATAATTTTTGGAGATGATGACATATCTCATTAGATATGTAGTATAAATTTCACCTGAGTGAACAGAGCATCAAATAGACCTACATTTTGTATATATTTATAAAAGGTACCTTAAACTTTCAACACTTTACTTTAAAAAACTTAATTGCTTAGCTCAAATTTGAAGACACTTGAAGTATAAGTCCTGAGAGTCCATTAAATTATTTTGATTTTTCCTGTTTTTAGAGATTATATCATATGGGCATCAATTTAAGAATTTTTTCATTTAAAAATACTGTGCAAATGCTTCATAGACATTAACTAGTTGCCATTGTGCGGTGAAAGGTTTGTTCTTTCAAAAGTAAAGAAAAACTGCATCTAAATACAATGATGAGACATTCAAGTAAGTGCTTATCTATGAATTCCCTCCTGTTATATCATAATAAAGTCTGGTTGATCACCTTTGATAGCTGTCTATATGAAATTGCCTTTGCACTGACAATCTAAATTGTTTTAAAGATACACTTTTCCTAATTGTCTACCAGAGATACTTGCAGGCAAAATTCCTGTCAACAACCTGGTTACAATATAAGTCTTTTGAGAAGAAGCGGATAACAAGATGAGGTGATTACTCATTAGTTGTTAAAGGAGTCTGAGGACAATTAGAAAGAGACTGTGATATTCGAGTACACTATACTTGAGAGACAGCTGTTGGAAATACAGCATGTTTGACAAAACCGGTCTTCACATCATAAAGATGTGAAAATCATACACAAAGGTCTTATAACCCATGTTCATAAAAAATTAAGCTAGGAATCATGTGATGTATGCTTCAAGAAAACCTGTGAAAAAGCTGTTACTCCATTTATGCTATCACCTAGCAAATTTTCCCTATTTTGAAATAGTACACATAATCATGCTGGGCCAGCTCTGAAGTTACACTGTATATATTATGGTACACAATTACTATCACATATTTACTTGTAAAATTCTGAATTTAAGAAAAAAAAGCCCCACATATAACAAACTTGTAAAACTTAAATGCAAATCCACTTACACAATAAACCGAAATGAAGGCATCCTCGAGTATGGCCATCCCTCCACAGACCACAAATTCTAATCTGCTTACATTTTGGTTGAAGTGATAACATTTCAACAATGGATTTTCACTAGTAACATGTATCTCTAGTGGAGATAGAGATATTCTGCATCTATCCTTCTGTGGAAAACTGCTCTAAGTAACTCCAAATATTTTAACAGCATGCACTCCTTTTCCGCCTACTTAGCCCAGGTGTCGCTAGTGGTAAAGAACCCGCCTGCCAATGCGGGAGGCAGATCCCTGGGTGGGGACGGTCCCCTGGAGAAGGAAATGGCAACCCACTCCTGTATTCTTCCCTGGAGAGTCCTGTGGACAGAGGAGCCTGGAGGGCTACAGTCCATGGGGTTGCAGAGTCAGACACAACTGAAGCGACAGAGCATAGCACGGCCAGTTTAGAGTACCTTCTCTTGTGGAAGCCGACTGTGTTACATACCTTCAGTGTTCTTTTACAGAGATACCACTGGAATTTTTTTTTTTTACCTTGTCTTGGTAACAATTCACAGATTCTAATTTTTATTAAAACTTTAGCAATTTGATCATGTCACTTATTAAAAGCATTATGTTCCAACAGCGAAAATCTTGACCTTAAAATCCAGCAGTCTTTTCCTCCATTAGATTTAGAACTTACTACCAAAAAATCTTACTTTGCTACAGAACTCAGGCAACTGTGTTCCACTTTGTTAATGGTCCAAACCCTGCACTTTCCCCTTGTCTTTGCCATAATGGACGTTATTCTTTTACAGTAGTGTCCTGATTTGTAGCAAGTGGACAGCACCGAAGGGATGAGTTCGAGTAGTTTGAACTCAAATTTGAAAGGAACTCCTGTGGATGATACACAGGTTATCTCCCACCCTGATCTTCAGTGTAGCAGGAGGCTCTGAAATAGGATCTTCCAAAAAAAAAAAAAGAGGAATGTAGGAGGATTCTTGTCCATAATGCAGTCTAGATTACTAAGAGCTCATTCTGTGACACCCTTTAATTGTTCTTTACCAACGAAAAGTTCAAATGAAAGTCTGGCCAATGCCAATAAAAACAATTTAAATCACCTGCAACCCTCTCACCACAGAAGTGAAGTCACTCAGTAGTCTCCGACTCTTTGTGAGTCCATAAACTGTAGCCTACCAGGCTCCTCTGTCCACGGGATTTTCCAGGCAATAGTACTGGATTGGATTACCGTTTCCTTCTCCAGGGGATCTTCCCGACTCAGGGATTGAACCCGGGTCTCCCACATTGTAGACAGACGCTTAACCGTCTGAGCCACCAGGCAAGTCCCACAGGAGAGCTGACAGCAAGAACAAAACTGGTGCCAATGCCAAAACATAGATCTTTGATATTCTTGTCATAGCCAATATTCAGTATTTCTGTAGTTTGCAGTTGGGGAGAAGAGGAATGTGTTATATATACATATTTTCTTTTTTTATTTCTAAGTACCAGTTAAATCAAAGGGGGCCTTTTGATAAGTGACTTAGTTAAGCTCTGGTTTATGCTAAAACAGCTCCTCATTGCTCGTAAAGGACAGTATTATTTTATGGTTCATGAAAACTACTTTGTGTTACATCTTCCAGGGAAGGTTTAACAATGTAAGTTCAAGCCTGACCTGAACTTAATAGTTCGTTTGGCAGGCAAAGGTGCTTAATCAATTTAAGAAAAAAGAAAACATGCGATAGAGTTCTGCTGATGTTGAATTAAAAGAACTGATACCACAGAAAGCTTCAGTTCTGTTTATTCAGCTGAAACTAAGATTATTTTCAGAATTTAGATTTCATGTCTTTTTCTGTCAGTAGGTATAGCCCCTGAAGCCTAGTATTAAAAGTATCTTAAATGACCTATCCAAACATTTATTGTGTGAAAGCTGAGTATTTTTAAAATGCAACCTTGACTACACACCAATGTTAGTGTAACATGCAAACGTGTTTTAAAGTTCTTTAAAAAATATTACTTAGGCAAGAAGTAGAGGATATGAGCGAGCCCTGGAACAGCTAGAATCTACAGGACAGTCGGTATACATATGTACACTTCAGGTATGGTCTTTTGGTTTGTTTATGCTTTTGCTACATGGTCTTTGCAGGGGTTTAAGACACCAGCCATTAATAAACACTGTTCTTGTTAGAAAAAAGAGGTGTATGACACAAGTGAAATGGGTCCCCACCAAACACCTTACATTGTCACAAGTGTTTAGATTTGATCAACTCAACTTTTTCTTGCTCCATGCTTCTTTTACCACAATGAGTTATACCATTCCACTTCAGTTTGTACCAACTTAGTGATCTCTCTACTTGTGTGAAATATTCTTACCTGTAGTTATTCCAGACTCTTAATAGAAACTAATTCTTTGGTTACTTGAAACTCAGCACAGATTTCTCAAAAGTGAAGAACAGCTGGGCAGTACTGATAACATCTGACTCATTAAGAAAAACACTCAAAATCATGTCTTGTTTGCCACAGTTAACTGCTGACAGTGTGTCGCACTCTTCAAGTACCTCTTCTCATCAGAAAGCTGTCAGTCTTTTCTCTGGATGTATTTCTTTGGGCTACTGCATTCAGACATGATATATAACTCACCATCAGTAAACGGCTTTGCTTAGCTAAGAAGTGGGTCACTTGTAAACATACTTTGGTTGCAGCTTTATTTTCGTGAAGAAACTTCTGCTGTTATAAGATACGCCATTTTAAAAGTTTTAATTCTAATTCTGTTGCTGTCCCATGAGTTGGGAATATTGTGATGAATGTTTAGTCTGGTTATGTCAACATATATATATATATTTTTAAGGCAGTTACAGTGTCACAGTTGACTGTAATCTGATAATATAATCCACACTCCAATGTGCCTTAAAAGCACACCATTCAGAGTGCACTTTTCTTGTTTTGACACAGTGGGTATGAATTGGTAACCTAAAAAAATAATAAAATGTATGGTACAGAGATTCACATGGCTTAACAATTGCTGTCGGGTCATCATCTCTATCACTGATTTGTAGCAAACCAGGCAAAAATGTGAAATGTTAAGACTGCCCTGGGCAGTTTCTATAGCAGCCACTCAACTTTCCCTCTAAAGTGGAAAGATGGCCACGGACAGCGCATAAATGAATGTGGATACAATCCAATAACCTTTATTTATGGATGCTAAATGTTGAATTTCATATAGGATGCTAAATGTTGAATTTCATATAATTTTCACACATCAAGAAATATTCTTTTTCTCCCCAACCGTTAAAAACTATAAAATCCATTCTCATGTCACTGGCCAGAGAAAAACAGGCAGCAGGCTGGTTTTGGCTGATGGGCCGTAATTTGCTGACTCTTGCTCTAGCAGACTTAACAGAATATGGGGAGTCCAGAATTAATGTCTTAGGAACATTAAAAAATGATCAAGCAAATATCTTTGATCCAAAAGCTATATTTAGTGAGGGTTATATTATTATTCTTTTAGAAGTTATAAAATGTATTAATTCTTGAAACCAAAACTGATACAAACTATGAAATTCCACAAACTACATGGCTATTCAAAAGGCAATCTTTGTAATAATTTTTTTAAGGAAGTGAAGATCAAAAGAAAAAGAAACCAATTAGATACCTGCTGTATTGACTTTAAAAGGAAGCCACAGTAAGTTAGATCAAATGCATTTACTTTTGTCTTTCAGAATAAATGCATCCCTGGAAAGGGGAGTCAGAAGTCAAGTCTTAACATTTGGTAGAGGTGTGCATAAAAAAAATACGCGAACACTGTTGTCCTGTAGAAGGCTCAGGTTGATTTTTTTCAATTAAGACATTAAAAATCATGTAGTAAACGAAATTACTGAGTTCTGTTCAGTTGCCGAAATTTAAAAACAAAAAAACACAATATCCCAAATATTTTTAAAACAAAATTACCAGTCACCAACATATATAAGAAAACATTTCTGAAGCCTTTATTTACAAAAGCTTTAAAAACAAATAATCCCTCTGTTTTGCAAATGTTTTGTTTAAAAAGGACCACCCAGTTACAGCATTGAAGTATCATGAATAAAGAATGTACAAGGGAAACAAACTAATGTGGCTAACGTTTGGAGATTTGCTAATATTACTGATTGAAGTGCAGATGACACACATCATAACTTGTAGTCCGTCACTTCAGGGCAGTTAATTATTACCAAAATGCCTTCCTACGCATGCTCTGGTCTGGTCACATATTCCACATGGCTAAATATTTCACAGTCTCTTTTGTCAATATATATAAAATAGATTGCAAAGATATACACAAAAAAATAAACAAGCATTACACTCCTCAGGTAGTTTTATTAGCTATACTGTATATAGCTAATAAATATATAATTTTGTATTATGTTGTTTTGCACCAAATTTCTCCATTATTTATCTTTGTAGCAACTATGAAAGCTCGAATTTTTTTGTAATTTAATTTGGTACAAAATATACCTAAAGACTTGGCAATCTTTGGATTTGAATGAAATTGATTTGTGGAGTCAACAAATCAAGAGCATTGTAAATATGGCTATAAAATTTTTTAAAAAAAGGGTAAACAGAGATGGAATAAAAAGAAGCAGATAAGGGAAGTGTGCTATCATAAAATAACTGCAGCTTCAACATCTTGGGTACCAGTTTCCCGGCAGACATTAAATGTCCAATCACAAAGGATTTTTCCTGAAGGGTGTAAAGCTGGTTTGAAAAACACTTCAGTCACAGAGCAGCCTACACACATGCCAATTAGAAACTGACAGACACTAGATGTGCTTGGAAGGTTAACTACTACGCACAGAAACAGCAGTTACTAAGCTCCTCAGTAGTTTTTTGTCTTTTCTTTTTTGTTGTCCTGCTGATTCAACCATTTGCACAGTGCATGTGCTATATTCCATGGGTCAAAAACAAGTAAATATGGTAAAAGTTGGCAGATGGTCATTTTTCCAGCTAAGAGCAAGGAAAACCAAAACTGCTGATAAAACAGAGGATTTGAGTCAGAATCACTCTCTAAAGTGCAAAATTGATGGTCCACAATCTCAAATAGCTAAAACTCCTGCAGAATGGAAGGGAGACATGAAACAGGGAAATAAATTACAGTCAGTGCTAGTTAATTTAGGAACGGGAAAAAACAAACCAAGCTCAAGTAGGTGAAGTTTATCAAAGTATTCAATACCGTGTAGCTTTCCCCACTCACACACTCCTACTAACAAGTGTATTTAAGGCCGGATTGAACCTGAATACTTTTCTATTTATTAAGATCTGAGATAGGAATGGTAGATACTTAGTGCTGAGAGGCAGAAAAATAAGCTATGAAGAAAAAAAAAAAGTAATGTCTACTGTCCAAGGGATTCAACCAGAGATAAAACCTATATACAAGCATGTGTGTATCTCAAATAAAATAAAAATAAGAGAACTATTTCATGTCATGACTGCTTGCTGGCTTCCTCTTCATATGCATTCCCTGTGCCATTCTGTACATAGGATGAACCAGAACCAAGGCCATACAAATGACCACAATATTTGGCATCATCAATATGATCTTCAAAGAACATCTAAAAAGGAATTTTGGAAGAAAAAAAAAAAGATAATTTTAACCAAAAGGTACGACTGGTAATTTATATTTCAGCAATGTAAGTACTGATTATTCCTTAACTATGACAGCTCTTATCTATGGTGCTCCTCTGAAGCCACACATTTATATTAAACATATAAGACTGATGTTCTTAAGAAGTACAGAGTTCAAAAGAAATCAAAGAAAAAGACTACCAAAAACTACGTAAACACAGTGCCTTTCCTATTAACACTCAGACCATTTTATGAGAATCTGTAATAATGGAAAAATGGCAGGCATTTTTAGTCCATTAATTTAATAATACTTAATCATGAGAATGAATAAAAATAACCAATAACGGGTTGGAGAAGGGGCTAAGGTTTATAAGTAGCCTTAAGTCTATGTGAAAGGCCAAGACTTTTGGCTAAAAACAAACCCCCAAACATGTCTGGACAGCAAAATCTGAAAATTCACATCAGGTTATTATCCTTAATAAAGCCAAGAAAAATAAAGATAACAAATTAATAGCAGAGAATCCACCGTTAACCAAACTATCAAGGCATATTTTTAAATGCAAAGCTGAGAACGCAAAAGGTTGTCTTTTAATTCTCTAATGGAGCACTATGAAAACATACAAAACAAAATATTTACTTGTCAGCAATACAGTCCAAATCACTTCTGAATCAATACCACTTGGCAAAATAGCTATATGCTTCCTATTACACGTATTATTAATGCATTTCTACAAAAAGCTCTAAATTCCCAGAATTATCCTCAGTCATTTCTTTAATGTCTAACAGGATATACTCTAAAGAATTCTACAGTATTTTGCAAAAAGGAAAGCGTTTTTGTAAGCAAAAATGTCCACTGTTTTCGCATAACTGGCTTTCTTTTCTTTCCATTTATCTATTAAGTACACCTGTGCCCATCACTTAACCTAAGAGTAGACTTGGATTCATTAAATTTCATTTTTCTGTAGCTGACTTCTTTATACTTGAAGAACTTATCTCTGCCTTTTGCCTCTTAAGGAATGTCTGCCCAACATGATTTTTGACTTACCTACTATTTCAGATTTATTTAACCTTTTAGAATTCAAAACCTCTTTGTAAGAATTAACTAAACAGCATGAGTCCTACTCTGTAAATCCTCAAAGTACTGAAGTACAGCAACAGTTTAATACCTAAGAAAAGACAGTGCCAGGGAAAACTTAATTATATGGATTCCTTGACTTGACAGAAGCAACACTAATGTGATTAACAGGAAGTACTCTGGAGTTCCCCTATTAATGTGTATAACCCTGGATGAACGCTACTGCCTCTAGCCTCGGCTTCCTCACCTAAGAAATAATATGGTTGGACCTACATAATCTCTAAGGTAGTTTAAGTTTCGTGTTCTACTAAGAACTTATTTTCTTTTTTTCCTTCTGAACTGCATTTCAAGATGACTAAGTTTTGATTACTTTCATTCAAGTGTGGTAGATATAACTTAAGATGGCAACTGTAATTATATCTTCACTTAACATGTACTTATTGCCCCTGAAACTTTTGCCATTATATTTTAATGTTCTCAACCTAACAACCAACTGAGAAAAAGGCACTGATGTCTTCATACTTCTCTCATTTTGAAAAAGGCCATTCCTGTGAGCAATGAGTCAGATCCTGCCTGATGCTGTGGTCCTATCCGTTCCAGCTCTAACTGTTCAGCAACTTCCTGTAAACCACCCTACAAGAAAGAAAAATTGCTTGTCAAAAGAAAAACATTGCAACATCTGGATTCAAAAATTATATAACATAGACAATGATCAAAACAGCAATGAGTTTCAGTAAAGATGGACCTTATGAAGATCAGCAGAAAATAAGAGAATGTGAATCACTGATGCATTTGTTGAATGTGGGAGATGTTTATAATTCAATAGAAAATTAGATCTTAATTGGGGAAATTTATCTTCATCATACCCTTTAAGGCATGTGATGGCAAGTAATTTCCCTCAAGATATGGGGGCAGCAGATCATTTACAAGGTAACACACGCTAACGTTTACAGAGTACACTCACAGGCCATCTCTCCATCCATCAATTCTGATAAAATGGACTGTAGGCAAGTACTTTATAAATTTTCTTAAGCTTCATATAAAAAGTTTCATCTAAATATCTCTAAATAGCTTCATCTAAATAATTTGCACAAAACAAAGCTGTTATGACTAATCAATCCTTGACTACAGTTTTTGTTACATAAAAAGAAAAAGAGTATGTTGTTATGAGAATATAACCCTTTAGAAGGGTCTGCTAAACACCCACCTGTGTAAATACTGCTAGGATTAGAAAGGAAAGATAATGAGATTGAAAGAAAGGAAGGGAAAGAATAAAGAGAGAAGGAAAGAGGGAAGGAGAATAAAGAGGGGGAAATAGGAGAAGAGAAAGCAAAGAAACAAACATCAGGACGAATGACAAAATGCACACAAAGAAATTTCTCTCTAAACTGTTAAGGCCTCTACCAGCAAACCAGCCCTTTTCTACGTCACAGCTTGCAACAGTGCTTTGCACAGCAGTTGCTTCAGGGCTAAAAACAGCACAAGGATCAGGTATCATTAGCAGCTGCTCAGGAGAGCAACAGAGTAGGCATTCAGTACGGCTGACTATACATCAGAAAGTACCTTTGTCATCAACCTAAATTTTAACACTGCCAGTTACTCAGGGCATATTCAGAATGTCTAATATGCTCAGAAAATTTTCAACAGCATACTCATAATCAATAATAATTTGGTTCTCTGTTCGCCCAAACTGTCACTATTCAGACATGTCAAATTTAAAAAGCGTATTTCCACAGCCAGATAAAAATATTTAGGCCCTGGCTTCTCAGCATGCAATTCTTTCAAGGGATATGCTGTCTAGAGACACGAGGACAGCCTACTGTAAGTTCACCTGAGTCACAGAAGAAGTCTATTCAGATTGCACAGAATTCTGCTTTTCTTTGGTACTACAAACATGAAGTAGTATTTCTTAAAAACTTCCCAAATTGTATGCTATATCCTGTAATGAGGTAAGGAAACTTCAGCCCAAAGACTGTTTCTCTTAGGATTTTCAGTTCATCTGTCAAAAGCAAAGCTTCCTTAAGTCAATTCCTAAATTATTTCTTCCTACATTAAAGTAAAACTCTTGAAGTTTTCACCATCTCCTAAAAGTATGACTCCTTGCACTTCTAAAAAGCTGGGGAGGAGCAAACTTGATCAGCCTTGATGTAGGTTCTATGAAGCAACAACTTATATGTAAATGTTTTTCTTGAGTTACAGCTTAAGCACAAACATACCCGAAAAAATAAAACCACTATGTTCTTTAGGAGTCTACCCCTATCAGTGAATTCACTCTAAAACTAAGAGCACTTTTCCTGATAAAGACACTTTCTTTTGGAAAGAATTAATGCTTAGAAGTAACAAATCATTACACACATGGTAATAAGCATCAGAATGTAAGCTGCTGTTTAGATAGCATATACCCAATTACCAGCATTTACTACTAACAAGATGATGTCCATGGGTTAGTAGTGAGGAGGAAAAAAAAAAGAAAAGAAAAAAATCCCTTTATAGGAACATGACCCTATGACTAAACCTGAGAATATAACCTCTCACCAAGATAAGCTGAAGGGGAAACTCTTTTTGCTACATGACTGACTCTAGCTGCACACTGCTGGTCCCGAGACTTCCTCCTACACGGGAAGATGATGTGTTGGGAGACAGGGAGAAGCTGCATTTCTGTGTCAGACTCTCAGATTCTGTGCTAGTTCATGTTCAACGTGGCAAAAGAATGACAAGAATATGATCTTTGGTTTGAATCTTGCTAAAGCTTATTCTGCAAATATATAATGAAGCCTTGAATAAGGATTTCTTATAAACTACTTTTAATGCAAAAAAGGAATCAGATGACAATGTATAATCAGATAATGTGCATTTAATAAAAAACTTAAAAATAAGATTTAAATCAACATCCAACCCAGCATCTTTTAAGTCAGTTACCCGCTCTGAATAGCGTGTTGATTACAAATAAAACCATTTAAAGACTTACTTTGAGATTTTTGCAGCTCTTCATGAGGTACTTCACATCATAAATGACAGGAAAAAACAATCGAAGGATCTCAAAGAAGTCAAGTTCTTCTTCAGGCAAGTTAGAGTTGGTCAGGATTTTGATTAAGTAGCCAAAGTCATAACCACTATGAAAGGGTTAAAGAATACAGAAGAGGGACCATAAAAACCATAGAAGTGAAAAAAACATTTTTTTTCAATACAACTTTGAAGTGAGTCAGTCACACCGTAAACGGGAGAGGAAAAAAGAAAGGAACCAGAAAAAATGCACAAAAGAACAGAGAAAATAAACACATTTACAGTTATAATGAGGAAATGCCATCATTCACAGACAGTGATAAGAACCTGTCATATCATCTATCAGGAATGTTAGTATTACAAGTCTCTATAACTATCCTAGGGCTGTAGTCACTGAACTACTATTTAGCAGATCCTTCAATAGAGAACTCTCTAAAATCAAACTGTCCACAGCAGATGTCTCAAAAAATAGAGATGAAAGGAGACTTGGCAAAAATGTCAAAGACAGCAGAAAAACTGGCACTCAGAAGACAAAATAATGCCTATCTTCCCATCATTTATATAATACAATCATACATTTCAAAAACCCGAACAGTAATTCCCTACCAAAGTATTTTCACTTAAGTAATTTTATAAAGAAATACTCTCTTCCCTCAAAATTTTGTTCCTATCTCAATCCCTCAAGAGATACTAGTGGGAATGTTGTACATGAAAGAAGTGAAGCAAGTAAAGGCTGAGAACTAGTATCTAGAGAACAAAAAGCCAACTCCCACATACTCAAATCAAGATTCTGTCCCTACTGTCTGGCTTTTTCACAGCTTTATACCTCCCTGCACTCCATCCCACAATCACACCCCTTCTCTTCCCTGTCGATCTTTCCTTAAGATCTCGCACAGGATGCCTTCCCCCAAGAGCCCCACTCCCACAGATTTTTCAGACAAGCTGTTTTCTGTACCACCATTTAAAGCACATGTACTATTTTCTCCACTTCTTTAAAGGGCAGGTGTCACATCTTGAAATTTTTTTCCCTTAAGACACATAGTTGGGACTTAAAATATTTGATGAGAAAGGCTATTTAACATACCTTTTAAAGTGAGAGTACATATAAAATTTCTATTCAGTGTTTAGAGTTTTACTTCTTACTTTAAAAAGAGGGGAAAAAAAGCTTTAACATTGAAAACCATAAGGAATATCAAGATATAAACAATAAAATCAGAGATTATAGCCTATTTTGTAACTAAATTCCTAGAATCTTATCAAATTGCTTGACATATGGTAGATAACAACTGTTTTTTTGATGGATAAATGTTTTCATTCTAAGGCTTAGAAATGTTAACTCTATTTATTAAATAAATAAACCTATGTAATAACACAGATTCCAAATGGCGTTGCTGGACTTAAACCAAGGTCTGTTTTTTCAGCCTCCACTCTTTCCACTATGCAACACTGTCTCCCTTAGTCTGAAATGGATCCCACATCATTAAATGAACCTTTAAGGAGACCAACATTAGCCTGTTGAGCTATATGGCAGCCAATTCTCTGCTGAACTAAGCCTGAAATGCTGACACCATGACCCAAGTCAAGTGTGAAGCAGCTAGAAAATGGTAACACAAATACCATTTGCAATGCAATATTTTACCTATGAAATGATAACCATTTGACCCCTTCACAGAGGACTACTCCTGATGTCATAAGAAGTTCTGCAAAGTACTGGGTCTCAATTCCTTCCTCCTCATGTTTTTTAAACTGGATACCAGATGTTGTGAGCAGCTCTATAGAGTCTTGGGCATACATGTCCTCCCTGGCAGGAGAAAAAGAAAGACAACATTCAAAAGTGCCATATTTCAAACTATGTTTCTCCCAGTGACATCTACAACTACAGTGCCAGAAATATCAAGAGAGAATGGGCCTGAGTCCATTTGTTCCAACATTTCATATATACGGAAGGTAAATGCGACTGAAATACAAAGGTCAACTTAATTTTAGAAGAATGTTCATACAGCAAATTATCATTTGAAACAGTCCAATGGTGAGATTTTAATCTTTACTATCCATCTCATTAGCCTTTCACAAATGAAGTAAATTTAACTGGGTTCAAACAAAAAAAAGGGTCTTCTACTCACCGTAGCTACCACCACAGAGTAACAGACATGTTCTTATCCGGGCTTTCAGTCTCAGCAGCCATTTTAATGCTGCCAAACAGAGCTGCAGCCACAGTGGTGAAGCCTGTGTCTATCTCCCAGGTTCTCAGCAGAGAGAAGGGAGAGAGATTGAAGGGAAAACTCCTGCTGTGCCAGTGTTAAACCACAGTCTGTCTTAAAGAAGGAGGAGTTGCTTCCTCTCACTACCATGAGCCTCTCAAATAGTTCCAATCAGCAGTAAGCTGTTTAAAATCAAAGACTCTGCTGGAGCAGCATTAATTTCTCCTTCTAACAGCCTTACTCCTAGAAGATTACTTCTCAAAAATCAAGCCAGGAAATCTAAATATAAACCAATCTTTTAAGATTTTACTTAAGCCAAAAAGAAAACCATCTTTAATACCCAAGCACAAGCACACAGGTATCCAAAATACTATATTAAATCAAAAAAGTGATCAAAATAAAGGTATGTTTCTGAGAATGGAAAGTATTTCATGCAGTGCCCACTGGATGTTTCTATTTACTTTGAAAATTGTCAGAATACTGATTTCCACCACTTAGCAAAAGAAAGTTCTATAAAAGCTTTAATAAAACTAAGCCAAAAGGAATATTGCCTTTGAAAAGTAACAAAACTAGCAAATGAAATATTTAAAAACAGGAATTGCAACAATTAATCTTAAGTCAAAATTCCCTGGAAAATTATGCCAGAAAACTCTTTCAAAAGGATATCTGAATAAACCCAATACAAGTTTTTTCAATTACACAACAGATATTACTGTCCTTGTTATACTAAAACATGTACTTTAAACAAGTAGAATCTCACTCATCATGCCCAGATGCTCACTAAGAGACATGCTCTAGCAACTATAACCAACCAAAGGCATAAGAGACTCCTTCTCCAGGCTCACATTATTCTGGGCCATATGCTCACTTTACTTTTACGATCTCTCTCTTAATCACAATTTAAGCTTGAAGAGGGCAATGATTTTTGTCTGTTTTGTTCAATGTTATATTATCAGGGAGTACTGCACTATTTAAATCAGTATTTCCCAAACTTGCCCAATGATAATAATCACTCAGATTAACTTGTCAATAATATGGATTCACAAGTGCCACACCTGGACATACTGTATCGCCATCTCCAGGAGAGAGACCTGGGTGAGTACTCTGGTGTTTCATGATCAAATATCATATTCTACTTTACTTTTCATGTATGTATCAAGTCCAAATTCACTTCAGAGCAAATTCCCAAACACTGATCAGTACCCAACAGTTCTAATTCTTGGAGTTCAGCAACAGAAAGCAGACAGAAGAGTTATAATGACCATGACCAACTTTCCTCAACATTATGTCCCTGGGACCTAGCACCGCTGCTGACACATCCATTCTAGGAACTCGATAGAAGTCAATTTTCACCTTTCTTCAAAATATCCAAGATTCATGGTGCTCTTTCTCCACATTAGGTAGAACCGGTTTTATTTTCCAACTGACCCTTTCTACTAAATAATATTTTTCACTACATCCTTAAAGATCTCTCAAGATATTAACATTAGGATGAATGGCAATAAAACTACAGCATGAGTTTTGCTGTATGAGAAAAAATGTATGAGAAAAAAAACGTCTTTCAGAAAATACAATAACAAAGCAGTTGTTATAAGACCAAAGATGTTTCTAGAAAGGAAAAATGTCTATAGCACTACCTTAGTACAGAACAAGGATCTGATGATCAGCTTGGGAAAAAAGCAATATAGAGCAAATGAAATGGTAGAGAACCGATTTTAAAAAGGATTACCTTTCACGAAAAGGATAAAAGGGAATTTTCAGAATTAAAGAACTTATAAAACGTTTAATCAGTCTAAATAGAGGTAAGTACCTTTCACCCTTGACAAAGTTCTGGAGAGTATATTATTAAATCCAACAGAGTGAAAACAGAGTCAGGCTAAACATAATGCAATTAGAAGCCATACTATTACACCACTGATAACACTATCCTCTAAGCTCATCAGCCCTGCTTGTTTTTAGATCTTACATATGCTAAGTATCACACTACAGAGAACAGAGGTCCTTAAATGGCACTACCATCAATTGGGGCTTCTCTAGTGGCTCAGATGATAAAGAATTCGCTTGCAATATAGGAAACCTGGGTTTGATCCCTGGATCAGGAAGAAATCCCTGGAGAAGCGAATGGCTACCCACTCCAGTATTCTTGCCTAGAGACTTTCACAGATAGAGGAGCCTGGTGGGCTATAGTCCGTGGGGTCACAATGAGTTGAACAAGACTTAAGGGACTGACCACCACCACCACTACCACCATTAATTGTCCTACAGCTTCATTTACTATTTTGCAAATTGGATGTAAGATCATATGAAACAAGCAGAGACTGTCAAACAGAAGGATACTGCAGAATAGTAACATACTCAAATGTATTCAGCATTTCCCCATCTTACAGTCAGTTTATAAACAATCTGCCCTCACCCAAAAACACTGGAAACTTCCCTAAGCTATCAAGACTACTCTTACCAATTATACTGAAGTACTGTAAGTAAAGAAACTGGGTTGTGACCCAGGACTTGAGTTAGAATTCAGATTCCAAATTGTTTCCTAAAAGAAACACCAGGCTTGAGGATACTAAATACTTCTCCCATATGTAACCTGTAAGAGGTTCTGTGGGCTGGGCTGACGCAATAACTGATTTGAAAGGAAAATGCACCCAAGTTTCTAGGAATGATCTTATTATCACCTCTGATGAGCCTTCTATTCACACAATGGACTATAACCATGATAACAATCTCTTCATGAGGATAACTTTTACAACAAAGACATATATATTTCAAATTGCACACAAAGTTTGAAAGAAAAATTAATGTTGTAAAGTTATCTTTTTTCTATCAAGAAATATTTTCAAAACCCAGTTTTCCAAATTTCAAAATAGTGGCAGTTATGCTTTTAAAATAACAGCTCTAAAACTCAAAAGTTTCAGAATTTAAGTCTTTATCCTGATTTTTTTTGTCCCATAATAAAAAGAAGAAACAAAGTTTTAAAATTTTAGGTTTTAAATATTTCCAGGGTAGCGATACCAAATTTCATTTGTTGTACCTGACGGAAATTAATTTCTAAAATTAAACTAAAAAAAACAAGTTTGGGTTAAATTTATTTCCTACTTACGTCAAATTAAATTTAAAGTTAAACTGCCAAGTTGAAGTTCCTGGTGGGTATTCTCCTTGCTCATTCATAAATGTCAGTCCTAGCTGAATTATCTTCAACAAGTCTACATTACACCGCAACAGTTGGTACTGATAGTCAGCATTACTCCTGAATTCTCCAATGGGTCTTGCAACCACGCCTGGAAACTCGGTGTCCTGTAAAATAGTTTTAAGGGTCATTACTTACTAAATGGTTGAAACCACAATCCAAAAATTCCTAGAATAATTGAGTACACATTGAAGAATCCTGTTAGGGGTGATATTCTACACAATTCATGTTCAATTACAATGTACCTTTTAACTAGGAAGAGTATTACTTTTTAAAACCATAAAACCACAAACTTAATGACTTCGTCTTACTTTAAATATATCAGGAAAAAATTACCATGTATAATGTACACATAATAAATGTAACTAAGTACTCTATTCCTGAGGAAGGAGGAAGAAGAAAATTACAAATTCATGTTTTTCAACAAGTATGTGAAACTATGCTCGCAGTATTGTAATATTAAAACCAATGAAGACGGTTAAAAAGACTAGAAAATGTACCATACTTTTTAATTGCTTTTCTGAAGTAAGTATTTAGATAAATACCAAAACCCTCCTACTTTTTTGGCCTAAAACAGTACTCTCTACACTCCAGAGAAAACATACCCTTAAAGACAGCATGCCACCACTCATTCTTGTAGAAAGCTATCACATATCTAAAGTTGTCACTGCTTTCATTTGAGAAATAAATGATCACTATTAATTTCTACCGTAAACAATAATTTCATTCTAATTATGGATAAGAAAATACATCTATTAAGTAGGACATTATCTGTGTACATTCAAATATTCATATTTTAACCAACCAACCTGCCCCTCCCAAAAGCAGCATATTTATTTATATTAAATATGCTAAGAAAATAAACATATCATTTTAGTAGTAAAATTCAAATTAAGAAACTAAGAACAAAACCTAAATTTCAATTCTTATAAAGGAGAGAAATGAAAACTTTTCTAAATTCAGTCAAACTCAACAACCACTTTATTGGATGCTATGTATTATGCTAAGTGTTGGGGGGAGAAAGGATGATTAAGATACTACGCTCTTTCTTCTCAAAACTAATAATCTAGAATACCGTGGAGAAGTCAAAACAGACAGTGCTCAAGAAGCAAAAAAAATAATTGAGTAGACAGGCTAGGCAGAGTGAACAGTATATACAAAACTAGAAATGATTAACAACACAGTATGTTCACGGAATTCCACTGGTAATTAAAAAACAAACAAAAAACTACAGATCAACAATGCTTCAATGGAAGATCTGAATTTCTTTGTTTGAGAAAGACATCTAGGAGCTCCATCTGGTATTAGTATCAGGCCTTAGTGTTGCTAGGAGCAGACCTGGCATTCACAGCTAGGTCCTAATGGGTCTTCTGCTGAATATAAACAATTTCACACCATAACATCAGACAAGGCCAGTCTGTAATCATAACTGAACATATGCAAAAACACATTGTCCAAACCATAAAAATGATCAAACCTCCTTCTATCTTAAATAACAAGTGACTTGCTTCTTTACAGCTTTAGCCTCACTCTAGTCTTCTCTCATTCTAGTTGAGACTCATTAAGATATCCTATCGTGGAATTACCCCAGCTTCCCAACAGTTCAGAGCAGAGCCCCACTTCTTCACTCCCTTCCTAAAACCACTGCCACACACCCCAATTCCTAGAAGGTCTTTCTAACACTCGCTTAAGCAAATAACCCCATGGTTCTAAGAATGAATTTTCCCTCAATGCAATGAGTAAGAAACCCAGCTTGTCACATTACTGGTGTGTTCTTGGTGGTCTTTAGTTGGGAGGTCATTGACAAAATTATTTTCATTAAATACCTAGAAAAAAAATCAACCAGAAGGGTTGAATTCAAGATGTTTTAAAATCCTCTTTCATAAAAGGCATTTTAAAGATTTTGCTCATAGGCATACCATAGCAACATAATTATATTTTCGGATAACTTGACGAATTTTCTTCATCTCTTCATCCAGGTTGCAAGCCCAAACTTCACAAATTCTTTGGCTATGATCTACAGTTGCTGCTGGCATAGTGAGGGCACAAGGAGTCTAGCTGCCAAGCATCAAAATGTTATACTTGATTGAAGATTTGTTTCGTAAATACTTTATCCTTTATTTGTGTACCTGTCAAAATAAGAATCAGTTATACCAGGAATCTGAATCACAGAATGATTGAGTTGATAGAAACCTAAGAGATATTTATTTGAGGTCCTTGATTTATGAGAAAATCAAAGTTTAGGATGTGACTTGTCTAAAGTCACACCACTAATCAGTAGGAGGAAAAGGACAACACAGGTTTCCTGGTTCTAATGTTAGGTAAAAAGTGTTTTCTGCATACACACTAACCATTTTTAAAAACTTCCCATTAATAAAAAATTGCTCTGAATTCAACTCACTCTCTGAATAAAACTTTATAAAGACACCCCTTTTCAGGTAAACGTGAAAAGTGACATACTGAAAGACGTAACAAGATCAGATGTTACTAGGGCAAAGGGAGTATTAGTACTCGCTTTTATTCCTAATTGAACATTCAAAGTCTGATTTAACTACAAAATTTACCAGAATTTATTTAGGTCAGATGGGAGGGGCCAAAAGTAAATTTTTTTCTTTTAAAAAGTTCTTTCTGAGCAATAAAGAATAGCCACAGAAACTGTTTCAATGTCTGTAACTGCTGATGGGAGAAAGAAGGGAAGCGAGAGTCTCTGCATTTTAAACTGTAATTTCCTAAAAATCCGAGCATTTTCCCTGGTTACCAAACACACGTCACGTTTCTTACAAACACAGGTTTCATGGTAACAGTACAGACCAACATTTTGGTTCTTAAGCGGGGAAATTCCAGATCCTCTTTCGCTTTTCACACAAAACCGTGTAACAGACAAGTGTAAAAAGGAGTTGTGACCTCTTCTTATAACTCTACAGTCACAAATGTAACCTCGCGTGCTCTAAAACCCTCTTCACTCGGCCACACACACACACACACAATTTGGAAAGGCCCTGTCGTTGAACATTGCTTTCCTCCACCTCGCTCTCTACTACACTTCCAGAAGACCTGAAGAGGCACCAGAGGCCTTCTCGTTACTGGAGGTAGCCAACTCCGAACAGCGGGTTCCCAACGAAACGCGAGGACAGTACAGACACATTCAAGTCATAGATAACTCTCTTCCCTGGCAGACAGCCAGCGCGAAGGCTGCTGATAACCACTGACTGGAGCCCGATTGACTCCAAGCCCCGCCGCAAGGACTGCGAGGAGCTGACGGTCTAGGCCACCGCCCTCCACTCCCAATTTCCGTCCCGCACCACTGAAGCCCCAGGTACAAAGCCTTCGCGTCATCACCCCGCGCCACCCCCTCGACAGACCCCCCAAGCCCCAATTACCTTCCCCCCCGCCACCCGCCGCCCGGCCCGTCCCAGCGCCCGCTGCGCTCCAGCTGGCGCCATCGCGCGCCCTCTCAGGTTCGCCGTTCCCGCCCCCTTCCTACTTCCCCAACCCGCCCCTCCCCCCCCCACCAAGTCTGAGGTAGACGCGAGATCTACTTGTGTCGCTGAGCTCGCGCTCCTCCTCCTCCTTCTCGCCATAGAGACAGCACCCAGCGGCGGCAGCGGCGGTGGCGGTAGCGGCGGGGGCAGCAGCGGGTGCCCCATAGACACCGCTCGCCCGGCAAGGGGGAAAGGGGAGCCGGAGCTTCGCCGCACCGCGCTGCGCTGTCGCTTCGCGCGCGTCCGGGCAGGGGCGCCGGATGATGACGCCATCCGCAGAGGGGGCGGGGCACGCAGGTGACGGAGGCTGAGGCGGTGGAGAGTTAAAGCGGTCGGGCTGGCTGGCTGGCTGGGGCGTCAGGGCCGCGAAGGTTAGGACCGACCGCCAGCCTTGAGCGGCGAGTTCCCTTCTTTTCAGCTGCTGCACTGACAATAGCATGCCCCCCCGGCCCCGAGGACCCCCCGCCGGGCCGGCTTAGAGAAGACGCGGCTGCCCAGCACTTGGGCCGGGCTGTCCCTGCCCGCTCCTCCTCTGTCGGTGGAGAACTGCCGGGCTGAGCCGCTGGGAGAAGCAGGCCAGAGCCTTCGGGGCCGCGGCCCGGGGACCCGTGGAGGATGAGCTGGCTCTTCCCCCTGACCAAGAGCGCCTCCTCCTCCTCCTCAGCTGGGTCTCCCGGTGGTCTCACCAGCCTCCAGCAGCAGAAGCAGCGCCTGATCGAGTCCCTCCGGAACTCACACTCCAGGTGACTGGCCGCTGCCTCTGCGACCGGAGGAAGAAAGTAGGGCGGGAGGGCGGGCTGGTGCTAACCACACTCGCAGCTCCTCAGGCCGACTCCCGCCAGCTGCCGCGCTTTTTTTTTTTTTTGGACATATCTCCCTTGGTCCTGGGTCTCACGCTTGCTCTCCCATCCCTGACCGACGTTCAGGATTTCTTCCGGGACCCTCTTCCCACCCTCCCGCCCCCACCACTGCTCAGCTCCCCTAATTCCGACTTCCCTCATCTCCCCTGACACACCGCTGCCGACTGCACTCTGTCTCCTGTCTTGTCTGTAGTATGTCTTGCTTTGCCCGGCTTCCTTACCAACCTGTCCTTTTACCCACCTGTTTGCCGCATTGGCCGAATTGTTAAAATTCTATACTTGGCTAAAAAGGAGATTACCCTTCGCAATTCAAGTTTCACAAATAGTGGACTATATTTGGAAAAAAACTTTGAACCCTAAAGGAAGGGGAAAACAGTTTTCATAAGTGAGTTCTCTTCTGGGAGTAACGTACTCAATCCTCTTAAGTCTCTAATAGATTTACCCTGTTCATTCTAACCCAGCTCCCCGCAGCTGGTAACTGTCAGGCGGTTCATTTCTCACTTTGTGAGAAATTTCTTGTTCCTACACTCAGGAATTAGCTTCAAGTCATTTTGCTTGTTCTGCTGGCGTTCTTTTTGTTTCGTTTTGTTCATTTTCAGCGTGGTCAGTTTAGAAATATTTTGCAATTCAGATTATTTCAGCTCTTTTTATTGCAGGTATCTGTGACCTCTAGTGGTTTTAAAAAATTAGAACAGCCTCTTTATATGAATTATGCAACTATATTTACGTGAGTGTCAGCATGTATTTTAATGGAAAGATATCAACATCTTAATAGACTATTCATATATTTGAAATATATATTGAGATATTAAAATTGGTTAATTCTAGGAGCCATTTTTTGTGTTATACTAATTTTTTTCTAAACAAGTTGTAGTATGGAATCGTTTTAAGTTAGGTATATTGTTAGAAGAAAAAAATCATTGCAAAATCGGTTTGGCTATAGAGGCCTGTTGCTGATTGAACCTCAGGTGTTCTTGGTTCTTTTTCTCAATTGTTCTGCTGTTCAGAACTTTAGAAAGGTGAGAATTTATGATATTAAACAGGAAAGAATAGCATGGTGTTTGATTTAATGGTAGCTTTCTTTTTGGAAAATTAAGTTCATAGAGCTCTTACAAGTCAATCTGACTCTGGTTTTCTCTACTAACCTGTAAGAGCTACTCTTACAAAATATGTTTATAAAATAAGGATACTCCTTTTTTAATAAACATAACAAAAGTTCTCACCTTGGAAGGCTGTTTGTTTACAATTGCCAAAATACTTTCTAGAACCATACCTTTGGAATTAATTGTTTTTAAGCCTTTAGGATATTCTGTTAGATATTCTCACAGCTGGCAAATTTTATTCTTCGAGGTTGGAGTTGAATTTTCAAATATTCCAAAGTCCCTTGCTGCTGCGGCTGGTAAATAACAGAAGTGATTGATGTGAAATGTATTGTGTATTTTTCTGTGTGTGTCTCCCAAACAAAGTTAGAGTTGAAGGCAGGAATTGCTAATCTAAGAATTCTGTAATTGGCTTAAGAGGATCAGTAAATACCCTGCGTCAAAAGCAGAAAGGATCTATTTTATTTGTAATTTTTTTTTTGAGCCAGAAATTATGGACATATAATTAGACGTGTGACATTATCTACAGTATTTTGTGATATTTTATGAACAGCTACCTTTAATTGCTTTGATTCTTAAAATTTCTTTTATAAAAAATACTTGAAGTTTTTATCGAAATATTTCACATTTATAAACTATACTTGGATAATTCTGGTGACAATCAAGTAGGTCATGTACATGGCAGTTTTTAAAGAATGGTATGGTCCCAGAAAAAAATTTCACCTATTCTTGTTAAGTTTGCCCTTTTAACTTATGACATACGTTTTAAAACTGGCAGGTAAAAATGAAACATCTGTGCAGTATCTGACAGTATGTTGCTTGAGTAACCAAATTCAATACTACAACTTTTTTTGTACAAAAAGACACTGCAATTGGTTATTCTGAAAATTCAATACTACAACTTTTTTTGTACAAAAAGACACTGCAATTGGTTATTCTGAAAATGCACTCTAAAAGTTGAAAGACTGTTTCAAATGGTATTTTAATGAATACTACAGAACTTCCTCAATTATGAATATTAATATATTGTTGCACTCCGCCCCCCTACCTCATGTTTTATACTCTGTCCCTTCTCTATTTATAGGGTCAGCATCTCTTTTTCTGCCATCAATGTCTCACTTTTTTTCTTCTCAGGATAGCTCAGCTGGTAAAGAATCCGCCTGCAATGCGGGAGACCTGGGTTCGATCCCTGGGTTGGGAAGATCCCCTGGAGAAGGGAAAGGCTACCCACTCCAGTATTCTGGCCTGGAGAATTCCATGGACTGTGTAGTCTACAGGGTCGCAGAGAGTCGGACATGACTGAGCGACTTTGACTCACTCAACCTTTCCCCACCCCATTCTCTCATCTACCTTCCAACTTCTATTTTCTTTTAACTACTTATAATTCAAAATCCCATATCAGGAAAGAGTCTCTTTAATTTTCTTTCCCTAATTTAAACTTCATTTTTAGTTACCTTAAGAAATGCTCTTAAGCCTTACTGGCGAGGCAGGGCACACGGAACACTGTCATAATGACCATAAAGTTGTTATATAGTAGCATGTTTCTGTCTGCTCTGAAGATGGAAACTGGAAGTTAATGTAGATTACTAGGCTGAAGTAATATATGCCACTTTCTAAGTACAGTCATCATAATTTTCAACTTACCACTATCTTATGGGGCAAGAGTAGAACTAATTCTGTTTCTTGTACTTCCTGAAGAAGCTTACTTTAAGCCACACTGTTGATTTCCCATCTAACTCCATTCTTCTGATTTCTTGGAAGAACATTACCTTTTTGGGTTCCTGGTCTGCAGGGCCACTTCTTTAATGGAGGCCAAGCCCCTTCAATCTCTATGGGTAAATAGTGATTGTTTACTCCAGTGATGATGGTCTTATTCCCACCGCTAGTTACTGTCAGAAACTTGATCTAATCTTGGTCAGCGGAGTTGGAGAAGAAGTCTTTTGGGGAGCTACACAAAACATTTTCTTAGTAATAGAGATGTCTAAAAGGAAATACCACTTTCTGTTTTTGGATATTGTTGTGTTACATGTGATGCCTGGAACTGCTTAGATCATGAAGGAAGGTAGGCTGACTACTGGATGTGGTTGAGTAAAAAGATGGAAAGTCTGTGATAATATTGTGATACTGAATTAACCAGACTTGGAACCTTCCTGCCTCTAGACTTCTGTCTGTATAAGATTATACATATACATTTGTATTACACATACAAATAAAGCACATGTTCGAACTGATTTTTCAATTACTTGAAGTTGAAACTATCCCAGTTGTTACACACTAATCCCAGTATTTAAAGATTCTTTAGAATTGAAGCTGTTAAGTATCTCCCTGCACTGCACCTGACAGCCAGAAAATACCAGAATCTGATGGTAAATCAACAGTTATCATCCTATCCTGGTTTTTCCTCTCTCGCATATCTAGTTACTTAGCTTCTTTATTACTTTACTTCCTTAGCTCTGAAACAGTAGCCTGAAGCTGTGCTGTGAATGGTATTGTCTGTAATTAACTGCAAAGATTCAAAGTTCTACAAATAGTGTCTTTGTTACCTTTTACTTAGGGAGATCAGCTCTCTCTTTCTCATTTTAATAATCTGTTTTGTGGTAATTCTGGTGCTATTTTTATTTTATATTCAAAAAGAAAATCTGATTTGGGAGTTATTATATTTATCGGAATTGCTTTCTTCTGTTTCACTCTGATATGAGATGCTAGACAAAATGAATCTGAGGAAAATAAATGCAAACAAGCAAAAATTAATGACATCAGGAAAAGCAGCATGACAGCTGAACTCTAAGCTTTAGTTTCCATCTGTAAAATCAGGAATTGGGATTTTTATCCTGCAGAATTGTTGATATTTAAGTAATATATATAAACATTTATTAGAGTTTCTGACACACAGTATGCAGGTAACAGATTGTATTCCTTCTTTCCACTGCATGGAATCGGTGTGCCTACAACCTTTGCCTCACAGCTTACATGGATCTAGCCAGCTTATTGTTAATGAATCGCTCACAAATCTCCAGTTCATTTGTCTCTGGCAGGGCTACTTCTGACTTTCCATTCAGAAAGCAAGTCCATTCCAGAGAGTTTTTCTTCACAAATGAAATGTAAAATTTAATTTTGAAAGGTTTCAGACAATACATGTAGAGAGACTAGAATATTATCTGACACACACTAAAATGTATCTATAAATGCCAGCTATTTTATATTTGTATCTTAAATATAAGATTTTTAAGATACAATTAAGAGATAATTGTATCTTAAATACAATAGACTATCTCCATAGTCTATAAACATCATTTTGAAATTTTCTTTTGCTACCAGTCCTTCGATATTCTTTCTGATTACCCAAATCTTTAAAAACTCTGTAACTTCTTTGGAGAGTCTGCTACGGTATAGTTTTGTACCCTATAGCTGTTTAGTTTAACCTCTGCTCTCAGGTATAAGGCTGTCTCCTGTAAACTCATGTGTTTCTGAGTAAGCCTAGATTCCAAATCTTTCTTTTTGTAGTTTTTACTGTCAGCTCAAAAGGACTCACATACAAACTTTACAAAACAAAAAGTTTGTAATGAGAGGATATGTGTATATGTTTTAACCAGTTCAGTGCTGTATTTTTTTTTAATGGATCTGTTGTCAACATAGTGTGAGATTTTTTTCATTAAAATATCCAAATTTTAAAAAATAGATTTTATTATTTAGAGTAGTTGTAGGTTCACAGCAAAGTTTAGCAGCAAATACAAAGTTTTCTCATACAGACTTTGTCCCCTCCAACTTTTCTTTCAAAATAGAAAGATCTGGCAACATTTCCCACATAGCAATGTTTGCTTTGAGCTGAAGAGTGGCTGTCGTGTTTACTGGGACTGCTCTTCTCCATTCTTCCAGTTGGCAGTTACTCTGTTGTACTACAAGCAACGCCTTCTGTCATGTACATTATCTAACTCTTAAAGATATCTAAGAATAAAACTTCCTTGTGAAAGAAAATCACCTTAACTTGTTGCAATAAAAAATCCTGCAAGAATCTGCTATGACAACTTATTGAAGCTACAGAAACCTACAAAATGTCAATATTTTGACTCTATAATTTGAACTCCTAACAGTGAACTTAAAAATTATGTATATCAAACAATCCCATAATTAAGGGAATTTTAATTTGGTACGTAAGAATACTTTTCCTAAAAGATAGTAACAGTCAAGTGCTCTCTCTAGTTAATTTTCCACATAGTAGTATCCATCCATACCTGCTTTTAAAAAAGTTACCACATAGGTAATCATTTCTCATTGCTAGTTGAATCTGACATCTACTCTTCCCCTCCTACTTCTGAATTTCTTCCAAGCTGTCTCTCCTGCCTGCTCACCTAAGCCAGAAACCTGGTCATCCTGTTTTCACTTAGTCATCTGTGTTACCACTGTATCATACTATTCTCTCTGCCTCCATTATTCCCTTTTCTCTTCCACATGGGTGCCAGAGTAATCTTTAAAATTTGGATTTGATGATGTTATTTTTTTCAGTGGCTTCCTAACTCTTGCCAGCTTCTTTAGCTTAATGCCTGGTTGTCACAGAAGATAGTGATATGACTAGTGGAAAGGTGTCAGCAGACACAATGTGAAGTTTCTTTAATGGCAAAAGATAGAGAGACTTTTAGAGACCCAGTGTTATTTCCTACGGAAGCTTTTCTAATTGTCCTTCCTCTGTCTGGAATGTACACTTTATTTCCCTGGTTCTGTTTCCTGGGGTTAACTCTTACCTGACTTTTAAATGTAGCTCAGATACTATTTTTCCCCCAAAGACCGCATTTCCCCCACCTTTCTTTAGGTTAAGTTCTTTCTCCTGTGTTCCTATAGCTCTTTGCACATCTCTGTCATTATCCAATGTCTTCTACAGAGCAATGTTTCAAAAATAGCTATGAAATAAGTGGTCTATGTCAAACATACAGAAAACAAAATTGAGTACTCTAGAATTTCTAAAAAGCCTTTATGCTAACATGCATCAGCATTCTCCAAGAGCAGGGTACAGTATGAAGCATCTTCCAAACAGAGCAGTGAACCAGCTATTCAACTATTTATTTTAAATTTCAAGTTTCTTAATTATTCACTTTCATGTCAGCCAGTGTGTGTGTGTGTGAATGCAATATAATAGGGAAGAGCTTTTGTATTCTGTTACAAGTTAATTACTAAAGGGTTGTTGCCTACTGAAGAGTTGGGGTGTGTGTGTGTGTGTGTTTGTAAGCAAGTATAATAGGGAAGAGCTTTTGTATTCTATTACAAGTTAATTAATAAAGGGTTGTTGCCTATAACGGAGAAGGCAATGGCACCCCACTCCACTTCTCTTGCCTGGAAAATTCCATGGACAGAGGAGCCTGGTAGGCTGCAGTCCATGGAGTCGCTTAGAGTCAGACATGACTGAGCAACTTCACTATTTCACTTTTCTCTTTCATGCATTGGAGAAGGAAATGGCAACCCACTCCAGGATTCTTGCCTGGAGAAACCCAGGGACAGAGGAGCCTGGTGGGCTGCCATCTATGGGGTCGCACAGAGCCGGACACGACTGAAGCGACTTAGCAGCAGCAGTTGCCTATAAACTTCAACTACACTTAAAGGTCCATCCCTAGAAACCCTGCCTCCCAAGTAATCAGCATTAAGGTAAAATACCTGATGAGCCCCACCTGTGAATGCCTTCAGAAAGGAGAAAATTAGCACCTCCCCACGGGTGGCTGACCAGAAGCAGGAAATACTTGACCTTACTCCCTTTTTAAAATGAAAGAAGCCTGAACTCTTCCTCAGGCAAGATGGCACTTCTAGTACTTGAGTCTACAGTCTTCTTGATTCCCTGGCTTTCCAAATACAGTCTATTCCTTGCCCTAACAACGGTCTCTGGATTTATTGTCCTGTCCTGCGCAGAAAGGTACAGGCTTGGACTGGTAACTCAAGTGCTGTTTTCTTTTGTTCCCCTGAGGATATTGTCACAAATTTATAGTCTTCTCTTTGCTCGTCTAATTCTGAATCTTTGAGTTTTTGTGTTTGGAGCTTGTTGAGTTTGGTGCATGCCTCTAATGCTTTTGTTTTGTTCAAACCTTCTCTGTATTTAAGATTCCTGGTAGTCTTGTTTGTAGGTCTTTAGTTCTGTATATCCTGGCCTGCCTCAGTTGGTAGGTGAATAAGAATGACTTGCTTTGTCCTGGGGCAAGCTGATAGTTGTCTTTTGGAGATGGAGACTGCCTGGGAGTCAGGAGCTTCCTGAGGTGCTGCCACTTTCGAGGCTCCCACCCCATGGATTTCTGGGACAGACAGGACTGTTGTCCTGTATTTAATTTTTTAAAACACTTATCTTTTCCTTTAATCTCATCTTTTTTTAATCTTTCTTTTATCTTTCTAAGATTCCTCAGAGTTTGTTGTCAGTTTATGGAACCCTTTACTTTCCAGCACTGTTATAGATTTGCTTCTTAAAAGTCAGTTTCAGTATTTCCTGGAGATTTAGATGGGAGAGGGAAATTGTCTAATGTCTTTATTTAAGCATCTAAACCTTTTATCGAAAGTGAAGTCGCTCAGTCGTCCCCAACTCTTAGCGACCCCATGGACTGCAGCCTACTAGGCTCCTCCGTCCATGGAATTTTCCAGGTAAGAGTACTGGAGTGGGTTGCCATTGCCTTCTCCGAGTGCCACCGCCAGAGTCCACATTTTAGCTAAACAGCAGTCCAAAGCTTTCTCTGCAGTACTTCTATGTACTTACAAGCATTTTGTCACTACTTTAAAAAGAACTATTAAACCTATTACTAAAAACATTTATAACAGAAATGCCTTGTGTTAGGGACCAAACGACGGGCTCTAGGACCTGAGTCATGTTTACCGGAAAGAGACAGGATATGCGCTCATCCTGCCTGGCCAATCATGTAACGCCAGCTACTCCTGTAACTGAGACAAAGAACTGCCTGTATATAAGCCTCCATACTCCTTTGTTCGGGGCTCTCGACTGATTCTGCTGCCTCGGATGAGGCTTGAGCCCTAGCGCGCTAGAAATAAACTTCCCTTCTTGCTTTTGCATTACTGTGGTGGACTTGTTCACTCTTGCGGTTGGATCGGAGATACGGGCTCGGAGCATAACACCTTGCAAATTATATTATTGCACATGGGGTATCAGAAGCTATGCACACTGAGGTTCCATGGACGCTAGAACTAGACCCAGAACAGAGACCCCAGGGCCATGCCTGTGGCTGCTCCGGCCAGCATGCCCAGCACCAGATCGCTGTCGTTGTCTCGGTACCCCTCACGAATGATGACTTGGTTGGCAGGCTGCTGTCCATAAAGCCCTGCATACGGGTACTGATGGGGTACAGCACAACCCTGACCATTTGCAGCATAGACAACTTGAGTTCCTGGTGGGTATGCTCCACTGTATGGACCATAGCCATATGCCTGCTCA
This sequence comes from Budorcas taxicolor, assembly GCF_023091745.1. Lineage (NCBI taxonomy): Eukaryota > Metazoa > Chordata > Mammalia > Artiodactyla > Bovidae > Budorcas > Budorcas taxicolor. Next base: position 19,371,590 of record NC_068933.1, on the reverse strand, counting down.
GGGGTCGGTGCAGCATATGCTGTGTAAGGAGGTGGGGAGGAAGCCACAGCTGTCTCATCATACGTGACTTCTGAGCCAACGTAAGCTGTGTTTGTCCTGGAATCCTGGAGTGTAAATTTCCAGGCCAAACAATCATCTGAGCTTTCTGCACAAAGACATGGTTTTCCCATCTCGGCAAACAATCTGCAGCATACAGTCTTTCGGCTTCCCATCTGGTGGCTGAATATCCCGACACTCTTTCCCATGCAGATGTTGATACAGTCCACTGGCGTGTGGACCTTATCCTCTGCACTCTGACGAGTTTGGTCATCATCATAGATCAAGTGACCATCTGACCACAGGTCAAACCAATTCTTCCAGCGCTTCAAAATAGTACTCTGTCGCAGCAACCATCCACTCTTCACAAATGCCATTTTCTCACCTGCAAAGCCTCCAGCCACTACTGCGCACAGAAACAGGTCCGAAGCGAAAAGACGCTGCCGGGTTACTCGGCACCACCAGCCTCACCTAAAAACCCTTCCTTGAGTTAAAAAGGGGAAATGATGGAATCAGTCTTGATCTTTTTCAGTCAGTTGGTGACTGAGAAAACAAACGGGACCATGCTGTTTCCGTTCCTTGGGAAATGCTGTATGTATGGTAGCTGTTCAGCTGAACCTAATCTTAGTTACAGAATCCAGGTTTACATAAAATATAAAGTAAGGAGATAAATGATTCTTCTGTGAAAGGGATCCCAACCATAGCTAGTGTGTCTCTTGCATTTCAAGGTCTGTTTGCATATGGTTTTAGGGGCTGTCAAATATAGTGGATGCCAATTAACCACACATTCTGACAAAAGTTACCTGTCTCAGCTTTCTTTAGTCCAGAACAGACTCAGAGTTGCTGAAATAAAACCATAGCAATTCACTGTTCTCAGAGAACCTAGAGAATAAAATTATTAATAGAAGATTATTTAAATTTTCTCTGGTGAGATTGCAGTATTACTGTAGAACACATGTGTGTGTTTACATCCAAAGAGTACTACCTGTCAGTGTAAAGATATGACTAAGAATGTTTGTCAAAGCATGGTTTATAGCAGTAAACTTGGAAACAATCTAAATATTGATGCTGAAAACTCAGCCTCTGTGCATCAATCGGAATAAAATCTGAGACAGAGTTTTGGCTGAAAGAGAAAAGAATAGCTTTATTACTTTGCCAGGCAAAGAGACACAGCTGGCCTGTGCCCTGAAAAGCTGTGTCCCAACCTGGGATGATTTGTTGAAAAGTTTTACAGCAGGTTCAAGGGCAGAGTTGCTAATAAGGAGCAGGGTACTCCCAAGCCTTTAGTCTGGCCTGGGGGTGGGTGAGGTGGGGCAGTCTCCTCCCTTGTTTCCCAATCTCCTCCCATCCCTGATTAGCGACTGTTTGAATTTGCCCTTTCAAGGTCATGGAGACTGGAGTCTATTCCTGCAAACCAAAAATGGGGACTTAGAAAGGCTTTCATGCCCAGGAACCCCCAGGGTCCTGCTTAGTTTCAATATCTAATAGTACAGAATGGGTTAAACAATATATTAGAACATTATGTAGACATTTAAAACTCTTGTAAAATAACATTTACTGATTTGGAAAAATAATTTTTTTTCCCTGTTGAGAAAGAATTATTTTTGGAATAAGTTTTTTAAAAGTCACTTGAAATAGCAAAAAATTCAGAATCACATTTGTGATAAAGATTCAGGGAATGATTCTTGTTTTAATTAAGTGGAACGAGTATCTGCCATTTTATCTAACGCAACTCACATAGAGGAGGAAGCAGCCTTCCTTGATATTCTTGCTCTCAGGGTTGGGTCTGAAAATTAACCAACCAAAGATTAATAGGAGAAAAGTGCACAAATTTAATGTGAGTTTACGTATCAGGGAGATCTTCAAAAGGAAATGAAGAGCCAGAGAAATGGACCTGAGTATTTTACACTGGGCTTGATGAAAGTTGGGATGACAGTTGTGGAGGAATGTGGTGGGTTAAGGAGTGCAAGGCATGTCTTAGTGATATTGCCAGCTGAGTGCCAGCATCCATGCGTGCTCATTCGCTTCAGTCCTGTCCTTTGTGACCCCACAGATATAGCCCACCAGGCTCCTTTGTCCATGGGATTCTCCAGGCAAGAATACTGGAGTGGGTTGCCATGCCCTTCTCCAGGGGATCTTCCCAACCCAGGGATTGAACCCAGATTTCCCACATTACAGGCAGATTCTGTACTGTTTGAGCCACCAGGGAAGATCTGTGTTGCAGTGAAGCGTGTCACATGAATTATTGTTTTTCCCAGTACATATAAAGTTATGTTTACATTATACTGTAGTTTATTAAGTGTGCAATAGCATTATGTCTAAAAACCAATGTATGTATTCTTAAAAATATTTTATTGCTAAAAAACACTAACCATCAGTTGAGCTTTCAGTGAGTCGCAGTCTTTCTGCTGGTAGAGGATTTGAAATATTGTGAGAATTATCAGTATGTAACACAGAAACATGAAGTGAGGAAATGCTATTGGAAAAGTGATAACAGTGGTCTTGCTCTATCTATGCAGAGTTGCTCAGTTCAGTTCAGTTCAGTTCAGTCGCTCAGTCATGTCCGACTCTTTGCGACCCCATGAATCGCAGCATGCCAGGCCTCCCTGTCCATCACCATCTCCCGGAGTTCACTCAGACTCACGTCCATCGAGTCAGTGATGTCATCCAGCCATCTCATCCTCGGTCGTCCCCTTCTCCTCCTGCCCCCAATCTCTCCCAACATCAGAGTCTTTTCCAATGAGTCAACTCTTTGCATGAGGTGGCCAGAGTACTGGAGCTTCAGCTTTAGCATCATTCCTTCCAAAGAAATCCCAGGGTTGATCTTCAGAATGGACTGGTTGGATCTCCTTGCAGTCCAAGGGACTCTCAAGAGGCTTCTCCAACACCACAGTTCAGAAGCATCAATTCTTTGGCGCTCAGCCTTCTTCACAGTCCAACTCTCACATCCATACATGACCACAGGAAAAATCATAGCCTTGACTAGGCGGACCTTAGTCAGCAAAGTAATGTTTCTGCTTTTGAATATACTATCTAGGTTGATCATAACTTTCCTTCCAAGGAGTAAGCGTCTTTTAATTTCATGGCTGCAGTCACCATCTGCAGTGATTTTGGAGCCCCCAAAAATAAAGTCTGACACTGTTTCTACTGTTTCCCCATCTATTTCCCATGAAGTGATGGGACCGGATGCGATGGTCTTCATTTTCTGAATGTTGAGCTTTAAGCCAACTTTTTCGCTCTTCTCTTTCACTTTCATCAAGAGGCTTTTTAGCTCCTCTTCAGAGTTGCTGCAGACCTTCAATTTGTTAAAAAAAGAAAAGAAAAGCAGTATCAGTGAAGCACAATAAATTGAAGCAGGCTTGTCATTGTAGTAAGTTACTTGAAATAGCAAAAGGAGGGGCAGGGGACATGTGGTTGCAGGGAACAATGATGACTTAGCAAGCCTGGCTTCTTAGGTTCTTTCACTGTCTCTGTGTCTTCTGAGATTCAGATGCTCCTTCCTCTTGGTGTAGGGTAGGCACCTCTTAATGAGGTCTTATGACCTATTTTCTGTTTTAAGAAAGATGAGGGAGAAGGTCAGAGTAACCTTCCTGTTTCTGCTGTTTTCTCATATTACTTCAGTTTAAAATATTGAAGATGCCAAGGGGCCACATTTAGGGGCAACATGTCCTCAACCCATCAGTTGCCATGGCTAACCTGTTTTGGAATTTGTTAATGATAGTTCAGTTCTCATTAATACTACGAATACTACCTTTGACTTCCCTGGTGGTTCAGATGGTAAAGAATCCACCTGCAATGTAGGAGACCTGGGTTCGATCTCAGGGTTTGGGAAAACCCCTGGAGAAGGGCAACATAATTATGGGGACACTGAATTGAACACTTCAGGCCAAAAATTATTTTAATCAAATTCACTTTGTTTTGTATAAAAAGACAGTGTCTGAAAAAATGACTTAACACTTTAGTACTACAAATATAGACAGGCTCCAACTTGGATATGTATTTTAAATGCTTGCTTAATAATGCTAAAATATATTGAACAATTATGGTATTATGTGGGGAGGGCTTTACCTGCATTATCTCACTTAATCTAACAACACTTTTAGCAAGATGGGTATTTTTAACATCCCCATTTACCATATGAGAGATAAGGCTTAGGCAGATTGTGATCACACAAGTAAATGGAGGAAGGATTTGACCCCAGGAAGCCTAATTGAAGATGTTATGCTCTTAGTCACTGAAATGCTCTGCTTGGCTTTGATACTGTTGTGATCAGTATTCCTCTGAAGCATTGACACCATTGACATCTAAGATAACAGAAACAAAAAGCTTAAGCCGTTTTATTGATTGTGTTTATATCAATACAACTGGGAAAACTTTAGTATCCTAGTCTGAACCTGATCCCCAAAGAGAAACTTTAAGTTAGTCTTAATATTGAATATTTTCTTGAGTCTTTTCTCAACTATTTCTTTTCTTCAGTCATAACTTCAGTCCACGGGATGTCAGAGGGAACATCTATGAGTTCTTTGTAATTCTATCCCAACACTTTTGAACCTTTCAGACAAGCTGAAATTTACATATTTGGGAGGCTAGGTTTTTATCAGAAGGCAAAAAAAGTCATCAGTTCAATTCAGTCACTCAGTCGTGTCTGACTCTTTGTGACCCCATAAATCGCAGCACGCCAGGCCTCCCTGTCTATTACCAACTCCCAGAGTTCACCCAAACTCAAGTCCATCGTGTTGGTGATGCCATCCAGCCATCTCATCCTCTGTTGTCCCCTTCACCTCCTGCCCCCAATCCCTCCCAGCATCAGAGTCTTTTCCAATGAATCGACTCTACATGAATTGGCTGAAGTATTGGAGTTTCAGCTTTAGCATCAGTCCTTCCAAAGTAGACCCAGGACTGATCTTCAGAGTGGACTGGTTGGATCTCCTTGCAGTCCAAGGGAGTCTCAGGAGTCTTCTCCAACACCACAGTTCAAAAGCATCAATTCTTCGGTGCTCAGCTTTCTTCACAGTCCAACTTTCACATCCATACATGACCACTGGAAAAACCATAGCCTTGACTAGATGGACCTTTGTTGGCAAAGTAATGTCTCTGCTTTTGAATATGCTATCTAGGTTGGTCATAACTTTCCTTCCAAGGAGTAAGCGTCTTTTAATTTCATGGCTGCAATCACCATCTACAGTGATTTTGGAGCCCCCCAAAATAAAGTCTGACACTGTTTCCACTGTTTTCTCATCTATTTCCCATTAAGTGATGAGACCAGATGCCATGATCTTCATTTTGTGAATGTTCAGCTTTAAGCCAACTTTTTGACTCTCCTCTTTCACTTTGATCAAGAGGCTCTTTAGGTCCTCTTCACTTTCTGCCATAAGGGTGGTGTCATCTGCATATCTGAGGTTATTGATATTTCTCCCGGCAATCTTGATTCATCCCCCCCAAAATGAGGAAAATAAGACAGGTCTTCCAAAACTACTAATTAAAGCAACCAAAAAGAACAAAAAATAAGTTATGTAACTGCTAGATCTTTTAAAAGGATTCATGCTTGAAAAGGATTCATGTCCTTTTGGATATCAGGCTTCCTTTCAACCATAACTCATTAATACTACTTAACATTTTTCCCTTTGGAAAGATTATAAATGTTAGTTAGAATTCCAAGTGAGTCACCAAAAGATCTGGTTGGTAGATTATACTTGTAATAATTGCATGCCAGCAATCAAAAATAAAATAAAATTCTGGGGACTTGCCTGGTAGTCCAGTGGTTAAGATCCCAAGCTTCGAATACAAGGGGTGTGGGTTCAGTCCTGGGTCAGGAAGCTTTAAGATTCCACATGCTATGGGGGCATGGCCCCCCAAAAAATTTAATAAAAATTCTGAATGTAAAATGTTAAAGTATAGGGAACTTTTAGTAGATGGCAATTATATTCAACTGTTAGTAATGAAGAGTCCCCAAATAGTAACTTGATAAAAGTGAGATGATAAAAGTTTCTTTTTCTCTTGCATACAAGAAATTCAGTTTGTTGATTCCATAACCATTAAGGACCCAAGCTATTGCTGTCTGCTGAGCTCTCCCTAGTGTTTGGCTCTGATTCTCAGGGTCACTCCTGGTCCAATATGGTTCAAAGTTTGTCTTTCAGGGCCAGGGAGGAAGGGCAAATAGACTCTATACCAGTTTTTGTTGCCCTTTAAATTCTACCTCCCCCAACTTAACTGTGTTTTATTGGCTGGAACTTAAGCCTGTAGCAACAACTTGCTACAAGAAAAGCTACAACATTACTGCTCAGAATAAAATCAGGATTCTCTTATTTAGGAAGAAGGGGAATATTTGGTTTTGAAAAGCAGCCAGCTGTCTCTATCTGTCATAAGGCTGTAGGAGACATCTCATCCAGACTTCTCAGTTTAAACTCTGAAAGCCCTGTCAATACAGCTGGCAGTGGCAGGACTGTAATCAGAACGTAGGTCTCTTGCTGACCTGTTTTAACTAGAGGACTTGGCAATTGCTTCTTCTTGTTCAGTTGCTAAGTCATGTCTGACTCTTTCCAGCCCCATGGACTGCAGCATGCCCGGCTTCACTCTCTCCCGGAGTTAGCTCAAACTCATGCCCACAGTTGCTTCTACTAATGATAAATTTCTTCCCTGGTGGCTCAGACAGTAAAGAATCCACCTGCATATGGAAGATTGGATTTGATCCTTGGGTTGGGAAGATCCCCTGGAAGAGAGCATGGCAACCCACTCCAGTACTCTTGCCTGGAGAATCCCCATGGACAGAGGAGCCTGGTAGGCTGCAGTCCATGGGGTCACAAAGAGTCAGACACGACTGAGTGACTGAGCACAGCACACAGCACAGCAATAACTTAGATGAAGTGATAGTAATCAGTGTAGCACTAATTCAGTTTTTCTTTGCCTCTTTACCTCGCCAGGTTAACTCCATCTCTTAGCAACGCCCTGACAATATCTCAGAATAGTATTGCCTGCTTATTTGATAATCTTTTCTGTGGTCATTTCCCCCTCAAGATACAAGTTATATTGGCGCTCTAGATTCTGTGATTAAAATGAAGCAGTTTTAGTAGACCCTACAAATTTTAATGTTTGCTTTTAACATTAATGGTTTTTATAACTTTAGATAAATTTTTTTCTCAAATTTTCTCCTACAGCATAGCTGAAATACAGAAAGATGTGGAATACAGGTTGCCTTTCACTGTAAATAACCTGACAATTAACATTAATATGTGAGTAGAATTGTATCTTGTTTTTTCATGTAATAGGACTTTTAGGACTTTTAAAAATCTTTTTATCATTTTGTTTCTTAGCTACTGTCAGAAGTAAGCTGTTTAAAAGTGAATTTATTTCCTTTTCTAGTATCTAAAGTTCATTAAACTTACACAATTCTGTGAAATATAAAAGTTTAAATATGTCATTGTAATAGAGATTGTGATAAGAAACTATGAAAGAGGAAATGGAACACAAACATGTAATAGATCTTTTATTGATTTGCACTAAACTCTTAGCTGAAGGCAGGCTGAGTGAGCATACAACCAGCAGTGGAAGGGATCGTGTGCAGAGACTGTTAGAGGAGCAATCACCTTTACATCAGAAACAAGTTAAAATATTCTGGTTTTCAGCAACCAATATAATACAGCAGCCAGCAAGTTCAGAGTTGAATTTGATCTGCAGAATATTTTTAAAGAAAAAAAATTAAAAGTAAAAAATATAATCATGAGGTTATTAAGTAATAAAGAAGAAAGTTTGGGCAAAGTGATTGCTAGTACTCATTTAGCCATAAGTGCATTTATTAGACTTCAACAAGAAAGAATTATTATTACCTCAGATTGCATTAGCTGGCTGGCTGCTCAAGCGAGTGTTTGAGTGAGGTACAGTAAAAATGCACTTAACTTGAAGATAGAAACTATGTTTGTTCATCGTCAGATCCTCATTGCCTAGTGAGGTACCTTCACGTGGGATCCCATATTAAATCCTAGTTGAATGAGTGGAAATTAAAGAGTGAATATATAGCAGTGCCAACCATTATGCTGTGTTATGTCAATATATGGGAGCTTTATGAATCGTCACATCAGCCCTGAAAACTAAAACAAATTATATTCAAGTAGGTAGTGAATACAGTAGTCAGGAGAGAAACCCAGACTGTTTGGGCTTCAAAGGCCATTCATTGCCTCTTTTCCAAAGTAGTTTAACAGCCTAAACTATATACCTGAGGTAGTTTTATCTCTCATAACACGCCCTGGTACAGCTAAGTAGAAGAAGCCAATAAAGACCTAGTTTCCCTCTTGACAACAAATAGTTCCCCGAGCCAGGAGGGGAATGGAGTGGCAGTTTAAAAGGATGTATTCATCTAGATTTTAGAGATTTGCAAGGTTCCATGTCCAGTAAAAGTGCATTCTTAAAGACTTCACTCCCTAATTTCAAATTTGCAGTCACTTTGAAAGGGTTAAGATTTTTACTCTTTTTCCTTTTGGTACTGGGAATTTACTGTTAATTAGCTGAAACCATAGGACTGACCTCAAAGTTGGGAGAGATGTGTTAATTGAGACATTTTGAAGAGAGCCGCATAGCACCAAGGCATGGTGTCAGCTCCAGTATTCCAACCCTAGTACTTCTTATTTTATCTATTTGCTCATTAAGAATTCAGTGTATAGTGAAACACTTCTTGGCAGCATTTCAAAAGAAGGAATGCCACTAGAAAGTTATATGCCAAGACCTGTGGTTCAGTAAAAAGCCAGACTGGCATAACATGGTTCACCTGATAAAAATGTATAATTTTTCGCTGAAATTTTGGATAGTTTGGTATAATGTGATGTGTTTGAAAGCAATTAATTGGCCCAATTTGAAGAACAGTCTATAATTCACATTATCCTTACTCCACATTAAAAAGGTTTTACTGTATTGAATTAATTATAGTCTTGTTGCCAAAGTGTGTCTTTCTATATAGGTTCAGTCAACTTAACAACCATAATAGAGCACTAATTACTGAATAATTAATCTAAATGAAAGTATGAAAATTTAATTTGCTTTTAAGTAACTTTGTTTTAGAATTATGATTATATAACGTTGTCTTTGTTTTTGAATCTGTTCTACTTTTGCCAGATTGCTTCCTCCACAATTTCCTCAGGAAAAACCAGTGATCAGTGTTTATCCACCAATACGGCATCACTTAGTGGATAAACAAGGAGTGTATGTTACCTCTCCATTAGTAAGCAATGTATGTATATGGTATGATTTATTTCAAAATGTTCACTATACTTAATAGATAATCCAGATTTGAAGGGTTTTTGATTTTCAATGGTGAGGACCTGTTGATGTTAAAACTTGGGTTCAGAGTAGATCTTTTATAGTAGTTAGGAAGGGATAAAATTCAAATTTGCCTTACATTTTTTAGGATATGTATGTGATTCACTAACATGAAGGACTATAACTTCAGTGTACTTAGAAATTACCTTTGAACCTTCAGATTACTATCGGTAGTAAAGTGTGGAAATATTTCAGCTCCATTATTAACTAAATAAAATTTTAACCTCATTTATGGTATTGCTTCTATAGTAAGTTGTGGATGTTCAGCTGACATAATATCCTTTGCCTTTCATTTAATTTGTGACTTACAAAAGTGGATTTAAGGTTAAGTTTTACAGTTTAAGTATCTTAATGAGACTATATAATCTTTTTTCAAAAATGATTTTGATCACTGTGTATTACTGTTACTTTTAGTTTACAATGCATTCAGATCTTGGGAAAATTATTCAGAGTCTGTTGGATGAGTTTTGGAAGAATCCTCCAGTTTTAGCTCCTGCTTCAACAGCATTCCCATAGTAAGTATGTTTGTAACGAAAGAGTTTGCATATACATTTATTTACTTTTGAGCTGAGTAATCAAAGCATAGCTTAAAAATTCAAATAAGGTTAAAAGGCAGTCTGCTTTCCACATCCTCGCTTTCACACACAGATACATTCATACTTTTCAGAGGTAACTGGATTTTATTTTTTAGCTGCTTCTCTAATATTTATCTTCATCTTTCTGAATAACATATAGATACTGCTGTCTGTTGATTCTTTGATTTTGGATACTGTCTACTGACTTCCTATCATGACTGATGAAGGTTTTAGTTATTTTTCACATACCTTTCTTTTCCCTCATCCTCTGTGAAATTATGATTTTTACTTAAGTTTGTGTTTGGTACTTTCATTACATTGACTCTCAGAATATTCCCTCCTGCTGAGCCAAGTTCTTTGTAATGATTACATTTCTGTTATGGTATAACTTTTTGCTTTTCTCTGGAGTTAATAATTACTTCAGTTTTCCATTCGTTTTGTATTCTTTGATCTTTTTAATTTCCCACCTCTTTTCAGCAGCTCTGAAAAATATCATTCAAATAATTTTTTCACATCCTCAAGCCTGTCAGGTAATCTTGAGGTTCCAGTATTTTTTCCTTGCATACATTGCTCCATTTCCCCCTCCATTCTGAATTACTGTGCAGCTGCTGTCCACCTGCCATCCTGGGATTTCCCCTTCCACCTTCCTGTATAGGATTCTCCTTTTCCTGCATCCTGTGTTTTTTTCTCTCTCGGGCTATTTCCTGTTTTCTTGCTTTACTCACTCCCTGTGGCTTCCTAAGTAAAGGTGTGTTCAAGTTCCTAAGGATGAGTAACAGTTTATCCTAAAACTTGTTGAAATAATGACAGCATTTATTTTCCTTGTGAATCTGCAGTTTGGCTAGGTACTAATAGAGCTTGTTTGTGCTCCACCTTTGACATCAACTGGCACGGCTTAAAACAGTAAACACATTTACTTGCTCATTATTCTTCAATTCAGGAAGGGTTCATCAGAGAGCTCTTCTCTGTTCTACTCACCATCAGCAAGCTCTTGTCAGAAGCTCTTACCTAGGGAGGTCAGTTGGAATACCTGGATGCAGCCTGGGCTTCCTCACACCACCGTGGCTGGCTTCTGGGGTGAACATCCTGAAAGAGTTATGAGAAAGTCATATTCACCTTCTCTGGCCTAGCTGCTGAAGTCACTCAGTGTCACTTCTGCTTCATTCAGTTTGTTGAGGCAGTCACGGAGTCCTGATCCGATTCAAGGGGAAGCAAATAGACTTTTCCTCTTAATGGTGGAGTGGTGAGGTTCTAGAAGAGCATGTGTGCATGCTCAGTCACTCATTCGTGCCCAATTCTTTGTGACCCCCATGGACTGTAGTGTGCCAGGCTTCTCTGTCCATGGGATTCTCCAAGCAAGAATATTGGAGTGGGTTGCCATTTCCTCCTCCAGGGGATATTCCGGACCCAAGGATTGAAGCCATGTCTCCTGCCCTTTCAGGCAGATTCTTTACCACTGAGTCATCTGGGAACCCCCCCTGGGAGAGCACATGGGACCAGAAGTAGTGCTGTGACCATTTTTGAAAGTACAGTATGCTGTCAGATGCTGGGAAGAATAATTTTGAGATTTCCTCTCTTTAACCTGTAAATATCTTTAATATACCCTCACAGTTCATAGTTGGTAGAGTTCAAATTCTGTGTTGAAGTGGTTTCCACTGAGTTTTGGGGTTTTTTTCTTTTTAATTTTTTTCTTTTTGTTTTTTGTTTGTTTTAATTTCTTTCTGTTTGTTTGTTTTATTTGGTTTTTCTCCACTGAGAATTTTGAAAGGATTCCTCTATTCGTAAGGTGTCCAGTGCCATTTCGATTTCTGATCCCTTGTAACTTTTTGTGTTCAATATTCTTAAATTGCATAATGCTGCAACTTCTGACAGTCTCTATTTCCTCTTCCTGTAATATCTCTTGCCTTAATTGCCCAGTTCTTTTACTTAATTTACTTTACCTTGTTCAAAAATCAGGTCGTATTTTAACACTGCCTGGAAATCAGCTTGGGCTAGATTATCCCATTCATTAGGTATATCAAACTCAGCCATCACTTTGCACTCCTGTGTCTTTGTCCTAGAGTCAGAAGCCTCTCTGATATTCTTTATCTAAAAACTGAATTTACTATTTTCTTCCAGGATAGGGCTAAATATATCTCATTCACCTTATTTGAAAACATAAGCCAAAATGTCTATTTGTTCCCATATCAAATAAGTTCTGTGATTCAGTACACATTGTTTAAAAAGCAAGTTTGCTACATTTCTTAGATTATATTATAGGTTGTATCTATAATATAGTTTTGTTCAGAATTACTAAGACTTTATTTCAAAGATCTATTTCAAGTAGAAATATTCTCATGTTGATCATATTCTTTCTAAATAACATTTTATATTTACACACGTTATTAATATACTTTAGATAAAAGTAAAGCTCTAAGATTAAGATGAGCCATACTTTGAAATAAACAAGCTTATTAGAAAACTATTTTAACTTATTTTTTTCAATCATAGATTCACTTGGCTTAAAATTTTAAAAATATAAAGGGGTGTGTGGTAAAAAGTTCCCTTGCAATTCTTTTTCGCTTGCAATTCACTTTTTCTTCTCATTGGTATCCAAAGATGGTTGTTTGAGTGCATATGTATAGAACTCCTGAGATATTTTATGTATATATGAAGAAATATGTACATGCAGTATTTTATTCCCTCCTTTTTTTTTACACAAATGATAGCATACTCTTCCCTTGCCTTTTTTTTTATTTTCATCTCACTAGTGGTATGGGGTTGCACAGAGTCGGACGCGACTGAAGCGACTTAGCAGCAGCAGCAGTGGTATGGTTCAGAGAGCTTTCCATATTGGTACATAAAGCACTTCCTCATTCTTCTTTATAGCCACAAAGTACTTGTTTTATGGACACAACATAACTTAAGACTCCTATTAATGGAATTTTTGTTGTTTCCAATCTTGCATAAAAGGCCCACCCTTTTGCCCTCAGTGATGCAATGAATAACATTAAAAACATTTTACCCAGCTGTAAGTATTTTGTTGGATACATTGTCAAAGTGGTATACACATTTGTAAGTTTGACCAATACTGCAGAATTGCCCTAAGGAGTAAGTTGTACCAGTCTCTACTCCTGTGCTGCTGCTGCTGCTAAGTCGCTTCAGTCGTGTCCGACTCTGTGCGACCCCATAGACAGCAGCCCACCAGGCTCCCCCATCCTGGGATTCTCCAGGCAAGAATCCTGGAGTGGGTTGCCATTTCCTTCTCCAATGCATGCATGAATGCTAAGTCACTTCACTCGTGTCTAACTTGTGCGACTCCATGGATTGCAGCCATGCAGAAATGCAAAAAAAGCAAAATAGCTGTGACAAGAAGAGAAGTGAAAAGCAAAGGAGAAAAGGAAAGATATAAGCATCTGAATGCAGAGTTCCAAAGAATAGCAAGAAGTGATAAGAAAGCCTTCCTTAGCAATCAGTGCAAAGAAATAGAGGAAAACAACAGAATGGGAAAGACTAGAGATCTCTTCAAGAAAATTAGAGATACCAAGGGAACATTTCATGCAAAGATGGGCTCAAGAAAGGACAGAAATGGTATGGACCTAACAGAAGCAGAAGATATTAAGAAGAGGTGGCAAGAATACACAGAAGAACTGTACAAAAAAGATCTTCATGACCCAGATAATCACGATGGTGTGATCACTCACCTAGAGCCAGACATCCTGGAATGTGAAGTCAAGTGGGCCTTAGAAGGCATCACTATGAACAAAGCTAGTGGAGGTGATGGAATTGCAGTTGAGCTATTTCAAATCCTGAAAGATGATGCTGTGAAATTGCTGTATTCAATATGCCAGCCAATTTGGAAAACTCAGCAGTGGCCACAGGACTGGAAAAGGTCAGTTTTCATTCCAATCCCAAAGAAAGGCAATGCCAAAGAATGCTCAAACTACTGCACAATTGCACTCATCTCACATGCTAGTAAAGTAATGCTCAAAATTCTCCAAGCCAGACTTCAGCAATATGTGAACCGTGAACTTCCTGATGTTCAAGCTGGTTTTAGAAAAGGCAGAGGAACCAGAGATCAAATTGCCAACATCTGCTGGATCATGGAAAAAGCAAGAGAGTTCCAGAAAAACATCTATTTCTGCTTTATTGACTATGCCAAAGCCTTTGACTGTGTGGATCACAATAAACTGTGGAAAATACTTAAAGAGATGGGAATACCAGAGCACCTGACCTGCCTCTTGAGAAACCTATCTGCAGGTCAGGAAGCAACAGTTAGAACTGGACATGGAACAACAGACTGCTTCCATATAGGAAAAGGAGTACGTCGAGGCTGTATACTGTCACCCTGCTTATTTAACTTCTATGCAGAGTACATCATGAGAAACGCTGGGCTGGAAGAAGCGCAAGCTGGAATCAAGATTGCCGGGAGAAATATCAGTAACCTCAGATATGCAGATGACACCACCCTTATGGCAGAAAGTGAAGAGGAACTAAAGAGCCTCTTGATGAAAGTGAAAGAGGAGAGTGAAAAAGTTGGCTTAAAGCTCAACATTCAGAAACGAAGATCATGGCATCTGGTCTCATCACTTAATGGGAAATAGATGAGAAAACAGTGGAAACAGTGTCAGACTTTATTTTGGGGGGCTCCAAAATCACTGCAGATGGTGATTGCAGCCATGAAATTAAAAGACGCTTACTCCTTGGAAGGAAAGTTATGACCAACCTAGATAGTATATTCAAAAGCAGAGACATTACTTTGCCAACAAAGGTCCGTCTAGTCAAGGCTATGGTTTTTCCAGTGGTCGTGTATGGTATGTATGGATGTGAGAGTTGGACTGTGAAGAAAGCTGAGCACCGAAGAATTGATGCTTTTGAAGTTTGGTGTTGGAGAAGACTCTTCAGAGTCCCTTGGACTGCAAGGAGATCCAACCAGTCCATTCTAAGGGAGATCAGCCCTGGGATTTCTTTGGAAGGAATGATGCTAAAGCTGAAACTCCAGTACTTTGGCTACCTCATGCGAAGAGTTGACTCATTGGAAAAGACTCTGATGCTGGGAGGGATTGGGGGCAGGAGGAGAAGGGGACGACCGAGGATGAGATGGCTGGATGGCATCACTGACTCGATGGATGTTAGTTTGAGTGAACTCTAGGAGTTGGTGATGGACAGGGAGGCCTGGTGTGCTGCGATTCATGGGGTCGCGAAGAGTCAGACGTGACTGAGCGACTGAACTGAACTGAATTGATATATATGCTTGGGAATTTTCTGGATTTTGTATTCAGTTCCATTGATCTTCCTATGCATTGACAGTGTTTTCCTTAAAAAAAAAGTTTTTTAAAATAAAGGTTTTCTATTGCGTTTTGCTTTATGCCAGGGTTAAACTCTCTTTACCCTCTTTTATCAGGTTCTTTTCTTTATATTCTTATTTATTTTCTGTATAAACTTCAGTATTATAATTTTAACATTTGTAACAAATTTTTTTCCAAACAATTCCAATTTTTGCTAACTTAATGTCATTAAATATGACATTAAATTATGTTAAAAACAGTAGCACTCCCATTTAAAAAATTGTTTAAGCTAGATATATTTTGGAACATTTCAATACTCTGATATGTATTTTTCCCCAACACCACCAAGTAATTCTCCAGTTCTCAGCAAACACCGTGTTCCCTACAAACTGAACTCAGTTCTGATGCTGTCCACCTGGAGATGGGGTCAGATCCACAGATGAGGGACTCATTCTCACAGACTGCTCCATTTCACATATCAATGGAAAATCCGTAGATGGTTCCTGTGCTTCTCACTAACTGGCTATAAATCAGAGGTTCCCATGGATTCTCCATTTTGATTAATTTAAATGGCTCATGAAACTTCAAAAATAATTTTACATATGTTTAGTGGTTGGTTATAAAGGATACAGATGAATAGCCAGATGAAGAGGTGCCTAGGGCAGGGCACAGTCAAGGAGAGCCCTGAGCACAGCAGCTTTTGTCCCCATAGACTATGGATGCATTCACGAGCAGGGCGCTTGTCAAGTCTTCCTGTTCAAGAGATTTTATAGAGCTTAATCAGCAGCCTCCCTCTTCCCTGAGATCAATGGGTGGAGCTGAAAGTTGCAACTTTCTGTCACTTGGTCTTCTTGGTGACCAATCCTGTCCTCAGACTGTATAGGGATTAGCCTAGATGTTGTTAAGTTAGATGCCTGCCCCCACCCCCCACCCCCGGGATGATGCTTGAAGATGGGCAGATGAGCCTCTGTCACAGTAAGTGGGGTCCTCTAATGCCCTGGGCCCTGAGCCAGGAAGTCTGTGCCTCCGAGCCCTCTGAGAGCTGTTCTTAGTTTGCCGTGCCTTGTGACTTTCTGGGATGTGAGCTCTTTTGTCTGCAGAGCTAGATGTTTTGGGTGTTTGTCTCTCAGGTTCAAACTCAAACCTTAACCCTCCAGGGAAAAGCTCTGGGTTTTGAGTTTTCTCCAGGTTGTTGTTCCTCTTCCTGAGAGTGGGGTTTATGGTGAGATTGTGTCTCAACCTCTCCTACCAGCCTAGATGTCTTTTTCTTGTTAACCTGATTTGCTCAGATACTTTGGGGGTTTTTTCCCAGAGGAAATTGTTCCATATATAGCTGTCGATTAAGTTTCTGTGCGAGGTGAATCCAGGATCTTCCTATGTCACTATTTGAATCAGAACCCTGTATTTATCATCTTGCAAAAATATATTTTCTGATTTTATCTTGAGTACATACTGCTGTGCCACTTTTTCTAATATATATGCATGATTTTTACATACATCTTTTAAAAAGAAATTTCAGGCAAGGCTTTCCTGGAACTTGTGCTGCAGCACGAGGGAGTGAACTCAAGAAACTGGGTACCCTTGCTTGCTCTCCAAGGAGAGCAGGCTGGTTTCTCACATGAAGTGAGGATGGGGGCGGCTTGTGGTTGGGCAGAAGGGGTGGCCCAGCTGGCCTGCCTACCTCATGGTGTTGCTGTGTACAGGGATCATGCATAGTACCCTGCTTTTGCCCCAGGTACCTTAGAAGTGGCTGTTGGTTTGTGGCCTTTTTGTGACATGACTTATTTTGTAATATTATTCATAATTACCCTGACTGCCGTGCATTTGGTTGTTGTTAGTCCTTTAAAGTTTCTTTGTATTCTATTGCTCAAGGAGACCTTTGTCCAGGTGCAGGCACTCATCCAATAAAAGGTCTCAGGTTCAAGATCCCAACCTATCTGAGGTGTTTATGCATCTTTTTTAGAGTTAAGCATTTTTAGCAATTCATCTATACAATTAATTTTTCTTTGAAATTTTCTAGAAAAGCGGTCTGGACTTCAGTCAGCATTTTGCCAAATATAGTGAAAGCTACTAAACAATTGCTATTTGAACAAGTTTCCTGGATTACGTGTTCTCCATTTCTTCTCTGAAAATATTCATTGATGCCAGTAGAGTGCTCAAAACTCAAATGTGGCCTTTCTATTCACTTCAACTGTGACCAGCTGAACTTATGTTTTCTAAAACATATTTCTATTTCATGGAAAGAAATCAAAATATTCTTTTTAAGGGGTGTTCTTATTTTTTCAATTTACATGATATCAATTTACTTATGTAATTATAAAAACTAGTGGCACCTGCCATAAACAAATTCCATCTATACTGCATAACAATTGTTATTTAGAACAATTAAGGAATAATTTTACAGATTTACTCCTAAAATCTAATTGCATGTTTTTCCTCTCTTTCTCTTTAGCCTGTACAGTAACCCAGGTGGGATGCCTCCTTATGCTTCTCAGGGTTTCCCATTTCTTCCTCCGTATCCCCCACAAGAAGCTAACAGGACTATGAGCTCTTTACCTGTTGCTGACACTGTTTCTTCTTCAACAACAAGTTATACAACCACCAAACCCGCTGCTCCTTCATTTGGTGTCCTTTCAAATCTGCCATTGCCTGTTCCCACAACAGACACTTCAACACCGGTTGGTATCTTCAGATATCTGTATTTTATACCCTTGAAATACTCAGTCAGCAAACATCATATTCCTCCTTGTGCCAACCACTATGGCACAAAAGATTTAAAAAATTAATCACATTTTCAACTTAAGGAATAATGTCAAAGAGGGAACCATCAAATAAATAACTGTAAGTAGAAATGTTAGTCTAGAGTTACTGTGAAGACACAGTTGAGGGAATAGTCAGTGCTCCCAGGGACTGATGTAGAGCTAGAAAGATAACCTTTATATAAGATGAGATTCTTTTTTTTAATACCACTTTACCCTTGGTGCCTCAAAGCATGCCTGATACATACAGTAGGTGCTCATTTAAAACAAGAGGCAGATGAATGAATGAACTCACGCTTGAGGCCACATTTTGATAGATGGTAATGAATTTGCCAGGATGATAAGGTGTTGTCATGTAAGGTAATTCTAAGAGGCAACAGCTCTGACAAAGATGTAGAAGCATAAACCAGATGGCACATTTGTGAAGCCACCTGTTACAGAACCCTCAGGTTTCATACAGAATGCAGGCAAAGACACAAGAAGGACGTATCAGCTTATGGAAGGTCTGCCCTAGGGTACTAAGAATATTTAAACCAGTGTCTCGTTGGTTTAAAAAACTGTGTTCTTTAATTAAGCTGGTAACTGCTGCCACAAGAGACATAACTGAGGGAGAAACCATGCATTAAACATATTAAGGGGATTTAAAGGCCTTTATTTTTAGCCCTTAGTAAAAGAGAACTTTTCATGGGTCCTTGGTTTTAAAATGTGACCCATATATTCAGATAATATATACTCTATTCCTTTTCTTCCCTACTGTCTTATAGAAGTTATGTAGGTAACTGGAGACTTTTTGCCAAGTTAGTAATTTTTCTAAACGTAGTGCCTTTTGCTTGAGACAGACATACTTATATACATCAATGAAACATGCATATAATTCTCCACATTTGTCACAGATATCTCACAATTGGAGATTTATTTTTATAACCACAGGTAGTCACATGATCCTTCCTCATCAAACAAAAAAAAAAGAGCCAGCAACCCTATATATATAAAGATACACTGAGAAAGACGGAGTGAAAAAAAGAATGGGAGGGTAAGGACAGTGTGGAGTGCCAAGAGGATGTGTAATAATGAAAATAGTTATTAGATGCAGTACATTAAAAGTTACTTTTATAACCAGATAGGAATAGTCAAAAAGATGGCTAAAACTTAGCACTATTTCAATCTCTCTTTAGATAAGCCAAAATGGTTTTGGTTACAAGATGCCCGATATTCCTGATACATTTCCAGAACTCTCAGAACTAAGGTAAAAAGAACTTGGACAGTAACACTGGTGTTTGTTGTCTATTTAATTCGTAAATGCACATATCATTTTCATGTCTTCACTGTTCCTATATCTTAGTGGGAAGTGGGAAGTTTTATGAATCTGTGGTATGTCTTGCAGTTCATATTTACTGACTTTCTAGTCTGTATCCAGGAATTTCTCTAGATGCTGGGAATGCTATAATAGTTACCAGGATAACGATGTCCTTTCTCTTGTGTGGCTTACCTTCCTGTGAAAACTATTTCTGAATACATTAAAGTTCTCATAAAGTAATAGAAAAGTGTTTTTACAAAGACATATTTTATTCAGATTTATGGCAGAAAAGTTGAATATTCAAGGTTAAGGTATCATTTTTCATGAGACACTGTTTCCCTAAGAGGCTCCATGAAAAAAATGTTTTGTGGCCACTCAAGCTTGTGAAGTTGCATTCTTTATACCACTGTTGAAGGTTTACAGTAGTTGTGAGGCTGTTATCAGTGAGGCTACTGACTGCTATTTAAAATGTTTGCAGTTGTTCTTGTCTTTAGTATATATTCCACCATGGATATACAGCCAAATACTCATGAGAAATCCTATAGTTAAAAAAAGTTTAACTTTGTTTGACCCAGTGTTTTGCAGTCATTTTACAAAATAGTGACTTATTATTTTGTGCTAATAATGTTAATCAATGAAGTTTACAAATACTACATACATGTTATAAAGCAGTTGCATGCAGTGTTATGCTTGCAGCCACCCCAGAAAATAGGTATTATTATTGTTGCCATGTTATAAAGGATTCTCTCTTTCCGTTCTTCATTTTTCAAAAAAATTATTATGATAATGTCAATACGAGAAGGTGAACCTCTTTGCTAACCTTCCTTCAGCTTTTTTCAGGAAGTATGGGTATAGGTCAGAATTAAAGTCATAAAACTTTTAAAAATATTTGAAGTGTTTCAGTCCATTACTATCTTTTTTTCTTGGTTTGTTTTTTTATTTTTTTAAACAGTTCCATCTTTAGTCAGTAGGGAACTTTGGCAAAACAAAGATGCCATGGGTTCATCATGAACAGTATTTTTCCCTGACCTAAAGTCAACCATTTTTCTGAAGGGAACTTATTCTTTTTCAAAATAACAATTCCAATAAGATAACAATATCAATAACAGTTATTGAAAGCAGAGTAAGTTTTTATTTCTTTTATTTTTTTACAATTCATTTGTCTTTAGAATGTATTTCATCAGAGATGTAC
Organism: Budorcas taxicolor; assembly: GCF_023091745.1. Taxonomy (NCBI): domain Eukaryota; kingdom Metazoa; phylum Chordata; class Mammalia; order Artiodactyla; family Bovidae; genus Budorcas; species Budorcas taxicolor. Next base: position 19,351,158 of record NC_068933.1, on the reverse strand, counting down.
AGCCAAATACTATTTTTTAAAGGCTTTTTAATGAAACTTTTTTTGGATGACAACATAACTTAGGAAAATAAACAGGTTCATTTATTTCCTCTTGCTTTGAATTTCAGATACTTTTTTTCCTTGTTTAATTTTATTTTTTAATTATATAATGCTTTTGTGTGCATCTCTAGTCAAAACTGAAAGACACTCAAAAGCTTTAGCTTGCTCCATACCCCATCCTTCCAATTCCCTCTTACACTCTGGATATTGATTTTTGTTTTGGGATTACCCTTCCACCATTGTTTTGTAAAAACATTTTTATGAATACATGTACATAAACACATACCTATATCATTTATTGTGATAGCCACATGCCTGTTAGCTAAATTATCTTGATACTATGTTTAGACTACTTTTTGTTCCATTGTGTTTGGTGTTTTATTTGCTTTTAAGGTTACAGTTTGCCGCCTTCTGTGTATATATAAAAATACACGTCAAAGATTATGTAGAACTCTGTCAGCTGAATAAAGCTGGAAAACTGGATATTTATTGTCATGGAGAAAAACTAGATAACTCATATTCATTAACGTCTTTTCCTCTATTGTGTTTCTAGTGTGTCACAGCTTACAGATATGAATGAGCAAGAGGATGTATTGCTAGAGCAGTTTGTGACTTTGCCTCAACTAAAGCAAATTATTACTGACAAGGATGACTTAGTAAAAAGTATTGAGGAACTAGCAAGTATGTCTTTCTTTACTTTTTAAATTTCCCAAGAAAAATGTGATCTTTATCTAGAAATAAACTAGAATTTATCTTACAGGAAAGAATCTCCTTTTGGAGCCCAGCTTGGAAGCCAAAAGGCAAACTGTTTTAGATAAGGTACGAGTTAGTTATCATTTTTAAGAAGTGCATATAATTTTAAAGTAGAATGAAACAGCATTTTAATTTTCTCTTTTAGTATGAATTACTTACACAAATGAAATCAACTTTTGAAAAGAAGATGCAAAGGCAGCATGAACTTAGTGAGGTAAGATTGTTGAGCTGTTTTCTTTTACCATAAGAATTTTTATTCTTTTCTTTTTTTTTTTGACAATTAACAAAAACATGTTTATTTTTGTCTTCAACGAACAAACTGTTCTTTTCCCAATATAATCTTGATTAACTTACAAAAATGGGCATTTACAATGCATTGTCAAAGCATTTCCCTTTAATGGGAAACTTCACAGAATACAAACATTAAAAGGCTAAAAAAATTTTTTTTGTTGTCATTATAAGATAAAACAGAATCTAGCATAAGTCAAGGAAATCATTCATATTTCAGGTCCTTGTCCTCCAGGAACCAGCATTGGTATATTATTTCCATTTAGCAAAACTTGATCTAATTTAGTAATTCTTCTTCCTTCTAGTATGATTTCAAATTCAGTGACATCTTCTAGTACCATACTGACAAAGTCACCAGATCCCAGAAATATGCCAACAGTCTCCTCATCACTCTTCATCTCAATATGAATTCTTGATCCTATCCACTTGTCCACAAGCTCTAGAGGAAGCAGCTACAATGGGTTAGTGGTAGAGTCAGCTGCCATGGTTAAGCCGGAAGTGGACTAGAAGTTTTACTCTTAATATGCACCAGCCACATTCTTAAATGTATTATTATCAGAAAGCATTTATTAGGCATTCGAGTTTATAAGGCATGATAAACAGCCTTGAGTTATCCAGATGAACAGCTCTCAGTTTTATGAGCCATTATCAGTCATTTGTGCTCATGCAAGAGCATTTGGTTCCAAAACAGAAAAATATAAAAAGCCCCATAAACAACTGTTCTGGGAGAGTTATTATAAAGCCAATTTAACTCTTCTAATAAAAGTTAAAAAGAAAAAATTTAATTTTAGACTCACTGGCAAGCCTGTATACAGCTATCTTAAGAAGTTGGCAAATTAGAAAATATAACACATGGAAAGTATAAAGTATAATTCACCACAAATAATAACTTTATACTAGAAATCCAGTTTATGTGAAAAATGAAAGCTTTTTATAAAATTAACCCTTGGAAATCATTTTAAAAATTAAATAGCACATAATCTTCATATATCAACAACCCACATCATAACTAATGATATTCTGTTTCCTTTAAAATCAGGAATTCTAGGAAGTGAAGCCAATGTAGTAAAACATAAACTAGAAATAAAACAACAGCAAAAAAAAAAAAAAATGGTAAAGAGAATATAAATTTATAAAAGATTTCATGTAATATGATCGTTCTTTTTAACTTTTTATTTTGTATTGGGGTATAGCCGATTAACAATGTTGTGATAGTTTCAGGTGAACAGCAAAGGGACTCAGCTGTACATACACATATATCCATTCTCCCCAAAAACTCCTCTCCTGTCCATGCTGCCATGTTTTTTTTTACTCAAAAACATTGAGCAGAGTTTTCCATGTGCTATACAGCAGGTCCTTGTTGGTTAGCCATTTTAAATACAGCAGTGTATACATGTTGATCTCAAACTTCCTACCTATTGCTTTCCCTCATCCTTCCTGCCTAGTAACTAAAGTTCATTCTCTATGTCTTCTGTACTGTCTCCTTGCTTTCTTTCCCATGTGGTCTTCCTCCATTTGTACTAAAGTCTTTGGGACATTCTGGCCTATCTCAGTTTTTGCAAGGGAAGATTTATCTTTGTTTATTGATGTATCTTTGGCTATTATGTTCCTGGTTGGCTATTAAAAGGCATATAGTACTCTAGACCTTTGTCCTGGAGTATAATTTCATTGCCTTAAGGAGCACTGGAATCAGAGGGTAATATGAGAGATTTTTAAGATTACTTGATCCAACCAGTTGCTGACACTGTGCAATTGTTATATCTTTTGCATTGCACTAAGCTCATTGCATATGTTGCCCATCATTCCACACAAAAACCTATGAGGGTAGGTATTGTTACTATTTTTCCATTTTACAGATGAGGAAACTGAGGCACGTGGATATTAAATAACATCCCTGAGGTCATACAAATGGAAAGTGTCAGAGTCAGGAATCGCACGTAAGGAGTCCTACCCTCTCTTAGCCAGAAGATCTTTTGGAGGCACTTTAGAGCTTACTAGATGAAGAGGCTTTTCCCAATAATCAGTATCATTCCTTAGACAAACTTAATAAATTAATTCCTTAATTTAATAAAGAATACTAGAAACCAAAAGCAAACATCGCAGTTAATGACTCAACATTTCCAGGATCATTTTAATGTTAGGCGTGAGACAGTGATGCCCCAATATCACTGCTATTTAACTTCTACCCCATTTTCCTTCCCACTAAGGAATTTTTCAGAGCATTAGAAATTAATGATTTTCTTTCTCGATTTTCTTTTTCAGAGCTGTAGTGCAAGTGCTCTACAGGCAAGATTAAAAGTAGCTGCACATGAAGCTGAGGAAGAATCTGATAATATTGCAGAAGATTTCTTGGAGGGAAAAACGGATATAGATGATTTTCTCAGTAGCTTCATGGAAAAGAGAACAGTATGTAATATTCTTCGGTTGAGGACAAGTGACAGCGTAATATCAAATTACTTATGTATATTCATGAGTAAAAAAAAAATCTTAGCACATTACTGAGCTGAAGTTTTGAGTGCCATGAGAGGAAACTGAAGAGCCTCTGAGAATGAGAGCAGCTTGCTACTATCACTTTAAACCTGCTTGTTGTGAGCACACAAGCATGTAAATCACATAACAGTTCTGTTTCAGAAATGATAGCTGAAGTCTACTCTAGTCTTAATAGTCAAATACTATTTTTTAAAGTCTTTAATGAAGCTTTTTTGGATGAGAGTATAACTTAGGGGAAAAAAACAGGTTCATTTATTTCCATTTGCTTTGAACTTTAGAGAATTTTTTTCCTTAATTTTATTTTCTAATTATATAATGCTTTTGTGTAGATCTCGAGTCTAAGTCTTAATAGTTGTGATATACTCCTGAATAACCTGTTTCATAAGCTGTTTAAAATTTAGGAGAATAACTTAAAAAGATTTTTTTCATTTGTTTACTATCCACACTGGATGGCTTGTGGGATCTTCATTCCGCAGTCAGGGATTGAACCCAGGCCACTGCCATGAAAATGCCAAGTCCTTCCCACTAGACCACCAGGGAATTCCCTATGGAGATTTGTTTTTGTTTTTGTTTTGTTTTAATATTACTTGAGAACATTCTGGGCATAGTTTCTGTTCCAGTATTTCCATTATATTTAAAGAAAAGATTTTGAAGTCTGCTTAGCAGTATCTTATCCTTTGATAAGTCCTATGTATTTACCTAATTTCTCTGAAACATCACAGTTATTTATAACCTTTATACAATTAAGTGTTACTGTAAAGGAAAGTGGGCCAGATTTTATTATTCCCGTTTTCCACAAGAGAAAATTGAAGTTCAGGGACATTATTGACTATAGCTTTTATAAGGCATTCATTTCTAGTCCTTTTTTTTTTTTTGGTACTGTATTATTAACTGTATTTTGAGGTTTTTATTAAGCTTCCAGGGTAACAACAGTAGGATTTATTTTCATATTTTTAAAACACAGATATTTGAAATTATATAATCAGAACTGGGATAAAGGATCAGAGTGTGTTTTACATTCTACAGGATTACAGACAAAAATTACCTTCCAAACAATTTTTTTTTCTTTTTTTTGGATTCTTAAATTCTGTGCCACCTTGAGTTCAGTTCAGTCGCTCAGTCATGTCCGACTCTTTGGGACCCCATGAATCGCAGCACTCCAGGCCTCCCTGTCCATCACCAACTCCCGGAGTTCACTCAGACTCACGTGCATTGAGTCAGTGATGCCATCCAGCCATCTCATCCTCTGTCGTCCCCTTCTCCTGCCCCCAATCCCTCCCAGCATCAGAGTCTTTTCCAAGGAGTCAACTCTTCGCACGAGGTGGCCAAAGTACTGGAGTTTCAGCTTCAGCATCATTCCCTCCAAAGAAATCCCAGGGCTGATCTCCTTCAGAATGGATTGGTTGGCTCTCCTTGCAGTCCGAGGGACTCTCAAGAGTCTTTTCCAACACCACAGTTCAAAAGCATCAATTCTTCGGTGCTCAGCTATCTTCACAGTCCAACTCTCACATCCATACATGACCACTGGAAAAACCATAGCTTTGACTAGACGGACCTTTGTTGGCAAAGTAATGTCTCTGCTTTTCAATATGCTGTCTAGGTTGATCATAACTTTTCTTCCAAGGAGTAAGCGTCTTTTAATTTCATGGCTGCAGTCACCATCTGCAGTGCCACCTTAGACATCCACAATTTAATGTCAACGAATTAAAAGATTCTTACTTAGAATTCTGTTAAAATGTAGCTAGTTGTAGGAAGATTATTGAAGAAGTGACTGGTATTTAAATAATTTATCTTCTAGATTTGCCACTGTAGAAGAGCCAAGGAAGAGAAACTTCAACAAGTGATAGCAATGCACAGCCAGTTTCATGCTCCACTATAGGTAAATTGTATTCTGGAAGGATTGTGTCTTGAGGCTATTGCATGGCTCTCTTTAATGAAGTGTTCTTACCAGTGCTTGTTCAGCCAGCTTTAAGCATAATACTACCGTTACAGCTACCAAGCTATATAACATGTAGAATACTTTGTATTATCTATTAAGCATGATGTTATACACCTAAGCATATGGCCAGTATAAATTGTTTGCATGTTTTCTCAGTATGGTATTTGCTTAAATGAGTTTTGTTTTCAGTATTTGATAGCTACATATGTAGAATTTAAGTTCCTTTCTCTCAGCTGGTGTGGGGCATATACCATAACACTTAAGTTGACTTATTTCTCAGTAGTCTATTTTGTCATTTTTTCCTTTTAAAAATGAACTTCCAATCTGTCTCTTTTCCATCTATTCGGTAAGTTTCTGACCAGTCCTCTGACTTCAGGGTTTTTCCTTTGTGCAGAGCACTGACAAAATGATCCTCCTAAAATACCACTCTGTGATAACATCTCTGCTCTAGGACCTTTAAAGAACCCTGGGGATGATAAATGCCACGTTTCTCTCTCTGGTTTTAAGCCTTCTATAAGCTGGCTGACATTTTAGATCATCCATTCTAATTTTCCGTTTGCCTCTCCTGTGTTCTCTTCTGTCACGTTCTTTTTTCTACCATCATGTCTTTGTTCATGCTCTCATCTGATCTCAAGACATTCTTCCACTTTCCTATCTATTTTGTTTTAGGACTGGATTTGGTTGCAAAGACTAGCCCAACCTCAAAAAGTTTAAGTAAAAGCTTGTGTTCCTGGATAATGCAGGAAAACAGCCCAAATGTAGGAAAGCACACGTCTTTCCTCTCCCGGGAGTGAAAGCATGAGGCCACCCATAACCAAAGCAGCTCTTCTTCCTTAGATGCTGCCACAGGCTGCTTGTTTCTCATTTCTGCTTTCCTCCCCTTTTCTGTCTCTCGCTCTCGTGTGCCTTCTCACTGGCTCTTCAAAGAGCCTTTCTTTGCTGCACTTGCACGTGGTTCAGCCACTGCTGCCCACAGGCCTGATCTGACAGTCCAAGCAGCCGGGGGAGACCTGAGCAGGGTCTCACAACAAATCAAGGAAAGAGACTGGCCCCGCGTAGATGGTGTCCATCCTGACCTCACACGGTTTTACTTGGAGACTGGTGTCGTGTGGTCTTCTGTCTGCTTTGCTGGGCTGATGGAGCAGATGTTGAGAAGAGAGCGTGGGAGTTTCCTTTAAAAGGGAGCTGGCTACAGGGAGGGAGGTGACAGGCATTTCTCATCTCCAGCTCAAACTTACCTGCCCCTTTTCTCAATTTAGCTGTCCTTAACATTAGTAGCAACATTGCATTGTTTTGTTTTACAACTCAGATTGTTAATCTCTGAGGGTAAGTGTTGGTTTTTAATGTAAAGTATACATATCTCAAGGTTGAGAAGTGGGCAGTGAGTTATTATCTGTTGACACATGCATGCTAGAATCCTTTCCCACCTCTTTTCCCTCATTGTCAGGTTATCTTCTTATGAAATCTTATCATCTTAAAGTAAATCTTAGGTTTTTGATTTTCTTTTCTTTTCAGATTTTCCTGAAAACATGAACTTCAAAGAGAGGAATGGGACACAAAACTAAGCACATTTATATTTATGATTTTCAAATTGGCATTTCATCACAATGGCTGAATTCCTAGATGTATTATATAGGTTGTATACAGAACTGGGACTGATTTTGTACAGATTAGAATGATTGCTATGATCTTTGCTTTGAAAATTTTTTCTGCACTATTTGCACTAAAAATGTTTATTTATTGTTGATAAATTCTATCATATTTAAGTTCTACTGCTGTTCCTCTCTTATTATTGATTAAATACCTGTGCATGTAATTTTAGCTACTCTCAATATTTTTTATAAAATTACTTCATTTAAATTTGTATTTTTAATTTGAAACTGCCTCATTTCTTTATAAAGGATAGTTTGCTTAGATTTTTTTTCCTCTCAACCCTTTTTGAAAAATTACTATTTCAACTATAGAAAGATTCTTATTTTTTCTCTTTCTTTCTGGATGATAAAACTTTGAAAAATAATTTGCTTTTAAATATTCACAGTGTCAGGAAACACCAAACCTGCCAATGTGCCGTCTCAAGTAATTTTTAATACACAGAATAAATCAAAAGGATAAACCAGCTGTTTTTATATACGGTCTTATTTTTTAAATTAAAGATGCATTTAAAAGGCAATACAGGTAAATAAATATTTTACCTAATAGAAAAATTGCCTTTCATTTAAACTAGTCTAACATAAACTTTCATGCTAGCTTTTTAAATATAAGTATCTGATGAGTTTGTGGTTAGATGAGGATATTCTGTCTGAATTCTGAAGTTTAAAACAATGTTTTGTTAATAAATAGTAAAGAACACAAAAAAGTCAGTGAAATTTTCTGACCTTTACTGTGTTAGCTTTTCTCTTATGAAATCTTTAATAATAAATAAAACTAATATTTAATTTTTAGGCAGTCTAGTTTTTAATTTGATTTTCACTTTAACATTGTATATGTTAAGCAGTTTGCTTTTATAGTTCATTACAGAATGAACATATTTTATGGATAGCTGTGAAAGCCAATTAATAGAAAATCTTGAACTAGATTTCCAAGGCTTGATAAAGTAGCATCCTAATGCCTGTTTTCATTTAAACTTCAGTATGATTGCCATTCCAAATCCTAGCATACAGTACAGGTTTTTTTCTTCATTCTTCTTTCTATACCTATTTCTGGCAACAGTTTAGGAAAAATATTTTCTGAGACTTGAAAAATGCTTAATACTTAGTCTGTGTTTAAGGGAGGACAGGTATTCACATGGACTATAAAGATATAATTTGAGTAAAGAAATTAATTTTTTTAACTTGTCTTCCTGGTACTATGCTAAGAGCATGCCATTTAATCTTCAAAATGACCCGACAAGGAAGTTATGATTATTATTCCAGACATATAGTACATAACTGAGGTAAGTGTTTCAGGTTTGTTGCAGTCTTTTGGGTATTGAGAAACCTTTCCTTACTGCACTGGCCACATAAGCTTCAGTCTTCCCAGCAGTCACCACAGTGGAGGACATGATTATCCTAGTCTTTTGGAAGCAATCAGGAAGCTTTCTTAGAAACCAGACAGAGCTCAGAACAAGAGCCCAGCAGACCACGACCATTAATTCATTTGATTCATTAATTTTATTAAGCCCTCTAAGAGTGAGGCACTGTGGAAATACTATCCAATGATGACTCAAACATGGCCTAGGTGTTTATGTACTTATCCACCTTCCTCTCTACCCCAAAAAGTTATTTTCATACATAGTAAATCTCTTCTACATAATCACATAAGTAATTCATCTCAATGTCTTATTTTTTTAAACTTGAACTATTCCAGTTTCATTCTATACCAGTTAACATACCTTGGTTTCCTCTTCTAAAATTAGGTAACCTCCTTACAACCTAGTCATTAAAAAGAGGACTCTAATCATCATTATCTGCTTTTAATAGATCAGATATTGGGTCATAGACATCATCCCGGATGGAAGTTAGTCTACATTTGAATATGTATGAATTTTGGTTTTACAATAAAAAACTAAGTGACTTTTCTATAGTACTGGTATTATTTTTTTCTTAAAATTGGCCATATTGGAGAAGCAGTGCCAGAAGGAGAAAAAGTATCTGTCAAAGCAGAGATTGTGATTTTCCTCTAACACATACTAGAGGACTAGATCAGAATTGCAAGAAAAGCTTAGGCGTTATTAGATTATGCAGAGTTAGGGGTTTGTCATAGGTAGGACTAGAAAGACTGATATCTCAAATAGTTTTCTAAACAGATGTGATAACATGCCAGACATAATGCTTCAAAGTTGAAAGATTTTCTAGGAATAATCTATACTAGGAAATTTATATTGGAATAGAGATTATCTGACAGGTAAGTCTGATCATAATTCATATATGTTTAAATCGAAGGACAGCTCAGATTATTTTTAGGGAAAGCAAGTAAACTAATCTTGTGCCCCTAAAGAATAGAAACCTCACACGAGGGTTTTCCTTGTTTTTATGTTCCTTTACTCTAAAAAAGTTCCTTTGCTGATTGCAGAGTCATGATCAAAATGCTTACCTACTTCATATCATTAAATTTTCCTGAAAATCACTAAATAATAAATCACTTGAGCTCTAAATATTACCAGCGGGGAGGTAATCTGTCTTGAGTCAGTTTTACATTGGTTTAAACCAATTGCTCTAAAGAAAACTTTCTGATTGATGTTTGATTTAAAATGAGAATTTACTGTTAGAGATTTTAATCTAATTGGATTGGCCATGTTCTTTTAAGGCTCCATGCCACACAATAACGTCTTAATACGCAATAAATAGAACCTTTAAAAAAAAACACATCAATTTCAGTGTTAGGTTAACTTCTAGTAAGTAGTCTAAATGAACATATGCTGAAATTATAACGTTTTGTAAAATGGTGGGGACTGGAAAAAAGGTGGTGTCTGATATGAAAGATACCACATTAAAGAACTAAATTTTAATGTATCAAATATTTATATTATTTGCTTTTCAAATAAATGCATAGTTCTGTTTGGTATAGTTACTATGTCATTTTTTTTTAATTTGTTATTTATTTTTGTAGATGTATACTGCCAGATGGAAGAAATTAAATTCTCATCCTTGATACTAGGCAAAGAAGTTTCTAAGAGTTGATAATCAACTTCAAGAGTGGTATGGAGTTGTAAAAATATAAAAGCCATTATGACTATATCCTAAGAATCTTTAATAAGGTATTCACTAATATAGAAAGTTGTTACTCTTGACTACCTTTCTCCAATTCCCCAACCACCCACTGCCCCAACCCTCATGCTGGGTTAACCACAAATCTGATCTTTTTCTGTAACTTTGGTGGTTTGGGTTTTTTTTTTTAAGAGTACACATATAAGTGAAGTCATACAGTATTTGTTTTTCTCTCATTTATTTCACTTAGCATAATTCCCTCAAGGTCCATTCATATTGTTGCAAAAGGCAGCATTTTCTCATTTTATGTCTGAATACTATTCTGTGGTGTGTGTGCTTCTTTCTTCATTCATCTGTTGGTGGACAGTTAACTGGTTGTTTCCATGTCTTGGCCATTTTAAAACAGTGCTGCTGTGAGCATGAAGGGGTACGGATATCTTTTCAAGTTAATGTTTTCATTTTCTTTGTATGTATTCCCAGAAGTGGATCTGTATGCTGGATCATATAGTAGTTGTATTTTTAGTTTTTTGAGGGTCCACTGTACTGTTTTCCATAGTGACTTTACCTCTTTATGATCCCATCAACAGTACACAAGCGTTCTCTTTAATTCACATTATCACCAACATTTCATATCATTTGTCTTTTCAATGTTGGCCATCCTGCCAGACATGAGGTTTGGTTTTGATTTGCATTTCCCTAAAGATAGTGATGTTTAGCATCTTTTCATGTACCTGTTGACTCTTTCATATATCTTCTTTGAAAAAATGTCTGAGTCTTTTGCCCACTTTTAATTGTATTATCTTTAATCCAGTTTAAAAATTATCTTTAATCCAGTTTAAAAATGTATCATCCAGAGTGAGATATTAGTATACATTTGGTTCAGACTTCCTGTTTCCTTATGATTCTCTTTGGATGATCTATCCATTGTCTATAGAGTGGAGTGGTAAAGTCCCCGTTATTTCTCCTTTTAGCTCTGCTGGATTTTGCTTTATGTATTTAGGTGGTCTCTTTTTGGGTGAGGCATCTGTTTGAGCCCTGAAGCGGAGTGGAGGGTCACTGGCTGAGACAGCTGGGTAGGACAGCTGGCTTGGCTCCCCACCCACTCAGGTGAGACTGTGGTGGATTGTGTGGACTGGTGGGTCCAGTCCAGTTGGGACTGGACGCTGTACTCAGCATTAAGATGGGCAGCAGGATGGGATGCAAGGCCTGCACAGCTCATCGTCTGGGGACCTGAGTCAGGCAGGAATGTCCATGGAAGGTGTTGGCAACCAGTTTCACTCTGCAGACAGGTTAGGCCATGGGCTGTCCTCTGTTCAGCTGCCGCGGTCAGCGGGGCCGTCGGATGGGTTGTGCGGCTTCCCACTTCTTCTGGGAAAGCTCCCTGGTTGGGGCAGAGGCTGATGGCTGTTTGCAGCAGTAAGTGCAGCTGCAGATCAAATTTCCTGCCCAAGCACAGGAGGAGAAGCAGCTTGAAAATCACTAATGCTATGTCTGTGGTCTCACACTGACCTGTGCCCCCCGGTTCCTGGCCAGTCAGAGCGGTTGGTTTTGCTCTCAGGACAGTCAGCTCTGCTCACCCGCTTCTCTGCTCAAGATCTGCTGGGGTGTGCAGCTTCCGGGTGTTCTCGCCAGGCCTTCCTGTCTGATGGGGCTGGGAGCCATGCTTCCCAGTGAGTGAGGCTCTGGCTCCCACCTGGGAAAGACTGCGAAGGCCCATTTCAGGCACCTCCCAAGTTCTCCTCAACAGGCTTTCTGGTCAGGAGGGGTCAGAAGCCACAATCTGCAGCAGGAAAGGCGGAGGCTTAGCTCTTGTGCCTGGTTGGGGACAGACCAGATTCCAGAGCCAGCAAAGCTCCCCCGTGGCAGCCCCAGCGAGGCAGACCTGCTCCCTGTCAGACTCCCTGCTCAGACTGCACCGCCAACGCAACCCTGCAGATGAACAGAGCCAATGGTTGAGACTCATGGGCTCCACAGGTAGAGTGTTGATGACTTAACCATGTTGACACAACTTGCGAAGTGACAAATGACGAAACGTATTCCACTGGTTAAGTAGACACGACAACAGTGTTCTCTGGTTCTTCAGTGAGCTGCTTCCTTCTTTGAAGTGGTACCCTGTACCTTTATACAGTTACACTTCTGGAATCAGGCTTGGGGCTGACCCCCTTGTCTTGGTAATGAAGTTTCTGGAACCAGTAATAAAAGGTTGTTTTTTTAAGAAGCTAATGTGATCCAAAATCATATTTAAGAACTAGAGCATAAATGTTGTTTCTGCTTTATTGGGTATTAGACTGGTATTAGAGAAAAGTGTGTGGTAAGTTTTAGCATTTTTTAAATAGGAGAAATATGAAATTCCAGGGAAAGGCAACAAAACTATTATAACAATTCAAAATACATTATCTCTAAGGAAAAGTTAAAAGTGATCATTAACTCTGAACACTAAGCTTAAGCAGAATTACAAAGCTCATCTGTTACAGAAATATATCTATTAACAAAAATCTTGATAACAGAGTCAAGGAAGGAAGTGTCAAATATTTGAGGAAACAAAATATTCATCTGGAAATGAATTAAAAGGAAAGATTGAAGACGAGTGTGAAGGAATGTGGTCAGGGCACTTTGAGCAGCTGCAGGCAAGGAAGATGTGAATTGATAACCTCGGGTGATGGCAGAGGTCATTGCTCTGTAGTGAATAAAACCTCCATATTCTAGAATGGGGAACAATTTTCCTTATATTTGCTTGATAAAAGAAATGGCTGTTTCCTGTACATCAACACCTAAAGGAACTCGAAGTTGGACTTTTTTCCTTTTCGTCACTACATTTTATAATTTTTCGATGACCTGTACCATTTCTTGGGCTGTTTTTATTTGAGATTGCACTGTTCCCTTATTTTTGGAAAGTGTTCCTTGTGTGTCCTTTACTTGGGAACTCCATGGCGGGGGATCCTCAGGCGGTGAGAAACACGGCTTCGTCGGAATCCCGGTCCTTGCCACTGTCCTCGCTCGGCACACACTCCCCACCACTGGGGGAGCGGCAGCTCAGATCCTCCACCCCCGACTCTTGGTCACTGTTGGCGGACAGGTCTGGGTCTGAACTTTTCAGATTGTCTTGAGTGAGGATCAGAGCAGAGTCCTCATCACCCTGGGAAGGGCTCCTGGACGGGAAGGACTTCACATTGCCGCTGTAATCCTGAGGGGTGTTGGCTGCGCTGTTGTCCGAGGTAGAAAATCCTGAGTGTTTGCTGGGCTCACTCTGCTTACTCCTCACCTTAGTGCGATTTAACTGCACTTTCTGAATTTTTTCCAGCCTCTAGAAAAGAAACCACAGTTTCAGGGAACAGTGATAAAGAAGGTATCTTTTTTGGTATGTGCCTGCCTTTTAGTGTTATCTCCCGGCTGGGTGAAATGTTAAGAAAATGGGATTCAGATGGACTTGGTTTCAAAGCTAGACTTTATGACTCTGGACAAATAATTAGATTCTGTGAGGCTCGCCCTCTTCCTAATGTAAGGATGGCACTCTATAAAAAAGCAGAAAACACAGCCTAGGTAAAGCACCTGACAAAAAGCAGTCATCCTTCTTTCTGTACCTGTATGGTTTTACATAGTGATTTTCATCCTGTGAACTGAAAGTACATTTTTTAAAAAATCAGGAATAAGGTTTTTATTATCTAATTTTTAAAATTAAGATAGAAGTAGCTCACTCTCTTAAAGTGTACAGTTCAGGTTTTTTTTTTTTGTTTTTTTTTTTAAGTATATTCACAAGGTTATGCAACCATTCACCACTATCTTGTTTCCTAAGATCTTCATCATCCCCAAAGCAAACTATGGAAGTGAGCCAAACCAGATGTCTGAAATGCGTCAACTGTGTCTATCTGGGCTTTGATGATCTGACTGTTCACCTGGCAGGATTGTGTTTCAGGTTACCTTCTGGCTAAAAATATGAAAGGACTTTCCAGGTAGCACAGTGTAAAGAATCCACCTGCCAATGTAGGAGACACAAACAGATGCAGGTACGACCCCTAGGTCGGGAAGATCCCCTGGAGGAAATGGCAACCCACTCCAGTATTCTTGCCTGGGAAATCCCATGGACAGAGGAGCCTGGCAGACTAGTCCATGGGGTCGCAAAGAGTTGGATGCAACTGAGCACAAAAATATGAAATGGCTGTGTTGCTGCATTTCACACATCCTGAGCCACGAGAGGCTTTTCCCAGAGCCGCAATCGTCAGCAAAAAAGGTGAGCAAGAGCGACTGTCTTACTTCTTCCAGGGCCTCGAGCTCTTCCTCCAGCTGCTGAGTCTCCTCCTTCACGGCCACGAGGTAATCTGTGACTGACTGTCGAGGCTGCAGTCCCTTCTCAAAGCGATTATACATTCCATTCCAAAACCTGCGGAGGACAGCAGAGCTTCATGAAACCGTGTCACAGTCTGTACATTCACATTCTTAAGTCTTCCAAGGTATCTTTCAAACCATAGTCCTAGTAACAACCAAATGCGAAGTACCGGGTCAAAAGAGCCCCTCACTGAGGTAGTAATTTCATGTTAATGTTTTCATTTTCTTGAATCAGTCAACTTCTTTTGGGGAGAGTAAATTCATGAAGAATCTACTTGAATAGATGGTACTGAATTAAAAGGCACATAATACATTTTTCTAAAAGAGATTGTAATAGTACATGTTACCATTTTCTTTTTTTTCTTTTTTTGGCTTAAGATGACGACTTAGTTAGAAAGTCAACTTGGAAAATTAGTGTTTATATCACCATTTAGAAATCTTTTAAATTTGAGGTTTTTTAAATGACAGCCACTAGGATTACTTACATTTGCAACAAGTCCTCCCGTTTTTATCCTATACAGTAAAGCATACTGGAATGCAAATAAAAATATAGGTGTAGCTTGTTTACTGTGCTTTGCAGAGATTGCATTTTTACAGAGTGAAGGTCTGTGGCAAGTCTATCAGCACAGTTTTTCTAATAGCATTTGCTCACTTTGTGTCTCTGTGTCACATTTTGGTAATCTCAGAATATTTCAAGATTTTTCTTTTTTTTATGGTTATCAGTGATCTTTGATGTTACTACTAGTACTACTTACTGAAGGCTAGCATTAGGTTAGCATTTTTTTAAACAATAATGTATTTTTAAATTAAGGTATCTAACATTGTTAGATTGTTTTTTAGACATAATACTATTACACACTTAACTGACTACAGTGTAGTGTGAATAGAACTTTTATATGCACTCGGAAACTAAAAAATTGTGACTCAGTTTATTGCAGTGTTCACTATCACAGTGGCCAGGAACCAAACCCACCTTATTTCAGAAGTATGCGCCTGTGAATAGTATTATCATAAGGATACCTGTAGATTTACTTAGAAAACTAGGGCAGGGACTTGGTGTCATTCATTGATTTATCCACAGTGCCTAGAACAGTGCTTGAGCCTCAGTAAGGTACATGTTGAGTGGCTAGAGCTAATAAATTGGTTGCAGTACAGTTGACTGCAGGGTATGTATCTCAACAGGTCTCAAAACTGCCAGTTCACACAAACCATGAGGCATTTTTTTTTTCAGTGTGACAGAATTAATATTATTCTATACAATTCTGGGGAAATAATTGGATTGAAGTCATTATTGGGTTGGCCTAAAAGTTCGTTTGGGTTTATTGATACAGAACGAACCTCTTGGCCAACCCAATGAAAATGAAAGCCCTAGAGATGAAAAGCCACTAAAGGGTGTATTGAGGTAGGGAGGGAGAAGGAATGTGGTCTCTTGGTGATTTCTGTGTAATTTTGTCTTTTTCCTGACCTCTGAGTCGCCCTTCTGTATTATACAAGTCCAGAGGAAAAAACCCAAGGATAAAAGAGAGCCTACAGACCTAGTAGCATCTGTTGGGTACCAGCAGGCTCTCCCATCCCAGTAGAGACAATCTTGAATTTATTTCCACAGGGCAGTAGTTCCATTTGATTCAGCAGCAAAAGAAGGTAAGCTGTGTCATGACCACTAACTAAACCTGTGACTCCACATTTAACTTCTCAGGCACTTGGTTTATTCAGTCCTTCTTCCCTCTCCTCCTTTCACTTTTAAATACAAGTGAAACTTACATTCTTAGGATATCATTACTACAAAACATCAACTTCTAAAGAGAATTCCATATATAGAGGGGAAAGAAAGGGACAGGAAACAGGCAAAAATGCCTTGGAGCTCAGTGTTACATACCCTTCAGCCTCCATGTGGTAAACAGTGCCAGAATCTAAGGCACAACCACACCCAGTGAGGTCCCAGAGGTTTACGTACTTGTACATGAAGTTGCATGGTGCTGTGGGGAGATGAAGGACTCCCCGGGTCTGACTGTGATCCGCTCTAAACAGAGGATTCAAGTAGTCAACCCGATTTTTCCAGAGGTGAGCCCATAAAGAGTATGTTCTTTCTTGAATTCTGTTATAAAGAAAATAAGCCTTAAAATGACTTCCCTTGGTTCGTAGAAATAGTAGACATATTAAAGTTGGAAAGGAATAAAAACTTGTTATATCAGGGGCCCCTGTTCTCTAGCAGGGAAACTAACAGTCTTTTGTGTCTTCATGGTGCAGCAAAAGAGCACTTGTAGGAGTCACAGCTCCCCTGCTCTCTGGGGACATCTTGCCTTAAGATGTCCCATCCCTCTGAGTATAAACCACATGCATTTTGTTGAAAATTTCCCCCAAATAGTCACTGGATTATTATTGTTTGCTGGGTACTACTTAAATGCTTCACATATTTTCTCTCATTTAATCGTCACTGTATTCCTATGACATTTGTCCCTTTTGCTAATCTAGCACAACAAATCACAAAATACCTAAGAAAACAGATGAGCTTACAGGATGTACCATTTATCAGGAATTGTATCTACCAAGAAAAGTCATGTTCTTTCCACTCAGGATAAAACTGGAGTCAGTTTTATTTGAACTGATCATTTGCAAAATTAAATCTGATATACTATATACCACCTTAATTTGTTTTATAAAAACTTCAAAAATGTTCTTTCATTTACAGTTCTTAAGTCACTTTGCTGTTAAGCTTTTGACTTTTTCAAGAGTCCACATTTCATCTATTTTTTTCCCCTCAATTAAAGCAGTCTAGTAGTCCACCCTTATCCATGGGGTATTTGTTCCAAGACTCCAAGTAGTTGCCTGAAATTATGGATAGTAGTGAACCCTGTATATACCGTGTTTTCCTATACATACATGCCTATCATAAAGTTTCATTTGTAAATTAAGCATAATAAGAAAATATGTGAATTGCTAGCATCGCTACTCTTGAACTTTATTATAAAGTAAAACAGGGGTTACTGGAACACAAGCATTGTGATAACTGAGACAGCTACTAAGGAACAGGTGATCCCAGGCAGGATGGAGTGGGAGAGTGAGAGTGAGAGATTTCATCATGCTACTCAGAAAGGCCCACAATCTAAAACTTATGAATCATTTTTTTCTGGAATCTTCCATCTAATCTTGGACCACAGTTGGCCTCAGATAACTGAAATTGTGGTAAGTGAAACCCATGGATAAGGAGGGACTACTATATTTGCAACTATTATGAGAATATATCCACCAAAGCTGTGTAACTTTTTCCTTTTCAATGCAAAAATCACTGTCCCTGACTTCCAAGAAGCTTCCTTTCCATATCTGTGTGAAGTTTACCTATCTACCTGTGGACATTAGGCAGGAACTAGGCAAAATGGACTTGTGCCTGTCTTTGTCAGCTGATGGCCTTAAACTTCTAAAGTGATGTCAGGAAAATCGTTACTCTGTCAGTGGAGATGTGTAACTAAAACAGTCTTCAAAATTGTGAAAGACCATCTGAAACTCTCAGTCACAAAATCTTTAGATAAAAATTAAACACCAAAACACTTACTTGAGTTCTTGTCTCTCCTTCTGGCTATTACATAGGAAGTTCCCAAACTGGCAGGAATAGATGTGATGTTGAATGTGAATCAAAAACCTCTCATTGAACTCAAAGGCACAGGGAAACTGTTCCATTAACTGCCAGACGCACTCAAGGAACTGGTCAATAACTGGAGAAATTTCTCTGGGATCACCATCTAGGTTGCCGTATCTGTAAAACAAAGTTATTAGAGATTTTACAGCAGATTGTTTTTCTTCTTCCTTAATCAGAAAGCTATAAAAGCAACCCTAGTTCCTAAACAGATCTTATCTTATAAACTGGAACGCAAAAGAAGTGGGAAAACATAACTTTTAATATAAAGTTTTTCTTGGCATTACAATTTAAAAAGTCTGGACAGAGAGGGGACATATTTATGTTATAAAAGAAAAATGTTAGTGCTAGAGATAAAATTCCAGGAGTCTTTACAGGGAAAAGCAGCAGTCTTTAATTCTGATTTTAAAAGAACATCCAAAACTTGAAATAAGTCTTCCACTTTATTTTAATTAGTGACCCATGGGAGAGTGGAAAGAAATGCCTAAGCCACTTTAGAGTTTCTCACTTCTGCATGGTTTTATTAGGAAGAAAAACAACTTTAAAAAACTGATTCCCCAAGTTTCAAGGGGTATTTCCATTTTTAAAGCAGTGTTAAAACTTGTCAATAATTTATTTCCATGTGACCTCAGATTCCCTCATACCTTTATATCTCCCCTTTTGTTGTTTTCAAGAGTACATCAGAATCTGCTTCCTCATGTTTGTGTTGATTTTTAAACAGCTGCCCAGTCCTTCTACACTGTTACATGAATTTTAGAAAGAATCCAGAAGGGTGATTTGGGTGCCATCAAATCAGAATAACAATACAGAATGTCATCTTTCAAGCGATGGATAATCAACTTGAGGAATAAAGATGAGGCAGGATTGCTTTAGTAGTTTTTCCAAGGGTGGAAATATTAGAAACTGGAAACCTTCAAAGGGTTTAGTCCTACTCACCTTTGTTAACTTTATAAAGGGGTTGCCCAATAGGTTCTTTCCTCATAAAACACACTTATCAGCCACTTCCATATTCTTCCTGCCCCAGATCCTCTCTCTCAGAGGTCCTAGGTGCCTAGCAGACAGTAGGAAACCGCCCCCCCCCCCCAACTGAAAACAACAATGTGATCTTAAGGCTCCCTGGTAATTTTCTCATTTGTAAAGTCAAATCATTTTGCTTTCCTGGAAAAATATAGAAATAGAAATCCAGGAAACCACCACAATAAATGATAAACTAATGCTAAATGCAAAAACTACAAAAATAAATATGAGGAGCTCCATAAATTTAGAATTTAAGAAAACATTCAACCAATCAAAAATGTGTATCAAAGCCTCTACATTATCAGCATGCGGTCTAAAATATAAATTTTAGCCCCAAAGACGAGACCATACCAGCTACAACCTGTATTAATAACACTCAGGGATTAAAGACAGCACAGCACCCATCAGGCATTACTCTCCACACTAACCAAAGGAGGCCAGTAGCTTCTGTTTATTGAAAGCCCTCAGATGGGCTAAGGCTAATCCCATACACGGTTTTAAAACCCTTGCCATAACCCCAGGGAATACAGAAAGGCTCCCCTTTTCACAGGTGGGAGACCAACACTCAGAGAACACTGATGCCCTCAGCCACACAGTAAATGCCACAGCCTGGATTTGAGGCTTGACCTGTTGGACTCAAAAGCCCAGGCTGCTGTCCCACCTTAGCTTCCCAGAGACACCTCGCTCAGACCTCACTCATGACACAAATGTCATAGGATGAGCCTAATTTAACTCCCAGGGTAGAAGATCAAAGAGAAACTATTCTACAGGCATTTTACAATGTGTAGCTTACAGGGAATATTTGCACTTCGAAAAATGGAATAATCTAGTAAGTGAAATACATGTGGAAGGGAGAGTGAGCCTGTCCTTTCTAGGTCAATGAACCAACTTCTCTGCCTCATCTGGAAAAATTTAACATCAGTTAGTTCTGCTCAGTAAATACCAAGAGTTCTCAAGTTAGAACTTCTTTATCTGTGATAGAACATATATAACAAAAATTTAACTTTCTGAATAAGATACCCAAGGCAGTTTTGAAAACAGGCTATTATTCCCCACTCAATTGAGAAGTTCAGAAACAATTTTTTTTCAACCTTAAATTCACAATTTAAAATCATAAGATTTTAAAACACTTCTTACCTGTGAGTAAACTTATGACCAAAGGAAATCCAGTCCTTTTCAATTAATACCTATATAAGAAAATATAAATATCATGGAGAGAAGCAAATGAGGGAAAGTAAGAGACCAGACCAGTAATTCTGAAGGATTCAAAAGTTCTTGGAGCGTAATTCACTACCCTTGGTAACCTGCAAATGAACGAACACTATCTACCCATACACAGGCGCACATCAGAGGGCAAAGCTGAAGGTCTTCCACAGAAATAAACGGGAGTAGACGTGGGAAGACGTACTGCCATCACCCAGAATGCTCTTGACAAGCACTGTTCATATCGCTTCATGTACCATCTCATTCGTGGGGTGAGGGGGAGGAGGTGTTCTGTCACTGTCATTTTACAGAGGGAGAAGCAAGGAGGTTACTCATCCAAGATCACACTGTTAGAAAGTGGTCAATGCCACCTGGTAACTTAGCTCCAGGAACCATCACACCCCATCAAGTCCAACTTGCAGTCAATACCCCATGCTGCCTAACAGTATATGAAATACCAACCTCTTTACAAGAGACTAAGGAAAGTTTTCCAGTGATCTTTAATATACTTTAGAAGAATTCTAGAATGAGGAGGGCTTGGAGCATACAGAAAGTTTCAGCCCTGCTGTGGAGTCAGAGATGTAACACAAGTTTATACTCAAATTGCCAGGAATTTAAAAAATAATTATATAGGATAATACTGTCAATATCACCAATGCTGTAAAACAGCCAGAGCTCTTTTCTTCAAAAAAAAAAAAAATTGGTTTGTTTTGCCTTGAAAACCTATAAACTTAATGGGAAGGAATCAAAAAGACCCAGTGGTGAAGGATGGGGTAAAGGAGACCAACCCCTCAGCAATGAAGACCCATTGCAGCCAAAAGTAAATAAAATTTTAAATGTCAGTCGAAAATTTTTTTTAAAAAGGCAGAAACCAGATAAGTTCCCAGCCACTAGGAAGTCCCTGTAATCATTCTAAGAAAATGGTCCCAGCTTAGCCAAAGCTTCACCCTTCCAGACACCTACACAAATATCACAGATACCTTGCTATTGAAGCAATGCATCAAGTTCTGATGCATACCTAAAAAGTGCTAGATCTAGGAGAGAATGTACTCACAATTTCAGGAAAGAACCCCAAGACACTGACATTTTCAATATTCTCAATCCACAATTGTGAAGGATTATTTGAAATACAAAAGCAGTAAGTGAAAACACTTTTTCCTATAGCTTTTTTGCTCCAAATATTTTTTCTGAAAAGTGTTTTCTGTTTTATAGTCCTGTGTTACCTCAAACTTGAAAATATATATCAAACTTGAAACATAATACAAATGATGTAAGAAATGATTTTGCAAACTGCTAAATGTATATATTTGCCCCCAAATTCACCTTTAATAGCATCGATTTGAATTGGCTCCCAAATCCCAGAAATTCATCTTATTCCAAGCTTATTTCACCTTTCCCCCGTTAATTAATCTTGCTGACCTACTGACAGAAAAATAACATTGATGAGGAGGGAAGAAGAGTTGTTAATAGTTGCCAGAAGTCCATTCTTTCCAGCCACAGCATGCACAGGACAGTGGCCAGGCGGCCGCACTCACCATGAAGCCCTTCAGAGTCCGGTAGTGAGGTTCCAGAAGGAGGCTGGCCACCGAGCACACCTGAGCGGTCCTGTCCCAGCCATCAGAACAGTGAACAAGCACACTGGCCCCTTCCTCTGAAACTGCCTGAAAAACAGCATCAGCAGTCACAAAGGATGGCAATCAACAGAAAAAATAATCAGGATTAGGTTCAGTTTTGTACTCACAGAATCAAAAAAAGATTTTCAGGCAAAAAGGAAAAATCAGTACCCAACCCTGTTCCTGCATTTATTGAGTATGCACAT
This sequence comes from Budorcas taxicolor, assembly GCF_023091745.1. Lineage (NCBI taxonomy): Eukaryota > Metazoa > Chordata > Mammalia > Artiodactyla > Bovidae > Budorcas > Budorcas taxicolor. Next base: position 19,328,971 of record NC_068933.1, on the reverse strand, counting down.
ACCCATCTAGTTAGGGCGGAGCCAAGGAGCAGTTTGGGCTGGTCACCAAAGCATTACTTCCCATCCCTTCTATCCGGAAGCCCAGGAGCCCAGCTTCTGAACTTCATACAAGCAAGCTTCCTGTACAAATGTCTCCTAGCCTACTTTCTACCCCTCTGGGCCCCGCCCAGCTTCCACCATAAGCCTTTCCAATTGAAATGCTGGAGCTGCGGCTGGCCACAATCATTCTCAAAAACGAAAAGACAAAAATTATAAACTGAAACAGTGAAGTTAGAGATAAAAGAATAAAAGCCAAGCAAAAGTGCCTGGCACTGAATAAATATTTGTTAAATAATGAATTATCTAATAAAGGGGAGCATACCATGTCATCAGAAAAGATGTTTGTCTTCAGGTAATAAATCTGAGGGGGATTTATTTTAAAAAACACCATAAAACAAAATAAGACTGCATTCAAAAATAGCTTGTATGAAAGTTACAGCAAAATCTTCCTCTGGCAGAATGGAATCTACCTACCAGGTTCAGGAACATGACGTTTGCTTATGCCATTGCTGAAAAATGGGGAGCTGTTTGCTAAGATGGGAGCCTGAAGCCTGGGTCACTCTGGTGACTCACATTTGGATGTACTCGTTCATAGAAAATTCTTTCCTCTGTTGTACAGCAGAAACTAACAACATTGTAAAGCAATTATATTCCAATTTTTTAAACATTAATTTGTTAATTTATTGTTAATAATCTCTATTCTTAACCTTAGAAGTATCTTTTAGGAAATACTATTTCTATGGTGGAAAACATTTATAGTGAAAGCTCAATAATTCCTCCCAGTTTACTTCAGTTTCTTTTTATCCATTAAATGCAAAGTAAATTTTATGCTTTTGTTTTAAACTAATATAGTCCCAATTTTATAAAAATATTTATATCTTATCTATATACAGAAAGATGTCTACAATAATGTTCATCCATATTAATGAAGGTTTTTTCCTAGGTGGTAGGCTTTGGGATAACTTTTTTTTTTTGTGGGGGATAACTCAAACTTTCATCTTTGTAGGTTTGTTTAGTGCCTGAATTATTCATAATGTTTCATTCATTCATTTTTCAATACTGATTTTTCTTTTTACAAAATATAAAATGACAAGAAGTAAGTAATTCTAACATGAATGGTTATTTCCCTTTTTCTTTTCTCTACTTCCTAATTTCTGAAAGCAAACTGACCATTGTTCCTGCTCAAATGAAGATAAGAAAATTAAACATCATTAATAATTTTTTAAAAATTCTTTCCTCCACCCAGAACCAAGCATAATTGAAGACTACTTTCAGATTGCTCTGAAAGTATTTTACCAGTTGACTGCCTTGATGATACACTATCAACTGAACATCATTCTATCTTTCATAAAATCCCGTCTTCAAAGGGCAGATTTCATGGAGGTCTGCAAAGCCAGCTCCCCGAGCCAGGTATCGTCTAGCTTAGGACAGGGGAGCTCATGGAAGGGAACCAGATCTCTGTCCGGTATCACAGTGCACTGCTCTACTCCATAGTCTGTTCTCTGCAATCGCATACCTTTGCAATGAAGATTCCTGCGTCCATGATGGCCTTAATGTGCCTCAACCAGCCAGAGTTCTCCAGTCCCCACAGAAAATCACTCATGGAGGGAGATTTAAGTTCACACACTGCAAGATAAACTGTATTACTACAGAAGCAAAATACAGGCGTCTTTCACGGTACATGTGATCATATTTGCAGGTAGTCTGTTAATGAATCCTTCATTGTAGCCATTTTCTGGAGGAGTCAAGATAAATGCCCCAGCTTGCTAAATGTCATTCCACTGAACCAGTTCCAAGTAAGCCTTCTCTGTCTTCTTTGTTCACAGGGGACATTGCATCTGTTCAGAAGTATTATATTTGTAAAGTTTAAACTCTAATGTTATAAAAATCATTGAATGTTGCCATAGTAAAAGTAAGATTTATTCTTCCAGCTAACATATTTAAAGTGGACCACCAAGGAGCACTTGAGTACGAGTGCTCTGGAGGAAAAGACTTAAATAATGAACTCCAGCACCTTCCCAACTAGAAGTCTATCACCAAGAACTGTCCTAAAAGTCTTAAATGGAAATTATCAAACTCCTCCTGCTAGCAACCCTCCCTCAAAGGGAGTAAAGGATATGAATTTAAGTATGAGACTTCTGAACACCTCTAGAGCATCAAGTTAGGGGTTTTACCTTTGATTGAAAATGCAGATAATCCAGGATTCCAAAGATACCTGTGTTTTACAAAACTAAGGCAGGTGTGTAAACACCTCTATAATATCATCACAGGCGGTTTCCTCTCAAGAGCTGCTCTTTTAGTTAACATGAAGCATGAAAAAGCTTTACGGCTCAGTGTTCTGACTACAACATAAAGATGACATTCCAAAGTTCACCGGGTTCATACCTATAAAGCTTTTTTGAGGAATCCTATAAGTTAATCAAGGAAATTAAATAATCAGCATCGAGTTTGTTTATTTCCTTGGGCTTTGGTTTCTTCATGTTTAAAATAGGGAAAGTGTACTAAATTATATCTAAGTGCCCTTCCAGCTCTAAACTCCCAGATTTAAATTTGTTGTCTTTAAAAGCATTCTGCATGCTTTTTAACAACCCCTTATCAGATGCCCTTCCCTCAAATATGCCAGATAACAGAAGGTTCACTCATATTTCCTGCAACATAAGAACCACACACAAAAAGCACAGGTATAACAGTTAAACTGAGTCACAGATGGCAGCGATGATGAAATAACACCGATTCCCAGGGGAAAAAAAAACCCTTCATAAGAAAACAGTATTATGAATATCTTCAGCCAAGATTCCGAATTCTTCCTTCCAAAAGCCTGCACTGAGCTAGACACCAAGCAGGAGAAATGGGCTTCACTCTGATTCAAGGCACTGTCCCTTTGCCTGACACCATGGTGCTGCCCTGTCTCCACCAGCAGGGATTCAGTTTGTTCAAGTAAGATTAACCTGATTTGCAGTTTTCAAAAGTTTCTGCACACATGCCTCTCCAATGATTTTTAAAACTGTGTGCCCTCTCATGCACCATGGAGCCTCCCAGGTGGCACTAGTGATAAAGAATCCACCTTCCGACGCAGTAGATGTAAGAGACACGGGTTCAATCCCTGGGTCAGGAAGATCCCCTGCAGGAAGGCATGGCAACCCACCCGAGTATTCTCGCATGGAGAAACCCATGGACAGAGGAGCCTGGCGGGCTACAGTCCATAGGGTCGCAAAGAGTTGGATAAGACTGAAGCAACTTAGCACGCACCCTCTCATGCACCGTGGAATAATGCACCATGATAAGCATGAAGGTGTTTGCCTTTTGCAAGGTGGCAAAGGGGCAGTCGGTTAGCGGAAATGGGAAAGGATGGCTGGCTCACACCTGGGCCAAGGAGCACGTGCAGAAGTTGGTGCCATAAAACAATCCTGCCACGGCGCCCCTGGGAAAACCTTCCCCATGACCTTGGGGGATTATGTACATACGCAGCTTGAAGACAGGCACCGAAACTGCTGCAATTGAAAAATGCGTGCGGCCCTGGTGAGAAATTGAGTCAGGTGGGCGGGGAGCGGATCTGTCCTCAGAGCTGAGGATGGGGCCGGCAGCAGTACCGCACGCGCCCTCCGCGTGGCGCACGGACATCCCCACACCCTCTGCGATGCAGCCCCTCCCGCGGGCGCCTGCCATTTGGTCCATCTGTCGAGCCCTGGCCGTGACCCAGAGCGTTCAACTCCATCCTAAATACACACATTCCACCAAGCATTCTCAGGACACACTGAGGCCTTTAAATCTTCCACAGATAACGCTGACTGGCAAACGTTCGTATCACTGAACCAGCTCAACTTTCTGGGTGTTTGAAAGCGCTCAGGGCTGGCTGGCATCCGCCTCCATTTCAAAAAGCCCAGGGAGTGGGAGGGATGTCCTGGTGTCCAAACTCTGAAGCTCAGTCCAAGAACAAATGATCCTTTGCGCCTTCTCTTCCCACCAGGTGTGGAAATGACAGCACGTTTAAAAATAAACATACCGGGCTTTCCAGCTAAGGGAGCGGCCTGGGCCAACAGGCAAGAGGGGACCAGCCGGCTCAGAGAACAAGGCCCTAAAAGGCGCCCCGGGAGAGGATACCCAGGCTGCCTCCTCACCGAGCTTGCGGCCAGGGGGCCAGCTGCTGCTTCCCTCCACACTGAGGACGGCTCCCTGTTTAACACATCTGCTTTTAGTTACATCTAAACGGGATGTTCGGTGGAACAGACACCCTGGCTTTCATGCATTTTTTTTCACTGAGAGCGTGCTCGCCGTCAGATGCTGAGGGGTGCTTCTTGAAAGCAGTCAGCCCTCAGGTGGTCAGATGGGGGGTACACTCAAGACTCCAACAGTTAGCGCCTGAATTTTCACATGTAAAACTGGTGGGTTTGTTTGGATAAACTCAGGATAAGGCGGAAATACTGATCCATTCACCCTTGTTGCCAAACCCAAACCAATAATGACAAAACATTTTGCTGAACAAAGTTCATTTCAATTGACCTCAGAGGCAGGCATCGGCCCGGATCACAGAGAACTGTGACTTACTAACAGGGAGTTTAATGTCCAGGTCTAGTGACATTGGTCTTATACAGAACAGGGTAACTATGCATACCCCACAAGCATAAAAACAACATTTAAAAAGAAAAGATAGATTATTATGGTACCTGAGGAAATAGGAAATTTATTCGGGATAAAATTAACCTCTGGTGATCTTCCTTTGCCATTTCCTACATGAAGCTCATCTTTCTCCAGAGCGGCTGGGTGGAGACCAGCCCTGCGGAACGGTCTTTCTCGTCTCTAAGATCTAAAATTGAAAAGTAAATGGGCCACCTCAATTCGGGACTCAGCTGCAGGTGGGGCTTAAGGAATGACAAAGACTAAAATAGGAAATGTAAGGCAGATGGAAATAGAGAAGTCTAGTTTGGAAAAAGGAAGTGCCCTGAGAGCAGGGAAGCTAGGTGGATATAAGATATTAGTGACTAGATGCTGGAGAGATGGCCACGAATCACATAAGATTAAGATGTTGGCAGCAAATAACAGAAGTGGTGAAAAAAGCAGCATGTGTAGCTGGGAACATAACGAATGGAGAATCTTTCCATAAAGCTGCCAGGACCAACATGCTCACTGAGTCTGAAACCACATTGTCACTGGCAAGCAGAGACTGAATTGCCTAATCTCAATCACAGCCTTATGGAAAAACTGCTCGCGTACTCCCTAATATGAATCATGTCTATCTTTAGTTTTATGGGAGACACTTTCTTCTCCAAGTGTTCCTTTTGTAAATGTTTTTAGTTATCAAAAAAACTAGCTGTCAAGATGAACAAAACAGAAATGATAATTCCAAGGGTGAAAATGTTTAACCTGAATTGTCCTGGGGATCATCAAGGTAAAGCATAATTAGGATTAAAAGTAGTCATTCTCTCATTAAATCTGTTTTCTCTTGTCCTTTCCTTTGCTAAAGTCACCCAGAGGCAAAGTCTTTGGCTTTGACATCCAAGTAAAACATCCCACCATATGACTCACCCGAGGATAGCCCGCAGGGAGATCACTTGTAAGCAAGCATTATCTTCTCTTCCCACCGTGACTTTTGCCCTACATCAAAAGTCACTTTGTATTACTAAAGGAAACATTTTTTTCTCTGCAATGTCCAGCATAAAGAAAACTCTCGGTAATTGTCTGATGTACAGATGAGTGTCTGAGATAACTACGTAGCTCCTAGTGATGAAGTATTTACCATAAACAGGTACTGTGCTGGGTTCTTCTACATCCACTGTCTACCAAACAGGGTATGTTCGCTCCCAGTTTTCAGACTGGCAAGTGTGGCTTAAAGAGGTTTACTAAATCATCCCTGGTCACTCAGCCAGGGAATCCCTGAGCAGGAATCCTGGTCACAATGCACACCCCCCGAAAGGGTCATGCTCTTTCCTCTCTGCCTCGGTGCTTGTGGTCCTACTGTCTACCCCAGGCACCGCCATCCAGCGCTCTCATGCCACATTATACATCCTCTTACAACACAGAGAACAAGGGTCACACTCTTGATGGATTTCTTTCTACCACATAACCATGAGTTGATAACCAGTGGAGCCTGATGCAGAGCCCGGTTGCTCTAACAGAACACTCACTGCAAACCTCACTGGGCAAGTCCGAGGGACAATGACCAGGTTTATCAGCCACGTCTTACTGGCTGCTTCTCATCTAATAAGTTAGTAATCTCAGGAAATTAATACTGGGGGAAAGTCAGAAGATAGAAAACTGAAAAAAAGATCAACCATTATAGTTTTTTATTAGCTCATATATGGTAGAACTTCATAGCATAAACTTCTGGGCAATACTACAGAAAATACTTAAAAATGAAAAATTTGAATATAAAAGGTTGAACTCTACCATGTCTTCCAGGATGAATTAGCCATCATCTCATAAAGTAAGGAGGTGAGGGGAAAAAGTATCAGATGAAAAGGACAGTGGGCTGAGAGCTGCACCATTAATCCTGAGCAGCGAGAAATATTTCATGGGAACCTTGGAGCCAGGTGTGTTGGGGGACTGCTCCCTTCTAGATTTCAGTTCCCCTGAGACCCCCTAGTGGGGCCCCCAGAGCAGGGGCCATGAGCCCACAGTACCCGCTACAGCAGTGCCTCCTGGGACGCACTCCAAGTTCCCTGCTTTCAACAGTCCCTTCATTCCCAACAAAGGTTCTGAATAATCGGGCTTCACAGAGAAGCACAGATCAGATGTCTCTGGGGCCAGCTGATTTCACCACAAAACTTTCTCCATCGTCACTGCCCCCAATTCCAGCGCAAATGACAAAAGTGGTTACCACTTGGGGCCTGCTATAAAGATCCCAATTGTTTCCAGTGACTCTTTATAAACAGCCCTTCACTGCAGTACTGTCCCAACTGCTGACTGGGCACCGGGCCTTTGTCCCCATGCTCTGACCCCGCTCCCGTCTGATCGCTGTCAGGCTGAGGCTTGTATCTCTGTCAAACAACTTGCTGAGAAAACACCCACCCGGCCTGGCATGTGGTTTATTAAATTATGTTTGATGAACTTGTGCTGAGTGGACACAGACCATACCACAAGGGCATGTGCTTCCCTGCCTCTGAAATGCTGCTTACTTCACATCTCTTGAATAAAGGAATTAAGGAAAGCCACCCATAAGGAAGCAGTGCATGTATGCTAAGTCGCTTCAGTCGTGTCCCACTCTTTGCAACCTCATGGACTGTAGCCTCCCAGGCTCCTCTGTCCGTGGGGATTCTCCAGGCAAGAATACTGTGAGTGGGTTGCCATTTCCTTCTCCAATTTAAATTTAAATATGTAAATAAACTTAACTTTTCAATTTTGAATTTTAAAACTATAATTCAAAATGGTATTTTGAGGTTTTAACTTATATTTCTTTACTTCCAGGATGAATTAGCCATCACGTCATAAAGTAAGGAGGTGAGGGGGGAAAAAAGTTTCAGATGAAAAGGATAGTGGGGCTGAGACCTGCAACATTAACTCTGGGCAGAAAGAAATATTTCACGGGAACCTTGGAGCCAGATGTGTTATAATGGAATATTACTCAGCCATTAAAGAGAATGAAATCATGCCATTTGCAGCAACAGGGATGGATCCGTAGGGTGTCATACTGAGGGAAGTAAGGAAAGGCTCTGTGAAAAGCACTTCATATTTAACTCAGTTACAATTGCTACATAACTGAAAGGGTTTTTTCACTGGGAGGTGGGAATGCCACAAGACAGTTTGGGGTAAGAACTTAGAAACCAAGGTTAACATTCAAGGGCTTCCCTGGTGACTCAGTGGTAGAGAATCTGCCTGCCAGTGCAGGGGACACAGGTTCAATCCCTGATCCTGGAGGGTCCCACATGCTGTGGAGCAACGAAGCCCGTGCACCGCAACTAAGGAGCCTGTGCGCCAGAGCCCAGGAACCGCGACCACCGAAGCCTGCGTGTCCTGGGGCCCACGCTCCGCAGCAAGAGAGGCCACCACAGTGAGACTGGAGGGCAGCCTCCGCTCTCTGAAACCAGGGGAAAGCCCTCACAGCAGCAGAGACCCAGCGCAGCCAAACACACAGATAAAGTTATTTTGAAAGGAAGTTAACATTCAATCAATGAGCTCTATAAAAGGACCCACACCAGACGTGAACTTGGTCCTGGAGTTCAGTTTCTGATGAAATCTCCTGCCGCTCTTGCTCAGAGACAGGGCCATATAGGGGCAGAATGCAAAACAACGTTTCATTTCTGTTATTCAGCATCTATTCTGGTAATATCAATAACCCGGAGAAGAAGATAATAATCATCAAGGAAATGCATTCTTCCCTTCCTACCAAGTGAGCAGCGGTACAAATCTCCCAGTCTCTCTGATGTCATGACAACTACTGGAAGGAGAGAAAGCCTCAAAAGGTGGGTCTGATTGCATCACTTCATCAGCTGAAGCCTCCACGAGTGATTTATAATTTACTTGGTGAAAACAGATAGCTGGACATCGGTCAAGTCCCCTGAAAGGCATCCAGAGAGCCATCCTCGCTTACAGGGCCAACACAGAGCCGGGAAAGTGGTGCAGAAGAACCATGGTCCCCTGAGGAACACAGGCCGCCCTCCCTCTGGAACTCCATCAGTTTGCTGGGCCTCGAGAAACAGCAAGTCAGACCACAGGTCTGAGGGCAGGAGACAAGGTTCCTCAAGAAACCAAGTAAATGCTCCTTTTAAAACAAAAGCCAGACTGCCATGTGACAAGCACTCTTGGGAGTCGCCTTATGCATATAAGAAAATGCGTGTGTGCTAAGTCATTTCAGTTGTGTCTGACTCTGCAGCCCCACAACTCTTCATGTCTCCTGCATTGGCAGGCGGGTTCTTTACCACTAGCACCACCTGGGAAGCCCTGAAGAAGATATATTTTTTCTTTTGAGAATATATAGCAGAAAACATATATTCTCAAAAGTCAGCTTATGAAATTACTAAAAAGGATACATTTTTAAAGATTCTGATCATGAACACTCTTCATACTAAAATCAGACTACTCTATCAAGAACAGTGCTGAGCTGGTCCAGTTTGCCAACTTCTAAAAAGCATAGCATATAGCAGGGACAGGCACACCATCCACAATAATCTCTAGAAGTTGATGAATCTCGAAGCCCAGAGCATGCTCCAGTCACCTCCTGCTGTTGTTTAGTCGCTAAGTCATGTTGACTCTTTGTGACTGGACTGTAGCCCACCAGGCTCCTCTGTCCATGGGATTCTCCAGGCAAGAAGACTGGAGTGGGTTGCCATGCCCTCCTCCAGGGGATCTCTCTGATCCAGGGATCAAACCCACATCTTCTGCACTGCAGGCAGTTCTTTACCATCTAAACCACCAGGGAAGCCCTCCTGTCACCTGAGACACAACAAAGTTCATGTGGAGGAGAGATGGAGATAGCTTTGCAGCCATGATTATTCTACAGATGCAAAGTGAAAGTTGCTCAGTCGTGTCCGACTATTTGTGACTCCATGGACTATACAGTCAATGGGATTCTCCAGGCTAGAATACTGGAGTAGGTAGCTATTCCCTTCTCCAGGGGATCTTCCCAACCCAGGGATCGAACCCAGGTCCCCTGAATTGCAGGCAGATTCTTTACCAGCTGAGCCAGCAAGGAAGCCCTGTTTTTTTACTTATGCAAAAAGAGGGTTTTTCCCTAACCATTCAAAGGTTCCATTTTAAACTATTTGCAACCAGAGGCATCAAACTGTGGACTCACAGAACCATCAGGGCTAGATGGGTCCACAGAAATTATTAGTCCAATAGTTTCATTTTACAGCAGGTAACAGAGCCTCAAAGAACGTACATGATGCATTTAAAGTTCCATAATGACCGAGATGACCCCAGGATCCCAGGAAGGACAATGGAAATCAGGCTTGTCCGTGCCACTCAAGTTCCTCCAGCCCCACCTCTAGGTTCTCACTACATCCTGCTCTCATTACGCAGGGAAATTAAGCAGAGAACTGAGAGCAGATGGGTATTCTGAGAAAAAGGTAATTCAGCATTTCCTCTGTCCCTTTTCACTCAGGCCCCATATTTCCCTTCAGAGAGGACCGCGCACCCCTTTCCCTCACAGGCAGGCCACCTCCCCAGGGCGTCACCCCCTAGACATGGGAGCAGCACAGCATTTACAGCTTCTCCTGGTCCCCAGGCGGGCTTCTCAGGTGGCTCAGTGGTGCGGAACCTGCCTGCAGTGGAGGCACAGGAGACGTGGGCCTGATCCCCGGGTCAGGAAGACCCCCTGGAGGAGGGCATGGCTATCCACTCTGGTATTCTTGCCTGGAGAATCCCATGGACAGAGCAGCCTGGCGGGCTACAGTCCATGGGATCGCAAAGAGCTAGACACGAACAAAGGGACTAAGCACGCACGCACACTGGTCCCCAGGCACAAGGCTCTGGGTTCTGCACCCTCCTCTATCTCTTCAGTTCCCACAAGAGCTAGAAGTGGTGTACATGGCAACAGACTCCTCTTTGGGCCTTGACGCTCACAAGGGCATAACCAGTCAATGAAGACGGTTTTGCTTGAAATACATGATTTCTGGCAATTTGTTTATGGCTGGTGTGGCCACACGAATAACTGCTCTGTGTCACACAGCCCAGCTCTGTGACTTCCTCTCCCCCTGAGCCTGGAAGCCTGTGTGCACATGTCTCCTGGTGCTCGTTGCTGGGGGCGGGGACAGGTGGAGGGGTTCCGCGACAGCAGCTGCTGCTGATGGAAAGGAGGACCACTACCCTCAACGTCCTTCCAATGGCTGCTCAAGCACTGGGATTCAGTTTATGAAACTCATGTCCATACACAAACAGTTGACAATTGCTCTCAAGGCAGGATTGCTTTATCTTCACATGGTCTTGCATGTGGGCCACACTAGTACGAGGGAGACAGAAAATATATCCCTGTGCACTCTTCTCTTCGGTGTACCACGGGAGAGAGGCTGACAGCTAATGACCATGTGACAGAACCACTCCACCATGACACCAAAAATAAGAGAATGGCTGTTAAATGTGTAAAGAGTCCCTGAATTTTTAAATTCTTCCCAACTGATCCCACCCTGGCAAACAATGTCATAGTAAAGCACAATTTTCACATCAAGAGACTCTCTTTCTCTTTGCCATCAGAACATTTAACTGCATTTTTTTTCAGTGCTGTGCATAAGGAAATGGTTTACCTTCCAGCATTTTCTGCAGACTGTTCCTCATGACATGGATGTTCTCTATCCCGATAAACTGAAACTTGATATTGGAATAATTGTCTTCGTTCTCATAGCCTTTCCCTGCAGCACGATTTGCCATCGCATTAAGCTGCAGTGGGCAGCAAAACAGAATAGTCACCACGGATATTCATGGAACAATCACAACACGTCATGGCTATCCATAAGAACATTCAACACGGCATGCAGAACCAAGCGTTCGATCCCAGGACCACTGTGCTGGCCTGGGTGTCTACGGACACCTGGGCTGAGCCTACATTCAACAATGTCCGTTTGTCGACATGGGAACATTTTCAGAGCTGGGAAGCATCCTAGAGATAAGCCCATCTGGAGACGCCTTCTGCGGGTCCCAGGGTGGGATTCTGTAGAGCCAAGCTGTCCCGATTTAACACCAAATGTGACAGCCTTGGCTGGCAGAAGAGTACTGGCAGATTCAGTTGGCAACACAGAGCTCTTAAGTGAAATGATTAGATCTTCTAGTATTAGAATGCCAAAAAACACATCAGTTTAGAGGAAGGGCGACGTCATTCTAATCTGCCTAGGGGAATCTCGCAGATACCCAATTCAACCTTGGGGGGGAGAGAGGACCAGTGGGTGCTACGTCTCCAGAGACACTTCCTCCAGCCACCCTATTTCAGTCTCCAGAGAGGGCTTTTTAAAATCACATTATCACAACTTCATACATAAGAAGTGGCAGCTCTTAGTGCAAACAGGGTTCAACGGTAATGGACTTTGAAGAAATTCATGATGTAAACTTCTGCTGTACTCCTGTGTAACTAAGGTCAAGAAGGGGACAAGTCCTGCCTTAGCTGAGAAACACACAGATTTCTAGAATGAATGTATTATTGCTAACACTCCATCCTTAACGGTCAACTAAGAGCGCCATCATATCCTAGACATCTATATTCGGTGACCATTCTCTCCCTCTGCCCACAAAGGGGAAGAGGGCTAAAGCCCAGGCAGAGAACTTGCCACCAGAAAAGTACCAGTTTTTAGGCTACAATGCAGTATTGGGAGGATATTAATACTTTACAAAAATAAAAGTTTATAAAGCCAAGTTAAGTTACAAACACAGATAATCTTTGACCCAGATCTCTTATTTGTGAGAATCTGACACTATTTAAAATACCAGCACACAAAGATAGATGTCCAAAAGTGTTTGCAACCTTTTAAAAAAATAATATTTAAAAAACTGAAAGCCTATGAATATCTCCATAGGGCGATGACTAGACAAATTATGGTATATTCATACCTTGGACTACTAATAGGATCAAGGGATACAGAGATAATGACAGAGACAGAAATGGAGACATATGGGCATCCCAGGTGGCACTAGCAGCAAAGAATCCGACTACCGATGCAGGAGACACAACAGACTCAGTCAGGTTCAATCCCTGGGTTTGAAGATCCCCTGGAGGAGGAAATAACAACCTGCTCCAGGATTCTTGGCTGCAGAATCCCATGGACAGAGGAACCTGGCGGGCTACAGTCCATGGGGTTGCAAGGAGTCAGACAGACTGAGTGAGCAGACACACATAGAGATGTACAGATATTGGGGGGAGGGAGAGGAGAGAGAGAAAAGAGGGGGAGGAGAGAGAGAAAAGAGGGAGAGGAGAGAGAGAGAAAAGAGGGAGAGGAGAAAGAGAAAAGAGAGGAGGTAAAGGAGGGAAGACTGGGAGTATCGCATGACATGCGAAGTGAGAAAAGCAAGCTCCAGAATAACATTCATACTGCTACTGCTGCTACTGCTAAGTCACTTCAGTCGTGTCTGACTCTGTGTGACCCCATAGACGGCAGCCCACCAGGCTCCCCCGCCCCTGGGATTCTCCAGGCAAGAACACTGGAGTGGGTTGCCATTTCCTTCTCCAGTGCATGAAAGTGAAAAGTGAAAGGGAAGGCGCTCAGTCGTATCCGACTCTTAGCAACCCCATGGACTGCAGCCTACCAGGCTCCTCCGTCCATAGGATTTTCCAGGCAAGAGTACTGGAGTGGGGTGCCATTGCCTTCTCCAAAGTATCCTATTTTTTGTAAAAGGAACCAAGCTACAGACGTGTGGTTATGTTTATGCATGTTGAATCAAGCAGGATACAGATGAACAGAAGGCTACACTGATTTAGCAGCTGTCACAGCAGAAAGACAGAGGTGTCACGTGGCTGGGGCACCCATCAATACCACTTTGTATGCTCCTCTGGTCTTTGTTACGAACCAGACATACTAAGTTTATAAATTAAATAACAGAAGCAAAATGTATGAGAAGTGAAAAATAAAACAGCAGAGGCAAGTCCCTGCCACCAGGGGCTCAGGCTGGCAGACTCCTCACTTTGCTGCTCTGTGAGTTGGCTCATGTGACATCGGCTGGGGCACAACTTCCCTGGCCACACTGTCTCCAGTTTACAAAAAGAGCATCCCTTTTCCCCCAGGCATGCTATGAGAATAAAGGGTTTAGTCTTAATTAAGAAAAAACATATTAAAGTAATATTATTTTAAAGACAAGTTATATTCATGCCTTAAATGTTTTTTAAGTTATTTTTTTAATTGAAGGATAATTGCTTTATAGAATTTTGTGGGTTTCTGTCGTACATCAACATATTAGGATATTTTAAAATATCTTAAGGGGAAAACTTTTCTAAAATTACCTAAAGACGTTTTGATTTTGAAATTGTGCTATTATACATGGACTGCAAGGAGATCAAACCAGTCAGTCCTGAAAGAAATCGGTCTGAATAGTCATTGGAAGGACTGATGCTGAAGCTCCAGTACTTTGGCCACCTGATGTGAAGAGCCGACTCATTAGAAAAGACCCTGATGCTGGGAAAAGTTTAAGACAGGAGGAGAAGGGGATGACAGAGGTCGAGACGTTTGGATGGCATCACCAACTCAGTGGACATGAGTTTGAACAAGCTCCAGGAGACGGTGAAGGACAGGGAAGTCTGACAGTCCATGGGATCCCAAAGAGTCAGATGTGACTGGGTGACTGAACAACAATTATAAAAATATCACTGCTTTGTATAATTATTTTCCAAAGTTGCTGGCTTATTCTTTACCACAAGCTTCATAGATAAAGCAGTTAATAGGATACTAGGCAGTATCATACAGCAAATATAACAGCATGTCCTATTATGCTATATGAACTTATATGTATTTCTGCACCTTGAATAATTCAACGTAAGTCTGCTCACCGCATACCACAGAGATAACTTTTTAAACAGTGCAGTGAATAAAAAACAAAATACTATTATTTTTAACCTATAATAAGGATCCTATCTTCACATTTTTAATAGCTGATTGCCTATGACCTGGGAGAATTTATCGATGGTCTTTCAAAAGCAAAGGAAGGACACAACATGGCCTCCTGAAAGTCAGTGGTACTTCTCACAATGAACAGAAGGTGGCGATATTTACTCTATCATCCAAAGAGTACTTTTCTCAAGGTTTGCACGCATTTTACAGAACCTCTCATGATAATGGGGCACAAGCTGAGCCCTCAAAGCAGGAAACACAGCTTTATAATTAATAAAAAGTCAGACGCTATCTTGGACCTATATACATATTCATTCAGAGAGAGTATCTCTTATATTACCAAAAAAAAAAACAAAAACAGTCTAATTTGGTGCCCTGTCCTTCAGGGTGAGAATTCCATTTCACCACCAAGAAAAAGCTATTCATTTCAGCTCCTAAAACTTTTCAAATCGTGGGAAAAACCCTCAAAATGTCACATCCTCTATGTTTCTAATTATATAATGTCCTTGAAAAAAATTTATAGACGTGGAGAACCGATACGTGGTTATTTATGATGTAATTGTTCTGTGGAAGAAAAACTAAGGTCAACCTAGACAGCATATTAAAAAGCAGAGACAATACTTTGCTGACAAAGGTCCATCTAGTCAAAGCTATGGTTTTTCCAGTAGTCATGCATGAGTGTGGGAATTGGAACATAAAGAAAGCTGAGTGCCAAAGAACTGATGATTCTGAACTGTGGTGTTGGAAAAGACTCTTGAGAGTCCCTTGGACTGCAAGGAGATCAAGCCAGTAAATCCTAAAAGAAATCAGTCCTGAATATTCATTGGAAGGACTGATGCTGAAGCTGAAGCTCCATTACTTTGGCCACCTGATGGGAATAACTGACTCATGTGAAAAGACCCTGATCCTGGGAAAGATTGAAGGCAGGAGGAGAAGGGGACAACAGAGGATGAAACGGTTGGATGGCATCACCAACTCTTTGGACATGAGTTTGAGCAAGCTCTGGGAATTGGTGATGGACAGGGAAGCCTGGCGGGCTGCAGTTCATGGGGTCACAAAGAGTCGGACAAGACTGAGCAGCTGAAGTGAACTCTTCTGTACTTGACTGTGCTACTGAATATAGAGCTAAACACACACACACACCCCTACACATAAAACTGAGGAAATCTGAACAAGATTGGTGGATTGCATCATTGTCAATATCCTGATTGCAATACTGTACCACAGTTTTGCAAGATGTTACCACTGGGGGAAACTGAGCAAAATGTACAAGCATCTCTATTATTTCCTACAACTGCGTGTGATTCTTTAATTATCTCAAAATACAAAGTCTATTCAAAAAAAAAACTTCTCAGCTAAAACCATGGAGTGACTGCATTCTAGTTTCAATCTCCGCTGAAGGAACACAACAGACAACTGACAAATGGGACTGGAAAAAGTGTCCTGTTTTCTAACCCAGGGTTACTGTGCTATTTGATCATCTCAGCATCTTTGGGTGCAAAAAAGCTCATACATGAAACAAAACAAAAAAAAACCTTCACGTCTCAACAAACACTTATTGAACACCTACTGTGTGCCAGACACTGCACGGAATAAAAATGTCAGTAAGAAGTGTTTCCAGCCACCAGCAGCTTATACCAAGCATAGACGTGCAAGCACACAGCACCAAATGATGGCCGCTGGTGCCCAGCAGGACTCCAGATGGAGCTGAGAGCGTGGCAGAGGGGGTAGCAGGCATTAAAATCTGGAGCAGCCACACATGGCCTAGGGCATCAGGCGTAATGTTTCATGATAGAAGGAAGACTGGAGATGGTCTTCAATGATGAGGAAAGATGGAAAGTCATGGGGAGGGCATCCAACATGAAGCGCCGAGGAAGAGAGAGAGGGAAGCAGGTGAGTAGCAGTGAGCCAGCCACTGCGAGCACAGAGGAAGCTTCCAGTCTGGCGGTGGCAGAGAGAGAGGAAGCTGGGAAGTTTTAGGGTTCTTGACACACAAGCTGGGCTTCCCTCATGGCTCAGATGGTAAAGAATCTGCCTGCAATGCAGGAGACCCAGATTCAATCCCTGGGTTGGGAAGATCCCCTGGAGGAGGGAAGGGCAACTCATTCAGTATTCTTACCTGGAGAATTCCATGGACAGAGGAGCCTGGTGGGCTGCAATCCTTGGGTTTGCAAAGAGTTGGATATGACTGAGCGGCTAACACACACACACCAGCTAATAGATGAAGAAATTCTGACTTCATTCATGTCAGCAGAGGGTTACTGAAAGCCTCTGAACAGGCTTAATTGAAAAATTATGGAGATTTAGTATCCATGTCAGAGAAGATACACTGGAGTGGGCAGAGGATGTGAGCTCCACAAGGGAGCTGGCTCGTCTCATTTATGGCCTATGCCTATTTATGGCCTAGAACCCTGCGCCCCGGGCTGGCACAGAGCAGGCACTCTATGAAGATTTACTGACAGGCTGACCGAACAAAGAAATGACTGAGTGAGGCTGAGAGGTGAACAGCCCAAGAATGTTAAAAAAAAAAAAAAAAAAAAAAACAGAATCAGATTCCTTCCCTCCAATCTTAAATCACCAATCAAACACATCAAAACCATGGAAACTCAGTCAACGATGACGATCTTCCTATCAAGTTAAAGGTCAGCCTGGTGGTCACCATCTCGGGCTTGAAGTCTAATGTTACAGCTGAGCACATGCTGTGCCTGAATGATAGGACCTGATCTGATGGATGGAAAATGAGCACTGAGGGTGCCCCTGGCAGGAGGCCCGGACCAGGCTCTAGCCTGCAGCATCAATTAATGGTCCATCTATCTTCATCCGTGTCCGGTGCCATGAAGAATCTGAACTTGTTGATACAACTAGAAAAGAAGAGATGATTTTATTTCCTGCAACTACGGTCTACAACTCTCCTAATTAAAATCCTTCTTCCCTATCCCCCAGGGAAGAATTTATAGCTTTACAATCAGCATTCAGCTCAATTTACAATCCCAACCCCATATACGAGCAAAATTATCTCTTTCCTTCCTTACAGGCGATTTGGACTGGTAAGGGGTTCTTTCTCCTTTTCCTGTTTCTTCTAGGCTCTGTCTTTATACCGGAGATGGGGGAGGTAGAAAGTCAAAGTGTTAGTCGCTCAGTCATGTCAGACCCTGCAGCCCCACAGACTGTAGCCCGCCAGGCTCCTCTGTCCACGGGATTCTCCAGGCAAGATACTGGAGTGGGCTGCCATGCACTCCTCCAGGGGATCTTCCCGACCCAGAGACCGAATCTGCATCTCCTGCATTGAGGGTGGATCCTTTACCATCTGAGCTACCAGGGAGCGAGGTGATAGAGAGGGTTAGGAAAAAAAAAAAGGTAAATATCTCTTCGTAAAGCCGGAAAACACTGCTGTTTTATCTCTGCTAGTAATCACTGCTTTTCTGGTTAACACCTGACCTGAACTCCTACATAAGTGTCCAAATCCCAGGGCGGGTCTGCGGGCTCTTGGCAGGGTTGGAATGTACAGAGCTCGCTCACGTGAAGACCCACCTTGGCTTGAGCCTATTCCAGGGCCCCAGCTTTGCTCCCCAACATGTACCCCGCAGTGCTCGCAGCCAGGAACCTCCAAGGGCGGGGAGACTGGACCCCAGCTGGCTGGCTCGTGTACAACTTCCCTTCTCGGCATCCAGTGGACCCGCGGCCTGCCCTCCATCCTGGTCCTGCCGAAGAGAGGCAAGGAGACGCCCCACTGCCCCAAACACCGTAGCTGCCCCCGCTGCCCTGCTCAGTGACTCAACCTCCACGACCTCCTCGCAGCCCCTCTGTCATGCACCCTGCTCTTCCCCACAGATCGCCCCAGATACACCCCTCACAGGGTGGAAGCCACCTCATTACTGATTCCAGAGAGACACAACTTCCCACGTGACCTCCTGTTACACAGCTAAGGAAGCGCTCACACGGTGACATCACAGGCCACCAAGCCACAGCGCTGCCCTTGAAGAAGCAGCCAAGACAGGGGGCCGGGTGTTAGCCGAGCAGGTGCCTGGCCTGCCCTGCCTCTTTGCTCCACTGCCCTCCCAGGTGCCCACGTCGGGCCCTGGCTGAGCGCATATGAGCCAGCGGCTGGGTCTGCAGCTCTGAGTTCCCCGCCTCACTGCAACCCTGTACAGAGAGGACGACTCCCCCCACCCCCCAGAGCCTGACCTGAGGTTCCCCTGGAGATCAAGATAAGCCTAGTGTGACCTTGGGCAAATGCCTGAACCTCTCTGGATCTGAGACCTTATCCATAAAAAGAAAAAAAACGCTCCTCATTTGAAGGAGTATTGTAAGAGTCAAATGGAAAAGTGCCTGGCATTTTCACAAGCTCGGCAAAATCCTAGAACAAAGTCAAGTCATGAGCAAGGCTGAGATAAAAGGAGTTTGATCTCATTATATAATTCAGCAACTACTGGGACTTCCCTGGTGGTCCAGTGGTTAAGACTCTGCACTTTCAATGCAGGGGACTCTGGTTCAATCCCTGGTCAGGGAATTCAAATCCCACATGCTGTGGCCAAAAGACAAAAAATAACAATAAATAATATAAAATTCAACAACTATGGGATCAACATGACCTCCTGTCCTCTTAATGCACTAAATTCTCACAGTAACACATGACCTTGAGGGGATGGTTTTTTCTTTAGGTATTAAGTTGAGCTAAAGTCCTCATGGCCTTTGCCTCCCTAGATTCTAATACCAATGAGCAATGCAGGCAGCATCTGAGGTGAGCCCTGCTCCAAGGCCAAGAACGACTTTTGACCTTTCTCTATTTCATTTCAACCTGCAAGCGAACCTGGCGAGGGCCCATTTGCCATGCCCACCGCCCACAGCAAACATGGACCCGGTCTCCTGGCTACTGAGAAATAAAAATCAACAGACATGATCTTTAAAAGAACGAACACTCTAAGCAAACAGTTTAAAACTCCCGTGAAGGTGTGTGTGTGCCTGGGCAAATAGGAAGACAGCACGACTTGTATGAGACACCAATTTTCTTTAATGGATCAGCCTCCAACTTCTTATCGCCGAGAGCAAACACACTGAGTGCTAAATATACCCTTCAAATCAAATCCTTTGGATTAATTTCTTTTAAATCTGGACTATGCCTGGCTCAACAGCTGCCACATTGCCCAGAAGGTTTACATAACATAGTACACACTTGGATCACTGGCCCTTAAATCAGCAGCCAGATCTGTTTGCCCCTATTTAAATCTTTGAAAAGGGGATCAGAGAAGGGCAACCTAATTCATTTTAAAGCCCCTGTCTTTCCATCCCTTTACTATTATTGCTATTATTTGGCCAAGTGGTATGCGAGATTTTAGTTCCTCAGAGTGAAAGTTGCTCAGTCATGTCTGACTCTTTGCCAACCCCACGGAATGCAGCACACCAGGCTCCTCAGTCCATGGAATTCTCCCGGCAAGAATACTAGAGAAGGTAGCCGTCCCCTTCTCCAGCGGATCTTCTCAACCAGGGATCACACCCATGCCCCCTGCAATGGAAGCGCAGAGTCCTAACCAGTGACTGCCCGGGAAGTCCCCATCCTTTTCTTGTTTTGTCTTTAGCCTGTGTCTCTAAGACAGGCATTTGTGCAGTCGTCTCTGACTTCAGAAATTCAGAGCAGCTCCACTAACCTGACGCAAGAGGCAGAATGAAGATGGGAAAGTCAAGGTGAGAAGGATGATGAAGCAGAGAGAAACACACACATTGAAAGAGAGCTGCTGTAAAAGAGATTTTCCAGCCCCTTTCAAGTAAAAATCCTCAAGCAGAGAAGCTATTTCTCCCCCAGTCCAAAGCCTCCTCCCTGCTGTACTTTGAGGACTTTTCCAAAATGAAGGGACTCCTTTACCTGTCATCTACTAGAATGTGATCCACTGGAATCCGGTGTGTCCTTGATCTGCGTGGTTGGTCTGCTCTACTGGTGTCTAAGAGGACCTCTTCCTCACCACCCCACCCTGCCCCCCACGGCCACCCCATAGCCGCCCGCCTGTTAGACCATCCAGGACTGTTCTGGTGATGGAAGTGATGGAAGAAGTCTAACTACAAGTCTGCCTTCTAACGAGACCGTGCATCACAATATTTGGTGACATGGGGCTCAGAGCAGCAGCAAAATTGCCAGGGTCTGGGTCAGCCACACAATGGGCAGGATCCAGTTTCCATGATTTCTCTTATCAGACGTGAGTACAGACCCATGTCTGCAATTACCCACTCCAACATTTTGAAGACATTATGTTCTTTCAACCTTTTTATGATTAAAATTTTTTTCACACTATAATTTATAAAAGAAAAGTCTGTTGAAATCCTCCTCTCACCCCACAAGGGGGGGGGGGAAACACCAAAAAACCACTGTTAACAGTTTAATATATATACCTTTAAACTTTTTTCAGTGCATAGAATAATGTATAATTTTTATAATTATTATTACATACATGAGATCATGTCATAGATTTCTGTAGCTCACTCTTGCTGTTTCACAGTACATCTTAGACACTGTTCTGCACCCACATGGAGAAAGAACATGTACCCTTCTCTCTCATCACTTATAGATCCAGGTATATTTTATTCATAACTGGCAAGAAATTCCAATGCCAAATGTGTTGAATTAATGGCCATATTGCTCTGTCATCTCATTTTATCCTGTATCTTCCATGCCCCTCTTCTCCTTGGAATTCTACTAGGTGAGTGGTTATCCTTCCAGATCTTTTCCTGTTTTAACTGACATTTTTACCTACCTATAGTTCCCTGTTTTTCATAGACACAGTAATATACATATTAATTTGTAACTTCTTTTTGTTTTTTTTTAAACTTAACATTCCATTTTGGAAATCTTTCCATGTCATAGACATAGTGGAATTAACTACAAGCTGAATTTGCAAGAGAAGAGGTGAACATCCCACAAACACTGAACTGTGGGGATTCCACAGTGAATTTCATACTGTTAGAGAAGAAAAGGTCCTTTTGTGAACAAACCAAAGAATAATCTGGCATGTTTAGGAGAGCGACTTCCAGTATTACACCACGCTTTTGTCGTGTGCACCATGTACCAAGCGTGAGGCTCAGAGCCAGGAAAGATCCAAAGTCCCTGCCGTCGTCAGGCCCTCCCAGAGCTCAGGGCCCCAGGAAGCAGGCGGGCAGGCAGCCGCTGTGCAAAGGGAAACAGCCCCTCTGCAGACGGTGCTCCCTAAGTGGGCGAGGCCTCATCTCCCTGCAAAGACTGCAAAGACATGCATCAGCGTGGCGACACTCACCTTGGGCCGAGTGTCCACAACGTAAAGGAAGTCACTTCCCGGGTTGGCCTTCCTGATGGCCTGTAGCATCTGCTCATCCTCCAGGCAGCGGGCGCTGAAGCCAGACAGGGGCTGGCTGCTCCGGCAGATGGAGGCCTGTGGGGAGAGGCCGCGGCAGCACCGCCGCATCAGGCAGCGGGTCGACTGCACCCCCCCCCCCCGCCCCACCCGAGACCCTCAGGACAGTCATCACAACAAAGGACACTCACCCCCACTCCCCAGTCTACTTACGCCCCTGGCTTGTGAAAGTATCAATGCTTTCAGGAAATCGAAGTTGGCGTCTAACTCAAAAAACCATTACATGGGCAAGCAGTGCAGAAAGCTTCTCTGAGTAACAACTAGGATACATAAGCATGGGCTTCCCAAGCGGTGCTAGTAGTTAAAAAAAAACCAAACAACCTGCCTGTCAGTGCAGGAGACATAAGAGACCTGGGTTCCATCCCTGGGTCAGGAAGATTCCCTGGAGAAAGAAATGGCAACCCACTCCAGTATTCTTGCCTGGAAAATTCCACAGACAGAGGACCCTGGCGGGCCACAGTCCATGAGGTCACAGAGAGTTGGACACGATTGAGCATGCACAAATGCAAGGTTGTTTAGGTAGGATCCAAATGATGAAATTGTAAAACCATCTAAATAAATAGTCTACTCTGCTTGACACCACTCCATCTTCCTGCGAAAGTAGAAATATAAAGTAACTCTTCTCCTAAAAATTATAAAAGTTACTTGTTTAGTGTTTCCATCATTTACTAGCTCACTTAGAAACATCACAAAACCCTCAAACTGATTCTCATCCTAAATGGGGGAGTGTTCATGGTGACAGACCCCACCCTGCTACCAGTGTCTAAGGACAGGAGGCTCAGACCCCGGCTGACGCAGGTGGGTTAGAAGCAAGGGCTTCCTTGGGAACCAACCTGTGTGCTGTTCTGCGATCTCCCTGTTCTGTGATTCCAACAAAGTACGCTGAACTGTGGCTCAGGGCTTCCCTGGTAGCTCAGCTAGCAAAGAATCTGCCTCCAATGTGGGAGACCTGGGTTCGATCCCTGGGCAGGGGAGAAGGGAGAGGCTACCCACTCCAGTATTCTGGTCTGGAGAATTCCATGGACTGTATAGTCCACGGGGTCACAAAGAGTTGGACACGGCTGAGCGACTTTCACTTTTCGCCCTGAACTGTGGGACAATGTACACAATAGCATAAACATCCCTCTGAGTTACTAATGGGTGAGTATGGCCACAACCTCACAGCTATGAAACTTATACTTTTGTGGCAAAGTACTTCCTATGAATTTAGATTTTATTTTAACACTTAGATTGAAGTCAAATTGCCAAATACAATCTAGGAATGACTCTTTCAAAGAATCTGCACTGAACCTGGGTACCCACGTGTACGAAGGTGGAGGTGCCCCCTGGCTCAGGGAAGGGGGCAGTGCTTAGGGGGGAAACCTCCCCTGGAAGGAGCCACGGCACAGCGCGTTCTGGCGCCCACATACTGGACTCCATCCTGGAAGGCACCCCGGCTCTGAGTCCAAATGCAGCTTAACTGTCCGTCAGGCTCATCCCAGGGCTACTCAGCCAGGCTTGGGTTTCTCCAGAGAAAGGTGAGCTCTGAGGCTCCTCACTGGAGAAGGCAGGATATTTCTTACTAACTGCATGATCCTCAGGTGGCGCTAGTGGTAAAGAACCCGCCCGCCAATTCAAGAGACATAAGAGACATGGGTTCGATCCCTGGGTTGGGAAGATCCCCTGGAAAAGGGCATGGCAACCCACTCCTGTATTCTGGCCTGGAGAATCCCATGGACAGGGATGTGCTACAGTCCATGGGGTTGCAAAGGGTCCGATACAACTGAGGCAACTCAGCATGTGCACACACACACACACACACACACACACACACACACACACACACACACACACACGATCCTCCAGCTGATGGAGGACCTGCTGGCAGGGTGGAGAATTGCAGACATTTCTAACAATTGCTAACAGCACCCATCTGAGGATTCCAGCACATTCTGTAACAGAGCGGCAATTACTGAGGGGCTCCAGGAGCCCTAGGCCTGCAGCCAGAATTCAGGAGCGGGGTGCCTGCAGAGTGGGAAGCAAGGCAAAGGGCTGTTGAATTTTTGAGTTGCTGCCAACAGATGTCCAACCACAGGGTGGAGGAGGAAGGGCCCGGGGCGTCTGACCACAGATGGGCGCCCAGCCAGCAAGAGGAGAGCCGGGGCTAGGCGCTTGATGGCAGAGACTGTCAGTGGCGGTGGGGGGGGGGCGGCGGCCTCGGGGACCACAGGCAAGCTGCATCCTGTGCAGAAAGCAAATCGCCACAGATGGCTTTCATGGAGCTGCACACAGGCTCCTGTGTCTTCTGATGTTTAGAGGGGTCGGGTCAGCCACCCTCTTTGACCGAGCAGAGAACAGTTCTGAGCTGCTTAATCTGGGCTAAAGAAATACTAATTAAGGACCACTACCATCAGGCAGCTTCTCAGATCTATCAGAAGAACTCGATGGGGAAGAGGACATTTTAAAATGAGAGTTTGTCCAAGCAAGCAGGTAGCACACTGAAACTCACTCAACTAGTGGGTCTCCCGCTCTGAAATGAAGCCAGTCAGTGACAACAACCATTACTAATTACCTCCAGGCCGAGAAAACTGCTTTCAGTGAAGGGTTAAGTCAGAACAGAGTTCTACTATGAGATGAATAAGTGGATAAATTAAACAAGATATATTAGACTACATTTTAATATTTTGTAGTTACATTTTCCTAGTAATGTACAGATGGGCTCCAAACAGACTTCGTCACCGACTCAGTGACTACTGGTACACTGCTGTACACTTGGTACAGGGTGGTCAGTAACCTCAAGGTGCTCGTGTCCACCCTACACACACCCCAGAGAGTCAGACTGTTGACTGAATCTCACCATACCTGGTGGCCTGTCTTACTGATGTCAGCCACATGAGAGCAGAGTCAGAATGCAATTGTAAACTGTCACGTGCACGCACCATTAATAGAGGTACTGATTAAAACGGCCAATGTTTTTTGAATGCTTCCTATATGGTGGCCACTATTATAAGAACTCTGTGTATTCTTAATCTTCCCGACTACCATACACATTAAGATCTATTATTTGCTCCATTTGACAGATGAGACAGCCAAGGCACAGACAGGTGAAGTAATTCTCCTGAGGTCACACAGCTAGTGAAAGGGGAAGCCAGGAATTAAATCCAGGCAAAATTATTTCCTGATCCTGGATTCTGAACCAACACAATACAGTGTCCATGTATGTAAATAAGTCAGGAAGCATGATACAGAATTAAGATACAGGATTCAAAAACATCTGGCTTTTAACTCAGCTGGTAAAGATTCTGCCTGCAACACAGGAGACCCTGATTTGATTGCTGGATCACGAAGATCCCCTCGAGAAGGGATAGGCTACTCACGCCAGTATTCTTGGGCTTCCCTGGTGGCTCAGATAGTTAAGAACCTGTCGACAATGTGGGAGACCTGGGTTTGAACCCTGGGTTGGGAAGATCCCCTGGAGGCGGGTGTGGCTACCCACTCCAGTATTCTTGCCTGGAGAATCCCCATGGACAGAGGAGCCTGGCGGGCTATACAGTCCATGGGATTGCAAAGAGCTGGACATGACTGAGCGACTAAGCACGGTGCTCTCACTTCCTTTATAATCTTAGGTGATTTACATGTCATCTCTGAACCTTGGTTTTTTCCAACTTTAATACGGATATACTAATAATAACAAAACTGCAGAGTGGATAAGGTAGATAACGCACCTAGAACTATGCCTAATGCAGTCAGTTTCAATCAACATTATTTATAAAAGGAGGGCAAGATGGTCTGTATTATTCTTATGAAAAAACTGCCTCTTTGGAAATCTTCCAGAATTGGGTTCTGAGAGATCTGTCCTGTGAATTTGGGGATCCATGCTATTAACAATTTAAAAGCAGAACTGCTTTCTTAAAAATAATTAAGAGTACTTAATAAATAAGAACAAAGGATAAGCAGCTTCCAAACACAAGCGACACAGATAAGCTCTCCAACGGTGATCTACAAAGCTGTTTAATGTTTGATATCCTAAATGATTCTGGATGGCTCCAGGCAACTCCTGGAGTGTGGTTCAAGGCCTGAAAGTAATAGCACGTGCTGCCCACGGCACCTGGTAAATCGGGATGGCCTTGAATGGCCAGCAGCAAGTTCCCATCCATACCCTGCTCCCGTGGGTAAAGTCCCCCAGCTAAGCAACCCTTCTCCCAGGGTACCAGGTGCAGCTCCTTCTCGTTTTCAAGGAGTGGGTTTTGTCCTGCCAACCTGTGGAATTGCTCAAACAAGCCAATCACATCCTCCACTGGGAACCAGGGGTCCCCTCACCCTTTGATATTACAAAGCCTGCCTCCACCATCCCTGCTGGTTCACTCTATTCCTGACAGTGCTCTCCTCCCCTGGGCAGTGAGTGTATGCAGCTAATAAACTGCTGTCAACCTCATCTGTCCAGTGTCAGGTGGCACGTGTGGTAGGCATCCCAGTAATCCTAGATAGGAATCCTAACCTCACCAATGGGTGAACAGGAAGTGACTGTAACACCATGTCTGATAAAAGCTGATCCAGAAGGAATTTTATACCACCAGCAAGGGGGTTTATATCCAAGGACCCTCACCAGGACTTCCTGTTTCTGACATGAGGTACGTGGCAAACTTTTCTTAATCTAATCACCAATTCCCACTTCCCAACAGTAGCCAACTCATCTCACCAACAAAATCTTTGGTGCTCCTTGGTAACAAGGTGCTATGTGAGGAATGGTATTTAACTAGAAAATGTGATACTTACTCACAAGCCTCAGTTCTATCGGCATCACCGACTCAATGGACATGAGTGTGAGCAAGCTCTGGGAGTTGGTGACGGACAGGGAAACTTGGCGTGCTGCAGTCCATGGGGTCACAAAGAGCTGGACACAACTGAGCAACTGAAATGAAGTTCTACTGGAGCAGGAATAAATACTCAAGTCTAAAATGTCTAAAATCACAAAAAAGGACCTCCCTGGTGGCCCAGTGGTTAAGAATTCATCTGCCAATGCAGGAGTACAGGTTCGATCCCTGGTCCTGGAAGATTCCACATGCCTTGGGGGCAACTAAGCCCATGCTCCACAGCTACAGAGCCTAAGCTCTAGAGCCCTCAAGCCACAACTACTGAAGCTTGTGCTCCTAAAGCCCATGCTCTGCAACAAGAGAGGCCACGGCAGTGAGAAGCCCCGCGCACCCCAACTAGACAGTAGCCCCTGCTCCCTGCAACGAGAGAGCCTGCATGCAGCCATGAAGACACAGCACAGTAAATAAATAAATAAATAATTTAAAAAATAAAATCACAGAAAGGAAGAAACACAGGTCAGCAAACTTAGGAACTTTACTTTTCACTGCAGACCACCTGGTTGGAGGGTGGGTTTTGTTTTTGCTGAACAACATCATCAAAAACTGCACTGTTGCTTCCCGTGTCTCCCACAGAACCACAGAAATCCACCTTCACTAATGAGGATGCTTCCAGCTATGAAAATCCCTGGTTACCTCGGAAGCATGACATAATTAACCTGGATATTAAAGTTTGAGTTAGTCACTCAATGAAAAGCTAGTGGAGTATTTATTGGGTTTGTCTTAAGAGTGGGTGGAAGATCAGGGACTCGGCCTTCCCAAAGCACAGAAATATTTCCTCTCAGTTCAGATTCCATAAAGACTGGACGTTTCTCTAGCCCGACTTTGGTTGCAGTTGGTTTTAATTTACCTGCTTTACTTAACTGACCTTGCGCTTAGTTGCTCAGTCATGTCTAACTCTCTGTGACCTCACTGACATTAGTCCACCAGGCTCCTCTGTTCATGGGATTCTCCAGGCAAGAATACTGGAGTTGGCTGCCATTCCCTCCTCCAGGGGATCTTTCTGATACAGGGATCAAACCCGCATCTCCTGCAGTGCAGGCAGACTCTTTACTGTCTGAGCCACCAGGGAAGCCCTGAACATTGTTACAGACCCACAAATTTGGCTGTATTCCACCTGCAGCATAGATGTTAGATCCCCGGGCTGGGAGAGTGGGCGTGTAGGTATCTGCACGCGAAGTAGCTCCCTGGGGCAACTGGATCCTTTGGCCACACTTAGAAAACATCTCTATTCGGCACCTTGTAAGAGGGGCTAAAACTTAAAGGATACTGTCTGCTTTACATTTTTAAGTTCAGGAGATCAATTATTTTGAACTAGAACTGAGAGCTGTGTGAGTTCATTTCCAGGCTTGGAGATCAAGCAGAGGGCAGCACCCGAGAGCGGGAACGGGCTGATGAGGGTCTGACGTCATCAGGCAGAGAGGCCGGCCTCTGCGGTCTAACTGCTAAAAATTCTCTCCCATCCTCAGACATGACATATTTGCCCTTTATGATACTCACACTGACCAAAAAATAACCCCGTTTCTCAAGAAAATCCGAACAGAAGGAAAAGAAGCAGGATAAGTGCCATGCTCGCGTTTTCAATATCCAGCACATCCCCTCCTCCTCTGAAATAACAGTAAAAGATCCTCCCTTCCTCTCCTCTCTTACTTGTTTACCAGTGGATGCTTCAGAAAAGAGTACACGTTACTGGCAGCCTGAATTCAAATATTCAATACAGTATCATGAAATTCCACATCCCTTTGCATCCCATCATTAAAAAAAAAAAAAAGATTCACATCTTCCTTTTCCTCTCACCATAGCACCAGCTGTGTGTAGGCTGAAATATATTAGGAGTCAAATAACATACAACATTGGGCTTCCCAGGTGGTGCTAGTGGTAAAGAGCCCACCTGCCAATGCAGGAAACTTAAGAGATGTGGGTTCGATCTCTGGATTGGAAAGATCCTCTGGAAGAGGGCCCAGCACTCACTCCAGTGTTCTTCCCTGGAGACTCCCAGGGACAGAGGAACCTGGCGGGCTACAGTCCACGGGGTTGCAAAGAGTCAGACATTTCTGAGCGACTTAGCAAAGCACAATATAGGACATTAATGAAGTTACTTGCCTTCTTCAGACCATTTCAGAGCAGTGAGAATAACACCATTTGTATCACTTTAATTAACAGAATGTACACTGCTGAATGAATATTTCCCTTCAAAGTGGGCAACACTGAAGGCCATACGCTTACTCTAGCCAAGCTGGCATTGCTCAGAGTATTTTCCAAAGCCTCCTTTTAAGAGCAGACAGAGGACTTTCCTAGCGGTCTAGCGGTTGGTTCCCGCATGCCTCGGGGCAACTAAGCCCACAGACCACAACTACTAAAGTCCAGGCACCTGGAGTCTGGGCTCTGCAACAAGACAAGCAGCACAGTGAGAAGCCCACACAGCACGGCTAGAGAGTAGCCTCCACTCACCACAACCACAGAAAGCCTGCAGGCAGCAACAAAGACCCAGCATAGCCAAAAATCAAATGACTTTTTTAAAGAAAAGAACAAACATAGACCCTGTCCTCCATCCTGCCTACAGGTCCATGCATGGCACACACACTGACACAGTATTTCCCAGGCAAGAATACGGGAGCTGGTTGCCACTTCCTACTCCAGGGGATCTTCCCGACCCAGGGATCGAACCCATGTCTCTCATGCCTCTTGCATTGGCAAGTGGATTCTTTACCCTTGGCGCCACTTGGGAAGTCCCCATCAAACAGTTTTGAATTAAAGTCAAGTGCCTGTGTGCATGCATGCTCAGTCGTGTCTGACTCTTTACGACCCCATGGACTGTAGCCCCCCAGGCTCCTCTGTCCATGGGATTCCCCAGGCAAGAATGCTGGAGTGGGTTGCCGTGCCCTCCTCCAGGGGATCTTCCCCACCCAGGAATCAAACCTGGTCTCTTACATCTCCTGCACTGGCAGGCAGGTTCTTCACCACTGTACCACCCAAACTTTTCCTCCTGGCTAAAGTCAAATGACTTCTAAAGCAGGGAGCTGAGACCATTCTTGTCTTCCCAAATTAGCTTCTGTGTCCTTCACAGAAATGGAAGCATAGATTTTGGTTGTTTACATGGTTACCTGTAAGACTGGGTTTTCTCACCTGCCCTGTGCAGTTCTAACCAACAGGATGTGAGCAGCTCACACATATTACAACATAAAAGGCACTAGATGCTAGAAATAAATAAATATATATATATGCCATTTTAAAAAAGAGAGAGAGTCTGCCATGACTTTGAGGGCTTTTCTAAACCAGGCATTGCAACGGCTTGGCCACAGAGAGCCTTTCAAGGTGACCGGTTAGAAGAGGACGTGCTCACTCAGATGATTAAGTCTAGGAGTGTTCTGCCTCCCGTTCCTTTACTGTCAAATAAACACGGGAGGCCAACGTTCACAGGAGATAAGGCTCTAACACAAGTTGTGTTGTGCCATACCACACACACAGCAACATCCACACACTTGAAAAGGAATTCAAACCCACACACAGGGCAGAAGGCCCCTGGAAAAAGGCCTGTTTATGATAAAAGAAGAAAAGCAAAGCCCGAAACAAAAGCATGCCTTCAGACTTACGTGGTTATCTTTACAGTAGTAAGAAAGGGCAGGAAATCGCCGTCTGCTCCGGAACTTGGAACTCCCCACTATGATGTGTGCCGTGGCCGACTTGGGAACGTACAGTTCGGTCGGGTAGGAGTCACAGACCTGGCGTGGAAAACACAGGGGTGTTTAGGCCTCGTCGTGCTGTGCAAACGGCCACCAGAAATTCCATTCCACAGGGCTTGCAGGTCGCATACTTCAGTTTTCTTCAGTTACAGAGCCCCTGCAGAGAAAATGAAGCTCTGATGCTAAGAAACCACAGTGAAACAGAGTCAGACACGCTTTAGCCTCCTGCCCTTGGGCACTGCCCCTTATCTCCCAGGGCTCTTCATGGGAATGGGAGGCAAGACAGGGACCAATGGGTGTTTCTCCCATCAAAAAGGGAAAAGCAATTTTGCATCCTGGCAACTGAGAAAATGTCAGCTATCTGTTCAAGATAGCCTCATCCTGGGAAACGACGTCCTCCTCGGGGCCCCTCTGTCCCCAGCACGTCCTCTATGTCCTCCCATCTGAGGCAACACCCGAGCCAGCGTGCTCTCTGGACCCCTCTTCCCTCCAACCTCCCAAGCTCATCTTCAGGGCCAACTCAGGGCCTCTCCCCCAGACTTCCTAGCATTCCACCCCTCACCATGCATATAACAGCTTTCTGCTCTTTATGTGTCGATTTTACAAGTGGTAAGAAATGAGTTACCCTTTCTTCACATCCCTGGCAATGATTCCCCCAGTGGAATCTCTGGAGCCTTGGAATGATCTTGGGAATTTTATCAGAAGTCAGGGGTTTAGGGGACTTTCCCTGGTGGTCCAGGAGCTAGGACTCCACTCTGAGCTTCCAATACGGGGTGGGGGGGGTGGACCCAGCTTGGCTCCCTGCTCAGGAAACTGGATGCACACACGCCACAAAACTAAGAGTTCACGTGTTGCAACGAAGTGCAGCCAGATTAATAAATAGATTAAAACTGTTAAAAAGCCATCTTAAAAAAGGAAAGCAGGGGTTGAGAACGCGGTTCCAGTTTGCCAACTTTATGACTTTTGAGAAATCCAACTACTGAGCACTTGCTACTCTCTTAAGACTGACAGGGAACAGAAATGACATCACCCGGGGCCGATACAAGGATCAAATCAGGTAACACCCACAAGACTCTT
Source organism: Budorcas taxicolor (assembly GCF_023091745.1). Taxonomy (NCBI): domain Eukaryota; kingdom Metazoa; phylum Chordata; class Mammalia; order Artiodactyla; family Bovidae; genus Budorcas; species Budorcas taxicolor. The sequence goes on along the minus strand of NC_068933.1, from coordinate 19,297,490 downwards.
CACCCATTAGGTCTGACAAAAGTGGAAGTGGTGGCTAGAGTAACAGTTGACTTGTTGCTAGACACATCATCTGCTTTGATATCAGTCAACCCATCGTTTGGGGCTTCCCTGAGAGCTCCGTGGTAAAGAATCGGCCTGCTAGTACAGCAGACACAGGTTTGATCCCTGGTCCGGGAAGAACCCCTGGAGGGGGATGCAATGGCAACCCACTCCAGTATTCTTGCCTGGGAAATCCCTCGGAGAGAGGAGTCTGACGGGCTACAGTCTGTGGGATCATGAAAGAGTTAGATGTGATTTACTGACTAAAATAACAACAATCCCTCTTTTTGCATCAGGAGGATCATTTGAACGGCAGTTCCTAAACTTTATTTCCTAGAAGTCAAGCATCCTCTTGGGCATTTGAAGGCGAGTCCTCAGGCAGGTGCAGCAGCAGGCGAAATGCTGTGTGCATTTCCTCTGTCCATTTCGCCTGCCCTGACCACTCTGAACCTCAAGGCAGAAGGGCACGAAAATGTACCACAAAGCTCGCGTCAACTGTTCTGTGCTCAGGTCCTCCCTTGCCTGCCTCCCCGCTTCTCTTTGTTACCAGACTGGGCACCACACTGAGCAGGAGACGGAAAGGCCACTGAAGTGACAACTCTCAGGCCCAAAGCATTTCCCCAAAGGCATTTTAGGAAAGATTACTGAAGACATCAACGTGGGCTCTGGCACTGAGACTCAGGAGGAAAATCCCAAGAACAGATGGTCCAACCTACTTGGAACCCGAGCTTTTACTGGAATTACTCCCCCAGACACTGCCCTGGCTTCCCCTGCAAATCCAGTGTCTGGACCTCTTTCGAGTCAGCAGCCAGGACATGACTACACTGATTCAAGAGACGTGTGGTCACTGCATCAGACTTACTATGTTTCCTTAAAATAACACTTTTAAAAAGGAAATTAGTAGGTTTCCAGAAGTTGGGAATTACCCACTTTCTTTAACAGTGCTGGTGGGGGTTTCAGTTGCTAAGTCTTGTTCAACTCTTGCAATCCCATGGACTGTGGCCCACCAGTCTCCTTTGTCCATTGGATTTGCCCGGCAAGAATACTGGAGTGGGTTGCCATTTCCTCCTCCAGGCAAATCAACCCTGAATATTCATTGGAAGGACTGATGCTGAAGCTCCAATACTTTGGCCACATGATGCAAAGAACCGACTTAATGGAAAAGACTCAATACTGGGAAACACTGAAGGCAGGAGTAGAAGGGGACCCCAGAGAATGAGAGCTTAGATAGCATCACCGACTCAATGGACATGAGTATGAGCAAGCTGCGCAAGATGGTGAAGGACAGGGAAGCCTGGAATGCTGCAGTCCATGGGGTCACAAAGAGTCGGACATGACTTCGCAACTGAACAACAACCACTACCACCAAGGTGGACAAAAGTAAATTCATCCCTGCTCGCATGAAAGCCGACAGCACTTTCCAGAAAGCACTGACGGGTAATGCTTTTGCAACAAGCTCACACAGCTGATGTTAAAATTATGACAATGGATAATACAAAGCACGGGGCAATTTATGCTGCCAGATTCTGAGACTACTCAATGTGCCCCCCGAAAGTGTGTCTGGCCTGGAAAATCACGTAAGAAAATTCAGGGAGAAAATGAGAAGTTCAGAAAAGTGGGAAATGCTTCTCTTTTGAACTTTCTTTATATTTATTCTGCCTTAGACAACTGAAGTGGATTAAGTTAAAAACATTCCTGCATAATATTTTTATTTTAATAAGGGAGTGATCTGCTTTGTCTTCCACTAAATAAACCCTCCTGCAGTGCCTACATGTCTTACTTGGACTGGTCAAGAAGAATCTTTGGGGGTAATTCATTCACTCATTCAACAAGTTTTTTTAAATTGAAATATATTTGATATATAACACTGGATAATTCAAGGTGTGGGTGCATGCTTAGTCACTCAGTTGTGTCTGACTCTTTGCGACCCCATGGACTATAGCCTGCCAGGCTCCTGTGTCCATGGGATTCTCCAGGCAAGAATACTGGAGTGGGTTGCCATGCCCTCCTCCAGGGAATCTTCCTGACCCAGGGATCGAACCAGGGTCTCCCAAGATTGCAGGCAGACGCTTTACCCTCTGAGCCACCAGGGAAACACAATTTCAGGTGTTCAGTTCAGTTAAGTCGCTCAGTTGTGCCCTTCTCTTTGTGATCCATGGACTGCAGCACGCCAGGCCTCCCTGTCTATCACCAACTCCCGGACCATACTCAAACTACTCAAACTCATGTCCATCCAGTCAGTGATGCCATCCAACCATCTCATCGTCTGTCATCTCTTTCTCCTCTGCCTTCAGTCTTTCCAGCATCAGGGTCTTTTCCAATGAGTCAGTTCTTCCCATTAGGCGGCCAAAGTGTTGGAGTTTCAGCTTCAGCATTAGTCCTTCCAATGAACATTCAGGACTGATTTCCTTTAGGATGAACTGGCTTGATCTCCTTGCAGTCCAAGGGACTCTCAAGAGTCTTCTCCAACAGCACAGTTCAAAAGCATCAATTCTTTGGGGCTCAGCCTTCTCTATGGTCCAACTCTCACACTCATACATGACTACTGGAAAAATGTTAGCTTTGACTAGACGGACCTTTGTCAGCAAAGTAACATCTCTGCTTTTAATATGCTGTCTAGGTTGGTCATAGCTTTTCTTCCAAGGAGCAAGGGTCTTTTAATTTCATGGTTGCAGTCACCTCACCATCTGCAGTGGTTCTGAAGTCCAAGATAATAAAGTCTATCACTGTTTCAATTGCTTCCCCATCTATTTGCCATGAAGTGATGGGAATAGATGCCACAATCTTCCTTTTATGAATGTTGAGTTTTCAGCCAGCTTATTCACTCTCATTAAGAGGCTCTTTAGTTCTTCTTCACTTTCTGCCATAAGGGTGATGTCATCTGCATATCTGAGGCTATTGATGTTTCTCCCGGCAATCTGGATTCCAGCCTGTGCTTCGTCCAGCCTGGCATTTCACAAGATGTACTCTGCATATAAGTTAAATAAGCAGGGTGACAATATACAGCCCTGACGTACTCCCTTCCCAATTTGGAACCAGTTCATTGTTCCATGTCCGGTTCTATCTGTTGTTTCTTGACTTGCACACAGATTTCTCAGGAGGCAGGTAAGATTGTCTGGTATTACCATCTCTTTAAGAATTTTCCACAGTTTGTTGTGATCCAAACAGTCAAAAGCTTTAGCATAGTCAATGAAACAGAAGTAGATGTTTTTCTGGAATTCTCTTACTTTTTCTATGATTCTACTTTTTCTAAATGTTGGCAATTTCATCTCTGTCCCTCTGCTTTTTCTAAATCCAGGTTGAACATCTGGAAGTTCACAGTTCACATTCTGATGAAGCCTGGCTTGGAGAATTTTGAGCATTACTCTGCTAGCGTGTGGGATGAGTGCAATTGTGCAGTAATTTGAGCATTCTTTGGCATTGCCTTTCTTTGGGATTGGAATAAAAACTGACCATTATCCAGTCCTGTGGCCACTCCTGAGTTTTCCAGATTTGCTGACATACTGAATGCAGCACTTTAACAGCATCATCTTTAGGATTTGAAATTTCAGCTCAGCTGGAATTCCATCACCTCCATTAGCTTTGCTCATAGTGATGCTTCCTAAGGGCCACCTGACTTCACATTCCAGGATGTCTGGCTTTAGGTGAGTGATGACATCACTGTGGTTATCTGGGTCATGAAGATCTTTTTTGTATAGTTCTTCTGTGTATTCTTGCCACCTCATCTTAATATCTTCTGCTTCTGTTAGGTCCCTACCATTTGTTTCCTTTATTGTGCCCTTCTCTTCATGAAATATTCCCTTGGTATCTCTGATTTTCTTCAAGAGCTCTCTAGTCTTTTCCCATTCTTGATCTTATATTGATTACTTAGGAAGGCTTTCTTATCTCTTCTTGCTAGTCTTTGGAACTCTGCATTCAGATGGGTATATCTTTCCTTTTCTCCCTTACCTTTCGCTTCTCTTCTTTTCTTAGCTATTTGTAAGGCCTCCTCAGACAAGCATTTCGCCTTTTGCACTTATTTTCCTTGGAGATGGTTTTGATCACCACCTCTTATACAGTGAACCTTTGTTCATAGTTCTTCAGACACTCTGTTTACCAGATCTAATCCATTGAACCTATTCGTCACTTCCACTGTGTAATCATAAGGGATTTGATTTAGGTCATACTTGAATGGTCTAGTGGTTTTTCCTACTTTCTTGAATTTAAGTCTGAATTTGGCAATAAGGAGTTCATGATCTGAGCCACGGTCAGCTCCCAGTCTTATTTTTGCTGACTGTATAGAGCTTCTCCATCTTTGGCTGCAGAGAATATAATCAATCTGATTTTGGTGTTGACCATCTGGTGATGTCCATGTGTAGAGTCTTCTCTTGTGTTGTTGGAAGAAGGTGTTTGCTATGATCGGTGCGTTCTCTTGGCAAAACTCTATTAGCCTTTGCCCTGCTTCATTCCTTACTCCAAGGCCAAATTTGCCTGTTACCCCAGGTGTTTCTTGACTTCCTACTTCTGCATTCCAGTCCCCTATAATGAAAAGGACATTTTTTTGGGGTGTTAGTTCTAAAAGGTCTTGTAAGTCTTCATAGAACCGTTCAACTTCAGCTTCTTCAGCATTACTGGTTGGGGCATAGGCTTGGGTTACTGTGATATTCAATGGTTTGCCGTGGAAATGAACAGAGATTCTGTCGTTTTTGAGACTGCACCCAAGTACTGCATTTCAGACTTTTTTGTTGACTATAAGGGTTACTCCGTTTTTTCTAAGGGATTCTTGCCCACAGTGGTAGATATAATGAATTAAACTTGCCCATTCCATTCCACTTTAGTTTACTGAGTCCTAAAATGCTGGTGTTCACTCTTGCCATCTCCGGTGTAGAACATATTAATCTATCTGTCTGCTGTAATACGACTGCCATCATAGTGACAATTAGCACCTCTATCATGTGACATGATCATCCTTTCTTTTCAGTGGCAGGAATCATGAAGTTCTAGTCTCTTAAAAGTGTAATGATTATAACAGAATATTGATGTCTATCAACAAATTTTCACTGAACATGACGTACTATGTGCCAGGCGTTAGGGCAGTAACAAATAACAAAAGAGTTACTGGCCCCAAAGACTGCACATTCCCCGAAAAACTGATCCTTGTTGCCCTGGTTACCACCTCCCAGTAAATGCATTTACCACTGCAGGGTAGTATCCATCTGAGGGGCCAGCCATGGCATTATAATCAGCCCTCGGTACTTCCTGAGGGTCCGTCACACAGCTGAGCACTTTGTCAGGAACTGTGCTATATCTACGTAGACAGCTGCCTTCTTAAGCATTTAGGACCTAAAATTTACTTCAAGGAATTAATGATGTAATAGGGAGAAATTTATGATGTAAGGTAGGAACAGCATGAAATGACTTATATATAAATAAAATAATACATAATACATAAACTACAGCTGCAGAGAACTGACATAAACAAGATCTTTTAAAATTACTGGTTTGGATTATACTTTCAATTTTATTCAAAGAGAAACAAATTAAAATTTTAACCTGGTAATGAATGCCCATTATTTTATTTAAAGAAAGACCATTTTAAGAGTTAGGGACAGGGGCTTTCCTGGTAGGCCAATGGTTAAGACTTCGCCTTCCAATGCAGGGAGGGGGTAGGGGTTTGATCCCTGGTGAGAGAGCTAAGATCCCACCTGCCTCGTGGCCAAATACACAAAAGATAAAACAGAACTGATACTATAACAAATTGTCTTTATTGAAAAGATTTTAACTAGATGGTCCACATTAAAAAAAAAAATCTTTAAAAAAAACAAGAGTTAGGTATAAAAGGAAATCTTACCTTAGAGAGACTTTTATGTCTTATAAAAAGGGATAAGAGCAATGCTGATAAAAATGATGCTGGTGACAATTAGCTTGGAGAGAATAGGGCAGCGTTGGTTCTGGAACCTCAGTTTCAGTACTCCACGTATGGAGTTGTTTCCACCACAGGCAATAGCTTCTTCTCCAACAGATGATACCACTAGCCCCACTTACATCAAGGAATTTGTGAAAAGAAAGAAGTAACTCTTATAAAAGAAGGAAGGAAAAAGCAGATGTTTTTCTCACCCACGAGGTTAAAAGCAAAAGTAATGGATGCTGACATAACCTTCCCAATGGACTATTAGTCAGAAATAGTTTGACAGAATTAACTTTTCTTATATTTTCTAAGGTGGTAACAAATAAGGGTTCATCATCTTTGTCTCATTTTAACAACATTTGTAAAAAGCAGAAAATCCCCTAGGGTTTCACCTTTTCTGTTTCAGCATAATTTGCTGATTGTTAGTTTATGTTTGCTATCTATTACTTTTGGGAAAAAGATGCTGAGTAACTCATGTTTTGCCGTCTCTACACGGTGGGACTTGAGTGACTAAACGTGAGTCATGTTTGTGGTGTTAAGTCTAGAAGGAAACCTCATCAGACATAGGAAGAACCTGTGTTTTCCAAGGAAATACTATTCCACAGATGCAGCTTAGACTCATTTTCACCCTCACTCAAGGGTGTGTCATGTTTTTTAAAAATTTTTTTAATTATTCAATTTTCTATACTACACTTGGATTTTCCTTCATTTTGTTCTGCCTCTCTCTCTCTTTTTTTTTTAAACCAATTATTTATTTATTTTTGGCTGAGCCGCGTCTTCCTTGCTGCTCACAGGCTTTCTGTAGCGGCGGTGAGTGGGAGCTCCTCTCAGCTGCGGAGCACAGACTCTTGGGCGAGCTCCGGCAGGTGCGGCTCGTGGGCTCAGTTAGTCGTGGCGCACGGGCCTTCGATGCTCCGAGGCATGTGGAATCCTCCCACGCCTTCCAGGGACTGAACCTGTGTGCCCTGCTTTAGCAGGCAGATTCTTAACCACTGGACCACCAGGGAAGTCCTTTCCTTCATTTCAAGGCTAAAAATCCACTGCAAAGGTTGGCTTTAGTGGCGGAACAAATCATTACATTAGCCGGATACTTTATAATGGTTAAGACAGAAAGGGCACAAATGTCTACTCACGGTGTAAGATTATGACTGCTAGATTTAAGTGCCATTAGGAAGAAAAGTCAGTATCCTGAAAGTGGCCATTCTATTCCAGATAATCTATAAATTCAAGATATTCACAAGAGGGCTTTCCTGGTGGCTCAGTGGTCAAGACTCCACCTGCCAGTGCAGGGAACACGGGTTTGATCCTTGATCTGGGACAATCCCACGTGCTGCACAGCAACTAAGCCTGTGCGCCACATCTATTAAGCCTGTGCCCCCCAAGAGAAGCCATGAATGAGAGGCCCTCATACAGCAAGTAGAGAAAAGGCCATGTAGCTGCAAAGATCCAGCACAGCCAAAAATAATAATAAAGTTATTCAGAAGAAAGATGTGGGAGGACCTGACAGTCCACATATTTATTGACAGCAACATACTCAATATGTTATATGAAGAAAAGCAAGACACGGGCACAGGTAGTATAATTCCATTTTTGTTGTATGTATTTGAACCATTCCTTTGCCTCCACATTCTCCAATTGTAAACAATGAAATACATTACTCGTGTAAGAAAAAAGTTATTAAACTACGCAGATGAGAAAAAAGTGACAAGTTTAAAACCTACTAGAAGAATATGGGCTTCTTGGGTGACACAGTGGGAGAGAATCTGCCTGCCTATGCAAGAGACTTGGGTACGATCCCTGGGTTGGGAAGATCTCCTGGAGGAGGAAATGGCAACCCACTTGTCTTCTTGCCTGAAAAATCCCATGGACAGAGGGGCATGGTGGGCTACAGTCCATGGGATTTTCTCCAGGCAAAGAGCTGGATATGACTGAACACACACACAGAAAGAACATTAGGGCAATGAGATACGGGCTGTTTTGTTAATTTTTCTCTCTCTCTTGCAAATTCTCTACGGTGTTCTGACTGTACTTTCATTACTGGAAACACTTTAAAAATTAATAGGGAAACCAGCCCTGCTTTGCAAGCCCACCCTCAGGGAGAATATGAATCAGCTCTGCCCCCTCCACCCTCCACATCCCTCCACCCCCAATTCCCTCTGGAAGTGCAGACATGTTTCTCCACAATTCTCCAGGGAAGCCTCTTGGTGACCTTGTGTACCAATCAAGAGTTCAGGGAGCCCAGAGGGAGCTGGTGCCAAACTGCCATCAGAGCCTCTGCGACTCCCTACTCATCACTCACTGAGCTATAAAAAGACCGGGCGGGAGAAGGGAGGCCCTGCCCCGAGGGCGCCGCTGGGCCTCTCTGGGGTTCCACTCAATCAGCCATCGGAGGGGATGGTCTCTAAGGTGGCTTCTTCAAACTTTCTGATCCCAGATGCAGGTGGAGAATACAGCTGGCAATACCCAAGGGAGACCTGGAAATTCCACACATCTGTACCCACAAGAGCCATCGGAAAGAAAGGAGAGCTAAGAGGAGTCACGCTCAGCTCTGTGACATCAGGGCTTCATCTGGATTAAGTATCTGCATTTCACCAAACGGGCTCCCCCCATGGCTCAGTGGGAAAAAAATCCGCCTGCGATGCAGGAGACACAGGAGATGCGGGTTTGATCCCTGGCTTGGGAAGATCTCCTGGAGAAGGAAATGGCAACCCACTCCAGTATTCTTGCCTGAAAAACCCCATGGGCAGAGGAGCCTGGAGGGCTACAGTCCACGGGCTACAGTCCAAACGGTCACAAAGAGTCGGACGTGACTGAGCGACTAAGCACTCATTTCACTAAATGCCTCCACTCACCCTGTACTCTCTATTCACATCGCTGAGCTGCCAGTAATCGTTAGGGAGGCCCATGCGCTTGTATTCTTCGCTGAGATTGACCAGCATCCAGCCTTGTTCCCTTTCTTCTCTATCCAGCTTGGGGTTGAATGAAAAGCAGTATAGTTCCTCGTATTTCACTGCAAAAAATAAGGGAGAATAAAACCAAATCAACCCAAGTCAAAGCCACAACCAAATCCCCCCAAGTACATTCTGTCCAGGCTGGAGAGGCCAGCCCAGCTGCTCGCCTTCAGGACCCTCCTAGAGGCACCCCATCTCTACGGTGGGACCAACCACCTCCCAACAACGACAAGACCTCAGGACAACCGAACAAAGCTTTAAAAGCTTTGTTTCAGGAGTGTGACCTTCCCCATCTTGTGGGTTTTTTTTTTTTTAATTTCTTTTGAAAACTAATATATTTCAGACCACATAAAATATGGAGCTTAAAAATGAATTAAGAACATATGTTTCTTACAGTATTTAAGACATGGAAGTAAGCTAAGTGTCCACCAACAGATGAATGGAAACAGAAGATGTTTTATATATATATACATACATACATACTACACCCACACACATACATACACCCAAACACACATATATTAAAAATGAATATTATTCAGCCATAAAAAATGAAAGATTGCCATTTGCAGCAACATAGACAGACCAGAGATTATCACACTAAGTCAAGCTGAGAGAGACAAACATTATATGACATGACTTTTACATGGATTCTAAAAGACAGTACAAATTAACATATTTACAAAACAGAAACACACTCACAGACATAGAAAACAAACCTATGGCTACCAAAGGGAAAGGAGTGGGAGAATTAGGAGTATGGGATTAAACAGATATACACCACGACATATAGACTAAACAAGGAGTTACTGTCTAGCACAGGGAACTATAGTCAATAACTTGTAATAACCTACAAAGGACAAGAATCTGAAAAAGAACATACACGCATAACTGAATCACTCTGCCATACATCTGAAACTAATACAATATAGTAAATCAAATATAGTGCGATTTTTTTTTTTAAGGACATACATATTCCTTTGACAACCAGAACTCAATCTGTTTATGTAAGTCGAGCTCAAGTTTGGGATGGCTTCTCAGAGTTACAGAGAGGCCTGGCCACTGCCATGTTCTAAGGCTCAAATAGCATTGAGAAAGAAATGATAAAACAGTTGGAAAAAACTGTGGAGTATATTTAAATATTTGCACTGAAAACACTTGAACTTTTCAACAACTACGTAAACGTCAGAATTGTACTGTTCTCACAGTATTTCCAGGATTCATTGAACGAGGTTCATTCATAGTGCGTGGCACACAGTCCATGAGTGGTGAGTTGAAGGATGTGCAATGACAGACTTCTTTCAGGTCTGCCAGACCATCTCTGACTTTGGGCATCACCGTTTATGCTTGCACGGGCAGGCCTGACAGCCGTTCCCAGTAAGATCGAGGATTGCGGTTCTCTTGCTCTGGCCTTGCCACATTGAGGGAGGCAACTTAACCAGTGCTGCCCACAATAACAGTGTAAGCCACGTGTGTCATGTAAGATGTCCTTGGAGTCACACGAAAATTGTAAAAAGAAAGTGAAATTAATCTTTACAGTATATTTTATTTAGCCCAGCATATCCAAGGCATCATTCAACATATATGGAGTACAGTACCTATTAATATTTTTCACATTGTGTTGTACTGTCTTTGAAATTCTGTGTTTCACACTGAACAGCACATCCTAGTTCAGACCAACCACATTTCAAGCCCTCGATAGCCCCATGTGGCTAGCGGTTACCTTCTAGACAGTGCAAATCGAAGCACTTTTGGTGATAATAAACCGTGGCCGATAGTCAGTGAACCCTGGTTTCATTCCAGGTTCTCTTCTGATTAAACATACTGACGGGCATCTAGTAGGCATCATCACAGGTCTCCTTGCAGAGATGAGAAATCCAAGGCACAGGGAGGCTCGGCAGAGTCCCCAGGGTCACACAGTGCGCAGGTTGGAGTCTGCTATACAGCACATGTGCTTCCCCACCACACCTGCTGCCTCTCAGAGGCAGCCCCTGCTCCCTTCCCCCCCATGCAGGCCACTTTTGCATACTTTCTTTCCAACCATCCCCCTAAACTTCCTTTTCATTTCTCCAACAGAACTGTTTCTCCTTAAAGTTTTCTTAGATCATTTTTATTCCTTCATCTGTCAGTGGTATTCAGCATGAACAACTGGATGCTCCTAAACATGCATCTGAAGGTCCAACAGGGCAAACTAACACCAGCAAACGGCTGCAGTAACACACAGGCGGCCTAAGGTCAAGACTGTTTCCAGCTTCTTTTGATTACTATTGAAATGACTCACCTACAGGTATGACCACCTGACTGACTCATTGGAAAAGACCCTGATGCTGGGAAAGATTGGAGGCAGGAGGGAAAGGGGGCAACAGAGGACGAGATGGTTGGATGGCATCACCGACTCGATGGACATGAGTTTGAGCAGACTCTGGGAGATAGTGAAGGACAGGGAAACTTGGTATGCTGCTGCTGTCCATGGGGTTGCAAAGAATCAGACATGCCAGAGCGACTGAACGACAACACAAGTATGATAAGATAAGGGTTGTATTTTAAGTACTAGACTTTAGCATTAGGCAGGTGTTCTTTCTTGCAGAAAAAGAAGCAAGAAGACTAGGGTTTATCAGTGAGATGAGCTATATTCTATTTCAGTGTCTCTTGATGTCGTATTTCCAGTTTGAGAATTGAGCATACAGTTTCAACAAAGAAGAAGATGCACACACACACACACACAACGTAGACACTTCCAGTAAAAACAGTTTCTTGCCATTTTAGCAAATTGAGCAGACAGCATATAAAATTGACATCCAGTTCTGGGAATGGTTAGCCTGACACCAACATATGTTTTCCATCTCTAAGTACCATTTTCATGACTCAGGCTTCTGATATCATAATGTTAACCACAAATGCAATTTGTTTAAGAAGCCAAAAGAATCTCTTGAGAAAGCCTCCGTTCCCTCAGTGAAAGGAGTGCTAAGGAAGATGGGGAAATGACAGAAGTTAAGTTCCCTTGGTAAAATGCCTACACATAGGTTTAAAGGTAGAGGAAGAAAACCACTCTATGACTACTGATGATTTTCTGTGTTTGGGATCATTCTTGCTGTCATTAGGAAGAGACAAGGAAACCGCACAGAAATTGATGCAAGAATAATTTGTAACCAATATTAAGATCACTCTTGAATTGGGAGCCATCAGAATGGGTTTCCATTAAAATAACAAAATCTTCTCTTTCAATTATTTTTAAGGAAAAGGGTGATCGACTATACCTTTGGCCCAATTTATGTAAAACTCTTCATAATGGCAGAGAAACCCCCATTTTTGTCAGTCAAAGCTCAGTTTTGTTAATGTAGGCAAGCTTCTCACCCAGAGGCCACCAGGAGAAGCCCTCAGCTACAAACTGCCTACTCTGAGAATGTAAAAAGTACCATTAACATCGATTCAAGGTGTACTGAACATTTCCAAAGTACTTCCATCTCCTGCAAAATACATAGCAGAATGTTTAATAATTAAGATCCAAGAGTCGTGGGTTCAATCCCTGGATCGGGAAGATCCCCTGGAGTAGGAAATGGCAACTGGCTCCAGTATTCTTGCCTGGAGAATTCCATGGACAGAGGAGCCTGGCGGGCTAAGGTCCATGTAGCCGCAGAGAGTCGGACATGACTGAGCAACTAAGCACAAGGTCAGTTAAGTAAGGCAGGATAAGGAAGGAAAGGGGAAATTCACCAGGAGTCATCCATCAGAAGGACAGGTATGTGGGGTTTTACTTTATTATAATTTTTTATTTTGTATGGAGTATAGCCAAGTAACAACGTTGTAATAGTTTCAAGTGGAGAGCAAAGGGACTCAGCCATACATATACATGTACCCATTCAAGGCTATGGTTTTTCCAGTAGTCATGTATGGATGTGAGAGCTGGACTATAAAGAAAGCTGAGCACCGAAAAACTGATGCTTTCGAACTGTGGTGGTGGAGAAGACTCTTGAGAGAGTCCCTTGGACTGCAAGCAGATCCAACCAGTCCATCCTAAAGGAGATCAGTCCTGAGTGTTCATTGGAAGGACTGATGTTGAAGGTGAAACTCCAATATTTTGGCCACCTGATGCAAAGAGCTGACTCATTGGAAAAGACCCTGATGCTGGGAAAGATTGAAGACGGGAGGAGAAGAGGACGACAGAGGATGAGATCATTGGATGGCATCACCGACTCAGTGGACATGAGTTTGGGTAAACTCCGAGAGTTGGTGATGGAGAGGGAGGCCTGGCGTGCTGCAGTCCATGGGGTTGCAAAGAGTTGGACACGACTGAGCGACTGAACTGAACTAAACTGATTCTCTGATACGGGCTTCCCCCGTGGCTCAGGTAAAGAACCCATCTGCAATGCAGGAGACATGGGTTCAATCTCTGGGTCAGGAAGATCCCTTGGAGGAGGGCATGGCAAACCACCCCAGCATTCTTGCCTGGAGAATCCCCATGAACAGAGGATCCTGGTGGGCTACAGTCCATGGGGTCGCAAAGAGCTGGACACAACTGAAGCAACTTAGCATGCACACATCCTCTGATATATAGGGTTTTAGAACCCAAAGTAATGAAAGTTAAATTGCTCTCCATGTTCTACTTAATTCAGGCAACTTAAAATAAATGTTAATTGAAAAACCATTTAAAGAGGAGTGAGAAGATAACAGTTATTATTGGGTTCTGCACATTTTAAAATAAAAATAACGAGAACTTTCTTGTCTGTTTTCACCAGACAAGTACTTGAATTAAACATCAGGAAGCTGACACTTAGTAGAAAAGGGCTATTAGGCCCAGAGTTTAATATCATCAATAAAAAGTAATAAAAATTGTTACTGTAAAAACTGCTTAAGTGGCACTGACTCTGATAAGAACTGCAAAAAGTCAAAGTAAGCTAATGAGACTATGTCAATCCTGAGATGTTAAAAACCACAGAAAATATGCAGAAGAATTAGGGACTCAGATGAGCAAGAAAAAAAATGCTATTATAAAATGGGAAAACAGACCCCAAAAATGGTTTAAATATTAAAAAGGGCCCACAAAAACTACAAGAGAGAAAGATGATAGATATAAAAATAAACAGCAGGAAGCTAATGAGAGAGAGGAGAAAAGAAAGGATGTGGGAGAAACGAAGCCCTCTGAGAAACAGGGGTCTCTAATCAGAAAAATGTATAACCTTATTTGTACATCAGATCTACAGAGTCAATGCATTTCCTTACTTGGGGTACAGCCCAGTTTTAACTTATTCCTTTAAGAAGAATTAAAGAGTTCTCTGGATCTGGCTACAGTATATTTTGCTGGGATCTTTTATAGTCCATGTCCAAGTCCTTACCAACCTGAATTCACATAAAAGACAAACCAATAAAATCTCGACAAATTTTTTAGTCATTTGATTTATTCTTATCCCAGAAATTGCAATTCAGTGAAGAGACTCTCAAGGGCTTTAAAACTATCTCTTCATAGGCCTTGACTTAAACAGACTCCCAAACGTTTCATCTTTTGTTTAAAAAAGAAAAAGTCTCCTCTATAGGACCTTGGAGTTAGCTGTATCCATAAGGAGAGCTGAAAATACGGGCTTTGTATTGATGATTAACCACAATAACCCCAGAGATCAATACTGTGCTGCTGGAACTCAAAGTCATTTCCCCACCAAACACACACATCCACACACTCACACACACTCACACACATCCACACACCCACACACATCCATCCCCGCCCCCCCCCCCCAACCCCCCACCACACACACCCAGAGCCCTCTTCTGACATACCTCAAGGAAAGAGAAGGTGTAATTTGTGAAAGGTCCTGGGATGTCCTGAGAAGCCACCCCACCTTCAGAGGAAACCCTTCCACTTTTCCCCACCTCCACCCAGATTCAAAATCCTACTTCCAAGACTGGGCTGTAATATGTCCTAATTTTAGCCTTGCCTTTAGCATTAAACTGTGAAGCTGCCTGGGTTCTAGTTCCTCTTTCCACACTCATTAAAGTACCATGTTTTACATAAACTGGCAATTCTAATTCCAATGGTTCACAATGCTGGTGGCTTTAAAAAAAAATCTTCCAAGCTAATGGCTTTAATTCAATTAATTACTATAGTCTCCTTCTTTGGTCTCTGGCTAACACCGAACTCCCAAAACTACATCTTTAAGAAAAAGTGTATATTTTTAAAAGCAGGGGAAACACAGCAGGTTTCCTCCCTGGGGACCCTCACAATGTAAATCTGGGAGCTCGCTGTTATCTGGGGCCAGGGCTCTCATCGCCACCGTGATGGACTCTTCCACTCAGGCCTTTCCCAGTTCTCTGGGCGATTCCTAAATCCCGTTAATCCGGCCAGAGCACATGTATTATCCAGGACATCCATTAATCAGTGACACAGAAACTGCTGGCGCACAATTCCCCTCTCATTCCCTGCCACACGCGGCCTAATGTACATCTTCCCAGAACTTCTGTTCCAATTATAGTGCGCCCTCCAAAAAGTTCAACTGCATTTCTGGCTAACTCTGCAGTTCTTTTCAACACACAGAGATAAAAAAGCCTCAGTGGGCTAACTTGAAAGGGAAGCTAAGTCAAGTCAAAGTGATCAGATTCTGACAGCTCCCTGGCATCCCTCCCATCTCAAAACTTCAGCTCCTGGCTCTCAACAGATGATGTGGTCTGTTCGTATCATAAGAATTTGAGGACCCAACCAAATGCTTTGAAGAGTTTACAATCAAACATTTTGCCCTGAACCAAAAACCGTTTAGTAAAGTATCTATTCAGTAAAGCAACTGAATATTCACTGGAAGGACTGATGCTAAAGCTCCAATACTTGGACCACTTGATGCAAAGAACTAATTCATTGGAAAAGGCCCTGATGCTGGGAAAGACTGAGGGCAGGAGGAGAAGAGGGCGACAGAGGGTGAGATGGCTGGATGGCATCACTGACTCGATGGACATGAATGTGAGCAAACTCCAGGAGATAGTGAAGGACAGGGTAGCATGGCAAGCTGCAGCTTCTGGGGTTGCAAAGAGTCAGACATAACTCTTTGTGACTGAACAACAACAACGTAACTGTAAGAACCTGTCCTATTTCCCTTATTAGTGACTTCTGGGTGAACACTACTGTGGATGTCACTGTTTATACAAATGATCTCTTCTCACTGTACACTTCCAAGACACTTAGCAAAGGAACCCCACAGTCCACACAAGCCACACACACAAGAAACACTTGTGTAGAGCTTCTTAAATTTATAGCTTAGTAAGCTGTAAATGTCATAGATTTATAGCATAATAAGCTGTAAGTCTGAAGACTCTAAGTGAGGGATACACAACCAGACAGTAACTAAAAGCATACATTTTTCAAATCAGCCATTCTTCCTACAAAACATAAGAAGGTTTTCTGTCGGAGAATCAACATATACATACCTTGAACAGTCACTGATGCCAACCTTCGAACATACATATTAGGATCAAAAAGCAACAGAAAGCAAAACTTAAAAGCCCCCACATAGGTAAAACTGCACTAGACCATTTGATATGTTTTCAACACAAAACAATTTGTGGGTTTGTCAGAGGCTTCAATCAAGGTGGCTCGATTACCACATTTTCGGATGATTTCATCCCAAAAGTAAAGCACAACTATAACCTCCCTCCAAGATAAATACTATGAATAATGAAAGAGGCTCATACAGTAATTAACTCAGACAGAGGCCCCAAAAGACAGAAACTAAATCAGTCAGATTTCTCAGCCTCATCTGAAGGCTTGTTGTTGATTAGTTGCTCAGTCGTGTCCAACTCTTTTGCGACCCCATGGTCTGTCGCCCGCCAGGGTCCTCTGTCTATGGGATTTCCCAAGCAAGAATACTAGAGTGGGTTGCCATTTCCTTCTCCAGGACATCCTCCTGACCCAGGGATCGAACTCACACCTCCTGCATTGGCAGGCAATTCTTTACAATCTGAGCCACCAGGGAAGCCCCCATCTGAAGGCTGGGCTAATGTATAATCTCTAAAGCACTATAATTAAGAAGCATTATCCACATTTCTTCAACACGATCTGTGACTTTCTTAAGCGTGAGTCCACGCTGAATGCCAGGCCGCTCTGCCCTACCTGGCCTCGCGAGGCGGATGAGAGAGATGTACACATCATGGCAGTCCCTTTCCTGCGGGATGATGAGCTGTAAGAGCTGAAAGTTCTTGCAGCGAATCAGTAAAGGGCACCCGGTAGCCGTCGTTGCCTGTTTCTCGATGGTGGCGATCTGACTGTGGAGAATCTACCACGAAAAGTTAATGTGGAAAAAAAAAAAAAGTTAATGTGGGTAAACTAAGCACACATAACAGGTACATAGGACAGAAAGCAACAGGTCTTGTCACAGAGCAGGGTGAGAGCACAGCTCTTAGCAGGCAGCCATTGCTGGGCCTCATTATTCCTTCACCCTGTTACTAGGCAACAGGTCTGGCTCAGCCATTGGTCGGTTGTCAGTAAGTTGTCCTGCTCAGCTATTGGTCAGTGCTGCAGAGGGCACTGCCCACTGGTAACTGACAATGAGGGACCATTGGGGAAGTGATTCCGCTCAAGGGTTGGTAGTGAGGTGGTCGTCAGGTGGAGAGTGAGGTAAGAGGCAGGGTCAGGCCTTCCCCTGGAGGCCCTCCAGCTCACCCAGCCTTGAGCCAGTGGGTGAGCCAGGGGGCCCGGGGAACAGACTGGGGCTGACGTCCTGCGGGGCTCCAGAGCTCTGACTAAAGCACTCCACTAGCCACGGCCCAGACCTTGAGGAGTGGCGAACCTCTCCCCCATCCCTATCTCTGTGACCCACTAGCAGTGGCCGTCTGTCTGGGTCACAGTCTGTGAGACCTGGTCTCCCACCCGCCCCTCCATTTGGGCACCTGGAGGAGACCGAGGGGCAGCTGGATTAGGTGCCTGGCTCCCTTAGGGATGACAGCTGGGCAGGGTGTGGGAACCTGGCCCTGATGGAGCTGCCAGCTGAGCTCTGGCCTTCTCTTAGCCAGGAATGAGGCCTTGGAGGGTGAGAGTTGTGCCCTGGGACCTTGCTCTTTCTTGTCAGGACGGAGAATAACATTCATTTGGTAGAGATTTATAGGAACATGGTTACCTGACCATGACCTGACCTCAAGAGCAAAGGATCTGACCCCAAGAAGTCTGCAACAAATAACCACGCCAACCTCACCTTTTGCTTTTAAAGGGGCTTGCTGAAAGCTTTCAGTAACTTTGGGGTTCTTAGGGCATGAGCCACCCGTCTGCTTGTATAAACCTGTAATAAACCTTTCTCTGTTCCAAAAGCTAGTGTTTTAGTATTGATGGGGCTCACTGTGCATTGGGCACAAAGCCTTGTGATTTGGTAACAATCTCTGAGCCACACATAGAGACAAGAAACACCCTTGACCTTCAGCTGGCTTGCACTCAGTTGACAAGAACTGGTATGTTTGGGGGTAAGAACCAGCTGTCTGAATTCATCATTTTATTTTTCAGTGCCAAGCTTTCTGATAGTCAAGCTCATTATACGAAGCAAACCCTTCAGCCTAGAATTCTGCACAGCTCCAGGTAAGGGAACATTTGGGTCATCAAAGCTTGAAATGCACTGGGTAGCTAAAATTAAATAAGGTCATGAGAAGTTAGTAAAATAAACCTTGCAATCAACAAAAGTTAGAGACGGTTCCGCTGGGAGGTGCCACCATGCTCCTTAATTCCACATGGAATGCTCGAGTTCAACAGCAACTTGAGATGGTTATTTTCTAAGCCGTTGGTGGTCAGGCAGGCTGCAGAAGAGATTTATTTGAAAGGAAACCATGCTGAAGTGCTCTGGCTTTCAGGAGGGTCTCTGCTCAGTCCTCAGTGGCAACACTTCATTCTTTAAATTCCTCTCCACTAAGTAGGGCGGGCTACCTTCTGCTGCTAAGATCAAGTCTACAGAAAAGGCAGAATCTACAATCCACAGATTCTGGTTCTGGTCCTACATGGTTGGGCAGCTCTCTTAAAATAAGGACCTTCTAATGGTCTCATTGTTATGTAGCAGAAATACCTGATAATAGGACTCTTCCCTAGACTTTTTCTTTTCTAAATTATGAGAAAACTGTAGACAACATAATGACTAAATGGCATGCACCACAGGATGCTACGAACAAAGCGGACTGCAAATCACTGTGTAAACACTGTATCTGGTACAGTAACATTATTGAATCTCTACTTGCCAGCTGTGACACGAAGCACTTACACCTCTGGCTATTCCTCTGTCTCTCTTTGATGATGTCCAAATCATCAGTATTTAAAGTGAGTAAACAGATCAAGTGGACATGACCCTTTACAAAAAAAGGCAGTGCTCACATTCCGAAAAGAGTGCTCTGAACACCCAACCCCCCCAAGTCCCACCCTCCTCACCTTGAGAACAGACAAAACAGTCAAAACGTGTTACTTCAAACAGTGGAAAACACAAAAAGCCAAAATTAAGGACCGCATACCCATGTTTCTTTCCTTGTATCAGGTGCCGTTTCCACAAATATGACGTGAGTGGCGGTCAAATACAAAGTCCCGAGGGCTGCTTTTTTAGAAGATATTCGATCCACCAAGCGGACGTTTTCAACCTAGGGAAATCAGTTTGACAGGGTTATCATAAAGCAAAAGAGCTAGTCACAAACAAGAGTCAGCAGGTACTCTCGTGCTTAATCCAAATATGATTTTGAACAAGATCTTTCCAAAAACAAAAGACAAAAACTTGCCCCCTTAAGCTAATTAGATCTCACAAAGGTCTGTATATCAAAAGATACAAATTCACCAATTCCTTAAATGCAACCTTAAACATACCACAAAAGATTCACACACCCTATTTTTTAAGAATATTCTGAGTTTTAAAGAGGTCAATGTTTTTACTTTAATTATATAATTCTAATTTAAGGCAGGAAGTAAACACATGAAAGTTCTTTGTTTACATGTTAACTATATATGAACTGCATTCTATTAAAAAGAAAACAATGTATTTTCCTATGCATTTCTCAGTTGCGGAAGTGGCCCCAAGGTTGTCTGCTCCCATATAAACTAGCAGGAATACAATCATACATACAGAAGCCAAAAGTATCACAAGAATGTTCTGTATGCTCCCCAAGAAAATCTGCCAAGTGAAGATGCTGATATTTATAATAAAATTTTTCTACTAAATAGAATTCTCACCCCTGAACTACAATTCAAACTGTCAGATAAGACTTCTGCAAACAATTTTTACCAAGTATACACCTCTGAAATATAGAGCAATTTCAAGAATACATGCAGCAGGATCATTCCAATACGAAACGTAAAGGAAATGACAGTGTTTACAGGGCAAATGAAAACCCACACAACGACAACCCCAATAAGGCAGCCACCTCAAACACCCGTAGAACGTTCCAGCAATGACGGCGGGGCTTAGCAATGCTACTTACTACTGCCAAGAATTAACCATCTACAACAGACACTGGCTCAGTCCTCATCTCTCAAATCAGTACGTTGTACTCTGTGACTGATTCATTTCACTTAGCATCATGTTTTCAATCCACGTCTGAATCAAAGTTTATCCATTTGTAGAATATGTCAGTACTTCATTTATCTTTACTGCCCCAAACACGTCCCATTACATGTATATACCACATTTTATTTATCTGTCAGCTCATGGACATTAGGGTTGTTTCTACTTTTTGGTTATTATTAATAATGCTGCTATGAACATTCTTATACAAGTTTTTTTTTTTTCTCATACGAGTTTTTATGAGGACAAGTTTTCATTTCTCTTGGGTGTATATATACCTAGGAATGGAATTGTGCCAGGTCATATGGTAACTCTTTATTTAACCTTTTGCAGAATTCCCAGACTGTTTTCCAAATCCAAAGTGGCTGTACCATTTTACACTCCCAACACCACTCCATGAGGGTTCTGACTTCTCTGTGTCTTTGCCAACACTTGTTATAATCTTTTTTTGATCATAGCCATCCGAGTAGGTATGAGATGGTATTTTGTGATTTTTTACTTGCATATCCCTAGTGGTTAAAGATGCTAACGTCTGCTCATGTGCACACCTGTTTTTAATGAAAACGCTTCCTATATTTCACCATTGAATTTGATGTTGATTTTTTTAAAAATAGCACATCATGGAAATGACCTGTTCCTAGTTTAATGAGTGCTGATTTTTGAAAATTAGAAATGAACATCAATGCCTTGGAGGAATATTTGCTTTGTTTAGTCTGATGCTATCAATAATAGTAATGGATTTTCTTAACCCTTAAGTCTTGGATTCTTGGTATATGGCCAACTTGGAATCCATGTATTAACGTTTTAATATTCCTTGTATTTTATCTTTTATAATTGTTTTACTTTTGTTTTCCTTTTTGGTTTTTCTGCATCTATGCTTTTAAGAAATATTGGCCTACATTAGCCTATTTGTGCCACTTTTATCAGGTGAAATCAGTTATGATTACATTAATTAGGAAGCTCTCAACATACAAATTATTTAGTATTTGAGACAAATACAGGCACTTCTTTATACATAAACAATTCTTTAATAATTCTTCCAATTTTTTGTTCAGTTATAGATCCATTCAATATTTTCTCTCTATATATACATATATATATTTTTTTTTACTAAATCTCATTTTGACATTCATTTTTTTCAAATTATCTTCTTACTGCTAATTTTCAATTTCTTATAATCTTTTCATTCTTGTCTGTGGGCAAATCCCTCTCTCCTCAACCTTTCTCTCATTCCTAATATTGTAAACTAGGTTCTTACATTTTTATAATTAGATACGCAGAGGTTTCTCTTCCAAGTAACAGGTCTTGGATTTATGAAATTAATTTTTCTCTTTTCCAATCATTCATTTATGCTTGTGTTGGTTAATAAATGGTTTAGCATGCTTTTTTGAGTATATTATGTGGTTTTTCTTTGTTCATTTTTAAATCCTCAGGTTTGATAAGCTCATTAATTTTCATTCTTTTTGGTTAATAACAAGACTCAAGTCCAGTCATTTTCCTTCAAGCAAATCTTTGGCAAGCATCTTATGAGTTTTATTTGTAATATTATCATTCTTATTTTCTAGGTAGTTTACAACTACAGTCTTTATTTCTTCTCTGACCCAAGAGTTTTTAAAGAGAATATTTTTCAATTCCTATGTGATTTGATTATGGTATTTAAACTTTTCTTCTTAAATATTCTACTTTGAACTGCCTATGAGAAAGATATCATGGGAGAGGCAGTGGGAGAAGACGAGCAAGGAGATAAAGCAAGACATTTCTATGGGGGAAAAAACCTCAGCTGCACACTGAAATGTGCCTAGCTAAACTAACCAGAGGTCCAGGGTGATATGAGTTTTCCGGGTGGATCAGAGGATCCACCTGCCAATGCAGGAGACATGGGTTTGATTCCTGGATTAGGAAGATCCATGGAGAAGGAAATGGCAACCCACACGAGTATTCTTGCCTGGGAAATCTCATGGACAGAGGAGCCTAGTGGGCTGCACTCCATGGGGTCTCAAAAGAGTCAGACTGGACTGAGCGACTAAAACAAACAACAAATCAGAGGGTGTTACACCAATTAACAATGTTAAAAAATGGAACATAAATAATTTTCTCTGCACTTAAAACCCATGAAGCAAAACTTTATTAGGGTAACCATACTGGCCATAAGATAATATTTTAAAGTCAAAGCATCTAGTATGAATTATTCTCCCTATAGAAGTAAAGATATACCACTTAAATTATTTTTAGAAAACTCTCAGTGGAACAGAACAAGGTTCACAGATGGTGGTAGATTAGAACACTTAATGAGATTTTTCCATGTCTTTTTGTTAATTTTGGATGCTGCTGCAGGAAAATTACATTTCAAGATATAGCCATCGTTCTCACAGGTCTCACAGCTGTCAAAAGTAATTCTGAAGTAGGGGGAGGAAAAAAAAAAAGAGATGAGGGAAACACCATCAGCATGATTTCCCAATGATGTAATAAGAAGAAATGAGTAATAAAAATTAAAATTCCGTTGCCTGAGAAATTCTGTGAAGACGGACAGCACGCTCAGGGATCACTGCATGGTTTACACTAAGACAGCCAGGACATTCTTGACCGTGATGCTAGAGTCGGTCAATTTTAGACCAAGTGAAATACACCTCAATTGTGCTGAAGCCGTCATGAAGACCCAGTGGCTCCATAACTCTGCCTCACTGCTCGGCTAACTCAAGTCTACCTCATCTATGCATATAAATAAACTGTATGGTAAAAAGGCCTCTTTCATACTTGGAAAAATGATGACCTTTAAGAAACTACCAATTTTCCTTAAGACAAAGTTATTGCAATTCATTTGCATGATCCTGGGTACACCATGCTCAAGACACATTAGGGATCTGTGCTCTACAAATGGCAGTTCATCTACACAAAAGATATTATATCATTATGTAATATCATGTTATATCAGTATATCCATGTGATATATCCCATTATATCATTAACTATTGGGTGTACATTTTTCACATTCTGACATTGCTGAAAGCGGAATGCATCTTAAGATTAACATGGTAAGAGACTGTGGCATTTCATTGGCAGCATTTTTTTTTCCTTTACATAAAATCTCGGTGCATCTCACATCACGTGTGGCTTAGATTTGCTGAAATGCAGTTTAGTTTTCGGTCACCGGAGTACAAATGATATTTGAAACCACAGGACTGAAAGGTTACCTCAGGAGAGCATGTAGAGTGAGAAGAGGAAAGATGTGAGGACATGCAAGAGTGAAAGGTCTGATGGAAGAGGAGGAATTGGAGAAGCAAAGCGGGGAGGAATGGCCAGTGAGGAGGAAAATCAGAGGGCACGCTACTGGGGGAGAGTGTGCGGAGGGGGTGGTTTGTGTGAGAGAGAGTGTGTATGCGGAATGCTGCCACCAGATCAAGCAAAGCCAGAACTGGAAACTGCCCAGTGGATTCAGCGACGCAGAAGATGCAGGAGGGGTGGTGGGAGCCCTGGGATCAGAAGCCATCACTCAACGGCTGCAGGAGTGAAGGCACCAAAGCTGAGAAAGTGGAGACTCAACTCTTTGTGGAAGTGTGGGCAGTAGCCAGAGAGAGGAGCCTGACCACTCAATATTAATATGTTTAGGATAATCGGCTAACAATTATCTTAAGTAACTTCCTGCTTGCAATTGGTATTTGAAAATAGAACACCTTAAGACAAAATTACACTGCAAAGCTATATTCACAAACCACCATCAGAACATTCTCCTTTGTGGTGGTGGTTCTTCAGTCGCCAAGTCGTGTCCGACTCTTTGTGACTCCATGGACTGCAGTACGCTAGGCTTCTCTGTTCTTCCCTGGCTCCTGGAGTTTGCTCAAACGCATGTCCACTGAGTCAGTGATGTCATGCAACCACCTCATCCTCTTCGAGACAAACCCAAAGACAGCCTGAAAATGGGATATGGGAACCCAAATGTTGGCATAGGCAGATGTTTAGGATTCTCACGACCAAAGGAAAGAACAGCAAACATCCGATTCCACTCAACAAGAACGCCTTTGTGTGGGATGGTGTTAGGTTCTGGAAAGAACAACAGAGACTGAATAGGATGGAGTCTTTGTGCTGAAGAATCTTACAGCCTCAGTGGAAAAGGCTGTGCCCCAGTTTAACAGCCTTTTCATTCCCATCCCTGCCCTGCTGGATTTAGACGGGGGTGGGGGGTGGAAAAAGGTTTCATCAGCTTTTCTAGTTGAAGGCTGAAAAGCCTCAGTGAGAACACCAGGTCCCACTGTGGCACCACTGGTCCTTCCCATCAATCACGGGCAGAAAGAGCCTCTCCTCAACCATGCTCCATCACACCACCTTCTAATTTCAATCTAAACAGAAGTCCTTACTTTCTAACCTGCAGGTCGTTTTGAGGTTCTAGAATCATCTCTATCTGGGAAAGAAAAGCTGCCCTGGAGGCCAGGGAGTCTGAAGGGCAGAGCAGGGTTACCTTTTGTTGAAACCAAGGAAAATGAAAGGCACCAGCCACAGGTCTGGCTTGGGCCAAAAGCCCAGTGCTCAATACCGTATAAAGCAGGCTGAGGGCCTCTGCCAGTCACTGGAGGGAAGAGATCCAGACGCTGCCGACCAGGGAGAAACCAATGTGTCTGCAGCAGCCAAAACCGAAGACAAGTTTATGTTCTAATCTAAGAAAAGCAACTAGAGAAATACTTTGTCGTGCTAAATTTGGTATCATGACATTTTCTAACTCCGGCAACGTGGAAAGTGAAGTATTTGGAAGTCGTGGAGGCCTGGGCTCTGGTTTTGGTTCTGAAAGGGATCCGCTGGGCTCAGGCGGCTGAGCGACTCCCTCTGGGTTCTGACTCCTGCAAAGGACCTACGGCTGTTTAATGCCTTTCCCCACTCGGACTGCTCTCTCTGTCTGAGGTGCTGCAGAGAGATGCTAGAAAGCACACAAAACAGCAGCTGTGAAAACACACATGAGGTTGTGGCTGTTCAGTCGCTCAGTCATGTCCGACTCTTTGTGACCCCATGTGCAGCACGCCAGGCTTCCCTGTCCTTCATCATCTCCTGGAGGTTGCTCAAACTCATGTCCATGGAGTCGGTGATGCCATCCAACCAAGAACCGACTCATTGGAAAAGACCCTGATGCTGGGAAAGATTGAGGGCAGGAGGAGAAGGGGACAATAGAGGATGAGATGGTTGGATTCACACGATAATGACTCAATATTACATCTCAAGAAATTCAGCCCCTCAGGACTGTGGTTGGCCAACAAAACTCTTGAGGTTTCCCCAGGAAGGGAAACACCAGCCTCAGCCATGAGAGGTGCTACGACAGCCTCTAAAACTGGACCAGAGGCTGCACTGAAGCCAAGTGTTTGGGGCCCAGAGGAGAGAGATGAGCATCCTCCCCACTAGTCCAGGGGTGGGGCCACTGGCCACACCCGGCTCTTCTCCGTCTCCAGGTTCCCATCCAACCTTATATCTTTTCCTCTTTCCTCCTAAAGTCTTTGGAGTCTGGACACAGTTGCCTGAGACCCCTGAGTACTTGGTAAGGGTGACTTCTACCTTTGATAATTAAGTGTTGTTTGAATTCATAAAGTCTCTTACTACAGTGTTTAAAAGAAAGTCTCCTGGTTGCCTTTCTTGAACAAATAAATTTTTTTTTAAGTATGATACATCATCTTAGTGCTCATAAAATTCTTTCAGATAAAAATGAAACAATTATGTAAAATGTATGTTTACATTAGAATGCCAACCTGATTTTTGAAACATGATATTTTGCGATCTATCTAGCCATCCAATTTTTTTTAAAAACAGTCTTTCATGGTGATACTCAAACTTACACGGCACAGAGACCAACCTGTCTTCTTAAAACCCATCCATCAACTTCCCACTCTACTGGCCAGGACATGACTCAGTGCTTATGCAGAAACCAAACTCAAGACCTTTGCAATGATGAGAACCTAGATGGGCACACAGAATCCATTTTTTCTAAAATGCTCTTCTTTGGGAACACAACATGTCATATGAGCCACAAAATGTGGGCAAACGTGACATAAAAATGTGCTGTTTAAAGTGCCCCGTGGTGGAAGGAGAGGGTGGGGCAAATTGAGAGGGCAGCACTAACGCAGATACCCTGCCATGTGTCAAGCAGACAGCTAGAAGGAAGCTGCTGTATCACACAGGGAGCTCAGCTCGGTGCTCTGATGACCTAGAGGAGTGGTTGGGGGTGGGGGATGCAGGAGGGAGGGGATACATGTATCCATATAGCTGATTCATGCTGTTGTACAGCAGAAACCAACACAACATTGTAAAGCAATTATCCTCCAATTAAAACTTTTTAAAAATTTAAAATAAAGTGCCCCATAGCCACTGCAGTGCCCCATCCCACTGTATGGTCTTTTACACCGGAATTAGGAGAGGGTGGCAAGGGTCCCATGACTGGGACAGAAGACCCCAAGGATGGAGCCCGCCCTGGACATTCACAGTCTTGGGTGCGGAGGCTATTCTGGCTTCAAGCAGATACTACCCCTCACTCACAAACTGCCGAGACTCACAACTGGACGATCCAGGACTAAGTTTCCAGAAATGCTGAAGGTCAAGAAGGAAGCAGAATTGAGGAAGCTCCCTCTCGACCTCTCCCTTGAGCAGCAGGGGCAGAAGAAGAAAGGAGAATAAGAACAGAAGCACTGACAACCGTTTCGTGAACAGCTGCTGAGTGTCAGGTATGTACTAAGTGTTGTTCACACAGTGTTTCTAGCCCTGGCTGAAAGGGAGAAGTGGCGATCCCACTGAACAAATGATACTAGTGTAGCCTGTAAATCCACTGCCCAAAGCCTCGCAGCTAGAAAGCGAGAGAGATTTCAGACCAGAAGTGTCTGACTCCCACATCCGTTCCCCTAGGTCTCTCCCACACTTTACCGCTTCAGTCCAGGCCTAACATTATAAATTAATGGCTCAATGGCCCAGCCTCCATTTGCCCTAAAATTGCAATGAGAGAGCTGACACAGTGAACAAGTGAAAAGTTCTGGCCAAAGCTAAAGCACTGATCATTCAGTGTAGAGCTTCACATTACAATGGCCATGGTAACCCCTCGTCTGTCCATTTCACTGGCCTGGAGGGATGCATCCCACCTGGTTCCGAGGCAGCCTGGAGAGCCTGGTTCCCAGGGGGTCCCAGGACCAGCCAGCCGGAGTTGTGACAGGTGCACTGGCGTGTTTCATGTCAGAAGGTGCCATGACCTCCTGCAAAAGCAGGAGAACCGCATCAGAAATCAAGTTGCACTTCTGCTCACCAACCACGTGTTAACTCTAGAAAGGTTTCATTTATGGTAGGTGTCCTTGTGGTGCTAAGTAGGATGGTTTAAAGCCTTATCCCAGAGCTCCTGGACAATGAATGATTCCACCAGTGAGGAACTGCATGCATGGGAGAGAAAGAGACGAAGCATCCGTCTCTATAGTTAGGAATGAACAGTAACTACTGACAAATCCATAACAGAGACTTCAGAGATTTCATTCTCGTTCCCACTGAATGCTCACCTCATGTCTGTGACTCCATTCTCCCTTTTAACAGCAATGATAACAGAGTTTGCAAGAAAGATGGGCTACTCAGTGGTAGCTGCAAAAAATTTTGACATAGACAAAGAAAAAGAAATACACAAGTCTGCAGACTATTTGGAATTGTTATAATCTCTTACAATGGGGGAGAAGCATTTGATTTCTCTCATTTAAAAAGAAGTACTTTCGATACTGTATTGTATATTTGAGAGTTGCTAAGAGAGCAGATTTTAAAAGTTCTCATCACAAGAAATAAATTGTTAACTCTTTTGAGATGATGAATGTTAACAAACACTATGGTAATCGTTCTGTAATATATGTGTGTGTGTGTGTGTGTGTGTGTGCTTGGTCGTGTCAGACTCTGCAACCCCATGGACTGTAGCCAGTCAGGCTCCTCTGTCCATGGAATTTTCCAGGCAAGAACATTGGAGTGGGTTGTTATTTCCTTCTGCAAAGGATCTTTGCAACCCAGGGATCAAATTCACATCTCTTGCATCTCCTGCATTGGCAGGCAGGTTCTTTACCACTGAGCCACCTGGGAAGCCTATACCTCTATCAAATCATTATACTACAGACCTTAAACTAATACAATGTTCTGTGTCAATTATATCTCAATAAAACTGGAAAAGTTACATGGTAAAGTGTGGCATAATAAACTTGTTTGCAAAAAAATTTTTAATTGAAAAAATTAAGAGATACACATTTCTCCTAAGTTATATAAAGTTGCTCGAACACATAAAAGGGGGTAGTCACTAAGCTTCAGGAGTTTTCTAATCCAGTCGTTTGGTAGAACAATCAGAAACACCAAACCTTCTCCCAAAAGGCAGATTTAATCTGTTTAAAACTATAAAACCAATGAAAGTCTTTTCCCAGGACCATTTTATTCAGAGGTCAGATATTGGAGAAGAACTGAGGGAAAGGCAAAAATCACAAAGCCCAATCCAAGAAAATACATGGCATGTAACCAGAAGAAATACTTAGACATTCTGCCCTTCATAAAACTTATAAAATATCCTTGACTTAACACTGAGAGAGATGCTGGAGGGAGACACATATTCAGAATGCATGAAAATAATCTTATTTTCAGGCTGTCTGAAAAATTAAGTCTCTCAAAAATGTATCCTGCTATGAAGCCAAATTATTTGCTAAAACGTCAATACAGTCAAGATAAAATACAAAGTAAGGCCTTTGTTAAAAATCCCTGAAACTGGGCTGCCACCCATCAGTTGAAGCCCTGTTAATTTCATTAATTTAATAATTCATGTTATTAATTTGTTGAGTATCTAGTCTGTGCCAAGGACCCAGACCGAGTTATCCAGAGGCTCCTAATTAGCAACACTGCCCACAGATTATCTGACTCCACCTCTGTCCGCTAGGACTTTCTACAGAGCAAGAGACAGAAATCTCAACTTCATATGGCTTCAGCCAAAAGGGATGTTTTTAAGGAAGCACTTATCCATACCCATCAGGCTGGCCAGGGCTTCAGAGCCCCCAGCATCCCCCACCCCACATCTCTCAGCAGGGCCCCCTCCCTCTCTGCTGGCTCTGGGCTCAGAAGCCCAACCTTACTGCACACTTTCCCCACAGCCCAAGTCTCCAGGCTTCTCCTTAAGCCAGTCAGAGTGGTCACAGGAATGACAGGTGAGTGGCTGGGCTTGAGCTACAGAAGAACACAGGGATGGTCCGCAGAGCTGGCCGGGCCCTCGGTGAGCCTGGGAGAATGCACGGGGAACAGCCAGAGCCTGTAGCGTGGCTGCCACACACTCTCTCCCAGCCTGTCATCTTTCCTCACACCTCTGTGCATCACTCCCTATTTAAAGCTTCCCCGGTTCCCAGTGCTACTGATCAGGGCCTTCCACAGACTGGCCCCACCCTATCTTTTCAGCAGGCTCCTTTTTTAATGCCCCAAACCACTTTCAGTATCGTATAACAGGTACCGCCAATTATTCTCCAAAGAGATCCTGAGCTACCAGAATCCACGCATGGGAACAAAACCCCCATGCTTCTACCTCCACCAGCATCTCCTGACCTGTGGAGCCCGCCTCTTCAATCTTACCTCCTCAAGCACCAATGTCTCCCTGGACAGAGCCAGTTTCAGGCAGGTGTACTGAAGCAGGAGGGTTCGGATTTGGAAAGACTAAAACCCAATTTCAAACAGACTCATAATTCAAGGACTTTAGATAGACCCACGGGTAGATATGGGTAGAGAAGTTCATCCCAGTAATCTTGATCTCATTTTCAAAAGTAAGAGGTAAAAGAATGAATAGGTTTATCCAGGATATTCTGTTATGCTAGCTGCAAAAAAGGACACTGAAAATAAAGATCCCAAATCATATGCATGTTACAAGGATGTTTGGTATGTCAACTTTCAAAATGAAGAATTCACAGATTTCCTCAATTTGCTGGTAAAATGTAAGACCTTTATTCACATAAGAAATAGGGTACTTGACACACATACTTGTACAGATTTTTCAAGCCACCTACAAATCATCAGATAATTCCAATAAATAAGGCTATACTCTGAAAAGACATCAGTTGTGCAAAATTTACTATTAAATGAAGAAGAAAAGCCAGTCAACTTTCCTATATAAAAAAGGATGTTTTGGGAACTCCTCTGATGGTCTAGGGGTTAGGACGTGGTGCTTTCACTGCCATGGCCTAGGTTCAATCCCTAGTCAGGGGACTAAGATCCTGCACACCATGGGGCACAGCTTACTTTTTTTATTTTTCATTTTTAATTAAAAAAGAAAAGTGTTTTCATCCAGCTTAGGTAGGTCAAGGTAAAGGAAGTATCTCGGTGATTTCAGATAGCCCTAAATGCCTATAAATGGGCAGGATGTTGAGTTCCATCTACCTATACAATTGTTGCAACAGTTGATCTGATGGACATGCAACTAAATTTTAAAAATTCCCTGAGGGGAGATAATAAAACTAAAATAGTTAGTGACACAGACCCATAGCTACTTAAGAAATGAGACTGCTAGCAATTCTTGGAAAAGACAGAGAAAAGAAAAGCGAGCCCATTTTTTGCTCAAGAGAAACTATAAATGCTATGCCAGCAGCCAAACTCGTAAATAAAGCCAGGCACTTGAGAGATCTGCACAGGGCCCATATAATTTATTTTGGTAGGATGACCCTGGATGTGTAGGCTTAAAAGAACACGCACTGTTGAACAAGAGGACAGACTCGGGATTTATTTCAACACCACCTTAAAATAACCTCAACCAAAAATACCATTTTCAACAAACCTAAATAAGAAATAAAAGAGGAAGAAAGAAGAGTTAAGAGGAAAATAAATGAAGAACAGATGCTGGGCCCTCTGTGACTCAAAGAATAAGCCCATAGAGTAACCTATTGAAGATAGTTGGCTTTAACACATTAGCGATTTTGAAAACTAAGATAGTATTTGGGAGAATAAGACCTAGTCAGGAAGCAATAGAAAGCAAAGGCTTCTTTTCATGATTTTCCTCTAAAAAACATTTCCAAAATGCTCCTGAAGATGACGTGTTTTTGACAAAGGCGGCGCTAGCAAAGGTCTAAACCGTCTACTTATACAGTTCTTTGGGAACTATGGGAAAACATTTTTCCAAGGGCAAGTTGAGCCAAATGGAACTTACTGCTGGTCCAAAGAGTGGAGACAGC
Source organism: Budorcas taxicolor (assembly GCF_023091745.1). NCBI lineage: Eukaryota > Metazoa > Chordata > Mammalia > Artiodactyla > Bovidae > Budorcas > Budorcas taxicolor. Next base: position 19,265,956 of record NC_068933.1, on the reverse strand, counting down.
CGGGCACAGAGGGAACCAAGTCGTATACACCCCGGCCCCTCCCACCATCTCCTGGCAGGATCCGGCGCCAGAGGACCAAGCCGGAGAGCCCTTGGTCGGCCGGGCAAGGCCAGGTTCCAGCTCATTTACACGTTCCCATGCCTCACCCCTTGGCTCCGCGCCCCCAGGGACAGACTCCATAATCGGCACCATATTTTCCCCCTTCTCGTCTTACGGGTCAGCCCTTGGGAGCCCCTCATTCGCGTTCTGGGAAAGGAGCATACAGCAGGATGTCGTGCAGACACAAAGATGTGAAGACCTCTTCCAAGGCTACACAACTTCCCTGTGACAGGGAGCTCTGAGATCCCCGAGAGCTTGAGGACACCACGCACCCAGCACGGTCTGTCCCCTCCAGCCTGCACCCGTGCCCCGCCTCCTGAATCCTGCCTGTCCTTGGCCATTCCAGACCACAGAGATCACCCACTTTCCTTCAAACCGCTGGGACACTGCTAGTTTTACTATTAAATATTTATTTCACATTCTACACTGCTTTATTACATGCTATTATCACTGACCAACTCTGTTTCCAAGAATGTGTGTCCTCAAAGAGGTTCTTTTATTTCCAACCTTCCCTGCAACACCATGAACCATGCAGACCCACACCCGCACTAGAAATGTGGAAAGGACAAAGGTACAGTCCCTGGCTCCCTGACTTCCTGAAACGATGCACCATCTCGGTGATATCAGAGCAACACGGCAGCCTTCAACATGAGGTCCCTTAATAATGGGCAGTATTTTTTTTCATCTTTGTGCCCTAATGCTTAGCACACGCACACGATAAAGTTTTTGTCTACTGAATGAAAAATAACAGCACTATGGTAAAGACAAAGTTATGTGAGGGCTTCAGTTCAGTTCAGTTCAGTTGCTCAGTCATGTCTGACGTTTTGTGACCCCATGAATTGCAGCACACCAGGCCTCCCTGTCCATCACCAACTCCCGGAGTCTACTCAAACTCATGCCCATCGAGTCGATGATGCCATCCAGCCATCTCATCCTCTGTCGTCCCCTTCTCCTTCTGCCCCCAATCCCTCCCAGCATCAAGGTCTTTCCCAATGAGTCAACTCTTCGCATGAGGTGGCCTAAGTACTGGAGTTTCAGCTTCAGCATCAGTCCTTCCAGTGAGCACTCAGGACTGATCTCCTTCAGAAAGGACTGGTTGGATCTCCTTGCAGTCCAAAGGACTCTCAAGAGTCTTCTCCAACACCACATCAATTTTTCAGTGCTCGGCTTTCTTCACAGTCCAACTCTCACATCCATACATGACCACAGGAAAAACCATAGCCTTGACTAGACAGACCTTTGTTGGCAAAGTAATGTCTCTGCTTTTGAATATGCTATCTAGGTTGGTCATAACTTTCCTTCCAAGGAGTAAGCGTCTTTTAATTTCATGGCTGCAATCACCATCTGCAGTGATTTTGGAGCCCCAAAAAATAAAGTCTGACACTGTTTCCACTGTTTTCTCATCTATTTCCCATGAAGTGATGAGACCAGATGCCATGATCTTTGTTTCTGAATGCTGAGCTTTAAGCCAACTTTTTCACTCTCCTCTTTCACTTTCATCAAGAGGATTTTTAGTTCCTCTTCACTTTCTGCCATAAGGGTGGTATCATCTGCATATCTGAGGTTATTGATATTTCTCCTAGCAATTCTGATTCCAGTTTGTGCTTCTTCCAGCCCAGGGTTTCTTATGATATACTCTGCATATAAGTTAAATAAGCAGGGTGACAATATACAGCCTTGACGTACTCCTTTTCCTATTTGCAACCAGTCTGTTGTTCCATGTCCAGTTCTCACTGTTGCTTCCTGACCTGCATATAGGTTTCTCAGGAGTCAGGTCAGGTGGTCTGGTATTCCCATCTCTTTCAGAATTTTCCACAGTTTATTATGATCCACACAATCAAAGGCTTTGGCATAGTCAAGAAAGCAGAAATAGATGTTTTTCTGGAAATCTCTTGCTTTTTCCATGATCCAGCAGATGTTGGCAATTTGATCTCTGGTTCCTCTGCCTTTTCTAAAACCAGCTTGAACATCAGGGAGTTCACAGTTCACATATTGCTGAAGCCTGGCTTGGAGAATTTTGAGCATTATTTTCCTAGCATGTGAGATGAGTGCAATTGTGCAGTAGTCTGAGCATTCTTTGGCATTGCCTTTCTTTGGGATTGGAATGAAAACTGACCTTTTCCAGTCCTGTGGCCACGGCTGAGTTTTCCAAATTGGCTGGCATATTGAGTGCAGCACTTTCACAGCATCATCTTCCAGGATTTGAAATAGCTCAACTGGAATTCCATCACCTCCACTAGCTTTGTTTGTAGTGATGCTTTCTAAGGCCCATTTGACTTCACATTCAAGGATGTCTGGCTCTAGGTGAGTAATCACACCATCATGATTATCTTGGTCGTGAAGATCATTTTTGTACAGTTCTTCTGTGTATTCTTGCCACCTCTTCTTAATATCTTCTGCTTCTGTTAGGTCCATACCATTTCTGTCCTTTCTTGAGCCCATCTTTGCATGAAATGTTCCCTTGGTGTCTCTAATTTTCTTGAAGAGATCTCTAGTCTTTCCCATTCTGTTGTTTTTCTCTCTTTCTTTGCATTGATTGCTGAGGAAGGCTTTCTTGTCTCTCCTTGCTATTCTTTGGAACTCTGCATTCAGATGCTTATATCTTTCCTTTTCTCCTTTGCTTTTCGCTTCTCTTCCTTTCACAGCTATTTGTAAGGCCTCCTCAGACAGCCATTTTGCTTTTTTGCATTTCTTTTCCATGGGGATGGTCTTGATCCCTGTCTCCTGTACAATGTCACGAACCTCAGTCCATAGTTCATCAGGCACTCTATCTATCAGATCTAGTCCCTTAAATCTATTTCTCACTTCCACTGTATAATCATAAGGGATTTGATTTAAGTCATACCTGAATGGTCTAGTGGTTTTCCCTACTTTCTTCAATTTAAGTCTGAATTTGGCAATAAGGAGTTCATGATCTGAGCCACAGTCAGCTCATGGTCTTGTTTTTGTTGACTGTATAGAGCTTCTCCATCTTTGGCTGCAAAGAATATAATCAATCTGATTTTGGTGTTGACCATCTGGTGATGTCCATGTGCAGAGTCTTCTCTTGCGTTGTTGGAAGAGGGTGTTTGCTATGACCAGTGTGTTCCCTTGACAAAACTCTATTAGCCTTTGCCCTGCTTCATTCTGTATTCCAAGGCCAAATTTGCCTGTTAGCCCAGGTATTTCTTGACTTCCTACTTTTGCATTCCAGTCCCCTATAATGAAAAGGACATCTTTTTTGGGTGTTAGTTCTAAAAGGTCTTGTAAGTCTTCATAGAACTGTTCAACTTTAGCTTCTTCAGCATTACTGGTTGGGGCATAGACTTGGATTACTGTGATATTGAATGGTTTGCCTTGGAAATGAACAGAGGTCATTCTGTCATATTTGATATTGCATCCAAGTACTGCATTTCAGAGTCTTTTGTTGACCATGACGGCCACTCCATTTCTTCTAAGGATTCCTGCCCACAGTAGTAGATATAATGGTCATCTGAGTAAAGTCACCCATTCCAGTCCATTTTAGTTCCCTGATTTCTAGAATGTTGACGTTCACTCTTGCCATCTCCTGTTTGACCACTTCCCATTTGCCTTAATTCATGGACCTAACATTCGAGGTTCCTATGCAATATTGCTCTTTACAGCATTGGACCTTGCTTCTATCACCAGTCACATCCACAAGTGGGTATTGTTTTTGCTTTGGCTCCATCCCTTTATTCTTTCTGGAGTTATTTCTCCACTGATCTCCAGTAGCATATTAGGCACCTAATGACCTGGGGAGTTCCTCTTTCAATGGCCGAGAAGAGCTACCCCATGTCTGACGTCAGGGGAGGTGGCCAAGAGGAGCTATCCCGCGCCCAAGGTCGGGGCGGTGGCCGAGAGGAGCAACCCCTCATCCAAGGAGCAGCGGCCGTGTGGGCACAGGAGGGTCAAGAGGAGCTACTCCACATTCAAGGTCAGGAGGGGCAGCCGTGAGGAGATACCCCTTGTCCAAGGTAAGGAGCAGTGGCTGTGCTTTGCTGGGGCAGCCGTGAAGAGATACCACACGTCCAAGGTAAGAGAAAACCAAGTAAGACGGTAGGTGTTGCAAGAGGGCATCCGAGGGCAGACACACTGAAACCATAATCACAGAAAACTAGTCAATCTAATCACACTAGGACCACAGCCTTGTCTAACTCAATGAAACTAAGCCATGCTGTGTGGGGCCACCCAAGAAGGGTGGGTCATGGTGGAGAGGTCTGAAAGAATGTGGTCCACTGGAGAAGGGAATGGCAAACCACTTCAGTATTCTTGCCTTGAGAACCCCATGAACAGTATGAACAGTATGTGAGGCCTTAGAGGTAGAATCAGATATGATTAACCAAGAATGCTCTATTACTGAATCTGAATCTTCAGTCAAGGAGGTAAGGAATTCTCAATGCTGGAAGATGTTGCAAGTACAAGAAATAAGGAATAAGGACAAATGAAAAAATAAAAAAAGAGCTCTTTCTGCAAAAGTGAAGACTAAAACTAAATGCCATGGAACTAAGACTTTTGACTTTCTTCCCCATAGCTGGGGTATAGGATGCAGCTGTGGTTAAACAATCAGTTTTTAAAAGCTGCTGTGAACACAAGTCACCAGGTAAAAATAAAAGCTGCGCCCTACTACTTAAGTTTTTTTTTTTAATCCAACTAGTCTTCACACTGGAAAGACGTTACCCAGGTGATATAGAATCTGACAGGTTTCAAGAAACTTTAGGTCACTTTGCTTTAGGTCATAAGCTCTTTATACAATTGCTATACGTAGTTACAGGCTTCCCACATGGCTCAGTGGTAAAGAATCAGCCTGCAATGCATAAGATACAGGTTCAATCCCTGGGTCAGGAAGATCTCCTGGAATGGAAACTGGCAACTCACTCGTTTTCTCACAGGTATTCTTGCTGGAAAACTCCATGGACAGACAGCAGGTTATCCATGGGGTCGCAAACTGACAGACACAAGTGAGCATAAGCACGTATGTAATTACCTAGCTCTTAGTGAAATTCTTTATTTGAAAAGTTGAGACTATTCAATACACCATGTCCTCCCAGTTTCTGGCAAACTAGTTTTCATACAATCATTTGTAGTGTTTTCTGAGAATCCTTGGGATTAAAGTTTTGGTTACAATGTTGCTTCACTTTTTAAAGCCTGATTTTCCTTGCAAAACTAAAATCTGTGAACTTGGTACTAAGCCCAGGTATAATATTTTTATTGGAAGCCATATTTCTATTTTCTTGCGAAATATTTTATTTTAATAAAATACTAGCATAAATATAAGAGCACTGAACCCTAACCACTAGACAACCAGGGAGCACTAGCTCGTGTTTAAAGACAGATGTTAGCTAGACTTATTGTGATCAATTTACAATGTACACAAATACCCAGTCGTCTGTCAGGTGTTCCAGGGAGATCCTAGGACATTGGTTTGCATGCTGAGGTGGGTGAGAAGCAACTGGAAGGTTTACAAGAGAAGAAAGGCAACAAGATTTGGCAAATAAATCTAAAAGTGGAAGATTTTCCAAGGTCTTGGCTTAAAGTGAGTTTATATATATATATATATATATATATATATATAGAGCGATATATTTTTTTGTTTGTTTGCCTATGCCTTTCCTACAGTGTTAAGTACCACAAAACTAGGGAGCTTGTCTTATTCACCACCAGATGGATCCCCAAGGCCTAAAACAGCACCTGACCTACAGAGAGCACTCAATGAATAGCTGTTGAAGGTCCAAGTGAAGAATAAAGTCATGAATAGGGTCCTTGAACTGACAAGTCACCACTACTCCCACAGGCTGAACGGCTCACTCCCATGTGGAAGTCAACGATGTCCCAAACGTTCAAAATCATCTGTGCTTTGCTACATACCCTGACGAACAAGATTTTCTTTCAGAGCTTGGCAATAAATTTCTTTCTCCGGGAATCTGTGATAAGCAGTGTTTTAATACATGAAAAAGAGGAGAAAAGTAAACATACAATTTTTATAAAGCTGTCATAGCCTGCCACAAAACGTTAAGTGGGGGTTATTTTTAACCTATTTTAAATGGCTGTGGGAGGAAGGGTTGGACTTGTGTCCTGGGAAGTAACTTTAACTCCCAAAGGCTTCAACTCGCTGTCCACTAGGGGAAAGGCCACTAGAAAAAAATAGTTTTGACTGTTCCTGGCCTAAGAAGTATGGTACAAAATGAGTTTCTTGGCCTCCCTCTGAGTGCAATAGAAGAATATGAAACAGAACCATCACACGGGACAGAGTCACGAAATCCTGGATGTTCAGTCAAGAAGTTTACTTCCATGCATACTTCACAGTGTGTCCCATTCACCATGGAAAAACCAATAAAAATAACCTTTAAATAAGGATGAGAAAATATATGTACACAGGTTCTGTGAAAACAAGCACTTCAGACACTGTTTGCCTGTGGAGATGTGACAGAGGTGATAACTAAAAGTAAATCAGTCAGTACTGTGAGGTCAAGTGACAAATGCTGAAATTCATGAATAAATGAATGAATGTCCAATGGACAAACATAGGAGGCTATGTGTTCACGTCTTGATCATTTCTCATAAGCGTTCAAATATTTCAAGGTGTATAATGTGTTCACTGTAAGTAAGACATGAAGCTTCTGAAAGCTTTAATGCAGGCGTCAATGTAACCATGTTATTTTCACCCACTAAAAAAAAGAAAAGTCAGTGTATTTCTCAGTTTCCTCCCCACACATCCACTCCAAAGGGAACTCTCTCTCAGAAGTTCTCGATGATGTCATGGAGGCTTCTTCCCCAGGGAACAGAAGCCACGGCGGGGGCTTCCTGAGCAAAACTCGACACTTTTCCCCAAATCCATGTGTTTGATGAAATTAATGTTTTTATAAAAGAAAAATATGCTCTCCAATATGGACATGAACTACAGTTGGGTGGCGGGAAGGGACTCTTTGCTGAGTGCCTTCAGAGGAAAAAGTACTCAACCACATCGTACGGTGAGGAAATGAAGTGAATGTGTAAGTCAAATGAAATGTTTGGATTAAGAAAAAAATTTTTATTCTCAAATTTTGTCAAAGTTCTTCCACCATACAAACCTGTGACCACCTCCTTTCCCAATGATGATGGTAATAAATACAATAAAAACAGCAAATATTTACTACATGGCATGTTAAGTGTTTCAATGTATCCTCTTGTTTAATGTCCTAATGAGGTACAGATGGAAAAATCAAGGCTTTGGGAGACCTCAAGTGACTCAGTCAAGATCATATACATTGCTATAGTAATGAAGACTGTGTGGTACTAGTGAAGGACAGAGATCAAAGGAACAGAACCAAGAGTCCAGTAAGAAACCCAAGCATCTGTGGTCTGATCACTATAGGGAAGTAATTTTTCACATGGTTGTGGAGACAAAGGGAATAAGGAAAGTCAGTAAAGGATGCTGGAACAACTGGAATCCCATATGCAAAAAAGTGAATGTAGACCTCTGTCTCATATCATATACAAAAATTAACTCAAAATGGATCAAAGAACTACACAGTGTAAATCTTTATGACCCTGGAGTAGGCAATGGTTTCTTAGATATGGCATATAACACGAGCAACCAAAGACAAAGTAGGGAAATTGGACTTTATCAAAATCAAAAACTTTTGTGCCCCTAACCCTTGGACTGCAAGGAGATCCAACCAGTCCATTCTGAAGGAGATCAACCCTGGGATTTCTTTGGAAGGAATGATGCTAAAGCTGAAACTCCAGTACTTTGGCCACCTCATGCGAAGAGTTGACTCATTGGAAAAGACTTTAATGCTGGGAGGGATAGGAGGCAGGAGAAGAAGGGGACGACCAAGGATGAGATGGCTGGATGGCATCACGGACTCGATGGACATGAGTCTGAGTGAGCTCCGGGAGTTGGTGATGGACAGGGAGGCCTGGCGTGCTGTGATTCATGGGGTCGTAAAGAGTCGGACACGACTGAGCGACTGAACTGAACTGAAGGACAATAATAGGAAAGTGAAAAAAAATGACCCACAAAATGGAAGAAAATATCTCCAAGTCATATATCTGATAAAGATCTGATATCCAGAATATACAAAGACTTACAACTCAACAATACAAATATAGATGACACAATTAAAAATGAACAACTGGCTAGAATATAACACAGAAGAAAATCTTGATGGTTTTTAAATACAGTGCTTTTTAAATACAACAGCAAAGGCATGATCTACAAAAGAAAGAATTGATAAGTGAGAGCTAATTAAAATTGAAAACTTCTGCTTTGTAAAAGACCCTGAGGGATGGGATGGAGAAGGAGGTAGTAGGAGGGAGGGTCAGGATGGGGAACACCCATGGCTGATTCAAGTGAATGTATGGGAAAACCCACAATATTGTAAAGTAATTAGCCTCCAATTAAAATTAAAAAAAAAAAGACACTGCCAAAAAACAAAAAACAAAACTGAAAAGTCAAGCCACAGATTGGGAGAAAATATTTCCAAAAGGCAATTCTGATAAAAAACACCTGATTAAAAAATGAGCCAAAGACCTTAACAGACACCTCACCAAAAACATAAAGATGGCAAATAAGCATACACCCTACATCATACATCATCAGGGAAATGCAAATTAAAACAACAATGAGCTACCACTGAATGCTGATTAGAATACAAATACTGACAACATCAAATGTTGACAAGGATGTGAAGCAACTGGAACTCTCATTCATTCCTGATAGAAATGCAAAATGGTACGGTCACATTGGAAGAAAGTTTGATGGTTTACTTATAAAAACCAAACATGCTCTAACTAGGTAATCAAGCAATTACCTTTAGATTTACTCGAAGGAGCTGAAAACTTACATTCACACAAAAACCTGTACACAGAAGTCTATAACAGCTTATTCATAATTGCCAGAACTTGGAAGCCACTAAGATGTTCTTCAGTAAGTGAGTGAGTAAACTGTGATACATCCACACAATGAAATAGTATTCAGCACTAAAAGGAAATGAATTATCAAGTCATGAAAAGATATGGAGGAACCTTAGATGCATATTATTAGGTGAAAGAAACCAAACTGAAAAGGCTACCTAATGGATGATTCCAACTGTATGACATTCTGAGAAAGATAAAACTGTGAAGACACAAAGATATCAGAGATTGCCAAGGGCTGGGATGGGAGGGATGAGTAAGTGGGACACAGGATTTTCAGGGTAGTGAAGCTACTCTGTATGATACCATAGTAATTGATTGTGACTAGTGCAGCTATGAACATAGGCATACAAGTGTCTATTTGTGTCCCTGTTTTTAATTCTTTGGGGCATATATGTAGGAACAGAATTGCTGGACCCTCACAGTAATTCTATATTTAAGTTTTTGAGGGACCGCCAAACTGTTATCCACAGCAGCTGCTCCATTTCACATTTCCACCAGCCATGCTCAAGAGTTCCAACTTCTTTACATCCTTGCCAAAACTTATTTTTGTTTGTTTGTTATCAGTAACCATCTAATGGGTATGAAGTGGTATTTGACTGTGGTTTTGATGTGCATTTCCCTAACAGTGATGCTGGACATCTTTTCAGGTGTTTACTGGCCATCTGGATGTCTTTTTTGGAGAAATGTCTATTCAAGTCTTTGCCTAGTTTTTAATTGAGCTGCTTGGATTTTGTTATTATTGTTGAATTATAAAGGTACTTGTTTGCTTTTTGAAAACAGGTGCAAATATCTGAACCAGAGAAAGCACAGCAGAATCTTTCATATTACAAAGGAATCATCTAGCACACCTTTAAATATTATACTCCTCTCATGCTGGAAAATGTATCTATTTACAGTTCATCTTGATAAATGATAGGTGAAGGTGGGGAAAAAAAAACAAAAATTAAGCTACTGGGAATAAGCCTGACAGGCTATAGTACACAGGGTTACAAAAGAGTCGGACATGACTTAGCGACTAAACAAAAATAAATATATTATTTACATACAAGACACATAATTCAATATTCAACTGAAAATAATTTGATATTAGTCCTTAGATGCAATGAAATCCATAGGGAACTCTGACCTAACATACAAGCATATATGGTTTATGAGAAAGTTTCCAAAATTTGTATTTAATGACTGACTTTATTCACATCAGACTACTTTCTAAAGGACTTGAGATCTTTATAAAGTGATAAAAAAGAAATAGCCCTATTTTCAAAAAGTATGCAGTCTCATATTGTCCTTCTGCAGTTCCTCAAGAGGATGCCTCCATCCTACTAAGGAAATCACCTGTGTGCCTACCAGGCATCTCAAATTCGGTGTGTCCAAAACTGAGCCCCAGGGTCCCTCTCCCCTCACTTCCAATCTCCTCCTGTGGCTCTTCCCATCTTAGCAATCCACCATTCCAGGCTGGAGCAAATAACCTAGGTGCTCTCCTTGATGCCTCTTCTTCTCTCCTCTCTTATCTACTCCATTAGTAAATCCTTACCACTCTACTTTTAAATATATTTGGTTTATTTCCATCTCCATTGCTACCCTCATCCCTTCTACCTTTGCCTACCCTCCCACCTGCATCCAGTTTATTTTTGCCCAAGATCCTGTTAAAGGTAAGCCAGAGCTCGGATCCCTTCTGTGGATCTCCCCACAGGCAGAGTGAGAGTCCCTGCCCCCGCTTAAAGCTCGCTCCCCACAGCTACCCCATCCCTGCCCCTCACCCACCTGGCTTCCTGCTCCTGCGACTCCAAACAGGCGCCTACTTCCAGACCCTCTGCTGTCCTCAGGTGAGCAGGTAATCGGCTCCCTCACTTGCAGGCCTCTGCTCAAATGTCATTTTATCAGGAAGGCTGTATTATCGGCCTATTATCAAACAGACCCATCCTAACTCACTCCCACCAACATCCCTCTTCTCTTTATATTGTGCTATTTCTCTTCAAAGAATTTTCACCATCACACACACATACAGTGTGCTGCTGCTAAGTCACTTCAGTCGTGTCTGACTCTGTGCAACCCCGTGGACTGCAGCCTACCAGGGTTCTCCGTCCATGGGATTTTCCAGGCAAGAGTACTGCAGTGGGTCCCCCTAATTAGAAAGGGCTTCCCTGATAGCTCAGTTGGTAAAGAATCTGCTTGCATTCCGCTGGAGAAGGGATCAGTTACCCACTCCAGTATTCTTGGAATTCCCTTGTGGCTCAGCTGGTAAAGAATCCCCCCGCAATGCGGGAGACCTGGATTTGATCCCTGGGTTGGGAAGATCCCCTGGAGAAGGGAAAAGCTACCCACTCCAGTATTCTGGCCTGGAGAATTCCATGGACTGTATAGTCCATGGAGTCACAAAGAGTCGACACAACTGAGCAACTTTCACTTTCACCTGCTTTCTTACACAGTATAAAACGAATAGGGATTCTTATGGTCTATGACACATTATGTGCTCTGTACCCATAGACAACCCAGACTTAACTACACTTTTGCTAAACCTACTAGAAGTGAGGATTTCAACACACATAGGTGGTTTCGAGGAATGCTTGACTATAACTCCCACTTAGCCACAACTCAGAAAACTAAAGAAAATGTAACTGCTACAGCTATACTTTTCTTTTTTTTTTTTAGTTTTTTTTTACAATGTTTTGTTGGTTTCTGCCATACAACAATACAAATAAGCCACAACTATACACACATCCCTTAAGTGGTGTGTTTCACTGTAATAAACTTATCGGCCTTGCTTCTGAACTGAGATCATGTACTTGATTACGCAGGCTACCTCCCCAATATCGTCAAATACTGGGCAATGGAACAGCCCTTAACAACTGGGCAATAATCTGTCCTTGTTGTTGTTTGGCCACTAAGTCCTGTCTGACTCTTTGCAGCCCCACAAACTGCAGCACGCCAGGCCTCCTCGTCCTTCACTATCTCCCGGAGTTTGCTCAAACGTACGTCCATTGAGTCAGTGATGCCATCCAAACATCTCATCCTCTATCACCCTCTTCTCCTCTTGCCCTCAATCTGTCCCAGCATCAGGGTCTTTTCCAGTGAGTCAGCTCTTGACATCAGGTGGCCAAAGTATTGGAGCTTCAGCATCACTCCTTCCAGTGAATATTCACAGCTGATTTTCTTTAGGATTGACAGTCTTTAACAAAAGGCTGACCTTGGTTCTTTTGACAAAACCAACTTGCAATAATAAGAAAAAATGAGAGGAATGTCTGATACCTTCCCTCGGGGCAAGAATGTGAGGAGGGTTGAGAGTGCAAAGCACTGGGAACCCAGACCACCTTCTCTCCTGCTCTTAACATCCAAATGCAAGACAGCGGAGTTGAGAACGCAATCATTGCTATACTGTCTGCTTCTGAATCCTCCCTCTGCTCCTTGCAGCTGACCATTTCACCTCAGTTTCCTCATCTGTGAAACGGGGATAATAATACTACTTACCTAATAGAGTTATTTTAAGGACTAATGAACCGAGTGCCTAGCACACAGAAAGTACTATTGAAGGATTTTCTCTCACCAGTACTATCACTATATTGCTAGTTTTACAGCAGCCACCAAAAGTATATTCAATCTCATAAGCAAAGCTATATAAATTAATGAGAAACCACACTTGCTGAAGCTCTAATACTCTGACCACCTGATGTGAAGAGCCAACTCATTGGAAAAGACCCTGAAGCTGGGAAAGATTGAGGGCAGGAGAAGGGAGTCCCAGAGGATGAGATGGTTGGATGGCATCACTGACTCAATGACCATGAGCTTGGAGATGGTGAAGGGCAGGGAAGTCTGGCGTGCTGCAGTCCACGGGGTCGCAAAGAGCTGGACATGACTCAGAGACTGAACAACAGCAACACTTCATTTATCATTTTCCTAAGAAGAAAGAAAAAAGTTCTGCTTACAGTGGTAAAGCCGACACAACTCCAACGGCAAATGGAGCAGATGACGTAAAAAATCATTACGGTATATATAGAAACAGAACCCACAAACACACTGCAGAAGTTTAAGCTGAGGCGACAGAGAGATCTGCCCAACAATTTAAATTCACTGATGTTTATCACAGTTATTTGTTCTAGTGACAAAATGGAAGCAAATAAATATCAGATATTTTAAGGAATCAGTTCAGTTGCTCAGCTGTGTCCGGCTCTTTGCAACCCCATGAACCACAGCATGCCAGGCTTCCCTGTCCATCACCAACTCCCAGAGTTCACCCAAACCCATGTCCATTGAGTCAATGATGCCATCCAACAATCTCATCCTCTGTCGTCCCCTTCTCCTCCTGCCCCCAGTCCCTCCCAGCATCAGGGTTTTTTCCAATGAGTCAGCTCTTCCTATCAGGTGGCCAAAGTATTGGAATTTCAGCTTCAACATCAGTCCTTCCGATGAATATTCAGGGTTGATTTCCTTTAGGATGGACTGGTTGGATCTCCTTGCAGTCCAGGGGATTCTCAAGAGTCTTCTCCAACACCACAGTTCAAAAGCATCAATTCTTTGGCACTCAGCTTTCTTTATAGTCCAATTCTCACATCCATACATGACCACTGGAAAAACCATAGCCTTGACTAGATGGACCTTTGTTGGCAAAGTAATGTCTCTGCTTTTTAATATGCTGTCTAGGTTGGTCATAACTTTCCTTCCAAGGAGTAAGCGTCTTTTAATTTCATGGCTGCAATCACCATCTGCAGTGATTTTGAAGCCTAGAATAAACTTAGTTAAAAGCTGTAAAATGTCTGAAATGTTAATCTGCTTGCAACCTCACAAGTTTCATCCATGGTATCAAGGATGCTGACAGAAGACACAAGACTCCAGGGTCAGGAACTTGGACTCCGTGACTCTCTCCAACCCAGAACGCAGGGCCCCAGGCCTGTGCCAGGCGCCTACCCTCTCCCCTCGCCCCCTCTCCAGTCTATAGGAAAAGAGTGCCCAGCACAGGCCTTGCACACAGCGGCTCCCAGATGAGGAACTCAGAGCCCAGAGCCGCCCACATGCCAATCTGGTAAGAGAGCTGCTAACAAGCCTGAGCAACCTCTGCCCCCCGGGGAAAATATTGTCTTTCTTATCCCAGACAGCAAACAAATCTGCCCTTTGCCCAGGGGAGGAACTGTGTCTTTCTTCCAAGGTGGTTCACTACAAAATCACCCTTGAAAAAGATAACTTCAGAGCAAAAGTGCAGAAATGTTTAAGACCCATGGAGAAGTGATTGCCTTCTAACCCTAAACAACTTATAATGCCTCCACACAACGTGAGATCGTGTAGTGACGACAGATCAGTTTTCAGAAGAAAGTTTAAGTAAGAAATGTATTTATGGTATGCTATTAGATGCAAAACACAGGTTCTCACTTTCCAAAATTACACACACACAGAAATAAAAGAGACCTAATTTTGTTTTATGTTGTTTTCCTATTTTTATACAAAGAAAAGTTATATATATATAGTTTATAAAGTTTATATAAAGATAAGTTGCTCAGTCATGTCTGACTCTTTGCAACCCCATGGACTATACCATTCATGGAATTCTCTAGGCCAGAACACTGGTGTGCGTAGCCTTTCCCTTCTCCAGGGGATCTTCCCAACCCAGAGATCAAACCCAGGTCTCCCACTTTGCAGGCAGATTCTCTACCAGCTGAGCTACAAGGGAATTCCAAGAATACTGGAGTGGGTAGCCTTCTCCAGGGGATATTCCTGACCCAGGAATCGAATTGGGGTCTCCTGCATTGCAGGAGGATTTTTTACCAACTGAGCTATCAAAGAAAAGGGCTTGCAATAGATACAAAGTTAACAGTGGTTCTTGGGTGTTGAGATTATGCAGGGCTTTCATTTTCTTTCTGCTTTTTCGAACTAAATTTTCTGTATTACGTTTTTAATCAGGAAAAAAAGGAGTTTTTTAAAAAAAACCATGGATATGACACCAAAAGGACAAGTGACAAAAGAAAAACTGGGTAAGGTTGACATCAAAATTCAAAACTTTTGCATTTAAAAAAAAAGTGTAAGTCGCTCAGTCTTGTCCGACTCCGTGACCCCATGGACTGCAGCCCATCAGGTGCCTCTGTCCATGGAATTCTTCAGGAAAGAATACTGCAGTGGGTAGCCATTCCCTTCTCTAGGGGATCTTCCTGACCCAGGGATTGAACCTGGGTCTCCTCTATTAGCAGGCAGATTCTTTACCATCTGAACCACCAGGAAAGCCCTTGTGTTCAAAGGACACCATCAAGACAGTGAAAAAAAACTGACAGACTGGGAGAAGACATGTGCAAGTCATACCTCTTACGGACTTAACATCGGATTACTTATTATACGGATTACAGATTTATATCCATAATATATAAAGAAGTTTTGCCACTCAATAATTAAAAAGACAAATTACCCAATAAAAATGAACAAAGGATTTGAATAGACAGCTCTTCAAAGATACACAAATGGTCATTAAACACATGAAAAGATGCTCAACACAATTAGTCATCAGGGAAACACAACCAAAGCCATGAGGATTACCACTTCACACCTCCTGGAATGAATAAAAGAGACTGACAATAACAAGTGCTGGCAGAGACGGGCAAAAGTTGGAACCTTCACACGTTGTTGCTGGGATCTGAAAATGGTGCAGTCACTTCCAGAAAACAGTTTGGCAGTTCCTCAAAACGTTAAAAAAAGGATTGCCATATGAGAGCAGTTTCACTCAAAGGAGTTGAAATTCCACCTAAAAGAAATAAAAACATATGCCCACACAAAAATTTCCACATAGGAGTTCATAGCAGCGTCACTTGTAATAGCAAAAAACAGGAACAGCACAAATGTCCAACACCTGAAAAACAAAACGTGATATACCCACAGAATGGAGAAAAAGAAATGACGCACTAGTTCATACGACAAGCTTGAATAAACCTTCCTTAATACACTATGCTAAGTAAAAAGAGCAAGTCGCAAAGGACCACACACTGCATGATTCAACTTATATGAAATGTTCACAAAAGGGAAATACACAAAGACAGAAAGTACATTAATGATTGCTGGGGATAGCAGGGGCAAGGGAGAAAGGGAGAATGACTTTAGGGTAAGGAGCTTCTTCTTAGAGTGATGACATGCTGTGGAATTAAGATAACTGTAATGGTTATGTAACTCTGAATATACACCAAAAAAGCACAGAATTGCATACTTCAAAAGAGTAAATTTATAGTATGTAAATTCCATCTCAGCGATGGTGTGATCACTCACCTAGAGCCAGACATCCTCGAATGTGAAGTCAAGTGGCCCTTAGGAAGCATCACTATGAACAAAGCTAGTGGAGGTGATGGAATTCCAGTTGAGCTATTTCAAATCCTGAAAGATGATGCTGTGAAAGTGCTGCACTCAATATGCCAGCAAATTTGGAAAACTCAGCAGTGGTCACAGGACTGGAAAAGGTCAGTTTTCATTCCAATCCCAAAGAAAGGCAATGTCAAAGAATGCTTAAACTACCGCACAATTGCACTCATCTTGCATGCTAGTTGGAGAAGGAAATGGCAACCCACTCCAGTGTTCTTCCCTGGAAAATCTCAGGGATGGGGGAGCCTGGTGGCTGCCATCTGTGGGGTCACACAGAGTCGGACACGACTGAAGTGATTTAGCAGCAGCAGCACATGCTAGTAAAGTGATGCTTAAAATCCTCCAAGCCAGGCTTCAGCAATATGTGAACCGTGAACTTCCAGATGTTCAAACTGGTTTTAGAAAAGGCAGAGGAACCAGAGATCAAATTGCCAGCATCCACTGGATCATGGAAAAAGCAAGGGAGTTCCAAAAAAACATCTATTTCTGCTTCATTTGACAAAGACGAAAGCTTTTGACTGTGATGATCACAACAAACTGTGGAAAATTCTTCAAGAGATGGGAATACCAGACCACCTGACCTGCCTCCTGAGAAACCTGTATGCAGGTCAGGAAGCAACAGTGAGAACTGGACATGGAACAACAGACTGGTTCCAAATAGGAAAAGGAGTACATCAAGGTTGTATATTGTCACCCTGCTTATTCAACGTCTATGCAGAGTACATCATGAGAAACGCTGAGCTGGAGGAAGCACAAGCTGGAATCAAGATTGCTGGGAGAAATATCAATAACCTCAGATATGCAGATGACACCACCCTTATGGCAGAAAGTGAGGAAGAACTAAAGAGCCTCTTGATGAAAGTGAAAGAGGAGAGTGAAAAAGTTGGCTTAAAGCTCAACATTCATAAAACTAGGATCATGGCATCTGGTCCCATCACTTCATGGGAAATAGATGGGGAAACAGTGGAAACAGTGTCAGACTTTATTTTGGGGAGCTTCAAAATCACTGCAGATGGTGACTGCAGCCATGAAATTAAAAGACGCTTACTCCTTGGAAGGAAAGATATGACCAACCTAGACAGCATATTAAAAAGCAGAGACATTACTTTGTCAACAAAGGTCCGTCTAGTCAAGGCTATGGTTTTTCCAGTGGTCATGTATGGATGTGAGAGTTGGACTGTGAAGAAGGCTGAATGCCGAAGAATTGATGCTTTTGAACTGTGGTGTTGGAGAAGACTCTTGAGAGTCCCTTGGACTGCAAGGAGATCCAACCAGTCCATTCTAAAGCAGATCAGTCCTGGGTGTTCTTTGGAAGGAGTGATGCTAAAGCTGAAACTCCAATACTTTGGCCACGTCATGTGAAGAGTTGACTCATTGGAAAAGACTCTGATGCTGAGAGGGAATGGGGGCAGGAGGAGAAGGGGACAACAGAGGATGAGATGGCTGGATGGCATCACTGATTCAATGGACATGGATTTGGGTGGACTCTGGGAGTTGGTGATGGACAGGGAGGCCTGGTGTGCTGTGGTTCATGGGGTCGCAGAGAGTTGGACACGACTTAGCAACTAAACTGAACTGAAAGCTATTTTTAAATAAATATAAACATTATACACACACAGACTATACATACACATAAAAGCAAGAATTATTCAAATGGTAGAAGATACAAATAGACAATTCAGAAAAGTAACAAAATGGTCAATAAACTTAATTTTGAAAAATATTTCAACTTACTAGAAATAAAAAAAACTACATACAATGAACTAAAGCAGCACTATCCCCCTTTAACAAATATTTTTACATAATAAAGCAATGGTACAGTGAGAAAGACACTGTACTCCATTTCTGAAACTTAATATAACGTTTTTGGAAAGTCATTAGGCAACACATATCAGCCATAAAATTGTTCATCTTCTGAGACACAGTAATTTCATCTAGGGCTCTATCCTGAGGGAGTAATCACATATGCAAATAATAAATAAGATATTCATCATTATATTATTGGAACAGCCTTATGGGGAAATGCTTAATGTGATAATGACATATCCATATGATAAAAGAAAATCACATAGTCTTCTAAAAGCACGTTTTCAAAGACCACAATAGGGTAAATGAAAACAGGCATAGTACAAAATTGAATTGAGAAATCCTTAATTTCTAAACAAGCAAATAAAAAATTTGAACATTCATACAAAGAAAAAAGTCAGAAGGAAATAAACTCAAATATTAACAGTGGCTAATTTCTATATTTTTCCTATTATGGAATCAAAAGGCAATACACTATTATCACCTGAAAATGTATTTTTTTTAATAACGATGAAAGAAGATATAACACTTAGTGCTGACAATATGAGGATAGTGACTGGCACAAAGCCAGTTTCCTATGATTCTATGAATCTCTATGACAGATCTTGCAAATGAGGTCGCTATTTTCAAATCGGGGTGTGGAATTCTGAATTATAAGCTGGTGAGTCTGACATTCATTCCAGGCAAGATTCTAAAACTGAATTTTGTATGAACCCAGAAAAGGAAATCATCAATCAGCGCGAGGATTCATTCAATCACTCACAGACTACTTCATTTTTGTCTTTGATGAGCTATCTGGAGAGGTGACGGAAGGCAAGTATATCAAACGGTAGCTGGAGCCAAGCTGAGGGAACTAGTGTATCTGTTATCAGGATGGAGAGCTTGAGAGATGAAGGCAAAGTGACTTAAGCTACTAAGAAGTCACATCCGCCTAATTCAGTTTCTTTCTTGGATGAGCTCACGGATGAGGTAATAGCAGAGGGCAAGGCTGTGGATGGTACCTGGCTGAGAGGAATGGCACATGTGCATCAGAACCCCAAAGAACAGAGCTAGGGATTAAGCAACAAGGTAAATCCACTAAGGGGTGGGTGAGCGTGTGTAAGAAGTTAAATCCAGGGGGAGGTGGGACCGTGGGCAAGAAGCTAAATCCATGGACTGTGGCCGTCCAGGCTCCTCTGTCCATAGGATTCTCCAGGCAAGAAAATTGGAATGGGTTGCCATGCCCCTCTCCAAGGGATCTTCCTGACCCAGGGAACCCGCATCTCTTGAAATTCCTACACTGGCAGGCAGATTCTTCACCACTGAGCCACCTGGGAAGCCCTAAGTACAATGAGATAACACTTAACAAAGCAAAGTGTACAATACTATCACTCAAGGAAAAGGCAGGGAGACCCGACTCTGCAGCTCAATGTGTGGAGATAACTTCATGTTCCCTTCCACAGTCAGCTCCCCAGAAGGCCACTGAGCTGTGGCTGGATGGTATTTAAATTTGAAAAATAGTTAGCAAACTTTACTCCCCCTGAGTTCAACAAAACCTAGAGTAATCACATGTTTGTTAGTTTGTTTTAACTCATTGAGAAAGGTAACCAGGATATAAAAGAACTTAAAACCAAGTCACTGATTGGTTGCCAGAATAGGCAGTGAAAAGCCTCAGGTAGCAGGAAAGGGTTACAGAGGTGGCCAAAGGGCCATTTTCTGGAAGGAGGGTTGATGCAGTGGGGAACATCCCACAAGACAGAGCTAGACGCAATTACTAGAAACAACAGTGAGCCAGATAAAGCGAACTTCCTAATGTCTACAGCTGTCCGTGGTGGTCATGGATTGCCAAGGGACAGAGGGAGCTCTCAGCATCAGAAGTAGGAAGCTTGGGGTAGCCGGGTACTGGGCTCAGAAGAAATCCAAGCACCATTCTAGTCTATTCTCCCCTCAGATGCCTGAAACACCTTCGTGTCTCCACTGACAAGAGTCACCCTGACTCTGCATAAAACACCTGTCATCCACTAATTTCTGTAACAGGGATGTGTGTGCCCTAAGTCACTTCAGTCGTGTCTGATTCTTTGCAACCCCATGGACTATAGCCCGCCAGGCTCCTCCATCCATGGGATTCTCCAGGCAAGAATAGTGGAGTGGGTGCCCATGCCCTCCTTCAGGGGATCTTCCCGACCCAGGGATTGAACCCACGTCTCTTATGTCTCCTGCATTGGCAGGCAGGTTCTTTACCACTGGCGCCATCCAGGAAGCCCCACAACAGGGATAATTGTGGGAAAGAACTTCTCTACATGGAGCCAAGATCTTCTCCTCTGCAGTCCCTCCATTGCTGCTCTCTGGGACTACAAAGAGTTTCTCTAAACCCTGGGCCATATGAGAAGCCCTCCAATAATGAAAGATACCTCATTATTAGAATCCTTATGAAGACTGTTCCTACTGTCCTCATTCCACTCTGGGCAAATAATACACTGAGAAACCTGTACCAGGGGATTTCCTAGGGGCACAAAACCCAAATCCCTATGAGTGGATATAGTTTCAGCAAACCACACTCAAATGAATACTACGCAATTATTAAAACAATACATAGGCAGATGACATTCAAATATAAAATAAGCATGCAAAATAATGGTGGGTAAAAAGGTCATTAAGAGAAAAAGCATACTTATGAATATATAAAAAGGGCATATTATCACAAATTAGAAGTGAATTTGGAATGATGAGAGTATAACTTCATCTCATTAGGTTGTTTCTCTAAGAAACTGTTTAAATGTGTAACAAAAATCAATAATAATAAAAACAATAAAAAGTTATATTCTCCCAAGCATTCACAGCAGTGCTATTCATAATAATCGGGGCCTTAGAAAGCATCACTATGAACAAAGCTAGTGGAGGTGCTGTTTCAAATCCTGGAAGCTGATGCTGTGAAAGTGCTGCACTCAATATGCCAGCAAGTTTGGAAAAGTCAGCAGTAGCCACAGGACTGGAAAAGGTCAGTTTTCATTCCAATTCCAAAGAAAGGCAATGCAAAAGAATGCTCAAACTACCGCACAATTGCACTCATCTCACACGCTAGTAAAGTAATGCTCAAAATTCTCCAAGCCAGGCTTCAGCAATACGTGAACTGTGAACTCCCTGATGTTCAAGCTGGTTTTAGAAAAGGCAGAGGAACCAGAGAGCAAATTGCCAACATCCGCTGGATCATGGAAAAAGCAAGAGAGTTCCAGAAAAACATCTATTTCTACTTTCTTGACTATGCCAAAGCCTTTGACTGCGTGGATCACAATAAACTGTGGAAAATTCTTAAAGAGATGGGAATACCAGACCACCTGACCTGCCTCTTGAGAAGTCTGTATGCAGGTCAGGAAGCAACAGTTAGAACTGGACATGGAACAACAGACTGGTTGCAAATAGGAAAAGGAGTACGTCAAGGCTGTATATTGTCACCCTGCTTATTTAACTTATATGCAGAGTACATCATGAGAAACGCTGGACTGGAAGAAACACAAGCTGGAATCAAGATTGCCGGGAGAAATATCAAAAACCTCAGATATGCAGATGACACCACCCTTATGGCAGAAAGTGAAGATGAGCTAAAAAGCCTCTTGATGAAAGTGAAAGAGGAGAGCGAAAAAGTTGGCTTAAAGCTCAACATTCAGAAAATGAGGATCATGGTATCTGGTCCCATCACTTCATGGGAAATAGATGAGGAAACAGTAGAAGCAGTGTCAGACTTTATTTTTGGGGGCTCCAAAATCATTGCAGATGGTGACTGCAGCCATGAAATTAAAAGACGCTTACTCCTTGGAAGAAAAGTTATGACCAACCTAGATAGCATATTCAAAAGCAGAGACATTACTTTGCCGACTAAGGTCTGCCTAGTCAAGGCTATGGTTTTTCCTGTGGTCATGTATGGATGTGAGAGTTGGACTGTGAAGAAGGCTGAGGGCCGAAGAATTGATGCTTTTGAACTGTGGTGTTGGAGAAGACTCTTGAAGGTCCCTTGGACTGCAAGGGGATCCAACCAGTCCATTCTGAAGGAGATCAACCCTGGGATTTCTTTGGAAGGAATGACGCTAAAGCTGAAGCTCCAGTACTTTGGACACCTCATGCGAAGAGTTGACTCATTGGAAAAGACTGATGCTGGGAGAGATTGGGGGCAGGAGGAGAAAGGGGACGACTGAGGATGAGATGGCTGGATGGCATCATGGACTCGATGGACGTGAGTCTGAGTGAACTCCGGGATATGTTGATGGACAGGGAGGCCTGGCGTGCTGCGATTCATGGGGTCGCAAAGAGTCAGACACAACTGAGCAACTGAACTGAACTGAACTGATGAAAGCATAAACAGAATGTAAATCCACAGAATGGAATATCATTCTGTAATAAAAAAGAATGAAGCACCAATATCTGCTATGAGTTGGATGAACCTAGACAGTGTTGGTCACTCAGTCATGTCTGACTCTTTGCCATCCCATGGACTTTAAAAGCCCGCCGATCTTCTCTCTCCATGGAATTCTCCAGGCAAGAATGCTGGAGTGGGTTGCCATTTCCCTCTCCAGGGGATCTTACTGACCCAAGGATTGAACTCAGTCTCCTGCACTGCAGGCAGATTCTGTATCATCGCAGCTACCAGGGAATGAGCACTGACTACTAACAGGTAATGGGTTTCTTTAGGGGCTGATGAAAATGTTCCTTATAAGATACTGGTGAGAGGAACTCTGCAATGTAAATACACTAAAAACACTGAAATTTACACTTTAAAAAGGCTGAATGGGGAATCTTACGTTATTTTAATTCTGTCTCATTAAAACTATATATAATGACAAAATACATATCATTATATATATATATGCTATCAATTTTATAAACTATATTGACACCCACAAGTACTTTATACTATTAGAAGACTGACAATATCGTAGCTAGTCATGGGTACAATGCACAAGAGGCCTGGATTACTAAAGAAAAAACTAAAAACCAGAGGGCTGAAATTAAGAATTACTCATTCCTGTGCTTAGAGTCACTGAAACGTACAGTTAAATATGGTTAAAATAGTATGTTTTACATTATGTGACTTTTAACACAATAAAAAACATTTTTAAAAAAGGAATTACTCATTCTTTCTATTATCCAATTATTAATTTATTTACTGTGTGCTTACTTGGTCCCAGAAATTATATTAGGTGCTGTGGATACAAGGGTGAATCTGATGTGACCCTCGCCTTCACAGGGCTCTTGGTCTAACAGAAGAGCTTGAGATGAATAATCGCTTGCGTAAATATAAAACTTGCATGTAACATGGGGCATAAGGTGAAAACCTGGGTTCCATGATGGAATATAACAGGCAGCCCTGATTTAGATGGAGAATGGGGCAACAGCCTCCTTGAGGAAATTACACTGAATCTGAAAGCAGGAAGATTGGAAACTTAGGCAAGTGAACAGTGGGGATAAGAGTATCCCCCAGGAGGAACAGCAGTGCGAAAGTCCTCAGGCAGAAAAAGAACCTGTCACAGGCGAGGAACCCATGAAGGCCAGCTGCAGTCAGAGGAAGGTAAGCAAGAAGATGACTGTCACAGAACCAGGATGACAAGGAAGCAGAGGTCCATCTAGGCAGGCCTTTCTGGGGATTCTCGCTCCCTAACCTGGGTACAAAGGGAAGGAATCTGAGTATTCCAGCAGGGAAGTAACATAACCAATTTGTGTCATAAAAGCATCACCCAACTCCCTCCATGGAGGCGGGACTGGAGAAAAGCAAAGAGGAACTTGGGAGACCAGCTAGGAGGCTCTGAGGGTAATGGGGGTGGAAAGGAAGAGAAGGCATTTTCAAGGTCAGTTTGGAGCTATGGAGGTCATAGTGTATTCTATTTCACAACTCAAATGTACACATGTGGGGGGAAAATGTCTTCCGGAAAGGACAAAGCACAAAAAGTAGAGATTACTTTGCCAGAATCCCAGCTAGACTCATTAGCACCTATCCAATACTAAAAACCCACACCCTACAGAACACTTCAAACTACTTCTGAAAGCCCAGAAGGTTTTCTATAGAACTAACACTTGAACCCAAATTATCCCTAAGCTTCTTGCAAGGTTTTTTTCTTACCAGCGAGTATTCAGAGTGTCAAAGAAAGCCTGACAGTGAAGTAGAAACAAAAAGTTCACTGTGATGAATACAGGTAATGCTTGATGTCCTCACTTCAACCCAACTGCAAACTAGCTCAACCTTGGAACATTTTTTCTTTCTGATACAGGAACCATTCTGGGAGAAGAACACCCTGTCTAGCATATGCTCTATTAAAGGCTTCAGTTAAACACACACACACACCAAGAGAGAAAAATGTGCAAAGCATTCCAGATTATTCATGGGCATCTGTCTCCTTACACTGCACTCCAGAGACTGAAGTGGAGCACACAGGCTTTGATGGATATCATGCAGCTTGCAGAGTCAATGAATGACTTTCATTATAATAGGAAAACAACTGCACATTATACACACATTTCCTCTCCTCTTAAAATAAACCCCTGCTACCCACATGGTAAACACACGTCAAACCTACAGACAAACTTCATGTATACGCCTCACAAATCATCTAACACATGAAATCATACAATATAAGGCAAGATACCTATTCAACACCCCCAGAATATAATGGAAGCCAAAAACAAAGATGAATATGACTGTCAATAATTATGCATTCTACAATACAAACTCTTAAGTAGTATTCTCTTCTTTTTCATTTACATTGTGAAAATTAGTTTTGTACTTAAAAATGTAAAATCGGGGCTTCCCTGATGGCTCAGTGGTGAAGAGTCTGCCTGCCAATGCGGGAGTCATGGGTTCGAGCCCTGATCCTGGAAGAACCCACATGCCACGGAGCAACCAAGCGCATGCCCCATAACTACTGAGCCTGTGCTCTAGAGTCTGGGAGTTGCAACTACTAATGCCCATGTGCCCTAGAGCCCGTGCTTTGCAACAAGAGAAGCCACCGTAATGAGAAGCCCGCACACTGCAACCAGAGAGTGGGCCCTGCTCACTGCAGCTGGAGAAAAGACCATGCAGCAGCGAAGACCCAGCACAGCCAAGATAAATATTTTCTAAATGTAAAATGAAGTTTATTATGCTTGATTCATAAAAGGAAAATTGATAAGTTGGACCTCATCAAAATTAAATTTTTTTCTTCTCTGAAAGACTCTCTTAAAAAGATGAAAAATCCAACAGGGAAAAAGTATTTCTAATCATACATCCAACAAAAGACTTGTATCTAGAATAAATAACTCCCCAAACTGAAGATTAAAAAATATCCAATTCAAAAATTGGCAAAAGATATGATTGACATTTCACCAAAGAGGATATACAGATGGCAAATAAGCACATGAAAAGATGTTCAATATTATTACCCATTCAGTTCAGTTCAGTTCAGTCGCTCAGTCGTGTCCGACTGTTTGCGGCCCCATGAATCGCAGCACGCCAGGCCTCCCTGTCCATCACCAACTCCCGGAGTTCACCCAAACTCACGTCCATCGAGTCAGCGATGCCATCCAGCCATCTCATCCTCTGTCGTCCCCTTCTCCTCCGGCCCCCAATCCCTCCCAGCATCAGAGTCTTTTTACCTGCACCTCAAAACAAACAATCTCATAGAAAAAGAGATCCAATCTGTGACTATGGGAAGCGGGGGGAAGATGGTCAAAAAGTACAAACTTCCAGTTATAAGTAACTACTAGGGATGGAAAGTATAACATGATAAATATAATTTATACTGCTATATGTTAGACATGAAAGTTAAGATGATAAATTCTATGAGTTCTCATCACAAGGTTTTTTTCTATTTCTTTAGTTTTCTCTCTATATGATGATGGGTGGTCATTAACTTATTGTAGTAAGCATTTTATGATGTATATAAGTTGAATCATTACACCGTACACCTTATACAGCACCGTATGTACATTCTATCTCAATAAAACTAGAAGAAAAAGAAACTAAAGACAAATTTTTAAATTGTTTTTAAAATGTAAAATAAAATGATACTGTTTAACCTCAGGGAATGGTGTCATCATTTCTATCTGTATCGCTGTTAAGGCCTTTGGCATCTTTGAAGTTCTAATGATATATTACAACACATCATACGTACACAACTGCCTGCCAGCATCTCCAATGCTTCTGGTCTTCTTTGGCATCTTGAATGTTAAGACTCAGCTCTTTGAAGAAGCCTTCCCTCACCGTTTATGGTAGAGTGGACCCTCTATCCACTGACCTCTCTGCCCACTGTCCTGTGTACACATCTCTCTCTAGATTCACAGCTGCCTCAACAGACTTTATTTTCTTGGGCTCCAAAATCACTGCAGATGGTGACTGCAGCCATGAAATTAAAAGATGCTTGCTCCTTGGAAGAAAAGCTATGACCAATTTAGATAGCATATTAAAAAGCAGAGACATTACTTTGCCAACAAAGGTCCGTCTAGTCAAGGCTATGATTTTTCCAGTAGTCATGTATGGATGTGAGAGCTGGGCCATAAGAAAGCTGAGCGCAGAAGAATTGATGCTTTCAAGCTGCGGTGTTAGAGAACTCTTGAGACTCCCTTGGACTGCAAGGAGATCCAACCAGTCAATCCTAAAGGAAATCAGCCCTGAATATTCATTGGAAGGCCTGATGCTGAAGCTGAAACTCCAATACTGTAGCCACCTGATGTGAAGAACCAACTCATTAGAAACAACCCAATGCTGGGAAGGATTGAAAGCAGGAGGAGAAGGGGATGACAGAGGACAAGATGGTTGGATGGAATCACCAACTCAATGGACACGAATTTGAGCCATCTCCGGGAGATGGTGAAGGACAGGGGAGCCTGGCGTGCTGCAGTCCATGGGGTCGCCAAGAGTTGGATACGACTGAGCGAATGAGCAACAACCCTTCAGACCAGGGCCTCCCAGGACATAACACAGAACCTATCACAGGAAAGGTTCTCAAACACCTGTGGAATGACTTGAATAAACAGACAGATCTACCCAACCTCTAACTTTTAATTTTTTCCACCTAAATGTTAATGACTCTCAATGACATTTCAGACAACTGCCCATTCCAACCACCTCCTCCCCAACCACCATTTCCTTCTGTTTCCTGACAGGTGATTTCTGGTTTGAAGTACTACACTGCTTACGGCGTGTTTATGAAAACTAGTTTGAGGAACAAAGTGACGATATTGCTTGCTGTTCAGGTTTGCACACATGGTTTTATAAACAATGGGTTTGAATAGATTAGAAAAGGCCTTGACTCCCAAAATTCACATTCCATAGGGAAAAAAAAAGCACCTGATATCATGTCACCCTATTACTATTAACATTCACATTAGACATCCTTTTTATCAAGAGCTCCCTTCATCATGAAAAAATAAAAAGGATGCCCTTGGAAAGGGCAGAGAGTCCATGAGCTACATTCCTCACTCCAGAATAAATTATTTAGCACCACTTAAACCCTGAAAGCTTTGAGCCACCTATTTTGTGGTTTATGGCACTCTCCTTTAAGTTTACAATTTCCCGACTGTGATGCAACAATTTAATTGCGCAGTACAAAATCAATACAACTGAATTTTACTGCTGGAAGTGACATCATGTAGCGAACTAAAAGATTTTATTCTTCCACTGACATGAGACAATTGTAAAAACTGCTTTTATAAAGAGGCACTTAGGAACCACTCCAAAATTCAGGAATGAATTTTTCCTCCTGGACTTACTGCAGAGCAATGGCCCCGTGTCATCATTAGGAGCCCTGGGGCCTCCTACGTCCCGCCCGCTCAGTGCTAGCTTTGACTTCGCGGTCAAGGGCCTCGGTTTTGAAGCGATCAATATGGCAAGGCAAGGCGCTGTAGAGGCAGTAACAAGAGACAGGCAGCTGGTTGCTGAAACAGGTTTTGTCACTAGTTAAGCGTTTTTATCGGGAATTCGATCGCCTTTTTCGCTCTAAATTATATCACTAGTACAACTATGAGTAGGAAGGTTTGGTGCAGGGGTCAATTTAACTGGAATGACCTGGTACCAGTTGCTTTTGTTGAGTTGGTAAGAGCTGGTGGTGTTCAAAGCACAGCAGCAGACGATCTGTAAGTTGCAACCCACTGGAAAACGCAAGAAGACGGAAGGACAGGTAATTCATTTAGACTAGAGCGAACACTGATCATCTACTCGGGCCAAGGTCCACTGCAGTTGATAGATAGCCTGAAGACGCAGAAGCAGAAGGGCGGGTTGCACGGGTCTCAAGCCTTAGATTCAACAAGCTTCCCGAGTACCTTCAACGCACCTGCACCTAACTCACGTCCCTGCACCTGTCATTAGGAAGGCTCGTTTCCCTTTCCACTGCTCAGAGCAACCAACAGGGAAAAAAGAAAAGGTTTTTTTTTAAAGCAGTGCTAGACCTAGTGCTAGACCAGAAGGGAGCGTTTATCAGCCTATCAGCCGCCCCATTACTCAACAGACAATTAGGGTTCCCTCCATCCAGCCCTCAGTCCACCGCGCACCCCGCAAGGACAAGAGGTTAGATCCGGCGGCAGCCAAGGCCAGGCCTGGGCGGCAGCTCCAGGGAGCCCAGCCTCCCGGCGAAGCGGGAGATGCTCGGGCGCTGCCTCCTGCCACACTCGCTAGCGGTGCGGATTCGGCCTGCGCCGGGGCGGGGAAGCCGGGCCTCCCGCCCGCTCAGCATCCCTCGTCCGCCCGCACCCATGGCACCCACCTTGGGCGTGCGGATGTGCTCCATGGTGGGACCGAGTCCGCAGGTCCTGGGCGGGCGCGGCCTCCGGCACCTGCGCGCGTCCGCAGAGCGGCGGTAGGGGTGCGGGGAGGGGGCTTCGCGCCCGGGAGGGGGCGGGCCGCGGGCTGGCTCCGCCCCCAGGTGCGGCGGCGCCCGCGCGAGGCTGGCGTGCGGGGCCCCGGGCGCCCGCGCGGCCCTAGAGCGCGCGGCTCTGGCTTCAGCCACCCGCGCCGCCCGCCGCCGCTTCGGCGCCCCTGGCCGGGCTGGGGTCGCGGGAGCCAGCGCCGCTCGCCTCCCCCAAAGAAGGCCAGCCGGCGTAGGACTGTGGGGGTCACTGTTCCCCGAGACACAATGAGGGCCTTGTGTCGGGTGTGGCCTCTTGGAGGACAGAAGGGGCCAGGCGCTGCTCCACACCTCCCGTCGGCTTCCTTCCATAGCGTCCCGGCATAGGTGGGACTTCAGGGTGGGCCAGGAAAAAACGCTGCCACGAGCACTCCAGATGCAGTGTGGCCTGGTGGGCTCTGTTTCAGCACAGCCCAGCCGGCAAGGCACTAGGGACGAAGCTGGAAATGTAGCAACAGTGTTAGCGCCCTAGAACGCGCTGTTCACTCAGGCATCTCACATCAACCTGTGACTTCACTGTTGGAAGTGATGCTTTCCCCTGGCACTAAATTGGGTTCTCATTTGCCATCCTCACTTAGCTCTAAAGGAACTGAAAGATACAGACACAAAGCATCCATTATATAAGGGCTTCCCAGGTGGCTCAGTGGTGAAGAATCCCGCTGCTGATGCAGGAGACGCGGGCTGGATTCCTGCATCAAGAAGAGCCTCTGGAGAAGGAAATGGCAACCCACTTTAGTATTCTTGCCTGGAAAATGCCATGGACTCGGGCGCCTGGCAGGCTATATGTAGTCCCCTAGGGTCTCAAAGAATCTGACAGGGCTGAGCACGTGCACACACACCCCCCACATTCATTACAAGGTATTATTTTTTCATTTATGAATTTGGAAAAGTCAAAGAGAAGAAATGTGCCCCATTCCTGCCTTTTTTCCCTTGCAAACTTGTGTGTAAAGTTTCACCATAACTAATATTTCACAAAACTGTTCATAGTTCTTAGAATAATATCTATCCAATTTTTTTTCTAGCTCCTACTCATCTCCCTTTCTACCTGGCTTGTAAATTTTTTAGCTAGAGACATTGATTGTTTATCTCTTTTTTTGTCCAGTACATCCTAGGCACATTGCATTGCAACCTTCCAAATAAATGTTTACTTAATCAATACGATGTTGCACCTGTTTTTAAACTTCCAGGTCCTCTTCACATACCTTTTATCATTTCATCCTCCTCCCACTCTGGGAGGCAATAAGAACAAGTTCAGTAAACTGATGTTTGCATATGGCAAAACTGACCGAGGGTATAATTTCTTATTACAAGAACAACAAGAATAGTGTCAGGAGCTCTCTGGTTTCCATTCAGCCTCTGACTTTGGGCTCCTCATTTATGAAATGAGAAAGTCACAAGCTTACATAATCTCAAAGGTAGCTTCCATCTCAGAATTCTATCAGTGCTAGGAATTCTATATCCATTCTGAGGGGATACATTCTGAAAGATAATAACCTTGGAATTATGTGATTTCAGGATTTTTCTGTGTCTTATAGTGACGAATTTTTGCATATAAGTCTTTTGGACCTTACATATTAGCATAGTTGTTTTAAAGCACCCAAAACAGAAATTGGTGAGTAGAAAGATATAAATCTGAAAAATATAAATAGCCTAGTGCTAAGAAAAATTTCCAGGTTGGCTCACAAAAACAGCTGCCATTCATCATAGCTATAAAATCAGCATTAGGTGAAAAATGAGTCAAGAATAGCATTCCATTTATTAGGATAAGTTAACATAGAATAGGCTAGAAATAAAAATAAGGAAAGAAATCTCAATAAGTAAGTAAACATTTGGGTTTGATCTAATAGTTCCCTGAAGAATCCTCTTTGACTTCACCCCCAGCCCCAATCGTTATCTGGCTTATTGGATCACAAGCTGTGTTAACCCCAGTCAGCCACACTGCACTTTCTGATGCTTAAACTGCCTCCTACCCCATGTTTCACTGATTCTCTGAACCACCAGCCCGTGGGGCAGAAGAAATTGAACAAAGCAGCAAGAGTTGGAGGGCAGTGGGGAGTGAGAGAAGAGACTACATCATTGAAGTGGCTGACTATGTTGATCTGAGCTAGGGCAGAAAGTGTAACCAGCCATTCATTTGGTTAAGAAACACTGATATGAACTGACTGATGGTCATGCACAAGGTACCAAGGCAGAAGCTGGGAAATTGAAGGGAGACCCAGAGGAGGAAGATAGGAAGTTCCACAGCAGTGATAAGGGTAACATCAAGGAGGTGAAAAGTAGACCGATAAGATGGCAGCAGAGCCTGTGGAAATGCCAAAAGTAGCCTCAAGGGAGACTGATCCACTTCCTACATTTGTCATATTAATTATACAGAAAATAACAAGTGAACCCAGGGTCATATTCTTAATTCCTCAAGTATGATACTGGTGTGTTTGTGATGAACCACAGGCCATTTGGATTAACGTTGCCTCTCTGTGTCTTGACAGAATAGAAGACCTCAATGGTATTGTGTATTACCAAACTTCTCCTGGAGAACTTCTTCTTTAGAAGTTTTTATCACACAGATATTCTAGTTGCAGATAATACTGCTATTGGAATTTTTAAATCCAAACTTGATATTCACTGGGAACTTTCCGAAAATGCTGTGATCTTCAGCGACCCGAGGAGATTTGGAGACATATCAAACACTTGGAAGACGTTTTCCGGAATTCTTATATTTCTCCTGAGGCAGCTAAAACTTCTGATTTGGAGTGAAGCCAAGAGCTCTTTCCTCAGGAGGGTAGTATTGCTAATGATTACAAACTCAGGAAAATCCTATTCCACACTAATAAGCCCCAGCTGTCCATGAGGATCTGAGTAGAGGAGGGCACCCATCTCTGTAGAAGCCAAGTCTTAGCTTGAAGCAGGCTAGATACCCAGTAGGATCAAGTGAGAGCTACATTTGGGGTTCTGCAAAGAAACAGCATCCTCACTTCCAGGACTTTCATAAAGTCGTTGATGCCAAATACCGATGTCTTCTTTGCCCTTGCTCTATGCCAGATATAGAAAACAAGCGGTCTGTGGATTGCAGGCAGCTCTGCCCTTTTTCTAGGAACCAAAGGGGAACCTCTGGGCCAGCATAGAAGGAGTGCTAACTCTGTGAACAGGCAAGGTTTTAAAATAGAATGTTGGGCCCAGAACCACCGTGCTCCCCTGACATCAAGCCCTGATGCTAAGATATACTTTTCATTTTGATCCCATTTTCATCTATAATAAGTTTCCCTCTCTCTCTTTAGATGGAGTTAGATACATGTGTGGGGCAGGTTGATAATCATCGCAGGCTCCCTAATCATCAGACTTTTGCAAGTATCTATGCACGGTTCAAATTTTTGTAAATTCAGTAGGTTCATCAGCTTCTATGAAAGTATTTGTAGTAATTCCAACAGAGCCCTATGGGGCCAGGATTCTTTCTGCCTGCCAACAATCTGGAAGCTTCTGAGCCCCAGCTCCAGTTCACTCAAGACTTCCATGACACATTTTGATTAGTGAAACAGAACATTAGAAACATTAGAGATCAAAAATAAATAGAATTTTTAAATAAAATGTGGTGTGGCTCTATATGAAATACTATATGAGCTTGAAAGCTTTTTCCCAAAGGATATTTAATGACATAGAAAGATGCTCATAACAAAATTTTAAGCCGAAAAGCCAGATACTAAACTGTATATACAGTGTGATCTGAGTTGTTTTTCAAAACGAGTGTGTATGAATGGATAACCCACAAGGACCTACTGTACAGCACAGGGGACTCTGCTCAGTGGTATGTGGCAGCCTGGATGGGAGGGGGGTTTGGGGAGAATGGATACATGTATATGTATGGCCGAGTCCCATTGCAGTCCACCTGAAACCATTACAACCTTGTTAATTGGCTATCCTCAAATATAAAATAAAAAGTTTAAAACAAAAAATCTGAGATCCTAAATGACCATGTGGAGGAGACCTTCCTGACATCCTGAAGCACTTGAATCAGGAATTTTATGTACCAGATTTAAAAATCTTTGTTGTTTTTAATAGCAAAAAAAAAAAGTTCAAAAAAAATGAGTCCATGAGTATGTGTGAAAGTAATAAGAAAAAGTACAGGCATAACAATTACATCTGGGTGGTGGATTTGTGGGAGATTATAATTTTGGTTTTTTATAGTTTACAAATATTTATTTTACATATTTTAACAATTGGAAAGAATGTGTCCTTTAAAAGGTCATTTCAAATAAAAACAAGTAATAATCAATAAGCATGTCAGTGTCAAGAGTCAAAGCAAATTTTTTTGTGGAGAAAAGTTTAGGGTTTTTTTTTTTAACTACTGAAGAGTAGTGTACTACTCTTTTAAGTGTGTACTTCCTAAAATTGCAAGTCAAATGTAATCTCCCTGAAAAGTAATCATTTTTCAAGCATAAAATTGGGCTTATTTTCCATGAGGAAACAATAAAAACAATATCCCGAATGTGCATCAATAGCTGGAAAAAGAAAAGAGGAGGGCACTCCCTCTTGAGCTGTCAGGATTTTGGCAACAATATTTTTGCAACCAAATTAAAAAAAAAACAAACACCCAAAGATTTTTCTATGAAGTATAATTCAGCTTTGAGGAAGGTTCTGTGGTGCTTCAAAGCCAATGTTCTATAAAAATTATTTAACTGATCTTTAACTTTTAGTAAAAATTTGAGATGCGTCTTGGTGTTTGGGTCATACATAATTAATAAAACCTTATCTTAATCCCCCTCTTTTTAAAATTTAGATGCAGATACTAAATACTGACAAAATGCATATAAACACAGATCTTGTAGCCAGGGTAATTTGAGATTTTTAATAGACAGATAAGAGTTGTTCTTGGGTTACATGAAGGTTTCTTGAGATAATGAGTAATTTTGCATGCTGGCCCTGCAAGGAAATTTTTCTATCTCTTCTTTGGCAGAAAGAATATTTTTGTAAAGAAAAATGGTGAACAAGATTCATGCGAGACGGTGAACTAACAAGGATCTGACCTGGATCTAACTTGCTGAGCAGCACCCATGTTTGCTTTCAGATTCGGCATATATGATTGGCTGTCTTGCCATTGTAAAGACTTGCTTCAAGAGCTTGAACAGAGCAGACAGAGGAACCCGATCAGCTGTCCACAAAACCGATCATGTTTATTTTCGATATTTCGTTCCTGACCACTTGGTCACTTTTCAGAGTCTGCGTGAATAATCACCAACTTATGAATGAATGATGGTCCAAAAATCGCACTGTAAGAAGTTGTTTAGTGCTCAGATTTCACAAATGATGACAACTTTTCTGGGTCGTTCCTCAGAAGGTTCTGTAAACAATGGTACTAATCATCCTACTACTTACACTGTATTGCAGTAGTCTCCAACCTTTTTAGCACCAGGGACACATTTTAGGGAAAACAGTTTTTCTATGGACCAGCATGGGTGGGGAAAAGGCTTTGGGATGATTCAAGTGCATTACATTTAAGTATGGAATAACATTTGAGTCCATAATACCTGAGTTCTCCATGGTGGTGGGGGGAGTAATAGACGATCCTCTTCCAATATAAATGATCAATATGAGTTGTGCTGTGCAGCACTTAGTCACTCAGTCGTGTCCGACTCTTTGTGACCCTGTGGACTGTAGCCCGCCAGGCTCCTCTGCCATGGGGATTCTCCAGGCAAGATTACTGGAGTGGGTTGCCATGCCCTCCTCCAGGGGATCTTTCCAACCCAGGGATCGAACCCAGGTCTCCCGCATTGCAGGCAGATTCTTTACCATCTGAGCCACCGGGGGAACCCTCAACATGAGTTAGGTATCCAGAAAAAGGAGTTCCTAATTGATCCATAGAAGCTGTGTTTGTATTATCAGTTACAATACAGACTAATTGAGGGGCTATTTTTAAAAAACATAGGATTTAGGCAAAACAGGCTATTCATAATAGCTGATCGAGCTCTCCAATAAGCAGGGCTCTCAAATGCGAGAAGCTGATCTGCCTAAGAGCGTTGACCTCTAGGGCCAGACTGCCTGGGCTTGAATTCAGACTCTCCCACTTATGTAGGGAATAAGCCTGGGAAGTGCTTACCTTCTCTGTGCCTCAGTTTCCTCACCTGTAAAATGGGAATTAATGACTGGATTGTTATGAGGAATCCAGGCATAGTGATTTCAAAGCAATTGAAATACTGCCTGTCACCTGTAAGCTCTTGAAAACCCCTCTTCTTGGGCCCATCTCCTCTTCCACCTCACTTCTCATTTCTAACTCAAAATAGGCAGAAAGCAAAACATAACAGTTCTCACTAATCGGCACTCATGGTGTTTGAGGGTGGGACAATTAATTCATAGTGCAAGTCTGACCCACAGACCATCTGTTATCCTTGATCTCTGGGCACTAAATACCCATGGAACACCCCACTCATTGTGACATTCAAAAATGGTGTCCCTGAGGCTTCCCTAGTGGCTCAGTGGTGAAGAATCACCTGCCAATGCAAAAGTCATGGGTTCTGTCCCTGATCCGGGAAGATCCCACAGAGCAACTAAGCCCGGGGACCACAACTACTCTGTGCTCTAGAGCCTGGAAGCTGCAACTGCTGAGCCCACATGCTACAACTGCTGAAAAAGCCCATTGCACCCTGGAGCCTGGGCTCAGCAACAAGAGAAACCACTGCAGTGAAAATCCCAGGCACCACAACTAAAGACCCAGCACAGCCAAAAAGAAATAAAAATGGTGCCCCTCCCCAACAATATTCACAAATACCTGCTCATTCCAAATGCCCACCTGAGTTAAGGATCACAGTCGATACTTATCACTTACTTTAATAGGTGTCAGTTGAAGTTTAAGGGGGAAAAATGGAAAGGGTGGTAGATGAAATAGACAATAGTGACATTAACAACTACTGTTTGTCGAGTCCTTACTATGTGATAAATCTCATAACAGGCCCATAAGGAGAAGAAGAAATGAAGATTTTAAATGTTAAAAAACTAACCCGGATCACAGAGGTGTCAAGGTGATATCAGAATTTGAATTCATGGTTCTTTTACACCATATCTTGCTTATCAACTAGGTAGCTTACTGCTTTAAGTCAATGCCAGAACAATGCCATCAGTTTGACCAAAGACCAGATTTTGTGCAACATTAACACACTCGTCTATACATCTATATGGTAGGCATTAAGCATGTTTTTGCTCATCCTGAGCTCTGGACTCTTGACTTTAAAGATCAGGTAGAGTTCAAACAGTTTGTAGAAAAATATAGATAGCAATACCTGTAAGACTTCCTATGAAATTCACAAAAATTGCCTGGAGACTAATTGAATTCTCAGTCTGTAAAGTAAGAGGAGTGTAAGTCAGAAGTCTCTGGGTCTTTCTAGCCTGTGGATATGACTTCCACTGGCTCATGTCTCCATTTGCCCAGACAGAAATTCCTGTCTCCACTAACATTCCCCCCAGTCATGTCTAGACATTCCTAAAGGCTTGCTGGATACAGCCAGGAACACCTGTTCTCCTCAAGCTCCACTCCGGCTGCTGTCTTATGAAAACCCCACCTGGGAGATAACCTCTTTATTGCCATTGCTACTGGAGCTGTCAGTGAGAAGGTTAATACACATGCCATGAGATTCATTTCCTTGCACTTCCAGGCTGACCATTTGGAAGGGCAGGGGCTTTGCTGGGTTTCCCACAGAGGTAGTCAGGATGCCTCTCTCCCCAGTTCCGGGTCACATTTTTCTGAATTGCAAAGCAGCTCTGCTTGAGTCCAGAGTCCATAGAATTTCTCACGAAATCCTTTAGTTTGAGGCTCATCCATCTTTCCTTTGGGCTTCCCTGGTGGTGCAGTAGTAAAGAATCTGTCTGCCAGTGCGGGAGATCCACGTTCTATCCCTGAGTCAGGAAGATCGCCTGGAGGAGGAGATAGCAACCTGCTCCAGTATTCTTGCCGGGAGAATCCCATGGACAGAGGAGTCTTGTGGGCTACAGTCCACAGGGTCACAAAGAGTCAGACATGACTGAGCAACTGAGCATGCATGCATGCATCTTTCCATTGATATTCAAACCTGGCTGATGAAATAATATGTCAGTCATGAATTCTGCTGTCTTTGCCTCTAAAGAAAATGAAAGCAAAACCCCTTATTTTAGTGGCTAACTTTACGTGTCTGCTTGAGCAGGCTAAGTTATCCAGTTGTGGGGTCAAACAGCAGTCTACTTGTTGCCATGAAGGCAACTTTTTTTTTTTAGCTGTGATTAACATTTAATTCAGTAGACTTTGAGAAAAGCAGATTACCTTCAATAATGTGGGTGGGCTCCATCCAGTTAATTGAAAGCCTTAAGAGGAAAGACTGAGGTCCCTAAAGAGCAAAAAATTCTGTCTCCAGACTGCCTTTGAACTCAAGACTGCAACGACTCCTGCTGGAATTTACAGCCTGCTAGCCAGCCCTGCAGATTCTGGACTCCTAGCCCCACAATCACATGAGCCAATTCTTCAAAATAAATCTAGACCTAAATACAGAGATACCATAGATATAGATATGAAATTGATATAGGGAGTACATATAGGATAATAGGATATCTTAATAGGATAATAGGGAAGAGGATAATAGAATATATACAGGATATTAAGATTACAAAATTAACATATAACTATGTGTATATAATATATCCTGTGATATCTTCTATATATTAATTATATATGTATGATATCTTCTATACATTTACTATATATATCTCCTGTTGATTCTATTTCTCTGAAGAACCATGACTAATATACTTATTCTCTTACAGAGGATCCAAAAGTACTCAACCAGAGCAACTCAAAAGATGCTCAGAGACTGCACCTGCTTGCAAGGTCAGCAAACCAGACGTTGATCAATGACCACACTGAGGTCCTCTGAAGCTCTGTTTTATGTCGTAGGTAATGATTTGTAGGAGATCGAAGGTGGGTTGGGGGCTCAGTCTCGGTTTCTCTCACCTGGGGCAAGCATTGCTAAGGAGATCCCCCCGCACTGGCCTTGCTGTTCTTCCCCACCCAGTTGGCACGGTGTAATGGCTTCTTCAAGAACCTTCCTAGCACTGCGATTTGTACTTCCACCACTACTATAATTAGCTAACCTTTATTGACCGTTTCCTCTTTCACCCAGATGTCAGCTGGGATATGCTCACTCTCTGAGATCAAATTAGCTGGAACCCACAGTCCAGGCCCCATGCAAGCCCACATTTCTGCAGATTTTTTAAATTAAATTTATTTATGTTTTTATTGAAGGATAATTGCTTTACAGAATTTTGTTGTTTTCTGTCAAACCTCAACATGAATCAGCCATAGGTATACATATATACCTCTCCCTTTTGAACCTCCCTCCCATCTCCCTCCCCATATCACCCCTCTAGGTTCATACAGAGCCCCTGTTTGAGTTTCCTGAGCCTTACAGCAAATTCCCATTGGCTATCTATTTTACATATGGCAATGCAAGTTTCCATGTTACTCTTTCCATACATCTCACCCTCTCCTCCCCTCTCCCCATGTCCATAAGTCTATTCTCTATGTTTATTTCTCCACTGCTGCCCTGAAAATAAATTCTTCAGTACCATTCTTCTAGATTCCGTATACGATATTTATCTTTCTCATTCTGACTCACTTTACTCTGTATAAAAGGTTCTAGGTTCATCCACCCAATTAGAGCGGACTCAAATGCATTCTTTTTTATGGCTGAGTAATATTTCATTGTGTATGTATACCACAACTTCTTTATCCATTCATCTGTCGATGGACATCTAAGTTGCTTCCATGTTCTAGCTATTTTAAATAGTGCTGCAATGAACAGTGGGATACATGTGTCTTTTTCCATTTTTATGCAGATTTTTATATGAGGAGGAAAGTCAACAGGGGCTTTAGGGTCCTATTGCTTCTCTATCATGGCTTGTCATCTTAGACTTGTAACTCAATTCTTCCTCTATTTCTTCATAAAACATCTCAGATCAAATATTTGAGATGATATGTAATGATACTGAGGATATATTGTTTTAATTTTTCTAGTTGCTTATGGCACATTACCC
Organism: Budorcas taxicolor; assembly: GCF_023091745.1. Classification (NCBI taxonomy): domain Eukaryota; kingdom Metazoa; phylum Chordata; class Mammalia; order Artiodactyla; family Bovidae; genus Budorcas; species Budorcas taxicolor. Next base: position 19,226,945 of record NC_068933.1, on the reverse strand, counting down.
AGCACAGTACTGCTGCTGCTAAGTCACTTCAGTAGTGTCCAACTCTGTGAGACCCCAGAAACTGCAGCCCACCAGGTTCCCCTGTCCCTGGGATTCTCCAGGCAAGAACACTGGAGTAGGTTGCCATTTCCTTCTCCAATGCATGAAAGTGAAAAGTGAAAGTGAAGTTGCTCAGTTGTGTCCGACTCTTAACGATCCCATGGACTGCAGCCTACCAGGCTCCTCCATCCATGGGATTTTCCAGGCAAGAGTACTGGAGTGGGGTGCCATTGCCTTCTCCCAGCACAGTACTACCAATCTAAAAACACATATCAATGTAGTGAATAATATTTGAGACATGAATTATTCATATTCATACTTGAGATATGAATTTTTTCCTTACATTTCCTTTTACCATTATCTTTCCTCCCACTACTCAAGCAGCTGTAGTACCTTTCACTTAAAAGGAGGCCGGATAAAAACTAGACCTCACAAGCCCTTGAATAGCAGAGATTGAGCTGAGAGCCACAATACCTGGAAAAAAACGATTTCTCGATTACAAAACGGAGCTTTAATTATCAACATCCAAAGCCCGAGGGAGAAAAAAATAAAGTTTACCCTCAAACAATATATGGTGAAGAGAAGGATGAAGAGTCCATAATCAGCCACACAAGAAGAGGATGAAAGACTTTTCCTGCCGTGGGAAAGAACTTCAAAGGGGAGCGAAGAGGCGGAGGGTGAGTCTGTGAGTGTTTGGTGCTTCACTTCCCGCCGAGGCTGAGTCCATGTGGTGAAGACAACTGGAAACCCAAGAAGGGTTTAGAGAACCCGAGGTGGGAAAGGACTAGCTCTTCCCTCTCAACGCAAAGCCTGGGAAGCCTGTGCATCTCTTAGAGAAAGTAGCACCAGCAAAATCTGAGAGATGCCCATACAGCTGGCCCAGGAGCAGCCTCAGGGGCCACCAGGGTTTCATGGGGACAGAGACAGAGAACTAAGACAGCCCCTGAGAGCAGGGTGAGGATGACACCCAGGCCAGGGGACATGAAGGAATCTGGGATCTCCACCCCAGTGAGCAGGACCCAGAGTGACCTGCATGGAACAGATCATCAGGAGGGTTATTGGGAGAACAGTGGTCCCTTGAGCACAAGCAGGTACATCCAGAGGCAGATGGGAGAGGGTGAAGCTCAGCATCATTTCAGAGATGGACACAGGCTGACTGAGGACCCAGCATCCTCTTCTCCTGACCTGGATGATTGTTAAAGTCTCTTCATTCTGAAATTCTGGTCACTGCCTGGGCAGAAAGGAGGAAAAGAGTTGAGGAAGCATAGGCAATGAGTGAGGGCAAAATCTCAGGTGGCGCTAGTGGTAAAGAGCCCACCTGCCAATGCAGGAGACATAAGAGACGTGGGTTCAATCCCTGGGTCAGGAAGATACCCTGGAAGAGGGCACGACAACCCCCACTCTGGTATTCTTGCCTGGGAAATCCCATGGACAGAGGGATGTGGTGGACCACAGTCCACAGCGTTGCAAAGAGCTGGACATGACTGAAGCAACTTAGTATGCAGGAAATGATTGAACGATCACCACCATCTATGGAGTTTTACCCTAACTGAGCTAACCCTGAGTCAGATTATTTTTGTCACTGTTTATTAAAAAAAAAGGACACACAAAATTTAGTTCTTATAGAGAAATGAAGTTTCAGTTTTGCATACCTGTGCAATATATGGGGAAGGTTTATAAAATTTTTACTTAAAACTTCAGTCATTCCTGCTGTTGAAGTGCCAGTGCATTCACCCCAGGGATTCTCACTGGCCCTTCAACCAGCCTTACTTCTTACCTCTGGTTTTCTTGCTTACATTCACCTCTCTACTCCTTTCCACCTAGTTCGCCTTGGGAATTCCAAGTTCTGCTTCTGCAGGGTGCAGAACAAGTCAACACCAACCCCTACTCTCACCACACACAAACCAGTGAAATCTTGGGCAACACAAAGAATATTCCTATGGAACAAAATCCGTCCCTAGAAGTCACTTTGGTGATGAATGGCATCTTCCTCCTTTACAACTATGTTGGACATGACTGAAGCAGCTTAGCATGCATGCAGGGAGAAATACTGGGCTGGATGAAGACTCAAGATTGCCAGGAGAAATATCAATAACCTCAGATACGCAGGTGACACTACCGTTATGGCAGAAAGCAAAGAAGAACTAAAGAGCCTCTTGTGAAAGTGAAAGAGGAGAGTGAAAAAGTTGGCTTAAAGCTCAACATTCAGAAAACTAAGTTCATGGCATCTGGTCCTATCACTTCATGGCAAATAGATGGGGAACCATTGGAAACAGTGACAGACTTCATTTTTGGGGGCTCAAACTCACTACAGATGGTGACTGCAGCCATGAAATTAAAAGACTCCTTGGAAGAAAAGTTGTGACCAACCTAGACAACATATTAAAAAGCAGAGACATTACTTTGCCAACAAAGGTCCATTTAGTCAAAGCTATGGTTTCTCCAGTAGTCATGTATGGATGTGAGAGTTGGACTATAAAGAAAGCTGAGTGCCAAAGAATTGATGCTTTTGAACTGTGGTGTTGGAGAAGACTCTTGAGAGGGTGGACAGCAAGGCAATCCAACCAGTCCATCCTAAAGGAAATCAGTCCTGAATATTCATTGAAAGGACTGATGCTGAAACTCCAATACTTTGACCACCTGATGTGGAGAACTGACTCACTGGAAAAGACCCTGACACTGGGAAAGGTTGAAGGCAGGAGGAGAAGGGGATGACTGAGGGTGAGATGGTTGGATGGCATCACCAACTCAATAGACATGAGCTTGAGTAATGGACAGTGAGGCCTGGCGTGCTGCAGTCCATGGGGTTGCAAAGAATCGGACATGACTGAGCAACTGAACTGAACTGATGCATCAGTAATGTGCTAGTTGCCTTTTGTACCTTGCCTCTCAATAACTCAAACAAGAAAGCTGAAGGAGGCTCAGAAGGAAAATAGAAAGAGACATAGGTCAGAAATTGAGTGGGCAATATTCGGACACTGTCTCCCTATTCTGAAATCCTGCACTGTTAGCCATTGTACTGCAAATGTTCCTAGTCTTTGCTTAGGTACTTGGTTAACATCCTTGAGGATGAAGTCTTGGTCGTGCCATTTCTTCCAAAGCCTTGGATTCCATCCAGCCTGCTTAGCCTGATTTACTGGTTAACGAAACAGCTGATGGCTGTGGGCTCAGTGTCCCCAACCAGGAAGCTCATTGTTTGCCCTCTCACTTTGGCAACTTGTTCAGTGGTACAGTCAGCCTCACTGCCTCTGAGGCCTGGGGGAGTCTTTTAATTCCCTTCTGATGAGAACAGTCATCTCCTGCTCTGAGTTTCAACTGAAATTTGATAATGAATATTTCCCGTGCATCTCTCTGGAAGCAGTAGCTAATGGGTGGTAGTACTGTTTAATCTTTTTATGTCGCCACCTGTGGACTGCCAGCATCACCCAGAGCAGGCTTCTTGCAGCCTCCTTGGAGGAAAAATGATTCCAAAGGGAATGGGTTTATGCTGGTTCCCAGCCAATGTTCTCACAAAATAGAAGGGGGAAGAGAGTTGTGTAAATGTACGGAATCTTGCAAATTAGTTTGCCCTAGGCTGAAAAAATTGTATGTTCAGAAATGCCTAACAACTCATGAAAAGTAGACACTTCAAATATTTTCTCATTTCTAAGAAGACTGAAGAATAGAACACATTGCATTTAACCTTGGCAACCCAATGATCATTACGAATTTATCTATTTCAACGTCATTTCACTCTGAAGAATTAAGTTTTGAGTGTTTGAAGACAATCTTAGCTAGAAAAAAATCTTTCATGAGTTAATACACTGTGCTGTGATAACAGTCAAGTAGATTAAACTCAAACCCAACTTGATTAATTTCTCTGTTTTAAAAACTCAATCAATTCTAACATAAAATAAAAATTAAATGATAAAAAAATCCCTATTTACCCCAGGTAGGCAAGCTTTTTTAATAATTAATAATCAGTGGTGTAATACACCATAGTATTGGAATGAAAAGAAAAAAACAAACCCTCTCTTTTAAAAAAATTAATTTTATTCATTTATTTATTGGCTGTGTTGGGTCTTCATTGCTGTGCAGGCCTTTCTCTAGTTGTGGTGACTGGGGCCCACTCTCCAGTTCAAGTGCAGGCTTCTCATTGTGGTAGCTTCTCTTGTTGCTGAGCACCCGCTCCAGGCCATGTGGGCTTCAGCAGTTGCGGCTTCCTGGCTGTAGAGCACAAGCTAAACAGTTGTGACCCACAGGTTTAGTGGCTCCTTGACACGTGGGATCTTCCTGGGTCACGGATCAAACTTGTGTCTCCTGCATGGGCAGGCAGATTCTTTACCACTATGCCACCTGAGAAGCCCTGAAAAAAACCTTTTACTGTCATCTCAATAGATACAGAAAATCATTTGACAAAATCCAATATCCATTTCTGATTAAAAAAAAAAAACCTCTCAGCAAACTGGAAATGGACTGGAACTTATTCACTTGATAAAGGGCATCTACAAAAACTATAGCTAATGTCATACTCAGTGATGAAAGATTGAAAGTTTTTTCCCAAAGGTCAGAAGCAAGTCAAGGATATAACTATCCTTTTTACAGTAAGCATTTCACAGTGTAGACAGGGAGCAAATCATCACACTGAACCCCTTAAACTTACACAATGTTATATATTAATTATATTTCAATAAAACTGGAAAAAAATTTAAAAATGGGCAAAAAAATTTGAATAGGCACTTCAAAGAAGATACATGAACAGCAAATAAGCACATAAAAGTTTGCTCAAAATAATTAGTCAATGCAGAAATGCAAATTAAGACATAATAAGATACCACCTCAAACCTATCAGTTCAGTTCAGTTCAGTTGCTCAGTCATGTCCGACTCTCTGTGACCCCATGAATCGCAGCACGCCAGGCCTCCCTGTCCATCACCAACTCCTGGAGTTCACTCAGACTCACGTCCATCAAGTCAGTGATGCCATCCAGCCATCTCATCCTCTGTCGTCCCCTTCTCCTCCTGCCCCCAATCCCTCCCAGCATCAAAGTCTTTTCCAATGAGTCAACTCCTCACACCTATAAAAATGGCTAAAATTCAAAAGATTAACCATACTACACGTTGGCAAATATGTTGCGCAACTAGAATTCTAACACACTGCTAATGGGAATGTAAAATGGTGCAAACGCTTTGGAAAACAGTGTGGTAACCTTTTAAATAGTTAAACATATACCTTCCATTTGACTAAGCCATTCCACTCTGTTAGAGAATTTTAAATGGAGGAAGTCTTGTTCAGGCTTCAGAAGCAGGAAAGCAGGCTCCTGACCCAGATTCCATGCCTGCATGCAAGCGTAGCAAGTCAGGCAGCACTTTAGAAGAGAAAGGGAGTGGGTCTTGGAATTCTTGAGCTCCTAGGGGTCTGTCCAGTCTCCCAGGGGCTAATAAAATCCTGCAACTCACAAGGTGGAACAAACAGCACTGTAAAAGTTAAAAAAAAAAACCACTGCATTTTTGCGTACAAACTGATGACGATACCAGCTTTCAGCCTGGGATTATAAGCATGAGTGCCCCAAACTGCAATTTGAAGTCTGTCATGATGTCAACACATTGCCCAGGACATTTCCCAATTGGAACTCCACATTGCTGTTAACCAGGGACTTCCCAGGGCTGTTTAACTCTGAATGTTGTTCAGCCCAATTTGGTGATGTATATGCTGTTACTTTTCTCTATTGCTTTTATTTCTCTTCTCTTAATGACTGTATATTGCAATTAAGTCAAGTAATCCTCTATTAAATATCACATTTGTTTGTTGGATGTGATGAGAGTGGTTTCTTTTGTTAAACAATCCTCTGAACCTAAAACATAAGTAAAACTTTCAGGAAAACACACTTCCAGGTATTTAAACAAAAGAATGTGTCTATACAAAGATTGGTACATGAATGCTCATGGCATGCTTATTTATAACAGGCAAAAACTAGAAATAACCCAGATATCCATTGCCAGGTGAGTGGGTATAGAAATTGTAACATAACCATACAATTGAATACTTTTCAGCAATTTTTAAAAAATGAGCTATTTTCTCATACAACATGTGTGAATGTCAAAATACTTATGCTGAATGAAAGAAGCCAGACTCTCACCCACCCACACACATACACACAAAGACTAGACACTGTATAATTCTATTTATATAAAACTCAAGAAAATACAGATTAATTTATAATGACAGAAAGCAGAACAGTGGTTGTCTGGGGACTGGGAAGGGGGTAAGCTGGAGGAGAGTAGAGAGAAAAAGAGTCAGAGATGACAAAGGGCACAAGGAAACTCGATTGTGGTGAAGTTTCCATATATGTCAAAACTTATCAAGCTGTAGAACTAGTCAATTACAATGACTGTAGTGCTAGTCAATTACAGCTCAGTGAAGCTGTTATACAAAATCCCTTTTAAATGATTTTAATTTATTCAATTATGGAAAATCTGCGTTTTTCTGTATCCTATATTTTCAAATAAAAAGAGTTAAGTTACTTTTGGAAATGCTTCAAGCAGTCACTTTATAAGGACATTGACACATTTGAATGGGATGACTGAAAATGTAAACCGGTACAGTGAGAGCTCTCAAAGGCAAATCTGTGACAGCAGAAGGTCCCAAGTGTTTCAATGTCACCAGGTGCCAGGAAGCATGCTATCGGTGAAGCATGCAAAGGCTTTGTCCTTAGGGACTCAGGTGATTTGAACAAGAAAGAAATATTGGGCTCCTAAGGAAAAGCCGACCTAGGACAATCCAGGACTGGTAGGTTGGACTGTTGGATTGGAAAAATATAGGCACTGACTGACCGCAAAAGCATGCTCCTAGTCTTCCAGGGCTTGATTGCACTCCTCAGCCAGCCCTTACCCGCCCAGGCAAATAATAAGGGATTCTCTTGGACAAAGTGTATTCTCCTTTGCTCTTCTTTCTCACTCTCTGGAAACAACCACAAAGCCCTGGTCTGGGGTATGAAAATCTGCACAGAGATCCCTGGCATTCCTCGTCCCCTAAAAAGCCCAGAAGCACAAAGGGGACCAGAGTTATCCAAGTGTATGCTCTTGATCTGATTTTTCTGTTTCTGCCACTTTCAAAAAGATTCAATGTGTTATTGGCAACAACACTGTATTTATAAACTTCAAAGTTACTAAGAGACAAGGTCTTAATTGCTTTCACCACACACACACAAAACTGATAATTGTGTCATGTGATTGAAGTGTGAGCTGAGGCTAGGGAGGCAACACAGAAATGTATCAAATCAGCACTGTTGTACCCCTCAAACTTACACAATGTTGTACCTCAATTATATCTCCACAAGAAAGAAAAAGAATCAGTGGGAAAGCTGTGCTGCCCATGGTGGCAGTGGGAAGAGCCACCGTGTACCTGTGGTCCCAGCAGCAGTGCATGCCTGCTAAGTCACTACAGTCGTGTCCTACTCTTTGCAACCCCATGGACTGTAGCCCGCCAGGGTCCCCTGTCCATGGGATTCTCCAAGCAAGAATACTGGCGCAGGTTGCCATGCCCTCCTCCAGGGGATCTTCCCAACCCAGGGATCAAACCCACATCCCTTTTGTCTCTTGCATTGGCAGGTGGGTTTTTCACTACTAGCACCACCTGGGAAGCCCCAGGAGCAAATAACTTTGGCTCCAACTACATATGTGCAAAATGGCGGCTTCAGCAAAGCAAATCAGTGATAAAGATGAGTTGAGGGAATGGAAGGAAATGGCAACCTACTTCAGTAATCTTGCCTGGAAAACCTTTGGACAGAGAAGCCTGGTAGAGTACAGTCCATGGGATCACAAAGAGTTGGACACTACTGAGCGACTTCACTTTCACTTTCTATTCCAGTAGGAGATAGAGATGAATGAATACTGACTGCTCACTGGAGATTCTAGGGTCCAGCCACAAAGGACTTAGCTGTTGCACCAGGATGGGACAATTAACAATAGCCACTGAAGGGCATCCAGCCAACCTCAGAAAACTGGGAGTCATCTAGATCCTAAGCAGATAAAAGTAAAAATTCTCAAGTCTTTCTTTGTAACTGGTTCAGAATTCACTTTTACCTGTTTAAGTTGTCCTAAATCTGTGATTTAGTTGTCCTAAACCTGTGATAAAACTCTGGATGTAAGTATCATAGTTTAAATCATTGTTGCACACAGACTGTCCTGCCAACATGGAAATAGTCTTCATCTGCACTGTCCAACCTGTTAGCCACATGAGGCCACTGAATACTTGCAATGTGATGAGTGTGAATGCTATTGAATTTTTAACTGTATTTAATTGTAGTTTGTATATGAATAGTGACTTGTAGCTAACGGCTACGGTATTGAATTTTTTTCACTTATCCTGAAACAGTCTGCCTTTTAATCGATGGTAGTGTTGCCCTGAGTGAATTTTAAGAAACAAGTTAAATTGCTACAAAGAAAAAACAACAATATTTTTGTGTTCCATATTTGAGAGCATCTCAAAACTGGTACATTTGTTCTTATTCCTGTTGTGTTTTGGGGTTTTGTGAATACTAAGAGAAAATTTTAGAAAAGACACATAGTTGTTTCTTTTCTTTTTAAAGGAAAATCCATTAATTTCATTACATTAGAGAATAGTTTAAATTTTTGCATAGTGAGCAAGAAAGTTATGGCAGATATATGTTATTTTGTTACTCATATTAATTTACATTTGTCCTGGTAACAGAGCAATGGTTTGTTTTTCTGTCAACAGAACAATAGTTTTTGTTTTTGTTTTTGTTTTTATCAATACCTCCCAAACCTATCCACCTCTTTCATTCTGTCCCATCACTTAAACACAGGGAGGAGTAGAAACTTTCTCATCATCCGATCAGAGCCAACCAAGTGAAATGAGATTTTTGTAGGGACTGTAGAGAAAAGACAGCTCATGTTGGCAGGACTGCTGGGAAATAAGCATAATGTGGACCTGGAGGGTCCATGTGAGGCCTGAGGGAATCACCAACAAAAATGAAGTCAGAACCAGAGTTCTTCATTTGTAGAAATAAGCAACTCTCATATAAGGGTTAAGATCTTTACATTTTACTGACTGTGGATTTACTGTCAGCCTTCATGACAAAGCTGGAAAAAGACATGGGTCCATGTCAGTTCATTTCACTTGGTGGCTGCCTGGTAAATATTTGGTGAATTAACCAATTATTCAAATTACCAAATATTTGCTGAACTCAATTCTATAAAGGTGCCAAAAGAAAAGGTCCCTGTCCTCAAGGAGCACTGAACCCTGTTGAGGAAGTTAGACACAAACACCTGCTCGTGCTGAGAGTTGACAACACAAGATTCAGGATCATAAAGAAGCAAGCACAGGGTTAATTGCCAGTTAAGTGATGGGTAATAGGCAATGAAGAATTTCTGAGCAGAAAACAACTATTCAAGCAGAGATGATCAAACGGACATTTTACAGGGGAGATGGTTTGAATTTGATCTTAAAAGACGCCTAAGCAGGCTTCTCCAGTGGTCCAGGGGTTAAGAATCCTCCTGCCAATGCAGGGGACATGGGTTCGTTTCCTGATCCAGGAAGAGCTCACATGCCAAGGGGCACCTACTAAAGCCTATGCACAGCAATGAAGACCCAGCACAGCCAAAAATAATTAAAATTGTAAAAGTTTTTAAAGGTGGCTAAGCTTTGGGTTGAGAAGGGGATGACAGAGGATGAAATGGACATGAGTTTGTGCAAGCTCCAGGAGTTGGTGATGGATAGGGAGGCCTGGCGTGCTGTTGTCCATGGGGTCACAAAGAGTTAGACACGACTGAACACCTGAACTGAACTGAAGCTTTGGTGGATGAAAGTGTGAATGAAGCATACTCTGAAAGGCATGAGAACAGGGAAATGCAGCCGTTTCCTATCTGAGAGTACAGGGAAAATTAGGATGAAATTGCTTACGTCATCAGTAGTCTTTAATGATGAATCTCAGAGAAGCGAAACATCTCAGGTATTCTTCAGGACTTAGGATACTAAAATTTTAAAAAATAGATACACTTCAAGTTTTAAAAGATCAGAATAAAATTGTTTTTTTCTGATTTCCATTACTTGTAAAACTATATTCTCAGGGACTATCATTTGGAAAAGTAATCATCTTTTCCTACTGCTTCAGTTTAAACCAAGTCCCTGTGGTTTTGCATTAAATTTCAATTATTTAAATAAACAACAGACTCATTTCTCTCCTCGTGAATATAAGTGCTCATGGTAATTTTCAACGAGATGTGTGAGAAAAATTCCATATCGTTGGCTTTGACAAGCTAATTTATTTTTTCAACTTCTATGTTTTTCATTGAGATTATGTACCGCATGGGAAATAGTTTTCTCTGTATCTTTCATTTCTCAACAGCCTATCAGGTTTCCAGGTTTTTTCTTTCATCCCAGTAACCTGAGGTCCAGTTTTAGTTTCTGAAGTCCACAAGGAACCTTGATCCAGAGCAGTGCTGCCCAGAACTTGGGCCCTGGTTCCCTGTTTATGTGCCTGTCTGGACATGACAGAAAACTGGTTCTTAGAAGTCGATTGCCTAGTTGTAAAACACATACTTTTCTGCCTAAGAATGAGACCAGGACAAAACCTTTCCATTTGCAGAGGGAGTCTAATAAAAGAAAAACGAAAACTTAAAAAAAAAAAAGTATCTGTAATTGGGAAGGAAAATTGTCATCTTCTTTCCTTTCCAAACAGTGCTGGAGGCATATGTCAATATGTACTAAGAACAGAAAAATGTCTCTTTTTTTTTCTTTTTCTTTTTTAATCCATGTAGTTAGTGTGAGACAGCTGCAAATCCTCACTTTCATGGAAACAATCCCACACCCTTATTCACCCTCAAGCTCTTTTTTCCAACTCAGATCGGATTCTTTTCCCTTTCACAGGCTCATAAAATGTTGAACCTCAGAGATCATTTAGTCTTATTTTATAAACTGAATGAACAGATGAGGATGATACAGGAAAACCATGAGAGAATTTTCCCGTGTATCCTATCTTCTGCCCTTGTATTCATGTACAAATTCAACATACTTCAGTAACATTCAGCTTTCTTAAAAGATCTGCTGGTTTTAAGACTCCACGTCTTGGCACAGGCAGTTCCCTTGCCTAGAACAACCAGCTCTTTCTTAATCAGAAACACACCTGCTCATCCTCCAAGACCCAACTCAAAGGTCACCTCATCCTCGGGGCCTTTCCCAGTTCTCTGAGGTGATTGCTGTCTTGTGACTCCCACGTTTCCTTAGAGTGCCTGGCACTTATGGAGACACGGCCCTTGTCATGGTATATCACAATAACCTTTTACATATTCTGACACTCACTGGACCATGAGTGACTTAGTTTCAGCTTTCCATTTCTACATACCCATTCCCTAGCATGGTACTTGCCACAGAAATAAGATTACTAATAGCTGATGACTGAATGATGGGCCAGAACTTGTGTACAACTTCCCTCATGTCTAATAGATGGGTTACACATTCTGAGGTCTGATTCATATCTAAGCTGAAATCATTACTTTGAATAATAAGCCCCACACCTTTTGGATAATAAACTAAATTAGCATGATTGCTTGTTTTTGAACTTCTTTGACATATTTGTTGAATAAATTATTAACCACAACCTACTATTCACTAACTGTTTATTAAATTCAAGAAGTATAGGGTCTTTAGACTTATCCCTAGAAAAACTCAATCACTGGACTCAGTAGATTTAAAATAAAATTAGAGTTTGGTTATTTTTGCCTTTTAGTAAGAAAGTTCTTTGTCCTCCATTAACTAGATATGATTAGGCTTCATAATCAAATTTTTTAATCTCTTATCCTCATGGGGAGTTTTCCTTCACTTGTAAGTTCTTTCCTACCCCAAGTATTTTAGGGACTAGGAAAAATAGAGTTTAATACATATATATTTCTAAGATGTTACCAAATGAAAGATGTAGGAAATTTTAATTATAAATTTTATTTTACATTGGATTGTAGCCAATTAACAACATTGTGATAATTTTGGATGGACAGCAAAGGGACTCAGCCATACATATCCATGTATCCATTCTCCCCCAAACTCCTCTCCCATCCAGCCTGTCACATAATGTTGAGCAGAGTTCTCTGTACTGCACAGTAGGTCCTTGTTGGTTATCCATTTTAAGTGAAGCAGTGTGTACACATCCATCCCAAACTCCTAGCTATCCTTTCCTCCCATGCTTCCTCCCTGGCAACGGTAAGTTTGTTCTCTAAGTCTGTAAGTCTAAAACTTAATTTTTTAAAAGTTATCTCTAACCTTATCTTCCAGTCCAGTGGTGAAATGGAAATTATTTACCCTGGGAACTCTGACTGCCTTACTGATGAATCATTCCTGCTGTGACATGAGGCCCCAACCCTGGGTTCCTGTGTATTCTCTCCATTGCCATCCCTGGTTTTATATGTTTATTTAAAATGAGCTAGACTGGTGCAAACATTTCAGCCCCTATCAAGAGGCCACTAACCTGTCTGCAAAGGGAGCTCATTAGGGGTGTTGAATAAATCTTTTGGATGAAAATCAAAGACTACATAAAACTTGGTATAAGCAAACTCTGTAAGCACACATGGAGCCAAAAATAAATGTTGTATATTGGCAAAGGCTCAGCATTCAGAAGTCAGGCTTTGAAACTTCTGGTGTAAGTTTCCAACTTTCCCTGTAAACCAAAAATGTTAGTATTTGCAGTTTGTTATGGTTCTAACCATGTGCTCCTTACTGCGGAGAAATATTGAGATTTAAAATGCTATTTTTAATCTATGTTTTACTCCATTAAGCCAGTTGATATATTGGTGTTTTGGACACACTGGGAAAGAAGTCTTTAAAATCTGCCTTAGAATTTCCTAGAGAGAGTTTTACTAAAGGTAAAATCATACCTCCTCATATATTGTACTACCACATGTTTTTCTCCTGATACACAAAAAGACTGTAGCACTTTTGCGTCTTTATCTCTGAACACAGTGCTTCACACTGTTTCTTATTTTACATAAAAAAGTAAATAAGTAAATGTGTATTTATGTGTGTGTATATATATATATATATATATACATGTGGGTGTTTATATTTGTCTATATATTTGCTGTGTGTTCATACATAAATATATACATACAAATCTGTACATAAGTAGAGAGCTCTATGAAAATTACATTTTAAGCAAATCACCAGATAGATCTCATTGACTACTGAAGGCCTATGAGTGAAGTTATGGAAATAGTCGTCTAATACTAAAACACATGAAGTGTGTTTTCTCATTTTGCACTCTGATCATACCTCCACATCCCATTCCACCTGGAAATAAAAGTGGAGACATACCGGGGAAAGATATTTATACATGGATGTCCTGCCGAGAGCAGGAAATAACTCCAAAAAGTCTCGTGAGAGCCTTTCTTGCCACCCAGCCAGGCCGATTTGGGAGATTCCAGATGTTTATGGACTTATTATAAACTTTGAATTCTTATCTGAACCCTGACACTAAGCATGGGCTCGCGTGATTTCACTCCTCCCCACCCCCACCCACTAAGGTCTGAGATGATATGTCTTTAAGGGAGGTCGTTAGCTCAGCAAACCTGTTAACAAAAACCCTTCCATCAGTTCTCCTGGCCAACTCTTTAAACCAACAAAAAAAGGCGCCAGATCACTTTTGAACACTTTCGAAACGTAAATCCTAGTTTTTTGCAATATTATGTTGTTATGAATTCCGCACTTTGGGGATTTGCTTTTATTATTAGAGCGCTGATTTGCTTTCTCTCCAGTATAGAACACAAGGGCTGAGTGAGTGAAAACCAGGGGCCAGGCTCTGTATTATCTGCATCAGCTCCCTGGTCTACTGCCCGCCCTCCCTCCACACAGGCTACCACAGTGTGCAATGGCAATTAAATATTGGCCAAGTTATCTGAGAAGAGAAGGATACAGAGATAGAGGTATGTAGATGTTTGGTTTTGCAAATAAAAGAGAGAGTCTTTTTTAACCAGAAGTGTTCTCTGGGTCACTTTAAATACAAGGAAGCAGGTAGACAGGTAAACGGTGCCTGGAGACAGAACGTCATCTGGCAGTTGGCCTGTGTCTATTCCCTTCCTTTGGTGACAGTGACGCACCTTGTCTGGGTGTAGCTTAAGCTTCTCCCTTTGAGAAGTCATCCCCCACCTGGTGTGTCATTCCTGTTGCTTGAGTCAGCCTTTTCACCACATGTGGAAACTTGCCTATCATCAGGTGTTTTTGTTTCAAGAGGAGACCCACTTTATTGACTTCCATGCCCAAGGTCCAGCTTCCCTGGTGACTCAGTGGTGAAGAATCTACCTGCCAATGTAGGAGACCTAGGTTTGATCCCTGGGTCAGGAAGATCCCCTGGAGAAGGAAATGGCAACCCACTCCAGTATTCTTGCCTAGGAAATCTCAGGGACAGAGGAGCCTGGTGGGCTACAGTCCATGGGGTCACAAAGAGACACTTAGCTACTAAATATCAACAACAACAGCCAGGCCCAAAGAAACTGAAAGCGCATCATTAACACGATTCTTGGGACACTTATGTCATAAGACGTTTGACATTAGTAAGGAGAGTTTGCAGTGATGACCTAAGTCCATTCAAGACACATGAAAAATCCGCAGTCATCTATCCATAACCCAGTTTTCTGGGGGCAAATCCTAGGGGGAAAAGAATTGCTTCAGAAGACTAAAACTTCATTGTGTATAATTGAATAAAGTGAATTTATTAAACAACATTTAATAAATAAAATGAATATCCTTTCACCTTCAGAAATGGTCATTTTCTAATGACCATAGATGAACAACAAATCATAGCTGGATTTAATCTTTGTGACAAGATAATAGGCTTTATAAAGAATTGATTGCAGCTATGCCATCTCCAGTCAACAGTTTCCCCAAAATCAAGGTGATTTTACCACTTGGGAAGCAATTTTAAAATGTTAAAGATAAGTTTCGATCTGCTACTGTGTTATATATGACTCTTGCTATATGAAGTCAGTGAAACCACATTAAAGACCATTCTTAGTGAGTGAAATTTCTTCCTGTCCACGCACTCCTGCCGGAGACCTCCTCCTAGCCAGCACGGCTGGAGGAATGCAATCTACACAGCCTCCTTCAGTGGTCCTGATTCTTAAAAGAGGGTCCCTGAACTGCAATGTGCAAAAAAACCTACTTTAACTCCACATTTCCTAAACTGCCCTGATAATAACAGTATACTGGCCGCTTATCAAAATGAGAGCTCCCTGGTTCCCACCAGAAGCTTACTGAACTAGACACTTGAGAGGCAAAAGTTGGGAATTAGTATTTTTAACAAGTACCTTGGTCATTGTTATCCTCATATAGTTGAGGGTAGAAGCTGGGAAGCACTGGTTTAGGGGATGATAAAACCCTGGAACCACCTTTGTTGTGGGTGTGTTCGCTCACCTGGGGAAGTCAGGCATCCTTCCACTCCAGATCTTAATGCTTCTCAGAATGAAATAGAAGGGCATCACAGGGACTTCCCTGGTGGTCCAGTAGTTAAGAATGTGCCTTCCAATGCAGGGGACGCCGGTTTGACCCCTGGGCAGGGAAGTAAGATCCCACATGCTGAGAGGCCACGAGGCCTATCTGCTACAACTGAGAGAAGCCTAACGCTTGCCCAACAGAAGATCCCCTGTGCTGAGACTCAGAGCCAATGCAGCCAAATAAATGATAAATAAATATTTTTTAAAAGGGCATCACAATATGGACAGAGGACCAGTCCTGAAAAAGACTCAGGAAGTTCAAAATGCAGGTGAGGAGGATAATAAGCAACACTTTTTCATGGAAGAAGAAACCATGCCATTTCCTTGCAGGGTTAGTCTTAGGCAGCTGTAATCATGGGGTGTGCACCCACAATGCCTCATTCAGTTGTCATATTCTGCAAAATGATGAATTCAACATTTTCATGTCATCACTCCTACATATTCTTAATAATTTAAGGTGTTGTAAGCTTATTTGATAAAATTTATTCATAAAGTTAAATGACATTTGCTTCCCTGTTTTCACTTTCATTTTATGAAACAATACAATACTGAAATACAGGCAGGCATACCTCGGAGATAGTGGGGGCTCCGTTCCAGACTACTGCAGTAAAGCAAGTTGCACAAATTTTTGGTTTCCCAGTTCATACAAAAGTTAGATTTACACTGTAGTCTATTAAGTGTGCAATACCATTATCTAAAAAAACAATGTGCATATCTTAATTTTAAAAACACATCATTGCTAAAAAGTTCTATCTGACACTTCAGTGAGTCATAAAATTTGCAACAATAACATCAAAGATCATTAATCACAGAGCATTATAAAGAATATAATAATAATAAGAAAGCTTAGTATATTGCAAGAATTACCAAAATCTGACAGACACATGAAGTGAGTAAAGGCTATCGGAAAAATAGCGTCAATAGACTTACTCCACTCAATGTTGCCACAGGCTTCAAATTCTAACTTAAAAAAAGAAAAGGGCAATATCTGTGAAATGCAGTAAAGCAAAATACAGCAAAATATAGATATGCCTGTAATCTGTGCAGGCTTCTCTGGTGGCTCGGGTGGTAAAGAATCTGCCTGCAACGTGGGAGACCTAGGGTTGGGAAGATCCCCTGGAGAAGGAACTGGCAACCCACTCCAGAATTCTTGCCTGGAGAATGCCATGGGCAGTGGAGCCTGGCAGACCATGGGTGGCAGAGTCAGACTGACTGAGCAACTACATGATGTGATGTGTGACAATCTGTGCAGAAAAGAACAAAAGATTATCTAAATAAACATATTAGAAGTGAATCTCCAATTTCAGTTCAGTTCAGTGTCTCAGTAATGTCCTACTCTTTGCGACCTCATGGACTGCAGCACACCAGGCCTCCCTGTCCATCACCAACCCCTAGCATTTACTCAAGCTCATGTCCATTGAGTCAGTGATGCCATCCAACCATCTCATCCTTTGTTGTCCACTTCTCCTTCTGCCCTCAATCTTTCCCAGCATCAGGGTCTTTGCAAATGAGTCAGCTCTTCACATCAGGTGGCCATATTGGAGTTTCAGCTTCAGCATCAGTCCTTCCAATGAACACCCAGGACTGATCTCCTTTGGGATGGACTGGTTGGATCTCCTTGTTGTCCAAGGGACTCTAAAGAGTCTTCTCCAACACCACAGTTCAAAAGTATCAATTCTTCGGTGCTCAGATTTCTTTATAGTCCAGCTCTCACATCCATACATGACTACTGGAAAAACCATAGCTTTGACTAGATGGACCTTTGTTGGCCAAGTAATGTCTCTGCTTTATAATATGCTGTCTAGTTTGGTCATAAATTGTCTTCCAAGAAGTCTTTTAATTTCATGGCTGTAGTCACCATCTACAGTAATTTTGGAGCTCCAAAAAAATAAAGTCTGTCACTGTTTCCACTGTTTCCCCATCTATTTCCCATGAAGTGATGAGACCAGATGCTACAATCTTCATTTTCTGAATGCTGAGTTTTAAGCCAGCTTTTTCACTCTCCTCTTTCACTTTCATCAAGAGTCTCTTTAGTTCTTCTTTGCTTTCTGCCATAAGTGTGGTATCATCTGTATATCTGAGGTTATTCATATTTCTCCTGGCAATCTTGATTCCAGCCTGTGCTTCATCCAGCCTGGCATTTCTCATGATGTACTCTACATATAAGTTAAATAAGCAGGGTGACAATATACAGCCTTATTGTACTCCTTTCCCTATTTAGAACCAGTCTGTTGTTCCATGTCCAGTTCTAACTGTTGCTTCCTGACCTGCATACAGATTTCTCAAGAGGCAGGTCAGATGATCTGGTATTTCCATCTCTTGAAGAATTTTCCACAGTTTGTTGTGATCCACACAGTCAAAGGCTTTGGCATAGTCAATAAAGCAGAAATAGATGTTTTTCTGGAAATCTCTTGCTTTTTTGATGATCCAATGGATGTTGGCAATAAATCTCCAATTTTAAGTATTTTTATTTCTTAAAAATCTTAAATACAACAGTAGAAATGTAAATAAAATACACATTTTAATAGTCTGGTAATTTTTATATGGTGACCAAATTCCTATAATGTACAGTTTTATAGAATAAAAATCCTACAGGGTGTATATTGTCTGGAGTTAGAGTACTCATTCAGTGTTTAATTCTTCTGAAACTGAAAAAAATAAATCTCCATTATGGTGACTTATGGAAGTTAGAGTCTATTCTTATAGATATTCTGGCCAAGAACTGGACAGTAATGGGTAGCTGGCTGTCATATGAGCCAGGATAACATCTGGGTAGTTCTGGCTGGTATTTGTGATCGGCCAGTGTCCCTGATTATTTGATGGTCCAATGACCTCTCCTAACCAGGCCTGGGGGTTCTGGTTGACATCATTAGGTCTTGTGTTCTCCCAACTGACTTAATAAAATTGATTCCTTGTGAATGTTGATGCTCAGATGTGTTTTTGAAAGGGGTGCCCAGGCTGTGATTATTTGTTAAAAAGTGATAAACATGAAAATCCAACATGAGAAGACCATCCTAAGTCAACAGATGTGTTTTTCAAAAAGACAGATTTGTTTGTGAGCAGCCAATAGCAACCTTGCCAACTATATTATTAAAGAGCCAAAGAACTGAGTGACTAAACCCTGTTTATAGAATACAGATGCCATAGAGACTGGGGATGTTGGAAAAGCCTCAATCATGGTTCCTAGGGCGTGGTGCTAAGAAACTCTTGGCCACGGTGCTCTGACATTGCTAAAAGGTGGGAACAGAATGGGGAATTGCCCCTCCCTGATAATCAACAGCAGCTTCCTTAACGTTTAGATCAGTTTCTCTGCGATATAGATTTAAATTTTTTTTCTTTTTGGTCATAATCAATATCCTCAAACTGAAAATAAAGAGCATCTATGCTAGAGTTGGAGAAGGAAATGGCAATCCACTCCAGCATTCTTGGCCTGGAGAATCCCAGGGATGGGAAGCCTGATGGGCTGCAGTCTCTAGGGTCTCACAGAGTCGGATATGACTGAAGCGGCTTAGCAGCAGTAGCAGCAGCATGCTAGAATTGGAGAAGGAAATGGCAATCTACTCCAGCATTCTTGCCTGGAGAGTCTCATGGACCGACCAGCCCAGGGAACCACAGCCCGTGGGGCTGCAGAGTCAGACACAACTGAAGTGACTGAGCATGCGTGCTAGAGTTGGTTTTTAAGGCACTTATTTTTTCAAAGGCATTTTGGGCCCCTCTACCTTCGCTCATTGTGTGACGGAAGCCTGGGTGTTCTGTCGCTGTCCGGTGTCTGCATGTGATTCAGTTGGCATGTGCCTTGGAGTGTGTACTGTCATAAAACCAGTAGTGAGCTTGTATCAGCACGTGCTATACTTGTGAAAATAGATACTGACTTCTGAACCGCACACATAGACTGGTAACTACTGCCGCAGTTACCCACTCTAAACTGGTTGCACGTGCTATGGAAATAAATCCAAACTGGATCTTTTAGAGTCTGTGAGCTTGGGAGCTCTATTAGTGAGAAAAGGTACAAGTTTCACTATCTGTAAGGGCAGCCATCCCCAACCTTTTTGGCACCAGAGACCAGTTTTGTGAAAGAAAGTTTTTCCACAGACCAGAGCCAGGAGATGGTTTTGGGCTGATTCAAGCACACGCTCGATTTATTGTGTACTTTATTTCTATTATTGTCACATTGTGATATAGAATGAAATATTAGACAACTACCGTAATGCTGAAGCAGTGGGAGCCGTGAGCTTGCTTTCCTGCAATTGGACA
This sequence comes from Budorcas taxicolor, assembly GCF_023091745.1. Taxonomy (NCBI): domain Eukaryota; kingdom Metazoa; phylum Chordata; class Mammalia; order Artiodactyla; family Bovidae; genus Budorcas; species Budorcas taxicolor. Next base: position 19,207,177 of record NC_068933.1, on the reverse strand, counting down.
CTCCCTTCAAGACGGCGGCACCTGAAGCGTGTTGCTTACGTCCAGTCTACTCTATAATCTCATTTTGGTTGTTGTCACTGCAGAAGACCCTACTTCACAAAGATAGGATGCTGGAAACGGAAGCAGACTCCCAGTCCCTTTGTGTCAGTCTCAGGATATTCTCTTGCTGCTGACCTCCTGCTGTACACACATGGCCTGTTGCCAGGGTGTTCATGTCCCTTGTACTAGGGAGTGCTTAGGTGGGGGCTGATTGCCAGGTATAGTTTGCTTTACACTGTGGTAATACTGCCTTTACCTAAATGCTTTCTCTTTTGCCCCTTTTATGCACTCCACAAACTACCACAATTCAGACAAGATGAAACACATAAGCTGACTAAGGCTGTAAGTATTCAAGAAATTGAATTTGTTATTTTACTGCTCCTGAGAAAAAACTATTCAGACCCAGATGTTTTCAATGGAAAATTTGACCAAACATTCAAATAATGAACACTGATTTCATCCAACCTCTTTCAGAAAGAGAAAGAAATCCTTCTCAATTCCTTTTACAAGGTCATTACTACTCTGATACACAAAACAGACAGAGACAACATACACACAAAATTGCAGATAGATAGTTCTCATGCAGTTCGATGCAAAAATTCTCACAAAATTTTAGCAATTCAACAATGCATAAAAAGAATAAGCCACTGATACTAAGTAGAATAAATTCCAGGAACATAAAGCTAGTTCAGTATTTGAAAATCAGTCATTGTAACCTACTATATCAAGAAGCTAAAGAATAAAAATCATATAGTCAGTTTAATTGATGCAAAAAAAAAGAGCATTTGAAAAAATTCACACTGATTTATGGTAAAAATCACTGTCTCCAGACAGTGAGAACAGAAAGAAACTTCCTTAGCCTCATAAGGAATGTCTGCAAGAAATCCTCAGCTTATATTGTATTTATTGATGAAAGACTGATTGCTTTCTCTGTAGATCAGTAACCTGGCTGCTGCTGCTAAGTCACTTCAGTCATGTTTGACTCTGTGTGACCCCATAGACAGGAACAAGGCAAGGATGTATATACTGTTATCACTGTTACTCAACATTGTATTGGAGGTTCTAGTTATGATAATAATGCAAGGAAGAGACATAAAAGGCAAGCAGATTACAAGGGAAGAAATGAAACTATATTTGTAGACAACAAGATTGTTTGCATAAAACATGCCAGGGAATCTACAAAAAGACTCCTAGAACTTAAAAATGAGTTGAGTCACATGATACAAACCAATACAGAGAAATTAATTATTTCTATGTACTGATGACAAACAAAAGAAAACCAAACTAAAAAATGGAATCAGTTCAGTCTCTCAGTCATGTCCAACTCTTTGTGACACCATGTACTGCAGCAGGCCAGGCTTGCCCATCCATCACCAAATCCCAGAGCATGCTCAAACTCATGTCCATCAAGTCGGTGATTACTCCCTTTCCAAAAAATGAAATACTTAGGTAAAAGTCTAAGAAAACATGTTCTGGATCTAGGTAATGAAAAATTACTAGATAATTTTTACTTAAAAAAAATACTGAATATTCAGTTTTTTTTTAATGTATTGAATAGAGAAATCAATGGAGACTTCAATATTTCGAGAGATACATACCATATTCAAAGACTGGAAAACTTGAAATAATAAAGATGTCAATTCTTACAAACTGATCTATAGGTTTAACACAATTTCTATTGAAATCTCAATAAGGTTTCTCATAGGCATAGACAAGTTTATTCTAAAATTTATATGGAAAGGAAAAAGCCCTAGAATGGCTAAGATAATTTTGAGGAAGTACATACTGGGAAGAATCACTGTTCCCAAGATTAAGGCTTACTACATAGCTACAGTAACCAAGACTGCGGTGCTGGCAGATACATAGACACATATAAATCAGTGGGACAGGGTAGAGACCCAGAAATAGATCTTCACAAATATGGATTCAATTTATTTTTGACAAAGGGGCAATAGCAACTCAATAGAGGAGATATAACCTTTCCAATAAATTGTGCTGTAGCAGTTGACATTCTTAGGCAAAAAACCAAAAACAAAACACCTGTATCTTAAACCTCACCCCCTATACAAAATTTAACTCAATGTGAATCATGGAGTTAATTGTAAATATAAAACTAAAACACTTCCAGAATTAAAAAAGAAAAAAAGAGAGAGATCTTTGGGAATGAGAACAAATGCTTGATTCATAAAAGGAAAATTGATAAGTTGGACTTCATCAAAATTAAATTTTTTTCTTCTCTGAAAGACTCTCTTAAAAAGATGAAAAATCCAACAGGGAAAAAGTATTTCTAATCATACATCCAACAAAAGACTTGTATCTAGAATAAATAACTCCCAAAACTGAAGATTAAAAAATATCCAATTCAAAAATTGGCAAAAGATATGATTGACATTTCACCAAAGAGGATATACAGATGGCAAATAAGCACATGAAAAGATGTTCAATATTATTACCCATTCAGTTCAGCTCAGTTCAGTCGCTCAGTCGTGTCCAACTCTTTGCGACCCCATGAATTGCAGCATGCCAGGCCTCCCTGTCCATCACCAACTCCCAGAGTTCACTCAGACTCACGTCCATTGAGTTGGTGATGCCATCCAGCCATCTCATCCTCGGTCGTCCCCTTCTCCTCCTGCCCCCAATCCCTCCCAGCATCAGACTCTTTTCCAATGAGTCAACTCTTTGCATGAGGTGGCCAAAGTACTGGAGCTTCAGCTTTAGCATCATTCCTTCCAAAGAAATCCCAGGACTGATCTCCTTCAGAATAGACTGGTTGGATCTCCTTGCAGTCCAAGGGACTCTCAAGAGTCTTCTCCAACACCACAGTTCAAAAGCATCAATTCTTCGGCGCTCAGCCTTCTTCACAGTCCAGCTCTCACATCCATACATGACTACTAGAAAAACCATAGCCTTGACTAGATGGACCTTAGTCGGCAAAGTAATGTCTCTGCTTTGCAATATGCTATCTAGGTTGGTCATGACTTTTCTTCCAAGGAGTAAGGGTCTTTTAATTTCATGGCTGCAGTCACCATCTGCAGTGATTTTGGAGCCCCCCAAAATAAAGTCTGACACTGTTTCCACTGTTTCCCCATCTATTTGCCATGAAGTGATGGGACTGGATGCCACTATCTTCGTTTTCTGAATGTTGAGCTTTAAGCCAACTTTTTCGCTGTCCTCTTTCACTTTCATCAAGAGGCTCTTTAGTTCCTCTTCACTTTCTGCCATAAGGGTGGTGTCACCTGCATATCTGAGGTTATTGATATTTCTCCCAGCAATCTTGATTCCGGCTTGTGTTTCTTCCTGTCCAGCGTTTCTCATGATGTACTCTGCATATAAGTTAAATAAACAGGGTGACAATATATAGCCTTGACGTACCCCTTTTCCTATTTGGAACCAGTCTTTTGTTCCATGTCCAGTTATTACCCATTAGAGAAATGCAAATTAAAACCATAATGAGATATCATTACAAAATTATCAGAAAGGCTAAAAATTTTAAGTGGTAATAACAGAATTCTGGCGAGAACACAGAGAAACTGGCTTACTCATACATTGCTGATGGAATAAATGCCACAGTCACTTGGGTAAACAGTTTATCAGTGTTTTATAAAACCAAACATGCAAATACCCTACAAACCAGCAATTTTACTCTTCAAAATTTATTCCCAAGAATGGGAACTTATTTTCATGAAGAACTTTGTACATACATGATTACAGCACCTTTATCAAAAGCTGAAAATTAACCAAACATCCTTCATTGACTGAATGGGTAAACAAACCAGTATATGTATACCACCAGGAAAGGTATAAACTATTGATGCAGGCAGCAAGTTGGATGAACTTTAAAGAAGTTACTGCAGAGTAGAAAAAATTAGGAAAAAAAAATCTCAAAAGGATGCATATTATAAGATTCTGCTTATGTAACATCGGGGAAATAGTATAATTACAGAGATGAGCAAAACTGTGGACACCAGGAGTTAGGAGTGGGGAAGCGCAATGGGTGTGGCTATAAAGGGGTAAAAGGAGGGATAGTAAAATTCCTTCATCTTCTTCTCCTCATCCTCCTCCTTCTTTTGAAATATAGTTGACATACAGATAGTAAAGTATCTTGGTTCTGGTGTTGGTTACAGGTGGCTAGACCCATAACAAAATTATATAGCAAAACACGTACATATGTTTAACTCAAATAAACTTTGTAGATTGTATGACTGTAAGTTTCCTGACTTTGATTTTGTTGATGTTGTTTAGTCACTAAGTTGTGTCTGACTCTTTTGTGACCCAAGGACTGTAGCCTGCCAGGCCCCACTGTCTGTGGGATTTCCCAGCAAGAAAACAGGAGTGGGTTGCCATTTCCTTCTCCAGGGGATCTTCCCCAACCCAGGAATCAAATCTGCGTCTCCTGTTTGGCAGGCAGATCCTTTACCACTGAGCCACTGACCCAGGGAAGATCTGGTTTAGATATTATGCTCATATAAAAACTCACTGTAGTTGTTCAAGATGTTAATATTGGAAGTTGGGTGAAGGCTACATAGGACTCTCTGTTCATTTCCTTAGAAATTTTTTTGGATGTATATATTTTTCAAAATAAAAAGTTAAAAAACAAACTAATGGGAAAAATGGCCAAGAAAATAAATGTCACTGGTGCTGTCACACTTTTTGAGGCATTCAAAGAGATACAATCTTTTGGAAAAGCAACTTGGCACATTTTCCCCCAAACCTTTTACTTAGAAGTCTCCTTTTTGGGACCCCTAAGGAGATCATCCTAAATGAGAAGAAAACTATATGCAAGAAGAACATTTTCACAGTGCTACTCATAGTAACAACAACAACAAAAATCAGGTGCTGATAAAAGAACCAGGGAGGATTTTCCACAGAACGCAGGGTAGGAGACAGTTTCAATAAGGAAGTTAAAAAATTGCTTGAGTTCCTTTCTCCACATGCTGCAGATACATAAAGCAATATGAGGGTGAATGAGTGTCTTCTATGTGGTCGTTGACGTCACTCATGATCTTAATGCAAGCGGTTACAGGGGAAAGGTAGGAGCCGAGTCAAGATGCTTGAGGATACTGAAGGAAGAGAAAAATTCAAGGGTGTTTTTGCAAGGAAACTATGGAGGGGGGCTGAATTATTGAAAAGAATCTTTGTGACACTGTTGGTGGAAATGTACAATGATACAACCGCTATAAACGCATCTTTTCTTCCAAAAGATGAAAAGAGAACTACCCCATGATCCAGCAATCCCACTTCTGATTCACTGTCTCAAAGGGATATCTACATCCCTGTGTTTGTTCATTGCAGCATTTTCTACCATAACCATGATAGGGAGACAACCTAAATATCCATCAATAGATGAATATATAAGGAAAAGGCGTTATGTGTCTTCAAGGGAATCTGATTCACCCTGAAAAAAAGAAGGAAATCCTACCATTCACAACGGCATAGAGGACATTAAACTAACTGAAGTCAGTCAGTCACAGGAAGACAAATACTGCTCTTATATGAGGTATCTAAATAGTCAAATTCACAGAAGCAGAGAATAAAAAGGTGGTTGCCAGGGGATGGGGTGAGGGAGGGGAAACCGGAAGTTGCTCAGTAGGTACCAAGCTTTAGGTACATAAGATGAATACATTATAGAAATCTGCTGTACAACCTACTTCCGATGGTTAACATATGGTGTCGTGCACTTAAAAACTTATTAAGAAGGTATATCTCTTTAAAAGAATTCTTTATTCTTTATTCTTTTCCGTGCTGGATCTTCGTCGCTGCACGGGCTTTTCTTTAGTTGCCGCGAGCGGGGGCTACTGTCTAGCTGCTGCGCTGGCTTCTCATTACGGTGGCGTTGAGCCCATGTCTCCTGCATTGGCAGGGGGAGTCTTTACTACTGAGCCACCAGGAAAGCCCCCAAGAAGGCAGATCTCTTCCTAAATGTTCTTCCTACTGCCAAACAAAACAAACTAAACCAACAAAAAAAACGAGCAAGGGAACACAAGAAATCTTTTGGAGGTGATGGCTATGTTTATTTCATCTCGGTTGTAGTGATGGTATCACAAGTGTGTGCATATGTCTAAACTCATCAAAATGTATACATTAAATAAGAGCAATTTTTAATAAATAAAGTTGCCTCAATAACTTGGGGAAAAAAAGGATAGAGCACTCCCTTTCCTGGGCAACAAAATATGATGGCTGCTATCTGTTCTATTTTGGCAAAAAGAATCTTGCTTATAGGATATCCTTAATACAAGCAGGTTATCATTCTTCTGAATGCAAATCTATTCATGGTTTACAATAAATAAACATTAATGATAATGTTAGCTTCTCTTTATATTAATGTTTTAGCATGAATCCCACACTTTTTATATGTTTTTGTATGTCTGATAAACACAGATATTGACCCCTCCCAATGACATAAAAATCAAATATGATTTGCAGGCATCACATGAGATGGCTGCTAAGATCATGAACATTCATTGGATGTTGCAAATCCTGATATTTGCCTGGAAACAGGTCAGTTGACTAGAAATGCATGCCTGGCAGTATACTCTACTTTCGCTTCATAGAATGTTGCAATTTGTAAACACATCTTCATTTGTGTAATTGTTTAATGTCCCTCTCTCACTGGATTTGAAACCCCAAGAGGACATGATCACATCCTTTTCCTTCGCTCCAGTGTCCAAGTTACCTAACAGACTGCCTAGCTCATAGTACCTGATGAGTATGAGTTGAAACAATAAATGTGAGGCCACAAGTAGGTAGGATATTCTTTAGGCTACCAGAGTAGACAGGGAAAAAAAAGAATATTTATAAGAACCAATTATACACTAGATACTATTTGTACTTCTTATTACAATCCTCATGCTAGCTGTTATAACTACATTTGAAATAACCAAACTGAAGTTCAAGGAAGTTGAACCATTTACCGAGGGTTACACGTTACAAGTTTTGTTGACTTGATTTTTTTGTGTGTATCTCACTGCCACCTCAAGCCCTGCTGAGAGGAGAGGATGTAATGAGAAAATCTCCTTTAGAAGGGACTGGAAAATAATTGTAGAGTCATCTATGGAATAAGCTTAATAGAGAAAAGAGACCAAACTAGTAAAGTATATATTTCATGAAGTCCTGCCCACAAGGTCCGCATTCCAAAGGACCAACGGCTGTGTTTGAACTCCAATACCACCAGGCAGGAGAAGAAGTGACAGAGAAACCCATGGCACTGGAAGCACTGTCTTTGGAGAGGAACGTCTCTCATGGGGTAGGTAGCACGGGATGCTACTGATGCCACAGTAAAGTTGTCCACTGGATTTTTTCTTTGGTAACTCTTCCCAATCCCATTTGGATTATAACAATAGTAGCTTTGAAAGGCTGCCTAAAGAATTCTTGGTGATCTGGGCCCTTTAAATATTTCAAATCATCTGCAAGAGCCAATATCAGATTTATATTATATCTCTGTAAATCTCCAAGCACACCTACTTAAATTGATTGTAGCGCCACTTAACCTCTACTGGGGAGCAAGGGACAAAGGTCAGGGTGCCAGTCACCTTGATAAGACCAGCCAGGCCCACTGCTTCAGCAAAGTCTTTGGTGCCAGGTGTCATGCCAGATGTGAAAACTCGAGGCTAATGAATACAGTCACTGTCTTCATCAAGCTAACACTTCAAGTCATTGTAAACAATAATCAAACTGATCTAAATTCCCCAAATAAAAGTCCAACTAAGACCTAGGAAGGAGAACTACTCAACTTCACAGTTGACAATCATTATTGTTTACATGAAGAATTAGAGAGAAAAATAATCAAATATACTATGTTCCTTGAGAGAAGAGACCAGATTTCTCTTGGCAGGCTAAATTCCTTCTGTTTTCCTGGAAAAACAATGGAAGCAAAAATGACAATGGGAAGAAGGGATAGTAAGGATTTACTTGGCTAAACATTCTGTACTGCTTGCTTACTTCTACAAGACAGCACAATATGTATTAAGCCACTTGACTTCAGTGAAATTCCTCAGATGGTTTTAAAATAATTACATGTTGAATACAAACCAATTCTGTCTTTGAGTTCTATTTCATAAGGACGAAGAATAGACAAAGCTGCTCAGACTTCATGAAGCTCCTACAACTACATTTTGATGAGTTGAGTGTGAGTGAATCAGAAATATATGGATTTCATTTGTTTTGTAATTCATATGAACTGAAAAACCAAGCACAGCCATGTCAAAACGTGTTCTTCGAAAAACTTGGGTCAATGTTTCTCTCAACCAAACCCAGCGAAATTCTTTTTTCATTTGTATCTTTAGTAAATTCTGGGGGAAGCAATGGCACCCCACTCCAGTACTCTTGCCTGGAAAATCCCATGGACGGAGGAGCCTGGTTGGCTGCAGTCCATGGGGTTGTTAGGAGTCGGACACGACTGAGCGACTTCCCTTTCACTTTTCACTTTCATGCACTGGAGAAGGAAATGGCAGCCCACTCCAGTGTTCTTGCCTGGAGAATCCCAGGGATGGGGGAGCTTGGGGTCGCACCGAGTTGGACATGACTGAAGCAACTTAGCAGCAACAGCAGCAGCAGTAAAAACTTGGCACAGTGTTGAATTTTATTTTGGCTCATTTTAATGTCTCATTGGAGGATATCCCTTATTTTAAACTTCGGACTTTGTGGATGACTGTTATATTGCTTATGATTTTCTACTGAATATATGCACACTCAGTCGCTCAGTCACGTCCAACTCTTTGTATTTCTTGTGCCAGGCTCCTCTGTCCACAGGATTCTCCTGGCGAGAGTACTGGAGTGGCAATACCAGAAAAACAAACAACCCAATCAAAAAGTGGGAACAAGACCAAAACAGACATTTCTCCAAAGAAGACATACAGATGGCTAACAAACTCGTGGAAAGATATTCACCAAGGAATAAGTGTCTTTTAATTTCATGGCTGCAATCACCATCTGCAGTGATTTTGGAGCCCCCCAAAATAAAGTCTGACACTGTTTCCACTGTTTCCCCATCTATTTCCCATGAAGTGATGGGACCAGATGCCATGATCTTAGTTTTATGAATGTTGAGCTTTAACCCAACTTTTTCACTCTCCTCTTTCACTTTCATCAAGAGGCTCTTTAGTTCCTCTTCACTTTCTGCCATAAGGGTGGTGTCATCTGCATATCTGAGGTTATTGATATTTCTCCCAGCAATCTGGATTCCAGCTTGTGCTTCTTCCAGCCCAGTGTTTCTCATGATGTACTCTGCATATAAGTTAAATAAACAGGGTGACAATATACAGCCTTGACATACTCCTTTTCCTATTTGGAACCAGTCTGTAGTTCCATGTCCAGCTCTAACTGTTGCTTCCTGACCTGCATATAGGTTTCTCAAGAGGCAGGTTAGGTGGTCTGGTATTCCCATCTCTTTCAGAATTTTCCAGTTTATTGTGATCCACACAGTCAAAGGCTTTGGCATAGTCAAGAAAGCAGAAATAGATGTTTTTCTGGAGCTCTCTTGCTTTTTCGATGATCCAGTGGATGTTGACAGTTTGATCTCTGGTTCCTCTGCCTTTTCTAAAACCAGCTTGAACATCAGGAAGTTCATGGTTCACATAGTGCTGAAGGCTGGCTTGGAGAATTTTGAGCATTATTTTCCTAGCATGTGAGACGAGTGCAATTGTGCGGTAGTTTGAGCATTCTTTGGCATTGCCTTTCTTTGGGATTAGAATGAAAACTGACCTTTTCCAGTCCTGTGGCCACTGCTGAGTTTTCCAAATTGGCTGGCATATTGAGTGCAGCACTTTCACAGCATCATCTTTCAGGATTTGAAACAGCTCAACTGGAATTCCATCACCTCCACTAGCTTTGTTCGTAGTGATGCTTTATAAGGCCCACTTGACTTACATTCCAGGATGTCTGGCTCTAGGTGAGTAATCACACCATCATGATTATCTGGGTCATGAAGATCATTTTTGTACAGTTCTCCTGTGTATTCTTGCCACCTCTTCTTAATATCTTCTGCTTCTGTTAGGTCCAGACAGTTTCTGTCCTCTATCGAGCCCATCTTTGCATGAAATGTTTCCTTGGTATCTCTAATTTTCTTGAAGAGATTTCTAGTCTTTCCCATTTTGTAGTTTTCCTCTATTTCTTTGCATTGATTGCTGAGGAAGGCTTTCTTATCTCTTCTTGCTATTCTTTGGAACTCTGCATTCAGATGCTTATATCTTCCCTTTTCTCCTTTGCTTTTTTCTTCTCTTCTTTTCACAGCTACTTGTAAGCCCTCCTCAGAGAGCCGTTTTGCTTTTTTGCATTTCTTTTCCATGGGGATGGTGTTGATCCCTCTCTCCTGTACCATGTCACGAACCTCATTCCGTAGTTCATCAGGCACTCTATCTATCAGATCTAGTCCCTTAAATTTATTTATTTAATGTTAGCCTACCGTTTATTTTCAAAACCTCATTAAATGACAGCAAATTCATCACCAGTGGGTTTCTGCACAAGAAAGCATGCGTCATCCCATCTTGACCATCTCCTGGGATGAGGTATATACAGTACAGGGAGCAAAGCCAGGTTAGCCTCTGTGCATTCCAGCCAGTGGACACTGACGGTCTGTTTTTCACTTAGGTGTTTGCCTAAGAGCAGAAGTTTAAACTAAGTTATCACAAGAGTTGCCCAATATGTCAAGCTCGTGAACCAGTTTTTGACACCTACGTCAACATCAGGGAGAAAGCTGTGATTGCAGCTCTCCACTCACACCCCTCCACACACCCCCTGATAACACAAATCACAGGGCTGCCAGGTGGAAAAGACGATCCAACGATTTAGGCTTGCTTTATTTTCATCTAAGTTTTTTTTCTTTGCGGGAGGATAATTGTTTTACAATGTGGTGTTAGTTCCTGCTGCACAGCAACAAGAATCAGCTAGATGTGTACACGTATCCCTTCCTCTTGAGCCTCCCTCCCACCCTCCCCGTCCCCATCCCTCTAGGTCATCGCAGCACCGAGCTGAGCTCCCGGTGCTCTCCAGCACTTCCCACTAGCTGTCTATTTTACACATGCTAAGTGCACATATGTCAATGGTACTCTCAGTTCGTCCCACCCTCTCCTTCCCCCTCTGTGTCCACTCTCTAGGCCTGCATCTCTGTTTCTGCCCTGCAAATAGGGCTGCCAGATGAGACAGGTGGTCCAACAGTTTAGCCTTGCTTTGTTTCCCCCAAAGTTTTATCTCAAGCATTTGCTTTTTGTGTGATATTTTCTATTAATCTCACCTAAACATAGCTGCTGCTGCTAAGTTGCTTCAGTCATGTCCAACTCTGTGCGACCCCAGAGATGGCAGCCTACCAGGCTCCCCCATCCCTGGGATTCTCTAGGCAAGAACACTGGAGTGGGTTGCCATTTCCTTCTCCAATGCATGAAAGTGAAAAGTGAAAGTGAAGCCACTCAGTTGTGTCCAACTCCTAGTGACCCCATGGACTGCAACCTACCAGGCTCCTCCATCCATGGGATTTGCCAGGCAAGAGTACTGGAGTGGGTTGCCATTGCCTTCTCTGCACCTAACCATAGATATATAACCTAACTTCTCCTAACCATTGAGAAGATTTTGAGTCCCTTCAAGAGAAATTATGTAGTCTATTGGAGAAGGATAAAGCAATGTCCAAAAACTAGTCTTTTTCTAAATAATGTACCCCTTGTACTGGGTTGGCCAAAAAGTTCATTCAAGTTTTTCCATGATGGTGGTGCCAGTGGTAAAGAATCCACCTGCCAATGCAGGAGACGAAAGTGACGCGGATTTGATCACTGGGTCAGGAAGATCCTCTGTGGTAGGCAATGGCAACCCACTTCAGTACTGTTGCCTGGAAAATTCCATGGACAGAAGGTCGTCAGTGGGCTACAGTCCATAGCAGTGCAGAGAGTCAGGAACGACAGGGCCCTTATGGAAAAACCCAAATGAACTTTTTGGCCAGCCCGATACTTTATCTTTGCGTTTGTACAGGCTTGTGACACATTTCACCTAGTTGACAAACAGTTTTGACAAATGCCAAGTCATTGTCTTGCTGTCTCTCCACCTCCACTCACATCTCTGTGTGAAATCACAAGGTTATAGGACAAGTTGTCCTAAGCATTGAAATCCTGTATTTGTCTAGTGCTGAAGCATGTTTGAGTCAAGTACTGCTCTCTGGCCAACTACTTCAGCCTTGACCTACGGACATCTGCCGCCTACATTACGAGACGAGTGATGCATTAGTGGTAGAACTCTCCTGACATTCATATTCTTCCCTGGAGTAGAGACATCCGCTGGACTGGGGAAGTTCCAGAGAACTCTCTTATATTACATATAGGCACAGTCATGGGATTTGTTTTGAGAAGCAAAATTACAGTGAAAAAATTATAACATTCAGATGGGGTATGCCCCCATCCCCAACTCTACCACTAATACGGTTATGGCTTTAGGGAAAGACATTTAAATTACCTAGGTCCCTATTTCCTTTTGTGAAGAATGAAATAGCTGTGCTGGGTCATGCCAGAAACCCACCTCAACTCTAGCTTTCAATGGTTCTATGAAAACAGCAGAGTTTTCCAGTGAACAGAAAGAATACTGAATAGCTGAAATATTTGTGAGTAGCAAAAATAAAAATCCCAGGTTCCCCACTGTTTTGTGATGCACTGAGTTGCCATTTGCTTTCTTTTCTTGGAGGCAGTAGTAGAGCAAAAGCATAAAAATAATCTTAGGAAGCTATCTAACTCATGTTTGGAAATATCCACTTACCTTCTCACATAGGCTTGCATGCGTGTGTGCTAAATTGCTTCTGTTGGGTCCGACTTTTTGGGACCCCATGGATTGTAGCCCACCAGGCTCACTGTCCATGGGACTCTCCAGGCAAGAATACTGGAGTGGGTTTCCATTTCCTTCTCTGGGGGATCTCCTTGACCCAGGGATCAAACCTGAGTCTCCTGTGTTTCCTGCATTGCAGGCAGATTATTTACCATTGAGCCTCTGGGGAAGCCCTTCTCACATAGGCACATACTTGCAAATGTGTTGAAAATGTTGCAGATTTCATTTCTTTAGTCACCAGTGAAGTTCAATGGGAGAGGATGGGTCAGAGAAAAAATGTTTTTACAGGTTTTTCTTCTTTGATGATTATATTTCTTCTTACAATCAACCCTAAAAGTGGATGGGCTGCCCAAGAATGGTGTATTTAAAAATAATTTAAACATATAATTCCAAGTCATAAAGTATAGAAAAAGAACACAATATACCAGCATGAATACAGAATATCAACCAGTATGTGTTGGGACAAAGGAATCTGAAAGGTAATTTTGTATAAGCAGCTACAAAAGAGAAGTGAATAAGATAGACAACTGAAGAATATCTCAAAATGTTTTTATTAGACTAGTGATCTCATCACCACTAGTCCCCAGGACACTGTTTATCATAAAACATTGTCCAAAAGTAACAGAAAGCCATGGAAGCTTTCATACCATAAAAAAAAAAAAAAAAAGTGCAACGACACCTCTGGTGAAGCTATTTCCAGAACAAGCACAAAATACTACCCTCTAGTATAAAATTTATTTGTTTTATTGCTAAAGACAGAGCACATACTAAACGATACTAGAAGTTGTACTTTTGGAGAGAAAAACATAGGCAAGCCTCACAGATGTGTCAACAAGCCTAGAAAACCAGTTACAAAATTGAAGGCAAATCTTATGCTCAGAGAGAAAACAGAATTAGCTCCTCCCCAAATCTCTTTACTAAATGACACTGGTGGAAGGCAACTATTACCAAGGCACTGTATCATGTGTGCGTGTGTTAGTCGCTCAGTCGTGTCCGACTCTTTGCGACCCTATGGAGGTCCTCTTTAGCCCCCCAGGGTCCTCTGTCCATGGAATTCTCTAGGCAAGGGTACTGGAGTGGGTTGCCATTTCCTTCTCCACACTGTATCATAGCCAAGGGTTAAGTTCAATAGGGTAAAATGAAGGCATAGGAAAAACATTCTCCGTGGAAATCTCTCTGGATGGTGGGACACCAAGAGTCACCACATAGGAGAGAAACTATCTCTTACCTATTTCAAGATCCGTTTTCCTCCAACACTGGAACAGATCTCTGCTTTGGTTGGCATTGGATGAGTTACTGGATTACATTTAGACACCATGCTGTACAAAGTATATGTACCTTCAAGCCACAAAGTCCTACTTGGTGCAGTGAAATGACAGATATGTGGGATCTGAGAGTGGCCAAGGAATGACAAACAGAATCATAGCTCCTGTCTCATGCTTAACTGGGGGCATAAGCATACTGAGTAGAAGAACAGAGGGAAATGGACTATGTACTACATTTACTCAGCAGAATTAAGTTCCAGGACACTCATGCATTAAGATGCAGGACACTCCTGCCCGTGGACATCAGTCAACATCATGGCCCCCTTTTAGAGTAGGGGCTACTCAGAGACTAGATGACGAATGAAGTCTGGAGTTCTGGGCCAAGTCCACCTCACAGGAAATCCAGTGCCTCTTTGGGACACCCAAGTAGAAACGTCTGTGTAGCCCCAGGACATCATCAGAATAACTATGCTTAGAGCTGGAGAACCTCAGCTCACACGAGTTCTTCTTCGGCCTGCAGAGCAAACCACCTGTTAAGAAAAGCCAAGTGGAGGTCTCCTGAAAATGCCTCCACTGGCCATGATAAGAAATCAAGAGCATGTCATGTCTTGGTAGGATGCAGGTACTGTGAGCCCCGTTATAACCCCATTTAAATAATAATAATTTAAAAAACCCTTTTATTTATTAATTTTTGGCCTCACTGCACAGCATGTGGAATCTTAGTTCCCTGACCAGGGTTGGGAACGCACGGCCCCTGCAGTGGAAGAGAGGAGTTTTAGCCACTGGACCACCACAGAAGTCCCTCGCCTCCCATTTTAATTTAAAGAAGTTAGCCTGCAACAGTGTCCATGTTTAAAATATCCAAATCCTGATAATGACTCGGGAATTTGGGCTTCCTGTTTGCTGTGCCTGTGGTGGGTCCCAGCCCCTGGAAGGAGAGGGCTCCTTCTACAAGGGGCCAGAGCAAGGTTCCCCTGGACCTTAAGGGACATCTTCTCCCTTGTCACTTTCAGTTTCTTATTCCAGATGACCAATAAGCAAAGAAAGAAGCGCTGATCAATATGAGCAGCCAGGGTCGCTACGACATCATGAGGACTGAGATGATGAGGTCCTGCGTATGCTTACGTGCGGGCATGTAGCCTGCCTGCCCGTGTTCTAGGAGACTTAATAGCCACCAGGAGAAGCCCTTCATCCATGATGATGGGATTGATGTGTCAATATCCCACTCCCCTCTCCCTCAGCGAGAGAATTGTGGAACACATTATCTATACTGTCTCCCAAAGGTCTAAGCGCCACTTGCCAACATGGTGCTTTTGAGAACACCTTTCATTAGCTTCTTTCCCTACCCTGTCTTAATTCCCTATTACCTTATTCCTCCCATATAAATTCCTTGGAGTCAAATCCTTGTCTCATGTTGGTTTCTGGGAAAATTCAAACTCAGGTAGTCTTTGAAAACTGGTTTTTCTTTACAAACATATTCATAACATTTAAAAAATACCATCAAAGTAGTCTATGACCACGCACATGGAGGTAACACACGTTACAAATAACATTATTATTTGCATGTTCGTAATTGTGACCCAAAGGTGTAAGAAAATTTCATCTGCATTGTCCCTTTAAGGATCTAGGAAGTTGTACACCAATTAAAAAAAAATTTTTTTTAATGCTTGCTTAATTATATATGTATACATGGACACTTTAAATTTGGGTACTTAAGCGGACCAAGTTCTGGTCTTTGAGAATCATACCTATGCAGAACAGCTTGTTCATCCCTTCAAGCCTCAGTGAGGCTGTTTTAAGGCTGTGTAAATTGTGCTCTGCCTGAATCACAAGGATGCTTGTCACATTGTTCACCAGAATGGTACCTCTTGGGGTCATGCAGACCACAACTGGCCAGACTTCATGGATACAAAACATAAAATTGTGAAATGAATGTTTACCCCCTTGGAAATGACTGCCAAACTTTCTTAAAAATAAAGCGATGTGAAACAGTCTATCAAATTGAACCCCAACCCCCTAAAAAGAAATGTTACGTTGTGGATGTTCAAGTTATTTTTATTCAGTGCAGTGTTCATTGTCCTGAGTTGCTTTAGCTAATGCTGGAATGTACTTCTTGAATCATATTCTAAGTGAGTACCCTCAATGATTCTATATGTGCCTCACAGTCTAATCACATTGGAACTAGATAAAGGGGCACTGTCACGTTCCATTTAGCCAAGATTACCTCCTCAACAATACTTCAAAGATTTTATTCACTTTAATTCATACGGGAGGATTAGAATATGCACTCAGTTAAAAAAGACTCCTTTGCTATTCTGATGACCGTGCACAATCTTATTGCTAATAAACTCCTTTGTATAGTTTCCCACAAGAACAAGCTGAGTTTCTCATGGGAAATATGCTTATGTAACTTTTTGAAAGAAATTTACACTGAACTTTGTATTTGTTTAAAAGGCAATGCATGTGCAACAGTACCTTAAAGGGAATACCATCCAGGAATAGTACAGAAAATTGAATATTCACTATGCCTACACTGAATGTGGTTTAAAAACTAATTTTAATAAATAATTTCAGTTGACTGCCCTGTTATATAAGGAACCTTTCGAACAGATGTTGAAAACTGGCAGTCCTACCTGGGGACTAACTGAGCCTGTATTTGTGCGTTGCCTATCTGGCTCAGAGTGTAAATTAAAAGAAATTTTTTCTCTTATGACTTTTAATTGATTATTGTTATTTACGTATGTATGTTAATAGTTATGGCCACACCGTTCAGATGTGAAATCTTAGTTTCCCAGTCAGGGATAGAGCCTGCACTCTCCTCATTGGAAGCAGGGAGTCTTCACCACTGAACCAGCAGCAAAGTCCCCAGTGTCTAAATTTTTGTACTTGAATGCTTTCTCAGTTCTATAGCCTCCCTCCCCCCACCTCACTATTGTCTGATGCCCAGCTAGATTCCAAGTTTGATTTCACCTGCCTGGCCTTGCTGCAGGGGTGGGGCGGGGGTGGGGTGGGGTAGGGGGAGGTGCTGAGATTGCAGCTTTAGACGTGGAGACCAGGAGATTTTCCTAAGATCCATCCTGGGATGAGTTTAATAGCAAATGGGAATATATTTTCATATCCTTTTAAGCATTATCACTTACTTTCATAGACTGTGACATTGAGAATTTTAAAATGAAAGTGTGGTAATTTCAAGATTTTCTCCATCTCTCCAATTTTTTGCACTGAGTTCCTCTGAACTGCAGGAAGACTAGAAAGAAGGTCGACACAGAGGCCAACAGAGGGGAAAGCTGTATAAGCACCAAGCTGAGGTCCTTTCAGCCAACGAATGGGTCACAGTCTGGCCATCAGCGCTGCTGACACAGGGAAGATAGCACCAAAGATAGAACTATTGTTGAAAGACTGTGTGGGCAGATATTTGGCTTAAAAGCATCGGTTAGTTAAAACTTTGTTTCAGTGTAATATTAAAGATAATGCTACATTACATTGTTTATGTGTGTAACCCAAGAAATAAGAGTTAGAGTTTAAATTTTAAATTGTTTTTGGAGCTGAATTTTAGACTGATAGGGGTATGAACCATGCAGAACTTTCATGAGTGACTAAACTTGTTCCTAGTGTTTTTGCTTACCTGCGTATCTCCTCACAACCTTTTGGAGAATATATTATATTATTTTACAGGAAAAAGAAAGTTAAAAAATGCAATTGAGAACTTTTTGCTCGAAATCATACATTTAGCTATCTTAGCAACCAGTAAGATTAGCCTGTGTTTTTTAACTGCACATCTATATGCAATTGTTTCTCCTCCGTTCATGATTGCTTCCCCAGCATTAAATTTTGGGAAGGATGAAAACCCAGGCAGAACTGAAGTATCTTCCAGATTAAGCCAGGATCCTACTCAGGTTTAGCCTGGCTATAAAAATGCTCTCTCCAGATCCCAAAGCACAAAAGGGCAATTGCTTTGGAAGTTTCTGAACAAAGTGCACAGTTTCCCGGCCTGGGGTGGTCAGATCTGACGGTAAGACTAGGGAACAAGCCACTCTGACCTGAGAAAGAAGCCAGGTGTTCGTCCTGGGATGGAGGAAACCAGCGTTGACTTGTTAGGAGGAAACTTGGCCATGCCAGACTGCTCATCATTAAACCAGACTCCACCTCTCTGTCTAGGACACAAGAGGTTAAAAAAAAGAGACTGCTTAATTTGCTGAGAGATGTCAATTCATGCCAATCCAAATATAAAAGTAAAACAGTTGGGAGATTTAAAACTATCCTCTCTGAAGTTCTCCTCCCCTAAGGTCTTTAGGACCAGTTCATAGAGCTTTTGAAGGGATGGGTCTTTTAAGGGATAGAGCCCAAGCCAGATAGTAAGACATCAAAGTCACGCTAAGCAAGGAACCAACTGTTCTTCTCCCTTCCCTCCCACCACCAATGGTTAATATGCTTTTCATTGTTTGATCTCAAAGTATTAAAAATTTTTTTTGATGTGGACTATTTTTAAAGTCTTTATTGAATTTGTTACAACATTGCTTCAGACGGTAAAGAATCTGCCTGCAATGCAGGAGCCCCAGGTTTGATTTCTGTGGGAAGATCCCCTGGAGTAGGAAATGGCAACCCACTCCAGTATTCTTGCCTGGAGATTCCCATGGACAGAGGAGCCTGGTGGGCTACAGTTCATAGGGTCATAAAGAGTTGGATACAACTGAGTGACTAACACTTTCACTTTTTCACTGCTTCTGTTTTTTGTTTTGTTTTATTGCCCACAAGGCATAGGGGATCAAACCTGCCTCCCCTGAAGGTGAAGTCTTAAGCTCTGGACCTCCAAGGAAGTTCCAGTATTTAATTTTTTGATGAGGCTACACAGAAGCCCTGCAAGGTGCTAGAGAGTAACTTTCCACATGAGTATTTTAAGACCCAAATTTTGCAACTTGGAATTCACAGCTCTCTGCAAGAAGTTGTTGCTGAGTGGAAATAGGAAGTGAGATACATTTTTCAGATTTGTGCAAGAACTTTTGGGGATAGGTGATTCCATAGTAGCTAAGCTTGATGAATATATGGTGTAGAGGGTTTGACATGAAAGGTTTCAGGTCAATATTTTCAAAGTTCAAACCTATCACCTACCCATTCACCACTGTGGCTTCATTCTTTTGGAACCAGAAAGCTTCTTAATCATGTAACCAACCCTTTTACAGCCAGAACTTGGAACTGAATCTGCTGCTTGAATTTCTCATCTAGGTGTTTCCCCTTCATATTGATGATGCCCTTTAGCTATCAGGCCTTGAGAACAAGCATGGGATTTCCAACAGCCCTGGGAGGGACTCAGGAGGAAAAGCCAGAGAACTGACTCAGAGTAGGCTCCAATGAGGAAGAAAGGCTACTTGCAAGTAAGACTTCTATTGCCAAATTTTGGAACTGAAATATCCCTCCTCTGTTTGATTGGGCGTATCCATTGACGTATTTTCAAAATGAAAGTTGAATGAATTTAACATAAAGAACTGTGACCCCCTAGGATGTCACAAAACCAAGGCTAAGAAACACTGCTGTGACCACAGAAAGCAACCACATTCCTTTTCAACACCACTGTACCATCTCTGTCATTTTGTCAGAGAAAATGACTAGTGACCAAAAAGAAACACAAAGTCAGAGCCTGGAAGATGGCAGAGTAAGTAAAATGCACCAACCATCCCAGCTTTCCTGGGACTGAAGGGTTTCCTGGGACATGGTACTTTTGTGCTAAAACTGAAATAGTGGTTTAGTGGCTCAATCCTGTGTAACTCTTTGCGACCCCAAAGATGGTAACCCGCCAGTTGTTGCTGAGTGGAAATTAGGATTGAGATATTTTTTCAGACTTGTGCAGGAACTTTTGGGGGTGGGTGATTCTACAGTAGATCCTCTGTCCATGGGATTTCCCAGGCAAGAATATTGGAGTGGGCTGCCATTTCCTTCTCTGTAAGATCTTTTCAACCCAGGAACTGAATTCGGGTCTCCTGCATTGCAGGTAGATTCTTTACTGCTGGGCCACCAGGGATAGCCCTGAAACTGAAATACTGCTGGGCAAATCAGAACGGCTGGCCAACCTAGTCAGGTGACAGTTTAAATAAACACAGAGTTCTGTTCTTTACTTGGGTAAGACCCTTCTTTCAAAGTTTTCTCTGGTTCAGGAGAATGTTTCCTCAACAAAAACACCGTACTATACCACTGCCCCAGGCAAACACTTGCAGCACGCTTTCTGAAAGGCAGAGCAAATCTGGCTGGCAAAATGCATGTACCTTTTTTTTTTTAGCTTCAGGTCCTGAATATGTTAAAACCTGGAAGAAAGCAGTGGGACAGAGATTGAAGAAAAGCAGGCAAGAAGTCATTCTAGAGGTGACTGAGCGCATGTATACAGGCACAGGAGATATGACCACCAGAGTCCCTTCCAGGGCATGGCACTCACCCCAGATAATGGCTGCTTATTTTTTTTTTAACGGGAACCATTTAAAGACTCTTTTTTGAATTTGTTACAATATTGCTTCTACTTTCTGTTTTGGTTTTTTGGCGGTGAAGAACATGAGATCCTAGCTCCCCAACCAGGGATCGAACACGTTTCCTCTGCATTGAAAAGCGAAGTCTTAACCACTGGACCACCAAGGGAAGTCCCAGTGGTCTGCATAGTTACACCAGGCCTTTTCCCACCTCCTCTGTCCCAGAATGCCTTCCTCCTTCTTCCGCAGCTGCAAAAAGTAATCCCTCTGTCAAAGCATCTTTTGAAATGCTGCTTCTTCAGAAAAGGTACTCCTGATTGCTACTCTCCTTTAAGCTTCCACAGGGCTAATTTTCCTCTTCAGTCATTTGTTGTTTGCCCACTGGTTCTGTTGATAATTGATTTTCAATGTCTTATCCCCCTACGTGGCTTGTGAAAGCGTAGATTATTCTTTTCTTTTTTTTAAAATTTGTTGCATCTTGCTTAGTCCAGAATAGGCTTCTCAACTGTCTGAAGCTGTGCTGTTCAGTAAAATGTAATGTGAGCTGCATTTGTAATTTAGCATTTTCTAGCAGACATCCTGGAATAGGAAGTCAAGTGGGCCTTAGAAAGCTTCACACGAACAAAGCTAGTGGAGGTGATGGAATTCCAGTTGAGCTGTCTCAAATCCTGAAAGATGATGCTGTGAAAGTGCTGCACTCAATATGCCAGCAAATTTGGAAAACTCAGCAGCGGCTACGGGACTGGAAAAGGTCAGTTTTCGTTTCAATCCCAAAGAAAGGCAATGCCAAAGATGCTCAAACTACCGTACAATTGCACTCATCTCACACGCTAGTAAAGTAATGCTCAAAATTCTCCAAGCCAGGCTTCAGCAATACGTGAACCGTGAACTTCCAGATGTTCAAGCTGGCTTTAGAAAAGGCAGAGGAACCAGAGATCAAATTGCCAACATCCGCTGGATCATGGAAAAAGCAAGGGAGTTCCAGAAAAACATCTATTTCTGCTTTATTGACTATGCCAAAGCCTTTGACTGTGTGGATTGCAGTAAACTGTGGAAAATTCTGAAAGAGATGGGAATACCAGACCACCTGACCTGCCTCTTGAGAAACCTAAATGCAGGTCAGGAAGCAACAGTTAGAACTGGACATGGAACAACAGACTCGTTCCAGATAGGAAAAGGAGTACGTCAAGGCTGTATATTGTCACCCTGCTTATTTAACTTATATGCAGAGTACATCATGAGAAACACTGGGCTGGAAGAAACACAAGCTGGAATCCAGATTGCTGGGAGAAATATCAGTAACCTCAGATATCCAGATGACACCACTCTTATAGCAGGAAGTTAAGAAGAACTAAAGAGCCTCTTGATGAAAATGAAAGAGGAGAGTGAAAAAGTTGGGTTAAAGCTCAACATTCAGAAAGCTAAGATCATGGTATCTGGTCCCATCACTTCATGGGAAATAGATGGGGAAACAGTGGAAAGAGTGGCTGACTTTATTTTGGGGGCTTCAAAATCACTGCAGATGGGGATTGCAGTCATGAAATTAAAAGACGCTTACTCCTTGGAAGGAAAGTTATGACCAACCTAGATAGCATATTAAAAAGCAGAGACACAATATTTTAAAGTAATTAACCTCCAATTAAAATAAATAAATTTATATTAAAGAAAAAGAAACATCCAGCTTGAATACATAGAAAAAAAAAAAAGCAGAGACATTACTTTGCCAACAAAGGTCCATCTAGTCAAGGCTATGTTTTTTCCAGTGATCATGTATGGTGGTGAGAGTTAGACTCTGAAGAAAGCTGAGCACTGAAGAATTGATGCTTTTGAACTGTGGTGTTGGAGAAGTCCCTTGGACTTCTTGAGAGTCACTTGGCCTGCATGGAGATCCAACCAGTCCATCCTAAAGGAGGTCAGTCCTGGGGTGTTCATTGGAAGGACTGATGCTGAAGCTGAAACTCCAATACTTTGGCCACCTCATGCGAAGAGTTGACTCATTGGAAAAAACGCTGATGCTGGGAGGGATTGAGGGCAGGAGGAGAAGGGGATGACACAGGATGAGATGGCTGGATGGCATTACCGACTTGACGGACATGAGTTTGAGTAAACTCCGGGAGTTGGTGATGGACAGGGAGGCCTGGCGTGCTGCGATTCATGGGGTTGCAGAGTCAGAGATGACTGAGCGACTGAACTGAACTGAGCAGTACCATGGGAAAGAACATCAAAGGAAATAGGTGAAAGTAATTATAATGATGTATATTACCCAACCCAATCAATATACACCAAATAAGATTTCAACATGTTCAGTTCAGTTGAACTCTGCCTACAAGTTAAATAAGCAGGGTGACAATATACAGCCTTGATGTACTCCTTTCCCGATTTGGAACCAGTCTGTTGTTCCATGTCCACTTCTAACTGTTGCTTCTTGACCTGCATACTCGTTTATCAGGAGGCAGGTCAGGTGGTCTGCCAGGTATAGAGGAGAGGTAAGTATAGAGCTTCTCCATCTTTGGCTGCAAAGAATATAATCAATCTGATTTCGGTGTCAACCATCTGGTGATGTCCATGTGTAGAGTCTTCTATTGTGTTGTTGGAAGAGGGTATTCATTATGACCAGTGCAGGTAGTCAATTTCAACGTGCAAACAATGTGAAGAAAACTGTGAAGGAGTCATTTTTACGTGATTTTCATTGTACTGTCTTTGAAATTCAGTGTCTATTTTACTCTTCTCAATTTACATCTCAGTTTAGACTAACCATTATTCAAGTGCCCAAGTGTACATGTGGCAAGTGGACAACACGGGTCTACATGGTAAGTTGAGATATTCTGATGGAGTCTTTACTACACAGGAGTTTAACTTGATTCTTTAAAGGATGATAAGATACCATGAGCTGCTGAGAAGACTTGTCTTAACAAGATAAGGATAGAGATAAGAGATTAAGAGAAAGGATTGTTTCTGTAATACGGAACTGACGGAGGAAGAGTAGTAAAACTTTGTGACTGATAAAACATTAAAAAAGTAAAGGAGAGAGGAGTCAATAAAAATTTAAGGTTATTACCAGGACAATACATAACTTAAAGAGGACCAGGAGAATAGTAAGAAGGAACTTGGAGAGAGATATCAGTCTAAGGAAGAGATGGATTTTTCTTCAATCATATAATTTCAAGTGCTTGCAAGTTCATCTTTCCGGAGAGTTTGGAGCAAAGATGAAAAGCAAGGTCTTGCAAAGTAGCTTTTGGGAGCTATGTCATCAAGTGGGCTGAGCCTTAAAAATGTATAACAGCTAAGATTGTGACGGTGGATGAAGATAAAATGTAGGTATAGGAAGAAAATGAGATCATGAAAGCCAAGGGGAAAAACAATTTCAACACAGAAAAGGATAGAAAGCAGGAAAGAACTTGAGGGAGTTGAAAACTGAGAACAGTTCCCTGGACAAGGTTAGGAAGCCATCCCTGGAGCAAATGAGAACCTTTGGCCAGGCTGGAGAAGAATTTACATCAAGTGAACTCTCTCCTGACTGCCTGGTTTTCAATCCTCTGCACGACAAAATGACTGAAGATGTCTGGGTTAAAAAGTTTGATTTTTCCAGCAGCCACAGTCCCACCAGGAATCCTGGCTGAAGGGAACAGAGACAAGCACAGAACGGGTGGAGCTCTGGGCGATTCTTGATTAATGGCCAATGTAGGGAAAACCCAGAAACAAGTCAAGTGGCAGGATGTAGGGAAATTCATAGGGAGAGCAGTGCAGGGCTAAAAACCATTGTGAAAGCATTATTCGGTCTTTGTTAAAAGAGAAGCAGAGAAACACAAATCATTTGTCTTATAAGGGCTTATTGTATTTTTCTTCAATATTTTACTGCTTACCTTAAGGGATGGGTAAATATGGAATGTGTCCAGTGGAACGTTGCCTTTAATTTTTCACATGCTTTTGAAAGGGAAATGGAGAATAACAGTGGCCTGAACACTGACCCAATACTTCCTTCTCCTTCAAGTCTACTTATTCAATTATAACAGCACAAGCTTCACTAGCTAAGATCCAACCATTTGAGAAAAAATTGGGGTATTTTAGCTTTTTCTTTGCTGAAATAGCTCGGGGATAATGGAGTCAAAATTAGAACTAATAAGAATCAATTCATTTAGTCTTGACAGTTAAAGTAAATCACTCATTTGTGGACATGCAATTTACTCTTGAGTTGTATTTGGCAACTATAAGAGTACAGGGTGTGGAATTTATTCAGCTAGAAAAGTCCCTTGAAATTCCCAGCAATTTCATAAAACCTTAGGAGTTCAGAAATGCACAAACCTTTGGAAGACAACAACCTCGATTACTCTTCCTGCTGAAAATGACTAAGCTGGATTTTCATTCCTAAAGAGGAAGCTTAACGGATGAAAGTGTAAAGTGTTTATAGTACTTCTCATGGGGTGAGGTACAAGGTGGGTAATAATAAAATGTGTGTGAATAATAAAAGCTATTTCCTCTTTAAGCAAAAATGAACAAGTCTTTTCTAACAAGCATAATGTTTAATGAATATCTTAACACACTAGAAGTTTTGACTTAACGTGTTCCTTTCTCCTTTTGAAATTATTTAACTGTAAACCCTGCATCTCATCTTTGGTTATTTCTCAACTGTTATCATGTATTTAGATATAAAAAGACTAGAAGATCCACAGATCTAGTATGAGTTTGTAAGACTGGTGGGCAGTCAGTCTTACAATATCAAAATCTGATGGGCAGGATTACTATGTAAACTCAAAGATTCCTCAGTTCAGTTCAGTTCAGTTCAGTCGCTCAGTCGTGTCCGACTCTTTGCGACCCCATGAATCGCAGCACGCCAGGCCTCCCTGTCCATCACCAACTCCTGGAGTTCACTCAGACTCACGTCCATCGAGTCAGTGATGCCATCCAGCCATCTCATCCTTGGTCGTCCCCTTCTCCTCCTGCCCCCAATCGCTCCCAGCATCAGAGTCTTTTCCAATGAGTCAGTTCTTTGCATGAGGTGGCCAAAGTACTGGAGCTTCAGCTTTAGCATCATTCCTTCCAAAGAAATCCCAGGGTTGATCTTCAGAATGGACTGGTTGGCTCTCCTTGCAGCCCAAGGGACTCTCAAGAGTCTTCTCCAACACCACAGTTCAAATGCATCAATTCTTCGGGCTCAGCCTTCTTCACAGTCCAACTCTCACATCCATACATGACCGCAGGAAAAACCATAGCCTTGATTAGACGGACCTTAGTCGGCAAAGTAATGTCTTTGCTTTTGAATATACTATCTAGGTTGGTCATAACTTTGCTTCAAAGGAGTAAGCATCTTTTAATTTCATGGCTGCAATCACCATCTGCAGTGATTTTGGAGCCCCCCAAAATAAAGTCTGACATTGTTTCTACTGTTTCCCCATCTATTTCCCATGAAGTGATGGGACCGGATGCCATGATCTTCGTTTTCTGAATGTTGAGCTTTAAGCCAGCTTTTTCACTCTCCTCTTTAACTTTCATCCAGAGGCTTTTTAGCTCCTCTTCACTTTCTGCCATAAGGGTGGTGTCATCTGCATATCTGAGGTTATTGATATTTCTCCGGGCAATCTTGATTCCAGCTTGTGTTTCTTCCAGTCCAGCGTTTCTCATGATGTACTCTGCATGTAAGTTAAATAAGCAGGGTGACAATATTACAGTCTTGACGTACTCCTTTTCCTATTTGGAACCAGTCTGTTGTTCCATGTCGAGCTCTAACTGTTGCTTCCTGACCTGCAGATAGGTTTCTCAAGAGGCAGGTCAGGTGCTCTGGTATTCCCATCTCTTTCAGAATTTTCCACAGTTTATTGTGATCCACACAGTCAAAGGCTTTGGCATAGTCAAGAAAGCAGAAATAGATGTTTTTCTGGAACTCTTGCTTTTTCCATGATCCAGCGGATGTTGGCAACTTGATCTCTGGTTCCTCTGCCTTTTCTAAAACCAGCTTGAACATCAGGGAGTTCACGGTTCACGTATTGCTGAAGCCTGGCTTAGAGAATTTTGAGCATTACTTTACTAGCGTGTGAGATGAGTGCAATTGTGCAGTAGTTTGAGCATTCTTTGGCATTGCCTTTCTTTGGGATTGAAACGAAAACTGACCTTTTCCAGTCCTGTGGCCGCTGCTGAGTTTTCCAAATTTGCTGGCATATTGAGTGCAGCACTTTCACAGCACCATTTTTCGGGATTTGAAATAGCTCAACTGGAATTCCATCACCTCCACTAGCTTTGTTCATAGTGATGCTTTATAAGGCCCACTTGACTTCACATTCCAGGATGTCTGGCTCTAGGTGAGTGACCACACAGTCGTGATTATCTTGGTCTTGAAGATCTTTTTTGTATAGTTCTGTGTATTCTTGCCACCTCTTCTTAATATCTTCTGCTTTTGTTAGGTCCATACCATTTCTGTCCTTAATCGAGCCCATCTTTGCTTGGAATGTTCTCTTGGTATCTCTAATTTTCTTGAAGAGATTTCTAGTCTTTCCCGTTCTATTCTTTTCCTCTATTTCTTTGCATTGATCACTGAGAAAGGCTTTCTTATCTCTTCTTGTTATTCTTTGGAACTCTGCATTCAGATGCTTATATCTTCCCTTTTCTCCTTTGCTTTTCACCTCTCTTCTTTTCACAGCTATTTGTAAGGCCTCCTCAGACAGCCATTTTGCTTTTTTGCATTTCTTTTCCATGGGGATGGTCTTGTTCCCTGTCTCCTGTACAATGTCACGAACCTCATTCCATAGTTCATCAGGCACTCTATCTATCAGATCTAGTCCCTTAAATCTATTTCTCACTGTATAATCATAAGGGATTTGATTTAGGTCATGCCTGAATGGTCTAGCGGGTTTCCCTACTTTCTTCAATTTGAGTCTGAATTTGGCAATAAGGAGTTCATGATCTGAGCCACAGTCAGCTCCTGGTCTTTTTTTTTGTTGACTGTATAGAGCGTCTCCATCTTTAGCTGCAAAGAATATACTCAATGTGATTTCATTGTTGACCATCTGGTGATGTCCGTGTGTAGAGTCTTCTCTAGTATTGTTGGAAGAGGGTGTTTGCTATGACCAGTGCATTTTCTTGGCAAGACTCTATTAGTCTTTGCCCTGCTTCATTCTGTATTCCAAGGCCAAATTTGCCTGTTAGCCCAGGTGTTTCTTGACTTCCTACTTTTGCATTCCATTCCCCTATAATGAAAAGGACATCTTTTTTGGGTGTTAGTTCTAAAAGGTCTTGTGGGTCTTCATAGAACTCTTCAATTTCAGCTTCTTCAGTGTTACTGGTTGGGGCATATACTTCGATTACTGTGATATTGAATGGTTTGCCTTGGAAATGAACAGAGATCATTCTGTCGTTTTTGAGATTGCATCCAAGTACTGCATTTCGGATTCTTTTGTTGACCATGATGGCTACTCCATTTCTTCTAAGGGATTCCTGCCTGCAGTAGTAGATTATAATGATCACCTGAGTTAAATTCACCCATTCCAGACCATTTTAGTTTGCTAATTCCTAGAATGTTGATGTTCACTCTTGCCATCTCCTGTTTGACCACTTCCAATTTGCCTTGATTCATGGACCTGACATTCCAGGTTCCTATGCTATATTGCTCTTCACAGCATCGGACTTCGCTTCTATCACCAGTCACATCCACTACTGGGTATTGTTTTTGCTTTGGCTACATCCCTGCATTCTTTCTGGAGTTATTTTTCCACTGATCTCCAGTAGCATGTTGGGCACCTACTGACCTGGGGAGTTCCTCTTTCAGTGTCCTATCATTTTGCCTTTTCATACTGTTCATGGTGTTCTCAATTCAAGAGTACTGAAGTGGTTTGCCATTCTCCAGTGGACCACATTCTGTCAGACCTCTCCACCATGACCTGCCCGTCTTGGGTGGCCCTGCATGGCATGGCTTAGTTTCATTGAGTTAGATAAGGCTGTGGTCCTAGTGTGATTAGATTGATTAGTTTTCTGTGATTATGGTTTCAGTGTGTCTGCCCTCTGATGCCCTCTTGCAACACCTACCGTCTTACTTGGGTTTCTCTTACCTTGGACGTGGGGTATCTCTTCACGGCTGCTCCAGCAAAATACCCGTCATCCAAGGTAAGGAGCAGCAGGGACTGTCCCTTTACGGTGTTTAAATAAAAATATATGTGAGAATAATCTCATGAATTAAAAAATAGCAACCTCCATTTAAAAAAAAAGATACAAAAGTTTAGATTGGGCTCCTCCCCTTTAGAAATTAGACAACTTCTCTTGAGTCTGCCTCCCTGTGTACAATGCCTCCTAGCTTTTGTGAGATTGAATGAATTTGGTGCCAGAGGCTATAGGTATCATTTTGCTCAAAGTCATTAATCATTATTTGCAATTGGAATCTGTGTTATACCATAAAAAGAAGTTTATATTAACAGAGTTTCTATTGCTTAGGACATTTACTAGAACAGATAATATGTAGCCATGTTGCTGTTTAGATCTCCAGTTCTTTAATGCAGTTCTTAATGGCTTTATGAGGTGCATGCGCTTTCACTGAGATTTTGTACATGGATCAGTTTCTGCAGTGAAGCCCTAAACCTTTAATCAGGTAATGTTGGGAACACGTCTTAAAGAAATTAAGCATGGTTTAGAGTATCACATGAAAAATGTACATGTAATGCACCAATTACATGTCGCAAAGAGTCGGACACGACTCGGCAGAGACTCAACAACAACAACGCATCAATGTGATTCTGGCACTTTGTCAAAGTGAACATTACTGATAGATGAATAAAGATGTTTACCATGATATTAAGCAAAATACGGTGGATCTTTCCATCAGACTGATAATAATATACACTCACTGTTCAATTCAATCCCAGTGTTTCCTCTTTTTGGATTAAAATTATTAGTTTCACACTGTCTTTAATCTTGTCCGAGTCTCTGAAAGTAAACAATAGCGCAGTGCGCGAAACCCTGGCTGTGGAACTCTTAGGCTCTTGGAAACGAGCATCGCTTTCTTTTCAGCCCGCCCCTGAATTATCCGGACTACCTAGTCCCTTTACTGGCATTCTCAAAAGAGCAACTAAACACTGCAGTAAACAGTTTACGGTCTTTATTGGCGAACTGAAGCTACTTAGCAGCAGCAGTACTAACTGATAAAGCGTGCTCATCTGGGTTCTATGTAGTACGGTCATTGTTTTACGTTATCACTGTTTTCTTCTCAGCATAAAAAGTAAATCCGGGACAAAAATCACACTTTAGAGGAACTCTGCTTACACGTAGCCTCGGAGATGCCCCCGAGACTGGGCCCTCCGGGGAAAGCAGGGATTCACCACCTGGCAGAGCTCGGCGTGCCCGGCTCGCCCGCGCCCACCGCCTGAGCCGGGGGCAGAGCGCTGGCCCACGTGCCCAGCGCTCGCGACCGCGGACAGACCCGGCGGAGCTGCGGCCGGACCCGCCCACCTCGCGGATTGGCCACTCGGGCTGGACGGGGCGCACGCGGGAGGAGGGCTCGGGCGGGGGTCGGCGGGCGCGGGGGAGGGGAAGAGAGGGGGCGGTGCCAGCGGGCCAGGCACCGCCCCCGCGCGCCAGGCACCGCCCCCGCGCGCCAGGCACCGCCCCCGCGCGCCAGGCACCGCCCCCGCGCGGCTACACCCGCGGCGCCCACGTGCCCAGCCCGCTTTCCGCGGCGCTGCAGCCCCGGCGCTTTTCTCCGCGCGGACCGAGCGAGGCGGCAGGCGCTTCTTCAGTCTCCCCGAGTTCGCTCCAGCCGCTCGCCCGCCACCGCCTCCTCGGCGCGGACCTCGCACCGCCCAGTAAGTGGCCAAGTGTCCGGCGGCGCGGAGGGGCCGCCGGCAGGGGCGGCTTGCGCACCGGGGCCTGAGGGGAAGAGCCGAGACGGGGGCGTCCCGGGCCGCGTCCAGCTGCGCGCAGCTGCTGGGAGGCCGCGCTCAGGCTCCTCGGAGACGGGGAGTTCCGGCGCCGCGCTCCCGGCTGCGCCTCGACTCGCGCGGTTCCAGGTGCTGGGGAAGCCGGGGGGTGGCCTAGCGCGGCGAAGCCGCGGGTCCCCGTGGCCGCTGGATCTCGGGCGTCCCTGGGCACCCCCCGCCCGGGCGGGACAGCCAGGCCTCGCCGGCTCTACATGCTGACGGGTCCCCTGGAGGCTCTCGGGTTACCGACAGGACCCCGCTCCCAGCTCTGCAAATCCATTCACACCCTGAGCTGCCGGGAACTGGTGGGACAGGTAAAAATGGTCCGTCGTGGTGTCCGTTTGAGGGAGTTTTAAGTATATGGGTGCAGTTTTAAACCCTTTTGAGATGGGCTAGACTCTTTCAAACCTATTTCATGCCGTCCTTAGCCTTGAACTCCAAATACCATTCTTGACGTTTTAGGGACTCACTCAGCCTCCGAGTACCCGAGAACTTTGCAACTTTTCAGAGACCGCATCTTAACAATATTTACAAGAAATCCGCTCTCAGAGTTATGTGAGTCGTTTGAGGTGTAAACTACCCAGATTTCAGGAGTAAAAGTTGTCAGGTATCCGAACTCTCAAATATTTATGCAGAACTGCCTTCAAAACCGTTTAGGTGACTCGTTTACGCCTGGTGATAGGTTTATCTAGTCGTTTCTCAGAAACATTCATCCTTTTAACTGGGGGCTATCGTCAGATTTTATTCAAGCAGAGCTGTCGGAATCCTGGCGGGGACTTGAGATACGAACGTAGTGTGTCTGTGACTTATACCTTAATATTTTTAATTCTTGCTCCAGGCAGTCTTTAAAACTTCTGTCAATTCTCCCCCCGCCCCCCAGCATGAATAATAATTATTTCGTCAGGAAATTACCAACATTGGTGCCTGTGATCTTCTTCTAGAGGATGTACAGGGTAAGAATATGTTAATTTTGTGTTAATAGTTTTCCCTTTTTGTAATATTAAATCCTTTTTTCTTTTAATCGCACTAAAGCTTAACATGAAATGATTTCTCAGTGCAGAAGAACATAAGCATTTTTTAATTTCTCCCCTGAAAAGTTGCTTTTTGGCTGGCCTGGATGACTGTGCAAGCCACATTATTTATTAGGGTTTTTCATTTCCTCCCTTGCTCCTCATTTGTTTTCTGTTCTGTGCTTTGAGTAGGGAAACTTCATTACCTTAAGGCACTTTAATCTTTTGGGGTGTGTGACTTGACCTTGGAGACCATGGTGTCTCCAAAGATTCAGTTTGCAGAATCCTTGGCCTCAGTTAACTTAGCCTGTCAGTAAAGCCCTTTTGATTCCAAGGTTTCTAATCATTGTCCCTAAATTCAGAGGTTGAAAGGGAAGAGATGGTAGCTATTGGAATTCTGAAAGTCTGAAAATACTCTGGAGTTTTTCCTCTTGTATGCTCATATGTTTTTATCATTGGGACGTATGTGTCTGAAGGATTTTGAAGTACATGTTTCTTGCTTCCCACTGCAAACCTGCTCACCTTCTCTGAGTCGGGGGTGCCTGGTCTCCTTTCTAGAGTGTCCACTTCATTCTCTTCTCTGTCTGCCTTGGGTCATTTATCATTGTTTCTCCTGGCTCTTCTGGCCAGACATGGAGCCCTTCTATGGCCATTTCTTCTCACTTTGACTCAGAGGTTAAAGCGTCTGCCTGCAATGCGGGAGACCCCGGTTCGATCCCTGGGTTGGGAAGATCCTCTGGAGAAGGAAACGGCAACCCACTCCAGTATTCTTGCCTGGAGAATCCCATGGAGGAAGGAGCCTGGTAGGCTACAGTCCACGGGGTCGCAAAGAGTCGGACACGACTGAGCGACTTCACTTCACTCTCACTTTTAGCCTTAATTTTTCAGATGGACCCTGCCTCTTAATTTTCCTTTGGTGACTTCTCTGTTGAGCCTAGTTTCTGTCTTCACTTCTGTTTTATTTGCTTACTGCTCTGTACATCCATATCTGTCTCTCTGTACACGTATGTATTTTTAAAGTGTTCAGAGCCATCTGCTGGTTTTATTCTGATGCCCTTCAGTGACCAGCTTTCAGAACAGAACCTTGAAAACACCCTGTAGGTTGCTGTTTGTTTTATTATTTCCCCAAACAGGATATGAATACATTGATTTCATGGACTGGCTACTTGTAGGCTACTTACTGCAAATCATACATTTAGATCAAAAGCAACATTTTCAGTTGAGTATATTTCTGCATATTCACATACTTAGTACCGTGTGTCCACTGGGCTATGTTGTCACCCAACTGAATTTCAAAAAGCTCAGTTAACTAAGATTTCAGTGACATGATGCCACTTGTCTAAATGATTTGAAAACTTAAGTGATCAGCTCATTCCTACACCTTTATCTGAATATTCAAAACCATGTAGATAAGCCTGGATAAGAAAACGAACACAATAAAATTGTTCTGTTCATCGTTTTCTGTGGTAGTAGCTTTTCATTTTTCAGCCTGGCACATAACATGTGCTTCTTATTGCAGAGTGAACCCCATTAATTTCAGTACTTTAAGAAAGGGTGTTATGTCAGTCTTCACAGGAAAGTACTGAGTCCCTACTCTGTACCAAGCTTTAGACATCCAAAAGTAACATGTAACTCCAATTTTGGAGGGATACTACAATCATTTTACATTCTGGAAACTCGCCATTGATGGATTTTAAGAGTAATTTTTAATTTTGTTGTCATTTTATATAAAGTAACAACACCTATAAACAGATGAATTCAGTACTCTGTACCAGAAAGCAAGCAAGGAACACATTCTCTAAAATATGAAGATGATGCTTCTTACTATTCTGTCATCAAAAGTACATGTGCTTGGTGTTTTTGTTTTATTGGTAGTAACAAATTTGTCCCGACTCATCTTACATTTTCTTTTCATTGCCTTTCTGGCTATTTTATAAAATCTGATATCTGTGGAAATGTCGATGCTGCAGACAAAACCAAAGCAACAGTTGGGGGTTCAGCCCCACCAGGCTCTACCTAGTTGATCAGGCTCTAACTAACTGACTTAATCAGAACCTGATTTATCTTTTAATTTTTTTGTCCAATTTAGTAAAAGCTATTTTATATTTATCTGTGGAAGCAAGCAGTATGCTATTATTTGTCACGTGCTAATGGACTCTTTCAAACTTTCAGTGTTTCTGAGAATAGCCTCTGCTGCCATTAAGTTAACCTTCTCATTGGTAAGTATAGTCAGTATTGACTTAAGCTTTGAGTTAATGTGTTTTTTGTTTACAAGTCTGGATTTGAACATGTGGGTCACATCTCTTCTGTTCCTATTTAGAATTTTGCTTTGGATATCTTGCCTCAGAAAAGTCTTGTTCTCTTGTTTTTCTGGGTGTGTATGAATATGAATACTTTGTTGAAAAGTCTCGAAGTTTCTTACATCTAAGGTCAGTGTGATGACTTAGTGCTGCAAATGTCATGTG
Source organism: Budorcas taxicolor (assembly GCF_023091745.1). NCBI lineage: Eukaryota > Metazoa > Chordata > Mammalia > Artiodactyla > Bovidae > Budorcas > Budorcas taxicolor. The sequence continues at coordinate 19,173,261 of NC_068933.1, read as the reverse complement.
TTTAATTTTATGCCATCTCCTTATCCCACTAGAAGAATAAATAAATAAAGCCTACATGCCCACACCTATTCTTGTGCTACATACTGGCACCTCTGTTCAGAACTTGAGTATTATCTGGGATTCAGCCATGAGGTGGATGAGATAAGAACATTTTATAACCTTTCTTCCAGGAGCTTGAGGGGAAAAAAAAGAAGCCCTGTGTTATATTCATTTTTGGAATAGTTTGTGAACAATACACAACAAAGAATTTTTATGTTCCTTGTTGATTCTTGCTAGTTTTTCCCTCAGTTGTGGGGAAAATTCTTTTCTTTCCTTAGCCCACTCTGGCTTCATCAAGGCTCCCTAAGTCTTCATACAGTCATACCTTGTACAGGGCTGTTTACGCTGTCCAAGCCCACTTCCTTGCAGTAGAGACCTAGTGATCACAGCGGGTAGACCTTGATGTCTCCAGGGATGCTGAATAATACTGTAATTAAGATGCTCCCATACTTAAACTGTTGCCCATCTTTATTTTTTTTCCCCAGATTTTACTAGGTCTTTCCATTTAATAACATATGCTTATCTCTCTAAGAAATCAAATATGACATAAACCTTTAAGCTCACTTTTTGTTCATTCTACTCCTTTGTGGGCAAAAAGATATTATGTGGGATTTGTAACTTGATCTTAATTAAAATATAAAAGCTGACGGGTTAGGGTCTTTTCTTGACTTGACTCTGATACCTAGCTGTCATCTGGTAAATGATGATAATGATGAATAGTTACTATATATTGAATCATAAGGAAAGAATGGGTTCTCTTTTTGCATGTTCAACTTTATTTATTTACTCCCTCAGTGTGAACTTGGAGCAGATTTTCAGAATGTTCTTCAATTTCTACTTTAAAAAATAACACTAAAATCTCTAGAATTTGAAATATATTTCAGTGTTGGGGGTGGCAAATTATCTCTGTATCACATGCAAAGTTGTTTTTTTCCCCACAGTATGTATATCCTTTGAATTGTTCTTCCCACAATCCTCATTCATCCTGTCTGGTTTCTTAAAAAAAAAAAAAAAAAAGTATCCACTTGATGGGGTTTTATTTTTGTGAAACTATCATGCCAAATTTATACTTTTTAGCAATTGTATGTGCAACCAAATGACTGAATACTGGTTTGATACATAAGGGATTCCCTTGGAATAGGAAATATGACTTTGATTCTGAGAATATCCTAGAAGATAATCCATTTGAAGTCTTCCACGATCAGAAGTTAGCTAATCCATTTTGGATGTGTTACAAATACGTATGGCCCAGCCCGAGAGTCTGTAGAGAAGCCACAATAAATCAGTGATTTGGTCCCTGGTCCCTGGGCTTTGACCACCACTGAAGGGTTCATAAGTATACACACAGTGGGAAGAGAGTGAGCCATACACAGAGCTGAAGGTATCAGGTGGAGAGGTCTGTTCTAAACTTCTCTTTTTAACAGTATGTGTTGTGATCTGGACATAGACTGAACGCTCCGTGAATTTCAGGTACTATTGTCTTCACCATACAGTTACTATTATTGCTGTTAAAACCACTATCACTCTTCCTCCAGTTACTCCTTGGTGAAACGTGGGTCACTTAGCCTTGAGTTCTGGTTGAGCATTTATTCACCAAATCATTTGGCAGAATTGCCTGTCATTTATTACCCTGACACTCAAGAAAGTTGTGATGTTTAACTAAAAATTCAAACTGTGCTGAGAGGTCTTAGAGGAAAATTAAAACACATAAGAAGATTATGTTTTAGGTGGAAAATTTGAAGAATAAAATCATTCCAAAAGAGCCATCAAGCAATTGAGTTGTTCCGTTGGTTAAGCAGGGTGCATTTATTACAAACTTAATGAATTGAAAACCCATAAGAGACCTTGTCAGGAATATAAAGATCACAGGAGGCCTTCAGCCATTGCTCCCACTTTGCTTCTCCTGAAGGAGTCCCTCTGAAGTCCAGGAAAACAGTCCTTGTCTGCAGTTTGGTGTTGGTGCCAGCTTAGACTGGATGGAGGATTGATGAAAAATGCTGGTAGCTGAAGAGATACTTTTCAGTTCCATGTTAGAGAGGGAAGAGTTCTTTTGTTAAAAGGAAACACATTCAGTTCAGTTCCTATCATTGACCCGGAAGAAGAAAGAATGTTCTAAAAGAAATTATATAACTGAAAATATATTTATAGTCATCTTTAGCATAGCTCTTGTACTGTACAAGGAGAATTTCTATGAAGACATGGAGCTGGGTACCACTGTTTTACCTTCTGAGTTTCAGACTTGTGAATGTACCTTTTCCAAAAAAACATCTGATAATTGTTCTTGAGTGGCAGTGGGTGTGTGGCGGGGGGCGGGGGCGGGGGTGGCCAGAGAGTTGACTTACATCCTCAGTCTAATAGGCAAGTCTTTACTTAAAGAAATTTTGGAGTGAATTTGTTTCTCCTCAGAAAAAATCACTTCACAGAGTTTTTGTTTAATGGACCTCAAATGCTCTGAATTCCTTTAATCATAATTCTTTGTTTACAGTACACTTGGTCCTGCCTTTATAGGCTCATGTATGTCCAATAAATATTACCCATTTTAGATTGGGTGATGGGTGGAATCTCATTGTATTATAATTTTAAAATAATATATGAATAAATACAATTTTAAATTTCCCCTAAATAAATTAGTAAATAAAGTTTTCACAAATGTGTTCGTTGCGTTTTTCCTTCAAGTGGAGCACATATGTACTGAATGAAATTTTCTTTTCATTCAGAAGGACAGCTTTCTTTAGACAGTGATTTTTTTTGTCTCCTAAAATTCCTTTATATTCATTCTCATAATGTTCCTCATCTTTTGAAGCAAAGGGTACTTATTATTTTTGCAGGGGGCTCATAGAGGCTGGGGTGAGCTTTGATATTCCATCGTAAAGGCTCATCAGCATTCTAGAGTGTTTGGGACACATTAGGAATTTACCTTTGTCCCAAGGCAGCCTATGCTAGAAAACAAAGGTAAGTTGACTGTAATTCATCTGGCAAAGTGGGATTGCTGTTTCAATTTTTAATTTTTGACATTTTACATTGATCTAGACTTTCAGGAAGGAGTTGATAGGAGTAACAGCCTTCATCCAAGTTTAAAACCTCCTGAGAGTTTTTTCATCCCTTTGAAATCAAGTGACCCTGCTGAGTGGGGCCTGGTGGGCTGCCCTCTAGGGGGTTGCACAGAGTTGGACACGACTGAAGCGACTTAGCAGCAGCAGCTGAGTTTTTAGTGAGTCTCAGCCCTTGGAGTAAGCACTGAGCAGGAGCTGCGTGCTGTGTGCGGATGTGTCTGAAGAGGTGAATGAGGCGGGCAGGGCTCCTACTTTAGTCTCTGTGGAGCTTCATGGTGTTCAGAGTTACTGCTTTCCTCTCTTTGGCTTTTTAATCTGTATTACAAGGTTGCTGCTGCTAAGTCGCTTCAGTCGTGTCCGACTTTGTGCGACCCCATAGACGGCAGCCCACCAGGCTAACCCCGTCCCTGGGATTCTCCAGGCAAGAACACGAGTGGGTTGCCGTTTCCTTCTCCAATGCATGAAAGTGAAAAGTGAAAGTGAAGTTGCTCAGTCCAACTCTTCGCGACCCAATGAACAGCAGCCCACCAGGCTCCTCCATCCATGGGATTTTCCCGGCAAGAGTACTGGAGTGGGTTGCCATTGCCTTCTCCGATTACATAGACATATTTGGAAGAGAAATCCAAGGTCATATTCTGTTTTGTAGAATCATATTAATGTTTATGATGTGAGGTCCATGCTGTTTATAAGCAGACTCTGAAATATAACTGTGCAACTCCTGAAAGACCAGACAAGTGAATCAGGTGGGAGAACTAAAGTGATTCAGGTTGAAAAAGCAAAGATTACGTTAACTTACCATCTTTTCTAATGAAAGGCTTCATGACAAGTTTCATACAATTTTCATGAACTGTATTTGAACTACTTAGAGTTCTTTGATATATGGGGAAGGAACTCTTCCTTTAATATTCTTTCAATTCTGATAATGTTTATACTTCTGTAGAAGAAAGAAGAAAGCACACACATGCATGTGAAATGCCCCTAATGCCCCTACCCCATGAGAGTTCAAGAATCCCTGAGTTTCACCAAGTGGACACCTAGGGTTCCTGCAATCCAGACTAAGATCCCTGAAATTCAGAACCCATTTCAGCCCCTGGGAAAACTATCTTAGGAGAGAGCCTTTGGGGCATGATGGGGCATTCTCGGTCATACATTCTTCCCTTATTGATATAGCATTGCTTGTGGCCGCTGAGAAAGAACTGAGAGGTCAGGGTGGCCGTGGGGAGCTCTGAATTAGAGCTTGACAACAACCCGGTGATGGCCATTTCCCATGTGTGCCATGGTGGAAGCAGTTCCTTGAATTTGAAGGCATGCTTTGGACTTTAATTGTCACCAGCACCAAATTCCTCTAGAATCCTCAGAATTCTTCTCTCCAGTTCTCAGATACACAGATATCTGTGGACCAGGACCTATGAACCAGGAAATAAATCTGATTCTAAGTTTAGCTCAGATCATTGATTAGTTATAATCACAAATGGGAAGGAAAAAGAATGGATAATTGGATTTCCCTGGTGACTCAATGGTAAAGAATCTGCCTGCTAATGCAGGAAACACAGGTTTGATCCCTGGTCTGGGAAGATTCCCTGGAGAAGGAAATGGCAACCCACTCCAGTATTCTTAGCTGGAGAACCCCATGGAGCCTAGCATGCTACAGTCCATGGGGTTGTGGAATTGGACATGACAACTGAACAACAGCAACATGAATAATCAGTGCTCTCTTTTCTTATCTAAAATTGTAACACCTTTAGCATGACATTTAAAATCCAACCTTATGGCTCAATATCATTCTGACATGGATCTTCTTGTGGAAACATCTGGAATTTAATAAAGTTATAGTTTAATAGAACTAAAGAGGTCATAATAAAGACATATCACTGTAGAGCCTTGTTAGTTTTCAAAGTATAAAATAACTGAAAACTTTCACTTGTTATATTTGTCTAATAAGGTGCCTATGGGCTTCCCAGGTGACTCAGTGGTAAAGACTCCGCCTGCTAGTGCAGGAGACACAGGAGATGCAGGTTCGATCCCTGCATGGGGAAGATCTCCTGGAGAAGGAAATGGCAACCCACTTCAGTATTCTTGCCTTGGGAATCCCATGGACAGAGGAGTCTGGTGGGCTACAGTCCATGCGGTCACAAGAGTCAGGTACAACTGAGCAATTGAGTGCACGTGCATACACACTAAATAGTAGCAAAGCAGAGTGAAGAATTTTAAGTTGGTTTCTGTATAGAAATGCTTATCTTTTGCAAAACTTGCTTTGTAAGTGGTTCAGGTCGTTAACGTTTTATTGCTAAAATCCCTCTTTTAAATGCATTCCACTTGTTACACAGCGGTTGTGTAGGTGGAGTAGGATTTGTGTGCAGTATTCATCAAGGAAAGAGCACAGAGTGTCTTTCCATGCCGAGGAGAAACAGTGTGGTGGGTGTTGATAACATTTGTAGTACTAGAGCTTTGAGAGCATGTCCTGGGCTCGCGCCTGTTGCAAACTCTCTGAGAATTTCCCCTTTAAAGACAATTAGCTTTTCATTAGACAATCATACATGATTAAGGCACAGCATCCTGGAAGTGTGGTTCTACCACTGTGAAGATGGTGAGACATTCTTGTGATAGTGAGTTTTGTATTCCATACCCTCAACTTAACGATACACTGAGAGCTGTCTTGTGGGCAGTTTCTGAAGCTTAGTTTCCTTTGGTTTCATCTCCCATTCCCCCGGTCACGGACAGTTACTGAGTTCCTTGCTCTTTGTGTGTGCCAAGCACAGTGCTAGGCAGATTCAGAAGGGTAGTAAGCTCCTGAGAATGACATTTTAGAACTCTTCTTTTAATAGTTTAAGAAACTGAGATCTTAAGAGTTGTAACTTATCCGAGGTCAAATAGGGGCAGAGTCAAGACTTGATTTCGAGTGTCTTGACTTAACAAAAGCACTGATTTCTGTCAGGGCATCCTGCTTTCATAAAAGCAAGTCATAATCACTATAATACACTAAGGTCATAGGAATTTTATAAATGGGGATCAAAATGCAATTTTAACTTACAAGTTTTTATATGTTAAAATTTCTTAGAAATAAACATATTTGATAAGATGTTTTAGTAATAGTGATCAGTTTATGATGTGAACAGCTTTGTTAAGTAGCGTATTTTAGCCCCCAAATGTAATCTCAACCTAAAAATAAAAAGACTTTACACAAGGGTTTTCAGCCATCTCATCATTAGGATTTTTGCCTCATAAGTGGTGCTTTTTAAACAAGTTCTGTTTAGAGTGCTCTTCTGCTATCTTAAAAAAAAAAAAAGAGTTTGGATTTTTGCTTTTTCTGATCATAGCTAACAGATGGGTTGCACTTAGTTCAGTGAACCAAACAAAAAAAGAACAGACTATGCATAAAATTTTTGTTGACAATGCATTTTATCTCACTGAAACAGATCATATGAACTTTCTGAATAATGAATAGCATATTTACATTATTCTGATCTTTTTTTGCTACTGAGTGCAAAAGAAGTGCGAAAGACAAACGGCCTACCGTTATCATTTTAAAAGTGACTGTAAATTCTTTTTCTGTACTTACTGCATTGCTAACTCTGTGTGTGTTGAATGCTCTGCTTGCAAAAAGAATTGTTCCAGTGACTTTGAAAGCATAAGGCACTATTTATCACATTGAACTAGTAGACATAGTACCAGGTTAATTTTTATGAATTATAAACAGTTGCAGTCTTATATTTGACTTTCTGTTGATTTGTCGTCACCAGCCCTGTTTCATCGTTGGGGGCTGATGCCTCTGTGTGGTGGAGACTCAAGGTGGGTATTAGTGAAGTGGAGGTAACTTGACTAGCGAGGGGTGCGGGGAACATCTGTAGTAGTTGGTACCAACAGTAAAGTTCAAGACCCTTCTGTTTTAGGAATGGGCCTTTATTTTGTCACATATGATTTTAATTCATTACATATCAGACCAGAGAAATCAGTGAAGTTTGAGCTATCTAATTTCACTTCTAACTTTGTATGCGTGAATCAGAATTCAGACTATTTGCAAGAATTGGAAGAAAAGTGCTCATTTTATTGAACTAAGTATAATTTCTGTTGAGTGAAATGAGTGCAAAAATCTTACTTTTTTGCACTCCCCAAAATGATGTGGGTAGAATAATGTTTTAAGGCAGAGAAGAATCATTTTTCGCTAGTATTCTATCCAACAAAACATGTACTGCAGTTATTTCCTGAATTGGATTTTCCATGGTGTCTTTAAAGGCATAATATACAGCATTGCTGGCTTTAATAAGTCTTGAGATTCTAGCTCAGAAGAAGCCTACACATTTCATTTCAAGCAGAACCATGCCTAACCATTCCACACAGGTGTGTGTGTAAGAGTGAGCTGGAGATTATACATGTGCAGACATTGCTGCAGGAAAATAAAAATTTTCTAAGTGGCATCATAAATGACAGATGTTCATATTTAAAAGCAAAACATTGAGACTATCTGTAAGTGGAGAAAACATTCAGCATTTTGTCATTAATGACTGAATCCCCAGTACATCTATGTAACAGCATAGTTCAGAAAGGAAAATCCCAAGCTTATCTCAACCCACAGAAAGCATGTAAATACCAAAGACACATAATAGTCTTGGTTCTTCCCTGCAAGAGTATGTGAGCTGTCCTTGTAGGACTATTTGGGAGCAGAGCAGCTGTGCACATCCGTGAGGCACACTTCACCTCACAGGGTCTCCCGTTGATTGGGTCCCAATTCCCCAGGTCCAAGCATGTAATACAAATGAGTAAAACAGGTTAGTGCAACATGGTAAGGAATGATTGAAAACTGTGGTGAACTAGAGAGCAATCAATTTTAAAAACACTACATACCCCAAAACATGCACTGGGAGCTGGGAAGAGTGACTGATAAAACAGAAAGAACCAAGCAACAGAGGAATGGGTAGGGAAGATGTGGTCATGTATACAGTGGAGTATTACTCAGCAAAATAATGAGATTTGCAGCAACATGGATGGACCTAGAGATTGCCTAGTACTGAGTGAAGTAAGTCAGACAGAGGACAAATATCATATAATATCACTTACATGTGGAATCAAAATGGTACAAATGAACTGGCTTACAAAACAGAAATAGTGTCACTGATGTAGAAAACAAACATGGCTCCCTCCCAAGGCGGGGAGGGTGGGGAGGGATAAATTGGGAGATTGGGATTGACATATATACACATATACACTACACTATATATAAAATAAGGACCTCCTGTATAGCACAAGCAACTCTGTTCAGTACTCTGTAATGACCTGTATGGGAAAAGAATCTGAAAAAGAGTGGATATATGTATATGTATAACTGATTGCTCTACAGCAGAAACTAACAGAACATGGTACATCAACTACACTCCAATAAAAAGTATTTTTAAAGAGTCCAAAGGCAAAAAGAACTGAGCAGAGTTGCTGACATTGTGAGAATGTTGCATTGTGGAATGAGGCTGCAGCCCAGTAAACCCATATTTGTATTCTAGATCTCTAAATACGTCAGAACATTGGCATGTATGGCAATTCCAAACCTATTTTCCTTTTTAAAAAAGACACATAGGAAGAAGAATATTGGGAAATAGTCATATAGCAGCTATTGATGGGACGTGATTCCCTGCAACTGTCTGGTTCTGGAATGACCTACATTTTTAGGTTTTCCAGATTTTCCTATTCTCTTAAAGATACTTGGAGTGGAAGCAAAACTCAGAGGTTGAATGTCCTTTCCCTGTTTCTCGGATCTCATAATTGATCTCTTAGGCTTGCTTCACTATCCTTTCATTCAGCCAAAAATATTCAGCTGAAAACTGTCAACTAAAGCCTCATCTCCAAACAGATTCTATTGATATTTTTTCAAATTATGAATCGCAGCTTCCTTTAATCTTGGGAGCATAACAGTAATGAGGATAAAGATAGTGGAGACTGATAAATTTTGCTGGCATGAGAAAGAAAAAACATCTTCTGTTTGTGTGTGATCTGAATATTCCCAGCGTTTACTATTGTGATTTTCTGGGCGAAGTGTGTGTAGGATAGAGCTCTTCTGGTCTTGTGGAAGATTGTCTTATATATGATGGGCAGTTACATGGTTGACGTATTACCTGCTACTTGGAATGAAGTGTTCCATATAGGAGTACAAGGGGAACAGGAGAGTAAGAGGAACTGCAGTTGTTAATGCAAAAATAGATTTGTTGTACACAGTGAACCTTTAAACTTAAGAGTTTACCAAATCAATAGTTATTTGATGTGAATAATGGATATGTAATGCTGTAATTGAACTCATCGGAAAAGACCCTGTTGCTGGGAAAGATTGAAGGCAGGAGGAGAAGGGGACGACAGAGGATAAGATGGTTGGATGACATCACTCAATGGACATGAGTTTGAGCAAACTCTGGGAGTTGGTGATGGACAGGGAAGCCTGGTGTGCTGCAGTCCATGGGGTCGCAATGAGTTGGACAGAACAACGATGCTGTAATACCCCATCTATATCATGAGGACATACCTTGTGGCTTTTTTTTTTTCTAGTCATTGTGAACTTACATGATTATCACTTTTTTAGAAGGTGAGGCATGGGAGGTTTGTGGCAAGATGGACTTTGGTGTAACATAACTTACCTAATATCTGACTATTGATTTATACCTATGCAGAAAATTATGATCACAAAAAATTATATCATTTAATAATAGAACCTGAGTTGGCAGACCAAGTAATTTAGCTAACACCCTTTTAGCTAAACCTGATTCCCCACATTTCTGAATCATTCTGAATCATGTGTCCTCTGTTTAAAATGACAGTTACCTGACACCTTTCTTGGAAGGCAGCTGCTAATGTGTAGGAACACTGTTAGGTAGGGTGTGCTGCCTGGTATTGGGTAGTGTCTTACTCTTTTTATTATTGCTGTTGAGTTGCTCAGTCATGACTGACTCTTTGTGACCCATGGACTGTAACCCGCCAGGCTCTTCTGTCCAAGGAATTCTCCAGGCAAGAATACTGGAGTGGGTTGCCATTTCCTTCTCCAGGGCATCTTCCTGACTCAGGGATCACGCCGCATTTCCTGCATTGATAGCAGATTCCACTGAGCCACCACGGAAGCCAGCACACTTTTTACAGTATATCCCTTATTTGTAGTTTTGTCTTCTATTATAATATGGATAGAGTCCTTATACATAGCCACTCACATATTTGAAGAAAGTTACCATCTCTTCTCTAAGACTCCCCCCGACCCCAAGAATGAAAAAAAGGAAAATGTGGAAATATGACCAACTTATATTTCTAAAGCTCTTTGCCCAGCACTTTTTTTGTTCACTTAACCTTTATATCACTTCTGTAACGTCTGTTTCCAAGGTGGGATGACTGAGAATCCAGGGACTTGCCCAGATAATGGCTGGTAACTCTCAGAATTAACTGGCTACTCTCAGAGCAGAGTTCCCTCTCTGGGACCCCTCTCCATCCCCACTTACCATGGCTCAGCACCCGCAGTGCCATTAAGTGCCTTCAAGTCATGACATGGTTTCCAGAGCCCTCACCCTGTCCTGGTCACTCTTCACTGGATGTACTCGGTCAGCATTCAAGAAAAAGATGGTGGCTGCAGCCAAGTATCCGGTCATTCAGGAAATACTTGAGTGACTGCTTTGCACCAGGCATTCCCTAGGCATTTGGGGGTACACCAGTAAACAAAGCAGTCAAATGAAATTCCTGCCCCCATGAAGCTTATCTTCTGAGGGTTTCCAACCGGAGTTAGGCCCCTGCCTACAGCCAACAGCCAAGAGGAGTTTGAAATAGGGGACTGGAGAATTGGAGTAGCCGGTTCTGAGCTCTTAAGAAGTTAAGACAGGAATTCTATTGTTGGTCAGTCACTCAGTCATTTCTGACGCTGCGACCCCATGGACTGTAGCATGCCAGGCTTCCCTATCTGTCACCATCTCCTGGAGTTCACCCGAACTCATGTCTGTTGAGTCGATGATGCTCTTCCGCCGTCTCATCCTCTGTTGCCGTCTTCTCATGCCTTCAGTCTTTCCAGCATCAGAGTCCTTTCCAATGAGTTGGCTCTTCGTATCAGGTGGCCAACGTATTGGAGCTTCAGCTTCAGCATCAGTCCTTCCAACAAATATTCAGGGTTGATTTCCTTTAGAATTGACTGGTTTGATCTCCTTGCTGTCCAAAGGACTCTCAAGAGTCTTCTCCAGCACGGTCTGAAAGCATCAACTCTTAGGCATCTTGTTTATGGTCCAACTCTCAAATGTCTGTACATGACTGCTGGAAAAACCTATATGAAAACTTAAAATGATGTATTAAATAAGAATTATAGTATCTCTGCTTGTGTCTCCCTTCCCATGCCTTCAAACAGATTCCTTCTGTGGACTGAGAAAATAATGTTGGCTTCTACTGAATTATACCAATTTGCTTTCAGGCACAAGATGAGACCACAGAACAACTTTTGGTAGTAGGAGAGAAAGGTCTCTGATATCAGAAGCCATTTGAAATAAAATCTAAGCAAAATGAAAACATGAAAGATGTGATTTGCGGGGCCTAAGACTTTATTTGTTCTCAGATATGTTTTGAATTCAGACATATGAGAAGAACTAAGGATCTGAGATATTTGAGAACCCAAGAGATGGATAAGGAATGAACTAGATAAATTGCAAAATGAATACAATGTTTCAGAAAATGTTGCATGTTTTTATAAAAATTGTAAACTTTGCAGGAAGCTTTCTTTTATGGGATTGTTTGAACTTTTTGTAGCTAGAAGTAATGAGTTTTAATATATGTTAGCATTTAAATACAGACATAGTTACGATACGTCTCTGGTTCATCGGTCCTTGCAAAATGTCCCCAATGCTTAAATTTTAATAGCTATTACACTTTCAATCTTAAGGTAGTAGTGGTTCATGATTTTGGAAGGTTAAACACTACTAGAGATGAGATAAGGTTTAAAATTCCAAAGCCTGCCAGATACATTTTTGACATCTGGGTGATGCCCTTCATCATGGGCTGGGTCTTAGATGGTCTGCCAGGAGCCTGGGAGCAGCTGGAATCTTGCATTTCTTCATATAGAAGTGGTTATATGGCAGAGGAAAAAAAACGGGCATGAACTTTGGAGCTATGCAGAACTTGGCTTCATATCTAGCTCTGTGATTTTGAGCAAGTTCCTTAACACCTCTAAGCCTCAGCCTCATCACCTGCGAATGGGACAGCATTTCCTCTGAGGTGGTCGTGAGGATTAAATAATGTATGTCAAGTGCCCAGAACATTATAGAGCAATGAATGACCCCAATGATTACTTTTTATTTTCATTTCCCAGAGCCTGTGGTAAATGGCCTTGCTTATAAATGAAGTCCTTATTCAAGGTTTTTTTTTTTTTTCTCTCTCCAGAGAATAGTCTCGAGTGTTTACTCCTTTTTTTTTCTTTTTCCCCTGCAAGGGGAAAACTAAACTAAAGGAGTAGTATCCTGTAGCTCTGTCGATTCTGAGGTTCTCTTCAGCAAGCTATCTTGAGCTGCATGATGTAATTGTTAGCTAACCTTGGCTTTTAACCAAGCCGTGGCGACAAGTTTCTTTCCGTAAGGCAAGCTCTAGATAGTATTTCATCTCAGTTTAGAATGTGCACTTCATAACTGGACTATTTATTGGCAGGGGACTGCCTGTGCTTCACTTGCAGGACATGTTGGTGAGCTCTGCTCGTCCAAGCATTGTCTCCTCCGTCCAGGGGACAGAGAGCATGGGAACTCCAAGCTCCGAAAGGAAGACACGCTTCATGCTTATCTCCTTAGGTGGCACAAAGCCGCCAAAACTTCAGCAGCAGTAACAAAAGAGAAACATTGTGAGACTTTATTCCTTTGCTTCTGAAGGCTCATGCCTATAGTATATCTTACTGTGGAGAGTTAGACTTGATTTTGTGGCCTGACTTTGCTCCATGCTAGCGGATACTTCACCTCTCTAAACTTTGGTTTTCTCAACAGAAATTACTTTCACCTCAGAAAATTAAACATATTTTAGCATCTTTTTCAGTTCAAGCATGTGTGGTAATTCCCAAAGGGGTTATGTGATGACACACAGAACAAAGTTTCTGCCTTGCAGGCTTATCAAATGCATATGTGTTGGGGATGGGGTGATAAGCCAAATACATGTAATGCACCAGTCCAGGGCATAGATGATGAATGCCGTCCAGAGACATGGATATGTCCACAGACCATAATGGGCTTTCGGAAGAGGGGTCTCTTCTGCTTGAGGGGACCATGAGGAAGTTTTATGAGGAAGACAGGATTTGCAAAGGATCTTGAGAAAGGAGTAAAGGGATATGTATTGGGTTGGCCAAAAATGTTCATTCGAGATTTCCATAAGATGTTACAGAAAAATCCAAACAAACTTTTTAACCAACCCAATACAAACAGAGATTGAGGCTTGAAAGGCATTCTTGATGGAGAAACAGTGAGCAAAGAACTCTGACAAATGTGAGATCTCTTGGCAAAAGAGCACACACTTCTCTTTGACCAAAGTAAGATAGAATGTAAGGGAATGGGAGGACTGCAGAAAGAGAAAGAGAAGAGGAATGATAGTAATAGCTCACGTTTATTGAGCACCTACTGTGTGCCAGGCACTGTTTTAAGCACTTTAGTTGCCTTAACTGATTTAATCCTAAAGAAGAGAAGGATGGAAACACAGATTGGGTCATAGTTTGGACTGTGGATGGTGAGATAAAGAGTTTGTAATTTGGTTGGAAGTGAGGTGTCTGAATTGGAGGAAGGAATAATTGAGCTCCTGGGAAGTGAGAACCATGAATGAACTGAGGTTATAGCAATAAGAAGGATATTCACAGAAATTTTTAATTGAGGTAACCAAGCGTATTAGACGTCCCCCACTACAAAAAGAAATGAAGTCGCCATAGGCAGTAGTGTTAGTGTTTTCTTATTTGTAAATTCCAACTCTTTGAAAAAAGAGGATATATTTTAGAGTATTATGTTAGTTTATTTTATACTCCATTGTTGATTTGTGACCACAGAAGTGCTATATAAAAATTTAAAGTATCTTAAAAGCAAATCAATTCTGTTACCCGCTTTAAGGTTACTTAAATTTTTAACCCGGAGTCAAAGTGCATGTTTCCGAAATGACCCACTGTAAACCTATTTCAGGCTTAGCATTTTTTAGATACAATTTAATTTCAAAAGAAAACACATAGTACCATGATGGTATTTACTCTTACTAGTTTGTTGACATTATTGATTAGGCTAATATATGCCAGGTAACTACATTTTCCCCCTCTTTATCTTTTTTTGTACTTCTTAAGCTTTTTACAGTCCTTTCCTTCTAGGAAAAACATACTCCAAATATGAAATTGTATCATTTTGAGAGAGGGAGGTTGAAAACATATTTACAACTTCAAAAAAAGTGCAGAGAAATCCTTATAGAATTTAGGCAAGATTTGACTTGCTTTCTGCTTCTCCCCACACACAAAAGAGAATGTGAATGGCCCGTGTTTGTTCTCTGTGATTGACAGGAAAGTAGGACTGGAAATAATTCACACCAGATTAATTTGGCAGGATGTGGATCGTTTCTCAACGTTTTGCTCTAGGCATGCTGTTTCCCTCCTGTTAGCTTGTGTCACCTTCTTGGCTAAGGACTCACACCAAGGGAATTCTGCTGTCGGACACCCGCAGAATCACCACCCATCCAGGGGTCCCGGACCCTGGGCCAGACCTGCTCACTGAGAAGACAGCCCAGAGGTGACGCCGGGGGGAACGAAGGGCCTCTCTCCGGCTCTCTGGCAGCACAGCTCTCGCTACCAGAGGGTGCTGGGAGATGCTTGGCTGAGGAGGAAGGCTTGAGGAGAAGCCTTGAAGCAAGCCCAGGTCTTTTACTTTGTGTCCCTGCCCAGAATGATGCACGGGCTAGCGGGTAGACAATTAGGAAAGGACAAAATGAAACCCACATGTGAGGGCGCGTTTCTTAATGCTTTTGTTTCCCCCCTTTCTGCTGGGGCCTTCTTTCAGGAGATACGACCCAGTGGCCATGCTCAGGGAAATTGTGTTTGGAATTCCTTTTAACTGAAGCTACAGAATATCATTGAGTCTGTGCCCTAAAGACTGTTGTGGTGGTAGCAACACAACCTCTTGGGCAAGGGGATGAAAATGATCCAGGGTCTGCATGAGAAGCATTGTTGGCCTCAGAGAAGCAGGGCTGAGCCTGTGTGCTGGGACTGAGTGCTCTCTGTGCTCCTTTGACACCCTGGTAGCTGGTCAGGAGGGGGCAGGATCCTTACTCTGTCCTACCGTATTTTCTCAGATATTTGTCTTCAACACCTCCTGTTATTACCTGGGCACACATATGATGGGCACACACACGGACCCCTGAAATAAAGACTAGGTTCTCAGCTTCGCAGAGCCACAGGATGCCACTAGGAACAAGCTCTTAGCATATGTGTTAAGTTGTCCTGTGCTTACTTGGCTGTCTACAGAAATAGCATTTTGTTGGAAGTGGAAAAATTACCAAAAGTTATTGATTGGGGCAAGGATCAAAGATGACTCAGAAGTAGACTCTGCCTGCACCTAGATAAAGTTGTAACCCAGCATGGAACCATGTTTCTGTGTATTCCCTGCCCCTGTATTTTTGCTCCATTTATGTTATCCTTTCAGCCCACCAGAGAAGTTTGCTTTAATTTTTCAAGCTGAATAATATCCTTCACTGAGTGCTTTCAATAGGCCCTTGGTCTGCCCCATTAGAAATAATATTTGGGTTAGAAGCATTTCTCTATTTGAAGAAAAGGGAAATGTTTAGAAGTCTTTTTAAAAGCCAAATAAACAGAATATGAAACAAGAAAGTGGCCAAAAATTGTGGTTTTGTAGCATTTTTTTTCTATTGCCTCAGTAAATTATCTTTACACCCACAGAAAGCTGCCCTAGAAAAAGGACACTACACAGATAGGAGTTTGGAGAACTGTGGGAGTGTGGCAAGTCTAGAGGGAGGCGCAAGTGATAATCCAGAAGGATTTGTTTGCCAGATTTAACTTGTCAATGAACTGCTTACCTTCAAATGATCACGGTAGAATCCTGCCTTCTGTGCGCTCTGGTAGGGACTGAATGCATGTGAGCTTGTGCTCAGAGGACATTAAGCAATGGATGGTGTGAGGGCTGAAGATGATGAAACATTTTGCGGGTTGCAAACAGCAACCTTCCCACAAACAGGATTCGTTGGAACCTTTCTTAAACAAACTTCGTCTTTGTTGACGTTAGATAAATAAAATAGAGAAGCTGAGTAGTAAGAGTTTAGGGAATTCAAGAATTTGCACAAGCTCTACTTTTGGGGAATATTCAGAAAATGTTTGTCTTTTGGTGACATGGAAATCATCTGCTTAAACTTTAGAACATTTCCTAATGACCATCTAGCAGACTCAGTCTATGTATTTAAAAATCAGATTTATAAATACTCAAGAGAAAATATGAAAATAATTTCATGGACTGTGCTGCTCAATTGCTCAGACATATCTGACTCTTGTGACCCCCTGGACGGTAGCCCGCCAGGCTCCTCTGTCCATGGGATTTTCCAAGTAAGAACACTGGAGTGGGTTGCTGTTTCTCCAGGTGATCTTCCTGACCCAGGGATCGAACCTATGTCTCCTGCATTGGCAGGTGGCTTCTTAACCACTGAGCCACCTGGGATGTCCCATGGCCTGTATGTAACCCTAACAGGTAATACTGTTTAGAAAGAAGAAAATGCAAATAGAGTCGTGCCTCTATACTTAAGAATGCTGAACCCAAGAACGGAGACCCTGTGAATATGCAGGGTGGGTTATGGGACTCTTGCATCTGTGGATTTGGGTAGCTGTGGCTGGCCCTGGAACCAGTCCCCTGAGGATACCTACAGACAACTGTACAATCAAGACCCTACTCAAGACAATGAATACTCAGGTTGAGGACCGAGAAGCGCACACAGCAGGAAGGTTCATGGTGATTGTCACAGGAGTTCGAGGGGCTCAGACTTCAAAGATGGGAGAAAAACGTATGAATCTGTGGAAAAGAGCACAGGAACATTTGAGCTGAATCTTTATGAAATATTTAATCAGGAAGCAGACCTTGGAGTGGGAGCAGTAGATGACTGAGGGAAGGCAGAGGTGCTTTTGTGTTCAGGAGAAAGTTGGCTCTCTGAGAAGAAAAGAAGATAGAACAGATACCCAAAAGGGAAGCTGAGGCCCAAGTGGGTAAGAAAGAATGCAGCTGCTTTAAACTAGCTCACAAAACAACAACAACAAGTGGCTCACAGTTTCAGACCTGGATGAATCACATCTTGCAATATTAAACTAATTTGTAGATATGAGTCTGGAGTGAGATCTGTCATCTTGGAGGCACCCTGTACTCCAAGAAAGGGAGCACAGAAAGGAAAGAACCAGTAACCCTTGTCTTCAAAACAGAGACCAGTGCAGATCCTGGAAACCACAGATCAGGGAGCTGGATACAGTTCATCAGTGAAATTCTAGGACTGTGTGGTGCATTCTTGGGGAAAAAGAGACCACTTCCCAAAAGGCATTGTGAGTTCACCGAGAACAGCTATGCCTAACAGGCTCCATACCCACTTTTTAACCTATTACGAGAATGGTGGATTTTTAAAAGTTTAAGCATGACAGTTAGCATTTTGGCAAAGCCTTTAATATCATGTGTTGTGATAACCTTGGGCTAAGCTGGAGAGAAATGTGGATCTCTAGTTGTTTGCACAATATCCTGAGATTGTTGCTGAACGAGTCGATAATGGCTTGGAGGGACATTGGTGGTGGCATGCCATGGTCCTGGGTCCTTCGCCCTGTCACATTGTTATCATTTACTTGGGTTAGGATAGAAGTCATGCTGGTTAAATTTGCAGTGACATGAAGATAGGTAAGATGCTTGATACTCTGATGGATGGATTTGTGTTACACAGAACCCCAAATAATATGAAACTTAAAATTCTGAACTGAGGTTTGAAAATAATCAGTGAAACAGAGTGGAATCATGAAGACAGTCTATGTAGATGTCTTTGAGAAAAAAAGACCTGAAGGTTTTAGCTGACTACAAACCAAGTATGAGTCATTCATTCCGTGAACATACGTGTACTGACAGCTCTCCTCTCTATATTTCTATTGCTGTGAGTACACCGGGAATGCAGCAAATCGATAAAATACAGACCTTGCTTTCCAGAAACTTAGTGTAAAGGAATGTACTGGTTTCTGAGGGTTGCCATTAAAAAGTACCACAAACTGGGTGGCTTAAAATAACCAAAAGAATGGGGATTTCCCTGGTGGTCCAGTGGTTAAGGCTCAGTGATTCCAGTGCAGGAGACCTGGGTTCAATCCCTGGGCAGGGAACTAGATCCTGCATGCTGCAACTAAGACCCAGCACAGCCAAATTAAAACACAAAAAATAACAAAAAATGTATTGGCTCACATTTCTGGAAACACCCAACTCAGGGTGCCAGCAGGGCTGTGCTTCTCTGAAACCTGGAGGGAAGAATCCCCCTTTGCCTCCTGGGGCTTTTGGTGATGGCCGTCAGTCCTTGGTGTGTCTTGGCTTGCAGCTCCGTCACTCCAGTTTCTGCCTCTGTGATCACATGGCATTCTTCATGTGCATTTGTGTCTCCACACAGCATTTTCTCCTTATAAGGACACCTCTGATACTGGCTTAATACTCACCGTGATGACTTCACCTGAACCTGATAACATTAGCGAAGACCTTGTTTCCGAATGAAGTCACCAAATGCGGTACCAGGGTTTAGGACTTCCACGTATCTTCTTCTTCTGTTTTTTTTTCTTCTTAATAGATTGAGCACAGTTCAACTCATCACAAGGAGTAAAACATATTCATCCAAGCAGTTGCATAGAATGATGATGGAGAAAAAGTGCCGCAAAGATGGAGTGCCGTGAGCACAGGCGATAGGGTGACCTTAGCTTGGGGAGGATGTCAGGGAGGACTGGGAGCTCTCTGGGCAAAGAGGAGAAAGAGTGAGTTCATGGAGAGAAGAGACAGCCATGCAGGGAGCCTGGAGCAGCAAGAGGCACAGAGTTCAGGGAAATGAAAGCTCAGTGCAGAGCAGGGCCGTGAGGAGGGCGCAGGAGACATGCTGAGAGACACCGAGGGGCCAGGCCCAGAAGAGCTCTGGGCATTGTGTTGCCATGGTGGAGGCAACTATTAAAACAAGAAGAGTAAGTATATAGAATGGAGGAAGATAGTAAATGAGACTCTGGGCTTGCTTGACTGAATGCGGACTGCTTTGTCTTGTCGGGAGGGCCATATTTTAAGTGAGTGTTTATCAGTGTGAGTGTTGTACTTTGAATTACTGTATTTATCCGCCTAGACAAAATCCCTGGGGTGATAGCCATTTGGAATTAGTTGAACCAGAAGACTTTCTGCCTTTATTCTTCGGGCAGAGTTAGACCAGTGGGTAGGAGGTACAGGAGGGCTCCGTGAAAGGGAGGTCTTCCAGCAGTGGGAGGCACACAGGTTGAGAGCAGGAGGCTTGAGAATTATTTGCTGGAGGAGGACGGCCGAGATACAAGGGATGATGCAGTGAAGGTGAGAAGCGGACTGTTTTCCTCTAAGGTCCCCTGTGCAGGAAGCCAGCCTTATCCGAGGATAAGAGGAAACCCAGTGAAGTATCCGCTAGGGGCTCAGATGTGATGTTCAGATTCCTAAAGTCCATTTCCTCACACTTTATAATTAAAATTTTAAGAGCATTAAAAGGGCTTTGTCACTGGGAGATTATTAAATAACTGAGTTCATTTAAAATATCTTTGTAACACAGTGTTATGTATCAATTATTTGTTGTTCAGTCGTAAAGTCGTGTCCGACTCTTGGTGACTCCATGGACTGCAGTACACCAGGCCCCTCTGTCCTGCACTGTCTCCTGGAGTTTGTTCAAGTTGATGTCCATTGAGTTAGTGATGATATCTAACCATCTAATTTCTGCCTCCCTCTTCTCCTTTTGCCTTCAATCTTCTCCAGCATCAAGGTCTTTTCCAATTTTATATATATGTGTGTGTGTGTGTGTGTGTGTGTGTGTATCAGTTATATATCAAAGAAAAATTGGCAGAATTATTTAGATGCATTTACTTTTCCCGACCCTCTGCTATTATTGCAAGTTATCCTTCACCTCACATCTTTGGTACAACTCTTTTGTTCCTCTTCCTGATGTTCTCTCAGCTGCACTTACTTGACTTGTTCTATCAAACTCATTTCTAGGGATCCGTTGCCGGTCCTTAGGCTGGCAATGGATCCTATTTAGAAGTGATGGTATGCAAATGTGTACATTCTGTTTTATACCATACAAGCAATATTGCCTTCCCTGGTGGAGAAGGAGCAGGAAGGCACGTAGGAGGACACAGCATGAACAAGTGTCCATTCCACCCAAGTGCCCTGGGACCCAGTCTCTTTTGGTGGCGGGGTTGGGGAGTGGGTCATAATCAAAGAATCTCTGACCAGCTGCCCAAAGTATATTTATTTATTTATTTTTGAAGGCTAACAGTAGGTTATTTAATCTATTTCACTTGGAGGATAATTACTTTATATATCACGACGGTTTTTGTCATACATCGACATGAATCAGCCACGGGTGCACATGCGTCCCCCCATCCTGAACCTCCCCCTCCCATCCCATCCCTCTGGGTTAGAGCACCGGCTTTGAACGCCCTGCTTCATGCATTGAACTTGCACTGGTCATCTATTTTACATACAGTAATACACGTTTCAGTATTATTCTCTCAAATCGCCCCACCCTTGCCTTCTCCCACAGAGTCCAAGAGTCTGTTCTTTACGTCTGTGTCTCTTGCTGCCTTGCATATAGGATCATCATTACTGTCTTTCTAAATTCCATATATATGCATTAGTATACAGTACTGGTGTTTCTCTTTCTGACTTACTTCACTCTATAATGGCTCCAGTTTCATCCACCTCATTAGAACTGAATCAGATGTGTTCCTTTTTATAGCTGAGTAATATTCCATTGCATATATGTACCACAACTTCCTTATCCATTTGTCTGGTGATAGACATCTAGGTTGCTTTCATGTCTTAGCTGCAAACGTATATTTAATAGGAATTTCCACATATACTTGTATCTCTTGAAGGACATCCAACTCACATTCGACATTAGCACTTCTCAAAATCTCTCCTTTTCTCCCCACTTTTCCCTCTGCCAGGTGGATTTTCTCTAGGCTGTAGGCTCTTCTGTTACCCCCAGCCCTTTATTACATAGACCAGCCTGCTTCTTAGCTTTACATTTTCCAACTGTATGGTGGATTTTTTCCTTCTTTGAGTCAAAAGGAAAGCTCAGGAGTGGATGGAAGAGGCAAAAAAAAAACCCTTCCTGCTGCCTCTGAAGTAGCTCAGAAGGCCCAGGAACCGAACCCTCCCGAGGGGACAAGGGAGTGACCAGAAATAAATCTTATCACCTGTGTGTGGACAAGAGGGCAGTGTTCTAGGGACAGTCGGTGGACAAATTGGCTCACAGTATTCACGTGGAGGGTGGACGAGAGTAAGACGAAGGAAGGTGGGCTGAGAGCAGAGGACAGAGGGGTGATCTTGAAACCCAGGCTAGAGCATATGAGTTGGAGAAGTTGGCAGGAGGCCGAGATGATAGATTAGATACAGTCGATTTGAAGCATTAAAATTCAGCTCGTGTCGACCCAGAGGGATGGGGTAGGGAGGGAGGTGGGAGGGGAGGGTCAGGATGGGGGGACACGTGTATAGCTGTGTCATGTGGCCGATTCATGTTGATGTACGGCAAAAGCCACCATAATATTGTAATTATCCTCCAATTAAATAAATTTTTAAAAATTCCGTTCATCATATTTCATAATTCTCTTGTTACTTAGGAGTCTGCTGATACTTATAAACATTTCCAAGCACATTTTAAAATTACAGACGCTAAATTCTCTTTGACCAAAATAATTCATCTACAAGTCTCTGCAAGGCATGGTTTCATTTAAAGTCAGGATTGGGAAATAACAGTGTTATGTTGTTTCTGAGATATTTTTGAAATATTCTCAGACACAGCAGGAATCAGCCCCATATTGTCTATTTCTCTCTTTGCATCTTGGTGCAGAATATTCTGAAGGTAAGATGACAGAGCTGTTTGCAAAGAAGCAGCAGGAGTGTGAGGTTGAAGGGTGTTTGTTTCACTTTCTCCTTGTTTCATTCTTCTTGTTTTAATACTTCAAGGGCACCATTGCCAGACTGTGGTACAGAGCCATTTTCAAGTTATTTTCCTTTTTAAAATTCTTCTTCGTTTGCATATTCTAAACTTAAGTCTTAGAGGCTTTGAATCCTGATGATGAAGGGCTGGCACTGTTGTAATTACTTTCTCTGAGCACATAATAGAAATGTTTTATTCAGATTTATTTGAAGCCAACATGAACTCCCAAACCTCTCAGCCAATAACAGTGTTTCCACCATCTGCCAAGATGCTAAGGATAAAAATCTCTGGTGATACATTGTTTCTGTATTTTAAAAAGTACAAAATCAGAACATGCTTTTCAAAGTTAAAAATATAGTTTCAAAAACGACTATTTTTTAAGAATTACTTAAGAACAAAACCATAAGTGATGAGTACACTCAACATGGTATCCATCAAAATTTCTTGAACTTGAATTAAAAATGAATGTGAATTCCGGTTGAATTCCTTTTCTGCCACAGTTTGAGGGAAGGAATTTGGGGTAGCATGGAAACAAAAGTAGCTGAGTTCTAACAACTAAATTAGGTTTTTTGAGGAGGAGGAGGGGTAAGTGAATTGAGAGGAATACTATGGCTGTTTGGAAAGAGACCAATTAGAAGAAACCAGAGTGTTCTAAAGGGCTTCTCAGTCCTTTGCCTTCAGACAAAAAGAGCTTTCTTGTACTTTAGCACACCTCCTAGGCCATGAATATGCTTCTAGCATTTGTAATCTGAAATTCAGCTACTTAATCCAGAAATAAGTCAAAATAAACTTGTTGAACAATGGCTCTTAGTCGACAGAAGTGTGGGTTCATCCAGGTCATCTGGATTTGCTTGGCATCCTTGAGTTGATTCTAATTTCTGTGGACAGTGGATTATTAAGGTAATTGTGAGTATTTATTTCTTTTCAAAACATTTTGTTAGTGTTTATTAAATGGTTGTTTTTGAGAAGTAATAATGAATCACCTTCCTGTAAAGATGAGCAGCTGGAATGCCTGGTACTAAAGCTGACAACCACCATAAAATTCAGTGGCATTTAGGAGGATCACTGAATTGTGGCAAAATTTGGTCAACAATAGTCAAAGATTTACAGGCTTAAACGTCAGCAATCTAGAGAGCACATTCATCTTGAATACCTTGTTGTGTGCAAACGTCACACCTAGAATTCCTGTATTTAGTTTTCTGACAGTTCAAAGAGATTGATGTGGAAATACATTGTAGGCGCATATATTTAAAGGTACTCTTTATTTTTTTGGATTTAAAATGGCAGCGCAAGTTTTAAATGGTGAAAACAAAAACAAAATAAAACTGTCCATGTATAAAGTTATACTGAAGTCATTCTGACATTACTTGTTCATCCCTTTTTGTGTTATCTTTAAACTACGCGCCATGTAAGGTTTGGATTTTGGAGCTTACAAATAAGAGCTCAAAGGTCAGTTGCCTAACCTAGAAACTTGTCTGCCCTGTCCCTTCCCATTCTCCTTCTTGATGCTTAAGGTGGAGATGCCCTTTCTCCTAATTGCAGCCCTTCAACCCTACACTACTCTCAGTCTTGCACATCTCAAGAAATTTGCTTTATCCATTCTCCCCGCTCTGGATTTCAAGCTCTCTTTCTCTTCTGGCTCTTTCCCATTGGCATCTAAACAGATTAAATTTCTTCTTAATGAGGATCTCCCTTGATCCCATGGACCCTTCAGGCCATTTGCTTGAAAAATCGGAATCCTTACTGACCACATCACATTTCCTCACTGCTCATCGTTTTCCAGCCCCTGCAACCTGGCTACACCCCATGGCCCACAGAACCCTCACCTGTCAAGGTTGCCAAAGACTTCTTTATGGAGATCATAGTCTTTCATTCATTTCAGACACTGACACTGAGGACACTTCCTTCTTGAAAGCTCACTTTTCTTTCAGGTCAAATCTTCTCTGGTTTCTTCAGCCTCTCCTGCCTCATTTCCTCCAGGAGCAGTGATGGTTGTTGTTTTTTGTCTTCTCCTTCCCCCCGCCCATTACTTAAACGTGTGCATCTTTGGTGTTTCGCTCCCTTCCCTCTCCTGTACTGTCTCTCCCTGGGTGATACTGTCAATGTAATTACCATCTCTATGCTGATCCTTCTCAAATCTCCTGTCTTCTGGGGTCTGCTGAAGTTTGCTGAGACCATATGGCAATTCCACACATTTCTTAAAATCACAGTGGTCAAAAAGCACCTCCTTCTTTGCTTATTCCTCTTTTAAATGAAGGTCACACAAACCGTCCAGCAGCTCTGTGCCGCAGATCCACACAGTCCCCAGCGCCCGCATCCTCCACCTCCTCAGTGGCTCTGTAGTCCGCCCGTTTCTCTTCATGATGCCGCCTTTACCCTGGAGCCCGTCACAGACCCTCTTGCCTACATCATCCCAGTGGCCTGTTTGCCCTTCCCCTCAACTCCAGTTTTGGTCTTGCTCATCCCTTCCCTATAACACAATCAGAGCACTAGTTGTCAAGTTGTGTATCTGACTTAAAGTTCTTCAGTGCTCTGGTGGTCAAGTCCAAGCTCCCTGCATGGCCTGGGGACCCCTCCCCTCTGGCTTCCCCCAGCCCCTGAGCGCTGTGTGTGTACAGCCACTCTCTGTGCCTCTGAATTTTCTGCTCCCTGTGCTCAGAGCACTCATCATCGCCCCTACTCCCCCCGACCTCCTTCCCACCACATCTTCAGATGGCTCCATCCATCTCATCCCTTCAGAGGTCTCAGGGTAGACACAGCTCTCTCCAGGAAAGCACCTGTGACCACCTGAATCCACCCCCTCCGTGGCCCCCCTCCCCTTGAGCAGAAGCCTTTGCTTCGTGATATTGAACTGGCCACTGTCTGCGCCTCCCACCCCACTGTAAGTGCCGTGAGGGGAGGAATTGTGGCAGCCTGTTCAGGTGGTTTCACACCTAGCAACGTGCACTGAAGTATTTGTGGAACTAATAAGATAGCAGAAGTGCTTTTAGGAAATTTTCTTTTTTTTTTTTTTAACAAAAAATAACCCCCTAACATCAACATTAAGGAAAGTGAAAAAGCTGGCTTAAAATTCAGCATTCAGAAAACTAAGATCATAGCATCTGGTCCCATTCCCATCACTTCATGGTAAATAGATGGGGAAACAATAGAAGCAGTGACAGACTATATTTTCTTGATTTTCAAAATCATTGCAGACTGTGACTGCAGCCATGACATTAAAAGACACTTGATCCTTGAAAGAAAAGCTATGACAAACCTAGACAGTGTATTAAAAAGCAGAGACATTACTTTGCCATCAGTCTGTCTAGTCAAAGCTGTGGTTTTTCCAGTAAGTCATGTATGGATGTGAGTGTTGGATCATAAAGAAGGCTGAGCTCTGAGGAATTGATGCTTTTGACCTGTGGTATTGAAGAAAACTCTTGAGAGTCCCTTGGACTGCAGGGGGATCAAACCAGTCAGTCCTGAAGGAAATCAGTCCTGAATATTTATCGGAAGAACTGATGATGAAGCTGAAGCTCCATTATTTTGGCCACCTAATGAGAAGAGCTGACTCATTGGAAAAGACCCTGATGCTGGGAAAGATTGAAGGCAGGAGGAGAAGGGGATGACAGAGGACGAGATGGTTGGATGGCATCACTGACTTGATGGACATGAGTTTGAGCAAGCTCCGGGAGTTGGTGAAGGACAGAGGAGCCTGGCGTGCTGCAGTCCATGGGGTCACAAAGAGTTGGACATGACTAAGTGACTGAACAACAGCAAGAACATTAAGGTCTTAAGACCAAGAGAGCTTGGGAGACTTCTCTTCTGTGATACAGGAAACTCTGAAACCCTCTTGTGCATGATAAAATATTTCCAGTGCTCCCGTCATTCATCCTGCCTTCGTAAGGCGAATAATTGCCCCACTTCTGGCTTACTACTGTGATTTATTGGTGATCAAAATGTTTTAAACACCTTTGGTAAGTGCTGTAGAGCCAGCCCTTGTTTGCTGTTTCTGGGACTTTGACAAGGTGGAGGATGTTTCTCCCTTAGAAGTGGGCATTGGAGAAATAGTGGTAACAGGAACCCAAGTTGGATGTACGTTTAAGAATAGGTTGTCTCTGCTTTATATAAAGTCACCTCTTTCAGGTAGAGGGTGTATATGTCTGTGGGTATGCATAAAGAATGGGCCTAACACACATTAAACTCTATGAGCACCTTATTGGAGAAATATCTAAACAAATATAAGTTATTCCATCAGGACACCAGCTCTGGGAAAGAAGAGGGATTATAGGAAACCCACGGGGAATGGCAGGAGGTAGTAATTTTGAAGAGATGAAATTGGAAGTAGCGTTGGTAGAGTCAGCGCAGCTGATACCACCTTGACCTTCAACAGATGAAGACCTTTGTCAGTAAAGTGATGTCACTGCTTTTTAATATGCTGTCTAGGTTGCTGATAGCCTTCTTTCCAGGAAGCAAGTGTCTTTTAATTTCATGGCTGCGGTCACGATCCACAGTGATTTTGGAGCCCAAGAAAATAAAATCTGTCACTGTTTCCACTTTTTCCCCTTCTATTTGCCGTGAAGTGATGGGACTGGATGCCATGATCTTGGCTTTTTGAATGTCGCATTTCAAGCCAGCTTTTTCACTCTCTCCTTCACCCTTATCAAGAGGCTTTTCAGTTCCCCTTTGCTTTCTGCCATTAGAGTGGTATCATCAGCATATCTGTGGTTTTGATATTTCTTGCAGCAATCTTGATTCTAGCTTGTGGTTCATCCGACCTGGCATTTCACATGATGTATTCTGCATACAGGGTGGCAATGTACAACCTTGTTGTACTCTTTCCCAATTTTGAACCAGTGTGTTGTTCAATGTCTGGTTCTGTTGCTTCTTGACCTGCATACAGATTTCTCAGGAGACAGGTCAGGTGCTCTGGTATTCCCATCTCTTGAAGAATTTTCCACAGTTTGTTGTGATCCGCACAGTCAAAGGTTTCATGTAGTCAGTGAAGCAGATGTTTTTCTGGAACTTCCTTGCTTTCTCCACAATCCAGCAGATGTTGGTAATTTGATCTCTGATTCTTTTGTTTCTTTGAAACCCAGCTGGTACATCTGGAAGTTTTCAGTTCACGAACTGCTGAAGCTTAGCTTTAAGGTTTTGGAGCATAACCTTACTAGCATGTGAAATGAACACAATTGCGGTAGTTTGAACATTCTTTGGCATTGCCCTTCCTTAGGATTGGAATGAAAACTGACCTTTTCTAGTCCTGTGGCCACTGCTGAGTTTTCCAAATTTGCTGACATATTGAGTGCAACACTTTAACAGCATCATTTTAGGATTTTGAATAGTTTAGCTGGAATTCTGACAACTCCACTAGTTTTGCTCATAGTAATGCCTCCTAAGGCCCACTTGACTTCACACTCCACAGTGTGTGGCTCTTAAGTGAGTGACCACACCATCGAGATTCTCTGGGTCATTAAGATGTTTTTTGTATAGTTCTTCTGTATATTGTCACCTCTTCCTAATTTCTTCTGCTTCTGACAGATCCTTGCTGTTTCTATCATTTATCATGCCAGTCCTTGCATGATATGTTCCCTCGATACCTCCAGTTTTACTGAAGAGATCTCAAGTCTTTCCAGTTCTGTTGTTTTCCTCTATTTCTTTACATTGTTCATTTTCAAAGGGCCTTTTCTCTCTCCATGTTATTCTCTGGAAATCTCTGCATTCAGTTGGGAATAGCTTTTTCCTCTACCCTTGCTTTTCACTTCTCTTCTTCCCTCAGATATTTTTAACGCCTCCTCAGACAACCACTTTGCCTTCTTGCATTTCTTTTTCTTTGGGATGGTTTTGGTCACCGCCTCCTCTACACTGATAGGCATGTCTGTCTGATAATTCTTCAGGCACTCTGTTTAATCCCTTCAATCTATTTATCACCTCGACTTTATATTCATATAGGATTTGATTCAGATCATACCTGAATGGCCTAGTAGTGGTTTTCTCTACTTTCTTCAACAAACATTAGCTATTTTTATTAGCATAGTACTTCCTAGAGTAGTGATGGGTGTGAAGTAACTTTGGAAAGGGTATCTCTCCATATTTGCAATGGTAGGTATAGGGCGAATGGTCTTAGCCAAGGACACTCCTTCAGTGGCTGCTTGGGGAGTGGGAACAGGTGGTACCCTCTGGCATTTGGAGTGATTTATTAGCCCAAGATTGCTCAGCCTTAATGGGACCTAACGTGCCTGGGGCTGCAGTGAGCCACCAAGATCCTTGACTGGGAGCAGGGTGCTGACTGGGAAATACTCTGTTTATTGAGCTGCTGAAGGTTCTGTTTCCTCTTTTCCTTTTTCAAAAAATTTCCCCTCTTCTCCAACCCTAAAGACAAATTTGGTCACAGTTCTTTAAATTGTGCTGTGCCTATTTCAATGCGACAGCAAGGTAAGCCACATTCATGTAGTTTGGTGTTTAATAAAGCTAAATGGATTGACATCTTTTAAAACACCAGTTGCCTTTACAAACTAGAATTCCCCATCAGCTGTTTGCATCTTGGATGTCCTTCGCAAGATGCTTGTCTGTATCTGGATTCTGTGTCAGAAATTTTGAAGCAGTTTAACTTCTGAGTATTACGGATTTGATGTAAAAGGGGAGAAAACATAAATGTTACTGCTGTAGTGGTTGTGCCTTTGTAGTGGTCTCACTTGTGTCTTTTATTTGTGTGCACCTATCTCTAACAAAGCCAGTGGAGATGATGGAATTCCAGCTGAGCTATTTCACATCCAAAAGATGATGCTGTTAAACTGCTGCAAAAAACTCAGCAGTGGCCACAGGACTGAAAAAGGTCAGTTTTCATTCCAATCCCAAAGAAAGGCAATGCCAAAGAATGCTCAAACTACCACACAGTTGTACTCATTTCACATGCTAGCAAGGTAATGCTCAAAATCCTTCAAGCTAGACTTCAACAGTATGTGAACTGAGAACTTCCAGATGTACAAGCTGGATTTAAAGAAGGCAGAGGAACCAGAGGTCAAATTGCCAAACCAGACTCCATTGGATCATAGAAAAAGCAAGGTAATTTTAATTCCAGAGAAACATCTACTTCTGCTTCATTGATGACGCTGAAGCATTTAACTGTGTGGATCACAACAAACTGAAAACTTCTTGAAGAGTTGGGAATACCAGACCACCTTACCCTGCCTTCTTAGAAATCCGTATGCAGGTCAAGAAGCAACAGTTAGAACCAGACGTGGAATAATCGACTGGTTCAAAATTGGGAAAGGAGTACGTCAAGGCTGTGTATTGTCACCCTGCTTATTTAACTTCTATGCAAAATACATCATGCGAAAAGCCAGGCTGGATGAATCACAAGCTGAAATCAAGATTTCTGGAAAAATATCAATAACCTCAGATAACAGATGACACCACCTTTATGGCAGAAAGTGAAGAGGAACTAAAGAGGCTCTTGATGCGAGTGAAAGAAGAGAGAGAAAAACCTGGCTTAAAGGTCAGCATTCAGAAACCTAAGATCCTGGCATCCATTCCCATCACTTCATGGCAAATAGATGGGGAAACAATGGAAACAGTGACAGATTTTATTCTCTTGGATTCCAAAATCACTGTGGACAGTGACTGCAGCCATGAAATTAAAAGACGCCTGCTCCTTGGAAGAAAAGCTATGAGCAACCTGACAGTATATTAAAAAGCAGAGATGTTAATTTGCTGAGAAAGGTACATGTAGTCAAAGCTATGGTTTTTCCAGTAGTCACGTATGGATGTGAGAGTTGGACCATAAAGAAGGCTGAGCAATGAAAAATTGATGCTTTTGAACTGTAGTGATGAAGAAGACTCTTGAGAGTCCCTTGGACTGCAAGGAGATCAAACCAGTCCATGCTAAAGGAAATCAGTTCTGAATATTCATTGGAAGGACTGATGCTGAAGCCGAAACTCCAATATTTAGGCCACCAATGTGAAGAGCCAACTCTTTAGAAAAGACCCTGATGCTGGGAAAGATTGAAGGCAGGAGGAGAAGGGAATGACAGAGGACAAGATGGTTGGATGGCATCACCAGTTCAACGGACATGACTTTGAGCAAGCTCTGGGAGATGGTGAAGGACAGGGAGCCTGGTGTGCTGTAGTCTTTGGGGTCACAAAGAATCTGACACGACTGAGCAACAGGACAGCAACAACCTATTTGGAGAAAACTTTGGAGGAAGATACTGTTTAGAAAATTTTATTTGGAGAAAAGCTAAGTTCTGCACCTAAGCGAAAGCTTGTTTTCATTTTCCAGAAAAATAAAGGTTTTAGATTTGAATGCAAAAGTTGTTTTTTTTTAACCTATCAGAGTGAACAGTTATCATTTCTGGTTATTTATTCTTCAATATATATTTGTTTGAATTAGATCTTAGTTGTGGCATGGGGCATCTTTTGTTGCAGCTTCTGTCTAGTTGTGGCACTCAGGCTTAATTACTCTGTGGGATGTGGGATCTTAATTCTCCAACCAGAAATCAAACTCAATTCTCCTGCATTGGAAGGTGGATTCTTAAGCACTGGATGCCCAGGGAAGTCTGATTATCTTTTATCCTGCATTGTACTTTTGGCATATCTTTATGAGAAATTAATCCCTTAAAAGTAAGAGAAATGAGAGAAAAATCAGTAATTCCATGGTATTATGTTCGTATCTTTTTTTCCTCTCTTTAACTAAATTATTTAACCTACAGTAAAATTTGAAAATATTTTTTGCACTTTAAAGTTATAGAAATGTACTTGATGTTGAGTTTGGGGATTGCAAACCTAAAAGCTCTAGTTTAGAGACAACACACGCATATACAATGGGGCTAAGTTCCCAGGCTTACATGGTTTAATTCCTTTTTTACTATCAGGCCAAAAATAGAAAGTACTGATATCTCACCAGGAAACTAGCAGCTCAAGTGAGGAAGGGAAATTTGGTTCTAATTTGGATGAGCTAATTTGTTGAGGATTTGCTGGAATGCCTGCTCTGCCAGGTTGCCACAACTATTTTCTCCTGTAAGATTTATTGTCAGGGCCTGTAATACTGATACCAAGGATTAAGTTTGAATTTTTAGCCTTTATTTAGAGGAGGAGAGCAAAGATTCGCTTCTGTGCAGCTCAGTGCTGCATCAAACTTTTGGACCAAGGTGGAAATCCAGGATCAACTCTTGACTGTAATTAGCACATTTTTGAAGGATTTCTGTGGTTAATTGAAATGAGGTCTGCTCTATGGCATTGTGATATTATCAGGGTAGGGAATTTACTTGACCTAAAATTCTACATGGTCAAGTTTCCAACCTGGATGGAAGAAGTTTGAGAAGTACAGAAATAATTCCAAGTTGCTGAGGAAGGGATTTAGCTTTATGACAAGAATTCATAGGGGCTCCACCAGGGGGTTAGATGTCTAGAAACTGTTATGCTTAGGGTAGGGGATGGAGGTAGGGACTCAGGAAGGTCTCACTTGTATCCTCAGGCTCATTAAATCCAGAGACATTACTGCTGCCTAAGCTGTCGCAGAGCCCTCTAAGCCTTTCCTCTGGCTAGTTAAGTTTTCAGATCTCAGCTAGTATGTGCATATCTTACTCCTCAGTAGAGGCCACTCACTACTGAGGCCTCACATCATGTACGGATGTGAGGGTTGGACCATAAAGAAAGCTGAGTGCCAAAGAATTGATGCTTTTGAACTGTGGTGTTGGAGAAGACTCTTGAGAGTCCCTTGGACTGCAATGGGATCAAACCAGTCAATCCAAAAGGAAATCAACTCTGAATTTGGAAGGACTGTTGCTGAAGCTCTAATACTTTGGCCACCTGATGCGAAGAACTGACTCTTCAGAAAAGACCCTGATGCTGGAAAAGATTGAGGGCAGGAGGAGAAGGGGGCAGCAGAGGATGAGCTAGATGGATGGTATTACTGACTTAGTGGACATGAGTTTGAGCAAACTCCAGGAGATAATACAAGACAGGGAAGCTTGGCGTGCTGCAGTCCACGGGGCCACAAAGAGTTGGATGTGATTTGGCAACTGAGCAACAACAGAGAGGCCACTGTCTTAGAAATTAGTAAAATAAGCAATTATTGAAGAAAATACATGTCTGTTTGTAGTGTCACCAGAATCGTTTGTGACCTTATAGAGATGTTGATTAGGACTTCTGTATTCCAAGGTTCAGGTCATGGTTATGAGTGTCATATGGGCCTCTTCCCAAAGTCTAGGATCATTGTCCTCTACTGTATTTTATGTAGGTTTCCTACTCAGTACCAATCCTGGTATTAATAGCAATAGCTGACAGTGGATATGTTGGTTTGGATCATTTTCTGCTCTTGGAAAAAGTGTGTGCCCTCCAGACCAAATAGGATCACCTTCAAAATTCCTGCATGTTTTCCCTGCATATCTGTTTGCTGATGAGACAACATACCGGAGCCCCAGCAGGGACAGTAAATGCAGACAGGTGTCAGAGAACAAGTGTGAGTGGATTTTTTTCGTCAGTGAAAAAACCTTCTAGAAATGAGAGTAAGGTTATCATAACCATTTTACAACAGGAACATATCTTTTAAAATATTTTAAGGAAAAGGTATTAAATTTTCAAAAGTAAGTATCAAATTCTATTACGTTAGACACAAGTATCTTATTTTTTCTCGTTCCTCTGTTGCCACTGTACTTTCTATATCAGCATGTTTCCACAAAAACAGATTTTACAAAATAATGGGATTCTTTTTTTCTTTATTGACTAAGCAGTATATTATACACCTGCTAGAATTTAATAAATGTTTATCTAATAATGATTCATTAAATTGATCCAGTACAGTCTTACATTGGTTTTTTTCCATCTTGTTATATTTCCGCAAAGTTGGTTTTGAGTTAGCTTTTGCAATCAGTATTTTATCAGTTGTGCGTAGTTAAGACTGTTTGCAAAGAACATTGCATAATCTGTCAACTCAGAGAAGAGTTTCTGACGTCTGCATTTCTGTTACTGAAAAGCAAATGAATGCTTGACATGTGGCAGCTTTGTTTTATTCCCTCAGGGCAGCATAGGAAAACTGAACATGAAATTGGAGAGAGGCAGTACCAGTCAGGTCTTCACTGATTAAAGCTTTATGTCTCTGTAAACAGTTCTGCTTCCCATGTAATCTGGAGTGAATTAAGTTCAGTTTTATATTGATAAGACGAGGATCATTCACTTATTCAATTTGGGCAATTTACTGAAAAAAAGTTTTCCCTGTTTTTAGCATTTCAAAGAAAGTTTGTTTATTGGTTGACTTGCTTATTCTTTTTTATGTTTATGTTATTCTGTGTTTACTAGAGTTAGAAGTTGCAAACCAACATGGTGACCATACTACCAAAGAAGGGATTAAAAATAAATAACAGCTCACCTACAATCCTATCCTTCTCTTTTTAGTTTTTTTTTTTTGCTTCCTTCCAAATTCCTTTGCAATAATTTTAAAATTTGTCTTTTATTCATAATATTGGATACTAATCACTTTATCAAGAGAGTGTTTTATTTGTGTGTGTGTTAGTCACTCAGTGATGTCCAGCTCTTTGTGACCCCATGGACTGTAGCCCACCAGGCTCCTCTGTCCATGGGATTCTCCAGGCAAGAATACTTGAGTGGGTTGCCATTGCCTTCTCCAGGGGATCTTCCCAACCCAGGGATTGAACCCAGGTCTCCCACATTGCAGTAAGGATATTGTTTGAGCTACTTGGGAAGACCTGTGTCTTGTTTAGTTAATGACTAATAGGTATGCCTCATTCTGTATATCAGCTGTTTCCTAGAGTTGTGTATGAATTGTCCAATTTTCACATGATTCTTAAATCATTACTAAAATTCACCAGTGGGTCTCCATTTCTGAGTACTTTTTAGTTGGCAGTTGTTCCTAATTCTTGATCTTTGCACGACTCTTGTGTAAAAACACTTAAATGGTACCGAAGGTCAGCATTTAGTAAATATCTTCAGTTCTCCTCCTCCTGCCTCAGTTGGCCTTTGTATAACTTCAGCTCTTTACTTGATTTTTCTTTAAGCAAGACACTTCTCTCCCTTGTCTTCTAGATGTGTT
The DNA here is from genome assembly GCF_023091745.1 of Budorcas taxicolor. NCBI lineage: Eukaryota > Metazoa > Chordata > Mammalia > Artiodactyla > Bovidae > Budorcas > Budorcas taxicolor. The sequence continues at coordinate 19,138,992 of NC_068933.1, read as the reverse complement.
ATAATAGAAATAGCTATTTAAGGACTACCTACGGGTAGAAATTGATACACATTTGACTTATGGAAGTTTGATAGATTTTGACTTTGGAGCGGAAATATTGGCAAATTGAAGATATCATCTGTATTTGTGAATTTTTCAGCAGCTATTTGTGAGATGTCATGCTTGGCACTCCTTCAGGTGTTTTGGAAGATGCTGATGTATAAAACTTTATTTTTACATCAAGGAACTTTCCACTCATTTTTGTTTTTCTCTCTTTTTTTCTATATCCTTTGAATCAGCCACTTTCAACATCAAACTTTCAAAGATTGCATTTATATTCATGAATGAATAATGTTGAATGAGTTAGCTTTTTATACTAGAGTTAGCGTGAAACTGGATTACTCACATCCCAGAAATTTGTTCTCTTAGAAGCACAAGTCATTGAGATTCAGTATAGAAAACATGGGGCTTCCCAGGTGGCCTAAATGGTAAAGAACCCACCTGCCAGTGCAGGAGACATAAGAGACGTGGTTGTGATCCTTGGATCAGAAGACCCCCTGGAGGAGGGCATGGCACCCCACTCCAGTATCTTGCCTGCAAAATCCCATGGCCAGAGGAGCCTGGCGGGCTATGGTCCATAGGGTCACAATGAGTTGGACACGACTGAAGTGATTTAGTAAGCATGAACAGAGGTAGTTTATTAGGTTTTTAGTTTTTTTTAAATGAAATACATGTTAATAATAGTTTTCTTTTATGGAGATTAAGTTGAGGAGTGTTCCAAGGTTTATTTCTTAGGACGGAAAACTCCAAGTTCCTCAGAGAAGTTGTTATGCTGTGATCTCATGAGTTTAGGTTATTGACAGTGATTATAATGAGATTGAAGGGATAACATTCAATCTCTGTAGACCACTGTGCAGTAGAATTGGTAAACATGACTCTGAACTTCTAAAAGTTAAATATATTTAATTTTATTGACCGAGAAGCTGCATATACTATTATATTCCCTATTCTTAAGTTATTTCCTAGTCGGCTGAGTTATATGTCTTCATAGACAAGGCCATATATGGCCTTTTAATTTTTATGTTTATTTGCACATAAGCTGTACATATTCATTGGAGATAAATTTAGAAACACATATTAGCAATATAATACATATTGTATGAAATACATAGAAGTAAAAATTAGCCTTCCACCCAAAGATCATTACAGTTAACATTTTGGTATATTGTACTTCAGACTTTTTACTGTAATATATGTATTTTTTGTCTTACTCAATCCATGTTTTGTTTTTCAGTGTTAGATTATTGGGAGCTGTAAGGTGTGGGGAGTAAGACTTTCTATCTACCTCATTCATTCCATTTAAAAAAGAACATATCATACTTGGCATGGACTTTGGCTTTATTTATTTACTTAGAGATTGCAAGTAAATATAAATAAACGTGTCGATTACAAATCCATACTTTAGGCATAATTGAATAGCAGTTTTATTTTAAAAGCTCTTAGCATGTTTGGGGCTTCCCTGGTGGCTCAGTTGATAACGAATCTGCCCACGATGCGGGAGACCTGGGTTCAATCCTGGGTTGGGAAGATCCCCTGGAGGAGGGCATGGCAACCCGCTACAGAATTCTTGCCTGGAGAATCCCATGGCCAGAGGAGCCTGGTGGGCTACAGTCTGTGGGTTGCGAAGAGTCAGACATGACTGAGCAACTAAGCACAGCATAGCATACAAGATGTTTTGGGGGAAATTTTTTAATTCTAAAAGGTTCAAGTGGCTCTACATGTAAATGAAATAGAATGAAATGAAAGCAGAGCTCACAAGTAATTGATAAAGCTGTAGACCACATAATGATATTTTCCCCTGCTTTTAGGCCTTAACTAGACTATAAGTCCTATAAAGCTAGAGGCTGTTCCTGTGTTCCACATAATTCTAGACATAATCTTAGCGCAATCCCTGGAGTGTAATAAGGCCTAAAATATGTGAGTTCAAGAAATGATTGAAGAAAAGACAGAGAAACAAAAAGATGAGGTGATTTACCCCTTTGCTTGCTGCAAGGATAAATGAGGTATCTCTTGGAATTTATTTCTATTGACATAGCTTTAAAAATTGCAGCAACAGGGACTTCCCTGGCCCTCCAGTGGTTAGGAATCCATGCTTCTAATGCAGGGAATGTGGGTTCAAATCCTAGTTGAGGAACTAGCATCCCACACGCCAAGCAGCTAAAAAGCAAAACAAAAGACACAAAAACAAACAAAAACCTGTGTAAAAGTTTCTGTCCCAACATGCTCTAACTAAATTTTCAAATATAATTATCTATTAAAAATTGCAATAGCAAACAAAAATGGCAAATCCTTTTAATCACCCAAGGTTCCAATTCCTTTGCTCCCCAAATAAGCGACTTGTGGCAGTCCCTAAAAGGCCACATGAAAGAGCACTCAGAAAATCACAGCTTGGGCTTATTGCTTCCCAGGTGGCACGAGTGGTAAAGAACCACCAGCCTGCCAGGGCAGGAGACTCGGGTTCTATCCCTTCAGAGATGTGGGTTCGATCCCTGGGTTGGGAGGATGCCCTGGAGAAGGAAATGGCAGCCCACTCCAGTATTCTTGCCTGGAGAATCCCATGGACAGAGGAGCCTGGCGGGCTACAGCTCGTGGGGTCTCAAGAGTCGGACACGGATGAAGTGACTTAACACAGCGTATTTAACCCTCCTGACTGCCCCAGGCCACACCTCCAGCATCAAGTTAAGAGCAAGCAGGTGCCACAGCTGCCGGGAAGCTGGGCAGGGAACTGGAGAGAGGACTCCAGACCAGCTTTTAACACCGTCCCTTCTCTTCCTCAGGTTGCCATCTTCAGAATGATTCCCTGCAGAGCAGCGCTGTCTTTTGCCCGATGTCTGGTCCGGAGGAAAATCGTCACTCTGGACAGTTTAGAAGATACCAAACTGTGTCGCTGCCTATCCACCATGGACCTCATCGCCCTGGGGGTGGGGAGCACACTGGGTGCTGGGGTCTACGTGCTGGCCGGGGAGGTGGCCAAAGCGGATTCTGGCCCCAGCATCGTGGTCTCCTTTCTCATTGCTGCGCTGGCTTCCGTGATGGCAGGTCTTTGCTACGCGGAATTTGGGGCCCGAGTTCCCAAGACTGGGTCTGCCTACTTGTACACTTACGTTACTGTTGGAGAACTGTGGGCCTTCATCACTGGCTGGAATCTCATTTTATCTTATGTGATAGGTATGTTTCCAGAAACTGAACCTAATTGGTTAGGATGGTAGAAATAGCATTCCTGAGTCAGTGGCCTTAGGTTTCTATGTAGCGTCTGCTTTAACTAGCGCCCAGGTGATCTGAGTATATCACTTACTCCCTGTGTCTCATTTTTCTGATCTCTCAGTGACTCCTAATTGCAAAATTCGGTGATTCTGCTTTTTTCCCTGAATATGTCTCTTGTGAGCTTAAAAATCTGTTTCTTAAAAGACAACAGTTCCTTAATGCAAGTAAAGTTACCTGATTCCACAATTACGGACTTGAGCATTTGCTTGCTATTGTGAGATAATGTTATATGTGTTGAGAATGTTCACTTCTGTCTGAACTAACTCATGTTTATCCTAGAATAGAGGAGTACAAGATGGTATTAATTTTCTCCCACTGACCTTGTATATTCTGTGGTTTGGAAGGAACATCAAGTGTTGCAAGGGCGTGGAGTGGCACTTTTGATGAACTTCTTAGCAAGCAGATCGGTCATTTTTTCCGGACATACTTCAAAATGAATTATACTGGCCTTGCAGAGTATCCAGACTTTTTTGCTGTGTGCCTTATATTACTTCTTGCAGGTAAGAAACCAGTTACACTTCTCCCTAAGGTGAGCCAGATTTGTTGTCCCAGGAAAATAGGTTACCGCTGAATTTTGGACCGAAGTGCCACGGCTAGGCAAGATATTTACACACAGAAGTCACCGTTGGAGATCTGTGGGCCTCGTCACTACCTAGAATCACATTTTGTCTTATGTGATAGGCATGTTTCAAAAATAAATCTAGGGCCTCCCTGGTGGATCAGTGGTAAAGAATCCACCTACCAATGAAGGAGACATGGGTTTGATCCCTGGTCTGGGAAGATCCCATATGCCATAGAAGAACTAAGCCCATTTGCCACAACTTCTAAGCTTGTGCTCTAGAGCCTGGGAGCCAGAGCTCCCGAGCCCTTGTGCTCTTGAGCAACAAGGGAAGCCACCGCAATGAGAAGCTGACACACTGCAACTAGAAAGTACCCCACACTCGCCACAACTAGTGAGAAGCCCGTGCAGTGACAAAGACCCAGCACAGCCAGTAAATAAATAAAACTATATATATACACACACACACACAAAGAAATCTAAATTATACGGAACTGTAGAAATAGGATTGGTACTTCTGAAATAAATGATACCTGGAAGGCACTAAATAATCAGATAGGGTACATCAATTTTATAATATGAATTGGAGATTTGTGGAAATGGCCACAAAGTTTCAAAATAAGGGAGAATGTAAAATTGGGGCATTATTTCATCTTGTCAGTTACAACTAAAGATGTTTGCAAGCATACTGTTTCTAGAAGAAATTCAGTCTTTGTGTTTATGCCTATAGAATGTAGACATCTGGTTGAAAAGGGAGCGTATTCAAACCACCTGTCATTTTTTTGATGCAGACATTATGTAAACAAACATACTTGATGCTAGAATTTTCCCCTTTTCATCAGTTGTATAGCATAGTGGTTTAGAAAGGCAGAGGATTTAGAATCAAGAGTGACCAGGTTTTCAGTTCTACTCTGCCGCTTCCTATCTGTGGAACACTGGATGACTTAATCCTTCCGTGACTTAGTTTGTTCATCCATAAAATGAGGATGTCAGTGTTTATCTTGTGCAGGCTTCTTGCTTGATGCATAGTAAGCACATACGCATAGTAAGCATAGATGGCAGGCAGTTTCATTTTGTAGACACAGCTCACCCCTGCCTGATGCTTGTTTTAATTATTTGAACATTTTCTATTTTGATTGTCATTCTACCTTGTACTCCTGCTAAACCCATCAAGCATTGCACTAAGAATAAAGTTCATGTTTGTTTCTACTTTCTGCTTGATATACTCTTGCATTCCTGTCCAACCTTATCTCGAGCTACTTTCTCCCTCTCTTCCTATAATTTTTCCATATATACTTTTATATAATTAAGGAACTTCTCTGGCAGTCCAGTGGTTAAGACTTAGCCTTCCAGTGCAGGGGTTGAGGGTCTGACCCCTGGTTGGGGAAGCTAAGATCCGACATGCCTCATGGCCAAAAATACAAAGTATAAAACAGAAGCAACATTGTAACAAATGCAATGAAGATTTTTTTAAAAAAATGGTTCATATCAAAACATTTTAAAAATTATATAATTGAAAATAGCTTTGCCCCTTAAAATGTTAGCTATTAATTTGATGTTTTATGTAGGGACAGGGTTAGTGACATGAACAAAATTTATAGGTCCTAATTATCTGATATTTTCTTCCTAATGTCAGAAAAAATTGCATCAGTGGTTTTTCCACAGGTGATAGGCTTTGTTTGTTTTGGTTTCTCAACAGCCTAGTAACATTAAATTACTTACATCACACTTTATTTAGGGATGGTTTCAGTGACCTTAAATATTCAGCTTTAATCTCTAAATGATGAGAAGCATGTAGCTGTGACACAGTTCCCGTCATTAAACTCCGTGCAGGACTCAGGCCTTGGCTTGCATCTTGCGTCCTGAGTTCATCGAGCATCATGCCTTTCTTTCAGGACAGGCCAAGATTACAGGCTGACTTTGTTCTTAGAAACTTTGAAGACCAAAACCTTCTGCTGTAATCTTTATTCATATTGCAATGTCGGTTGTCTTACCAACTAAGGCTGTTGTTTTTATTAATGATACCAGGGAAGCATAGGCAGGATTTCAAGAGGTGACTAGTCTACTGGCGGGAGCTGGGGCTTTGAGAATGAGAGCACGCTTGGGGTATTGGGAAACAAAACCTGGAGGTGGCTTTGTTATTTTCCAAAGTCTATAGCAGCATTGTGTGTATTTCCAAGGTGTATAGTTGTATAGTGTTTCCTAATCTGACAGACAATTGCAGAGTCAGTCAGTATACTGAGAGAGTCAATAATTATACTGACCATACAGTTTTCCTTTATGTTGCTAATACAGTTGTATTCTTGTATAATTCTGGGGATGAAATTCAGCATTCTCATCTCTATTTGTATAATTTTGCTAAATTTGACATGGCTGGTATACATACAAGTAAATATGTGATTATAAGCCTTTCATCACACTTATTGCCCCAACAGTAAAAAGTAAACTTTCTTTGATCCATAATTCATACCTTATACAGGATGGATTAAAAATATTAATAAGATAGATATAATCATGAAAGGACTGGAAGGAAGCAAAGGTGGATGTTTTGGGGTTAACATTAATCTTCCTAGAGGTAGAAACTGAAGAGGAAAAATTTATATTATAAAACTTTCTTACATGTGTTATCAACACTAAGGTTAAAATTAAAATTAGTACATGATAATTGGGTAGACCACAAGCAGTGTCTGCCATAAAAACTGCATCTTCTCCTTAACAGAGTAAAATAAAACTCAGCAAAATCTTTGTCATTCTTTTATTGGAGAAATAGGCTAGCCCATATTTCAAATTAACCACATTATTTTAATATTTGTAATTTGGGAGATACAAAATTGTAGAAATTTAGAACTAGAAGGGAACTTAAAAGTTATTTAAGTGCACAATTCAGTTGATTACTGTGGTAAGTGGAGTCCAGCAGGTTATAATCTACTCCACACGGCTCGGCTTTGTAATTATGGAGCCAGCCCTGCCTGTTGATTTCCTCTTCAAGGCAGAAACTGCCCATGTGTTTGCCCCTAGTGTGCTTGAATCTAGATAATAAATGGCAATATTATAATGGTCTTTTTTTCCCAAAAAAAAAGTACATGATAAATTGGGAAAACATTCTGTATACATGTACAGTCAGAGAGCTTATAGCATTATTGTATAAATAAGCTTTATAAATCAATATGAATAAGAATAACCTAATGGTAAAAAATGGACAATTTCAACTGGCCAAACTTTCTGGAAACTGTTCTGACAGTATGAACCAAAAGTCTTACATAAAGTGTATACCATTGATATGGTGCTATCTTGTAGAAAATTATTGTAAAGAAATAATTAGAAGGTGTTAAAAGATATTTATAAAAGGATGATTAGGTCAGTACTATTTATAGTTGTAAGAAACTAACAATGACCTGTTTGTAAATATAGGAGTAAAGTATAGTGTATCCATAGAGTAGAAGAGTATGGGGCTGTGAAAATTATATATTTGTTGACATGGAAATGTGTGCATGTGTGTGTGTGCAAAATTCTGAAGAGATTACACTTGATCTTTATTTTCTTTCTTTTTTCCTGTGTTTTCGAGTTACTTGAGTCAGAAATTGATTGCCTTTACAATCAAAATATAAAAATAAAGCTATTAAAGTGAGAATTGACTTAATAAAATCTTTGAAATGACAATTGAAGAATTACTTTGTTTAATGTATTCAGTAAGTATGAGGCAGGAAATATGATTGAAAGAAAGAAAAGAGAAAGAAAATTTTCTTTCAAAATTTTGCAGCCATTAACCTTGAAATTGCTTTTTAAGAATAGCATTTCATTAAAAGTAAGTTACTTTACCTCCGCCTGGCCCTGCCCACCTGTGAATGATTCCTGAAGTCACTAGTGCATCCCCTGTCTGAAACGCTAGGGCTTCCCTGGTGGCGCTAGTGGTAAAGAACCCACCTGTCAATACAGGAGACATAAGAGAGGTGGGTTCAGTCCCTGGGTTGGGAAGATCCCCTGGAGAATCGCATGGCAACCCACTCCAGTAATCTTGCCTGGAGAATCCCATGGACAAAGAAGGCTGGCGGGCTACAGTCCGTGGGGTCACAAAGAGTCGAATACAAACGAGGTGACTTAGCATGCTCCTCTACCCACCCATTGGTAATAATAGCCACTTCCTAAACTTATTCAGTTATTGGAGAGTGTGAAATCTCCTGGCTATGAGCACAGTCTGCATTCTGAAATCTTTAGTTCTGCATACACTTAGGTGACTGAGTAAAAACTCTCCATAGAAAGGGACAATGTCAGTTAAATATATGAATCCTGCTTAAATAATATCCTAAAGCCTGTAACTGTCTCAAACTGCTGTAGCCTTTTCCTAAAGGTGAGGTAAAAATTAAAGCACCCTTGATTTTTCCATAGGTCTTTTATCTTTCGGAGTGAAAGAGTCTGCTTGGGTGAATAAAGTCTTCACAGCTGTCAATATCCTGGTGCTTCTCTTTGTTATGGTTGCTGGATTTGTGAAAGGAAATGTGGCAAACTGGAAGATTAGTGAAGACTTTCTCAAAAATATATCTGCAAGTGCCAGGTAAAATACTTGGGTTTTTTCCCTCCTATTTCGAGTTTTTTTTTTTTTTTTTTTAAATTTTGCCTGGTTTTGTCTTTTGTTACATTTTCCTCTAGAACAACAGTTCTCAAACTCTTTGTTTCCGAGAACTTTGTGAAGGTCTATTCTATTTCAAGACTGTTTTCCCCAAAGCCCGAGTGTATAGGTATGTTCACCACTGAGCAGCTGTTTGAAGCTGTGAAGCTGCTGATTCTTAACTTCAGGTTTGGCTTTGGGTTTAAGGGAAGAAATGAGAGATCTTAACCACTGGAAGAATGTTTTCTTCCCCCCCCCCCCCCCCCCCCGCAAAGGTTTGTCACTTCTGAATAACAATGAGCATTTTGGATCATGCATCCTTTTGTTTTTTCCTTTGGGGACACCATTTGATTCCACTGCATTCTTTCAACCTTGTAGTAATTTTCATGCCTGATTTTTTTTCTTTTTGAGGATGTTATTGATTGCATAAGCAGAATTGTCTATACATTTCACTTTAAAGTTGATCTCAAAAATTAATTTTCAAATGAAAGTTTTCATCCTAAGATTTAAGTATAATATTCCTATGTGTAAATAAGATTACAGAAGTATCTATTACATGAAGTGATGCACTTGTACATGTTTTTATTTACCTATGTTGTTTGTAGCCATCTACTGAGGCAAAAATTTAGTTTCTTATGGTTTTATACAATTTTTAACATGTAATAAAACTTCAGTATTATTTATCAAGATTAGAGAATTTTATTTCACTTTGTCACATGTCTTATAGTAAACTTTTCAAATGTTCAATCTGCTCCACTGTCCACGAGAAGAGAAAGTCTCTTGCCTTTATTTCAGACCATGGCCCATACATAGGTGGGATCTCTGTTCTCAGAATCCTGCCTGGCTGTAAGTTCAAGCCAGAGTGGATCTGAGCCTCCTGCTCATACTATTGATCAGCCTCCAGTTGAGAGCTGGCAACTGGTGAAGGAGCCATTGTTGGGAACACCATCACATCCTCTAGGACTGGGTGAAAAAATATCAGGGTTTACTTTTAGTTTTGTACACATTAGCTTCCAAGAGATGATGCGCTCAGTAACCTTCCAAGAATGGAGTTTGAGACAGATCTCTTGAATAAGCAGTTTTCTAGGAAAATGACATTCCAATGTGCTTCTTCTCCTCAGGGACCCAACTTCTGAAAATGGAACAAGCGTCTATGGGGCTGGTGGCTTTATGCCTTATGGCTTTGCAGGAACTTTGGCTGGGGCTGCAACCTGCTTTTATGCCTTTGTGGGATTTGACTGCATTGCAACAACTGGTAAGAGCAGAGTCTTGGCTCTGTGTAGAAGGCAAGAGTGTTCCTTGAACGACATGGGTACCCATGGATGACAACAGAAGGTCAAAGGAAGAGAGTGGAACTTGGGGTAATAAGGGCTTGTTCCAGACCCAGAAGTGGCCCCTGATGTATGAAAAGAAAAGAAAGTGAAACTCTCTGAGCTTGTCTCCATATTAGTAAAAATCAAGAGAGCAGAATCTACCCGTCAGATGTAATGAAGGTTACAAGTGGCTCAGTGGTAAAGAATCCACCTGCCAAGCAGGAGACATGGGTTTGATACCTGGATCAGTAAGATCCCTTGGAGAAGGAACTGGCAACCCACTCCAGTATTCTTGCCTGGGAAATCTCATGGACAGAGGAGCCTGGTGGGCTACAGTCCATGTGGTCCCTAAGATTCAGACACACCTGAGTGACTAAACACCAACAACAAAATATAATATATTATGAAAAAAAGTGTGCAAGCTGTCAGCCACTTTATAAATGTTGTTTGTAATCAGTGCCTTTAATCTTTGGTCTGGAAGTGCTATCACAATGAGTAACAAATGATGATCATGCTCTTAAATTGTTTCTTCTCTAATAGGGCAAAATATATTGTGATCGTTCTTTTTCTCTTTATCCAGTACAAAAAATAATCATGTTACAGTCACTCCCTAGTGCTTCCTCCGGGTTCACAGTATTGCAGGGCCTTATAATTGACCATATTTTGGGTATTTCAAATGCCAACTCTTATTAGAAAGATCTCCAAAGTACTATTTTTTTTTGAAACTGAAATTTAATATAAATCAATGCACTGAGTAGAAGAAATTTGTCTCCATATATATGGGAGCCTTCATAATTAAGGGCCTGTAGAATGCCATGTTTAATCGCCATGGATGAATCATTTTCCAAATGGATTAAGACTGCTTTTCTATTCTAAACATTTTGTGGTGATGGAATAGCATTCTTTCTGGAAGCCGGAAACTGACTTGCAGGATATCTTGCTTTCCCTTCTTGCCTCTGGGCTTTGATCTTTTTGTGACAGCATAGGACCCTGAAGAAGAGAGAGAACTTCATGTAGCATAGATGGAACAAGCTGAGAAAACAAAGGATAGAAGCTGAGTAGAATTACTATGAAGCAGAAGAAGAATTCATGTTTTACCTATTCATGTTTATTTTCTAATCTTTATTTTATATTGAAGTATAGCTGATTAATAAAGTTGTGATTAAAAAAACAACAACATTGTGATAATTTCAGGTGCACAGCAAAGGGACTTAGCCATACATATCCACATACGCATTCTCCCCACACTCTCCTCCCACCCAGGCTGCCACATAACACTGAGCAGCGTTCTCTGTGGTATGCAGTGTGTCCCTGTTGGTTATCCATTTTAAATATAGCAGTGTGCACATGTCCATCCCAAGCGCCCTAACTGTCCCTTCCCCTGACTCTTCTCCCCTGGCAACCATAAGTTTTTTCTCTAAGCCTGTAAGTCTGTTTGGGGTTTTGTGAATAAATGAGTTCATTTGTAACATTTCTGTTTAGATTCTGTATATAAGGGATGTCATATGCTGTTTCTCCTTCTCTGATTTACTTCACTCAGTATGAAAATCTCTAGGTCCATCCATGGTACTACAAGTGGCATTATGTCATTGTTTTTAATACTAAGTAATATTCCATTGTATATGTATATCACAACTTTTTATCCGTTCCTCTGCTGATGGACATTTAGGTTGCTTCTTTGTCTTGGCTATTGTAAACAGCGCTGCAATAAACTAGTTGTGTTTTATTAAATATGCAAGCTTTTATTTATGTCTCCTTAGGTGAGGAAGTCCGGAACCCTCAGAAAGCTATTCCTATTGGAATTGTGACTTCTCTGCTGGTTTGCTTTATGGCCTATTTTGGGGTCTCGGCAGCTTTAACACTGATGATGCCGTACTACCTCCTGGATGAGAAAAGCCCGCTTCCTGTGGCCTTCGAGTACGTTGGATGGGGGCCAGCCAAATACGTCGTTGCAGCAGGCTCCCTCTGCGCTTTGTCAACAAGGTACATTGCATTGTCTTTGGGGCAGGGCTGCGTGGGTTACTGCAGAGGTAGTTGGTGTTCACAGAATTGCTTTTGTATGTTTTAAAAACAATCCTAATAGAAACATATCATACAACTATATTCTCTGAATTGGTCACCCAGAATTGCTGTATCGAAATCTTAAGTGATAAAATCTTTTCCCCCTGAGCTGTTAAAAATCACTGTTTCAAGATAATGATGGTCCAAGCTTCTGAGGATCTGTATGGCATTTAGGCGCATTTATGTATCTCATACATATTTGCATATGTGTGTATTGTAAAGCTTATTGTGAAACTTGACAGTACTTATACTGGTATGTTTCCCTGCTGGCGTTGGCGTTACTTGCAGTGCTACAGGCAACTGAGACCTTACATGCAGACTTGACATTTTTTGCTGTTTTTTTTAAATAGTGTAAGTCTGTGTGAGTGTAAACTATATGCTGTGGCATTGTTAAGTCTAAGGTGCTTTTTATTATGAAACTTTTTGTCTTAGCACTGATCAGAGTGAACTTGATCTAGAAATAAAAATTACTGTTTTCAAGTTAATGGTGGAGATTTGTATACATCTGTGTGATAAGAATAGTTGAATCTCAAGTATTCGGATTTTCCCTAGCCGCTTATTTTAATATTTTATAATTCATTTCTCAAGTTTCCTGAGCTGCTCACATTTTAACTTAACGTGATCATATTTCACTTGAGTGCTGTACTGGAGAGCACTGTTACAAAGAGAAAATTAATCTTTGCTTTATTACTAATTTTTTGAAGTGAAATTTTTCTAAAAGTCTGAAATTTTAAAAATAAATCTTTTTGTATAATTCATCAGCCTAGCTCTTTTATCCCCCTTCAAAGCCCTTGTTGTTTTTTTGTATTCAAGATAGTATTAAGCAGCAATTACAAATTACCTCTCAGATCCTCAGCCATCTGATAATATTAAGGTTTATTCTGAATAGTTTTAAAAATCTGAACTGTAAAGATACTTTGTACCATAGTTTTAGAAGAGAGACAGGCAAAGATTTATTTGTGGCCAAGCTCAACCACGCTTTATTAAAAGATAAAGGAGATGGAGTTTAAAAAATATATTTTACTTATTTTCTCTTAAATTGTAAATTTTTTTACGACGTAATCATGTATAGAATGATGCAGTTAGTAAACACACAAGTAATTCAAAACAGCTAAAGCAAAATCATTTTCTTAAACTTCACTCTTACTAATGTTTAATTCAGGCTACTTCTATGTACTAAATTTACAGTGAGTTCATCTTTTTTCCTTTTTCTATCTTGATTATCTTATGCTGAGAATTATTTCAAATTTGATCAAAAAATAATGGTAAAATGTATGTAAAAATGTGTAATTATTGAATAAATGAAGTGACTAGATAGTATAAAATCAAATTACTATATTTTCTGTAATTATATATCAATTTATAAATATTCTAAGTTAAAAATGTCTTAATGACATTATTATTTTTTTTAAGTCTTAATTACTTAGTTTTAATTCAGTAGTAATCATGCGCCGGCACAGATTCTTTGCGGCATTGTTTTTAGTCTGATAATTGTGCTGAGCAGATTATCTCCGAGAGTATAATGAATTGCACCATGGTTAATATTTTTAAATACCCAATCATATTACATTTAAAAATAACAAATAGCTGTGATGCTGAGTTTTATACAATGACTTAATTGCAGCTCTGTGATGTAATCTTGCATGAATGTGTTTGCCATACTGCATGTGTTTGCTTTTTATTCAGTCTTCTTGGATCCATTTTCCCAATGCCTCGTGTAATCTATGCTATGGCGGAGGATGGGTTGCTTTTCAAATGTCTAGCTCAAATCAATTCCAAAACGAAGACTCCAATAATTGCTACTTTATCATCGGGTGCAGTGGCAGGTGAGAGAGAGTTGACTTTTATTAAGTAAAGGGGGATCTTTTTTCATCAAGGATTCTGGGAAAAAAATGGAAAATTAGGTGGTTTTCTGTTTTGACATGTATAAATATCAATAACTTTTCTGTGAATGTTTCCTATTTTGAACCTTTTTTTGGTATAGGTTCTGTACTTTAGCGTGTCCAGTCTTTACCCGTATAGACTCGTCTAGACTAATACTTGTAATAACTCACTTGTGGATTATGGATTTTTCTGTTCTAGTCTTCTGGGTTCCATGTTTCCTTTACCCCGAATTCTGTTTGCCATGGCCCGGGATGGTTTACTGTTTAGATTTCTTGCCAGAGTGAGTAAGAGGCAGTCACCAGTAGCTGCCACACTGACTGCAGGGGTCATTTCTGGTAAGCTTTACAAACATAGGATTCTTCAACATTAGACTTGAGCATTTTATGCGCATGCATGGACTTATAAAGCGGATCTGCTTGCTGTGCATGTAAGTTGAAAACAAAATCGCTGATAAATGAGGGAATGAACATCGGGATCACATCTGCAAATGGTGGTGGCGGTGGTCTACTGAAATTCGTAACTGACCCTTTGCGATTTGTTACCGTTTTGTTACCTTAACCTTTGGCACTTCTAACAAATGTGCAAAGGGTTACAGTGGTTCCTTATCATGTATCAAGTATTCGGTGCTTTTCAGATCTATGAAACAAGCCCATAAAATTGTATTATCCACACAAAAAATGTTAATTAAAGAATGATTACTTAATCCTTGAATTGTTAATTAAAAATAATGATTCAATATTTTGTTTGTTATCCAGGATATAAGTTGAATATTGCTAAATGGTCATAGGATTTTTGAAAATAGCTAAAGTTTACCCATTCTTAATTAAATATAAGAAATATCAAAGATAATTTATACTTGGCCATTGTTATTACTGCCCTCAGTATGGTGGCTAACCCCACTTCCTGGGCCCATCATAGTTCTCTAAGAATTACTAATACCTATATTATCATAAACCCCAATAGGAATCTATTTTTCCTTTCAAGAGCTTTGATATTACATCCTGTTTTCAAAAAAACAACTCCAGATGCCTACCATTTGGCATGTCATAATATCCATCAAAATGCTTTTGTCCAGATTCTGTTCCACATGAAAAGTTTCAGAGAATTTGCAGATTGAGAGAATGGCCTTAAAGGTGCTGTTATATGGAGCAAGAGAAGGACTTTAGCAAGCTTTAGAGATAAAATGGTAAACACTCCTAGTAGTATAAATTCAGACCAAAGATGATAATTTTGTCGAGGCTCTGAATTGTTGGGAAATTAGATTACAGAATACTAATGCTTAATTATGTATGAAATAGGATTCTTTCAGAATCTAAGTATTTTCCTAAACAACTTCACTTCATAAAATGTTTTCTAATAAACTTGGCCCTTTATTAAGATGTATGGTGGGGGCTCAAAACACTTATTTTCTCAGTGCTTAGGATTTCTGCCCCCTTAAAATGAAGTTTTCACTAGATGATGTAAGGCCCACTTTATGATTAAACAGTGCATTATGATATTAATGAAAGTTCATAAATCTTGACAAAAGATAACATATTTACTCCATAAAAGCTTTTATTTTTTCCTGTAAAATCTTGCCCGTTAATTCTCTATTATGTATTCAGAATTTTTAAAAATTTACCCTTCTTCCTTTAGGAAGAATTTAATTTAACAGCATAATAAGATATTGAAATTAATAATTAAAAGAAGATAATTATAGCATTTTTAATGTACTAAAACATTACAGTTTTGCTATTTTGTAGTCTCACTTCTTGCTTGTTTTTAACTTAGAGAGCTTGTATGGATAATTTATCATTTTTTTCTGTTTTGACTTCCTAAAACAGGTTATCTTTGATTCTTACAGGACATTAAAATTGTAATCTAATGTGTAGCTATACTAGCAATGGAAATTGTTCAAAATAAGGCATGGGATGTATTTAAAGAAACAATGTGGGACTTCCCTGGCAGTCCAGTGGTTCAGACTTCGTCTTCCAATCAGGGAGTGTGGGCTTGATCCCCAGTCAAGGAGCTGAGATCCCACATACCTCAGGGCTGAAACACCAAAACATAAAGTGGAAACAATATTGTAACACATTCAATAAAGACTTTTTAAATGGGCCACATAAAATCTAAAAACAAAAAAAAAGGAAAAAATACTATTTTAGAAGGGCCACAGGCATATTGGTGTAGCTGGAGCCTTCTTCCTGCAGTGCAGGAGACCTGGGTTGGATCTCTGGGCCGGAGATCCCTGGAGAAGGGCATGGCAACCCACTCCAGTATTCTTGCCTGGAGAATCCCATGGACAGAGGAGCCTGTTGGGCTACAGTCCATGGGGTCCAAAGAGTCAACACGACTGAGCGACTAACACACACACACCACTTCTACCCAGTGGTTGTAATCTTGCTAAGTTAGCCTGTCTGTTAAAAAAGAGTCATGATCCTATTAGGTTAAACCATGTGAAACTGCTGGGGTTTTATTAAAAAACAGTCAAATGTTGATCTATAAAGCTGAACCTAAATGATTGCCCCCATCTCATAGGACTATTGAATTGAAGATAAATTGAGCTCATAAAGATAGAAAGCTTGCTGAGATGACTGGAGTGCCACATGAGTGGGGTGTGGTAATCCCTACTTATTATGATAAGGACAACTATTTGGTAAATTCCAGTTAATATCGTCACTATTTTAATGCTTCACTGGAGAAAAAAATTGCAAGCTGCAAGTTAACTATTCAACTATGTGAAGTATACTTTGCCTCTTAACATTATTAGGGCTTAGAGGTAGCCACAAATAGTTTAAATTTAGTCAGAGTATGTGGTTTTAATCAGGATAGGATTTATATTCTATCTGAAGCATAATTTAATTGGACCTCATCCTGTCTAAGATATAACTCAGAATGCAGATGGAAATTAAAATGATTATGTAACATCTATAATGAAAGCTCTTCCATTTGAATTCTTTTATTATTATTATTTTTTAAGGAGCCTGCCAGTATTTCCTGGCAATGTTTTTCCTTCTGAAATATCAAAGGCGCATATTCCGTCATATAGTATTTTCACTCTTTGTCAGGCCAATATTTTTTAAGTAATCAAAGTGGATGTATTTTGTACTTGATAGATCGCTGAGGGGTTTTGAAGTTTTATTAGCAGTGTGTATGACCTAAGGAACATCTTATTAACTATGAGAAATACACTTTCTACGCTTTACTTGACTTATCATTGGCACTAAAACAAAAAATTTCCGATCACTTATCTCTGACTTTGCATCAGCTGTCTGGAATTTTCTCACAGCTCTCTTCTTCACCCCTTTTTCTTTTCCCCAATAGCTGTGATGGCGTTCCTTTTTGACCTGAAGGCCCTCGTGGACATGATGTCCATTGGGACGCTTCTGGCCTACTCTCTGGTTGCAGCCTGTGTTCTTATCCTCAGGTGAGTTGTCCTCCTTGCCAGATGGGTCTGAAGGGTACGTGTCAGTTGAGGCCCAGGAAAGAAAGACAGTTAGGGCTCACTGGCCTTGTTTTCATGGAGTTAGCTGTCTCACAGAAGTGAGAGGCCATGGGCATACAAACGTGAATACAAAGCATATTTAGCATACTTGGTCCTTAAGTGAACAAATACAATTGGTAATTATCAATAGGTTGGCCTAATTAATCTATGTGAACAGCAAATTCTCATAATGTATAGAAACACTTTAGAATACTGTATTTTTAGTCCTAGTGACTCAGCTGCTAAGCTCTTAGGCTAAAGATTTAATCTTTTTGTGTGGCCGAGTCCCTTTGCTGTTTGCCTGAAACTGTCAGAACGTTGTTAACTGGCTGTGCTGGTACTCAGTCACTAAATCGTCTCCAACTCTTTGGGATCCCGTGGACTATAACCCTTCAGATTCTGCTATCCATGGGATATTCCAGGCAAGAATACTGGAGTGGGTTGCCATATCCTCCTCCAGGGACTCTTCCTGACCCACATCTCCTGCATCGACAGGCGGATTCTTTTACCACTGACCCACCTGGGAAGCCCTAACTGGCTCTGCCCCAGTATAATATAGTGATAGTGAAGTCGCTCAGTCATGTGTAACTCTTTGCGACCCCATGGACTGTAGCCTACCAGGCTCCTCCATCCATGGGATTTTCCAGGCAAGAGTACTGGAGTGGGTTGCCATTTTCTTCTCCAGGGGATCTTCCCAACCTAGGTCTCCTGCATTACATGCAGATTCTTCACTGAGCTCCTAGGGAAGCCCCCCAATATAAAATAAAGATTTAATCAATGCAGAGGATGTTCATGGAAAAGGTAATTTATGATAGTGAAAAAGTTGAACTAAGTGAATATCAATAATATATCAATCAGTTCAGTTGTCTCTCAGTGACAAGGCCAGTGAGCCCAAAACATAAAGTGGAAGCAATATTAGTGAAGTTGCTCAGTCGTGTCCGACTCTTTGCAACCCCACGGACTGCAGCATGCCAGGCTTCCCTATCAATAGTATAGTAATTAATAAATAAACAATAAGGTCCTACTGTATAGCACAGGAAACTATATTCAGTATCCCATAATAAACCGTAATAGAAAAGCATATGAAAAAGGATATATATATATATAAACTGAAACACTTTGCTGTACACCAGAAACTAACACAGCATTATAAATCAACTATACTTCAGTTAAAAAAAATAGAATAGTTACATAAGTACATTTATTCAGGAGACTGTTCTACAGCAAATAAAATGACATTTAATTATATGGAGAGAGATATCAGTTTCTGGATGCAAAGCTATATGTAGCATCTGAATTTATTTAACTACCATACATTTGCATACAAAAAATGATTTTTGCAAATATATACACATATTTGCATTTTTAACTGGCTGAAATTGTAATAAAATGCTAACAGTGATTCACACTGAATGTTATGGATGATTTTGATTTTCTTCTGCATGCTTTTGTGTATTTTTTCACAGTGAGCATATTTCTTCTTTAGATGGGGGACAAATATTACTTTTAAATTTCAGCAAAAGCTTCTCAGAAGATCCCACTGGGGAGACCAGGGCAGATGTTGGAAGCTAAAGCAGGCTGTTACCTTGACACCAGCCAAAGAGGAAGAGGATCAGTAATAAAGGAGAATGGGTGGGAGGTGGCTGATGAGGGAGATGAGACCAGGGAGGGAGGCTGCAGTGAGACTTTCCAATACCAAACTGAAGGCTGCATATTATATTACCCTGTGCGTGTGTGTGTGCTAAATCGCTTCAGTCATGTCTGACTGTTTGCGACCCCATGGACTGTAGCCCGCCAGGCTCCTCTGTCCATGGGATTCTGCAGTCAAGCATACTGGAGTGGACTGCCATGCCCTCCTCCAGGGGATCTTCCTGACTCAGGGATCGAACCTGCGTCTCCTGCAGCTCCTACATTGCAGGTGGACTCTTTACTGCTGAGACACGCGGGAAGCCCATGTTACCCTGTAGCTGATATTTAACCAGGGTTTCTGTTAACAGGGTTGCTGTTTTCATGAACGGCATCTTCTTTGAACATAGATAATTCCAGAGTAATCATTTATCGTCACAGGTGCCACACTTTAAAATGTAACTCTCTTCGGCATCGAATATATATAACTTTCTAATCAAGTGGCTATCGGAAATTCAGAGTTGCTGCAGGTATTTTGCTGAGCACGTGTGTGACTTGGCTCAGCAACCCTGAGGCTGCAGCCACAAGACGTGTGCGTTTACTGCACCAGCCATGAATGGAAATGTCTCCATTAGAGTTTGAGGGGCTTGTTTCATTTGGACCAAGTGTTTGTTTGAGAATAAAGACACACACTTTTACTTGGGAATAGGTACCAGCCTGGCTTATCTTACGAGCAACCCAAGTACTGTTCTGAGAAAGAAGCTCTGGGATCATGCACCAACAGAACCTCCAAAAGTGAGTCTCAGGACACCATGCTGCCAGGGCAGGGCTTCAGCCTGCGAACCCTCTTCAGCCCCTCGCTTCTGCCCACAAAACAGTCTGCGTCTCTTGTCAGCTTTCTGGTAGGATTCCTGGGTAAGTTCCCTCACTGTATTCCTTATGAAGACCCAGTGGGTGTGTGTGGGTGGAGCAGGTATGATGTGAAAGAGGATGAAAGAATATGTTAGCACTGCGCTCAGTCCTGAAATGTTTACCTAAGGGGTCACTGGCCATTGAGATCTTCCTTATGTTAGCAGGATAAATCGATGGTATATTGGTAATTGAAGAAGAAAGGAAGAAATTCCCTAGGGCAGGGGTCCCCAGCCTCTGGGATCTAATGCCTGATGATCCGAGGGGGAGCTGATGTAACAATAATAGAGATAAAGTGCACAGTAAACGTGATACACTTGAATCATCCGCAAACCATTCCTTACCGTCCATGGAAAAATTGTCTTCCGTGAAACTGGTCTCTGATGCCAGAAAGGTTGGGAGCTGCCGCCCTGAGGTGAGAGTGGCAGAAGTACAAAATTGGTCCATTTCGTGAGCCGCAGGGGCTCTTCCTGTGGGAAGCAAAGTGCACCTGCCCGTGACCGAGCTGGGACCCAGGGAGCGTGGGAGGCCGTACTGCAGACCTGCTTGCTCCCCACAGTTACATGATGAAGTGTATTTTCCGCAACATTTATTGATGTGCCAGGAACCCCACTGGGAACTTGGGATGTCAGGAAAGATAGTCCTTGCTCTCACTGGACAGCCTCATTGGTGGCAAGCTAAGGGCAGTTCAAGTTTCTCTGAGAGCACATGGGAGGGACCCCTAATTCAGACTCGATGATCAGAGATCTTCTGGGTAGGCAGTGATGCCACTCTCTGAAATAGGAAGAAAAGGTGCAGATCATGTATTATTTGTTTGCATGAACAGTGTTTACAACAGCTGAACATGAACAGACTTGCTTTCCCCGTTGGAAAAAAAGGGCACTAGCCACCCTGGACAACGTTCCATCAGTCCAAGTGATCTCAGCTGAGACTGGCAGGAAGGCAGGATGGTAGAGCCCAGAGGGGAGGCTGACTCCTAAGGAGGAGACAGTCACGAGTAAGCGAAGCGGGAATCTTAAGTCATGGAAATCAGGGATTTCTTTCCAAAATAGAAATGAAGAATCTCAGTATTTGGCAGAGTAGATATATAAAGAACTTGATATCAAAATAGACTTTGAATGACGGGGTCTGAGTGAAGGTCACGTGCTGGTTTTTCACGAACATGTCGTCTCTGCAGCATTCCTTATCCTGGGCCTGAGTGTTCTGACCACGCACAGCGTCCACACCATCGCCAGACTGGAAGCGTGGAGCCTGGCTCTCCTGGTGCTGTTTCTCATTCTCTGTGTTGCCATCGTGCTCATCATCTGGAGGCAGCCCCAGAATCAGCAGAAAGTAGCCTTTATGGTATGTGTCAAGAGGATTCATGATCCTAAATATTATGCATGTTTTCTCTTGTACATTAGTTTTAGTGACTTGTTTCTTTTTTCTTTTCTTTTTTTTTAAAAAAGCACTTTTATGATGTTAACCAGTGAACAAGAGTGTCACAGTCCTTTGGGATGTTCCTTTTTGTCTTAAGTGTTCTTTTAAAAAACTTGAGTGTGCTCCTAGTACGTTATTCTATATAATAGTAAACAAATTTCTTGTTCAATACTCTAAAGCATCAGAAAAATAACTAGAATATTTTAGAAATTCAGGAAGGTCCCCACACCCAAAGCCCTTCCACTGTGAAGTGAAGTTATTCTGTTCCATTTGAACTAAGAGCAGAATTTAGCTTGAAGAGGGCTTCCTGGAAGAATCCCCCTGAGATCCCAAGAGTAGTCAGAGTTCCAGTGGCATGCCCTTCTGATACCAGAATGAAACCAGGAAACCCTAAACTAATCCCTGAAACCTACTGCATCTTGGTGGTAATGCAGGTGTTAGTGGCTGGATAACCCTCTGTAGCTTTGGGCTGCAGTAAACAATGGGAAATACGGGGCTCCTTTTAGTATTCTCTAGACATTGTTGTTTAGTCACTAAATCGTGTCTAACTCTCTTGCAACCCCATGGACTGTAGCCCACTGGGCTTCTCTGTCCATGGAATTCTCTAGGCAAGAATACTGGTTGCCATTCCCTTTTCCAGGGGAATCTTCCCGACCCAGGCATCGAACCCAGGTCTCCCACATTACAGGTGGATTCTTTACCACTGAGCCACCTGGGAAGCCCATTCTCTAGATAAGTAGTTTTTGTTCAAGTTGTTCTTTTTGTGAGAATATAATCTTACTGACACACTGTGACAGTATCTATGTATGTTAAATTAGTTGCCACCATGTCAAAACAATTTGAGGAATGTGTTTTAAAATTTGAGTATATTTAAGAAGATACTTTCCCTCCTCAGGTTCCATTCCTACCGTTCCTGCCAGCCTTCAGCATCCTGGTGAACATTTACCTGATGGTCCAGTTGAGTGCAGATACCTGGATCCGATTTAGCGTCTGGATGGCACTTGGTGGGTCTTCTCCTGTTTTAACTTTCTGAATGTGGGCTCTCTCTTTCCCATGTCGTATGCCGTTTCAGAGAAGTGCATTCAGAGAAACACTGGTTTCCTCCTTTCCCAAGTTTTAGAATACCTGAGTGTCTACTTTTCCAGGTGTTTTCCAAATACCTTTTTAAAATTCAGTTGCTGCAGTAACCCTGTGAAACTCTGTAGATCCTATTTTTTCTAACTTCTTGAGTGAGAAAAATGAAGCTCCCCCACCAAAAGTCAAGGGATCTGATTTGCAGGTGGCACCCCTAAAATCTGATTACAGAGCCAGTTCCTTCCAGAGCACCATTGAATTTCTGGCAACGTTTTGAATGAGCTAATTGCAAGAAATTTCTTTTCTGATACCTAAATGTCTTTTATTAGACCCTTGGGGTGGAATTTGACCTTACATACTGTGAGTGAGCTTATTTACATCTACACTGCATCCGTCGTGACTTCTTCAGGGTCCTGTGTGAAAGCTGACTTGCAAATTCAGAGTTTAGCTTTGTTGTAACTGGTGGCCTGAGGAGTTTGAGAGTTTGTGCTTTTTGACGGTCGTCCCATTGGCATAATGAGTCTCACTCACTTGTGTGTGTGTGTGTGCATGTGTGTGTGTGTTTGCTTTGGCTATAAATTAACTTCATTTCAGTATCAAGCCACCAACCCCCTTGAGCCAATGGGAGGTTTAACCTAGTCGGTCTTCCCCTCCCCCACAGCCGCACTAGTTTTCCCATTTTGGGGGGGAGATCTGACACGGTGCCAAGGAATTGGGGTGGATCAAAGGTTATCCATCCACACAGGTGGCACTGGGGCATTCTGTCCCTGCGGCCTCTCCTGGTAGGCGGCTGTGTCTTATCAGGGCCGGGATCCTGATGGGAGCCCCCTGCGACTGGCTGTGCCCTCTAGGATGAACCACAGAGTCATTCCTTCGGGGTCTCGCCACCTCCCCTGGGGCTGCCAGGAAGCCGAGCCCAAACCCCGGGGCACAGGAAGCGGGACTCCCTCCCTTCCTCGGAGCCCAGAAGACTGTACTCTGGTGGAGAGCTTCCCCGCGCTCCTCCCTTTCCGCAACCCACTGCCTCTTTCCTCAGCTGTTGCGCCCTGAAGCTCAGTCGTGTGCTTATCCGTGGTGAAGAGTGGGAACTACGGGACCAGACTCCCCGTGTTTCAGTCCTCCCTGCTGTTTGTTAGCCGTGTCGCCTGGGTCACGTTCCACCCCTGCTTCTAAGTGCCTCGGTTTCTTTGTAAAATGGTGGCTTCGCTACCTTTATTTGAGGACAGAAATGCTAGCTCACCAAACCTCTAAGGACATGAGAGGAGACAGAATCAGTTGTAACAACTGCACATGCCAAAATACGCATTGGTGGCCTGCTTCCCATTACTTTACATGGGAAAACTATATAATACATTTCACATCAACCCAAAACTCGCAGTCAACTTTTAAAATGATAGCTAAAACACAGCAAAAATGCCTGCATATCCTGTGAGAATACTTAAAACCTTTCCCCTCTGATCCTCAGTCAGTGTGGTTGTTAATGAACAGTTGCTTTGCACATAGTAATTCATCCTCTCCTGATGACAGGAACGTGTGTAAGGCACACCCATGTTCCCTGCTCACACAGGGTGTGTGTGTATGTTGTCACTTTGGTCGTGTCCAACTCTTTGCAACCCCGTGGCCTATAGCCTGCCAGGCCCCTCTGCCCTTGGGCTTCTCCAGATGAGAATACTGGAGTGGGTTGCCATGCCCTCCTCCAGGGGATCTTCTCAACCCAGGGATCAAACCCCAGGTCTCCAGCATCGCAGACAGATTCTTTACCCACTAAGCCACCTGGGAAGCCCATTCACACAGGACATGTTTTCCAAAATGTCTGACTGTGTCTCCAATAACCCAACACTTGTATTTGGGGAGTATTTGAGACTTTTCCCTATATATCCTTTTGTTTAAAGTATAGTGTTAACTTTTGAGGAGGTAAATATTTTTTTACATAAACATTTCAAAAATATTTATTGAGAAGAACATGCACGTTCAGTTCAGTTCAGTCACTCAGTTGTGTCCGACTCTTTGCAACCCCACGCACTGCAGCACGCCAGGCCTCCCTGTCCTTCACCAACTCCCGAAGCTTGCTCAAACTCATGTCTATCGAGTCAGTGATGCCATCCAACCATCTCATCCTCTGTCGTCCCCTTCTCCTCCCACCCTCAATCTTTCCCAGTATCAGGGTCTTTTCAAATGAGTCAGCTCTTCGCGTCAAGTGACCAAAGTATTAGAGCTTCAGCTTCAACATCAGTCCTTCCAATGAACACCCAGGACTGATCTCCTTTAGGTTGGATCTCCTTGCAGTCCAAGGGACTCTCAAGAGTCTTCTCCAACACCACAGTTCAGAAGCATCAATTCTTTGGTGCTCAGCCTTCTTCACAGTCCAACTCTCACATCCATACATGACCACTGGAAAAACCATAGCCTTGACTAGACGGACCTTAGTCAGCAAAGTAATGTCTCTGCTTTTGAATATGCTATCTAGGTTGGTCATAACTTTCCTTCCAAGGAGTAAGCGGCTTTTAATTTCATGGCTGCAGTCACCATCTGCAGTGATTTTGGAGCCCCCCAAAATAAACTCTGACACAGTTTCCACTGTTTCCCCATCTATTTCCCCTGAAGTGATGGGACCAGATGCCATGATCTTCGTTTTCTGAATGTTGAGCTTTAAGCCAGCTTTTTCACTTTCCTCTTTCACTTTCATCAAGAGGCTTTTTAGCTCCTCTTCACCTTCTGCTATAAGGGTGGTGCCATCTGCATATCTGAGGTTATTGATATTTCTCCCAGCAATGTGGATTCCAGTTTGTGCTTCCTCCAGCCCAGCGTTTCTCCTGATGTACTCTACATGTAATTTAAATGAGCAGGGTGACAATATACAGCCTTGACATACTCCTTTTCCTATTTGGAACCAGTCTGTAGTTCCATGTCCAGCTCTAACTGTTGCTTCCTGACCTGCATATAGGTTTCTCAAGAGGCAGGTCAGGTGGTCTGGTATTCCCATCTCTTTCAGAATTTTCCACAGTTTATTGTGATCCACACAATCAAAGGCTTTGGCATAGTCAAGAAAGCAGAATTAGATGTTTTTCTGGAACTTTCTTGCTTTCTCGATGATCCAGCGGATGTTGGCAATTTGATCTCTGGTTCCTCTGCCTTTTCTAAAACCAGCTTGAACATCAGAGAGTTCACGGTTCACGTATTGCTGAAGCCTGGCTTGGAAAATTTTGAGCATTACTTTACTAGCGTGTGAGATGAGTGCAATTGTGCGGGAGTTTGAGCATTCTTTGGCATTGCCTTTCTTTGGGATTGGAATGAAAACTGACCTTTTCCAGTCCTGTGGCCACTGCTGAGTTTTCCAAATTTGCTGGCATATTGAGTGTAGCACTTTCATAACATCATCTTTCGGGATTTGAAATAGCTCAACTGGAATTCCATCACCTCCACTAGCTTTGTTCATGGTGATGCTTCCTAAGGCCCACTTGACTTCACCTTCCAGGATTGCAATATTGCATATACAGATTAAAATATTGCATATACACGTTATAAATGAAGAAGCACTTTCTACTGGGAAGACGTTTGTCAGCGGCCTTGCATGGGATATGCTGTACTTGCATTCTGCCCTTTTAAAATAGCACAGAAAGAGAAGGCACAAAAGATCCTATTATGTTCTATATTAAATTTTCCACCTACAGGAGGGGGCATATATATATGTATGTGTGTGTGTGTGTGTGTGTGTGTGTGTGTGTGTGTGTGTGTATGTATATATATGTGTGTATATATATACCAGTGGCTGATTGATGTCAGTGTGTGGCAGAGGCCAACACAACATTGTAGAGCAATTGTCCACCAGTAAAAAAAAAACATTTCCATGTACAAACAGTCATTTTATCACACCAAAAGCTGATTTCTTTTTCCTCTGAAAGGTTTCCTGATTTACTTCGCTTATGGCATTAGACACAGCCTGGAGGGTAATCCGAGGGATGAAGAAGATGATGATGAAGATATGTATTCAGACAACATTAACGCAGCAACAGAAGAAAAATCTGCCATGCAAGGTGGCGACCATCACCAAAGAAACCTGAGTTTACCTTTCATTTTCCACGAAAAAACAAGTGAATGCTAGTGCCTGCTGGGGCAGAACTGGTCCACAGTCTTCATGTACATGGTCTGCATGGAGGGAACCATGATGATGTCATCACCACACCAGGTTGTCATGGATTTGCTGCAGACACAGTTCACCCTAATTTATACTTACTCACGTGAACAGCACCTCCTCTGATGGTGACTCACACATCTAGGGAAACCACTCTGAGCTCGCTCCTCCGTGATAAATATCCCCCAGAGAGTGGGCACATGGGCATGTGTGTACGTATGTTTGTATATGTTGGGGAATATCATTGTTAAAAGTTGTTGGTGTCTTACTCTTATCGCATTGCATTTTTCCAGTGTTGTCATTCATCAGTAGCCTATCCTGCACCCACTAAAATGGAGGTGATCACTGAATAGAAAAGTATCTTGAATGTGCCAGGTGTGGTTGGGGAAATAACTGTCACTTTTCCTTATTGGACTTTATGTCAAGTTAGAACATCCTAAAATTGCATTTACCCATCATTGTGTCTGTCATTGCTCTGGAGTAAGGGGAGGGGATAGGAAATGAGCCTTTTCTGTAACTTATAAATGTTGGCAGTGGGTTGAGTACAGAGTTTTCATTCTGTGAGGTATGACAGTTTGCTGACAGTTTAGCCAGTCAGAGTGCTTATGTCTGCAGTACCCTGCAGGGCAGGAGCAGCCTTCTGTGTCAGCGGGTGGCAGACACCCCTTTGAATGGCTGTCTTTGAGACAGTGGTCCTAAAATGTGAGTCCTTCACCTTGTGTGAATGATATCTTCCCCACTCCCCCACCCCGCCCCAGTCCAGTTGGGCTGGAGAGAGGTAGTGTGAGCTCCTAGGGACCCTTTGTGCTGGAAAGTGAAGGTGCTCCCCATGGGCAGGAAGCTCGTGTAAGTGGCAGAGAGGAGGATGCCTTTGAAGATCAGAGTAGTTACGTGCTTGGATAAGACCCCAAGCACCCCTGTTTTAAAAGTCACTTAAAATAAGCCAGTAGAACTTCCTTGATCACATAATTGGTGAAATGATTTATACCTTTTTCCATTAGTTAATAAATAATCACAGTTCACAATTTATTTAGGGTATTTTTTTTCTAAGCCAATAGTAAATTCTATCTTTACTACATGCAAAAAAGTGGTGTGGGAAATGAAGGAATACAAGAAAATTCCCCTGTTCTGATTTTAAAGTGCCTGTTCAGTTATTATAGGGCATTTGGCCCAATTTGAGGGGTTTGGATTTAATTTGCTTCTGATGTTTCTTTTTTCTATTTTTTTAATAAATAAACTTATTTATTTTAATTGGAGGTTAATTACTTTACAAATTTAGAAACATTTAGGGATATTTCTCTTCCCCCATCCCATAAATTGTTCAGCACTTTTAATTTCTTTTATTTTTAAATGACCACACCAAAACTACTGATAGAAGTTCCAGTATTCTAGAAAAACCCATCAGTGGTTGAGGAATAGAATATTTTAGTTAAATACATGATTATTTAAAATGTCAAACCAAAAACATTAACCTAATTGAATTAAAGCCATAGAAACACAATAATCTTTATATGAGTAATATGTTTTTAAATGTGTGATTCTTTAATTACTGTATTTCATTTTATAGGTTTATCTAATACGTGGAGTACTTATCTTCCATATGTTTCGGTTCTCATGAATTATTTTTCTTACAAATAATTACATGGTTCACGCGATGAGACTAGCACATTATCAAGCCCAGGTGACCAGCTTAATACAAAGGCGAGGAAAACACTGATTTTCTGACCGCTCTTCCAAGAGATCAGCCATTTTATTTTCGTCATTAAAAAGCAAGTTTTGATTGTTTAGGAGTTTCTTGTGATGAAAAATCCAGTAAACAGGTAGGAAAGTCTGGGTGCTAGTGTTGTAGCATCTCAGATCTAGAACTCAGAACTAACATTCCACAATTTCCAGAGTGCACAGAGTACAATCTGAGGCCCAGTATTGCATGTTTTACTGGAGAGGAAGAGAAGGCTGTGCAAGAGGCAAAGTATTTCTGTAATCATTACTGTGGGCCTAATCCTAGATCTTTGCTGTTACTGCAGCATTCTGAGAAGCACTTTGATTCGGTAGTCAGGCCCTGCACATGAGAATATGAAGAATTTCATGTGTGGATATTAAACCTTTTACATAGCACAATCGAGAAATTTATTTAGAACATGACAGGCAGCTAAAACTATTATGCCCACTGTGTTCAATTAGGAGCAAAATTGAGTTAAAAATAATTTTTCTACCTTGAAACACTTTACAAACACAAATGTCTATGAAAGATGCTTTGTTCGTGACTGTCCTTTTTTTTTTTCTGTGAAAACTCAAATATCTGTTCGTATGTATGTGTAAGTGTATATGTTAATATATACACATGTGTATATGTGTGTGTTTCAAATGTTGGTGTTTAAGTCAGCTGGGTTTATGACGGGCTTTGGAAGTGATCCTGTTGTCTAGATTTTAAAAACCCAACTGACAGAGAAAAAATGTTTTGTATTGATAGGTATGCTTATGCAAAATGTCTAGGTTTTAAACTATTTTGAAATATATGGCAATTTTTTATGTATATTTTCTATAGATAGATTCTTTCAGAAAGATATATTTATAATGTTTCTAATATGAAATCACTGAAGTCTAGTACATTAGGTGCTTTATGATCTGAAATGCATTGGGGTGGGGGCATTAGGGAATTTCTGTTTGCTTTCTTCTGCTGTGCCTTTTCTGATTTCTGCCTTGGTTTGTGCTTTTTTAGGAAAAGTCAGTACTAGCAGGTCTTTTACTGTCTGTCTGTTACTACGTTTGAATTCACAACCTTTTGAACAAAATGTTGTTTTTGCTTTCTTAGGATTGCCAAAATGTTCTGTGTGGATTTTACTAGTAATCAGACACACTTACATAAACTTCTTTCCAGAAATTAAAAAAATGCATATGCATTCTCTTAATTGTGATTGGGTAAAACCAGCTTAAATTACTTTTCTTTTTTTGCACTAGGAAATCTGCTCTCTGAACGTTTTCGGTGAGAAACTTCTTATAATAGCACTTTTATTTTATACTCTTACGATTTGTGAATAACGGTACAAAGGCCATACCAACCCTACATTTAACAAGGTAGTTATGCAAGTCCAAATTTTGAAACTATTTAAACTACTTATATTAGAACTTTTGATATATACTGAAATACAGATTATTGCTTAATTAATGCCATTTTTCCCAGAGACGAATATCTAGAAAAGTAAGACCAAAACATTATTTGGGATATATACATTAATGAAAAACTAATGTTGATATTTATAAAACCTTCTATTGTCAGCCACGCAAACATAATAATATGTTTCAGAATTATCTGTTTCCTTTAAAAGACAAGACCCTGTCTTCTTTTAATTTTTCTGAATAAAGGATTTTTTAAACTTTAAAATTTCAAATAATAAATTTAAAATATTTTCTAAGTCCTGAGTATGTTATAATCTTTTGAATTAGAAATTATATTTACCAAATTATTTTCTAAATGCATTTAACTGTTTAGCAGGGAGAATAAGGAAGAGTAATCGCCCACCAGTGCTGATAATGCTGGAGGGACCAGATTAGTCTGAGCTCTTTTTCCTCTTAGATCAGTATATTCTGAGATTATAAACCTCAGACGCAATTGTGCCAGGATTCCAACTCTTCCTTCCCTGTGATGTTGCCCGTGATGTTCTGTGCCTGGGTATCTGTTGATATGCTTCAAGCGACAGTAGAATTCAAACCAAAAATATGAATACAGTGTCCCACCTGATTTTAAAGGATTGGGTTTAGAGTGTGCATCAGGGAATATTAATATACACTTGCTTCGTGTGAATGTTTTGTGGGGGTATTATTAGCTTGGTTTGGGGGCTTGTTTTTGGTTTTTGACTAGTGCCAAAATAGTGCCTTCTTTGTACGTTTTCTACCTGACATTTTCTAGCTTGTTCTAAAATATCAAGGGAAGAAGTACCAAAGTTCACGTAGGAACTAATGCCAGCACAGGTCATTGATTTTCAGACGCATAGATGTGTGAAAATAACGTTGTTTGAGTTCATTGTTTAGCCGAGTTTCTTTTTTTATCTCCTTGTATAATTTTATTTAAACATTTTTTAATGGCTTTCTGGTTTCTGAATTTTGAAAGGCCTGATCTACTGTTGTTGGGGTTGTTGGTTTAGTGGTTGGTTTTTGTAACATTCGTTATTGTTTTTATGTACACAGTTTAGTCTTGTTCATTTCAAATGCATTTTGTTATGGCTCAACCCAGCTGGCAACCCTGGGAGCAGCACTATTTTAGCTTTTATGCACCTTAGCTGAAGCCACTGTCACTATCTCTGGCTTTCAAGAGCCTTCAGTGACCACTGGCAGCAGCTCCATGGGGATCATAACCAGGACCGTGGGTCTGGCAGGCTGCAAAGTGTGAGTGTCTATAGCTACCTTTTTGGGGAGTCTTGGGATGACAGGGTAGGACATGAAGTGAAAAACTAAAGTAGTTTGGGGTCCTTCATTTCTGTTCAAATATCCCATGAGTACAAGGTAAATGATAAGGACCAAGGACCCTCTCCGACTCGTGGGAAGGATGGCTGCTCCCTGGAGCTGCACCGTAGGTCCTGGCCCCTGCAGTTTCTGCACCAGCACCAACACCAACATCCATGCGGGGCAGAGCACACGGGCCACGGCTCCGTTGGTAAAGAACCTTGTATTGCCAGCGTGGCAGGTTTCTCTGGCCCGTGCCTGGTAAACAGGCTCTTCATCTTTGGTATCCGTTTGTTTCATTGCTTTCCTTTGTTATCATTATACTTAATAGAAACCATTGATAGGGCCTAAAACTCTACCAAAATTCTATATCTGTAAAAACCAACAGATACTTTGGTCTTACTCAAATACAGAGTTTTTTTTGTGTGTGTACGATTGTAGATAATTTTAAATTTACATGTTTTTGATGATAATCAGTGTTCTTTTTTGCTTATAACATTGGATTATTTTTTAGAATTTGTAATAAATAAAAACTGCTGCTGCTTTACCACTGTAATATGTGCTTTCTAACCATGTATTTTTAAAATAAATTTTAATATGACTTATCATAGTATTGTATGCATATGTATTATACCTACCAAAAGCTTACATTTCACACTTACCAAATTTAAACTGCTTTTTCATTTAGGCCACTTTAGAGCTCAGAAATATAGTACAATCTAAATGGAAACAATTATGTTGTTAAGAATACTCACCTGGCAGCCTACTACCATACGACTTCCAAGTCCTGTAAGAGATGTCCTTCACTATACTCAGTCTTCGTGACATATTCCCATACCAGTTGCTCCTGAAGCATGCAACCCCAGGAACACACATCTGAGGGCCTACCAATGCAACTGCCATTTATTTAATGGACCAGTCTCTTTGACATTGCTTTTGTCTGCAAGAAGCTCCTTGTTATGCTCCTGACCAAATCATAGCTTTCAGTAACTGGTGGTCAGTTACCTGTAACTAACAGAAATTTTGTACTGTATAGTGAATAAATATCTATCAACTTCAGCCCTCTTTACCCTTTGATGGGGAGGGAGGAGTCAGTTTTCTAAAATGGTTCCAAGTTAGTTAAAATTGCAAATCTCCTAAATTATCTTCTTTAATTTTGAAATGCCATTGTGTATAGACTTAATTCCTGTTGGGGTTTTTTTTTTTCTTTTTCCATAAATGGAAGGGAACACCCCCATGTTGAACTAAACTTGAGTATGAATTTAGCCTGCATTGAAAACCAAGCTAAAACAGCAACGTATTTTCCAAATGGAAGTCTAAAATCTAATTTATCTGTTATTTATTGTTGGCTTGATTAGCATTGGTAAGTAGGTTTTAAGGCCCCCCTCTGTGCTGGCACCGTGGAATTGTGTGAAGGGAGGGTCAGCAAGGTTGGCATCTTCTGAGGTCCAGACCCTCAATTTGTAGGTGGCTGTCTTCTCCCTGAGTCTTCATGTGATCTTCCCTCTGTGTGTATGTGTGTGTATATCTATGTCCAAGTTTCCGCTTATAAATAAGAATACCAGTGATGCTGGTTTAGGCTTGGGATTACAGAATTCCAAAATTATTGTCCTAATACATTAAACAATTATAAAATATAATGGGAACATAAAAATAGATGAGCAAATGGAATGATATATAACATTATGACACATTCTGGGATAGGATGATTTAATATTGTAAATATGAGCATTCGTCTCCCAAAGAAAAACTCTATGCAGTCATAATCACAACACAAAGTTTTTATGGAAGTTGATAAGGTGATTTCAAACTTCATCTGGAAGAGAAAATACATAATCATAGTTAACATGAAATCAATGATGGGGGCATCCCTTGCCCAAACAACAAAATATACTATAAATCGATCAGGAAGCTTCCACAAGCTTCTTATCCTCATCCATCAGAGGGCAGACTGAAAACCACAATCATAGAAAACTAACCAAACTGATCACATGGACCACAGCCTTGTCTAACTCAATGAACTATGAGCCATGCCGTGTAGGGCCACCCAAGATGGGACAAAATGTGGTCCATTGGAGAAAGGAATGGCAAACCATTTCAGTATTCTTGCCTTGAGAACCCCATGAACAGTATGAAAAGCCAAAAAAATAGGCCACTGAGAGATGAACTCCCCAGGTCGGTAGGTGCCCAATATGCTACTGGAGACGAGTGGAGAAATAACTCCAGAAAGAATAAAGAGACGGAGCCAAAGCCAAAACAGTGCCTAGTTGTGGATGTGACTGTTGATAGAAATAAAGTCCAATGCTGTAAACAACAATATTGCTCTAGAACCCGTAATGTTAGGTCTGTGAATCAAGGTAAATTGGACCTGGTCAAAAAGGAGATGTCAAGAGTGAACACTGACATTTTAAAATGGACTGGAATGGGTGAATTTAACTCAGATGACCATTATATCTACTATTGTGGACAAGAATCCCTTAGAAGAAATGGAGTAGCCCTCATAGTCAACAAAAGAGTTCAAAATGCAGTACTTGGGTGCAATCTCAAAAATGACAGAATGATCTCTGTTCATTTCCAAGGCAAACCATTCATTATCACAGTAATCCAGGTCTGTGCCCCAACCGCTAATGCCAAAGAAGCTCAAGTTGAATGGTTCTCTGAGGACCTATAAGACCTAGAACTAACACCAAAAAAGATGTCCTTTTCATCATAGGGGATTGAAATACAAGAGTAGGAAGTCAAGAGATATCTGGAATAACAGTCAAGTCTGGCCTTGGAGTACAGAATGAAGCAGGGCAAAGGCTAACAGAGTTTTGCCAAGAGAATGCACTGGTCATAGCAAATACCCTCTTCCAACAACACAAGAGACGACTCTACATGTGGACATCACCAGATGGTCAATTCAGAAATCAGATTGATCATATTCTTTGCAGCCAAAGATGGAGAAGCTCTATACAGTCAGCAAAAACAGGACCGGGAGCTGACTGTGGCTCAGATCATGAACTCCTTATTGCCAAATTCAGACTTAAATTGAAGAAAGTAGGGAAACCACTAGACCATTCAGGTATGACCTAAATCGAATCCCTTATGATTATACAGTGGAAGTGACAAATAGATTCAAGGGATTAGATCTGTTAGAGTGCCTGAAGAACTATGGACAGAGGCTTGTGACATTGTACAAGAGGCAGGGATCAAAACCAACCCCAAGAAAAATGTAAAAAGGCAAAATGGTTGTCTGAGGAGGCCTTACAAATAGTGAGAAAGAAGAGAAGTGAAAGGCAGAGAAGAAGGAAAGATATACCCATCTGAATGCAGAGTTCCAAAGACTAGCAAGGAGAAATAAGAAAGCCTTCCTTAGTGATTAATGCAAAGAAATAGAGGAAAATGATAGAATGGGAAAGACTAGAGATCTCTTCAAGAAAATTAGAGATACCAAGGGAACATTTCATGCAAAGACGGGTACAATAAAGGACAGAAACGGTATGGATGGACCTAAGAGAAGTGAAGATACGTTGCCAGGAAGTTTGGAAAACTCAGCAGTGGCCACAGGACTGTAAATGGTCAGTTTTCATTCCAATCCCAAGGAAAGGCAATGCCAAAGAATCTTCAAACTACCGCACAGTTGCACTCATTTCCCGTGCTAGCAAAGTAATGCTGAAAATTCTCCAAGCTAAGTCTTCAACAGTATGTGAACTGAACCGAGAACTTCCAGATGTTCAAGCTGGATTTAGAAAAGGCAGGGGAACCAGAGATCAAATTGTCAACGTCCATTGGATCATAGAAAAAGCAAGAGAATTCCAGAAAAAGCATCTACTTCTGCTTCATCGACTACACCAAAGCCTTTGTGTAGATCACAACAGACCAACAGACCGTGTTTTCCCTTTTTTCATGGAATGGGTTGCACTTCTGTCTATCTGTTTCCTCCCCATCACCTTAGCTGTCTGCTATCAAGCCTATCAGGGAAGTCACAGAGTTCTCGCCTCCAATTTTCTGAGCTTGAGAGGGGAGACTTTGGGAGCAGGCCAGCCCTATTGGAAAGTTTTCACAGGTAGTGATTTCAACAGTGCTTTGTAAGTAACTGGTAAAGTGCAGGTTCAGGTTTGACTTTGGGCTGCCTTGTCTATAAAATGGGGCTGATACTAACCACACAGCGTCCCTGGTTGGGTTGTTGATATGAGCAACAAGAAATGTGTGGTGAGGTTTCTATGCTGTGTGGAGTGTGGTGTGCTCCTAATAAATACGATTTTCCAGAAACTGATGGTAGAGTACAAAATTCAATAAGACATATTTCCTGCCCTTGAACTCAAGAGAAAGCAGGTGAAAGAGGTGAAGCTGGATTCACAGTTCAGTTGTGCATTTTGTCTTGGCTGCTATGATATCACAAAGGATTCACACTGGGGAAGTGCTTGGCCCAGCCAGAAGGAGGTAGGGTCTGAGCTGAGCCTTGTAGGATGAGTGGCGAGAGGGCCGGCAGGTAGTGGAACAAGGAAGGGGGATTTGGGGGGGCCAAGGGGGCAGCAGAAGCCTTGGTGCCCCCCCCCCCAACCCTACTGGCTGGCCCGAGGGTGCTGGGAGCACGCTGTTTGCTTGGCAATTAGGCCAGGGAGCAGTGGGTGCCGAGAGAGAGACCTGGAGAGGCCTGACCAGGCATGAGAGGTCTGGAGAGCCTTCGGAGAGGGTTAGTTGGGTTAGTGTGTGTGTGTGTGTGTGTGTGTTTTAGAATTGTGTTTGGAGATCAGTCTAATAGCTGGAGGAAGTATGGACTGAGGGGCAAGACAGAGAGGCAGAGAGACCAGCTAGGAGGCTGTGGCCACTTGCTGGTAACACGTGGTAATGCTGTGAGCCAGGGCAGAGAAGGAGGGATGATGGCCAAGAGGGGTGGCCTTGATGCAGTCAGTAGGGTGATGAAGCAGGCCTGGCAGGGCGTGGAGTGAGGGAGGGAGGTGTAGCCAGAACCCCAGGCTCCAGCCCAGTGTGATGAGCCAGTGGTCAACTTCTCGGAGTCCCGAGGGAGGCCCTGGTGCTGTTACTTGGATCTCTTTTCTGGCACAGTTCCTCCTGAACACCTAGTTGAGTCTTCTGTAGGGCAGTGGGGCTTCTGCTGCGTAAGAGAGGAAGGAGAAGTTTCTCCAAACCCTCCAGCAGAACCCCGGGGAAGCGGCGCCTGCCATGGACCCTCTGAAGGCAGAGCGGCCTCCCCCCTGGGAGCTGCCAGGTTTCAGCTGCAAGGGAGGCTCGCGTCCAGCAGGTACAGGGCTGGGTGTGGAGTTGGGACTTCCAGGGGCGATGGTCTTGTTGGTGAGCGCACGGGAGAGACCTGCTGGGAATGAAGAGATATATGCAGGGGGCATTTTTTACAGAGCGTCACGGCCATACCGAGCTGGTGGGAGAGCGCTGGTGACATCTGGACTTCTGGTTAGATGAGGCCCCGCAGGATTACGCAGAGCCTTCTCGAAGTTGGTAAACTTGGTAAAACGCGCGGGGACCTCGAACTGGCCGAGTTACTGTTGTAACATTTCGCTCTCAGCCTCGGGAAAAAGCGCAGCGCTTCCCGGCTCCACCAGGGGGCAGGAAAGGTCACATTACACAGATAGAAAATTTTTTTTAAAAAATCCCCAAACTTTTCCCTAAAATCTGTGTTCTTCCTCCTGAAACCGAATCCTCCAGCTGCGGCGTCCCAGGCGCCCGCCCCTCGCCCGCCGCGTCTCCTGGCGTCCCTGCCCTCGCCCTGCGCTGTCGCGCGCCTCCAGCCCGCGGTCCCCAGCGCCTCGGACCCGACCCCTCGCCCTAAAGATGAAGATTTGGTTGCTGCTGGGTCTTCTGCTGATACATGAAGCCCTGGAGGATGGTGAGTGGCTCTGGGTGGGTGGCATCCCGGCATGTGCCCTGACTTTACCCCGGGTCCCCCATCCCCCGTGGTCCTGCAGGTCTTCCTCCCGGCTCAGGAGTCACTCCCTGCCCCGTGCACCTGCCCCCGTCCTAGGAGGGTCCCCTTACCTCCCTCTCTCCACTCCCCTCGGAGCCCCTGGAACAGTGGTAGCTGCCCCGACCCCTTAGAATCCCCATCAGAACGTCTCCAGCGCTGCTGAAAAGCCCCGGGCAGCGGGCAAACTGAACATCCCCGGGCAGCGCCTGGTCCAGCCCCCAGTGTCAACGTGTCGGTCTGGGAGGTGGCGCAGGGCGGCTGATCGCTTGCAGCGCACGCGTGCGCGCGCGCAGCGTTCTCCCCGGGATTTTCTTCTGGTGAGGCGGGGTGCCACCCAAGCTGAGCCTTTTGCAAAAATCGAAGGGTCCTCCTCCCCCATCTGCAGCCCTAGATGTGTTTCCTATACCAACAGGAGCTTAAATCCTGCAAGACATGCCTAAGTTTTACAACAGATATTTCTGGGTATCAAACCTTTTCCCAAACTTCTCAAACACCCACAACTGTTACGCTTTTGATCTGATTGGAGGGGAGGCGATGAAGCAAATGGGTTTTTGGACAATATGGGGGTCCTTGTGCTGCTGCACTTTTTTGAATGTGTGCCTGTTCTGAGCCCACCCTGTTGTGTAGACCCACAACTACAGGGCCAGACTGTGTGTGTGCATTGTTGGGAACTGAACTGATTTTTCTGTTTCTCCATCTGTTATCTATGGTTCTGTTGGCATTTAATTGTTTCGAGAGCTGTGTTGTTTTTTCATTGGAGTTACCTATACAGTATATTTTGCATCTGGTACATCCTGGTGTCCTGAAATTTCCCTTGGAATTCTGCTCTGCAGTCACTATTTTTGCTAGTTTGGGTTGAAAAGCAGCTTTTACGGTTATGCAACCTTCGACTGGAGCCAGCTCACCCTAGCTCACATTTTATCCACTACTCAGTCCAGACCAATTCCTTTCTTTCCCCGTGACAGTAGAAACATTTGCCAGAGAATACCACACTTTGGTTTGCATGTGTGGTTGCAAAATGGTTGTGGACTTGAAATTGAATGTGACGCTCCTTAAGCCTAGAGCCTGGCTGGATAAAGAGTAGGCTGAGCTTCTCTGCGGGGGTGGGGCGGGGGTGGAACAAGTCCTCTTTGCCTACAGATCAGTTGGCTGGAGTAAAATGTAATATTAAATTGCTCCTGCCAGGTCCTTGCCTACGATCACTGAAGTGATGGGAATACAGTATTTGGTATCACTTTTTGAACAGGGCAAGAGATGGTCAGACAAAATAATTTCAAATGGCCCATTCAATGGGTTACAAGGTCACCCAAAATGCCTGCTCCAGAGGCTCAGGAGGCTGGGTCAGCCATGGGTTCCTCAATCTGTCCTGGCTAGTGTGTGCTCAGACCATGATTACAAATAGCTGCTTGAATCTGTTAGCATCTGTTTAAGTCAAATGTAAGTCATACAAACAATATAGATTTATGAGACAGTCAGAAAAAATGAAACACAGACTGAATATTTTCTAAGAAATAATTGATAGATTTTAGGTGTGATGATAGCGCGGTGGCTTTGTTTTTAAAAATACAGTGTAAACTACTTATGAATAAAATGTTGAACACATTATTTTTAGGGAGTCCAGGGGAAGATTTATTTTTAGATTTATAATATGAAGGCATATATGTATACAGAGAGGAAATGTAAAATAGTTTATAATCTTATGATTTCAATTCTGTTTGGTGTCTTTGTTTTCCATCTTTTTGGTCATGAGAACTGAATGAATTTCACCTGTTTCTAGACTGGAGAGTTTACCTATCCCCGTTTTAAAGTACTAGTATTTGTCATGCCATAGAAATGTCATTAGTTTTGGCTCGAGGAAAATACTGACCAAATTCCTGAAAATATGTGGACTGTGAAAAATATTAATGTGCCATTTCATTTCTTGAAAATAAAATACAAGTCAGTAAATATTTCAACATAGTGATTTCCATGTTAATAAGTAATTTTTGCTAATCATAAAAATCTGGAAAGCATAGAGATACATAGAAGAGAAAAATGAATCATTTCATTTTTTTTTTGCTTTTTTCCCCTATTTTAATGCATATTTACATTGCTGTTGTTTAGTCACTAAGTCGTGTCTGACCTTTGTGATCCCATGGACTGTAGTGCACCAGGCTCCTCTGTCCATGGGATTTCCCAGGCAAGAATACTGGAGTGGGTTGCCATTTCTTCCTCCAGGGGATCTTCCTGACCCAGGGATCGAACCCAGGTCCCCTGCGTTGGTCCTTTAATTTTGAACACATAATTAGAAAAGTAAGTCTGCTTCTGTAAAGTATGTAAGTTTCTCTAAACCTTTATGTTGTCTCAAGCTTGAGTTATCGTGAGGCTGGCTGGGACCAGGGTAAGGTCACTGAGAGTAGCCTCGGCAGGCAGTCCTTCTGGTGCCAGCCTCTGATTGATGGGTCGGGGTATGGTGCATTACTGGGTCAACCCAAAGTACAAGCTGCAGGCACAGGCCCTTGACTCAACTTCTCCCACCGCCTTTCGGTCTGGCTGATCACTTCTAGGAGAGGCTTCCAATAGTAAAAGGATTCCCTGTAAGCGTTTAGTGGGTGTACGTCTGCTCTAACCCAGCCAGGTTGGCCTGGCCTAATTCTAAAATGCTTTAGGGACTTCCCTGGTGGTCCAATGCTTGCAACTCCCCTTCCATTGCAGAGGGTGAGGGTTCTATCCATGATCAGGGAGCCAAGATCCCACATGCCTTGGGGCCAAAAGAATAGCCAAAGCATAAAACAGCAGCAATATTGTAACTAATTCAATAGACTTTAAAAAATAATGAGAAACTTTTTAAACGCTTTTAATTTTTAGAAGTAATATTATTTCTTCTCATGAAGACTAGGAGCTGGAAGGGCGTGTCGCTTTTGTAACATCGAAAGTAAGGCATGAAACAGTTAGATAATGGCCCAAGATTTTACTAAGAGCCAGATGTGGCTCACTGCACCCGATCTTCAGTATTTATGTGGAATACGTGCTATGGTGTTTATTGATATGGTGCTGCTATTTTTACATTAAAGAGTACAAGAGCACAAGTACTTAGCAACTTTTGATATCTGCATATTTTATCCAATGTTGGGAGCAAATAATTAAGTATAAATATTATAAAAAATATGCAGTTTTGTCAATCTCATGCCAGACCCTCGATTGATTCTAATTAGATCTTCAGTTTAACGTGGGTTTATCTTTGGTCCTTTGAAGGTTCTCTTTCTGGGAAAACTAAAGAGATTCTTTATAACGTGAGGGCAGAGCAGCCAGATCTCTAAGAAAGTTAGGGGCCAACACTGACAGTGATGATCTAACCAGGACTCTATCACTTCTGTGATTCAGTTTATTCCTTGGCAAAAGAGTAAAATCTAGTTCAAAAAGCCTTACAATGAAAAAAGAATCATAAAGACTCTCATTATTTATGAGTGCAAATAATGAATGTTTTGAAGTGTTTAGGATCTTAGCCTGCACGTTTAACATCCAAAATCATCTCTGATCCTTAGAGATAAAAAAGAGATAAGTTTAATTTTCTTTATCATGACTCTAAGTGAATGGACATTCCTCATACTTTGTACATCCTTTTTAAAAAAAAAACAAAAACAAAACCTTTTTATTTTGTATTAAGGTATACTCAATTAACAATGTTGTGATAGTTTCAGGTGGATAGCAAAGGGACTCAGACATACATATCCATGTATCCATTCTCCCCCAAACTGCCCCCCCAGCCAGGCTGCCATATAACATTGAGCAGCGTTCCCTGTGCTACACAGTAGGACCTTGTTGGTTATCCATTTTAAAGACAGCAGTGTGTCGTACACCTTTCTATTAAAATCATTCTTTTGGGTGTTTATTTATGGATCTGTTTCTCTGATGTAATCAACTCGCCGAGGTCAGGGGAAAAAAAGAGAGAAGTCTGGGGGCAACAGAGAGACCGTGCAGTGCGCCGGCCAGAGCAGCAGGAGGAGCTCGGGGATGGGTGGCTGTCCCCGGGCAAGGCTGTGGAGCCTTTACCTAGTGGGGCTCATTGTCTAACGGAGCGGACGGGTAATCAAGAAAAGGTAACATTTCAGGAACCGACAGTGGACGTGAAGAATCAGCAATCAGGGTGTTTTAGACTTGCTGTACCAGAGCACAAGCTAAGATACTCCAAGTTCATCCTCACCCAATTCTAGGGGCTGGAAGTCTGAAATCAGGGTGCCAGCAGGCCCATGCCGCCCCCGAGACCCTGGGCCAAAGCCTCCCTTGCTTCTGCTGAGCTATGGCTGTGGCCGGTGATCCTTAGTGTTCCTCGGCTTGCAGCCACGTCACCCTAACCTCTGCTTCTGTTGTCACATGACCATCCTGTCCCTCTGCGTGCCTTCGTCTGGCATTTTCCTCTGTGTGTGGGTCTCTTCTTCTAAGGACACTGACATTTTGGATTAGATTTTTGGCCCTAATGACCTCATCTCAATTGATGGTGTCTGCAAAGATCCTACTGCCTAATAAGGTCGCATTCACTGGTACCGGGGCTTAGGACTTCAGTTTTATCTTTCTGGGGACACAGTTCACCCTGTAAGACGAGGGAAGAGGATGCGGAGGGATGAGGAGGGCAGCGTGGGCAGGAGGGTCAGAGGCCGCTGAGAGAGTGGAAGCAGGGGCTGCACGTCTGAAAGAGCCCTGAAGCCAAAGCAGTGGGTGTCCCGGGGGCTCGTGTGGCTGAAGGACTTGCGGTGTAAACCGCCTTGTAGGGCTTTATTCTAAATTAGATGAAAGTCACTGGAGGGTCTCCAGTGGAGGATTTATGGTCTGATTTATATTTTCAAAGGTTAGCATGCTTAGGTAGAAGTCAGGAACTTGCATAGGGGGCTGTTTTAATAGTCTAGGTGAAAGTGACTTGAAACAGGGTGGTTGCCATGGATGCAGGGAGGAGAGCCTGCGTTCGGGGTCTATCCTGAGGGCAAAGTCCAGAGTATTCACTGCTGGACTGGAGGTGGCTTTGGACGGAAAGAAGAGAATCGTGTGTGACTCAAGAGTTTTACGTCCTGAGCCACTGGGTGAGTAGAGTTGCCATTTACCGATAAACACACACTGGGGGAGGAGCTGATTTGAAACGGCATCTGGAGTTCAGTGCGGACATGTCCAGCTTGAGACACCTGCTACCTTCCGAGTGGCAGTGCGGATTTAACAATGGAATATTCAGATCTGGGTTTAGAGGCGAAGTGAGGATAGGAACAAGGGAGCTCTCAGCATAGGAATGCTTTTAGTGCCAAGGGGAATGGGTGAGGCTGCTTAGAGATGGAGTGTCATTAGAGATGGGGAGGAGTTGTGAGGGTTCAGCCCTTTAGACTCAGATCAGGCTGAAAAGGAAGATGAGTGAGTCTGCCAGACAGAGAAGCAAGGCAGCGCCATGTCCTGGGAGCCCAGCAAATAAAGTGTACAAGAGAGAGTGCTCATTTTGCATTGCATAAAAACATAGGATCATTATATTGAATACTGCAAACCAATGGGGCTTCCCTGGTGTCTCAGTTGGTAAAGAACCCACCTACAATGCAGTAGACCTGGGTTTGATCCCTGGGTCGGGAAGATCCCTGGAGAACGGAATGGCAACCCACTCCAGTACTCTTGCCTGGGAAATCCCATGGACAGAGGAGCCTGGTGGGCTACAGTCCATGGGGTCACAAGAGTCAGACGCGACTTAGTGACTAAACCACCACCTCAAAC
Source organism: Budorcas taxicolor (assembly GCF_023091745.1). Lineage (NCBI taxonomy): Eukaryota > Metazoa > Chordata > Mammalia > Artiodactyla > Bovidae > Budorcas > Budorcas taxicolor. Next base: position 19,096,556 of record NC_068933.1, on the reverse strand, counting down.
TAATATCTCAATTGAGCTGTCAATTACATCTCACTTTTTAAAAGTGTGATAAACTGTGTTCTAATGGACGCTCTGAAGAAAACATGTTTTGATCTAAGGTTTTTTATCCTGAAATAGAAGTATCTAATTCTTAGAAGTTGCTCTTTTAAGAAAGCAGTACTTTAAGCAATGATCCGGAGGGTATTTTGGAGTGGGATTCCAGACAGGGTAAGGAAAAGAGGCTCTCACGGCTCTACATTTTCATCTCCCTACTGTCATTGCCTTCTCAACTGCTCAGATTTGTTCTTGGAAAAGTATATGTGCGCCTCTGGGGTGTTTCATGGGGAGTGGGAGAATGAGAGTAGGGTACTCAGTAGATACAGCTGGTTGGGGGAGCCCCTCAGCTACCCAGCAGATTTATCGTGTGGAGGTTTGGGTACTGCTCTTGGGTCAGATCTTCCTGCCTGTGGGGAGAGAGAAGTGAACAGTGACAGGTCTTTGATGTGAATGGCTGAGTCTACACAAGTCCATGTCAGGGATTCTTCTAATGAATTTTATTTTCTCCTCTCAGACAATCTGATCGAATTAGAGGTTAATAGTCAGGTCACCTTTACTGAATAAGCTTTGATGGCAATCAGTCCTCAGCAAATGCTGAAGAGCTACGGTCCTTTGTCCTGTGTCCCTCTGGCTGTGCGACACGTATTCATTTTGGAGACTGTGTTGACCAGCGTCTCCTCACTTGGGGATTGAAATGTATGCCTTGGAAAAGCATCTCCAGCCCTTCCAGAAGGGTTGTGCCCTCATCCCAGGCATCGGGCCCTGTTTGACTTGGAACTCCTTGTCAAAGCCCAGGACCTAACAAACAAAGAAACCACTTAGCCGTGCTGTGCATGTGATTCATGCAAATAAAGTGAAAAGCTAATCTCAAGAGAACGGAAAGCAACAACACGAACCAGAGAAGGCTCAAGACCTGGCTTTTCACTGACTTCTTAGTAACCTGCGGTTAGCCACTTGGCATTGGTGATCTCAATTTTTTCACCTGTAAGTTATGGAAAATAGTGAGCTTCTCTGCCTCCATCACAAGCTTATCATGGAGTTCACCCTGAGACATTACAAGACAACCGCAGAACAACAGGCAGCAGTCACTGGCACTTACTGTGAGGGCTGGAGATGCTTTTCCAAGGCATACATTTCAATCCCCGAGTGAGCAGACGCTGGTCAACACAGTCTCCAACACTAGTCTCTCAGCATTTTAAACATTTAAAATTAAATTTAAACATGTAATGTCCCAAACAATTCCCGAGATCGTCGTTATTACCATATAATTTTCAATTTACAGGTGAGGAAACCAGGAGGGTTACTTCCTAATGTGACACAGTTGAAAAGTGAATAATGACTTTAGGACCTGAAGTCTATAATGATATTTAATGGTTTTTTAAAAATTTTATCATTCATTACTCTATAGAATATACCATGATCTCAAAAACAAAATGGTAATGAACTTTCACTTTTATGTATCTGCTACCGAACAGGGTTCTTGGTCTTCTCCAAGCAATAGAAATTGAGTAGAGGTCAGACAGAAAATTTAGGCAAGGCTTTATTGGAGCTCCTGCTGCAGCAGGGAAAGCGAGAACAAACAACGTTCCCTTGCTTACTTGCTCCCTGAGAAGGAGTGGGGGTTGGTGAGGGAAGGCGTTAGGCTTGCTTCTTATATGGGCTGAGGGTAGGGGTGTGTCCAGGGTGGCCTGGAGAGGTGACTTATGGGTTTTGCCTATCCCTTAGGTGGTGTTTGTGCAGGGGGCATGTGCAGTACTCTGCTTTTGCTCTTCAAAAGTGGCATTTAGGTCTTTATGGTCTCTTTGTATCTTTTGTCCAGAATTTGTCCCAACTGGGCATGCATGCAGTTATTTTAAGCCCCATACAGTTTCTTTATATTTTGTTGCTCAAGGAGTGAAGAGGTGTGTCCAGGTATAAGCATTGTATCACTGCACAAAGGGTCCCAGGTTCCAGTCTGTCTCAGGGTCCCTATAAAGTAGTTATAGCCACTCCACTGCTGTCAAACTGCAAGGGATATGGAGTTGGGTACACCTGCCCAGACTAAAGGTTTTACCTCCAGAAACCCTGCATAGTAAAATACTTCTGTGAACCAGTGGGAGATCTGAGACACCTACTCAGAAGACAGGCACCATCAATAGATGAGTAAATGAGGCCGTGGGTGGGCTCCTATGAGAAGCCTTAATGAAACTTGGGACCTTTTGTTTCCTTAGCTGATGTGGTTCTTGGCAGTCATCTGGGACCCTTCCATTCTGACAATAGTTGATCTTCAGGGGACCCGTCTTTCCAGGTTTTGAGAACAACTTAGCCCCGAGGTTAATTTCTGAGGACTGCTCTTTCCTCTCTAGTTTCAGTGGGAGCTGGCAGTGTCTTGTGGAGGTAGTCCTTGATCGCCTTCTGAACTTGTCCTTGATTAATAGTCTATCTCAGGGCCTGCTTCAGGCCCTCACCCAGTAGAATGTCTGCAGTAAGAAAAGGCTTCCCGGAGATAATTTCAAATGGACTAAAATCTCAGACCATTCCTGGGTGCTATGCGGACCATGAGGAATGCAAGAGGAAGCAAGTTGGTCCAGGGTTCATGAATTTCTTGGCAGAGCTTTGCTAAGGATTTCTTTAAAGTAGGATTCCTCCTGCCTACCTTACCTGAAGACTGGAGGTGTCAAGAGCTATGTAGCTTGAGTCTGTCCCCAGGGCTGTTGTGAGCCCCGCTGTGATTTGGGCTATAAAAGAGGGTCCGTTATCACTCTGGAGGGACTCTGGAAGTCCAAACTGAGGAATTATTTCTTTTAGAAGAAGCCTACAGACTTCCATAGCCTATTCAGATCTGATGGGGAAGGCTTCAGCCCATCCTGTGACATTATCAGCAAACACCCTGAAGATACTTATATCCTGATCCTGGGGCATTTGGGTGAACTCTAACTGCCAGTCTTCTCCCTGGAAATGTCCCTTGGTGTTGGATTGGCCTGAGTGACGAAGCAGGGATTGGATGGGTATGTGGGTTCTTGGCGGCACATAAATCATAGGCAAGTGTTGCTTGTTATAGTGTTCTTTTAAGCTTTTTCCCTGAAAGTCTTTTCCATCAAGGCCTGTAGAGCATCCATCCCATGGGGGTGGCGTCAGGTAAGCTCTTGGTGTGTTTTCGTTGTTGGGCCTCAGGGATTAGAACCTTATCCTCCTTTTTATACAGCCTGCACTTCCCTTCTCAAAGCCCCATGTCTCAACATGTTCCTGTTCCTGTTGGGGATACTGGGGGAGTCTAGGGAGTTCAGGGGGCTAATCATTAGAGCCAGAACTTGTTCAAGTTCCTGTAGGTGAGTGGCCTATTTTGCAACTGAATAGCTCTGCTTTTCCGTTGCCCCCCAAAGATCCCTCCTTCTGATGGCCCCCTCAGTGGGTTACTGTTCCCTGGGTCGGAAGCTGTGTGTGTGTGTGTGTGTGTCTGTGTGTGTGCTCACGCACGTGTGTATGTATGTGTTAGTCAAAGTCATGTCCGACTCTTTGCGACCCCATGCACTGCAGCCCGCCAGGCTCCTCTGTCCTTGGGATTCTCCAGGCAAGGATTCTGGAGTGGTAGCCATTCCCTTCTCCAAGAAACCTTCCAAACTTGGGGATCAAACCGAAGTCTCTCACATTGCAGGTAGATGCTTTACCACCTGAGCCACCAGGGAAGCCTTTCATGGGGAAATTTTTAGCAATTAACATTTCTCTTTCTTTCCAAATGGCAGCATAAGCATGTAGCACGTGGAACCCATATTTGGAGTCAGTAAACATATTTAATTTTTTATCCTTCCCTAATCGCAAAGCTCTCATTAATGCAATTAGTTCAGCCTTCTGAGCTGATGTGTGGGGTGGCAGGGCCTTGGCTCCTGTTCTGTTCATCTAGACTAACTGCGGCATACGTGGCCTTTTGGGTTCCTATTCCTACAAAACTGCTACCATCGGTGAAGCGTCTGACCTCAGGGCTGTGAGGAGTTTCATCTAGATCAGACCTCCTGGAGTCAGTTTGTCCTATGGTCTCTATACACTGATGTGCTAAGTCTCTACTCTCCACTGGGGGTTTCTGGGTTTAGGGTCTCACATATCTTTAAGGTGGGCTTCCCTGATAGCTCAGTTGCTAAAGAATCCGCCTGCAATGCCAGAGACCCCGGTTTGATTCCTGGGTTGGGAAGATCCCCTAGAGAAGGGATAGGCTACCCACTCCAGTATTCTTGGATTTCCCTTGTGGCTCAGCTGGTAAAGAATCCACCTGCAACGTGGGAGACCTGGGTTCAATCCCTGGGTTGGGAAGATCCCCTGGAGAAGGGAAAGGCTACCCACTCCAGTATTCTGGCCTGGAGAATTCCATGGACTGTGTAGTCCATGGGGTCACAAAGAGTCAGACACGACAAAACGACTTTCACTTTCACATCTTTAAGGTAATATTGGCGTCCTTTGGAGGGGTCTGGTATCTTGTTAACCCTCCTCCAGTTAACCAGTGTGTCCTTTGACCTCCAGGGTGTCAAGGTCTCTCCATTCAAAGGCACAATGATAGTGAGAGTCTGGATAAAGAGAATTATTTTAAAAAATGCAGCTTTGAAGTCTAGACTAGAAATACTGGGCACTTCCTGAACCTTGGGGAGGAAGGTGTGCAATTTTGGCACCAGTGGGTGAATAGGGATGACGGCTTCACTCACTGCTCGTACGTCTTGAACAAACTGACACTCCCCGTTAGGCTTGTGAACAGGGAGGATCAAGGCGTTGCAGGGGATTGGCAGGGGCTGATGAGCCCATGTTTTAGGAATCTGCTGAGCAGCAGTTGGATTCCCCCCAGGGCCCCTCGGGCTTTAAGGCATATTGTTGCTTCCAGAGGTATTTTCCCAAGGCCTTAACCTTATATTATTAGGGGGGTCACATTTTGCCCTTCCTGGTACTGAGGTATCCCAAACTGCAGGATCCATCTGTTCTCTCATGTCTTGCCGTCAATATTTTGATGCCCAACAGGTGGGTCTTCTAGGACTACTGATAGATGCATTCTCTGCTCGGATTCTTGACATCCTCGTACTTCACCCTGTCCTAAAAAACATACTAGCTCCTAACTTATTCAGCAGATCTCTCCCAAGGAGGGGGACAGGGCATTTTGGCATATATAAGAAGGAGTACTATAATCGCGTTGTCCTGGAGTTTAGGTTGAACACTGTATGTTAACAGGATTAGCCCTCCTTTCTTGTGTTGCCCATGTGTCTAGATTACAGATAAGCTCACAGATGGTTACATAGGACCTAAACCTTTCTCAGCTACTGACTGGTAAAGTAAGGGATACAAATCTTATGTGGGGTTTTAAAACTCTTCAGTTCTGCTCCTTTGTTCTATATGATTGTTATTCCCCTTGTATAATCCAGCAGTTACTGTAATAGTGCCTCATAAAAAGGACTTAGAAATTTATTCAAGAAATGATAACCAGAGCAATCTATAACCTGTCATACTATGCAGAACAGTTTAAAATATGCTTTAACACAGCTAGGTAAACAACTGTATATCTGATATCTGAGCTCATAGCCACCTTAACTTCATTTTTTGTCTAAACAAATTACTTTTATACTAAATGGGGGGGCCATCAGCTTGAACAGTCATCTTAAGGCAGAATAATAGTTTTTGATGGAAAAATCTATCAGATTTCTTTGAACAGAAAAGAGATGCAAGATAGGAAATTTCTTTATATCTTGCATTAAAGGAGCTGGAAAATGATTTTAAAGATTTTAGCAGTCCACTGTGGCTCTTTTGCCTGTGTGTGAAAGCGCTTCCCTGGTGGCTCGGATGGTAAAGAACCTGCCTCCAAAATAGGAGACCTGGGTTCAATCCCTGGATCGGGAAGAACCCCTGGAGAAGGGAATGGCAACTCACTCCAGTATCCTTGCCTGGAGAATTCCACGGACAGAGGAGCCTGGTGGGCTATAGTCCATGGCATTGCAAAGAGTCGGACACGCCTTTGTGTGTACTGAACTGCAACTAGTAATGATAGACCTGATCCCGCAGGCAAGCAGAGATGTAAAGCGCCTTGCCTTAGGCTGTCCATCGGCTCCTGTCATGGTTGGAGAGGAAGCCGGCCTGCCAAGTCGGAACAGAGCAGTGTCTGCAGGAAATTCAGTTCTCCTGCCTGCCAACACCCGAGGCTCGAGTGATGAGGATGGATGGAGCGGGATCTGGAGCCTGGCAGGCATTCCAGCCCCGTTGGTGTGCGGGGAGTTCTTGTCCAAGAGATTGGAGCTGGGCCGGTAGGGGTGGCTCCTCCGGCGCCCACTGGGGGCGCTCAGGACCTTCCCCGCTCCAGGGCCCCTCCTGCTGACAAAAGGCACCCTGGTTCAGGCCCAGGTGGCTTCTTGGTGGTTTCTCCAGCCTTCTCAGTCTTCCAGGGTCTCCTGGAGGTGGTGGGTGAATCAGAGAGGCCAGAAGCCAAGTTTGCTTTCTTAGCCTCTTGCCCTTCCTGGCCTCCTTCCCCCCTTAAGTCTCAGTTGGTGCAGACCTTCTCTGCTAAAGTTGACAGCAGGGCTTTGGGCCCAGCCTCAAGCTTCTGTAATTCCCTCCAGGTATCAGGCATAGGTTGGGTGATAGAACGCATGGCCAGTGGTGTCCTCCCCTCTGCGGACTCAGGGTCTGTGTGGGTGTCCTTCCTGAATGCCTTTGTCTCCTGGCTCAGGAACACTGCTGGGTTTTTTCTTTTTCCTGTGCAGCCTCTTGGATCTTATCATAATCTACAGGTTTTACCATACACCTTTTCATTCCTTCCGATAGACAACTAATATCATGTCTCATCCTGGCCGCGGCCTGCATGATCTGCGTAGACCCACTGTGGGTCGTGCTCTGGGATGGCATCGCCACCCGCCTGGTGGATTTGGTGACCAGTGTGGATTGGGGGGCCAGGAGGCCAACTGCGTGTTCCCTGGCCTTTCTCAGTATATGCTCCTTTTTATCCGAGGTACAACAGTGGGCCAGGATAACCGTGAAGTCCTGCTAGGTGGGGGCTTCCCACGTGGGGCTCAGGGGTAAAGAATCCGCCTGCCAAGCAGGAGACGTGCGTTCGATCCCTGGGTCGGGAAGATCCCCTGGAGGAGGGCATGACAACCCACTCCAGTATTCTTGCCTGGAGAATCCCATGGACAGAGGGGCCTGGCAGGGCTGTGGGGTCACATAGGGTCGGACACGACTGACTAAGCAGCAGCAGCAGCCTGCCAGGTGAGAGTGGATGCCAACCCCAGCCTGGCAGCTTCATCCTCAGCTTGTCTGGGTTCTCTGAGAACCTGGCAAACCTCTCCTTACAGAACAACCCGATTAGTTTAGGATCTCTATTTGGAAAGTTCCAGGAGCCCTTCGAAGCACCCCAAAGTTAGCTGGAGGTCAAAAGAACTTTGTATTTGACCTTGGGTTAGTCTGTCAGACATTTTAAAAAGTTTTAAAGCACCCAATCAGATAGGATCATAGGTATCTGTGAAACAATACTTATTCTGTGAGCTAAGATGGGGGAGAAAAATATTTTAAAAAGTGAATACGGATCACTTAATGGCATAGAAACTCACACAGTCTGATATCAAAAGGACGCCAGGAAAACGTTGTTCTCTTATGAGGAAGAGAAGCCAAATTCAGTCCTGCATAAGCCTACTCTTAGAAAAATCCGTTTACCTGATTAAATTTAATCCAACCTTAGGAGACTCTGACCACATACAAAATTCTTTTCTCAGTGTTCCTCTTCTGCAAACCTCCTGCCATTTCTGTAGTCATACTTTTTTCCTTATTCTTTCCCCATTCAGAAAAGTGAAAAGTGAAAGTCACACTCGTGTCCAACTCTTTGTGACCCCATGGACTATACAGTCCATGGAATTCTCCAGGCCAGAATACTGAGGTGGGTAGCCTTATCCCCTTCTCCAGGGGATCTTCCCAATCCAGGGATCGAACCCAGGTCTCCAGGTCTCCCACATTGCAGGCAGATTCTTTACCAGCTGAAGCACCAGGGAAGCCCGAGAATATTGGAGTGGATAGCCTATCCCTTCTCCAGCGGATCTTCCTGACCCAGAAATCAAACTGGGGTCTCCTGCACTGCAGGTGGATTCTTTAACAACTGAGCTATCGGGGAAGCCCTCCCCATTCAGAAATAGCCAACAAATCATCCTTTTTTCTTTCAACAAAAATACATTTCCATTCCTCATACTTTCTTTTCTGAGAACAGACATCCTATTTTGCTTAAGCAACCATGAACTGTCTGCTACATTAGCATTCTGTAGGTTGGTGAAGGACACCTCACGGTGGCACCAAACAGCTTTAGTTTCTCTCTCACAAGAAGACAGGAGGGAGGAAATTAGACCTGTTCAGCAATAATGTCCTTAATATTTTATCTTAGTTCAAATGGCCTGGATAGTCAATGAATTCCTATCAGTTAACTTAAGTTGGTTTCAACTTACCAAAATTTGGAGAGACTGTTTTAGATGGATGTTTCCAAAATATAATTATTGCTATAGAGTTTACTAAAGAGTTCTTATCCCAGTTACACTTACTTAAAAATTTAATCTTATCAGGTTGACTTCCCTGTTGACAGATTTCATAACAAAAGCAATATGCACTTATTGACTTTCAGTAGCCCTAGGTACAATAAAAGTATTATACTTAATGTCGATCACTCTAAAGTCATTAGAGCGTATTAATGAAATCCACAAGCTTAAGCTAGCTTTAATACCAGATATTAATTAAATATTGAATATTTTCCAGATCACGTGAACCCAAAATTATTCTGGTGAGCCTCTTCTATGTTTCTGAAAAGGTATTTAAGTGCTCAGTTTCCTTGATAGTAATTAAATGCAGCTCATTTGCAAGTTAATTTTTACATAAAGACAGAACCAGAGATCTCATTGTTTTCTTGCTTGAATTGAAAATGCGCCCCCTCCAACCCTACCTTTTTTCCCCTCAGTCTGGGAGACCACAGATGAATCAGATAGTTCCTGAGAGCTCAGGCAGGAATAGTTGTAAATGCAGAGGAAGGGACATTGCAAGCTCCTGTCTTTTCTTTTTGTTCTTTAAAAATCCCACCAAGTCACCTAAGGCTGGAGTCTCCAGCAGTGTGGGCTGTTTGTGGGCACAGTGGAGAACTTCAGCCTGGAAATACAATTTCAGCAGAGAATTCCAGGAGAAGTTGGAATTAGCATCACAAACAAAGATGCCAATCACAAAACTTAAAGACACAAACTAGAAGCTTGTAGGATGGAGGGGATGGGAGTGCAGGGGTGAGGACTTAGGGAGAAAGACAGAGAAGCTGTGTTCAGTGGTCCTGGAGGTGCCCAGAGTCCCTCCCAGAAGGGGACAAGTGCCCCGTGTTGAGTATCTCGAAGTCTGTTACCAACCAGGGTTCTTGGTCTTCCCCAGTTGATAGAAGTGGACTAGAGACCAGACAAGAAATTCCGGCAAGGCTTTATCCAGGCCCCTGCTGCAGCAGAGGGCAGCGAGACCAGCAGCAGGTTCCCTTGCTCACTCGCTCCCTGTGGAGGTGGATGCGTGAGCGTGTTCCTTGTACGGAGTGAGCGTAGGAGTGCGTCCAGGGCTTGGGCTGGAGGGGTAGCTTAGGTGTTTTGCCCACCCCTTAGGTGGTAGTGTGTGCAGGGGGCTTGCGCACTACCCTGCTGTGGCTCCAGGTTCTTCAAAAGTGGCTTTTTTGCTCTCTTTGTATCTTTTGTCCAGAACTTGTCCCAGCTGCCCAGGCACACAGTTATTTTTAGTTCCGTACAGTTTCTTTGTGTTTGGTTGCTGGAGGGGAGGTAGGTCGGATGCAAGCATTGCAGCGCCGCTGCTGAGGGCCCCAGGTCCCAGCCGGTCTCATGTCTACAATGTAAATTCTTATACTTTGTAGGCCTTTAGAAAATATTTACATAGACATCCTGAAGAGTCATATTCTTTAAGAAAGCTAGACATGGAATTTGGGAGTCACTCAGTCCTGGGGCTTCTCCGTGGGGCCACTAGTCTCCTTGACCTTAGGGTCATCACTGTCCAATCATAGACCGATTCCACAGTCAGACAGCTGGACAGATGGATGGGGCTCTTCGGTCAAGAGGTCAAATGATTTTTCAGGGATGATAGCACATATTTAAAGGTGTACTAATAATACACTGATCAAATGTTCCTGAATAGCAATACCACACAGGATCTGAGAGGCTTAGAATCAGGCAGATTACATGGGCTGCCAAAATTCTCTGAAATTTACACACAGTTGTTATTTCTAATACCTTGACTTCCTGTTACATGAAAAAGAGAACACCCCAAATCAGAGATCAATACAGAGTTCCCTGACTCTCAGAGGCATAGTGTGGCAATGCCTGCAGGGCACAGATGGCTTGGGCAGCATAATGGTAAGCTTTTATTTTCTGCCTTAAGAAAAAGACAGTGACTTTCACCTATTGCAACACTGAGGCTTATGCTTCACAATTGATGTTGCTGCATTAGTGTATTTCTGCGGGTCTAATATGTTTCCAAAGATTACACTTTTCCTTCTGAGAGGTTATGTAAATGTGTACATGGGCGGCCCTGCCCACCCCCATCTGTCATGAGAATCCTGGGGTAAACATATGCGTAGGGTCTGGAGAAGTCTTGACAAACAGCAGGTTCAACAGCTGGTATTGGGGTGTGCCTTGGAGAAGAAGGCTCAAGGGCACAGCTCTGCTCCCTGGAAAGACAGAGAAAGAGTAGCAGGGTCCATGATCCAGAGGAACGAGAGTAGAGGAAGGATGGGGAATAAGAAGAGACTCGGATCCGGGGTAAGGAGAAGTCGCAAGTGAACCTGGAGTAATGGACGGGACAGTGGGGTTCAGAGCAAGGCAGCTGAGCCCAAGGAAGGCAGAGAGCTGAGGAGTGGATGTTGAGCCCAAGCTCGCAGTGGGGTCAGTTCCAGAGTCTGGGCTGAGCTGAACCAGGAGTGGAGGTCAAAGGGCTCCTGTCACAAAGGGCAGCACACCAAAGAAGCCACCTTCATCATTGCACAGTTGAGTCCATGTTAGCCGAGTTTTTGGTACAAATCATCCCCGGAGTTTCAGATGGTAAAGAATCCGCCTACAATGCAGGAGATCCGGGTTTGATCCCTGGGTCAGGAAGATCCCCTGGAGAAGGGCATGGCAACCCACTCCAATAATTTTGCCTGGAGAATTCCATGGGCAGAGGAGCCTGGAGGGCTACAGTCCATGGGGTTGCAAAGAGTTGGACACGACTGAGCGACTAGCACTTTGAACCCTTTCATAAGTGCATGGCCCCACGCAGCACTCACCGACTGCACGCACCCACGTAAGCAGCCCGGATCCAGACAGGGTCCCTCTCCTGGCCCTTCCTGGTCACCCCCATCCCTCCAAGGAAGACCACCAGCTGACTCCCCACCTCAGAGATAGAGATATGAAGTGTCTAAAGAACCAAGTTTCTGATATTTATAAGTCAGGCCACCTGCATTTCTGCCACCCTTTGAGAAACCACGGCCTGTGACCCTGACTCGCTCCCTGGCAGCTACCCCTTCAGGAGGACGTTGTCTCAGCAGGTCCCACCCCTCTCCTGTTTGGCCAACTGCCGGGCCCTCTGGTGTAAGAGCTTGCAACCCTCGCCTTTTCCACCTCTTGATCCCAATTTGATTCTCTGTACTCTTGACCACCCAAGCCCTTTGTACACCAAGGTAGTATTAGATAAAGAAAAATGAATATCAAAGAAGGCAAACATTTTTTGTCCTGATTTATCACATTTCCCCATTTTATAAAAATGCCCCATAATTCCCTCAATTAGCCAAGATTTCTGTAGTTGTCTGTTCAAAATATCTACAGACTCTTTATCTACAGGTAGTGAAACAGGAGTCAGGAGACCTGAGTTTTACTCTCACGTTCTGCCACTAATCAGCTTTGTATGATGTGTGTAACTTTTAAGGCTTCCTTTATTATTTTTGAAAATTCTGTAACATAAGAACCTTAAATGATCTCTGAGGATCCTATAAATTTGGACATTTTATAATCCTCTGGACTTACAGCGAGGTCACCTTGGAGCTGATGCAGACAGTGGGGCAAACGAATCGCCTAGTCTCATCCTCCTTGCTGGGTAGACACAGCCCATGGCCAGGTGGGCTGGGTGGACAGGTGAGATTTCTGGAACCCAGCATCATTCCAAGGGCAGGCAGCATTGTCTGTAGAGTAGGGGAAAACAGCAGTAAGAAGATGGGCTCCAAACACACTGTTATATTTAAAGTGGATATACCTACTGTAGAGCACCAGGAACTCTGCTTAATGTTATGGGACAGCCTGGATGGGAGGGGAGTTTGGGGGAGATGTGTGGATATGGATATCTGTGGCTGAGTCCCTTTGCTGTCCACCTGAAACTATTACAACATTGTTAATCACCTATACACCAAACAAAATAAGAACTTAACAAAGAAAATGACTCAAAGGTGGTCAGTTCTTATTTACCACCATTTGCCAGCAATTCTCAACAATGTTGGTGATAAAATACTCCTCCCCCTAATATATTTTGTTGGCTAAGTTCTAAAGCATGGCTGCAGTTCCCTTTGAGTTTTAATAATATATATAATGTATACTTTAAAAGAGCACAGGGTTAGTATGTATTTCTTACTAAGCCTTGTATCCTACATGGATACCATCCTAACACACACAGACGCCACGGTATGAATTCATTTGGAAGAAAGTTCGTGATGGTTCGAAATTTTCTGAGTGCGCTTGGAGTGTGGTCTGTGTCTCCGCTCCCTGGAGATGATATATTCCTGAGTTTTAACAGTGGGTTCAAAATGAACAGTGACAGTGCTGAGATGGCAGGGACCAGAAACAGATCTTGAGAGGCTTTGGGTCTGCCCTTTGGGGGAGCACCTTGGAGGTGGTGAGACTGAGCGTGAGCTGCAGGGGAAAGCTGTTTTGTCGTGAAGTGTGAGTGTTCATTCATATGTGAGATATTTTGCTGAATTTGAACAAAACCTTTGAAGCTGAAATCTATTTTTACTATTTGATTTAAATCTAAAGGATGAACCAAGAAAATAATGATTATTCCCCCCAAATAACTTTAACATAAGAGGAGAAAGGTATTAAAAGTGATCTGTTCGGGGGTTTGAAGACTCTCAGTATGTTGGCCACCAACACCCACTTGTTCTCTCCTCAGTTACTGGCCAACATCCTCCCAAGAACAAGCGTCCAAAGGAGCCAGGAGAGAACAGGATCAAGCCTACCAACAAAAAGGTGAAGCCCAAAATTCCTAAGATAAAGGATAGGGACTCTGCTGATCCAACGCCAAAGACACAGTCTATAATGACGCAAATGATGGATAAAGGTCGCTTCCAGAAACCCGCTGCTACCCTGAGCCTGATGGCAGGGCAAACTCTGGAGCTTCGATGTAAAGGGAATAAAATTGGATGGAGCTATCCTGCATACCTCGACACCTTCAAGGACACCCGCCTCAGGTAAGCTTTAATTTTTTTAGCAGTAGTTAAAACAGACATAGATTCATTTATTTTCGGCTGCGTTGGGTCTTCGCTGCTGTGTGCACGTTTTCTCTAGTTGCCTCGTGTAGGGCTTACTCTCTAGTTGTGTTCGGGATTCCCGTGGCAGCGCTTCTCTTGTTGCAGAGCATGTGTTCTGGGGCGCTTGGTCTTCACTAGCCGTGTTGCTTGGAGTTAGTTGCCCCACAGCCTGTGGGATCCTCCCGGACCAGGGATCGAACCTGTGTCTCCTGCATTGGCAGGTGGATCTTAACTACTGGACCACCAGGCCTTTTTATTTTTTCCACATTTTGGGGGTTAGAGATTTGGTTTCATACTCTTGTTTAATATCACATTGTATCTGACATCTACCATTTCATGCTGCTGCTGCTGCTGTTGCTGCTGCTGCTAAGCTGCTTCAGTCGTGTCCGACTCTGTGAGACCCCATAGACAGCCCACCAGGCTCCCCCATCCCAGGGATTCTCCAGGCAAGAACACTGATTATAAAAACAGAAGCTCAGTGAGCAAAAGCCACTGATTTTATCTCTTCACCCCATTAAAATTATTGCAAATTCTACCAACACCGGTTAAACAGTGAACTGTCATAGGAAGCCATATGACAGCTGGTTGAAACTGTGATGTATAGAGGTCGACATTTAAGAATTCATATTGGAAAAAATAATGGACTCAGTGCTTCATGTTATTGTTAAAGTGATTGTGATAAAAGAAACCCTGATTAATAGGAGATTGCTATGAGCAATTTGACCAGAGATGAACTGCTTTTGAACATACGTTTTCACCAACAATGTAGGAGGGGTCCCTTTCTCCACACCCACCCCAGTGTTTGTTATTTGTAGACTCTTTTTTTTTGCCACTTTATTTTTTTAACAGAAGGATAACTGCCTTACAGAATTTGGTGGTTTTCTGTCATACATCAGCATGTTATCTGTAGACATTTTAATGATGGCCATTCTGACCAGTGTGAGGTGGTACCTCACTGTGGCTTTGATTGGTATTCATTATCACTAATTAATAATAATTAGTGATGTTGGGCGTCTTTTCATGTGCCTACTGGCCATCTGTAAGTCTTCTTGGAGAAATGTCTATTAAGATCTTCTGTCCAGTTTTCAGTTGGGTTGTTTGCTTTTTGTTGTTGAGTTGTATGACTTGTTTGTATATTTTGGAGGTTAAGCCTTTGTTGGCTGTATAACTTGCAAATATTTTCTCCCATTCCTTAGGTTGTGTTTTCATTTTTTAATGGTTTTCTTTGCTATGGAAGAGTTTGCAAGTTTGATTAAATCTTATTTGTTTATTTTTGTTTTTATTTCTGTTGCTTTGGGAGACTGACATTGGTAAACATTGGTATGACTTATGTCAGAGAATGTATTGCCTATGCTCTCATCCAGAAGTGTTATGGTGTCATGTCTTATGTTCAAGTCTTTAAGGCATTTTGAGTTTATTTCTGTGCCTGGTGTGAGGGTGTGTTCTAACTTCACTGATGTACATGCAGCTGTTCAACATTCCCAGTACCACCTGAAGAGACTGGGTGTTTTTTTCCCCTCCAATTTTATATTCTTGCCTCCTTTGTCAAGATTAATTCAACTTGGTGTGTGGATTTATTTCTGGGCTCTCTGTTTTGTTTCTTTTATGCGTCTGTCTGTTTCTGTATCAATATCATATGGTGGTTTTTATTTTAAAAAAATTTAAAATTGGAATGTAACTACATTAATGTGTTAGTTTCTGCTGTAACATGTGAATCAGCCCTATCTATACGTACATCCCCTCCCTCTGAGCCTGCCTCCCATCCACACCCCCACCCCCATCCCACGCTAGGTCACCACACAGCCCCGGGCTGAGCTCCCTGCTCTATACAGAAGCTTCTGGCAGGCTGCCTCTTTTACACACGGCAGTGCTTACGTTAGTGCTACTCTCTGAAGTCTTCCCGCCCTCCCTCCCCCTCCACTCGTGTCCACAAGTCTGACCTCTTCGTCTGCAGCTCTGTTACCTCCCTGAAAAGGGCTTCCCCAGTACCATTTTCCAGATTCCATAAACAGGCATTAGTATATGACATTTGTGTTTTTCCTGCTGACTTCACTCTGTGTGACAAGCTCTAGATTTATCCATATCACTCCAACGGACTCAATTTCTTTCCTTTTTATAGCGGAATAATATTCTATTGCCGTGTGTACCACACCTTCTTTATTCATTCGTCTGTTGAGGGACATCCAGGTCGTTTCCAAGTCCTGGCTACTGTAAACCGTGCTGGAATGAACTTCGGGGTGCGTGTGTCTTCTTGAGTTAGCGCACTGTTTTGATCACCCTCCCTTTGTAGCACTGTCTGAAGTCTGGGAGAGCTGTGCCTCCTGCTCTTCTTTTTCTTTTTTTCAGGATTGCTTTGGCAATTCTGGGTCTTTTATAGCTCCATATAAATTTGGGGATTATTTGTTCTAGTTCTGTGAAAAATTTCATGGGTAATTTGGTAGGGATTACGTTAAATCTATAGATTGATTTGGGTAGTAGTGCCATTTTAACAATATTCTTCCAATCCAAGAGCATGGGATATCTTTCCATCTCTTTGAATCCTCTTTAATTTCCTTTACTAGTGTTTTAGAGTTCTCCGTGTACAAGTCATTCACCTCTTCGGTCAGATTTATTCTTAGATATTTTATTTTATTTTTTGGTATGATTATTTGAAAATTATTTCTTTGGGGCTGTCTGGGTCTTCGTTGCTGCATACGGGCTTTCTCTGGCTTTGGCGGGTGGGGGATACTCTGGTTGCGATGTGCGGGCTTCTCGTTGCGTGGCTTCTTTTGTTGTGGAGCAGGGGCTCCAGGCACGCGGGTTTCGGGAGTTGCAGCAGTGGTGGTTCACAGTCCTCATCGCCCTGCAGCATGGGAAGTCTTCCCACACGCGGAGGCAAGCCCAAGCCTACTGCATGGGCAGGCAGCTTTTTAACCACTGGACATTAGGGAAGTCCTGGTATGATTTTTAAAGGTTTTTTTTTTTTTTTTTACATTCCCTTTCTGATATTTCATTGTTAGTGTAAAGAAATGCAATGGATTCTGAATAGTAATCTTGTATCCTGCTGCTTTGCTGAATTCATTTATTAGATCTAGCAGTTTTTGTGTGGAGTCCTTAGGGTTTTCTATACTTAGTATCATGCCATCTGAATATACTGACAATGTTACCTCTTTCCTTTCCAATTTGGACACCTTTTATTTCTTTTCTTTTTTTGGTCTGATTGCTGTGGCTATGACTTCCAATACTGTGTTGAATAGAACTGGTGAGAATGGGTATCCTTGTCTTGTTCCAGATTTTAGCCAGAAGGCTTTCAGTGTTTCACCACTGAGTATTATATTGGTTGTGAGTGTGTCATAAAAGTGTGTTACTATGTTGAGGTATGTCCCTTCTATACCCACTTTGGTAAGAACTTCTATCATGAATGGATGTTGAATTTTGTCAGGCTTTTTCTGTTATCTATTGAGATGATCATGTGGGTTTTTTACTTTACTTTTGTTAATCTGGTATATTACATTGATTAATTTGCATGTATTGAAGGCAATGCCAAAGAATGCTCAAACTACCGCACAATTGCACTCATCTCACATGCTAGTAAAGTAATGCTCAAAATTCTCCAAGCCAGGCTTCAGCAAGATGTGAACCATGAACTTCCTGATGTTCAAGCTGGTTTTAGAAAAGGCAGAGGAACCAGAGATCAAATTGCCAACATCCGCTGGATCATGGAAAAAGCAAGAGAGTTCCAGAAAAACATCTATTTTTGCTTTCTTGACTATGCCAAAGCCTTTGACTGTGTGGATCGCAGTAAACTGTGGAAAATTCTGAAAGAGATGGGAATACCAGACCACCTGATCTGCCTCTTGAGAAATCTGTATGCAGGTCAGGAAGCAACAGTTAGAACTAGACATGGAACAACAGACTGGTTCCAAATAGGAAAAGGAGTATGTCAAGGCTGTATATTGTCACCCTGCTTATTTAACTTCTAGGCAGAGTACATCATGAGAAACGCTGGACTGGGAGAAGCACAAGCTGGAATCCAGATTGCCGGGAGAAATATCAATAACCTCAGATATGCAGATGACACCACCCTTATGGCAGAAAGTGAAGAGGAACTCAAAAGCCTCTTGATGAAAGTGAAAGAGGAGAGTGAAAAAGTTGGCTTAAAGCTTAACATCCAGAAAACAAAGATCATGGCATCTGGTTCCATCACTTCATGGGAAATAGATGGGGAAACAGTAAAAACAGTGTCAGACTTTATTTTTGGGAGCTCCAAAATCACTGCAGATGGTGACTGCAGCCATGAAATTAAAAGACGCTTACTCCTTGGAAGAAAAGTTATGACCAACCTAGGCAGCATATTCAAAAGCAGAGACATTACTTTGCCGACTAAGGTCCGTCTAGTCAAGGCTATGGTTTTTCCAGTAGTCATGCATGGATGTGAGAGTTGGACTGTGAAGAAGGCTGAGCGCCAAAGAATTGATACGTTTGAACTGTGGTGTTGGAGAAGACTCTTGAGAGTCCCCTGGACTGCAAGGAGATCCAACCAGTCCATTCTGAAGGAGATCAGCCCTGGGATTTCTTTGGAAGGAATGATGCTAAAGGTGAAGCTCCAGTACTTTGGCCACCTCATGCGAAGAGTTGACTCATTGGAAAAGACTCTGATGCTGGGAGTGATTGGGGGCAGGAGGAGAAGGGGACAACAGAGAATGAGATGGCTGGATGGCATCACGGACTCGATGGACGTGAATCAGAGTGAACTCTGGGAGATGATGATGGACAGGGAGGCCTGGCGTGCTGCGATTCATGGGGTTGCAAAGAGTTGGACATGACTGAGCAACTGAACTGAACTGATTGAACCATCCTTGTGAACTTGGGATGAATCCCACTTGGTCATTGATAGGGCCTACGTGGGGGCTCATAGTTGAAATGGCTCGTTATGTTGAATAAAGTAACAGTGACCCTTGCAACTGACCAAACTGCCCAAATGGCATTCTGTTTTCCTGCTGGCACCTACCTTCTCAAGGCTATGTGACCACCAGATTCTATACCTCCAGCTACGTGACCACAGGACTCAGCTACAGGCTAAAAATTAACCATCCCTTCAGAGAATTTTTCACTGGTGGGGTATAAGAAAGACCCTGTCAGAAAGGGAGGACACTGGTTCTTCTCAAGGGCCAGTCACCCTCTCATTTTCCCTCCAAGAAATTCCTTTTCTTGCCTGACCCCCCCAGCTCATTCTCTTTGTCTCTGCACTCACCTTACAGTCATGGTGTATGATATTTTTATATGTTGTGGAATTTGGTTTGCTGATATTTTGTTGAGAATTTTTGCAACTATATTCATCAAGGTATTGACCACATTTTCTTTTTTGGTGGTATCTTTATCAGGGTGATAGTGGCTTCATAGCATGTTTTTGGGAGTGTTCCCTCCTATTCCGTCTTTTAGAAGAGTTTGAGAAGAATCAATGTAAGTTCTTCTTTGTATCCCTGGTAGAATTCACCTGTAAAGCCATCTGTTCCTGGACTTTTGTTTATAGGGAAATATTTTTAAAAAATTACTGATGCTATTTTACTTCTAGTGATTGACCTGTTCAAATTATCTATTTCTTCTTGGTTTAATTTTGGTGGGCTGTATGTTTCTAAAAACTTTTTTCATTTCCTCTGGGTTGTCAAATTTGTTCACAGTATATTCTTATTGTTTTTCTGTTTCTGCACTATCAGTTGAGATTTCTCCATTTTCCTTTTGCTTATTTGGGTCTCTCTCTTTTCTTCTTGGTGAGTCTGATCACAGATCTGTCTGTTGTGCTTACCCTCTCAAAGAACCAGCTCTTGGTTTAATTGATTTTTTTCTACTGTTTTAAAATCTCTGTTTTCTTTATTTCCTCCCTGATTTTTATTATTTCTTTCCTTCTGTTGACTTTAGGTTTTGGTTATCTTTCTTTTTCTAGCCCTTTCCAGTGGTAGGTTAGGTTGCTGGGGATTTCTCCCTTGAAGACCTGCATCACTATGAACTTCCCTCTAACAATTCCTTTTATTGCATCTGTAGATTTGGGGTGGTATGTCTTCATTGTTTGTCTCAGGGTATTTTTTTAATTTCCTTTTTAATTTCCTCATTGACCCACTGGTTTTGTAGTAGCATGTTGGTTAGTCTCCATGTGATCATTTTTTCTAATTTCCTTTCCTGTGGTTGATTTCTAGTTCCATGCTGTTGTGGTCAGAGGAGATGCTTGGAATAGTTCACTTTCTTAGCAGCCATAAGTGTGTCCTCTTGCCATCTCTGGTGTCACTACCCTAGTCCCAGGCACGTTACCCTTCATCACCACCAGTCCTACAGGAACCACACCCAGGTGGGTCCTCGCTGGTCCTCCACCATCCTCCTCACTGCGCCTAGAGTGATGCTTAAAAAAGGCACATCTAATTGTGACAATCCCCTGCTTAACACTCAGTGGGCCTCCACTGGGGAGGAAGTTCAGCATCCTCACAGGACTCTTTGAGACCCTCCCTGATCCACCCCACCCCACCCCCATCTCTAGATTAGTGTCTTTGCTTTCATTGGTCCAAGTTCCTATGACGTGGTCAAATGCAGCAATCTCTGGGAGGCTTAAAACTTGCTGCTTTCATGTCTGGACCACTCATGGCCCCTCTTCACCTGGCTGATTTCCTCCGGGAAGTTCATGTCAGGCCTCCCTGGGTTTGCATACTCATGGCCCCGACGCATCCTTTTGTTTGGAATACTCGTCTCACTTTTATCTTTTTTTTTTTAATCTGTGTTTTTCACTGGGACTTAGCTGCATGCTTTGCATTTAGCTTTATCTATTGAATAATTGAATGACAATCTTTCCCTTTTTTTCACACACATATCTTGGAGAATAAATAATGTATGTGTATAAGAAATATCTCTCCATCTGGCTAACCTCTTGGACTAAGTCATCTTTCACATTTTATTCTGAAGATACCCTTCTGGCTTCATGTGGTATGACCATGTAGAGTTTTTCCTGAAAGATTATTGGGTTAGACAAGGAGTGGAGGGTGAGAGAATGAGATCGTTTTTCTCATTTTCATTTCCACAATTGACATGTGTGTGTGTGTTGCTTGGAACAGATTTGACAAGATTTACTGTATGTATGTATGAGTTCAATCACTCAGTTGTGTCTGAGTCTTTGTGACCCTATGGACTGTAGCCCGCCAGGCTCCTCTGTCCATGGGATTTCCCAGGTAAGAATCCTGGAGTGGGTTGCCATTTCCTTCTTCAAGGGATTTTCCCAACCCAGGAAGTGAACCCACGTCTCTTGCATCTCCTGCATTGGCAGGTGGATTCTTTACCACTGCACCACCTGGGAAGCCAAGATTTACTACCATATACCTTTTAAATGACTCAATTTACCAAAGTCAAACTTACACACTTTTTTAAAAAACCAGAATTGAGCTAATTTAAATTTTTCTGAACAGCTAGGCTTTGACTTACACAAACTATCCTAAACCTCAATAATTTAGCTCTTGAATATTTCATGTTTTCTAAGAGTATTTTCAAAGTTATATTAGCCAAAATGTGTTTGAAAACATTTTAAGGACTCAAAGTGAAGTAAATATGAATCTAAATCAAAGAGAACTATCCTGGAGCTGAAAAAATCAAGTTTGACTTCACATTAAATAGGATTTATTCAAAGCACAGTTAGGGCTTTATGAGAAAGTAAAGACAGATGTGGGCCCCCAAGGACTTTATCGAAAAATGTGAAAAACATTGAGTCAGAACTCTGTATCAAACAACAAAATCATGATTTATTTGACACCAGAGATTCATCTAATCAGCTCTTGACATCTTTCCTGGGACATCGTGCCTGGATAGAGAGGTATTCAACCTGTGTTTTCTTTCCCTGTGGAGTGAGCTCTTTCTGGCTCTGTGAAAGCCTGGTCATTTTAACCAATTGGGTGGCTTTCTGGGACCAAGTTTGCAGGCTACCGCATTTGCCCTCATTGAATCTTCTGACCAGAACAGGGAGCTTGTTATGAAAACAGATCGGGCTGAGGCACAGCTGAATTAGAATCCCACCTTTCCCACTAACCTGCAAAGTGATCTTTGATCAATAATTTCCCTAGAACTCAGTTTCCTTATCTGGAATGTAGAAATAATATTGTGTGTGTGTGTGTGTGTGTGTGTGTGTGTGTGTGTGTGTATGTGTGTGTGTGTGTGCATGTGCATGTGCGCGCGTGCGCTAGCACTCAGTAGTGTCCAACTCTTTGTGACCCTATGACCGTAGCCCACCAGGCTTCTCTGTCCATGGGATTCTCTAGGCAAGATTACTGGAGTGGGTTGCCATGCCCTCCTCCAGGGGATCTTCCCGACCTGGGGACTGAACCCACATCTCTTGTGGCTCCTGCATTGGCAGGATTCTTTACCACTAGCACTACCTGAGAAGCCCTGGGGAAATAATACTATCCTTTGTAGATGCTGCCTGTGTGCTAAGTCGCTTCAGTGGTGTCCAACTGTTTGTGATCCAATGGACTGTAGCCCACTGGGCTCCTTTGTCCATGGGGATTCTCCAGGCCAGAATATTGAAATGGATTGCCATGCCCTCCTCCAGGAGATCTTCCCGACCCAGGAATCAAATCTGTGGCTCTTGTATCTCCTGCATTGGCAGGTGGGTTCTTTACCACTAGCGCCACCTGTGAAATCCAAATGCTGCCTGGCCCAATGGTAAATGTTCAGTAAGTTGTACCTAATTGTTACTAGGCAACGCATATTTCTCATGTACAATAATCCACGTGATCTTTTGGAACAGTTCATTCTGACCAGGAGTAGCACAAGTCAGGAAACTGTGCGCCGCTGATGTGGCTTCTGATAGGAGGATCCAGGTAAGTTTCCACATGCCTTTCCCACTTTGATTTAATTGAGCAATTCTTTGAAATCTGAGCCTGTGTCCCTCTTCCCCTGTGAAATCCTAAGCCCGCTGAGGGTAAATCCTACATCTGATGGGTTCATCCTCAGATTCCAGACACCTTGAAGAGTGCCTGACATACACCAGAAGTCAGGAGACAGTGTTTGGGTTCCCCGGGGGTTTAGTGGTCATGTCAGAAGTCAGTTTGCAATCACGCATTCACTGCACGTTTTAAGATCGTTACACTTAGTGCCAATGTGTGCCCTCTATGTTGCTGGGGAGGGAACGACAAAGTGTGAATGTTATTTTATGTCAAAGAGGCCGAGCCACTGGGATCCAGCCCCGTGACCCCAGAAGCCAGGAGTCAGGTGACCTTCTCTTATCTCCCTGCTCTTTATCCACCTGCCCCCTCCGTCTCCGCTTCTCTCTTCATCTTAGGTTCCAGAGCCTGTCTTTTCTACTAAACGCTTGAGCACGTCCCTAGTAAGTTATTTCGCCCTCTGTTTTTCTTTCATCCCCACTCGGAAATTTCCAACCCCAGATGAACCTGTTCACCTCCCTCCCTGAGCACAGCTGGAGGAAACGGCACAGCTGGCCCCACGGGTGCTGTTAGTCTGCGGTCACGTCCCCACGCCCGACAGAGCTGCGTCTGCTTCTCTAGAGAGCTCGCGATTTCTCTCTTCTTAAACCTGTGATCTTCCCCATCTCTCTCACTCTCCGCTAGTGCAACTCTCACCCAAGGCCCGGAGACAGTGGAGCCCTAGACTTGCCTCCCTGTGCTCATCACTCTTTCCCCTTCCCTGCTCCTACGATTATAGTGGAGCAGGGATCTCTCCTCTTGACAAAGGCTGAAGCTCCCCCTGAGACCTGGATCTCACCCTTACAAACCTGCTCAGGAGCCTTAAGACAGTTACTGCCTCCTATTCTGAGTCTTCAATCACCGCCCCCCCCACCCCGCCCCAGCCCCGCACTCCTAGAAGAGGTCCTTTCTGTAAATCTCCATATGAAGAAGCCCTACTTTGGCCCTCATGTACCTTCTGGCCAACCCCCTCTATCCTTTTCTTTCTTTTTTAATTTTTAATTGAAGGATAATTGCTTTGTAGTATTGTGTTGGTTTCTGTCAAACGTCAACGTGAATCAGTCATAGGTACACATATGTCCCCTCCCTCCCACCTCCCTCCCCACCCCACCCCTCTAGGTTGGTACCGAGCCCGGGGTTGAGTTCCCTGAGTCATACAGCAAATTCCCATTGGCTGTCTTTTTTACATACGGTATGTTTCCATGTTACTCTCTGCATACATCCCCCCCTTCCCCCACATCATGTCCGTAAGTCTGTTCTCTATATTTGTTTCTCCATTTCTGCCCTGCAAATAATTTCTTCAGTATCATCTTTCTAAATTCCATATATATGCATTAGTATATGATAGCTGTTTTTCTGACTTTACTCTGTATAATAGGCTCTGGATTCATCCACCTCATTAGAACTCAAATGCATTCCTGTTTATGGCTGAGTAATAGTCCATTATCTATGTACCACAGCCTCTTTATCTATCCATCCTTTGAGGGACATCTAGGTTGCTTCCGTGTTCTAGCTATTGTAAATAGCGCTGCAGTGAACACTGGGATGTATGTGTCTTTTTCGATTTTGATTTCCTCAGGGTATATGTCTAGGACTGGGATTGCTGGGTCAGATGGTGGTTTTATTCCTAGTTTTTTAAGAAATCTCTATACCATCTTCCATAGTAGCTGTATCAATTTACATTTCCACCAACAGTGCAAAAAGGTTCCCTTTTCTCCACACCCTCTCCAGCATTTATTGTTTGTAAACTTTTTGATGGTGGGCACTCTGATCTGTGTGAGGTGATATCTCATTGTAGTCTTGATTTGCATTTCTCTAATAATGAGTGATGTTGAGCATCTTTTCATGTGTTCATTAGCCATCTGTATGTCTTCTTTGGAGAAATGTCTGTTCAGGTCTTTTTCCCATTTTGTGATTGGGTTGTTTGTTTTTCTGGGATTGACTTGTATGAGCTGCTTGTATATTTTGGAAATTAATCCTTTGTCAGTTTTTTCATTTGCTATTATTTTCTCTCATTCTGAGGGTTGTCTTTTCACCTTACTTACAAAAGCTTTTATGTTTAGTTAGGCCCCACTTGTTTATTTTTGCTTTTATTTCCCTTACTCTAGGAGGTGGGTCATAGAGGATCTTGCTGTGATTTATGTCATAGAGTGTTCTTCCTATGTTTTCCTCTAAGAGTTTTACAGTTTCTGGTCTTACATTTAGGTTTTTAACCCATGTTGAGTTCATCTTTGTATATGGTGTTGGGAAATATTCTAATTTCATTCTTTTATATGTAGCTGTCCAGTTTCCCCAGCACTACTTATTGAAGAGGCTGTCTTTGCCCCATAGTATATTCTTGCCTCCTTTGTCAAAAATAAAATACCCATAGGTGTGTGAGTTTATCTCTGGATTTTCTATCTTTTTCTTTTTCTTTCTTTTATAAAAAAATATTTTATTGAAGTATAATTGATTTGCAGTGTTGTGTTAGTTTCTGCTGTACTTTTTCATATTTCTACTCTTTTTAGATTCTTTTCCCATACAGGTCATTACAGAGTATTGAACTGAGGTCCCTGTGCTATACAGCAGGTCTTTATTAGTTATCTGTTTTAAATGTAGTAGTGTGTATATTTCAATCCCAGTCTCCCAATTTATCATTTCTTCCCTTCCCCCCACTGCCTAGGTAACCACAGGATCATTTTCTACATTTGTGACTCTTTTTCTATTTTGTAAATAAGTTCATTTGTACCCCGTTTTTTAGATTCCATGTATAAGTGATAAAATATGATAGTTGTCTGTGTCTGACTTACTTCACTCAGTATGACATTCTCTAGGTCCATTCATTTGGAAAACTCAGCAGTGGCCACAGGACTGGAAAAGGTCAGTTTTCATTCCAATCCCAAAGAAAGGCAATGCCAAAGAATGCTCAAACTACCACACAATTGCACTTATCTCACACGCTAGTCTCTAAGCCAGGCTTCAGGAATACATGAACCGTGAACTTCAAGATGTTCATGCTGGTTTTAGAAAAGGCAGAGGAACCAGAAATCAAATTGCCAACATCCGCTGGATCATCAAAAAAGCAAGAGAGTTCCAGAAAAACATCTACTTCTGCTTTATTGACTATGCCAAAGCCTTTGACTGCATGGATCACAATAAACTGTGGAAAGTTCTGAAGGAGATGGGAATACCAGACCACCTGACCTGCCTCTTGAGAAACCTATATGCAGGTCAGGAAGCAACAGTTAGAACTGGACATGGAACAACAGACTGGTTCCAAATAGGAAAAAGTACGTCAAGGCTGTATATTGTCACCTGCTTATTTAACTTATATGCAGAGTACATCATGAGAAACGTTGGGCTGGAAGAAGCACAAGCTGGAATCTAGATTGCTGGGAGAAATATCAGTAACCTTAGATATGCAGATAACACCACCCTTATGGCAGAAAGTGAAGAACTACAGAGCCTCTTGAGGAAAGTGAAAGAGGACAGTGAAAAAGTTGGCCTAAAGCTCAACACTCAGAAAACTAAGATGATGGCATCTGGTCCCATCACTTCATGGGAAATAGGTGGGGAAACAGTGGAAACAGTGTCAGACTTTATTTTGGGAGGTTCCAAAATCACTGCAGATGGTGATTGCAGCCATGAAATTAAAAGACACTTATTCCTTGGAAAGAAAGTTATGACCAACCTAGATGACATATTTAAAAGCAGAGACATTAGTTTGCCAACAAAGGTCATCTAGTCAAGGCTATGGTTTTTCCTATGGTCATGTATAGATGTGAGAGTTGGACTGTGAAGAAGGCTGAGCGCTGAAGAATTGATGCTTTTGAACTGTGATGTTGGAGAAGACTCTCGAGAGTCTCTTGAACTGCAAGGAGATCCAACCAGTCCATTCTAAGGGAGATCAGTCCTGGTTGTTCATTGGAAGGACTGATGCTAAAGCTGAAACTCCAATACTTTGGCCACCTCATGTGAAGAGTTGACTCATTGGAAAAGAGTCTGATGCTGGGAGGGATCGGGGGCAGGAGGAGAAGGGGACGACCGAGGATGAGATGGCTGGATGGCATCACCGACTCGACGGACATGAGTTTGAGTAAACTCTGGGAGATGGTGATGGACAGGGAGGGCTGACGTGCTGCGATTCATGAGGTCGCAAAGAGTCGGACACGACTGAGCGACTGAACTGAACTGAACTGAACTGAGGTCCATTCATGTTGCTACAAATGGCAACTTTTTTGTCCTTTTTATTGCTAATATTCCAGTGTGTGTGTGTGTGTGTGTGTGTGTGTGTGTGTGTGTGTGTGTGTATTTAATAATTCTACATCTTTATCCATTTCTCTGTTGATGGGCACTTAAGTTGCTTTCAGGTCTTGGGTATTTTAAATAGTGCTGCTGTGAACATTGGAGTATATGTATCTTTTTGAATTATGGTTTTCTCTGAGCCATATGCCCAGGAATGGGACTGTTGGATCATATGGTAGCTCTATTTTTAGTTTTTTAAGGAGCCTCCATACTGTTTTCCATAGCAGCTATACCAATTTACATTCCCACCAGCAGTGTAGGAGGGTTCCCTTTTCTCCACCCCTTCTCCAGCATTTGTTTGTAGATTTTTTTGAGGATGGCCCTTCTGACTGCTTTGAGGTGACACCTCATTGTAGTTTGGATTTGCGTCTCTAATAAGTGATGGTTTTGAGCACCTTTCCATGTGCTTTTTGATCATCGGTATGTCTTCTTTGGAGAAGTGTCTATTTAGGTCTTCCCCCATTTTTTGATTAGGTTGTTTGCCTTTTTTCTTACTGAACTGCATCCTCTCTCTTGTTCAGTCTCCATGTGTCTGGCCCCCAGCCCCAGTCAGCAGAGGAGAGCATGCTCCTCTTGGCTCTCTCAGCATCATATTCTGCCCATCTGGTTTCACCTTGAGGACCCCTTTCTGCAGTTTCCTTCTCCATCTCTACATCCTCTATACACCCAGACACCTGATGTTGGTCCTGCGCCTCTTTTCACCACCTGTGGCCAGAAGCCCCCCCCCCCCCCCCCCCGCTACCATTTATCACATATTAGATTAAATGTTTCTTCTCAGCTCTGGGTCCCCAGCTGCCTGCTCACCTGCCTAGATCTTCCCTGAGCCTTTCTGAAACATAACCATCTAACACTGAGCTCATGATCTTGCTCCACCCCGGGTCATCCTCCTGTGTCCCTTCGGTTCAGTGAGTGGCACTAATTCCATCCGGCTGCCCTTGACCAGAAGCCTGGGAATGACCTTGGGCTCCTCCCTCGTACTTCCACATCCAGTCAGCTCCCGTGCCCTAATGATGCTCCTGTTTCCTTATCTTTGGAATTTCCCCCACTTCTTCTCAACCCAGTGGCAGGGCCCCAAAGTCTCTCACTTAGAGGAGTCATCATACAACTGACCTCTGTGGCCCCAGTCTTGACCCTGAGAAGGTCTTCTACAGAAGCACATCGGCCATGTTGCCTTCCTGCTTCAAGCCCTTCAGGAGGGCAGTTACGTTGCTCTCGGAATCGAGTTGAAGCTGCTGACACGCCCACAAGCCTGTGCCTACTCTGGCCCCTGCGATCTGTTCTGCATCCCTCCCCTTTCACATCACTCTCTTGTTGCCCACACACCAGGCTCCATGGACTGTCTCTGATCCCCAGAGGTGCCCGAGGTCTTGGCTCATTTGGGTCCTCCTGCGTGTACTTCACACACAGGAGTAGCTGCTCACTGTCCTGCAGATCCAGGCGGGCCGCTTCCCCAGGGAGCCCTCCTTGCTCTCAGCCCCCACCGTCACCGAGGCCTCAGTTACATGTCCTCCCCGGAGCTGTTTCCACCCACGATGCTATTACTGCTTCCCTGATCATATGCTGTGTGTGTCCCTCGCTAGGCTGTTGGCTCGGCAGAGATGATGTCTGATCACTGATCATGCGCTGGTGCTTCCCCTGCACCCACTTCAGGGCCTGGTACCCTGTAGTACATCCAAGAGCACTTCAGCGGAAGAATGGTTTCGGGGGCGCTGAGCTCAGGGTGGGTGTAAAGTCAGGCCCCCGTGGCCGTGAGACCCGTGACTCTTGGGAACAAGTCCACTGAACTTTAGAACCAGAAGGGACTTCAGTGGTGATCATGCTTGAGCCTCTCTTTGTTACAGATAAGGCAACTGTCCATCTGAGATGATAACGGCTGGTCCAGGGACAAGGTGGTGAGTGGCAGCCTGAGTCTAAACCCTGGCCTCTTGGTTCTCAGCATACAGCTGCTGCTGCAGTCAAGTGCGCCAGGTGGGAGGCATCTGGACCAGAGGGTACTCTGAATGAGGTTGTAGCTTCACAGAACATAGATTTGTTGTCTACTTTTCTTTTCCTCCCTCTCTCCCCCATCTTCCTCTTTTAAAAAAAAAAATCTATTTGGATAAATAAAGTTAATAAAGTTAAGATTCAAAACAGAAGTGGAAAGGATATACTTTTCCAGAGTGTTGCTGGGATGGCTTCGAATTGAGTGTAGTTGAAATTTCACACTGATTTAGGATAACTCTTTGGATATCAGAAAGTTAAAGCATTATCCTGGGACGTTTAGGAAGAGAACTCTGTCAGAGGACCATAAATGATGTCTCCTAAAAGGTGGACTTTGACCATCCCAGAGGATGGAGCCAAGCATCTCTCCTGAGAGGCTTCCTTCAGATCGGCAAACGCAAGTCATTAGAATGGCCACTAGATGGAAGCATTGAGCTGTGCTGCAACTGTCTTCCTTTCCCAGTAAAAGAGACATTTCTAACGAGGGATTTGTTGTTCAGTCGCTCAATCCTGACTCTTTGCGACCCAATGGACTGCAGCACGCCAGGCCTCCCTGTCCATCAATGATTCCCAGAGCTTGCTCAAACTCATGTCCATTGAGTCGAACCATCTCACCCTCTGTCGTCCCCTTCTCCTCCTGCCTTCAATCTTTCCCAGCATTGGGCTCTTTCCCAATGAGTAAGCTGTTTGCATCAGGTGGCCAAAGGATTGGAGCTTCAGCATCAGTCCTTCCAGTGAATATTTAGGACTCATTTCCTTTAAGATGTACTGATTGGATCTCCTTGCAGTCCAAGGGACTCTCAAGAGTCTTCTCCAGCACCACAGTTCAAAAGCATCAGTTCTTCAGCACTCATATCCATACATGACTACTGGAAAAACCATAGCTTTGACTCAACGGACCTTTGTCGGCAAAGTGGTGTTTCTGCTTTTTAATACGCTGCTAGGTTTGTCATAGCTTTTATTGCAAGGAGCAAGCGTCTTTTAATTTTATGGCTGCAGTCACTGTCTGCAGTGATTTTGGAGCCTAAGAAAATAAAGTCTTTCACTGTTTCCCTTGTTTCCCCATCTATATGCCATGAAATGATGGGACAGGATGCCATGGTCTAATGAGGGATTAGGTGAAATAATTGTACTCTTTGTGCCTTCACACAAGTTCTCTCATCCTTTCAGGCAATTCAGCGGTCCCAGTTTCAAGTTCTATGTTAATCAGTAAAGAATTCAATTTTCCGACAAACAAAAAGGGGTGGGCGTTTTAAGTATAAACTCACACCATATAAATTCATTGACAACTCTGAGTCCTTCTGAGTTTGAGGAATGTGCTGAAGAGTCTGTGTGTCCAGGCGCTGAAGCCGATTCAGACTTGAGTTTCTGACTCAGTCGATCCCAGCCGCTCAGATCTCCACTGTTCTTTTGAGATCAGAAGCAGCAAAGATATTTTTTGACAATAGTTGCTCTGTTTCCTTATTCCTCGTCCCTACCCCTTTCCAGCTCTCCTGCTTTCCACATACCTTCCCACCTCTCCCTTTCTTAATTAATTCTGTCCCTCCCTTCCAAGAAGGATTATTTTTTTGCATCTGTGGTGTTTAAGGTCCTGTGCTAGGCAGACACTGGAGGTATGATGGTGAGCAAGATAGACAACCTGTATACTCACATAGTTTTTAGTCTTAAAAGACGATAGACTGTTAAAAAAGCTATTTTACTTTTTTTGCATTCTGTCTTTTTTTAATTGAAGTATAGCTGATTTACAATGTTGTATTTGTTTCTGCTGTAAAGCAAAGTGATTCAGATATATATGTACACACACACACACACACATCCTTTTCTTATATTTTCCATGATGGTTTATCACAGGATATTGAATATAGTCCTTTGTACTATTCAGTAGGACCTTGCTGTTTATCCGTTCTATACATAATAGTTTGCATCTGCTAATCTCAAACTTAAAAAGCAAGTTTAACATACAGCTGTGTGAATGCCTTGCCTGCAGAAGTACAGGATCCAGGAGGAGAAAACTGGGGCTCATATGTGAAGGCTGAGAGTTCTACCGGGTAATGAAGGGGCTAGAAGAGGAATGTCAGAAAGTTCCAGAATGGGGGAGCAGCACGAGGCACTTCCTCTAGCTGAGAAAGCATGCTGCCCCAGGAGCGCTGAATGGGGGTGCACAGATGGGGGGACTCTGGCCAGGGGAGGAGAAAGGAGGTGAGCAAGGTGAGAGGATGCTGCCTGGTGAGCCAAAGTCAGACCAGGGAGGGCTTTGTCAGCCATGCTGAGGATTTCGTGTGACGTCTCAGGGCCGTTGTGAGCCATTAACTAAAACAGACACACTTAGAAAGCACAGAAGGGTATACAGCGTGGGGTGCGGGCTCTTCCGTCTCATGGCCTCCTAGGAAAAGACAGCATCACAGCTCAGGCTCAGGCGGACCCATCCACCCTGCAGCACCCTGACCTGTTTTCCAGCAACTGGGGTCTAGAGACATACCCTTGGAACTCACATGTATTTGTTATATATATGGTCTTCCCTGGTGGCTCAGACAGTAAAGAATCTGCCTGCGATGCCGGAGACCTGGGTTTGATCCCTGGGTCAGGAAGATCCCCTGGAGGAGGGCACGGCAACCAACTCCAGTATTCTTGCCTGGAGAATCCCATGGACAGAGGAGCCTGGTCAGTCCACGGGGTCATAGAGAGTCAGACCTGACTGAGCAACTAAGCACAGCACAGCACATATATATATTAAATATTTGATTTTTGCTTCCATTTTGTTGATAATATAAAGAACATTAACAGAAGAATGTCCTGGACTATGTGATGAAACCTCTGGTTGAGCGATCAACCCCATCCATTTCCATCTTCTCAGGAAACATTTCTTCAATCTTGTCAAAACACACTCGCTGAGTTTAGAGCTGGGGAATTCTTGGCACAATACTGAGCCAAGGAAGAAAATAAGAAGCAGCTTAGGATAAGTGACCCGGAGGATGGCTGGGATACCAATCCATGCTGGGTAGGAGTGGAAAGACGCTGGAGATTTGGGCTAGACAGTGAGCAAGGTCACAGCAGTGAAAACAAGGCTGACTGGGGTGCCCATAAAGCAAGCTGAGGCTGCTGTCTGGAAAATCAGGTCCCGGCATCGTCTTTCAGGATGTCTCTGGTGTCTGGTCGGATGTTAGCATTTTTCAGTCAAGGACTGTAAGTTCGGAGGAGTGGGTGGAGAACAGGAGATCTCTTTGATGGCTGGTTCCTCTAAAAACAATAAATAGCTTCTGGAGAGAAGGGCAGGCATCTGGGTGTTGGCTTGGCCTGAGCCAGCAGCGGTTTATCCACCCACAGACGACACAAAGGGAGGGTGGACCGAGGAAGCGGACTGTGGGCTCCCGGCCAGTCTAATCCTGCTCCCAGCAGCCTGGAGGAGTGGTCTGGGGGCATTTCAAACGAGAAAGATCTTAAGAAGTGTTCAGAAACAGCCCACTGTTGAGAAAGAATCTGCACAAGCTTGAGTAAATGTCTTTTTACTCTGGGCCTGCGCTGAGGAGGAGGTCTTTTGTTTTTCCCCTTCAGTTTATTTTGGTTTGATTTTTTTTCCCTTTGATTTATTTTATTTTATTCCTCTATGTTTGCCAAACAGTTTGACACTTCTATTTGGCAAACACAAAATCTACCACTTGAACCATTTTTGCATACGCAGTTCCGTGGGAGTGAATACATTCAAATTGTCGTGCACGTGTCGTTCTTAAAAATTTTTGATTGGAATATACTTGCTTTACAATGCTGTGTTAGCTCCTACTGTAGAGCAAAGTGCGTCAGCTATATGTATATATACATCCCCTCTTTTTTGGATTTCCTTCCCATCTAGGTCACCACAGAGCCCTGAGTAGTTTCCTGTGCCGTACAGCGGATTCCCATCTGTTATCTATTTTATACGCTTACACAAGTCTTTTTCAATTCAAACTCACGTTCCTTCAGTGCTCGTTTCACTTAATTTTCTGAGAACAGACGAGGTATTATGAGGTTCCATGAAAATCTTGGTGTCCCGACCCTTTGCTTTTGTGCTTGTCCAGTCTGCTGTGGAGGGATCGAAAGTCTGTGTTTCAGCCAAGCTCTGATATTTACCTTCAGATGAATTTCTACCCCCAGAAAGCCACTGGGTTCAAAACAAATGACTTATCCTGCCCTAGAGGTAGAGCCCTCTCTTCTCAGACTTGATGGCTCCAGCACCAGGCCTGCCAGCATCTCCCCAGAGACGGATCGGTGGGGCGGGACGGGATGCAAGACTTCCCCGGGTGCACTCCTTGTTCCAACAGCGTTCAGGCTGCAGGAAAACATGGCCTGTTCCGTTCAGGGTATGAGTGGGGGCAGGGGAAGAAGAGAACACTGACAGAACCAGCCTCGATGTTGTCAGGATAGAATGAGGTCACACAAGTGAAGCAGGGGCGCATGTGCTAAGCCATCTCAGTAAGGAGGAGCTATTTTTATTCCCAAGACTGTACCCGAAGGAGGTAGATCACAAGAAAACAGCCAGGTTTTCAGGACACTTGCCTTTAAAAACTGTTTCAGGCGTGTGTTTCCATCTCATACACACTCTCGACACCCAAGACGACGCGGAACACTGCACTCACTGTCTTATGGTACTGCAGCTGTCCTTAGGCTCCTGGTCATCACGGTGGAGAAACGGATTGAAGTACATTATTCAGTTTGAGGAGGTGGGAAATGTTTTCTGATCTTACCCTAATCTTTTTTTTTTTTTGGACTGGGCCTTGTGGCATGCAAGATCTAATTTCCCTGACCAGGGATTGAACCTGTGTCCCCTGCATTGGGAGTGTGGAGTCTTAGCCACTTGACTGCCAGAGAAGTCTCTGATCTTATTTTAAGAGAACTGAAACATTTCATAGCAAGAAGAGATAAGAAAGCCTTCTTCAGCGATCAATGCAAAGAAATAGAGGAAAACAACAGAATGGGAAAGACTAGAGATCTCTTCAAGAAAATTAGAGATACCAAGGGAACTTTTCATGCAAAGATGGGCTCGATAAAGGACAGAAATGGTCTGGATCTGACAGAAACAGAAGATATTAAGAAGAGGTGGCAAGAATACATGGGAGAACTGTACAAAAAAGATCTTCACGACCCAGATAATCATGATGATGTGATCACCAATCTAGAGCCAGACATCTTGGAATGTGAAGTCAAGTGGGCCTTAGAAAGCATCACTACGAACAAAGCTAGTGGAGGTGATGGAATTCCAGTTGAGCTGTTTCAAATCCTGAAAGATGATGCTGTGAAAGTGCTGCACTCAATATGCCAGCAAGTTTGGAAAACTCAGCAGTGGCCACAGGACTGGAATAGGTCAGTTTTCATTCCAATTCCAAAGAAAGGCAATGCCAAAGAATACTCAAACTACCACACAACTGCACTCATCTCACATGCTAGGAAAGTAATGCTCAAAATTTTCCAAGCCAGGCTTCAGCAATACGTGAACTGTGAACTCCCTGATGTTCAAGCTGGTTTTAGAAAAGGCAGAAGAACCAGAGATCAAATTGCCAACATCCGCTGGATCACGGAAAAAGCAAGAGAGTTCCAGAAAAACATCTATTTCTGCTTTCTTGACTATGTCAAAGCCTTTGACTGTGTGGATCACAATAAACTGTGGAAAATTCTGAAAGAGATGGGAATACCAGACCACCTAACCTGCCTCTTGAGAAATCTGTATGCAGGTCAGGAAGCAACAGTTAGAACTGGACATGGAACAACAGACTGGTTCCAAATAGGAAAAGGAGTACGTCAAGGCTGTATATTGTCACCTGCTTATTTAACTTCTATGCAGAGTACATCATGAGAAACGCTGGGCTGAAAGAAGAACAAGCTGGAATCCAGATTGCCGGGAGAAATATCAATAACTTCAGATATGCAGATGACACCACCCTTATGGCAGAAAGTGAAGAGGAACTAAAAAGCCTCTTGATGAAAGTGAAAGAGCAGAGTGAAAAAGTTGGCTTAAAGCTTAACATTCAGAAAACGAAGATCATGGCATCTGGTCCCATCACTTCATGGGAAATAGATGGGGAAACAGTGGAAACAGTGTCAGACTTTATTTCGTGGGCTCCAAAATCACTGCAGATGGTGACTGCAGCCATGAAATTAAAAGACGCTTACTCCTTGGAAGAAAAGTTATGACCAACCTAGATAGTACATTCAAAAGCAGAGACATTACTTTGCCGACTAAGGTCCATCTAGTCAAGGCTATGGTTTTTCCAGTGGTCATGTATGGATGTGAGAGTTGGACTGTGAAGAAGGCTGAGTGCCGAAGAATTGATGCGTTTGAACTGTGGTGTTGGAGAAGACTCTTGAGGGTCCCTTGGAGTGCAAGGAGATCCAACCAGTCCATTCTGAAGGAGATCAGCCCTGGGATTTCTTTGGAAGGAATGATGCTAAAGGTGAAGCTCCAGTACTTTGGCTACCTCATGAGAAGAGTTGACTCATTGGAAAAGACTCTGATGCTGGGAGGGATTGAGGGCAGGAGGAGAAGGGGACGACCGAGGATGAGATGGCTGGATGGCATCATGGACTCGATGGACGTGAGTCTGAGTGAACTCCGGGAGATGGTGATGGCCAGGGAGGCCTGGCGTGCTGTGATTCATGGGGTCGCAAAGAGTCGGACATGACTGAGCAACTGAACTGAACTGAACTGAAACATTTCATTTCTTGAGCATTCTGGTTAAGTCCAGGTTTGATTTTCCCAGATATGCTGCACAACATTAAAAGAGAGTAAAATGATGGTAACAACATCAGTGCATCAAACCAAAAGCACTGCAGGAATGCCATAAATTATATTTGATAGTAATTCTTCAGTTCACGTCAGTCACTCAGTCGTGTCCAACTCTTTGTGACCCTATGGACTGCAGCACTCCAGGCTTCCCTGTCCATCACCAGCTCCTGGGGTTTACTCAAATTCATGTCCATTGAGTCGGTGATGCCATCCAACCACCTTATCCTCTGTTGTCCCCTTCTCCTCCTGCTTTCAATCTTTCCCAGCATCAGGTTCTTTTCCAATGAATCAGTTCTTCGCCTCAAGTGGCCAAAGTATTGGAGTTTCAGCTTTAACATCAGTCCTTCCAATGAATATTCAGGACTGATTTCCTTTAGGATGGACTGGTTGGATCTCCTTGCAGTCCAAGGGACTCTCAGCAATCTTCTCCAACATCACAGTTTAAAAGCATCAATTCTTTGTTGCTCAGCTTTCTTTATAGTCCAACTCTCACATCCATACATGGTAATTCTGGAAACTTGCAAAAAGGAACATTGTTTACAGTAAAACATGAAGGAACTGCATGTATTTTACGAGTGAAACTCTGCCTTAAAAAAAATGCGTACGGATGGGACTGAGGTCTGAGATTTAATGTGCAAAAATGAAAATGGGTGTTGCTGAAGCATGCTAATTTCCACCAAGTATTTAAATAGGCAAAATGTAAATAAAACCATTTTGGAAGGTGTGTCAGAGGAGGGAGCAGGGAAAGAGGATTAAAGTATAAGACACAAAATGGGAAACTTGGTATCCCCTAGTATGTAGCTGTAGAGAATGGCTCGTTCTGGTGGGGTGGGGAGGGAAGCAAAACTATGTCAGAGGTTTGCCTCCAGTTTCTGGGCTTGGCTCTCTTGACAGTGATAACCACCTACCTGGGCAGGTGCGAGGTCACTGCCCTTGGGAATCCGCCCTGAACATGGGGTGTGGACTCCTACCCCACATTTCTAACCTGTTCACTCTGCCCTGGGGCCTCAGGATCCTGACAGGTCCCTTTGTTTGGTTACAGATCAGATTCTCTGTTCAGACTTTGCCCCAGATTCTGCCTTTCAGAGCACGTGCTGTTTACAGCCTGAAGCCCTGCTCGCAACCCCACCCACCGCTTAGCACTCAGGTTCCACCTGGGGCCCCACCTGCCCTGAAGGGAGATCACTCTGGGCAAGCTCCCCCTTCCCTGTAACAACCCTGCTCCCCCTTAGGAACTTGCCTTAGTCACCAGGACAAGGCAGGGATGTTGAATCCTGGGTGCCAACCAAAGTTGACACCAGAGAACATGCTCTCGTGCATTCCAGTTAGGGAGGTGGCTTACAGGCTGGCTTGTGACGCGGCATCAGCAGGGGTGCATCGTGGAGGGAGAGGCAGAGGACAGGAACTGCGCATTCGCAAGCAGAAGGGACAACTGCAGGAAGCCTGGGATTGACAGGTGAAATTATTGTCGGCCTAATTTATACAGGAAGACTGTCCACTGTGTCAGAAAGATGGGTGTGAAGGGAACCAGATGTGGCCCTGCCCACCAGAGGCTTATGAACTAGCGGAATGAATGCCATGCACACCACATACAGTTACAGCTTGTGGTCAACTGTGAGTGCTGGAGAGGAGGGGCTGCCCACGGTGGGGAGAAGGCAGCTGGCAGCACAGGCTGGAGAGGCAGGTTGAGTCACTGCATGATCGGTTACCTGACTACAGGCCAGGCCTTGGCCATAAGGTGGGGAGAGGCTGAAAGGAGAGCCAGGAGCAGAGTAGAGACCTCCTGGAGGGACTGTGCCATACGGCCAGCTTGGGGACCACTGATTTGACGTGGACCCTACATTTTATGAGGGATTAGGTTAGATGACCCCCCACCAAGAGGCTAAGGGGCTTTTGCAAACTTGCAAAGCTTTTAGTGAAGATAGATTAGTTCGCAACACTCCTCTAGTCTCTGCACCCCCCTAAGGCTCTTTCTTAAGTTTCTGATGTTTGCTCAGAAGATAAGCCACCCAAGTGGCCCTAGCATGAGCGGGTGCCTTGAATATGTTGACAGCGTGGGAGATTGGGTGTATCTATCTGGGCCGTGAGTCCACGGTGCCAGGTACGAATGGGGCCTCTGCATTCACTATTATGACTTGGCCACAACACACTCATTGTGGCTGAGTGCCAGCCCATTAGTAAGCCACAGCTTGTTTTCCTGAAGGGGCTGGTGGAGGCTTGCTCCATTGTCTCCCGTCACTCCTCCTCCCCTTTCCTATTCTTCCCTGAAGACGTGGCCGTGAGCCCTCAGCTCAACAGGGCTGGGAGATGGTTTTACCCTGGGCCCCCCACTCCTACCCCAAAGAAATGCCAATGATCTTATTCTACATTGTGAAGTTAGAATGGCCAGAGATGGAATCATGGGAGTTGTTAGCATAAATAAATCCTACACATCAGAATCATACGGCGGCCACGTTTAAAAGATGACCTTATCAAAATTACACGACAGCAGCGATTCACTTGTTATTTCTATGAGTTTCTCTCCATGGCGAGTGCACATTTGTTGAGTTCTCTCTTGCCATCCCCCACACCCGTGCTTTGAGTCACTCCCTTGCTCAGGATTTGGTTATGTATTCAAAGCAACAGATACATGCTTCCTTTCCATGCACAGCAGAAAGTATGGTGGATGCTTTTCCAGGGCTCCCCAGGGATTCCATTCCATCCACCCAGGTGATCTCTAAGGTCCCTGCTGGTTCCAAAATGACCCTTGGAACTTGTACATAATTCATGTTATATGACACGGAGGCCAGGGAGTTAGAACCCTTGGGCAAGTTACTCAGCTGTTTCACTCCATGAATTCTGTTCTGCACGCAGTCATCTGTAACTGCAGTCTGCCCCACATTACGCCACGTAGAAGGTTGTGGGTGACGCAGACAAGCGTGAGACATGTTCCTGCCTCCTGCCCAGGAAGGGATCATTTCACTAGAGAAATATAATAGGAAGTTGAAAGGTCACACACTGCAAAGTAGCACATATGTGTGTGTGTGTGTGTGTGTCTACATGCATGCATGCTCAGTTGCTCGGTTGTGTCCGACTCTTCTGTGAAAACCCCACAGACTATAGCCTGCCAGGTTCCTCTGTCCAGGGGATTTTTCAGGGAAGAATACTGCAGTCAGCTGCCATTTCCTTCTCCAGGGGATCTTCCTGGCCCAGGGATTGAATCTGCGGCCCCTGCACTGCAGGTGGATTCCTTACCACTGAGCCACAGGGGAAGCCCACCGTGTGTCTACATATACATGCCTATAGTGATAAAGGCATCAGGTGCTGAGCATGAGAAGTTTAGATCAGGGTGTACTAGGGGACCCCAATAACCCCTAACGTGTTGAGCACTTATTCTGTGCCAGCATCCTTCCAGGATCGTGTACATTTATTAACTAACTTAATTCTCATAATTAAGTTCTTACCTAGGAAGTAAGAACTTATTATCTCCCTGTCTCAGATGAGGAAACTGAGTACAGTAAAATTAAGTCACTTATTCATGGTTACAGAGTCAGTAAGTGGCAGAGGCCAAACTGAACCAAGGAAATCTGACTTGCCTGTATGCTCTTAACCGGCCACTTTACAAATACCACCAACCATGAAAGGTCTTCCTAAGAATAGAACAGGAAAGAATAACCCGGTTGAGGTCAGTAGGAAAAAGGAGAGAAACTTTCACAGGCAAAGAGGTGGCTGGAGGGCTGGGGTGGAAACAAGCTGACGTGTCTCGGGTGGTGAAGCCATGGGGCGGGTGGAGAGGATGGTCCCTGATGGAGGCGTTGGGAGAGCGTAGGCGCCGTGGGTTCCAAGATGGCGGCATTCGCTTCTGTGCACGCTGGGAGCTGTTCATGCTATAAAGCTGGGCGGTCCTTGGCAAAGTACTTTTTAAATTTGTTTATTTTCTACGCAGAATCTTAGTTGTGGCATGTGGGATCTAGTTTCCTGACCAGGGATTGAACCCCAGGTCCCCTGCCTTGGGTGTTTAGAGTCTTAGCCACTGGACTACCAGGGAAGTCCCAGGAAAGTACTTTTGATGGTTTTTAATAGAGCATCTGAAACACTCTTGTAGAAGGATTGATTTATAGAACTGGAAGACTCCCCAATACAGAGTTGACAGTGTATCTTGGGATTTTCAATGACCTCTTCCTTTTTTTTTTCCCATTAATCCACAGGGCTTCTAACTTTCTAAATTAAATGAGCATGTATTATTTTGTCATGAGAAAAACTAAGAAAAAGAAAATGAGTTAAACTACTTTAAAAAACTGCAGAATGGATCCTCTCTAAAAGTGTACTCAGGCATGGGTTAGGGTTTGTACTTTAAAAGTCTGGAGATGAGTTTTATATTGTGTTGCCATATATATAATTTGATTTATTTATTTTTGGCTATGTGGTGCACTGGTTTCGCATTGCAGTGGCTTCTCTTGTTGTTGGGTATGGGCTCTAGGGCACATGGGCTCAGTAATTTTGGCTCCTGGGCTTTAAAGCACAGGCTCAACAGTCGTGGCACACGGGCTTACCTGCCCCATGGCATGTGAGATCTTCCCCGGCCAGGGATTGAACCTGCGTCTCCTGCATTGGCAGGTGGATTCTTTACCACTGAGCCACCAGGGAAGCCCTGTGTTATCTTTTAAGCATGTGGATATGCACATTATTCTAGGCGGCCTGACGGGGTTTTCTGTGTGGTCCATCTCAGGCAAGTCACACCTCGCTTCTGGTTAAAGGGATATATGTGCCTTGTTTTCTGAGGGTGGGAGGGGAGCTTTTCCTTTGTAAAGAAGCTAGATGGCTTGGCAAGCGAGACAAAAAGAAGAGACGCCACTAGCAGACTGGGAGAGAAGGGGATGAGAAGAGAGACGGAACATTCCGGTACAGTGGTCAGAGTGGAGTCAGTGTCCAGGACAGGACACTGGAAAGAGAGAGAGGCTGGCAGGGCTGGAGGGACGTCACGTGTGTGCTCCTGTGAAAGAGTTGAAAAATGCCGACTATGACTTCTTAATTATTTAAAATTTTATTTATTCTTTGGCCACACCATGCAGCATTCTGGATCACAGTTCCCTAATCAGGGATTGAACCTGTGCCCCCCCCACCCCCATCCCGCTGCAGAGGTTTAGGGAAGTCCCTGACTTCCATATAAACAGCATGGAAAAATCCGACATGAGTCAATGTAGTAGAAAAGACCCAGGTCACATTGTGTATACCTTCACATAAACCACTCTTGGGGTCGAAATATTGCAGTTATATTGCAAGGGTTTTGCATAGACCCTTGTTCAGTTCAGTTCTGTGACTCAGTGGTGTCCGACTCTGCGACCCCATGGACTGCAGCACGCCAGGCCTCCCTGTCCATCACCAGCTCCCGGAGTCTACTCAAACTCATGTCCATAGAGTCGGTGATGCCATCCAACCATCTCACCCTCTGTCGTCCCCTTCTCCTCCTGCCTTCAATCTTTCCCAGCATCAGGGTCTTTTCCAATGAGTCAGTTCTTCGCATCAGGTGGCCAAAGTATTGGAGCTTCAGCTTCAGCATCAGTACTCCCAATGAATATTCAGGACTGATTTCCTTTAGGAGGGACAGGTTGGATCTCCTTGCAGTCCAAGGGACTCTCAAGAGTCTTTTCCAGCACCACAGTTCAAAAGCATCAATTCTTCAGTTCTAAGCTTTCTTTATAGTCCAACTCTCACATCCATACATGACTACTGGGAAAACCATAGCTTTGACTAGACGGACCTTTGTTGGAAAAGTAGTGTCTCTGCTGTTTAATATGCTGTCATGTTAAATAGTTGGTCATAACTCTTCTTCCAAGGAGCAAGCATCTTTTAATTTCATGGCTTGGCTAGCTCCTTGAATAGTATTCAAACATGGAGAGAGAGAGAGGCAGAAGATTGCTTAATTTCTGATATTGGAACAAGATTCACTTTGAAGTTCCTCAGTTTGCATATTTGGCTCTGTACTTGTTCCTCATCCATATTTATTTTCATCTTTTTAAAATCACAAACTGTTGAGCTTTGATATGTCCTACACAGAATTTGTACTCTGTCGATACGGCTCCATTCCCAGCATATGGTGGAGCAGTTCTTTTCTGACACCTTCTTAAAAGGAGTCTTAGAGTAAACACAGGCCTGTGCGCACACTTGAAGTACTTGAAGCAAATACTCACTAATCTTTATCTCCTTTGATGCCTTGCACTGTTTTTTGTATGTGGTAAAGCTAAATAATTCATGAATGTGAAATGCATGTTGCATAGCAAGGATATTAGATGATATGTTTTCACCTTCTTCCCTTACCTTTCTGTTTTGTGCAATGAAATCATTACAAGGTCTGCAAGGCAGAATGTCTGGGATCGTACAGCTAGCTGGCCCTGGGAAAATTACTTAAACTGACCTTCAACTACTTCTCCTGCAGCTCCAACACTGACTTGGAAAAGTTGCCTAACCTCAGTTTGCTCAGCTACAACGTGGGTATAATAATAGCACCTTGAGACTTCCCTGGGGGTCCAGTGGCTGGGACTCCATGGTCCCAATCCAGGGGGCCTGTGTTCGATCCTTGGTCAGGGAACTAGACCCCACATGCTGCAACTAAGAGTTCGCATGCTGCAACTAAAGATCCTGTGTGCTGCCCTGATGCAGCCACATAAATCTTAACCCAAATAATAACAAT
This sequence comes from Budorcas taxicolor, assembly GCF_023091745.1. Classification (NCBI taxonomy): domain Eukaryota; kingdom Metazoa; phylum Chordata; class Mammalia; order Artiodactyla; family Bovidae; genus Budorcas; species Budorcas taxicolor. The sequence goes on along the minus strand of NC_068933.1, from coordinate 19,054,407 downwards.
AGTAGTGCCTACCTCTCAGGATTGTTATGAGGATGAAATCAGTCCAAATGTGCAAAGGGCTTAACACAGTACTTGCTGCATGTTAAGTACCACTTAGACTTTAATTATGAGTAGTAGTTTCATCATCCGGAGAAGGCAACGGCAACCCACTCCAGTACTCTTGCCTGGAGAACCCCATGGATGGAGGAGCCTGGTAGGCTGCAGTCCATGGGGTCTCGAAGTCAGACACGACTGAGTGACTTCACTTTCACTTTTCACTTTCATGCATTGGAGAAGGAAATGGCAACCCACTCCAGTGTTCTTGCCTGGAGAATCCCAGGGACGGGGGACCCTTGTGGGCTGCCGTCTATGGGGTTGCACAGAGTCGGACACGACTGAAGTGACTTAGCAGCAGTAGCAGCAGTTTCATCATCACCATCTTATGGGGTTGAGAAAGAGTAATGTGTACCTCGGGTGCTCTCAGTTATAATTGTAATGATTGGTTGCTTTGTTGCCTTTGATTTTTTCAGTCACTTGGTGAATGGCTAGTTGTACATTTGAATAGAAAATGAAGTATTATGAATAATAATGAGATAATTTAATCAGATCTTTGGGTTTTTTTGGGGAGGGGAGCGGAGTGTGGGTGTCTGATCATATTTAACAAGATTTACAGGCTCACTAGGGGCACCATTTCTCAGTCAAAATTCCTTCCATTCATTCAGTTTGGTAGGATGGAAATCTGTGCCCTTTTCATTTATAAACGTTCATGACCTGGAGCTTCCCTGGTGGCCCCGTGATTAAGACTTTGCCTTCTAATACAGGAGGTGAAGTTTCCATCCCTGGTCAGAGACCTAAGCTCCCACATGTCTGGGGCCAAAAAAAAAAAGGACATAAAACAGAAGCAATACTGTAAGAAATTCAATAAAGACTTTAAAAATGGTATACACACACACACACAAATCAGGGACCTAAGTCTATAATGACACTAGATTAGAAACTCTATCGCCTAGAGTTGGGAGACTTTGAATCAAGTACACTTGTAAGTTTCAGTGTCTTCCTCTGGTAACAGGGAAAAATCGGGCCTCCTTCCCAATGTGCTTGTGAAACTCATCATAGTAACAGTGTCCAAGGTGTGCTGAGCGCTGACTCTGTGCCAGGTTCTGTTCTGAGTCTTTTTTTTTTAATATGTATAACTGTTTTATAAAAATGAGATCAAATTATATATGGTTTTCTGCATTTTACTTTTAAAGAAGATTTTTATTATTGCTATTTTAAACACCAAAAACATTTTATATTGGGGTATAGCCAATTAACAATGTTGTGATAGTTTCAGATGAACTGTGAAGGGACTTAGTCATACATATACATGTATCCATTCTCCCCCAAACTCCCCTCCCATCCCAGCTGCCACATAATATTGAGTTGGGTTCCATATGCTATACAGTATGTCCTTGTTGGTTATCCATTTTAAATATTCTGCTCCAAGTCTTGAACTTACTTGAAGAGCTTAGTATGATGCTCAGCCCTCTGTAAGCATGAGGTATGGTTGTTCTTGTTACTCAGAGTCTGAAGAGGTGGATGTAGCCAGATTGGAAGGCATAAGCTTGAGCTAAGGCATCCGAAGGTCATGGTTGAGGTGGGACTCGAATACTATGAGTGTGGCTCCAGAGTCCATGATTGCACGCCTTGTGTGACTGCCGCCTGTCACTGCAGTCCTCTGTCCACCTGTGTTCCAGCCCAACTCTCTGTGTTATGCACCCAACTTGCCCTTTGTCTCCTCTCGGGGATCACCTCCCTGGGGAATACACACCCTCTATTTGGTACATGTGGGCTTCCCAGGTGGTGCTAGTGGTAAAGAACCTGCCCGCCAGTGCAGAAGACATAAGAGACGTGGGTTCTATCCTGGGTTGGGAAGATCCCCTGGAGGAGGCATGGCAACCCAGTATTCTTGCCTGGAGAATCCCATGGACAGAGAAGCCTGATGGGCTACAGTCCATGGGGTCGCAAAGAGCTGGACACGACTGAAGTAATTTAGCACACACACGCAAGACTCTGTCAGTTTTGAAGCCTGTCCTGCTCACCTTCCTGGGAATCCCCAGGGCACTTGGCACAGGAGAGCTTGACAGCAGGGAACTCTCCAGACATCACTGTGTCCCTGCCTCTCCACTCCCAAGTCTCCCACTTGATATACACTACTTGAGTATTTATGACCAATGAACTGATAATCTTGGAACCCAGGGCTCACCTCTCACGCCTGTCTTCTAGAATCTGGGGGAAGGACAGGAACGTGGAGGACCCCATCTTTGTCACCTGGTCACTGCCCCAGGTGAGATGCACATTGGGCCTGACTTTGGCCCTGTCAGCCTCCTCCTCTGTGTCATCCTGTGACATGGTCCCCTCCAGAAGAGAGTAGGGGCAGCTACATACACGAAGCTTCTGGCCTCCATCCAAACAAGCAGGGTCTGTATATGTAAAGCCAGGGGAGCCCATTGGAAGACATACACACACACACACACACACACACACACACACACACGCACACACAGAGTCCTAAATTTTGGACACTCTTTGAAACCTGGAATGGTCCATCAGAGTTCACCGTGTGTCAGGTCTGAAAGTCCTGTGCTTAGTCGCTCAGTGTATGTCAGACTCTTTGTAACCGCATGGACTGCACCCTGCCAGGTTCCTCTATCCATGGAATTTTCCAGGTAAAAATACTGGAGTGGTTGTCATGCCCTCCTCCAGGGGATCTTCCCAACCCAGGGATCGAACCTAGGTCTCCTGTATTGCAGGCAGATTCTTTACCATCAGAGCTACCCAGGAAGTCCCTGAAAGTCCTGGTTTAGAATAAAAAGATCTGGGGCATGCCTATGTGCTGGGATATTCAGAGCTGCTCCAATTAATATAAATTTTGCTTAACTACATACTTTTGGGGGGCATGTGATTTGTTGCAGCACCTTTTTAACCTATTTTTTGAATTAAGCTTTATTAGAGTATAGTTGCTTCTGTTGTTGTTTGGTCACTGAGTCGTGTCCGACTCTTTGTGACCCCATGGACTGCAGCACGCCAGGCTTCCCTGTCCTTCACCATCTCCCAAAGTTTTCTCAAACTCATGTCCATTGAGTGGATGATGCCATCCAACCATCTCATGCTCTGCACCTTCCTTCTCCTTTTGCCCTCAATCTTTCCCAGGATCAGAGTCTTTTCCTATGAGTCAGCTGTTTGTATCAGGTGGCCGAAGTACTGGAGCTTCAGCATCAGTCCTTCCAAAGAATATTCAGGATTGATTCCTTTAGGATCAACTGGTTTGATCTCTTTGCTGTCCAAGGAACTCTCAAGAGTCTTCTCCAGCACTATGATTCAAAAAACATCGATTCTTTGGTGCTCAGCCTTCTTTATGGTCCAACTCTTACATCTATCTGTAGAGTACATGACTACTGGAAAAACCATAGCTGTGACTATGCAGATCTTTGTCAGCAAAGTGATATCTCTGCTTTTAAAGATGCTGTTTAGGTTCATCATAGCTTTTCCTCCTAGGAGCAAGTATCTTTTAATTTCTTGGCTGCAGTCACTGTCTCCAGTGATTTTGGAGCCCAGGAAGATAAAATCTGTCATGGCGTCCACATTTTCCCCTTCTGTTTGCCATGAAGCGATGGCACCAGATGCCATGATCTTCGATTTTTGAATGCTGAGTTTTAAGCCAACTTAAGATGGTCTGGACTGAGTTACAAAGCAAACCTACAATGAAGGAGTTCACTGTGTGCTCTCCCCTGTGTGCATCCATGTCACCCTTTAAACTGACAGACACTGTCATTAGGCCTCTGCTGACGTATATATATGCACAGACACAGTGGATACCACTGAAGCATCAAAAAAAGAATGAAAATTTTCATTTGCAGCAACATGGATGGCCTTGGAAGGTATTATGCTAAGTGAAATAAATCAAAGAAAAAGACTATAATATCACTTATATGTGAAATCCAAAAATTATAGTAAACTAGTGACTTTAACAAAAAATCAGACTCACAGATATAGAGAACTAGTGGTTACCAGTGGGCAGAGGGAAGGGGGAGAAGTAATATAAGAGGAGGGGAATAAGAGATACAAACTAGTAGGTATAAAATAAGCCATAAGGATATATTATACAACATGGGGAATGCAGTCAATATTTTATAATACAGTCAATATTTATGTATTTTATACAGTTATGATATTTAAAAATTGTGAATCCCAATCTTCCAATTCATCCAACCCTCCTTCCCCTTCTTGGTAACTGTAGGTTTGTCCTCTACTTATGTGACTATTTCTGTATAGCCAATATTTTATAATAACTAGAGTATAACCTTTAAAAGTTATGAATCACTATACTGTAATCCTGTAACTTATATAATCTTATACAGCTATACTTCAATTAAAATTTTTAAAGGATTGTTTAAATTTTATCTTTTTTATTTTGGTCTTTCACTCGATATATATACATTACTTTGATCATAAAAAAATTACTTAAATTGTTTCATTTATTTAACTTATAAAGAAATTCATCAAGGGACATCCAAAGAAGGTCATCAAAGGAAGACCCTGATCAGACAACAGAAGTCAAATTAACAGCAATGGCCAAGCACATGCTCAGGTTCTAAAAGTACAGACCTGCTCCTGCAGTTGAGTTCTGTACTTCTCTGCTTCTTTGAGATAGATGTTCCGAAGCTTTCATGGTCCCTGGTGAAAAATTCTTTAAGCTGATTTTCCAGCTCTGTTAGATCAGTCTGGTGCTGCTGGTTTAACTTCTGGACAAATCCTCCATAAGCTATTTGCAACTCATTCCTGGCTTTTTCTAACTTCTAACAGGTGGTTGTACAGTGACTGAAAAGAGATGGAAAAAGGCAAGGGAAGATGACACTCAGCCTGCTAAATGGCCTACATTCGTAACATTCACACACAGCTGTGATGACTCGGAAAGCATAACACAGGGCTCTCAGTGCTAAATTCTCTCGGGACCAGATTCTCAACCATAACAGTGCAGAAGTGAAGGGTAAAAGGGAAGGAGAGGAAATGGTCTCTGCCAGCAAAAGGCCAACTGTCTATCAAGCAGTAAGAGAAGTCCTTGGGCAGAGCCAGGTTCCCAAGTGAAGAGCACCCTTACTTGTGGTGACCAATCAGTGCACGGGCCTCAAGGAGAAGAGGCTCTGATTGGCTGAGGTGTCTAAGGCAAGCCAGCCCCTAGGGGAGGCAGCTGAGACAGAGAAGAAACAGAGAAGGTAAGACCACAAAGAAGAAACATACTTTAAGCTTGTACCTGACTGGAGCCAATTTAGGCTCATTACTTCAAAAATACAGTAAGAAAAATAAAAGATTAGATTATATGGAACACAAATCACCAGAACTTAAAAACTTTAGGAAAAACACATTGAAAAGCCACACTACAATGTGAATAAATTGAAAGGTTAACATTTTAAAAAGGCAAAGAAATCTGATAGATGTAATTTAAAATCAGATCATCCTAACCTTTCACTACCACTATCCAGAACAGAATTATTAACAATACCTTGCAGAACTTGCACATGAATAAATACCCACACATGCTATAATAAATCCTAAAAGAAATGGGAGAAAACACTTGCAAACAATGCAACTAATAAGGGCTTAATCTCCAAAATACACGAAGAGCTCATGCAGTTCAATATCAAATGAACCCAATCAAAACAGGCAGAAGAGTCAAATAGACATTTCTCCAAAGAAAACATACAGATGGCAGCAAATACATGAAAATATGCTCAACATCACTAATTACTCAGTTCCATTCAGTTGCTCAGTCGTGTCTGACTCTCTGCGACCCCATGGACTGCATCACACCAGGCCTCCCTGTCCATCACCAACTCCCGGAGCTTACTCAAACTTACGTCCACTGAATCAGTGATGCCATCCAACCATCTCATTCTCTGTCGTCCCCTTCTCCTGCCCTCAATCTTCCCAGCATCAGGGTCTTTTCAAATGAGTCAGCTCTTCATATCAGGTGGCCAAAGTATTAGAGCTTCAGCTTCAGTATCCATTTTTCCAGTGAATATTAAGAGATGATTCCTTTAGGATGACTGATTTGATTTCCTTGCTGTCCAAGGGACTCTCAACAGTCTTCTGCAGCACCGCAGTTTGAAAGCATCAGTTTTTTGGCATTCAGCCTTATGATCCAGCTCTCACATGACTACTGAAAAAACCATAGCTTTGATTATAGGACCTTTGTTGGCAAAGTGATATCTCTGCTTTTTAATACAATGTCTAGGTTTTCTTCCAAGGAGCAAACGGCTTTTAATTTTGTGGCTGCAGTCACTGACTGCAGTGATTTTGGAGCCCAAGAAAAAAATCTGCCACTGCTTCCACTTTTTCCCTATTTATTTGCCATGAAGTGATGAGACCAGATGCCATAATCTTAGGTTTTTAAATATTGAGTTTTAAGCCAGCCTTTTCACTCTCCTCTTTCATCAACATCAAGAGGCTCTTCAGTTCCTTTTTGCTTTCTGCCATTAGAATGATATCACCTGCATATCTGAGGCTGTTGATATTTCTCCCCGCGGTCTTGATTCCCCCCTGTGATTCATCCAGCCCAGCATTTTGCATATGTACTTTGCATAGAAGTTAAATAAACAAGGTGAAAATATACAGCATTGATGTACTCCTTTCCAGATTTGTAACCAGTCCATTTTTCCATGTCTGGTTCTATCTGTTGTTTGCTGACTGCATACAAGTTTCTCAGGAGGCAGGTAAAGTGGTCTGGTGTTCCACATCTTTAAGAATTTTCCACAGGTTTTTGTGATCCACACAGTCAAAGGCTTTAGCATAGTCAGTGAAGCAGGAGATGTTTCTCTGAAATTTCCTTGCTTTTTCTATGATCTAATGGATGTTGGCAATCTGATCTCTAGTTCCTCTGCCTTTTCTAAATCCAGCTTGTATGTCTTGAAATTCTCGGTTCACATATTGTTGAAGTCTAGCTTGAAGGATTTTGAGCCGTACCTTGCTAGTATGTGAAATGAGCACAATTGTAGGTAGTTTGAACATTCTTTGGCATTGCCTTTCTTTGGGATTGGAATGAAAACTGACCTTTTCCTCTCCTGTGGCTTTACAAAGTAGTTGCTTTACAATGTTGTTATTTTCTTCTGTTACATCAAAGTGAATCAGCTCTCCACATACACATAGCCCCTCCTTTTTGGATTTCCTTCCCATTCAGGTCATCACAGTGTTATCCCACCCCTCTGTCTCTATAGTTTGTCTCTATGTCTGTGTCTCTATTTCTGCTTTGCAAATAAGATCATCTGTACCATTCTTCTAGGTTCCACATATATGTGTTAATACATGATATTAGCTTCTCTTTTTCTGACTTACATCACATTGTGTGGTAGTCTGTAACTCCATCCACATCTCTGCAAATGGCACATTTTTGTTCCTTTTGCTGCCTGAGTAATCCTCCATTGTGTATATGTATCACATTTTATTTATCCATTCATATGTCAGTGGACATTTCTGTTGCTTCCACGTCCTGGTTATTGGAAATAGTGCTGCAATAAACAATGAGGTGCACGTACCTTTTCAAATTGTTTTTTTCCAGGCATATGCCCAGGAGTGTAGTTGTTGGGTCATATGGTAGCTCTATTTTTAGTTTCCTAAGGAAACTCTCTACTGTTCCCTGCAGTGGCTGCATCAGTTTACATTCCCACCAACAGTATAGGAGGCTTCCTTTATCTCCACATCCTTTCCAGCATTTATTGTTTGTGGATTTTTTCTTTATGGTGTACATCCTTCTTTGTATTTGATTATTTTGTTATGCTCTGGGCATGGGATAGGGGGAGAGTTATGTGATCCAGCAAATGGCCCAGGAAAGCTCTCAAGTCCTGCAGAAAGGAAACAACAGGCTGACTCCTGCATTACTTTGCTGCCCTGTTCCCACTCCGGTGTCTGGCCCCCTTCTTATCTCTGTCAGCTTGTCATCTGTCAAAGAAATCCTACTGGGAGACTCTTGCTTTCTCTAAAGATGCAAGGGGAGATATCCATCACCATCAGATCACGCCTGAGAGGTTGGAGTTGCCCTGAAACTACATCAATCGTCGTCTTCTCCCCCCTCGGCCTTGACCTCAGTGGGTGTTCATTCTACTCAGTACATCTGTCCATCTTCCTTCCAGGCCCATTAATTAAACAGCTGGGCCTTTATATCCTGATTTTTTCTAATTATTTTACTGTTAGTATGCTCTTTTTTCTATTAAATGGTAGTTTTAGTGAGACAGAATTCTAGTATTTTCTGTTGACCAATCATGATATGATGGGATTAAGTGAATAATAGTTACATAATCACAGTAGTAAAAGATGTTAATCAGTTTCCACAATCAATAGCCAGACAAAAAATAAAAGATAATTACATTTGCAAGCAATAATGGAAAGTGGATTAAACTAACAATATAAAATAATTGCATACAGTTCTGGGGCTAAGTAGAGTGATATTGTAAGTGGAAGTGCATACATGCACATAGTCTCATCTGCTCAGCCAGTCTTTTGTTCAGCTGGTGCATTTAATTCATTTACAGTTAAAGTAATTATCGATATGTATGATCCTATTAGTGGCTTCCCTGGTGGCTCAGTTGGTAAAGGTCTGCCTGCAATGTGGGAGACCTGGGTTTGATTCCTGGATGGGGAGGATCCCCTGGAGAAGGAAATGCAGACCCACTCCAGTATTCTTGCCTGGAGAATCCCCGTGGATGGAGGAGCCTGGTGGGCTACAGTCCATGGGGTCACAAAGATTTGGACACGACTGAACGACTAACTTTCACTTTCATGATCCTATTACCATTTTCTTAAAGGTTTTGGGTTAATTTTGTGTAGGTCTTTTTCTTCTTGTGTTTCCTGCCTAGAGAAGTTCCTTTAGCATTTGTTGTAAAGCTGATTTGGTAGTGCTGAATTCTCTTAACTTCTGCTTGTCTGGAAAGCTTTTGATTTCTCCATCAGAGCTGAATGAGAGTCTTGCTTGGTATTCTTGGTTGTAGAGTCTTCCCTTTCATCTCTTTGTGGATTTTTTGATGATGACAATTCTGACCTGTGTGGGGTGATCCTCATTGCAGTTTTGATTTGCACTTCTCTAATAATTAGTGACGTTGAGTATCTTTTTGTGTGTTTCTTGGCCATCTCTATGAGCTCTCTGAAGAAATGTCTGTTTAGTTCTTCTACCCATTTTTTTTGAGTGAGTTATTTATTTTTTTTATATTGAGCGGCATGAGCTGTTTGTATATTTTGGAGATTAATCCCTTGGTGCTTCATTTGGAAATATTTCCTCCCATTCTGAAGGTTGTCTTTTTGTCTTTTTATGGTTTCCTTTGCTGTGCAAAATCTTTTACATTTAATTAGGTCCTATTTGTTTATTTTTATTTTCAATACTGTAGAAGGTGGGTCAAAAAAAGATCTTGCTGTGATTCATGCCAAAGAATGTTTTGCCTATGTTTTTCTCGAAGAGTTTTATAGTGTCTGGCTTTACATTTAGGTCTTTAATCCATTTTAGTTATTTTTGTGTATGGTATTAGGCCTTTTTTTTTTTAGTTCTACCAGTTTATTGCTACCAACCCATTTCCCTCCACCCTCGTCCTGCGTGCATACTCAGTCATGTAACCCCATGAACTGCAGCCCGACAGGCTCTTCTGTTCATGGACTTTTCCAGGCAAGAATACTGAAGTGGGTTGCCATTTCCTTCTCCATAGGAGGGTGTTCTAATTTCATTCTTTTACATGTGGCTGTCCAATTTTCCCAGCACCATTTACTGAAAAGGCTGTCTTTTCTCTATTGGGTGTCTTTGCCTTCTTTGTCATAGATTAGGTGACCATAGGGCAGTACCTCTTTTTTTTTCAGAGTGATTTTTTTTTTCAATTTTTTAAAAAAATTTATTGAAGTATAATTGATTTATGATCTTGTGTTAATTTCTTTGGTACAGCAAAGTGTCAGTTATACATGTATATTCTTTTTCATGTTCTTTTCCATTATGGTTTATTACAGGATAGTGAATATAGTTCTCTGTGTTCTATAGCAGGACCTTGTTGTTTATCCATCCTGTGTGTGATAGTTTGTATATACCAGCCTCCAACTCCCAGTTCTTCCCTCCCTTACCCCAGCCCCCATGCCCTTGGCAACCACATCTGTTCTGTATGTCTGTGAGTCTGTTTTGTCACAGCACCTTTAAAAAAAAAAAGAAATGCTCCATTCAAACTTCACATCTTGTACTTCTTCCATTCTGGGGGGACGGTCTGTGAAGTGGTTACAAGAGGAGGGGAGGGTCTGCGACTGAAGCCTCTTTGGAGTGGGCTTTTTGGGACTCAGGGCAGACTCTGCCCCCAAAGGCCTGAGGTCACATCCTAACCTCTTGGATGTCCTGCCACATGGACTGTGTGATCCCATTAGTAAAAATGGACATTCTAAACCCAGGCATTTAAACTGTAATCCTGCTAAATAATTTGTTTCCTGTTTTATATTGTTGACACAGAAGAGGGGGTGGAAAAATCCAGAAATGTTTTCCAGTGCATTTCCTTCCTTCCACCCCCAGTCCTGCTAAAGATACAGCATGGTGCTGGGGTTAGTCCCAGGTGCTGCATTTTTCTGTGCCCAGGTTCCTTCCTGGCAGAAACGGCGTCTTCTATCACTACTGTGCCAGTACCTGCTGGGTGCACAGAAGGTGCTCAGTACACTGATTGATCTCTTACTGACTTTGTACCTGAGGTGACAGCTCTATGGGGAATCTTGTTCAGTTGCTGTTGTGCCTGACTCTTTGTGACCCCATGAACTGCAGCACCCCAGGCTTCCTTGTCATTCACCACCTCCTGGAGTTTGCTCAGACTCCTGTCCATCGAGTCGGTGATGCCATCCAACGATCTCATTCTCTGTCATCCCCTTCTCCTCCTGCCCTCAATCTTCCCCAGCATCAGGAGGCTTTTCCAGTGAGTCGGCTCTTCACATCAGGTCGCCAAAGTATTGGCACTGTGGCCTGATATCATGGTTCACCTGGGAACTCTCACTTCCGTTTTGTCTCCAGCTTTTCCTCTTTTATCTGCTGAAGTCAAACTCCATCCCCACAATTGAAATTACCCTTCTGGTTGCCAAAGATTTTCATTCTGCCATCTTGTGTGTGTGCATGTGTGTGTCTGTGTGTGTGGAGGGGGGAGGACGTGAATCAGAATGAAAAGCATCTGATGAGTTTAACCATCAATTTCTTGACTGTTTCTCCTCGGTGATCCCCTCCTGACTCTTCTTTCATTCCTGATTCTACTTCTCCCCTCCTTCTCCCCCCTCTCTTCCTGCTGGTCCCCTGGTTTGTCTCTAGTTTGTCCTTAGCCTTCCCTTTCCTGTCCACACTTTTCCTCACTGAGTTCACTCATTCCTTTAGTCCCTGCTCACAGCCCCTGTAGATGGTGCCCCCCAAAATAAATCTAGAGCTGTTTCACTCCTCTGTGCCTGGCCTGGATTTCCAGTGATTCACACAACACCCACACTTACCTGACCCACATACTACCATAAATTCAGAATCTCCAACAGTCAGTGTATAACTTGCTCACCCCCATCTCCTTTCTCTTCTCAGCTATGCCATTTTAGTTAAAACCCCGTTCTTTCCATCATGTGGAAATACAAACCGAGAGGTTTTTATCCATGTGTCTTTCTCCCATCTTGTATACCCAGTCTATCATGAATCTTCCTCAAGAAAACAAGTCTTGTTTTCACATCTGTTCCACTGCTGACACCCAGCCTGGCCCCAGCACTGGCTGTTCATCCCAGCAAGAGCCTCTCTCTCCCCTCCCTCCCCTCCCTGTTCCTCCCTCCTCCCACTCCCCTCCTTCCCCCTCCCTCCTCCCCTTCCTCCTCCCTCCCCTCCCTACTCCCCCTCCTCCTCTCTCCTCTCCATGGCCTATTCTCCCTACTTGCTAGGAGTGGCTAAGAGGGGCCCTTACTCCCTACCTCCAAATCTGAAGGTGGTCCCTGCTCCCTGCTGAGCACCATGTATACCCCCTCAGTGTTCTCAACCACTTCCCCTGTGACTGCCACCCCCTCCCTCCATCTCCTTCTGTGATTAGTGGATTAAATCCCCAAGTCATCAAGTGCCTGCTACCCACCACGCACCAGGGACATGCAGTGATATGAACAGAGCAGGTCCCTCCCAGCCCGGCAAGTTCAGCCTTTAGCCCCCTGCCGGCCCCCCACCCCCACCTTTCCAAGTCCAGCCTGTCCCACCTCCTCCTCAACACTGCCTTCAACCTTCCCACCCACAGTGAGGAATCCCTTCTCAGAATTCCTACTGCTCTTGCTGTGGGCATCACTTTAGCTACTCTCTGATCTCTTCATGACTGTTAGTTTTAGCTCCTCAGCTGGGTTGTAATATCCTCGAGGGCCACTTTTATTTGTGCCGAGGGCCATCCCCAATTTGGGTGTGTGTATCTGTAGTATTCACAGTGATTACTACTAATCTGCCTGTGTATGTAATTAAGATACAATTAGGATAGCGTAATGAACCAGGTGTGGCAGCAAGTGCCTTAGGTGCATTTATCATCTAATGAGTGGGTACTGGGCACACACTTAATTGATTTAAGGAAGACAGTCTTGTTCAGCTGTTCTCCAGCTGTGGGTCTCAGGAAAGTCCTGTTTGCTCTCTGAGACTCGGTCTCCTCATTCACAAAATTGGGAACTGGACTCCTACTTTTTAAGGTTTTTTCCAGTTCCAACACTGTTGTGCAACTTCATTTCAGTCTCCTTGTTTCTAGAGAATTTTTGCTTTGTGTTGTGCACAGATTTGTTGCTCGGAGAATACAAAGCAAATAGGGCGGTATCCCTGCCCTCAAAGTTGTCCCCATCCATTGTAGTATAAGGAAGCCAGAGGTATTGGATGGGTGAGGGGGAGGGAGCCGGTTACGTCACTGGGAGAAAGCAGAGCGATTCCTGAGTTGGTTCTAATTAGAAGCTTCCTGAAGGAGGAGAGATTTCCGTTCAGTTGAAAGGAGGCAGTTGACTGGCAGAGTGGGAGTATAGAGGCGCCTCCTGGCCGAACTGGTAGGCTGAGCAGCTATTCCGCAGAGGCCAGAACAGGCTGTGTTGAAGACCAACCAGCCAGACAGGGTGCTGTGTGCTAAATTTAAAGTGGTGACCGAACCACTGATGTTACTGCCACCTACAATGGAAGAATCTCGACTGTGTCAGAAAAGTATGTGGATCCCAGAGGGGTGAGACATGTGGGTATTGGAGATTCATCCTCAGTTAGGACCATTTATTTTGGAATCCTCACAGGCTGAGGCTATAGAGGGTAGGCAGAGGAGGGGGTCAAACCCAAGGATGATACATATGGGTTCCTAACATGATATAATACAGGGAGTTATCATAACAATCAGCTAATCCCAGAGATAATAATAATACATATTTCTTTCTGTTCTCATTTCAACAAGGACCTGAAGGAGTTGGCAAGTATATTCACATGCAACAAGATAAAAATATGAGATAAAAAATGAGGAAATAAAAGTAGAAATAACTGTGAGGCCAGAGGAAAAGTGCCCCAAAGCTCTAAATACTTGACCAAAGGTGGGTGCATGCTTGGGGCTCCACATCTTAGCAACCAATGCATTTTTTCCTTGTTGTTCAGTTGCTAAGTTGTGTCCAACTCTTTGAGACCCTGTAGACTGCAACATGCCAGGCTTCCTTGTCTTCACTATCTCCCAGAGTTTGCTCAAACTCATGTCCATTGAATTGGTTATGCCATCTAACCATCTCATCCTCTGTCATCCCCATCTCCTCCTGCCCTCAATCTTCCCTGGCATTAGGGGCTTTTCCGGTGAATTGGCTCTTCGCATCAGGTGGCCAAAGTATTGCAGCTTCAGCATCAGTCCTTCCAATGAATATTCAGGTCTGATTTCCTTTAGGATGGACTGGTTTGATCTCCTTAAGGGGCAGTTCTTATCTGAAATATAGTAATTTAGCATCTCAAAGATTCCAAGCTTGTGTTCAGAGACTTATTCTTACTGATTACAGAGGTTTTGCATCCTGGATAATGCTGTGTGCTTTCATTCACTTTGACTACTGTTAAATAAACTCATTAGAAACCAAAGCTGAAGGCAAAACGCCCACCCAAGTCTTTGTGGCTGAATGTGTGTGGCTGCATTGCAGCACACCAGTGATTTTACTTAAGGAAACCCCTTAAGTTCTGGGGTCGAAGAGAATGTCTTCTCTTGAGAAAATGTCATTGTCATTGATGTCAGATGTTATTGTCTTAGCCTAGTTCTAAGAAAGGCTTTCCCCTCTGCCTCCTCACCTACCCCAGCACACTTTCCCCCCAGTACACCCTTTTATTCATCAGTGCCGTCCAAGAAGGGCCCTCTGCCCAGAGCCTCGGGGCTTCATGTGTGAAGGCGATGGAGTGGAGAGAGATGGGTGCCAGGTCCCAGCCCCGGTGACCGGCTGTGCTCTCGTTGACAGTGTGAAGCAGCATGAACGCTACGGCCAACTGACCCTGGTCAACTCCACCGCGGCCGACACAGGTGAGTTCAGCTGCTGGGGACAGCTCTGCACCGGCTATGTCTGCAGGAGGGACGAGGCCAAGACGGGCTCCACCTACATCTTCTTCACAGGTAAGAGGCTGGCTGCATTGGCAGAACTCTCCAGACTTCTGGACTTACCCATATTAAAGGTTCCCTCTGTCTGCTGATTATCAGATAAGGACAATGAAAACACTCCCTGTTTCCCAGACTCTGAAAAGCTCAGGCTTTACATCAATTATTTCATGTAAGTCTTGCAATAACTCTTTAGGGTAAGTACTAATATGTACTTTTTTTCAATGAGAAAGCTGCGGTTGAGGGAGATTAAGTTAAGTCTTTCAGGTCAGATGGCAAGAAGTGGCTGGACCACGATTTGCACCCAGAACTGTCTGGTCCCAGAGTCTGTACCTGCATTGTCCAGTACGGCAGCCAGCAGACTTGTAGTGTACTAAGTGATAAAAAATCTGCCTGCCAATTCATGAGGTTTAAGAAATGCAGGTTCTGTCCCTGGATTGGGAAGATCCCCTGGAGAAGGAAATGGCAACTCACTCCAGTATTCTTGCCTGGAGAATCCCCACGGACAGAGAAGTTTGGCAGGAAACCGTCCATGGGGTCACAGAGAGTCGGACATGACTGAGCAACTAAGCACACACACGCATAAAACTTAATAACTTATCTGCTATGTCAGGGGAAAGATCGAAGGCAGGAGGAGAAGGGGACGACAGAGGAGGAGATGGTTGGTGGCATCACCGCCTCAATGGACATGAGTTTGAGCAAGCTCCAGGAGATGGTGATGGACACGGGAGCCTGGTGTGCTGCAGCCCATGGGATTGCAAAGAGTCGGGCATGACTGAGTGATTGAACTGACTGACTGATGTCAAGGGAAAGAAAACGGTATGGGCGTGGATTTGAGACTATGGATTTGAAGTTGAGGTGTGTGTGACTATTCAAATGTCATTGGGGATTAGTTAAAATTAAACAAGGTCGAGACTTCTCTGGCAGCCCAGTGGTTAAGACTCTGTGCTTTGAATGCAGGTTCAACCCCTGGTCAGGGAACTAAGATCCCACATGCCATGAGGCACAGCCCCCCTCAAAAAAATCTCTCCCATGCCAAGGCTATACAAATATATTTTAAAAATTCTTTTAAATTAAACAAAGTTAAAAATTCAATTTCTCAGTGACAGTTGCCATGTTTCAAGTGCTTCATTGGCACCTGCGGCCAGTGGCTACCCTCCTGGACAGTGGAGGCAGAACAGCCATCAGCACAGAGAGCTCTGTTGCATAGCATGGCTGTAGACGTCCAGTCACTGCACTCTCACAATCTCTGATGACCTCCTTTCTGGAACTGCCACTGTCAGAGAAGGCCTGGCTAACGGTCTCCCTGAGTTTGTCCTTGAGAGCACCACGAGCTGAGGTTTGGGGCAGCGTTCCACAGGCTGGAGTGGCTCCAACCCTGACACCTGCGCCCGAGTGTCAGTCCTCGGTGGACACACCAAGGCCCTTGAAACTCTGCAGGTCAGGGGCCTCTCCTCCCCTGCAGGGCCAGGGCCAGGTCTGCCAGGTGGAACTGCACTTGGAGAAGCAGGCACTGCAGAGTGGCTTGCCAGCCTTTTCTGCTGCCGAGCTCTCTATATTCTAAAGTTTGGGGAAGATGTTCTCCAGCAAGGTTCAGAGGTCAGGGACAGCTTTCTGGAATCTTTCAAATGCCATGCCCTGGTGCTGCTGGTGTCCAAGGCATTTCAGGTGAAGCCAGGAGGCCTCCTTAGTGTCTGGGCAGGCTCTGTCGTGAGTTGTGTCTACATCCTGAATCCATCTGTTGTACCTGTAGATTTCCAGTGACTCAGATCTACAGCTCAGGTAACCATAGGCTCTGACCTTTAATGAACACTTCAGCAAAGCCTCACACGTTCTCCCATCCTGCCCAAAGAGTTCCTCTCTGGCGAGCAGATACATCAGCAGAGTGCTCTGTGATTCTGGAGACATGTGCATCTCATTTAATTTCCACAATGCTCGGAGGAAATTAGAAGAAGCTACCAACTTATCTCTTTTTTAGAAATAATCAGGGAAGCTTCCCGGATGGCTCAGTGGGTTAAAAATCTGCCTATGATACAGAAGACACAGGAGATGTAGGTTCGCTCCCTGGGTTGCGAAGATCCTCTGGAGGAGGGAATGGCAACCCACCCTAGTATTCTTGACTGGAAAATCCCATGGACAGAGGCGTCTGGCGGGCTACAGTTCATGGGCTTGCAAAGAGCTGGACATAACTGAGCGACTCTGCACACTAGAAATAATAATGCTGATGCTACGATACAACAGGGCAAGGTCACTTGTTCCACATTCATTGACTTCAAGTGGCAGAGTGGAGTCAGATCCCTTTCTTCTGGTCCAGGATCCAGTGTTCTTACTGCCTTAACCCATTGAGTGAGTGATTGATCAGGTGACTTGTTGATTGACTGACTACTGTGCTGGGTCTTAGTTGCAGCAAGTAAATTGTTAGTTGCAGCATGTGGGATCTAGTCCCCTGACCAGGGATCGAACCTGGGCCCCCTGCGTCAGGACTGTGGCGTCCTAGCTGCTGGACCACCAGGGAAGTCCCTTAACCTATTTTTAAGACAAGGTGATGGAAAGATTGACAGACACACATAAGCTAGCATAACTGGCAACGTCAGAATTGCTGACAGGTGTTCATGGCCATTGCTTCTGAGCCTCATTCTGGATTGCACCACCCAGAAGTGCCCACGTGCCCATAGAATGGTACCACACTAGGAAACAGCAGTGGAAAGATTAATTAAGCCTCATGGGACCTGTTATTCTGGACAAGGACTGATACCATGTTTCAAATCGCAGAATGAAAATTCTTTGTTGTGATTAGCACTGTTGTGTCTTCCCCAAATAATGGTTATTAAAACTGAGATTTTTGAACTGAAGACCTAACTTTGAGCAGAAAGTTTCATTGAGTAATAGGTTCTCTGAGTTCTGGAGGCAGATCCTCTTTCTTAATTTATGGAAGCCCTTTTGGGTATCACAGGAAGGCTGAAAAATCAACATTTCAACTTTCAAAAAAACCTGCATCAGAGCTGTGACTGAATGGATTGTATTATTTTCTTATTCCTCAACACTGACAATCCAGTTGAATTTTCAGAATAGGGTTTAGCAATTTGTCTTTTCAGGCGTTAGAGAACCAAGATGGGCTGTTATGGAAGCTATTGGCTCTGGAGTCTCTCAGAACATGTGCTTCCCCACCACCCACACAGAGAAACCTGGCATCCATTAAGTGTGTGTTTTTCCTAGAGTTTGCTTGTAAACACTGTGAAGCTTCTTTTGACTGTTAATTTGTGCAATTTTTGATTAACCAACTGCTACAAAGTTATATTTGTATTCAGTCTTCATCCAGGAGGCTCTCAGAGAGTTTTTCCTCCCCTGCTCTAACTTTGTATTGAAGTATGACTTATATTAAGGGAAATAAACAAATCACAACTCTGCAGCTCAGTGAATGATCCTCAAGTTAACCACCTCCCAGATCATGTAACCAGCTCCCAGATCAAGGCTGGGGGGTGGGGGGAAACATTACAAGCAGCGGGGCTTCCTCATAGTAAGAGGCATGGGCTCCAGTTTACACATGTGGTAAAATCATATGAACCAGCATTTTACCAAGTGTGGAGTTTGTTATCATTTGGATTTTAGTTTATCACCTATTAACTAATTTTTAAAAAATCTTACGTTTCCATGTGTTTTGTTTTTTTAAAGCAATGTATGTCATCCACTTGAGTAGATACCAAGCATATTTGTAGAGGCATTTGTGATCTATAATTTTAAATATAAACTTGAACACACTTTTTTTTGGGTACATGTATTCTACTAATGGCAGATTTTTTTACTTTAAAAGAAATTAAATTTTTGTAATTTATCAAGTTATAGCAATTCAGCTGAATTAATAAAAAATATATATGCTCAATAAATGTCCAGGAATGAATAAATGAAAATTGGACAGATTTAATTTATAGATAATAATTTGCTTACTCATTCACATATTTTTCCTGCAGCCTTGCTTACTCCATTCACTTGGCAAATACATTTATTTTTCTATTGATTAAAGCAACTGGTGTGGTTCCTTCTTTCAAAACATGGATTACAGTACAGGAAGTAAGGCCTCATTTTTGCGTTCTGAAATTCAAATTATTTGCTTATTCTACTGGCTTTGCACATTGGTTCAGATTCCTGTTGTTGTTCAGTTGACAAGTCTTGCCTGACTCCTTGAGACCCCACTGACTGTAGTACTCCAGGGTTCCCTATCCCTCATCATCTCCTGGAGTTTGACTAAGTTCATGGATGGATGTGAGAGCTGGACTGTGAAGAAGGCTGAGCGCCGAAGAATTGATGCTTTTGAACCGCGGTGTTGGAGAAGACTCTTGAGAGTCCCTTGGACTGCAAGGAGATCCAACCAATCCATTCTGAAGGAGATCAGCCCTGGGATTTCTTTGGAAGGAATGATGCTAAAGCTGAAACTCCAGTACTTTGGCCACCTCATGCGAAGAGTTGACTCCTTGGAAAAGACTCTGATGCTGGGAGGGATTGAGAGAAGGGGAAGACAGAGGATGAGATGGCTGGATGGCATCACTGACTCGATGGACATGAGTCTGAGTGAACTCCGGGAGTTGGTGATGGACAGGGAGGCCTAGTGTGCTGCGATTCATGGGGTCGCAAAGAGTCGGACACAACTGAGCGACTGAACTGAACTGAACTGAACTGATGTCCATTGATTTGGTGATGCTATCTAACCATCTCATCCTCTGCCATCCCCTTCTCCTCTTGCCTTCAATCGTTCCCAGCATTCAGGGTCTTTTCCAATGAGTCAGTTCTTTGTATCAGGTGGCCAAAATATTGGAGTTTCAGCTTCAGCATCAGTCCTTCCAATGAATATTCAGGACTGATTTCCTTTAGGATGGACTCTTTGGATCTCCTTGCAGTCCAGGATACTCTCAAGAGTCTTCTCCAGCACCATGGTTCAAAAGCATCAATTCTTCAGTGCTCAGCTTTCTTTATGGTCCAACTCTCACATCCATACATGACTACTGGAAAAACCATAGCTTTGACTATATGGACCTTTATCACGAATGTGATATCTTTTCTTTTTAACATACTGTCTAGGTTTGTCATAGCTTTCTTGCCAAAAAGCAACTGTCTTCTAATTTCATGGCTAGAGTCACCATCCTCAGTGATTTTAGAGCCCAAGAAGAGGAAATCTGTCACTGCTTCCACCTTTCCTCCTTCGTTTGCCATGATCTTACTTATTTTAATATTGAGTTTTAAGCCAGCTTTTTCATTCTCTTCCTTCATCCTCATCAAGAGGCTCTTCAGTTCCTCTTCACTTTCTGTCATATGGGTGGTGCTTTCTGTGTATATGAGATTATTGATATTTCTCTCCACAATCTTGATTCCAGCTTGTGCTTCATCCAGTCTGGCATTTCACATGATGTACTCTGCATATAAGTTAAATAAGCAGGCTGACAATATACAGCCTTGACGTACCCCTTTCCCAATTTGGAACCAGTTTGTTGCTCCATGTCCAGTTCTAACTGTTTGCTCTTGACCTGTATACAGGCTTCTCAGGAGGCAGGTAAGGTGGTCTGGTATTCCCATGTCTTTAAGAATTTTCCAGTTTGTTGTGATCCACACAAAGACATTAACATAGTCAATGAAACAAAGGTAGATGTTTTTCTGCAATTCCCTTGCGTTCTCTATGATCCAACGGATGTTGACAGTTTGATCTCTGGTTCTTTTGCCTTTTCCAAAACCAGCTTGAACATCTGGAAGTTCTCAGTTCACATAATGCTGAAGTCTAGCTTGAAGGATTTTGAGCATAACCTTACTATCATGGGAGATGAGTGCAATTGTCTGGTGGTTTGAACAGGAGAAGGCAATGGTACCCCACTCCAGTACTCTTGCCTGGAAAATCCCATGGATGGAGGAGCCTGGTGGGCTACAGTCCATGGGGTCGCTAAGAGTCGGACACGACTGAAGTGACTTAACAGCAGCAGTAGCCCTTCTTGGAAACTGGGATAAGGATTTACCTTTTCCGGTCTGGTGGCCACTGATGGTTTTCTAAATTTGCTGACAGATTGACTGCAGCATTTTAATAGCACCATCTTGTAGGATTTTACGTAGCTCTGCTGGAATTCTATCACCTCCACTAACTTTACTGGCAGCAGTGCTTCCTAAGGCCCACTTGACTTCACACGCTACAATGTCTGGCTCTGGGTAAGTGGCCACACCGTCATGGTTAACTGGGTCATTAAGATCTTTTTTGTGTAGTTCTTCTGGGTATTCTTGCCATCTCTTCTTGATCTCTTCTGCTTCTTTTAGGTCTTTACCATTTCTGTCCTTTATTGTGCCCATCTTTAGATGAAATATTCCTTTGATTTTACCAGTTTTCTTGAAGAGATCTCTAGTTTTTCCCCTTCTGCTGTTTTCCTCTATTTCTTTGCACTGTTCATTGAAGAAGGCCACCTTGTCCCTTCTTGCTACTCTCTGGAACTCTGCACTTAGTTGGGTATACCTTTCCCTTCCTCCCTTGCTTTTCACTTCTCTTCTTTCCTCAACTATTTATAAAGCTTCCTCAGAAAACCACTTTGCCTTCTTGCATTTCTTTTTCTTTGGGATGGTTTTGTTCGCTGCCTCCTGTACAATATTCCAAACCCCTATTCGTAGTTCTTCAGGCACTCTGTTTACTAGATCTAGTCCCTTGAATCTATTCATCACCACCACTGTATATTCATAGGGGATTTAAGTCATACCTGACTGGCCTAGTGGTTTTCCCCATTTTCTTTAGTTTAAGCCTGAATTTTGCTATGAGGAGCTGATGATCTGAGCCACAGTCAGCTCCCGGTCTTGTTTTTGCTGACTGTATAGAGCTTTTCCATCTTCGGCAGTAAAGAATGTAATCAATCTGATTTCAGGATTGACTATTTGGTGATATCCATGTGTAAAGTTGTTTTTTGTGTTGTTAAAAAAGGGTGTTTGCTACGACGAATGCTTTCTCTTGGCAGAATTCTGTTAGCCTTTGCCCTGCTTCATTATGTATTCCAAGGCCAAACTTGCTTGTTACTCCAGGTATCTCTCGACTTCCTACTTTTGCATTCCAGTCCCCTATGATGAACAGGACATCTCTTTTTTTGGTGTTAGTTCTAGAAGGTCTTCTAGGTCGTCACAGAACTGATCAACTTCAGCTTCTTCAGCATCAGTGATTGGGGTATAGACTTGGATTATTGTGATGTTGAATGGTTTACCTTGGAAATGAACTGAAATCATTGTGTTGTTTTTTGAGGATGAACCTAAGTACTGCATTTTGGACTCTTGTATTGATTTTGAGGGCTACTCCATTTCTTCTATGGGATTCTTGTCCACAGTAGTAGAGATAATGGTCATCTGAATTAAATTCACCCATTCCCGTCCATTTTAGTTCACTGATTTCTAAGATGTCAATGTTCACTCACCATTTCCTGCTTGACCATGTCCAGTTTACCTGGATTTATGGTCCTAACATTCCAGGTTCCTATGCAATACTGTTCTTACAGCATCAGATTTTACTTTCATCACCAGACACATCCACAACTGAGTGTTGTTTCCACTTTGGCCCAGATGCTTCATTCTTTCTGGAGCTATTAGTAATTGTCCTTCACTCTTCCCAGTAGCCTACTGGACACTTTCTGACCTGGGAGGGCTCACCTTTCAGTGTCATATCTTTTTGCCTTTTTATACAGTTCATGGGGTTCTCATGGCAAGTATACTGGAGTGGTTTACCATTCCCTGCTCCAGTGGACCATATTTTGTCAGAACTCTCCACCATGACCTGTCCATTTTGGGTGGCCCTACAAGGCATGGTTTATAGCTTCATTGAGTTATACAAACCCCTTTGCACGACAAGGCTGTGATTCATGAAGGGGTCAGATTCCTGTACAAAACCTTAAAACAAAAGTTCTTTCTGAATCTTACAATCACACCTTCCTTAAATATTTGCTAGAAAGATATCTTTACTTCCTTGGGCTCCAAAATCACTGCAGATGGTGACTGCAGCCATGAAATTAAAAGATGCTTACTCCTTGGAAGAAAAGTTATGACCAACCTAGATAGCATATTAAAAAGCAGAAATGTTACTTTGCCTTTAAAGGTCTGTATAATCAAAGTTATGGTTTTTCCAGTAGTCATGAATGGATGTGAGAGTTGGACTATAAAGAAAGCTGAGTGCTGAAGAATTGATGTTTTTGAACTGTGGTATTGGAGAAGACTCTTGAGAGCCCCTTGGATTGCAAGGAGATCAAACCAGTCACTCCTAAAGGAAATAAACTCTTAATATTCATTGGAAGAACTGATGCTGAAGCTGAAACTCCAATACTTTGGCCACCTGATGCAAAGAACTGATTCACTGGAAAAGACCCTGATGCTGGGAAAGATTAAAGGCAGGAGGAGAAGGGGATGACAGAGGATGAGATGGTTGGATGGCATTAGTGGACTCAATGGACATGAGTTTGAGCAAGCTCCAGGAGTTGGTGATGGACAGGGAAGCCAGGTGTGCTACAGTCCATGGGGTTTCAAAGAGTCGGACATGACTGAGTGACTGAACTGAACAGACTGACAAAGAGATCTTTAATACAAATGCTCCAGATTCTTCTCTTTAGAAACAGGGATACTGAAGCACAGAGAGATGAAGTGACACATACAAGGCCACATGGACTTACTCCATTTGAACACAGGGGTGTTAGGTAACATTTTGACCAAGGTAGCCTTGCCCAAGCCTGAAACGCAACATATTGTGAAGTGGCGCCAATTGCCTGGCCTGATGGAAAGTCTTACAAAAGGTGGAGATTTCCTGAGCCGTGATTCCACATTAGAGAAGCTGGTATTATTAAAAATATTATAATACTTATAGGCAAAGAACTCTTGGCCCATGACGGCATTTGCTATTGTGTCCGAGAATTCTATTCTGAATGTAAAAAACAAAGTCATACAACTAGGACACAAAGGCTAGTGAAGCAAGCCAAGAATAACTGTTTCAGAAATATGGTTGGAAAACATAGGAGACTATTTAACAAAGGTTGGGGTGTGATTCAGTTCAACGATTTCTCTTAGCAATCACTATAATCTCTCATGGAATGATCCAGAAAACAACGTATTTAATGTTTCGTGCCCCAAACAAAAAGACACCCCCCACAATCCAGAGTCCCTTGACTGTGCTGAGCAAAGTACAGGGAAACCAGTTCTCATTTCTCTAAGATAAAAATGCCATCATCAGAACTTCTCTGTGGTCCAGTGGCTAAGACTCTTCGCTCCCAGTGCAGCAGGCCTGGGTTCAATCCCTGCTCAGGGCACTAGATCCCACATGCCTTAACTGAAAAGGAAAAAAATAATGCCACCATTGAGAGCTTAAAGAACATGCAGGGTAATTTCTCAGGAAACAGGTAGAATGTAAGAAACAGGTTGAAGGTCCCCAGCCCAGTGGCCGCCAAGACAGAGCTCAGAACCTGAGACTAGCTGGCTCCTTGAGTGTCCCTGCTTAATTCTCTTTCCACTGACCTTGGGCAGAAATGAGGTCCTCTGGGCTGTGAAGACACTGGCACCACATTGGGCCCATCTCAGAGGCTCTGCTGAGCGGGGAAGTCCCTCCCAGTTACTGAGCAAGGGCTGTGGGGCTGACCTCTCTGGAGACATGGCAGATGGTTCCTAGGTGTTAAAACTGCTCTTAGCACAAGGAAATCAGTCTCCTTCACTGCTTCCTCAGTGGAGTAAACCAGTGGGCCTGATTTGGCCTTGAATTAATACTGATTTTGTTTCCTTCAAGAAGATAGGCAGTAATATCCTTCATCCAAAAAATGAAACTCATTTTTTTTTAACAATTTACTGACCAGAGACATATTAATGCATCTTTTGTTACCCACATCGATGGCCACAGGCATTAGTTTCTGCAAAAATCCCCTGGTCAATAATGTATTAAAATGAGAGTGAAAGAAAGTGTTAGCTGCTCAGTCCTGTCTGACTCTTTGTGACCCCATGGATGGTAGCCTGCCAGGTCCCTCTGTCCATGGGATTCTCCAGGAAAGAATATGGGAGTGGGTTGCCATTCCCTTCTCCAGGGGACATTCCCCACCCAGGGATGGAACCCAGTTCTCCTGTATTGCAGGCAGGTTCTTTACTGTCTGAGCTACCAGGGAAGCCCTTCAGTTCAGTTCAGTTCAGCTCAGTCTCTCAGTCGTGTCTGACTCTTTGCGACCCCATGAATCGCAGCACGCCAGGCCTCCCTGTCCATCACCAACTCCTGGAGTTCACTTAAACTCACATCCATCGAGTCGGTGATGCCATCCAGCCATCTCATCCTTTGTTGTCCCCTTCTCCTCCTGCCCCCAATCCCTCCCAGCATCAGAGTCTTTTCCAAGGAGTCAACTCTTCGCATGAGGTGGCCAAAGTACTGGAGTTTCAGCTTTAGCACCATTCCTTCCAAAGAACACCCAGGACTGATCTCCTTTAGAATGGAATAGACTTTCCAATTCCTAAGGACTCCATGTTTGAAGTACACTGCCAATCCCCTCGCATCTTTGTGCCCTGAATATGTAAGTATCCCTTTAAGTGTTCTCACCCTCCTTCTCCAGACTAAATGAGCCCGTGTCTTTCCCTTTGCAGAGAAAGGTGAACTCTTCGTACCTTCTCCCAGTCACTTTGATGTCGTCTACCTGAACCCAGACAGGCAGGCTGTGGTTCCTTGCCGAGTGACCGTCCTGTCGGCTAAGGTCACCCTCCACAGGGAGTTCCCGGCCAAGGAGATCCCGGCCAACGGAACCGACATCGTTTACGACCTGAAGAGAGGCTTTGTGTATCTGCAGCCGCACTCCGGCCACCAGGGGGTGGTCTACTGCAAGGCGGAGGCGGGGGGCAAGTCTCAGATCTCCGTCAAGTACCAGCTGCTCTACGCAGAGGGTAAGCCCTTCCGGGGCGAGACGCGAGCCCCTTCCGGCTGGTCAGTGTGGGGTACGGCTGTCCCCAGTGATGGCGGGAGAGTAGGAGGCACAGATGGCTGTTCTTAAATGCTCCTCTCCGGCACTCTCATTTCTAGAATGTTCTACTTTCTTGCCTATGATTCCCCCACCCCCAACTCCCTTTTCTTCAGCTCCTTCCGGCGTGCTCTCTGGTTCAGGCTCCATGTGCGTGATCAGCATCAGGCTCACATCCCCACGGCATCCTCCCGCGCTCTCCATCCTGGCTGCCGGCGCCAGAGGCGCAGGGTGGGGGGCGCCTCCCCCGACCTCCAGGAGAGAAGGCTCCCTGGCCAGCCCTGCCAGGGAGGAGAGGAGGGACTCTCTCCTGTTTTTGCTCGGAGCACTCTGAAATGCGCCCGGTTGATGGTCCTCGTGTGAGGCAGAGTGCTCTGCAGCCGTGTTCCTGCCCAGGCATCTCTGTGATGGGGTGGGTGGCCCCAGAGCTGACTGCTCTCTGAGATGGGAATTTGGGCTCCTTCATGACTCTGGGTCTCAGCCCTGAGCTTATTCATGAGGCCACAGCTTCCAACACTGTTGTCAAATAACTCTCTCAAGCCTCCTTTCGCCACCCTCCGCTGCAGCCATCTCTCTCCTCCATCACAACCAGACTCCCTGAAAGAACCCTCCCAGGGCCCCATCGGGGTGCTCCCACCCGGCTCCTGAGTCCTCCCCTAGCTCCGCCAAAGCAGCCTTGGCTGAAGGGCCTCCCAAGCCATTAAGTTCAGCAGACAACTTTCTGTCTTCATCCTTCTAGATTTTACTTCGCCTGCATAAACGCCCCCTCTTCTCTGGTCCCATTTCCCCCTGCTTCTTAAGCCACAGCGTTCTCATTATCTTTGCCAGCTCTTTGCCTCTTGCAAGTTTTTTCTTTTTTTTCAATTTTTGTTGGAGTCTAGTTGATTTACAGTGCTGTCTAGTTTCAGGTGTACAGCAAAGTGGATCAGTTACAGGTATACGTATCTCTAGTCTTTTCTAGATAGATTCTTTTCCCATATAGGGCATTACAGAGTATTGAGTAGAGTTCCCTGTAGGGAAGCTATACAGTAGGTCCTTATTAGTTATCTATTTTATATATAGTAGTGTGTATATGTCAATTCCAATCTCCCAGTTTATCCCTCCCCTGCCTTTTTCCCCCTAGTAACCATAGATTATTTTTTTTAACATCTGTGACTCTTATTTCTGTTTTGTAAATAACTTCACTTGTAACATTTTTCTAGAGTCCACATATAAGTGATATCATATGATATTTGTCTTTCTCTGTCTGACTTTACTCGGTATGACAATGTGTAAGCCCATCCATTTCGCTGCAAATGGCATTATTCTTTTTTACTGCTGAGTAATATTCCATTGTATATATATATGTTCCACATCTTCTTTATCCATTCCTCTGTCAATGACACTTAGGTTGCTTTCATATCTTGACTATTGTAAATAGTGCTGCAATGAATAACTGGGTACGTTTATCTTTTTGAATTATGGTTTTCTCTGGATATGTGCCCAGAAGTAGGATTGCTGTATCATTTGGTAGTTCTATACTTAGTTTTTTAAAGAAATATCCCTACTGTTCTCCATAATGGTTGTAACAGTTTACATTCCCATCAGCAGGATAGGAGGGTTCCTTCTCCACAGCCTCTCCAGCATTTCTTGTTTGTAGATTTTTTGATGATGGCCATTCTGACTGGTGTGAAGTGATACCTCATTGTACTTTCGGTGTGAAGTGATACCTCATTGTACTTTTGATTTGGGTTTCTCTAGTAAACAGTGATGTTGGACATCTTTTCATGTGCTTTTTGGCCGTCTATATGTCTTCTTGGAGACATGCTTATTCAGATCTTCTTCCCATTTTTTATTGGGTTCTGTGTTATTTTAATAAGGTGTTGCATGAGCAGATTGTATGTTTTGGAGATTAATCCTTTGTCAATCACTTTGCAAATACTTTGTCCCATTTTGTGGTTTTTTTTTTTTTTCATTGTGTTTGTGGCTTCCTTTGCTAAAGTTTTAAGGTTTAATTAGGCCCTATTTATTTATATTTGTTTTTATTTTTGTTACTCTAGGAGGTGGATCAAAAAAGATCTTGCTGTAATTTATGTCAGAGAGTGTTCTGCCTGTGTTTTCCTCTAAGAGTTTTATAGTATCCAGACTTACATTTATGTCTTTAATGCATTTTGAGTTTATTTTTGTGTATGATGTTAGGAGGTGTTCTAATTTCATTATTTTACATGTAGCAACCCAGTTTTCCCTCACTACTTATTGAAGAGACAGTCTCTTCTCCATTGTATAGTCTTGCCTCCTTTGTCATGGATCAGGTGACCATAGGTGCTTGGGTTTATCTCTGGACTTTCTGTCCTATTCCATTGATCTATATTTCTGTTTTTGTGTCAGAATCATATTATTTTGATTACTGTGACTTTGTAAGTAAAGTCTGAAGTGTCAGGGAGGCTGATTCTTCCAGTTCCATTTTCCCTCCTCAAAATTGCTTTGGCTATTCAGGGTCTTTTGTGTTTCCATACAAATTTTAAAGTTTTTGTTCTAATTTTATGAAAAATGCCTTTGTTAATTTGATAGAAATTGCATTTATATCCATAGATTGCTTTGGATAGTACAGTCATTTTGACAATGACATGGTATATCTCTCCTTCTGTATGTGTCATTTTTTATTTCTTTCATCAGCATCTTATGGGGCTTCCCTGATGGCTCAGATGGTAAAGAATCTGCCTGCAATGCAGGAGACTTGGGTTCAATCCCTGGGTCAGGAAGATCCCCTGGAGAAGGCCATGGCAGCTCACTCCAGTATTCTTGCCTGGAGAATCCCAAGTTCAGAAGAGCCTGGCGGGCTACAGTCCATAGGCTCACAAAGAATTGGACATGACTGAGCTACTAACACTTTCACTTTCACACTTTTCAGCATCTTATAGTTTTCTGAATACAGGTCTTTTGCCTCCTTAGGTAAGTTTATTCCTAGGTATTTTATTCTTTTTGATGTGATGGTAAATGGGATTGTTTCCTTAATTTCTCTTTCTGATCTCTCATTGTTAGTATATGGGAAAGCAACAGATTTCTGTGTATTTTTATAATTCTACAAATTTACCAAACTCATTGATGGGCTCTAGTAGTTTTCTGGTAGTATCTTTAGGGTCTTGTTGTTTAGTATCTTGTCATCAGCAAACAGTGATAGTTTTACTTCCTCTTCCTTTCAGTTTAGATTTGTTTCATTTCTTTTTCTTCTCTGCTGTGGCTAGGACTTCCAAATCTATGCTGAATAGTGGTGAGAGTAAACACCCTTGCCTTGTTCCTGACCTTATTGGAAATGCTTTCAGTTTCTCACCACTGAGAATGATGTTAGTTGTGGGTTTGTCATATATGGCCTTTATTATGTTGAGGTAATATAATAATTACCTGTGCCCACTTTCTGGACAGTTTTTTTTTTTTTTTATCATAAATGGGCATTGAATTTTGTCAAAAGCTTTTTCTGCATCTATTGAGATGATCATATGGTTTTTAGTTAGTTTGTTAATATGATGTATCACATTAATTTGCATTCATTGAGGAATCCTTGAATCCCTGGGATAAATCCCACTTGATCATAGTGTATGATCCTTTTAATGTGTTGTTGGATTTGGCTTGCATGTATTTTGTTGAGGATTTGTATGTCTATGTTCACCAGTAATACCAGCCTCTATTTTTCCTCTTTTGTAATATCTTTGTCTAGTTTTGGTACCAGGGTGATGGTGGCCTCATAGAATGAGCTGCCTCTGCTAGCTTTTAAATGTTGTAGTTCCCCCCAGGCACTTTCCTGGTCTGTCTTCCTGCTCCTTCTGGGTGGTCTCGGCCATAGACACACGCTGCTGCATATTTGTGTACCAGTCACTCCCAGGGGAATGGATGTGGCCTGGATCGCCAGCTTTGTGTACCCAACTGTCTCTCTAACATCTGCACTGAGCTGCCTCACAGACCCTTTCCTGAGCTCCGGGCCTTCCTCCCAGGCCTGGTTCTTCAGTTGACCTCATTCCAGTGATGGCGCTGCAGTTCCGGGGTACGGGAACCCGAAACACTCCCAGCTCCTCCCAGTCGTTTTGACTCATTCCATCAAAGCCCTTGCATTCTGCTGTCCATCCTATTGCAAAAAGAGTTCAACTGTCATCATTTCTTCCTTGGTCTAACATAAGTACCTTTCCAATTGATCTCTTCCATGCCCATGCTTTCTCCATCTTCCACCCAGTAACTGATTATTGGTTGAATTAAAACCATTCTGTGGGCTAAATGAACCACTGAACTAATGAACCTCTGAACTAATGACCTTTTCCTAGAACCAAAGTCAAAATCTTCCATATGGCTTGAAAGGTCTTGCAGGGCTGGCCTCTGCCCTCCCCAGAGTTCCCCTCTACTCTCCTCGGGGCCTGTCTGCTGGTCCCTCCCTTTTTCCCTGCAGGCCTTCATCCCTAAATAAACCTTTCATGCTTCGCAGACCATCTTGCACTTCCGTGGCACTCTGGGCCTCTCCTTCTGTTCTTCCCACAGCTCAGGTTCTAAACCCACCACACAGTGGCCTGTTGAGGGTGCACCTCCTCTGCTGGAATGGAGGCCCCGGGGCTCGGAGACCATGTCTGGCTGGTTCCCTGCCTTAGCCTCCTCTCCCAGCATGTTCCTGGATCCATGCTGCCCTTGAAATTACTTGAGTGGACTGAGCCTGATGAAGAACGTTGTCTCTGCAATGCCATGAAGGCGAGATCCTGCACGCTCTTCCTGCAAGCATCTCTCCCGTTGGTGGATTCTGACTTGCTCCTCTTCCTCCTGAGGCTGCCGAGCCATACGCCTGTCTGTCTGTCTTCCTCGTCGGTGGTCCTCCCTCCAGACCGCCTTCTCTTCCTTCCCCTTGTTCTGCTCCCAACCCCCTTCTTCTCTCTCCACCTTTTCATTCACACAAGCTCCTCGCAGATCTTCTGGGCTTGTCTCCTTACAAGTGGAATGTCTGGGGGACTCTGGATGTCCACCCCATTTTGGACCACCAAAGTAGACAGAGAAGAGGCATCATAAAACCCCAAGTAGTGGACAGAGCAGGTCGGATTCTATAGTTGGGTAGCTGAAGAAAGGCAGGGATGTCCCATATCTGCCCAGAGAAGAGAACACGTCTGTCAGTTTGTGTCTGCCACCCTTGCCCATGGATGTCATCTCACATTGCTGTCCTCTGCTCACTTCCAGTTCCCAGGGGCCCTCCATCAACGACCATCTCGGCATCCTCGAACAAGGTGAAGGGCGGGGATGATCTGAGTGTCCTTTGCACAGTCCTGGGGGAGCCAGATGTGGAGGTGGAATTCAGGTGGACCTACCCAGGGCAGAAGGTAAGCATGGCCCGGCCTCAGCCAGCTGCTGTAGTTTTTAGTTCCTTGTTCACCCTCAGTTAGTGATGAGGACCGTCAATTAAGATGTGAGAAATGCGTGGAGCCCTGGTAGGGCCAGAACTTGCTGGTTTGCTGCTAAAATGTTTCAATTATGTTTATATTGGGTTGCCCAAAAAGTTCATTCAGGTTTTTCCCTGTTACAGAAAAACCCAAAGGAACTTTTTGGCCAAGCCAATAAATGGCTTTTTTATTTGAAAGAACAGGAAAAAGTGACTGAGTTCCATTAGGTAATTTAGTCAATATACCCTCTTTTCTTCATGAACCCGAAGGAAGGGGACAGGGGCATGAACAGGAAAGGAAGGGCCCTCCTTTCTTCAATCCCAACCTCAATTTGCAGTCTTAACTTTGGGTTAGTTGGAGGCCAATCTACCTTCCTTCTGGAGTCCTTTAGCCTTTTCCATGTAAAAGTTGGTCCCCGGGGCAAAGAACTCTGAGCAGACACCCACCAAGTTGGCATGTAAACCCAGGCCTTGGAAAAGGTGCCGTGAGGCCGAGATTATCTTAAAATAGACTTGCCATAAACCCAGCTCCAGCACATGCAGCCGTGGGCCTGTTCTGGTCACTAAAATAGACAGCCTTGCTACCAATATGGAACAATCCCCTTGATGCCAGAAGAGATCTGGATCTGGCATCCTAAGATGTACTTGGCAGCCAGTATGCTTCTGGTCGAAGGGCTGCAATTGGTGGAAAATAACTCTCCCTGGAGGATGGTGCTTTTTCAGTGCCAGGTACTTGTTTCTAAAGTGTTGTCCCATTTCGAAAACATGAATAGCTTGCATGAGAGGTTTTTTGGTTTCTTTACATTGCTAATTATTAGCAGAAAGGGTACGTTGCTAATTATTAGCAGAAAGGGTATTAATTCAGTAGCACTCTAAATATTACGATTATGTTAAACTAATTCAGAAGATACTACTTATCACTGAAGTTGGAGGAAGCATCTCAGAAGTGACCATCTCACTTTCTAGAAATAGGGAGTGAAGTCACCTCGGCTATAATATTATCCATCCCGGGCACAGCTTTCCGCCCACTGCAGTCCTAGGGCACATTTGACTAATCATGTCTCCCTCCCCCAAATCTGAACAGTTGAGAGCTTATATTCATTTACAAGGTGAGTGCTTCGGGCTTCTAAGTTCTGTGAATAAGAACCTCTGCACCAATGGGTGAACGTGAGCAGTGTCAACAGCAGAGCAGTGGAAAAATTTATCTGTATCTTTATGCCTAATACCAGCCCCACATTCTTGAAGTTCCAAAAGTAAAATTTATATTAAGTAGAAACTTGAAGAGAAAGGGCAGGAAGAGAGAGCCAAACGGCATAATGAAATTCAAGACCCTGCTTGAAAAAAAAATGCAGCCTAAACTGACTAGACAGTGTCAGAGCTCCCGTGAGCTGTGCATACCAAATAGTCCTGTAGGAGCATGTGTTTTGCGCTTTGAAAGGGATACTCAGCCGTGTCAGAGGAATGGGAGCTGTTGAGAGCAGCGTGTGGTTTGTGCTCCAGTCCCAGTGGGTGTTGTTCAACAGGATGAAAGGCCCGTGACGATTCAGGACTCCTGGCGGCTGATCCACAGAGGACTTGGGCATACCACAAGGATCTCCCAGAGTGTCCTGAGCATTGAAGACTTTGAGACCATTGACGCAGGTTATTACATTTGCACTGCTCAGAATCTCCAAGGACAGACCACAGTAGCCACCACTGTGGAGTCTTCCTGACTTGGAAGATGAAGTATAAATGAACTGATGGAAAGCCCACTGGGGTGCACAGCCAGCTCCGGGGTTCTTTGTCTTTGCCAGGGCCAAACCCCAGGCCCTGCCTTGTGAGTCAGACCCAGACCTCCAAACTAAAAGGAAGTCATTGGTCTAATTTTAGAAGTGTTAACTCTCCTAGCAGAAAGCATGTATTCTGACTGCTGACCTACGTATATGCATTTCTAGTGTTTCTACTCAGAAGGCATATATGTAAACAACTTTATATAATCATTTTATATTAAAGGAGCAAGTTTTTGTAAAAAGTGAAAAAAAAAAAAAAAGGGCTAAGTGCTCGTTGTTTTTAGTCGGTTTGAAGTACATCCAGAAGCACTCATTGGCAGCAATGTTTGAGTTAATACCTAATATTCCCTTTGGTATCATAACCACACTATGAGAGTCTAAAAATGTAGTGATTTTATATATATAGTTCAACTATACATGAACTATTGTATGATATAAAGTATCAAAAAATATTAAACTTTTTTTTTAAACTGCTGCACTCAGAATGACTAGTTCTAGATTAGACATTTAGTAAGAACAGCATTTTTTTTGTTTGTTTTAAAGATTGTTTATATAGGTTGTACTGGGTCTTCATTGCTGCACGTGGGCCTTCTCTAGTTGTGGGGAGCAGGGGCTGTTGTTCATTGCACTGCACTGACTTCTCGTTGCGCTGGTTTCCCTCTCTCACTGCAGAGCACAGGCTCTGGGCACGTGGGCTTCAGTAGTTGCAGCTCACAGGCTCTAGAGCCCTGGCTCAGCAGTTGTGGTGCACAGGCTTAGCTGCTCTGCGGCACGTGGGATCTTCCCCAAACAGGTATCCAAACAGTGTCCCTTGCATTGCAAGGTGGATTCTTAACTACTGGACCATCAAGGAAGCCCAGCATGTGTTTTTAAATCCTTAACGTTCAATATAAAATAGATGCACAGGTTAAGGAAGATTCCACTTTGTTTAGGCTTATTTTTACCATCTTCAAAATATGTAGACTGTAGCTGTTCCAATTTTCTTATACAGCAGAAATTATTATTAAAACCAGTAAAAGTTGATTATGTCTCAAATACCCATAGCTTTGAATTTAGAAAATCTTGAGGTCTAGCTCTGGGAGCTAAATTTCAGCTCATGTCCAATTTTGTGGTTGCCATGGAAATTCCTAGGAAATAGGTTAAGAGGAGACAATTCCTATGGTTCAAACTAGATAACACTTTGGAGAGTGAACTATGTCAGAGGATGCAACCCTTATATTGAATATTCCAGCATTATTTATTTAAGTAAAATATTTTCCATCACTCCAAACTGAGCACAACTATGGTTGTTTCCACACTCCTATTTTTATGATGTGCCAACATTTTGCATCCTAAGTGGTAACATTGTTTTCAAGATAATGTTAAAGTTCTGTTTTGCTTCCTCTCTCATCATCTCCCATTCTCTGAAGATGTTTTGTGTTAACTGTGTCAGAATGATTACTCCAGAACCTAAATGGCATGGAGGACGCAGGGAACAGCGCAACATTTACCACGTGCGGGGAATGGATGGCAAACCCCACTTTGGCTAATGATGCTGAGGACAGCTGGAAAGTGAGCAGAGAGAGATTCCAGGAGGTGGCAGTGAACCTACGTTCCCATTTATCAGAAATGAACATGAAAGGTTACATACATAGTCAAGCATCAGAGATAAAAGACTTTAGACACAATCACTAGTAAAACAAAACAAACAGTGCAGCATGAATATCAGTCCACTTGGTCAGTTCAGTTGCTCAGTTGTGTCTGACTCTTTGCGACCCCATGGACTGCAGCACGCTAGGCTTCCCTGCCTATCTCTTGCTCAGACTCATGTCCATAGAGTCGGTAATGCCATCTCACCATCTCATCCTCTGTCATCCCCTTCTCCTCCTGCCTTCAATCTTTCCCAGCATCAGGGTCTTTTCACATGAGTCAGTTCTTTGGCTCAGGTGGCCAAAGTATTGGAGCTTCAGCACCTGAATATTCCAATGAATATTCAGGACTGATTTCCTTTAGGATTGACTGGTTGGATCTCCTTGCACTCCAGGGGGCTTTCAAGAGTCTTCTCCAACACCACAGTTCAAAAGCATCAATTCTTTGGCACTCAGCTTTCTTTATGGTACAACTCTCACATCCATATATCTACTACTGGAAAAACCATAGCTTTGACTAGACTGACCTTTGTAGGCAAAGTAATGGCTCTGCTTTTTAATATGCTGTCTAGGTTGGTCATAGCTTTCCTTCCAAGGAGCAAGCATCTTTTAATTTCATGGTTGCAGTCACCATGTGAAGTGATTTTGGAGCTCCCCAAAATAAAGTCACTGTTTCCATTGTTTCCCCATCTATTTGCCATGAAGTAAGGGGCCAGATGCCATGATTTTTTTGAATGTTGAGGTTTAAGCCAACTTTTTCACTCTCTTTCATGTTCATCAAGAGGCTTAGTTCTTTGCTTTCTGCCGTAAGGGTGGTGTCATCTGCATATCTGAGGTTATTGATATTTCTCCTGGCAATCTTGATTCCAGCTTGTGCTTCATCCAGCCTGGCATTTCACATGATATACTCTGCATAGAAGTTAAATAAGCAGGGTGACAATATACAGCCTTGACATACTTCTTTCTCAATTTGGAACCAGTCTGTTGTTCTATGTCCACTTCTAACTGTTGCTTCTTGACCTGCATATAGATTTCTTAGGAGGCAGGTAAGGTAGTCAGGTACTCCCATCTCTTTAAGAATTTTCCATAGTTTGTTGTGATCCACACAGTTGAAGGCTTTAGTGTAGTCAATGAAGCATTAGATGTTTTTCTGGAACCCTCTTGCTTTTTCGATGATCTAACAGTTGTTGGCAATTTGATCTCTGATTCCTCTGCTTTTTCTAAATCCAGCTTGGACATCTGGAAGTTCATGGTTCACGTACTGTTGAAGCCTGGCTTGGAGAAATCTGAGCACTGCTTTGTAGTGTATGTGTAAGTGACAATTCAAAGATCCACCTCTAGTGGCCTGAACCTGTTCTTACTATAGGGGTTATTTGTAAAGGCATTGAATGTCAGCTGTGCTGATTGGTAAATACTGACAGCACAAGCTTGACACATGCAGGGAGAGAGAAAAAAGCCACAGTTTTTCCTTCTACTTCCCCCAACGTATTAGAACTGGGGGAGGTAATAAGTGATGTTTTGAAGAGAGACTGAAAAGCAACTTGGAGAAGAGCTGGACAAGCCACATTTTCCTCTCACTGGCTGGCCATTCTGCTGTCTTCCCCAGGACAGGAGATTCCTCAAAGGTAAGTGAAAATTTAGCATTATCTCCCCAGCCTGCACTATTAGCAAGGTGCTTCTAGTCATCCATAAGTACCGAATCCTGTCTTTCCCAGTTCTGTCAGCTATTGACCCTGTTTTGTTTTTCAATCTCTCTAGGATGTCCCCAAATTTGTACTTTGGAACCAGGCCCTGGTTTATTTGGAAAAGTGGTCAGCACCTTGAAGATGAGCTGGCTTTGGCAAAGCATACTTTGTCCCAGAGAAAAGTAGGAAGGAGGTGGAAGGTTTGCTTTTGTGGCTCTGGATGGGGGAGGGAGGAGATGGGGATGGAAGAGAAGAAGCCAGTTGAAATCACTGAGAATAGCTCAGATCAAGCTAAATATAAGGCAGAGAGCAATCCATGGGTACTGCTCTTTCTCTATCCAGATTTTTTCTTTTCAAGCAAAATTCAGTTCAGTTCAGTTGCTCAGTCGTGTCCGACTCCTTAGGGTTCTGCATTTGCTCATAGCCTGAGAAAATGGATTGTAGTATTTCACGTTCACATGGGTAAGTTAAAAAAAAAATTAGCTAGTTTCGACTGACACAGCTGAACACTGAAAAGCTGCCAACAAGTTACTCAAAGGGATGCAGAGAAGGTACAGACCCGGGCAAGTCAGAGCTGTTGCTGTGGCCCCCTCTTCCCCACCAGGGCAGAGGGCCGAGCTGGCCGGTAGTAAAGAATCCTAACTCCAGCAACTATTGCTCTTCCTTCTATGGCTTCTGCAGAGATGTCTACACTGACGACTGCTTGACGAACACGTCTCCAGAGGTGCTCAGCTCAACACACACCAAGGGAAGCAGTGTCCAACACACGACACTCGGGTCCATCTGCTCCATCCACACAGCCCCAGTCAGACCAAAAGAAAAATCACGAGAAGGTGTCTGGTGAAGGTTATATAAATTACAAAGGTTATATAAGGTTACAAAGGTTATATAAATCTTTATCTTAACAGGCCCCTGAGAGTTTTCCCCTTTACCCATAGGTGAAAAAGGCAATGACCAAGGTTTTTCCCGCTCTGTAAGTGCTTTGTGCGACAGTGTCCGTGTAGATCCGTTCCCATAGCATCTTTGGACCGGGTCGGACACCTTCCTCTGGAGTCCGGCCTCACGTGGGAGGAGCCGGTTCGGGCCATGGCTTCCCACTTCTAGGGCGGGTGGTGCGCAGTTGCGGGCGGGGTCAGTCCTGCAGAGATGCTGTCTGTCTCTCTCTGGCTCCCAGGAAGGTCTTCTGGGTAAGAGACACTGGGGCTGGGGAAGGAGCCGGAGTTCCGAGGCGACTGAAAGGGGGCAGCGGGGGACGTGGGGGACCTCTTGGGGCTGCACAGGTTCCCATTGTGGAGCTTCCAGAGCAGCTCCTCGTTCTCCATGGAGAGGCGCTTGTTGACCTTGGACTCCTTCTCCAGTGATTCCTGCAGGACCGCTTGCTCCGTGGAAAGTTGCCTGGCAGACAGAAAGGAGCCAGAAATCATGTGAGTCTTTTTTTTTTTTTTAAGAAGCTGAAACAAAATTCTTACTGGTTTAAATTTGAGAGCCCCCAGATGATCTCTGGAATGAAAGCAATTGCTGTACACAGGCTGGGCTGGCAGAGGAACAGGGAAGTGTGAGCTGGAGCCAAAGGAAAAGCTATACGTTGAGGCAGTTTCATAGTAGACCTAATAACGCACCCACAGGCAGGCTGTGTGTCTCAGGACCCTCATAGGTGGTGGGGGCCCGGGCGGGGGCTGTTTCCTGCTTGGGGTTTGTTTGCTATTGTGATGATCCTTCTCTGAGGGCATTCTCCACTTCCATCATCCAGGTTTCCCTGGGAAGGGAAGGCATGCCCGCTGAGGACTCAGCCTTTGGTCCAGGCCCCTTGGGTAAGTGAAGGCGCCATGGGCTGCAGTCATTTCCCAGGCAGAAATCAGAACCTCTTTAACCACTCGCTTCAGTCCAGGAGGGACAGAAGTGGACCGTGCTAAGAAAGTAACACTCAGTGTTCATGTCTGAGGCAGGAAGGAGCTCAGGGCAAACAGGACAGTGGCGTTGTTACCTTGAAATTGCCATGTGCTTGTCCATCCGAGCTTTTAGTTCTTCATTCTCCTGCTGGAATCGCTTCAGTTTATCTACCAGCGCTGTGTTATTGTCCACCTTGGCATAAACGAGAGTGTCAACATTCATACATTAAAAATTACATAAGGCCCCTGATTCCGTGAGGTACCTTCCTGACACCAGTGTAGACTACAGAGATTTAATTTAGGAAAGTTTTTTTTTTTTTTATTCTTTTCAAGGTTAACAGTATTTTTATTTTATTTAAAAAATTTATTATTGGAGTATAATTGCTTTACGATGTTGTATTAGTGTCTTGCTATACAACGAAGCCAATCAGCTGTATGTATACAGATATCCCCTCCCCCTGGATCTCCTATCCCACTCCTCTAGGTCATCGCAGAGCACTGAGCTGAGCTCCCTGCTTCCCATTAGCTGTTTTACACACGGTAACATATATAGGTCAATGGCTACTCTTAATTCAGCAAAGCTGAATCATGTGTTGAACGTCTCTACACTGATGCACTGCAAAAGCGAATCTACTGCAGCAAAACAGAGCACACGGATATTACTTTTCAAACGTATGCCAGGGCATGTGAAAACACACCCCCCCCCAGGGGTTACTGATTTGTTCAAGGTCACGCTGTTTTAGAATTCCCAAGAACTGGTGCCCTGCCCTTGGAGGCTGTGCCTCTTTCAGTTTCACGGTGAAACTGTTGGCCAGGCAGCCAACATTTATCAAAGACCCTACAGATTCTTATGGTCAATTTGGGGGGAAAAAAAAGAAAAAAATCCCACATTCGATGAAAACTCAGTTCGTGGCAGTGTTTAACACGCCCTTAATCATGGTTTCCTGGTGACTTGTCAGCATGTCCCTCTGAGTGGCCACAGGGTGCAATCCACAGAGCTCTGTGGAGCCTCAAAACAAAGAAGTGCATGACAAAAGGCACCCCTCCTTAGCTGAACTAAAGACATGTTTATTTTCCTTGAAAGTTTAGCCTGGGAAGGACAACAGGCAAGCAAACTGATCTGCGAGATTAAAGGAGAAAAGCCCAGAAGACACTGAATCAGCTAATGATGAAGAGCTGAATACACTCTCCTGCTCACTTTCCGAAGGTAAGACTTCATTACCCTCTTGGAGGAGACATCACAGCTCCGTCCAGCTTCGTGCTAAGTCCTTGTCACTGCTGCCTGTGACGAAGCTACTCTCATTTCAACTCTGCAGTGCTGGTGTTTTTTGTTTTTTTTTTTTTAATTGGAGTATAATTGCTTTACAGTGTTGTTCACTTCTGCTGTACAACAATGTGAAGCAGCTATCTGTACGTATATCCCCTTCCTCTTGAGCCTTCCTCAGATTTCCAGCTCTCTGGGTCATCGCTGGGCACCGAGCTGAGCTCCCTATGCTATGCAGCTTTCCCGTGAGCAATCTGTTTCACACACAGTAGCGTGTGTATGTCAGTGTATGTCAGTGTACCCTCTCAGTGCATCCTCCCCTCCCCTCCTGGGCCCACAGGTCGATTCTCTACGTCTGTGTCTCTATTCCTGCCCTGCACGTAAGTTTGTTACCATTTTTTTAGATTCTACATATATGCATTAATACACCATCTTTCTTTTTCTCTTTTTGACCTACTTCACTCTGTGTGACAGACTCTAGGTCCATTCCCATCTCTACAAATGACCCAATTTCATTCCTTTGTATGGCAGAGGTACTATTCCATTGTATGTACGTACCACATCTTCTTTATCCATTCATCTGTTGATGGATATTTAGGTTGCTGTTGTAAATAGTCTTTTTGCATTGTGGTTTTTCTCAGGGCATATGCCCAGGAGTGGGATTGCTAGGTCATAAAAAACTGAAACTGCAGTTTCAGTTTTTTAAGGAACCTCCATACTGTTCTCCATAGTGACTGTACCAATTTACATTCCCACCACCACCATCTTATTATCCAGAAAAAACTTAGGACAAGCCAACCAGGTGAAATATCCCCCAAATGTGACTAACATGTAAAATAGAGGGAGCCTTGGAATTTCCAGGAAGTATAAAGGAATACAAGATAAAAACACAAGGTGGGAAAATCTGAGATTAAATACTGGGTAGTGATTGGCCTTAAAATAGTATCTCTTCAATTCCTCATTTTACTGGAGAGGAAACTAGCCCTGGGAACCAGTTCTCAGAGCTAATGATCAGCAGGGATAGTTTTTTGTTTTTTTTTTTTTAATGGAGAAAGCCTCTTTGCTTTCTACGTGTCTTATTTTTGACAAAGGCATGGAGGTTACAAATAAACAAGGTAACGGGGCTTATCTGTCATCATATCAACCCCTCCTTCTGCATATACACCATGCCAAGCTGACCACGGCAAGGGACAGAAATACTTGTGGATCAACGAAAATGAAGACGGACGAGTAATTTACAGCGGAGTCTGATCTTACTGCACATGAGGGCTTGAAAAGTTTTGATGTGTGAGTGGCAGCATATGGGACAACGAGCTATTAACAGGATTATCTGAGTCAGTGCTGGCGGCCACGTGGGCAGGCACGGGACCTGATAGATCAGGGAGGTCTGTCCGTCTGGCAGAAGCTGGTATATACCAGGTTGGGGCCATTAGAGACCATGAGCTCTTTCCTTCCTTTACAAAAGCAAACTTTCCTGGTAATTCAGAGCATCCATGTATCCACATGGGGGTTAGCTCTTACCTCCCTTGAAAGGTAATAGTCTCTAGAAGAAAACCAAACAGCAAAAACAAACAAACAAAACAATGAGTAACGAGCGCCTTCCATGCTCCCTCTTGTCCAGGGCTGGTTTGGGTTTGACTGAGGCACCTACTCAACACTGAGTCACCTACAGTTAGGGGGAGAAGGGACAACCTCCCATGAAGCCCTGGATGGACTCCCCACACGCTGACGTCAGTTGTCTGTCCTGGTGGGCACAAACTAAACTTTATTCCTGTTTTTCATAGCACTGCCTACTTGTCCAACCAGGTTAACTGTATAAACGTGCAGTTCTTTTATCACAGTGTAATTCCCATGAAGCAAGATGAAGAATTGAGATATTTAGCAAGATTGAATTGCTCTGAGGGGATTAAGGACACAACTGATTTGAGCATAAGAAAGCCCTTGAGCTGCTGCTGCTGCTGCTAAGTCACTTCAGTCGTGTCTGACTCTGTGCGACCCCATAGACGGCAGCCCACCAGGCTCCCCCTTCCCTGGGATTCTCCAGGCAAGAACACTGGAGCGGGTTGCCATTTCCTTCTCCAATGCATGAAAGTGAAAACTGAAAGTGAAGTTGCTCAGTTGTGTCCGACTCTTAGCAACCCCATGGACTGCAGCTTACCAGGCTCCTCTGCCCATGGGATTTTCAAGGCAAGAGCACTGGAGTGGGGTGCCATTGCCTTCTCCGGCCCTTGAGCTGGTGGTATATTAAATAACCACTTTTACATTATTTAAACATTGTTTTTATGCAGGTGGCTATCCCCAGGCCATGGATATGAATGACCTTTGTTGTTATTTTTCTAAACACTGACTGCTCCTTTTTTGCATGTTCCTTGGGATGGGGGGAGCGGGGGGCGGGGAACAAAAAACTGTTGCAGAAGGCAGCAATGAATAAGCCTTAAGCTAACATAGAAAAGAAAATGTAATCTCTTTTACCTTTCCTATGTTTTCAAACATCTCTAGACACGAAGACCACCCCATGGATCTAGCTCAGAGGCCTCAGGTGTTACCACGCTCCGTAAGGCTCTGCATTAAACTTACCAGTTTCTCCATCTTCATTAACTTGACGTCCTGCTGGCGCAGCTTCTCATTCTTGATCTCCAACACAGCTTTCAGGCTTTCTAACTCTTGCTCCAGATACATGATCTGAGGGTTTTTCTGGAAAAGACACAGCAGGATATGGCTCTGACTGATCAATTGAACATGACTGCATGGCTCACGTTCTTCATACAAAGACATCTTTGATTAGATTTAGAAATTAAACAAGTGGCAAGAGACACTGACCTTCTTTCACAGGTTCAAAGAAAGAGCTAAAAAGAAGGGTTAAGATAAGATGGCTTCCATCTCAAAGTCTTTGGTCTTAAAAACGATATGACGCATTCCACATTTGAAAACATTCTCACTCACTCATGAGTAACTTAATATGTTAAAAAAATATTGGTAGCATCAAATATTTTATGGAAGTAAGAGGAAAGCCGTAGCTTACAATACAAAACAGAATTCTGGCTGCAGAGTATGTTTGGAGGGAGAACAGTGAATGATCGTTCGCTGTAACCTAAGTCAGTGGGAAATACGCGGGCAGTGTGTTTATAGGGCTCTCTGGCAAACAACAGAAATGGCAATCACGTCCTGAGTCTTTCGGATGTTTGCCATGGTAGGCATGTGTTGACCTGGCTGTCCTAGGGCAAAATAATGCCCTGTCAGTGAGTGACATCCCAGCACCTACATGGCATAGGATGCATACATTGTGAAAATTCTATCCAAGATAAATCCTATGTAAGGGAAGAACAGACTGTGAGAGAACACCACCATGGTGCATTCCCTGACTCCTTGGCCTTAATTATGGAAATTCAAGTGAACCTTGAATACAAGTTAACCTATGATACAAGTTAACAGCGCACAGTCCTTTGATCAGATGTGAAATGAGGGAATTCCTCAGACAAGCAGTCAGT
This sequence comes from Budorcas taxicolor, assembly GCF_023091745.1. Lineage (NCBI taxonomy): Eukaryota > Metazoa > Chordata > Mammalia > Artiodactyla > Bovidae > Budorcas > Budorcas taxicolor. The sequence continues at coordinate 19,011,761 of NC_068933.1, read as the reverse complement.
GGTGATGGTGTGTCAATCATCAGCACTTTCCTCTGGACAGTAGTTAATGCTCTGGGGCAACCCTTAGGGGGAATCAGGGAAAGTGCCCGTGGGGACCGCTTCACAGAGCTCACTGAGGGACCCCAAAAAAGTTGGGAGGATGCAGAGAAGTAAGGATACAAGTTGGAAGAGAAAGTTAAGTTTACCAGAGAAATTCATGTTTTTCAAAAGTGAGGATTAGCCACACAGTGAAATACTGTTCCGCCAGAAAAAGGAATGAAATGTCTGTACCTGTTACACTGTGCACGAACACTGAAAACAAAAGCGGAGGGAAAGAGGCCAGACACAGAAAGCCACGTGCAGCATGGTTCCATTTCCGTGAAATGTCCAGAGCAGGCACTTCCATAGAGATGGAAAGGAGACTGGTGAGCCGGGAGGGCTGGGGAGTTTGCGTTTGGTTTTATTTTTTTATTGGGGGGGGGGTGTGGGGAAGGATGAGTTAATAGCTGCAGGGTTTCTTTGGCCGGGGGGGGGGGGGGGGGGGGAGGGGAGGGGGGTGATGAAAGTGGAATTAGATCCTGGTGACCAAGGCACAACTTGTGAACTGCTGATCTGCCTTTTTTTTTTTTTTTTAAAGAATGACTGTTGTGGTATATAAAGTATATCCCAATATAGCGAGTTAATTTTTTTTTTAAAGTGAAGTCTTCACATAAAACACTCTGACCCTAATTGAGGCTTCTCCTATCTTCCTGAAGGTATTAGCATAGAAGAAGTGAAGTGACGTCGCTCAGTCGTGCCCGACTCTTTGCGACCCCGTGGACTGTAGTTTATAAGACTCCTCTGTCCATGGAATTTTCCAGGCAAGAGTACTGGAGTGGGTTGCCATTTTCTTCTTCAGGGGATCTTCCTGACCCAGGGATTGAACCCAGGTCTCCCGCATTGTGGGCAGACACTTTACCGTCTGAGCCACCAGGGAAGCCCATTAGCGTAGATGACTAGCAATATATTGGATTTCATCTGTTATGTCAGTTTTTAGAATAAAAAAAAAAACAAAACCCACTAGTAACCAAAGAAGCTACAGTATACAGTTGAAAAAGCATACTGCAGGCTATGAAAAGGACTCCAAACCCATACTATTTCTCTAGCTGCTGAATACTTAATTGACTCTAAGAGACAGTTGAACAGAAGGAAAATTCAATAGTGATGGGAGAGCATACACGACTTACTAAATTTGCTTTCTCTCTTGATATTCTTTTCTGCTCTTCTGATTTCAACTTTTCATTTAAAGCATCATTTTCACTCTTCAGATCACTGATTTGTTTCTGAAACACAGACAATGAAATGAACATGAGTAAACAAGCTGGCACCAGAAACGTGGCAGATGTGCAGAGAAACATACCAAAACCACACAAGCCTCGAGACTGATGACCGGGAGTGTGGGCGTTAGAGACTGAGATTACCTACCTCTAGTGATTCCTGCTTCTCGTAAAGCAGATCCTCGAGGGATTTCTTTTCCATTTCATGGCTTTTCTTGATTTCTGGAAAGAAGTGATTTTTGAGTCAATACCACCCTATGAGATCACTGCATTCGTCTACATTCATTAAAGCACGTGGATAGAAGAGTTGACTATGAGGCATTCTACCTATGTTACTTTACATCTGTATGGTACTTTTGTATAAATTAAGCTACTTGGTCTCAAATTAGCCCGTGAGGTGAGTAGGGCAGCTAATTCCCCTTTCATGGATGAGAACATAGAGGCTCAGAGAGGCCAAAAGACCTCAGGGAACGTAGAGCATGCCTTCAGGTTCCTGGGCTGAGTCTCTGTGCTCTGTTCTAGTTGCTCTTCCTGAAGCAAACAGAAGCCTCAGAGTAAACCCATCTCCAACAGAAAGGAAGAAACCCAGTGTTCACTAACATCTACCCTGGGCCAGTCATTCCACATGTTCTCATCGCTGACCTCACACAACACATCTGTTTTTCTGGTGAGAAGGCCCTGACAAAGCTCGCAGGGCCAGTTCCCACCACACGTCCAGATGTTTCTCTGTAGATACAACAGGTTCAGTGCAAGAGCTTTAGCTACATGGGCACTTATGTTCTGTAAAAAAAAAAATGGCTTCTTATTCTTTTCCTTTTTATTTTCAGTTTTGATAATTTCTTTTTTTTATTTTAATTGGAGACTAATTACTTTATAATATTGTATTGGTTTTGCCATACATTGACATGAATCAGCCACGGGTGTACATGTGTTCCGCAACCTGAACCCCCCTCCCACCTCCCTCCCCATCCCATCCCTCTGGGTCATCCCAGTGCACCAGCCCTGAGCACCCTGTCTCATGCATCGAACCTGGACTGGCGATCTGTTTAACATATGATAAATACATGTTTCAATGCTATTCTCTCAGATATCCCACCCTCGCCTTCTTCCACAGAGTCCAAAAGACTGTTGTATACATTTGTGTCTCTTTCGCTGTCTTGAATGTAGGGTCATCATTACCATCTTTCTAAATTCCATATATATGCGTTAGTATACTGTATTGGTGTTTTTCTTTCTGGCTTACTTCACTCTTTGTATAATAGGCTCCAGTTTCATCCACCTCCCTAGAACTGATTCAAATGTATTCTTTTAATGGCTAAGTAACATTCCATTGTGTATATGTACCACAGCTTTCTTATCCATTCATCTGCTGATGGACATCTAGGTTGCCTCCACGTCCTGGCTATCATAAACAGTGCTGCGATGAACATTGGGGTACACGTGTCTCTTTCAATTCTGGTTTCCTCAGTATGTATTCTTTTCCTTTTACTTTGCCTCTTCTAATAATGATGAAATAAATGATTTTTTTATCCAGCAAGTGCTGTGTACCTTTCCCAACAGTCCTGGTGTACAGAAGTGCCTGGTATGGGCCCTTCACTGTGGGCAGGATGTAAACTCACAGATCCTTCCTAGGATCTGAAGTGGTCAAGCACAGCTACTACCAAAAAGGCCGTAAGGTTCCTTAAAAGTTCACTCTTTCCTAAAAGACTGGCATTTATAAAAACAACAACAACAAAAAAAACTCTTATCTGCCTCCTTAGGGGAAAGGACATGTACCACTCCCAATAAACAATGCAAAAAGAAACCAAGAAACTCTCCAAAACTGAACACCACAGGGCATTCTCTGGAGGGGAAGTTATGAATCATTTCTGTGTGGAAACACACCACGCTGTTCCATGAGCTCTTATTCTATTTTAATAGAGAAAAAGCATTCTTGCCTGAAAGGGAATTTTCATAGGACTTCTTTAGCAATTCTATTTTCTCGGAGTGGCTTGCTTCGATTTTCAACTTAGAGGTTTCGTGGGTAGCATTTAAGTTGTCAAACTGTAACAAAAAACCAAAACAAGTTTACCAATAAAATCAAGTCCTAAGGTGAATGAATAATAGGCGGCAGCATTAGGAGGTGTGACACATTAGCTTGCATTCAAGTCTAAAGGGCTACCAGGCACATGTACAGCTGAAATGAAAGCTTGATATGAAAAGGGAGCAAGGAAATTAAAGAGAGGTTTAGGATGTACGATGAAGTGAAAAACACAGGTTATTAAACACGAAAAGAAGAAATGCAAACCAATGTTGTAGCAGTAACAGAATGCTTACAAAGGGATTATTTCTATGTAGTAGGATAAAGGGATGTTTTATTTTTTAAAATACATCTGAAAAACACCTCCAAAAACATTAATTTGAAAAGATACATGCACCCCAATGTTCATAGCAGCATTATTTATAAATGCCAAGACATGAGAGCAACCAAAATGTCCATCAGAATAGACCAAGAAGATGTGGGGTGTGTGTATATATACGTGTGTATGTATATGTACATCTCTGTGTGTATATATATGCACAAACCATGCAATACCATGGAGGCATTGAAAAAAGAAGGACATTTTTCATTTGCAGCAACATGGATGGCCTTGGAAGGTGTTATGCTAAGTGAAATAAATCAAAGACAAATACTATATAATATCACTTATATGTGGAACCTAAAAATTACAGTAAACTAGGGACTTTAACAAAAAAGAAACAGACCACAGATATGGAAAACAAACTAGTGGTAACCAGTGGGGAGAGGGAAGGGAGAGAGGTAATATAGGAGCAGGGGAGTAAGAGGGAAAAACTATTAGGTATAAGATAAGCTACAAGGATATATTATACAACATGTGGAACGCAGTCACTACTTTATAATAACTATAAATACAGTTATAATCTTTAAAAATTGTGAATCCCAATCTTCCAATTCATCCAACCCTCCTTCCCCCACCCCTCTTGGTAACTGTAAGTTTGTTGTCTATTTCTGTGACTCTTTCTGTATAGCCAGTATTTTATAATAACTGTAACAGGAGCATGGACTTCCTTATAGCTCATGTGGTAAAGAATCTGACTGCAATACAGGAGATCTGGGTTTGAGCCCTGGGTCAGGAGGATCGTCTGGAGAAGGGAATGGCCATCCACTGCAGTATTCTTGACTGGAGAATCCCATGGATAGAGGAGCCTGGCGGGCTACAGTCTGTGGGGTCCCAAAAAGTCAGACACAATTTAGCGACTAACACTACTATAACTGGAGTATAAGCTTTAAAACTTGTGAATCACTGTATTGTAATTCTGTAACTTATATAGTGCCTTCCCTGGTGGCTCAGTTAGTAAAGAGTCTGTCCACAATATGGGAGATCTACTTTTGATCCCTGGGTTGTTGGGAAGATCCCCTGGAGAAGGAAATGGCAACCCACTCCAGTATTATTGTCTGAAGAATCCCATGGATGAGCCTGGTGGGCTACAGTCCATGGGGTCACACATGACTAAGTGACTAACTTTCACTTTCAACCTTTAAAAATTGTGAATAACTATACTGTAATCCTGTAACTTATATAATCTTATACAGCCATATTTCAATTAAAAAAAAATTTAAAGGGTTTAAATTTTATCTTTTTTCTTTCAATCTTTCACTCAACATACATACATTGCTTTGATTGTAAAAATTTACTTTAAAAATTGTTTCATTTATTTAAATTATAATGAAATTCATCAAGGGACTTCCAACAAAGAGAAGGGCATCATAGGAAGACCCTCATCAGACAACAGTTAGAATTCAAATTAACAGCAATGTCCAAGCACATGCTCAGGTTCTAATTCTAAAAGTACAAACCTGCTCCTGCAATTGAGTTTTGTATTTCTCTGCTTCTTCTATGTAGATGCTCTGAAGCTTTTCACATTCCCCAGTGTAAAATTCTTTAAGCCGATTCTCCAGCTCTGTTAGATCAGTCTGGTGCTGCTGGTTTAACTTCTGGACAAATCCTTCATAAGCTATTTGCAACTCATTCCTGGCTTTTTCTAACTTCTCACAGGTGGTTGAAACAGTGACTGAAAAGAGATGGAAAAAGGCAAGGGAAGATGACACTCAGCCTGCTAAATGGCCTACATTCGTAACATTCACACACAGCTGTGATGACTCGGAAAGGAGTACTCAGTTCTCTCGGGACCAGACTCTCAACCATAACAGTACAGAAGTGAAGGGTAAAAGGGAAGGAGAGGAAATGGGCTCTGGCAGCAAAAGGCCAACTGTCTATCAGCAGTAAGAGAAGTCCTTGGGCAGAGCCAGGTTCCCAAGTGAAGAGCACCCTTACTTGTGGTGACCAATCAGTGCATGGGCCTCACGGAGAAGAGGCTCTGATTGGCTGAGGTGTCTAAGGCAGGTCACCCATAGGGGAGGCAGCTGAGACAGAGAAGAAACAGAGAAGGTAAGACCACAAAGAAGAAACAGACTTTAAGCTTGTACCTGATTGGAGCCAATTTAGGCTCATTACTTCAAAAATACAGTAAGAAAAATAAAAGATTATATGGAACACAAATCACCAGAGCATAAAAACTTTAGGAAAAACACATTGAAAAGCCACACTACAATGTGAATAAATTGAAAGGTTAACATTTTAAAAAGGCAAAGAAATCTGATAGACGTAATTTAAAATCAGACCATCCTAACCTTTCACTACCACTGCCCAGAACAGAATTATTAACAATACCTTGCAGAACTTGCACATGAATAAATACCCACACATGCTATAATAAATCCTGAAAGAAATGGGAGAAAACACTTGCAAACAAAGCAACTAATAGGGCCTTAATCTCCAAAATACACAAAGAGCTCATGCAGTTCAATATCAAATGAACCCAATCAAAACAGGCAGAAGAGTCAAATAGACATTTCTCCAAAGAAAACATACAGATGGCCAGCAAATACATGAAAAGATGCTCAAGATCACTAATTATTCAGTTCCGTTCAGTCGCTCAGTCATGTCTGACTCTCTGCGACCCCATGGACTGCAGCACGCCAGGCTTCCCTGTCCATCACCAACTCCCGGGGTTTACTCAAACCCATGTCCATTGAGTGGGTGATGCCATCCAACCATCTCATCCTCTGTCATCCCCTTCTCCTGCCTTCAGTCTTTCCCAGCATCAGGGTCTTTTCAAATGAGTCAGCTCTTTGCATCAGGTGGCCAAACTACTGGAGATTCAGCTTCAACATCAGTCCTTCCAATGAACACCCAGGACTGATTTCATTTAGGATGGACTGGTTGGATCTCTTTGCAGTCCAAGGACTCTCAAAAGTCTTGTCTAACACCACAGTTCAAAAGCATCCATTTTTTGGCACTCAAGCTTTCTTCATAGTCCAACTCTCACATCCATATATGACTACTGGAAAAACCATAGCTTTGACTAGATGGACCTTTGTTGGAAAAGTAATGGCTCTGCTTTTTAATATGCTGTCTAGGTTGGTCATAGCTTTTTTTCCAAGGAGCAAGCGTCTTTTAATTTCATGGCTGCAGTCACCATCTGCAGTGATTTTGGAGTCCCCCAAAATAAAGTCTCTTCCTGTTTCCATTGTTTCCCCATCTATTTGCCATGAAGTGATGGTAACGGGACCAGATGCCATGCTCTTAGTTTTCCATGAGGTATCACCTCACACCAGTCAGAATGGCCATCATCAAAAAAATCTGCAGACAGTAAATGCTAGAGAGGGTGTGGAGAAAAGGGAACCTCCTACACTGTTGGTGAGAATGTAAAATGGTACAACCACCACACAGAACAATATGGAAATTTCTTAAAAAAGAAAACAAAGAAACCCTAAAAATATCACTACCATATGACCCAGAATATACCCAGGGAAAACCATAATTCAAAAAGATGCATGCACCCCAGTGTTCACTGAAGCACTATTTATAGTATCCAACACATAGAAGCAGCCCAAGTATCCTCTGACAGAGGAGTGGATAAGGAAGCTGTGGTACATATATACAATGGAATATTACTCAGCAGTTAAAAAGAACAAAACCATTTGCAGCAACATGGATGGACCCAGACCTTGTCATACTGAGTGAAGTCAGACACAGAAAGATAAATATCATGTAATATCACTTATATGTGGAATCTAAAAAAAAAACAACAGGAGGGGTACAAATATTTACAAACTAGAAGCAGAGTCATAGATATAGAAAACAAATTTTTGGTTACTTGGAGGAAAGGAGATACATTTGGAGATTGGGATTAACATATATACACTACTATATATAAAATAGGTAACTGGTGAGAACCTGCTGTTTAGCATGGGAACTCTACTCAATACAGTGACTTGTATGGGCAATGAATCTAAAAAAAGCATGGATATTTGTATAACTGATACACTTTGCTTTACAGCAGAAACTAACACAACATTATAAGTCAACTCCACTCCGATAAAAAGTTAAAAAAATCATTTCGCGGGAAGTTTGGACTTTTCCATCCTTCCTTTACCTACTAGATACGGGGAAAGGTGTGCTACCGTACCACTACTGTACCCATAAGAAGTACTCCACATCCCAGAGTGCCCACAGACTCATACAAAACGGGTACTGATAGGTCTGTTATAAAGTAACCCTTACCTCTATTTTGGTAAGGAATATGCATTTCTGGAGTGGTGGAAGGGAAAAGATTATTTCACAGAGAAAAGGAGGTTTACATCAATGATTATTCTACCTAAGTAAAGGGAAATTGGCTGGCTCCTGGGATGAATTTTGAACAATGATATAGACTTGTTTTCTTGGGACTATGCCACATGGCAGTAGAAATTCCAGCCCTTGTCCCACATCAGTATTCCTCCAGAGGTAAAATAAGCCATACTGAAATAATGACAAGCATGTGTGTGTTCTCAGTCCCGTCTGACCCTTTGCGACCCCATGGTCTGAAGCTCACCAGGTTCCTCTGTCCATGGAATTTTCCAGGCAAGAAGAGGGGAGTGGGTTGTCACTTCCTCCTCCTGGGAATCTTCCCGACTCAGAGATCGAACCCATGTCTCTTGCATCTCCTGCATTGGCAGGTGGGTTCTTTACCACTGGGCCACTAGGGAGCCTTTCAATGACAGCCATACTGTCTGCTAAAGAGAACCCTTAAAATTCAAGTAAGCCCACAAATATTTACTGAAGGGGAAAGGAAGCAGGACTAGCAAAAACAAAGTGAGAACTACTAACTGATATTAAGGGTGAAAACGGTATTCCACATGAGCAATGATGAGAGGCTGCACAGTGCCCCTTGGGAGCTAGAACATTCACGAGGCAGAAAAGTTGGAGAGAAGAGTCAAAAAGGTAGATGGAGATCAGACTGTATAGACTGTAGACATCACTCACTGACAATCACGCCTTGGGACTAAATTTGGGAAGTGGTTTTTTTCTTTAAAAGAATTTACTAAAAGATAATGGTCATGCTGATTACTACAGAACACCCTCCTCACATCACTAATTAAAAAAGGACAAAGAAGTGATTCAGGGAGACAAATGTCAGCCAAAGAACTAAAAGCTGAGTTGGCCAAAAAACTCATTTGGGTTTTTGGTAAGATTTTATGGAAAAACCAACACAAACTTTTTGGCCAATCCAATATTCATTTCTGCTGCCTTTCCAAAATCATACAAATCGAATTATAGGGCCACAAGCCTCCTTGTGTGAATTCCAGGTTCTTCACATGGAAGTAGGAGATGGAAAATTATACTGCAAGCTGTCAACAAAGGCATCAAGAATAGCTTTTCTAGTCAGAGAACTCTTGATTTCACACAACCTTTTGACTTAATTCCCTTGCGATTTCACATATCAGCAAAATACAAAAGAAAACAAAACAAAAACTGTAGCTCATCTGAATGCTTGTATCTGAGATAAAATGTCTATGTGGACCAAAAACTAGAAGAGCTTCTGTGGGGAAGTTAACAGTAACACCTGCTGGATTTCAACACATCTGCTTGTCATCAAGTGACTGTCAGTCTGAATATTAAACTTGAAAATAAAATAGGTGGGAATCTTCTCACATTGGTGGCTGAACAGGGTGTTTCCTCTTCAAAAAAAAAAAAAGCTTAAATAGTGTTTAACTTTGTTGGCCTCTGTGGGTGAGGTGAAAGAGGACAGGAGGAAGGAAGGGGAAAGTGGAAGAAAGCCCCCAGGGGAGCGGGGTTGCAGGGCAGGCCTGGCCCCAGGTGGTGACGTCAGCCTGCAGCTGTGGGGAGCAGCTGGTCCATAAAGCCATGTCTCACACGAAGGGCTCCGCATTGAGTGAACTGGCCGGGGCTCCTGGGGAAGCATTTACTTGGCATAAAGACTCATGGAATACTTCTTTTCTGAAGGACACGCATGTCAACACTGCATCAAGGGTTCTCGGGACCCCTCTAGCACCCCACACTCATTGGGGGAGTGGGGGTCTCCAGCTTCCGTCCTGTACGTCTCCTTGGACTTCCTACAGGTTAGGAGCGATTCCTAGGCCACCTGGGCTCTTATTCCTATTCTCCGTCTGTCCCTTCCCTGCTCATTCTCCAGGATTCCTTTCACGGTAAGTCAATCAATTACCCAACACAGCCAAACCAAACATAAATCTCTCAGAATCTGGACTAAGCAAGGAGTTTTTGCACAGGTTTAGGTGACACTGTTTTCATGAAGTTACTGCACGGACAGAAAATCCACGCAGTACAAAGTGGTCCTTCTGTCCTTCCCTGGTGGCTCAGATGGTAAAGAATCTGCCTGCAATGCAGGAAACCCGCGTTTGATCCCTGGGTCTGGAAGATCCCATGGAGAAGGGAACAGCAACCCACTGCAGTATTCTTGTCTAGAGAATTCCATGGACATAGGACCCTGGCAGGCTATAGTCCATGGGGTCACAAAGAGTCGGACACAGCTGAGTGACTAACACATTGTCCTCTCGGTTATAATCATTCTATTAGGTGAGTTTTAAAAGCATGTGTATGATGAAGGGCACCAATGAGACCACTGCCTGTAGAGAAATCCTGCACATGCTGGTAAAATGAGAAAGCCCCTGCAGCAATCTACTCCTTAAAATGAGAAACAAATTCCTCAGCATCAAGAAACAAAGAAAGAAACTAACTCATTGACAAGATGGGCCCTAGAGCATGTAGCCACATTACAAGCTGGAAGTTGACATTTTCAACCTGAGATGAAGCAGGCCAGAGAAGAACCCAAGGCCAATGACAGGACAGGAAAAACAGAGAGACACTCCCCTGACAGTTTAACACGTGGAAAACTGGGCAAGGGAAAAATTTTTCAGAAATGGTGAAAAGCTTGAAATCTCTCCTTTTCAATTATCTGGATGCCATCTAGAAAAGGCACAATGCCAGAAATACCTTTGACAACAGAGCTGGTTTCCTCATGGTCCTTCAGCTGTTTACCCCAAGGGGTGAAGTCCAGCTGTTACCTAATTGGTCCTGGAGGCCTTATCTAAGAGGAAGAGGTCAGGCTTGTATTATTTCCATCTCATGGAGGCCAATTGCCCTTTGGTGACTGATGAATGTACTGTTTACAGAGAAAAACATTACACAACCATGGCCCTAAATTGTTAGTATTCTTTTGAAATGATACAGAGGTTTTCTTAGTTTTTGTATCTGAGCAGAAGGCTTCATCTTGCAACAACTGGAAATATTTTAATTCTCAGGAACACAAATAAGATGTCTTAATAGATGAGAGTAAAATACTTATCTCAGCCATACTGCTTAGCTCCTGTGTGATTTGCGCAAAACAAACCTTCTAAGCCTGAATTTCCTTATTTTTAAGATGGAGATAATATTCGTGTGTTCCTTGCACAATTAAATAAAATATATGTGGGAGCACCTGGCCGGATGCCTAACTAGAGTAGGCATACAACAAATGTTACTAGCATTGCAAAAGTCCACCAGTTCAAGTGGGTTTGAAGAGTCCTCAAAGACAGACACTCTGGCAGGGGCGGGGAGGGGGGTTGGGGGGGCTTTGACAGAATGTGATAAAGTAGCCCTGCTTGTCTAGTATTGAAAGAAGATAGATAGAAACACACACCCCCACACCTCCACAGATAGGGTGTATACCCACTTTAGAAGTTCACTTTCTGATATGACTGTTCTTGACATTATATGCCATAGAATTTCCCCAACTTTTGGGTAATTTTATCTAAATTGGGTATAAAATATGAAAGAGAAAAACAGAAAAGAAAACTGAGGCGGAGGTAGGGTCACTCGGAAGATCGCACAGTTTCATGATGCCCCGTAGATACCGTGACAGAAAGAACAGGAAAGCGAGATGACATCACCCTCTGGCCGTGTGCCACACCTTCTCTAGATGCTTTCCAGCAGGACTGCTATGGCTGCCGCCCCTTCCCTGAGCCAAGTTCCCCTCTCTGCCCCACCCAGCAGGGACAGGAGATGCTTGATCCAGCCTTTCCTGCCTCCTCCAGGTCTCTCTCTGGCTACCTCGCCTGCTTTTATTTCTGGCACCTTCTACTCGTTTCTTGAACAGCACACATTTCTCAGGACAGATGTGTTTTTAAAAAAAAAAAAAAAAAAAAACCTGATAACTGTGGAATAATTTTAGATTGATACAAAAGGTACAAACAGTACCAAGAGTTCCTGTATACCCCTCACCTCACTTCCCCAGATGTTTTCATCTTATTAAATACGGGACATTCATCAAATGTAAGGTTTTAACATCGGAGCAATTACTGTTAACTCTGCTACAGACTTTATTCTGATTTCACCAGTTTTTCCACTAATGCCCCTGTTTCTAAGAATGAACATTTGTAGAATAATTTTAGATGTTCAGAGAACCTGCATGGATAGAATAGTTCCCAGAGACCTCTCTCCCTGTTTCCCCTAATGCTGATGTCATATATTATGACAGGACATTGGTCAAAACTAACCTGGTGGCTCAGATGGTAAAGAATCTGCCTGCAATGCAGGAGACCCAGTTTCCACCCCTGGATCGGGAAGATCCCCGGGAGAAGGAAAGGGCAACCCACTCCAGTATTCTTGCCTGGAGAATTCCAGGGACAGAGGAGCCTCGCAGGCTACAGTCCAAAGAGTCACACACAACTGAGTGACTAACACAAGAAACCAACCCCGGCACACGATTATTAACTAAACTCCAAGCTGCGTCCTTTTCTTTCTGTTCCAGGCTCCAACCCCAGACAGCACACTGCATTTACCCGTCCCATCTCCATATTCTCCAGTCTGTGAATGTGTCTTTCCCTGCCTTTCATCATCTTGACAAGTTTGAAGAGTCAGGCATTTTACAGAATGTCCCTCAGTTTGGGCTTGTCTGACATTGTTTTCTACATATTCCTCTGACCCAGAAATTGCAGTAATAAGAATTTATTTTACTGATATACTCCCACACCTATGAAATGAGGGACATACGAGGCTCTTTACAAATAACCGAATGACCACCATGAAGAAATTGGTTGAATTAATTATTCCATTATAATATAATGGACTAATGTTCAAAAATAAAATTATTTCACAGCTGTTTAAAAAAGGACTGAGGAAGTTTGTTGTGTACTGATCTTTAAGAAATGCAAAGCAGAAAACAAGGTGTAGAACAGAATGTATAATACGCTACCACTTGTGTATAAAAAGAAGAGAAATGTTGATCTTAACCTACTTCCCTGTACCCCAGTCCCAGCACCATCAATGGGGACATGGCCTTCTGTTATAGTAGCACGATTATTTCATTGCATCATTCTTTGAAGGGAAATCTGCTCATGATACCCTTCTAGGACATGTGACAATGATGGTAACTCTCTTAAACTAGGGTTTGATCTGCTTAAAATTGGAGATTACCAAGTAGCCCTTTTTAAAAAGTAAAATGCTACTTAGTGGAGAGGCTGGTGTCCACAGAACTACAGAAGGGCAGGGACCTACCCCATCAACAACTGGCATGTCCAGTTTTCTGCAGATTGGTTCCCTGACATGCCAGGTAGTACTAAATACCCCCTGCTGTGCTAACCTTAGAGTCTGGTGAGGACAGAGTGAAAGTGTCCTACTGTGTAGAGTGAGTCTTCACAGACTATCTGCAGAAAGTTCATCTACACATGAAAGCCCCAGGTTTTGCTCCCCAGAGGCACTGCTTTTTCACAAGACCAAGAAATCTGGCAGCTATGTGGGAGAGACAAAGGTCTATCTCTAAATTTCAAAATTAGCTAACAAAGAGCTTTCAGATTGCTCTTGGAATGATATGAATTGACAAGAACTGATTTCAAAAGGCGTCCACGAATCACACCTTACTAGGAATTTCTTTTCACAAACCGCCTGCACCATCAAATCCATTCTCCCATACATAATACCACCTTCCCTTTAAAACTCAGTTTATCCTTTACCAAGCGCTTTCACACTTATTTCAGGTAATAGAATCATGTCTTGAGTTAATAACACAGGCATTATCTGAAATCTCACTCTACTAGACCAGAGAGGGAAGGGACGTGGCAAGACTGGGTCTAGAACTCAACCCACTCCGCCCTTTTCAATGCAGGTCCTGCAGCACAGAACACGGAACCTGATCGCAGTGGCTGTTTTCTCAACTTGAAATGCATTAAAAGAGAAGTTCATTCATTCATACAATGGACACCTCAGAGGAAAAGGGCTTAATTCTCTAGTGGAAGCAAGAGGGTCTGCAAGGTAGGGTAGGTAAAACAAACAAACAAACAATATTCCCCCCCACACACTGATTAGTCCTGATGAAATCTGATTTGCATGCAGGATGAAGGTCTGGCCCAGTCAATAGATCTTAGTAGAGAGGGGTGCCAGCTGGGCCTCCATGGAGCCTGGGGCTCTCCCTGCCAATAAAACGTTTGAAAAGGCTCTGCTGTTTTTCAACTGTCTCACTGGCCAACAACATGCTGCAAAACAGATGCTCTCATCATCACACTAGCAAACATTCCATGGACCAATCAAAACATTTTAGGCTTGAAAAGTGGATCTGAGTCAAAAGTCTGGCTGACTATAACCAGCATAAATGTTCCAAGCTTCAGGCCCGAGGCAAGTGAGTTAAGCCTTTAAGGAAATCACACTTCAATCAAAAGAATAAAGGTTCTTTTATTCTAATAAAATAATAAATTAATACAAGTGTTAATAAAAAGGTGCTGCTGCCGCCGCCGCTGCTATGTCGCTTCAGTCGTGTCCAACTCTGTGCGACCCCATAGATGGCAGCCCATCAGGCTCCCTCATTCCTGGGATTCTCTAGGTGAGTCTGATACTATTCTGCCTGTCCTCCCTGATGATTCATTTTCAGGGGTCAAAGTTCAAGGGGGCAGGTCAAAGTTACTGATCTGCAAATTATTTGAAAGCCTAAATATGAGAATGAACTCGGTTCAGTTGGAGCTCTCTGGTATTATTCTCTTACTGTGCTCTCTTAAGTCTTACACATATATTACATTAAATAAACAACATCCTGGAAGCTAGTGCGCTGTCAGAGTGTAGTCCAGGAAGCACTTGCATCAAGTCACTGGGATGACCATCACAAATGGACACCTCCATCCCAAGCCACCCGAGTCAGAACTGGAAATCTGCTTTTCAACCTGGCCTATTTTATTACACAGTGAAGTCTGAGAACCACTGTTCCAGACAAATGATTTAAATCAGGAAAAAACGGACATATCAGAACTAAACAAGGACAAGTGAGGAAAAAGGCCAGGACAAGGAGGAAGACTCAAGAGGCTTTCAGAACAGACATGCTTGGTAAATATTGTGCATTGTTACAGGTGAAAGAACATAACCTTTCATTTACTGAGACAGCCAGCCAAGTCTAAGTTCAGGACAGACAGACGTGGATAAAAAAAGAGCAAGCCACGTATGACACAGAATCCACTACATCTTCAACCAACTCAGGGAGATAAAGATTTCAGTTTTGGATCACTCATTATTAGAGAAATGCAAATCAAAACTATAGTGAGGTATCACCTCCCATCTGTCAGAATGGCCACCATCAAACAAATTCACAAACAATAAATTCTGGAGAGGGTGTGGAGAAAAGGGAACCCTCATGTACTGTTGATAGGAATGAATATTGATATAGCCATTATGGAAGACAGTATGGAGATTCCTTAAAAAACAAGGAATAAAACCACCATCTGATGCAACAATCCCATTACTGGGCATAAACCCTCAGGAAACCAAATTTGAAAAAGACACATGCACCCCAATGTTCACTGCAGCACTATATACAATAGCTAGGACATGGAAGCAACCTAGATGCCTACTGACAGATGACTGGATAAAGGAGCTGTGGTACATATACACAGTGGAGTTAAGACTCGGCCATAAAAAGGAATGAATCTGAGTCAATGCTAATGAGATAGATGAACCTAGAGCCTATTATACGGAGTGAAGTAAGTCAGAAAGAGAAAAACAAAATTGTATATTAATGCATATATACAGAATCTAGAAAGATGGTAGTGATGAACCTCTTTGCAGGGCAGCAATGGAGACGCAGACATAGGGAACAGACTTACAGACACAGGGAGGCGGGTAGGAAGGAGAGGGTGGGACGAATGGAGAGTAGCAGGGAACCATATACTAACATATGTAAAATAGAGAGCCAGTGGGAATTTGCAGTATGATCAGGGAACTCAAACAGGGGCCCTGTAACAATCTAAACGATGGGGTGGGAGGTGGGAGGGAGGCTCACGAGGGACTAGCCGTATGTATACTCATGGCTGATCCATATTGATGTACGGCAGAAACCAACACAATATGGTAATTATCATTCAATTAAATAAATTTTAAAAAAGGAATTCTGTTTTGGCATACAGTTGGTTTTCACTATATATATTAATAGACTGTTCATTAAAGCCCACTTCAAAAATTACTTCTGGAATTCTGCAACTCTAAAGTGACTTAAAGTGGAGAAGACTCTTGCGATTCCCTTGGACTGCAAGGAGATCCAACCAGTCCATTCTAAAGGAGATCAGTCCTGGGTGTTCATTGGAAGGACTGATGCTGAAGCTGAAACTCCAATATTTTCGCCACCTGATGCAAAGAGCTGACTCATTTGAAAAGACCCTGATGCTGGGAAAGATTGAGGGCAGGAGGAGAAGGGGACGACAGAGGATGAGATGGTTGGATGGCATCACCGACTCAATGGACATGAGTTTGGGTAGACTCCAGGAGTTGGTGATGGACAGGGAGGCCTGGCGTGCTGCAGTTCATGGGGTCCCAAAGAGCTGGACACGACTGAGTGACTGAACTGAACTGAACTGAAACTGACTTAACTGTCAAAGAGTTTTAAAATTATTCTAAATATACAACCTTGCTAAACCACAACTGTACACAAAACTGTGTCAGTGAAGAGCTGACTCACTAGAAAAGACCCTGATGCTGGGAAAGATTGAAGGCGGGAGGAGAAGGGGACGACAGAGGATGAGATGGCTGGATGGCATCACTGACTCAATGAACATGAGTTTGAGCAAGCTCCGGGAGTTGGTGATGGACAGGGAACCATGGCATGCTACAGTCCATGGGGTCGCAAAGAGTCGGACACGACTGAGTGACTGAACTGAACTGTACACAAAACTAGTGAAAGAATTAACACACTCCATAAAGGTGTGAGGGATACTCAAGTTCACAGACATAGTCAAGCGTTGATTAGACAATGTGTACAGTGCTTTAGGCAGAGCCAAGTCACTTCTCCCTAGTATATAACAAGATTTTTTCATCTAATAATACTTCTTGAACTCTTGACTTCCATAAAAAGATTCCAAAAGTAATTACCAATGCAAACTGGTGGTTTATAGCCAATGATTTCCCAATCTTTCAAATATTTGGTTGCAATATATTTTTTGCAAAAATATTGCAAATATTTGAAAATGTATTTCAAATATTTTTTGTGATCAACAGGTGTTTGGTGGTCTAATCCTCCTGAGTTTTATCCAGGGGCTTTGCTTTTTATACTGACCTTAAGAAAGTTACATAACTGTTAAACCTCAATTTCTTCTTTCTCCCTTTTTTTCTTTCTATAAAATGCAAACCAGTAGATTTAGAGATGAACACGGACGTTAGGAAAGAGCAGGCACTCAATTAATGTTGCCAAACCTATCATTTTTACACACAGAAGGCAAAGTCAACTAGTCTTTTATGCCATTGTTATGAGAACCCAGGAATCTCTGTGGATTAAGGGTTAAAATCTCATTTGTATCATGACATAAAAATAATCAGGACAAGATGTGAGTTAGCTATTATTTCTGATGGCTAAAGAATAATTGTGAAATACAAACTAGCCTTTATTAATTTAGATTAAAAATGTGATTCATTAGGTTAATAAAACAATAGGAACCGCAGAGGATCATAATTATGGCTCCCCATTACACCAACATGACCCTGGAAAGAATCAGAATGACACATTTATTCCCTAGCTCAGAGGCCAAATGTTTGCTGTGGATTATGTAGACCATTAAATTGAACTGTAATTTATTTCAAGGGCTGACATTTTCAAAATGACCTGATTAACTGAGATTGTCAGGTATAATGTAAAATGTTTCCAAGAGAATTACAGCTCATCTTACATTATTACTTATTTTTAACAGTTTATAGGAAGATATCTGTATACAGAAACCATTAAGTATTAGCATATTATAAGGATAAAACCCACTTTCCTTAGCTCCCATCCTCAGCAATGAAGTCATTCATTCATTCTCTGAGTCAATGTACTAAACATCAGAAGTACTAAGTGCCAGGCACAAGGTACTAGCTGGTAGAGCTACACAGATGAAGGACGTACTGGCCTTGCCCTTGAGGTGCTCACAGCTCCAGACTATGTGGTCTACAAATAAATACTTTTAAGAGGTACCTTGAAGAGTATAGTCAGTCATCAATTCAGTTCCTCAGTTGTGTCCAACTCTTTGCGACCCACTCGACTGTAGCATGCCAGGCCTCCCTGTCCATCACCAACTCCCAGAGTTCACTCAAATTCATGTCCATCAAGTTGGTGATGCCATCCAGCCATCTCATCCTCTATCGTCCCCTTCTCCTCCTGCCTTCAATCTTTCCCAGCATCAAGGTCTTTTCAAACGAGTCAGCTCTTCACATCAGGTGGCCAAAGTATTGGAGTTTCAGCTTCAACATTAGTCCTTCCAATGAATACCCAGGACTGATCTCCTTTAGGATGGACTGGTTGGATCTCCTTGCAGTCCAAGGGACTCTCAAGAGTTTTTTCCAACACCACAGTTCAAAAGCATCAATTTTAGGTGCTCAGTTTTCTTCATAGTCCAACTCTCACATCCATACATAACTACTGGAAAAACCATAGCCGTGACTAGACATTACTAGTCATTACTTTGTTGACAAAGTAATGTCTCTGCTTTTTAATATGTTGTCTAGGTTGGTCATAACTTTTCTTCCAAGGAGTAAGCATATTTTAATTTCATGGCTGCAGTCACCATCTGCAGTGATTTTGGAGCCCCCAAAAATAAAGTCTGACACTGTTTCCACTGTTTCTCCATCTATTTGCCATGAAGTGATGGGACCGGATGCCATGAACTTTGTTTTGTGAATGTTGAGCTTTAAGCCAACTTTTTCATTCTGCTCTTTCATTTACACTAAGAGGTTCTTTAGTTCTTTTTCACTTTCTGCCGTAAGGGTAGTGTCATATGCATATTTGAAGTTATTCATATTTCTTCTGGCAATCTTGATTCCAGCTTGTGCTTCTTCCAGCCCAGTGTTTCTCATGATATACTCTGCATATAAGTTAAATAAGCACGGTGACAATATACAGCCTTGATGTACTCCTTTTCCTATCTGGAACCACTCTGTTGTTCCATGTCCAGTTCTAACTGTTGCTTTCTGACCTGCATACAGGTTTTTCAAGAGGCAGGTCAGGTGGTCTGGTATTCCCATCTTTTGAAGAATTTTCCAGTTTGTTGTGATCTACACAGTCAAAGGCTTTGGCATAGTCAATAAAGCAGAAATAGATGTTTTTCTGCAACTCTCTTGCATTTTCAATGATCCAGTGGATGTTGGCAATTTGATCTCTGGTTCCTCTGCCTTTTCTAAAACCAGCTTGAACATCTGGAAGTTCATGGTTAACATATTGTTGAAGTCTGGCTTGGAGAATTTTGAGCATTACTTTGCTAGTGTGTGAGATGAGTGCAATTGTGCGATAGTTTGAGCATTCTCTGGCTTTGCCTTTCTTTGGGATTGGAATGAAAACTGACCTTTTCCAGTCCTGTGGCCAGTGCTGACTTTTCCAAATTTGCTGGCATATTGAGTGCAACACTTTCACAGCATCATCTTTCATGATTTGAAATAGCTCAGCTGGAATTCCATCACTTCCACCTCCTTCTTTACCATCTGAGCCACAGGAAGCCCAGGAATACTGAAGTGGGTAGCCTATCCCTTCTCTAGCGGATCTTCCCAACCCAGGAATTGAACCAGGGTCTCCTGTGCTGCGGCCGAGAGGAGATACCCCATGTCCAAGGTCAGAAGTGGCAGCTGCGCTTCGCTGGACCAGCCATATGGAGATACCCTATGTCCAAGGTCAGAAAAACCCCAGTAAGATGGTAGACACTGGAGCGGCTGTGAGGAGATACTCTACATCCAAAGACAAAGGAGAAGCCCCAGCAAGATGGTAGGCGGAGTGAATTTACGTTTAGAATCAAACCCCATTCCTGCCAGAGATGCTCAGAGGGCTAAAACAAACCTTGCGCGCACCAGGACCCAGGGAGCCCACAGAGACTGAGACAGAAATGTGTTTGGTCTCCTGTGGAGGTCCAGGTCGGCAGTGGTCGGCCGCAGGGACAGAGGCTCTGGGTGTGGGTGTGGCATAAGTCCTCTTGGAGGAGGTTGCCATTAACCCCACCACAGAGCTGCCAGAACTTACACAGGACTGGGAAATAGACTCTTGGAGGGCTCAACAGAACCTTGTGCACCAGGACCCAGGAGAAAGGAACAGTGACCCCACCGGAGACTTGCCTGTGGGTGTCTAGGAGTCTCCCGTGAAGGCGTGGCTCGGCGGTGCCCTGCTGCAGGGTTGGGGGCACGGACTGTAGCAGTACATACATGGGATCTTTTGAGGGAGGTCACCATTATCTACATTACCTCCACCATAGTTTGGCCCCAGGTAAATAGTAGGGAAAGCTGAGCACCGAAGAATTGATGCTTTTGAACTGTGGTGTTGGAGAAGACTCTTGAGAGTCCCTGGGACTGCAAGGAGATCCAACCAGTCCATTCTGAAGGAGATCAGCCCTGGGATTTCTTTGGAAGGAATGATGCTAAAGCTGAAACTCCAATACTTTGGCCACCTCATGCGAAGAGTTGACTCCTTGGAAAAGACTCTGATGCTGGGAGGGATTGGGGGCAGGGGGAGAAGGGGACGACAGAGGATGAGATGGCTGGATGGCATCACTGACTCAATGGACGTGAGTCTGAGTGAACTCTGGGAGTGGGTGATGGCCAGGGAGGCCTGGCGTGCTGTGATTCATGGGGTTGCAAAGAGTCGGACATGACTGAGCAACTGAACTGAACTGAACTGAAATAGTAGGGAGGAACACAGCTCCATCCATCAACAAAAAATTGGATTAAAGATTTACTGAGCATGGCCCCACCCAACAGAACAAGACTCAGTATTCCCCTCAGTCAGTCTCTCCCATCAGGAAGCTTCCAAGGCCTCTTATCCTTCTCCATCAGAGGGCAGACAGAGTGAAAGCCACCATCACAGAAGACTAACCAGTCTGATCACATGGACCACAGCCTTGTGTAACTCAATGAAACTATGAGCCATGCTGTGTAGGGCCACCCAAGAAGGACGGGTCATGGTGGAGAGTTCTGACAAAGCATGGTCCACTGGAGAAGGGAATGCCAAACCACTTCAGTATTTCTGCCTTGAGAACCCCATGAACAGTATGAAGAGTATAGTAGGAGATGCAATTCACGTGTTTGAAAGATTTGGGTGAAACACAATTGAAGACAAAATATTTTAGCTGGGACTTTAAAAATAAGTAATGAGAAGGAAGAGTCTGGGGACAAAAAATAGAGAGATAGTGGGAAGACAGAAAAGAGCCTTTCAGAGAGGATGATGTGTGCCCAAGAAGCAAAAGGGCTTCCCAGGTGGCGCTTGTGGTAAAGAATCTGCCTGCCAATGCTGGAGATGTGAAGAGACTTGGGTTCAATCCCTGGGTCAGGAAGAACCCTTTGAGAAAGGCAAGACAACCCACTCCAGTATTCTTGCCTGGAGAATCCCTTGTACAGAGGAGCCTGGTGGGCTACAGTCCATAGGGTCGCAGAGTCGGACATGACTGAAATGACTCGGCATCCACGCAAAAAAGCACAAAAGAGGTGTGAATGAGCTTGTGGCTGGGACCCAGGGAGAGAAAAGGAGGTGTGCAGAGGGGAATGAGGGTCAGACACCATGAAGCTGCACCAGAAACATACAGCCACATCACACATGTTGGCTTTAGTATGTTTGGACTTCATCCCCAAACCCAAATGGGGGTCTACTTATGTTTGTGAAGTGTCCGCTAGATGACACACATGAGACTTATTACAAGTCCTGGTAGCATCTGGAGAAGAGAGAAGCAGGCCTGGAGGCAAGGTGATCTGCTGGGTGACCACTGGGATACTCTGCAGGTGAGAAATGATGGGGCTTAAATCAGGACGGTCAGGAACGGCCAGTCTGAACAACATTTAGAACACAGATGGGTATCGTGTGGAGGATGGAGGAAGAGGATCATGACCTTAGTTGGCAGCTTGGGTGGTAAGTGAATAACAATCCACTGAAGAAGGTGATGAACAGACCGAGGTTTGAACAAGGAGACATTTCAGAGTATTCACAAAGCGAGGGGCTGGGAGTCAGGAAGTCTGATTATAATAGACTGACTTTTTTAGAGGCAGCTCTTCACTGGGAAAAATGTTATCCGCAGCTTGGGAAGGAGAAGACTAGAAAAATAAATCTGAGTCATCACCCTACAGGTTGTAGATGAAACCACGCGAATGGACAGGAAAACAGCTGACCTTAACAGCCTTACAATGACATTATTTAAGGGGTGAATGAAATTAGGCTCTGTCCACTTAGAAGATCCATTGTCATGAGCATATGAAGACCAGGACGCAAAATGGCAAAGTGTATCCCAAGCACTTGTATTGGGAAGAGATCCATCACATCTCATTTTTCCATTTGAAAGTCAAGAGAAAAAAATAGCCTGACCTAAGGGATTTCTAATAATATTTAGCTGAATTACTACTCTTTTCTGCAGTATGGGCTTCCCAGGTGGCTGAGTGGGTAAAGAATCTGCCTGCAAAGCAGGAGATGCAGGTTCAATCCCTGGAGGAGGGCATGGAAACTCACTCCAGTATTCTTGCCTGGAGAATCCCCATGGACAGAGGAGCCTGCTGGGCTGCAGTCCATGGGGTTATATAGGTTAGTCTGCAGTATAGTCTCTGCCCTCATAAAACAGCAAATCGGTTACTACACAGCCGTCAACTGCACACATCTCACTATTTATTGGGTTGGCCAAGAAGTTCATTCAGATTTTTCCATAACACTTGGTGGTAGTGACTCTGCAACAAGTCACCTCATACAGTCCTCGCAGCCACCATAAAAAAGGCAGACAAGGTTACTACCATTCTACAGAAAAAGAAATCGGGACAGAGGACGTGGGCTATGTCTCCCCTACCCGAGGTCATCCAGCTACCAAAGATCTGAACGTGGAGAGTATGCCCACAAGTCTAGCCACTTTACACCACTGACGTGTTAATGCTCAAAATTCTGCAAGCCAGGCTTCAGCAGTACGTGAACGGTGAACTTCCAGATGTTCAAGCTGGTTTTAGAAAAGGCAGAGGAACCAGAGATAAAATTGCTGACATCTGCTGGATCATCGAAAAAGCAAGAGAGTTCCAGAAAAACATCTATTTCTGCTTTATTGACTATGGCAAAGCCTTTGATTGTGTGGATCACAATAAACTGTGGAAAGTTCTGAAGGAGATGGGAATACCAGACCACCTGACCTGCCTCTTGACAAACCTATATGCAGGTCAGGAAGCAACAGTTAGAACTGGACATGGAACAATAGACTGGTTCCAAATAGGAAAAGGAGTATGTCAAGACTGTATATTGTCACCCTGCTTATTTAACTTCTATGCAGAGTACATCATGAGAAACACTGGGCTGGAAGAAGCACAAGCTGGAATCAAGATTGCCAGGAGAAATATCAATCACCTCAGATATGCAGAAGACACCACCCTTATGGCAGAAAGTGAAGAGGAACTAAAAAGCCTCTTGATGCAAGTGAAAGAGAAGAGTGAAAAAGTTGACTTAAAGCTCAACATTTAGAAAACAAAGATCATGGCATCTGGTCCCATCACTTCATGTCAAACAGATGGGGAAACAGTGGAAACAGTGTCAGACTTTATTTTGGGGGGCTCCAAAATCACTGCAGATGGTGACTGCAGTCATGAAATTAAAAGACTCTTACTCTGTGGAAGGAAAGTTATGACCAACCTAGACAGCATATTAAAAAGCAGAGACATTACTTTGTCAACAAAGGTCTGTCTAGTCAAGGTTATGGTTTTTCCAGTAGTTATGTATGGATGTGAGAGTTGGACTGTAAAGAAAGCTGAACACTGAAGAATTGATGCTTTTGAACTATGGTGTTGGAGAAGACTCTTGAGAGTCCCTGGGACTGCAAGGAGATCCAACCAGGAGATCAGTCCTGGGTGTTCATTGGAAGGACTGATGTTGAAGCTGAAACTCCAGTACTCTGGCCACCTGATGCGAAGACCTGACTCATTTGAAAAGACCCCAATGTTGGGAAAGATTGAGGGCAGGAGGAGAAGGGGATGACAGAGGATGAGATGGTTGGATGGCATCACCGACTCAATGGACATGCGTTTGGGTAGACTCCAGCAGTTGGTGATGGACAGGGAGGCCTGATGTGCTGCAGTTCATGGGGTCGCAAAGAGTCAGCCACGACTGAGCGACTGAACTGAACTGAACCGACATGTTAAAACTGAGCGGTAAACTTTGCTATGTTAACTTCTTTCTCTTGCAGCTCATGCTGCCATCAGTTAAACTGGCAGCCTCAAGAGCAGTCTTCCTGGACTCTTTCATCAGAAGGAAGATTACAGGCTTCTCTCTCCTCCTCTCATGGAACCAAAACCCTCCCCCAGACGCTCTGCACTGGTACTTGAGCCATTCGATCTGATTCACCATTAGTATTGCCACACTTCCTGAGAGGCCAGCCTTGGGTGACTGGATGATATGGACCGGCCAACCACGCCTCCCGACCCTCCAAGAGCAGCAGGAAAGCCACATGCGGGCACGGTGTCCTTATCACAGATGGAGAGTGGGTGCCAACGGCCACAGCTACTTCCTGTCGGGCTAAGTGACTAACTGGAGGTGCTGAGTACCTGGGTCCACTGGGATCACGGGATCGTGCCATCCACTGAAAGGTGAAAAGAGGATTCCCCCATTCAAACTGACTGAATGAGAACAGTGTTCCTTCGGCGTGTCTGCCTCATCTTGCAGGAGGAGGCTGAAACGTGAACCCCCAGGGAGGCTCCTCTCCACCTCTACCGGGTGAGAGCGAACCCTGAAATGCACACAAAAGGCCTCTTTCTTTATCTGCTGACCCTATATCCATTACATGATTTAAGGCACAGAAAAAAGCAAGTTAAGTTGGTCGTTTGGATAATCAAAAGGGCAGCAGTCACATTCAGTGACCTGGCAGAGAGCCTCAAGCGTCTCTGAGAGCTGGCTTGTTTCTTATCTGAGGTTTCCTTGAACTGTTTTCCTAGAACTCTCAACTCTTTGGGGTCCCGAAGTCCCATATGTCTTACAATTACTCTTCCATAAACAGTCCTTCTTCCTAAGGTCAGGAGAAAATGATGCCCCGGGCTAGGCATCAGGGTGAGCCAGGGGTCTGGCGCTGCTCTGCATCGGGAGGTGAAAGAAGAAGAGGGATACAGAGGCAAGGCTTCACCCCAAGTTCACGGCTCCTTGCTCTTTGACCGGGTGTGGTGGGAAGGCGGGGTGGGGGCGAACTTAAGTGTGTTCAAGTGCCAGCAAATTATATTGACACTGTTTAAACTCTGATGCTGTCCACAGAAAAAGGAGCCATCTCTCCCGGAACTAGACTGAATGCCGTTTTCATTGCTGGCCGTTGCCTTTGCATTATTTATACATGTACCTACACACACACACACACACACACACACGGAAAACCGCACAGGGCCAGGAATACAGTCTTTCAGTGAAAGATTCCAGCAAAGTCTGAAGTGACTGCCGCCAGCAGACTGTGTAGAGCTGCAGAGGACGGGGTTCGCGTGGCAGCCAGCCCACTCCAGCCCGCGGGCTCAGGAAGGAGAGGCAGTACTGCCTCTGTCTCGCGAACCCAGGACTCTTCCAGAAAAGAACTAGAAGACATTTCGGCCTGGGCACGGGGACACCCCGGGCGATGGCGAGTGCCGCAGACCTGAGAGGCACCTGGCGCCCGGTGGAACTGGGTCCAATGGGAAGATTAGCCCAGGATGTACCTTCTAACAACATCATGCTCTCTCCTCACAGACCACCCCCAAGAAGTAAGATACAATTACTGCTATGGGAGAGGGAACTGTCTCACCACTCTTTATCATGAAAAATAGTTCAGGAAAAAAAGATAAAATAAACAAAACCTGATGGAATTATTTAACAGGAATTCACACAATTACAAAAACCAGTCTGCCCCTCTTTTCTGGACGAGAAATGGTTTGGTCATCAGAAACTCTGCTTGGCTTAGTCAGATCAGTGCCCGGAATTCTGTGAACGTGAGGTCGAGCTGCCAAGATTCAACAGAAACATCGATAGGAGGAAGTGTTTGCAAAGACACCAGAGTGAGGGGCTAACACAGCCAGGGTGTGACTCCAGGAACCATGCAGAGAAGAAAACCAACTTGGCTGACTTCTCCCTCAACCCTGGAACTTTAAAGAAAAAACAAAAGCTCTTACCTAGCTCTCCCCGGAGGTTGACAAGTTCTTGAGATAGGGTTTTGTTTTGTTTCAGTGCTTCCTCTCGCTGTGGAAAACACACATCAAGTTACTAATGTTTTCAAGAGGGTCCCTTTTCAGTAAAGCACACACACCCGTTATCACCAGGAAAACGAGACTCACAATTGAGAAGCGAAGATATGAATCATTTAGGCTAAACAGTTCGTGTTGTTAAAAAAACACAGATGTCCCTTAGTTGTTAAGGAAATTCACATCGCAAAAAAGTCTGTATTTTTTCAGGTTCCACACTGAATGGCCCATTTTAAAAATATTGACTTTGAGCCACGCTTCATTGCCAATCCCAGAACCTTTCTGCTGATGCATACTGTACTTCAGACGTAATGCACTCTCCTCCTCCAAGGGCAATGAAGGCTTCATCAGTGAAAGATAAATATTTAATGTTCTAAACATATGTACTTCATGCACTTCGTCCTATATTTGCAAATACAAAACTTTCCTTAGGAGGACGGCAGTACTTTACTTCTAAAAGGAAGACACACAAGTCTGTTATAAACCTCTGGTCAAAATAATAATAACAATAACCCTTTAAAGACACAATGAAATTAATTTTACTCTGCTCAACATTATTTTCTAAGAATGATGCTATATCCAATCGGCTCTCTAAGATGTTAGAGAAAGATGTCAAAGAAAACCAGGTTGCTCTTTCAGAATCCAAAAAAAAAAAAGCAATGATCAGTCTTGCAAAAAAGAACAGTTTTCAAGTTACCAGCAACTCATAGCAAGCACACAGACACACATCCTTGTACGAATACGGCAATGAGATACAGTTTCTTCACAGGCAGACTCCCTCCCACCAGCGCGTTAAGGAAGGAGAAGGCAAAATTCACAGCTCTCTGGAAATGCCCCCGCTGGGACCGCCCAGGACCCAGCTCCGCTGCCTTGCCAAGGCTAGATGTCCGCGCTGCAGACCGAGATCACGGGACCGGCCTTTGCAGGGGAAGAGTTGCTTGTCATTCAGAGCATTTCCCCCTGCTAAGATCAGACAACCTCTGCCTGCCTCCCTGACATTCTTCCAGAAAACCGCTAGAAACAAATCCGAATTACCCTTGTTGCCGCACATGGAGGATACAGGCACATTTTGCTGCCGGAGCAGCCCATTTTCCAGCTTCTGTCTCCAACTCCCCCCACCCCCCAGCGCCGGCCGAGGAGCGCACAGGTGGCCACGCCACCCACCGGGCCGGTCCGTCTACATTCAAAGCTCCGCCAGGAGGAGCGCCATTGGTCCTTGCCCGGCCTTACTCACGTCCTGCAGGTTGGCGTGTGTGCTTCGGCCGCCTCTCCTCCCAGGAGCTGATGCTGCAGCTTCTGCCTTTGGCACCGGCAGCCCGCGGTTACTTAAAGCCACAGCCCTTCATTTATGAGAAAGCAGAGCCAGACCTTAGGCTGATCGATTGCCACTTACTTAAATATCAGCTGGTCCAGTGGAAAGAAAAACCAAGCTCCTCTGCAGTGGATAATGGAGTTATTTTTAGATGTGTGCTCCTTTTTTATTTCCCTCTCTAATTGAGGTCATTAGATGGTTATTCTTGCTAATAGAAAAAGGAAATTTGTTCTTCAAAACCTTTGTGCTGAGTTATGAAAGAGGAGAGGAATGGCGTGTGTTGTGACTTAGAATTTAACATGACATTGTAAAATGAATGCTTTTTCCCAGAAAAATTAGCTTGAATGCTTACAGCATGGTGCACTGGCATTTTAAGAAGTGTGACCTGCTGATTTGAGAGTTGGCGATCAGATCTATTTTATGATTTTTGTTTTGTTTTGTTTTGTTTTTTACTGTGTAGTTGTTTCTCACTAAAAAGGTAGGGAAGTTAACCACACACTAGCACTGTTGTGGACATTTAACGGTGACTGGAATTTAAGTACATTTTGGCCTTAATGGTATTCTAAGTGCTTGATTTTTAAAATGCAGTATTAGGTTGTTCTGAAAACACAATTCAATGAATCCAAGGTTTTTTAGTGAACAACAAAGGTCGATTTAGTCAAGGCTATGGTTTTTCCAGTGGTCATGTATGGATGTGAGAGTTGGACTGTGAAGAAAGCTGAGCACCGAAGAACTGATGCTTTTGAACTGTGGTGTTGGAGAAGACTCTTGAGAGTCCCTTGGACTGCAAGGAGATCCAACCAGTCCATCCTGAAGGAGATCAGCCCTGGGATTTCTTTGGAAGGAATGATGCTAAAGCTTAAGCTCCAGTACTTTGGCCACCTCATGTGAAGAGTTGACTCCTTGGAAAAGACTCTGATGCTGGGAGGGATTGGGGGCAGGAGGAGAAGGGGACGACAGAGGATGAGAGGGCTGGATGGCATCACCAACTCGATGGACATGAGTTTGAGTGAACTCCGGGAGTTGGTGTTAGACAGGGAGGCCTGGCGTGCTGCGATTCATGGGGTCGCAAGGAGTCGGACACAACTGAGCGACTGAACTGAATGAGTTTCATGATGTAGAAATCATAGTTTGAGGGAAATCAAGATGGATGAAATGGGGAGATGAATAAAAATATCTATACTACAAAATTAAGTTGGTATAAAATTTCCAGGGATAATTTTGTGAAAATTTTCACATCCTATCACAAGTATCTACCAGGCAATCTTTTTGCTTATTAAAGGGGACGTGGGAGCAAGTAGTTTCAGTACAGTTGAAATCCGAGGTTGGTTGGATCCCTGATGTGGAACCTGTGAGTACCGAGGACCAGCTGTACTACATCATTTTATATGAGGGACCTGGGTGTCCATGGATTCTGGCATCTGTTGTCGGGGGGTGCACGGGGGGAGGACTGTCCAGGAACCAACCTCGCAGATACCAAGGGTTGACTGTACCCATATGGACATTCCCCCAACTCTACTGCACTCAACCTGCCTCAATGCCCAGAAGCTGGGATCTCCCTGGTGGTCCAGTGGTTTAAGACTTTGCCTTCCAACGTAGGGGGTACATGTTCAATCCCTGTTGGGAAGCTAAGATCCCACATGCTTCTCAGCCAAAACACCAAAACATAAAACAGAAACAATATTGTAATACATTCAATAAAAACTTTAAAAAATAGTCCACATTAAGAAAACAATGCCCAGAAGTCATCGGTATCTTCCAACCTCTGGCAATCCCAGTGATAATAACAGGACAATTCATGAAGTCATTTTGGACTCTTCTTTAATGGGCTGCACCAGTCAGTCTGTTCTGTCTTCCAAATGTGTCTTAAATCCCTTGCACTTTTTCTATTATTACTGCCTCCATTCTAATCCTGATCTTTGCCAACCCCATCCTGAACTATGGAAAGCCTTCCTCCACACTGTTTTGCAGAGGATTAGTAGATTTTCATCCGATATTCTTGGTGCATATAAGTGTCCTTGCTCAATGAGAGCCCTCCATTGAGTGCATAAAGAATAAACTTCCAGAGGCAGCTCACTCTCTGAGCCCACCCATGTGTCTATCCAAATGTACTCTTTTCCTAGCAAACACTTTAATCGTTTCACTAAAAAAAAAAAAAAAAAAAAAAAAAGTCCATGAACCTCAAATCACCCAGCTCCTGTTTAGACGACCCACTCCGCTTCTAAGTTGGGCTTGCCATGCACGTCCCATCTCCAGAAGCTGGAATGCCTGGTCTTCTGTAATTGACCCATTTTATAAGCCTTCAGGGAATACTAACAGTCAATCATAGATACCACTGCCTTCGTCCACATGCCTAGACAGGACATTCATCCTTCTGAATTGGTTGGCAAGTTATTACTCAGTACCAATTAACGAAGTACCATTCCAGATGCTGGGGAAAATAAGGAAAAAAATTTAAGACATGGGAACAATGTCTGAAAGAAGCTTGGGGGCTATGTAGAGTTAAAACATCCAGGCCCCATAATTCAAGGCAGATGACCTCATACGAGGGACCGCGGTACTGGATAATGGAAAAACAAAGGGGTTTTGATCCTACGAGAAACGCCGACCACAGTGCCCATATCATGGTAAGCATATGCTCAGTGTTCGTTTCTGTCTGACTCTCCTGGGAGTTTGCCCTTTAAGATATTTACCCTTTGTAGACGACAAAATGCATTTTGTCACTTAGATATTGATTGCCTGTTTCTTTTTGTTTAGCTGCTCATATATCAGTGTTTCTGTCTTAGACCTTTATGGTCCAGATAACAAGATTATTTCATTCTCTTTGTATTGTAATATGCAGAATTTCACACAATATGGTGGGAGGGTGGAGAGGGAGGTGGGAATCTGGTTGGAAAAAAATGCTTTTATGCTCATGCATTACAGATATGAAGTGCTCCAAGGCGGGGGGAATGAACTCACCACAATTTAATTAGGAGTCCCCGGGACACAGGCACTTAGTCCCTGGCTGTCGTCCCATCAGTGAGCCTCGATTTGCTAGCTTGGGAGCAGTCAACAGCACAAGGGACTCTGCAGCAAAGAGCCCAGTCTGATGGCTCAGATGTAGGCTCTCTCTGACCTCCTCCGTCCCCACTACTACACAATGAATTGCGTCCACTTTTCTGGGTCTCAGACATTTTTACTTTTAGAGTGCTAGTGTCATTCAAAATTCATCTTTGTTTAGGTGCCACTTTGGGTTAGATTTCACTTTCAAAAATATCGGAGGCACACTGAATACTGTTCAGATGTTTGGGGGTGGGCGGTGGGGGGGTGTACCTGGAACTTTTATGGAGAAATTGGGATTACTGCCATCAACACTGTCCTTCACTTGGCCTGTATGCACGAACATTTAACAGCTATACAAGGATAAACCAAGAATAAGAACAAAAACTAACAACAGTATCCTTTGAGAAACAGAAAGGGTGGTATTGGTTACCAGATTCATGAGATGAGCATTAGAACTTCTACTCTGTGATGAATGATTGTTGTAGTTGTTTAGTTGCTACGTTGTGTCTGACTCTGCGACCGCGTGGACTGGGGCCTACCAGGCTCCGTGTCCATGGGGTTTTCCAGGCAAGAATACTGGAGTGGGTTGCCATGCCGTCCTCCGGGGGAAATGATGATGATATCTAATGAATGATGTCTACTACCAAAGTGGTAAAGTCAGTCATTAAATAGACTTGCAACAAATGGATAAGTGATAGTTCTAGGATTCCAACCACTTTTACATATAATTTAATGCTCTGAAACTATTTAGAAAAACTTAGCAATGACAAGACAGATATGTATATGCAGATCTCTATCTATCTATATATCAATCACTTCTATAATGGATATAAGAGAACCAAAGGGTTAAGTAAAAATTCTGGAAAAAAAATGCTTAACTTCCCCCTTTGTTGTATCTTTCCTTCCCAACTATATTTTTAACAGTGCCCTCTACACATTAGGCAATCAGTAAATATTTGCTGATTGATTATAAAGAGCTAGAAAAGAGCAAAGAACATTTGTGTAAAGACTTTATAAGTTCACCTTACATCTGGGATGCCACCCTCTTTATTGCCCCATTTGTTCATTCAGATACACATGCCTGCCTGCTAAGCCCCTTCAGTTGTGTTCCACTCTGTGGGACCCTATGGACTGTAGCCTGCCAGGCTCCTCTGTCCATGGGATTCTCCAGGCAGAAACAGTGAAGTGGGTTGCTATTTCCTCCTCCAGGGGATCTTCCTGACCCAGGGATCAAACTTGTGTCTCCTGCACTGGCAGGTGGGTTCTTTACCACTAGCACTATGTCTATTATAGTTTACCACTGTGTCTATTATGCATGAGGCACTGCCATGGCAGCTGGGTGGTTTCCTAAGAAAGCAGGAGACACAGATTCTGCTCTCAGCGAGCTGCCTATCTTAAAAACAGCTGCAAAATGGTGATACAAACAGCCGACTCATTGGAAAAGACTCTGATGCTGGGAATGATTGACGGTAAAGGAAGAGGGCGGCAGAGGCTGAGATGGTTGAATTGTATCACTGCATCAACGGACATGAACTTGGGTGAACTCCAGGAGATAGATAGTGCGGGAGAGGGAGGCCTGGTGTGCTGCAGTCCACGGGGTCACAAAGAGTCAAGACATGACTTTGCGACTGAACAACAACAACAATAAGTAGAGTGTGCCAGGGAAAATGTATGTGCTCCTAGAATCCAGAGAGTAGATAAAACAGAGCTATGGTGCTCTGTGATGACCTAGAGGGGTAGGATGGGGGGTGGGGTGGGGGGCAGGCTCAGGAGGAAGGGCAGATATGTATACATATGGCTGATTCACAGTGTGGAGCAGAACTAACACAACATTGTAAAGCAATTATAGTTCAATTAAATTTTTTAAAATTAGAAAACAAATAACAAAAAAAAAAAACAGAGCTAGAAGGATCAGGAAAGTCTTCATAAAAGAGTGTCTTTGGGCTGAATTTTAAGAAATTCAATAGAGTCACAATATATGGGCATTCAGTTCAGTTCAGTTCAGTTGCTCAGTCATGTCCGACTCTTTGCAACCCCATGAATCGCAGCACGCCAGGCCTCCCTGTCCATCACCATCTCCCGGAGTTCACTCAGATTCACGTCCATCGGGTCGATGATGCCATCCAGCCATCTCATCCTCTGTCATCCCCTTCTCCTCCTGCCCCCAATCCCTCCCAGCATCAGAGTCTTTTCCAAGGAGTCAACTCTTCGCATGAGGTAGCCAAAATATTGGAGTTTCAGCTTTAGCATCATTCCTTCCAAAGAAATCCCAGGGCTGATCTCCTTTAGAATGGACTGGTTGGATCTCCTTGCAGTCCAAGGGACTCTCAAGAGTCTTCTCCAACACCACAGTTCAGAAGCATCAATTACTCAGTGCTCAGCTTTCTTCAGAGTCCAACACTCACATCCATACATGACCACTGGAAAAACCATAGCCTTGACTAGATGGACCTTTGTTGGCAAAGTAATGTCTCTGTTATTCAATATGCTGTCTAGGTTGGTCATAACTTTTCTTCCAAGGAGTAAGCAGATTTTAATTGCATGGCTGCAGTCACCATCTGCAGTGATTTTGGAGCCCAAAAGAAGAAAGTCTGACACTGTTTCCACTGTTTCTCCATCTATTTGCCATGAAGTGATGGGACCAGATGCCATGATCTTCGTTTTCTGAATGTTGAGCTTTAAGCCAACTTTTTCACTCTCCTCTTTCACTTTCATCAAGAGGCTTTTTAGTTCCTCTTCACTTTCTGCCATAAGGGTGGTGTCATCTGCATATCTGAGGTTATTGATATTTCTCCCGGCAATCTTGATTCCAGCTGGTGCTTCTTCCAGTCCAGCGTTTCTCATGATGTACTCTGCATAGAAGTTAAATAAGCAGGTGACAATATACAGCCTTGATGTACTCCTTTTCCTATTTGGAACCAGTCTGTTGTTCCATGTCCAGTTCTAACTGTTGCTTCCTGACCTGCATATAGGTTTCTCAAGAGGCAGGTCAGGTGGTCTGGTATTCCCATCTCTTTCAGAATTTTCCACAGTTTACTGTGATCCACACAGTCAAAGGCTTTGGCATAGTTAATAAAGCAAAAATAGATGTTTTTCTGGAACTTTCTTGCTTTTTCGATGATCCAGCAGATGTTGACAATTTGATCTCTGGTTCCTCTGCCTTTTCTAAAATCAGCTTGAACATCTGGAAGTTCACGGTTCACATATTGCTGAAGCCTGGCTATGGGCATTAGGAACTTAAAAAATTGGAGGTAAGATGAAATTCACAGACAGTACAGGGAGCCATGAAGCTCACTGAGTCTGCCCTGCTGCGGATGAAAGCATCTCTCAGGGTGCCCGACCAGTGAAATGTTTTCTCTGGTACTGGACCTAATCTTTTTGCAGCTGAGCAACTGACAGAATGTTTGGCTTGTGTTTAGGGGCCAAGTCACGTGGGAGGAAAGTATCTTCAAATGCTAGGACCACATGGAGTGCGGCAGGGGCATGCCATGTGGGGCACAGAGGGACTGGGAGCACAGGTGAGGGAGACTCCTGTCGTCCTCACAGGTGCTCCTGTGCCTTTGCTCACGGAGGGGCGCAGAAAGCAGGAAGGCCTCATTATTGAATTTGCATTTTTAACTTTGGCAATTTGTATAACAAATCCATGTAAAGTAAAATCCAGGTAGCAATGGGATGCTACTGCAAGAAAGATCTGAACACATAGGTATTAGGGAGAAGGGTGGTAACCCATTAAAGATATTAAACAAAGGATGAAAAGGGGCAGGAAGTTAGTAGAGGATTTGAACAAGGTGATGGACATGGCTTTCTCTCTCTCTCAAAAAAAAAAAAAAAACCTACTTATTTGTTTGGCTGTGCTGGGTCTTAATTGAGGCACACAGAATCTAGTTCTCTGACCATTTGCATCAAGTGGCCAAAGTATTGGAACTTCAGCTTCAGTATACCAGTCCCCCTGCATCGGTAGCTCAGAGTCTTAGCCACAGGACCACCAGGGAAGTCCCCGTAGGGAATTTTGAGTTCATAGTGACCTAGTCTTTGGTTCAAGTCCTGGTCCTTCTCTTATCAGCTAACTGATGCTAGTCAAATTATTTAACAGTTCTATGGCTCAATTTTCTTACTTATAAACTCCAACTTGTGTTTTTGGAGAGGATCTTAATAATAAGTGAGAATGTCTGGTTCTTAGTAAATACTCAACAAATGTTAAACCCTTCCTGTTTCTCCTTTACCTTCTTGATTATATAGCTGGAGCACACAGGCAGTGAGGGGAGGATTGAAATGGGCAGCTTCTGCCAAATTATAGAGAGAATTTTATATTCCCTGTTACATACTGGAGTCATTCGAAAGAAGTATGTGAGCCATGGAGGTAGTTTTAATTTCCTAGTAGCCACATTTTTTAAGTTTAAAAGTTAAACTAATTTGACAATATATTTTATTTAATGCAGTATATCCAAATTATCAATTCAACATACAGTCAATAGAAAAATTATTAATGAGATATTTAATATGGTCTTCAAAATTCAGGTATATTTTACACTGACTGCATATCTCAATTCAGCCAGGCTACACTTCAAATCAAACAAGACCAAGTCAGTCAATCCTAAAAGAAATCACCCCTGAGTATTCATTGGAAGGACTGATGCTGAAGCTGAAGCTCCCATATTTTGGCCACCTGATGCAAAGAGCTGACTCTTTGGAAAAGACCCTGATGCTGGGAAAAGATTGAGGGCAAAAGGAGAAGGGGCAGCAGAGGATGAGATGGTTAGATAGCATCACTGACTCAATGGACATGAATTTGAGCAAACTCCAGGTTATAGTGGAGGACAGAGGGGCCTGGCGTGGTGCAGTCCATGGGGTTGCAAAGAGTCAGACATGATTTAGCAACTGAACAACAATAACATGATTCAAAAGCTCAGTGGTGTCTTCAAGCTAGTGGCTACCATATCGGGCAGGTCACCATACAGTCAATGGAGAGACACTGAAGGAGTGCTTTGGAAAAATCAATCTACTAGCATTGCTTGAGGTGGATTACAGGGGAAAGAGTGCAAGCCTGCAGACTGGTTAACAAGTTACTGTCATAATCTAGAAGATAGTTTACCCAGGGTTTGAACAAGGTTGGCATCAGTAGAAATGGAAAAGAGAGGATGAAGGAAGGGGAGGAACACAGCGGGATGAGAACTAACTCATCAGACTTGATTGGATATAGTAAAGTCAATAATTGGCTTATCTCTACATAGACAAATTGTTCCCTACATTTAATAATTATGTGCTTTCCAATTTAGTTTACTTGGTTATATAAACCAACTCTCAAATTCCTTTCTTACTTAATAAAAAAAAACAAAAGTACTGAAGATAAATGAGTTTTAACTCAAAATCATGTGGTACTGTTAAGTCAAGATTCTAACAACAGATTTCCATTAGATGAAATAGAATTTAACCTATACATTTTAAACTTCTTGTCTAATAGCATAAAATACTGAGCAGTAAAGTAAAAAGTGAATAGAACCAGAAATCAGAATTCATGCTCTCCCGTCACTGGTTACAATGTATACAAATTTTGAACAGTTTATTCAGTTCTTAGAACTGTTTCTTCTTCCACTAAGAGAAAACTATCATATGTCTTGATTATACCACAGAGGTTTTGTCAGCATGATAACAAATTTGTGAAGTACTATAGTAGCTAAATGCCATGGGTATCACAGAAGGGAAACAATAGGATTTTTCTTCTTGTGTGTGCCTATTACTGACTTGCTAAGTTGCCTTGAGAAAGAATTTAGCTCTGTTCCCAAATCTTATAATAATGACTAAAATATCTCCTCTTTTGAGCTCACAGGAAGGCAACTGATAGAGAGACATACAGAATATAAGCCTAAGCTGTTTTTTTAAAAGAGTATTTATGAAATACCTGAAAGCATTGTTTTAAATTTTTTAAAGGATACTTAGAAATGAAACACACTGATATGTTCTCAGTGTCTAATCATTCTGTATTTACCACATTACATTTTAGTGGGTCCAGATACATTATTCTACTTGAGTAACATTTTATTGTTTAAATCAGTGGCACAATGTTCCTGAAGGACAACTCTAATGGGATACATTTGTGCAAACAAATATTTAGACACACACACTAAAACCCAGAAAAATACTGTATGCGACTGTAATTAAAAACTAGATAACTGTCTACATCTCCATCTCAAAGAAAGATGTGTATGTGTATATATATATGCACACACACACACAGAGTACAAGTAGAGAGATATATATCTATAAATATATTTTGTACATATATATATCTATGTGTATGTGTATATATATATGCACACACACACACACACAGAGTACAAGTAGAGAGATATATATCTATAAATATATTTTGTACATATATATATCTATGTGTATGTGTATATATATATGCACACACACACACACAGAGTACAAGTAGAGAGATATATATCTATAAATATATTTTGTACATATATATATCTATGTGTATGTGTATATATATATGCACACACACACACAGAGTACAAGTAGAGAGATATATATCTATAAATATATTTTGTACATATATATATCTATGTGTATGTGTATATATATATGCACACACACACACACAGAGTACAAGTAGAGAGATATATATCTATAAATATATTTTGTACATATATATATCTATGTGTATGTGTATATATATATGCACACACACACACACACAGAGTACAAGTAGAGAGATATATATCTATAAATATATTTTGTACATATATATATCTATGTGTATGTGTATATATATATATACATGTATATGTGTGTGTGTGTGTATATATCTACATAGACTACACTGTGGGATCTTAGTTCCCTGACAAGGGATCGAACCCATGCCCCCTACATTGGAAGCAGTGTCTTAACCACTGGACCACCATGGAAATCCCTCAAAAAAATACATATATATATATATATTTTTTTTTTTTGAACAAAGCTGTAAAATGTTCACTAAATACTGATCTAAACTGTCTACTAGCCTGGAAGCTTGTCAAAGGCACAGAACAGGTCTCATTCACCTCTGTCTCCCCTACCCCAGACAGGCAATCACATCAGAGTAGCCTAAGAAATGAGTGTCGGTTTGTTGGGTTGAACTGAACTACAGAACAGGCAAACTGAACAGGTTTCCTCCTGAGATGTCATGTATCTTTGTCTTTGAAACAGTGATTTAAAAATACCTAGAGAGCTCAAGTTACATTCTCATCCCAGTATTTCCCCTTAAATAATTAACTTTCTGTTGCTATGCCAGTGGCATATGTTCATAGAAGCTTGGTTTTCTCAATGAATTTTAACTAGTTCCTGAACTGACATCCTTGTATCACGGGAAGAGTCAGTAAGCAAAGAAAATCTGTTTCATGTTTGTTGTACGACACACTATCTTAGGAATGGATGAAAATTCTGAAGAATCCTTGGACCAACACTGAGAGTTATCTCAAAAATTTGACCCATAATCATTCTCATTTTTCAAACTGTTAACCTCACTGTGTGATATGGCAAGCTACACATAGTCTGCTAAAACGTGAAGTGAAAAAAAAAGTTAATGCTGTGAAATAAAAGTCCTATTGTATGGCAAGACAAGAAAAGTTTAAGCATAAAATGTTCTCGGTCCTTTGGCCTTCTCTCTTCCTCCACTGTGTATTGCGTATCTGCGTTATGCTTCGGCCAGACCTCCCCCATCAGCAGAAATACCTGCTCAGCCGTTATAAAGAGCACCGTTCTAGCGTCAGCAAGACAACTCCTCAAAGATAACATTCCCTGAGAGCCTGTGAGGGATCACATGACCTACCACTTTGTTCTTGCAGACCTGGATTGTGTAAACTGTCTCAACTGTCCAAGGTGTGGAACAGTTCTCTGACCTTTCCGAGAAGCTCTTCCCAGGTTAAAATCCTCAGTTTGGCTCAAGAACAATTTTCTGTTTCTTTCTTAGATCGGCTGATGAATATTTTTATCGGCAGTGCTAATATAGTCTAGAGGTGTATAGTAGTTGAATAGGCAATTATATTTTCACTGTTGTGGGGCTAAGAAACTCCAGAGGAGAAAGAGAAGAGCTCAGAAATGTTTCAAGCCCAGATTTCCAGAAATCTAGACTCTACAGTGACTCTAGGTATCAGGTGAGTTGGCAAAAGCATAATTGGCTGCATACTAAGTTGCTTCAGTTGTGTCCAACTCTTTGCGACCCCGTGGACTATAGCTCCTCTGTCCATGGGATTCTCCAGGCAAGAATACTGGAGTGGGTTGCCATGCCCTTCTCCAGAGCATCTTCCTGACCCTGGAATTGAACCCTAGTCTCTTTATGTCTCCTGCAAATAGGCAGGTTCTTCACCAGCGCCACCTGGGAAGCCCCAATCTTACTGAGCATTCACAAGATAGGAGCATGCGCATTGCACATCCTGTCCACCCTCCCCGCCCCCGCCCCCACCTTAGTGAGAAGGCTGTTTAGAGGGTCTGTGTCCTTACCTGAGACAGCAGGTGCTGAGCCACAACTGTTAATGCCTCAAACTTGGTGTTGCCCAGGGAAAGAAGCTGCTTGAGCTGCAGGATAACTCCACTTTGCTTCGTACATTTGCTTTTATACTGAGCCAACTCAAGTGCTTTTTCAGAGGACAGCACATCTGGGGATGTCTGGGTCTGGATGCACAGACTTCGGGGACTCTTCTGTCTGCCCTTCTCAACTGCAAAAGGAACGGATATAGGTAGGAAAACATGTGACCTTCATTTTCCTAAGCAACACCATCTGGGTTCCCTAAACACTAGAGCAGCCACACAAGAGCGCTTCAGTTACGTTTATAAAGAGAAGCATATGGATGAGAACCGGGATTAATCGGATATCTGCATGTCTGGAACTAGAACCACAGACGGCGGCTTTAGTTCTGACTTAAAAGGATGTATACGTGGCAGAGAACGAGGGATATATAAGGCAGATGGATTGACCAATCCAGAAACATGAAAACTGTGTCAAAAATAATATTGACATCATGGTTTATAATTTTCCAGGTAAAGTGGTACAGAAATCTGCTGTGACAAGTACCCTGACTGGAAGCTCTGATTCAGGCTGGCTGAAAACACACACACACACACACACACACACACACACACACGACTGAACTGTTAATGCCTTTCCCTCTTCCTATACGTTTCCTATCAACTTCCTCTCCTTTCCCTGCTGGTGGCCTGGTGCGTTCCCAAGATTTATACTGTACATGTTATACTGTACATGAGTCATTTCCTAATCCCTGATAAATCACCACATATACAGTGAAAACCTACTCACATATAACCCCTGATCTTTAAATTCACTGCCAAGAGTACTATACTTTAAAAAAAGAATTTTTTTTTTTACTTTATTTTGAACTGTAGTTGATTTACGATGTGTGTTAGTTCCAGGTGTACAGCAAAATGATTCATTGAGAGCTTTATACGCTTCATAAAATACCTTTATTTACTTTTATTTTGGGCTATGTTGGGTCTTTGTTGCGCTGGCAGGCTTCTCACTGCGCTGGCTTCTTCTGTGGCCGAGCACTGGCACCAGAGCACAGACTCAGTAGCTGTGGCACAGTGGCTTAGTTGCTGCGTGGCATGTGGGATCTTCCTGGACCAGGGATTGAACCTGTGTCTTCTTCACTGGCCAGGCGGATTCTTTACCACTCAGCCACCAGGGAAGCCCTGAGTACAATACTCTTGACTATACTATTCTGTTTTCTATCAAATACAAGCTCTGTTGTTTCTTTTTCCCCTTCAAGCAGTAATGTGGTTTAAAAAAAATTTTTTTTTGAGACGCACATGCTAATACTCCAGATCCATCTAAGATGCTAAGTGACTGCTCACTTTCTGTCACAGGGCCCTGGGAATCTCTATTTTATACAGAAAAACTGTTCCATCTTGGAACCATTCCAAATGTCTCGGCCACTTTAAACATTACACAGAATTGGAAAAAAGAGGAAAGCAAGCTGCTTAACTTCTTAAAATGAGTAGTCTAAATAATCAGATGTAAATCTTAAAAAATAACCTCATAAGAAAGTAAAAAAAATAAATATTTCTTTATTCTCACAGGCATTCCCTACAGTGTCTGCATTCTGTGGTGACAAACCTAAGACCATTTTATAGATGGTAACTACTTTCTCTAATTTTTTAGAAGGAAGGAAACAGTGATTTCTAGAAGGAAAATAAAGAAACCTCAGTATTCAAGTCCCAAAAACCAGTGGGAAAACACATTCAATATTCTTTAGGATGAACAAACAAACAGGAAAAGGGCTCTCATTTTCTATGGTAGCTTTCCATGGTTAAACAACTCATATTTGTATTAATACTTGATAACTCTCACTTCTAAAATGACTAAAATATTGTGTTTTAAAAATACTTAGACTTCCCAGGTGGTCTAGTAGCTAAGACTCCAGGTTCCCAATACGGGGGACCCAGGTTCCATCCCTGGGCAGAACCTTCAATTTACAAATCTAAGATCCCACAGGCTGCAACTAAGACCCAGTGCAGCCAGACAGTTGTTGTTGACAATCATTATTTCTGTATTTATTTACTTATTTTGAAAGATAAAACATTTCAAATATAAGAAAAGTACATATAAAATAAGCAATTTAATCTATAATTGAGATGAAATATATGTTCAAATTTTGCTGTAGTTGTTTCAGATTTTTTTTCCCCACTCTTTTGTTTTTTCCTCTGTGGGAGAAGGTAAGGATAGGATGATTCGAGAGAATAGCATTGAAACATGTATATTATCATATGTGAAACAGATCGCCAGTCCAGGTTTGATGCATGAGACAGGGTGCTCAGGGCTGATGCACTGGGAGGACCCTGAGGGATGGGATGGGGAGGGAGGTGGGAGGGGGGTTCAGGATGGGGAACACATGTACACCTGTGGCGGATTCATGTCAACGTATGGCAAAAACCACTACAATATTGTAAAGTAATTAGCCTCCAATTAAAATAAATAAATAAATAATTAAAAAAACAGTTAATAAATCTTCTCAGTGGCCCTCTATAGCAAAGCAAAGTTCAAGGATGTGAAGGGCCTAACCTGGGCGTAGGCAGCATCTATAGGGCAGACTCCAAGATAAGAACCTAGGCTTCTGTTCCCACCCATTCTGGAAAGTGGAGATGGACTGTGGATGTAATATTGTTGCATAACTAAATATAAACATTTATGCAGGAATCTTAACAAAATGTTACTTAATTCATCCAAGCCCATTATCTGCTAACTTCATTTCAATAAACCTATATACTGGTAAATACCTACCTTTTATATCCTGTTTTATACACTTTTATACAAACAAACAGAAGAGCAAAAAACTTCTTTTAATCCTTGACCATCCAGAACTTCCACTGCAACCTATGTAGACACAGGTTCACTTTCCTGACTGATATCACAGCACACGTCTTCCCAGCACTTACTGAAATATGTATTCATTTATCATTTACTGCTCTGATGTTACCATTTCTTAAATCTTTAACATTTCATTCTGTTTCTAGGATTTCTATGCTAATCAATTTTATTATGTAATACAATATCAGTTCTTAAACCATTAAGTTATAATTATTTATAAAATCAACAAATGAAGCTTTTATATTAACATTTTTGCAGAAAACATTAAGTTGCTTGCCTACTTAGTTTCTAGGGGGAATTTTAGTATTAACAAGTCCTGTGCTAATAAGTTATTTCTATGGAAAAATATGAAATATAAATTAATTTATTAAGCACTGTTTTTTTTATACTCAGGATGAAAATATAGGTACTCTTTGTAGCACCAAAATTTTTGTTCTTCAAACTATCTCTTATGCCAAAGTTGGGCAGCAGCTAAATATTAATGTTATGTTTGGCTCCTTGAGAAACTAAACATTTTTAACTGGATTATCAAGACTTTCAATTTACAACTCTACAGAATTTACAGAAATTATTTTCTTAGTATCATTGTTTGGCTAAATTCCTTGTTATATGGATATACTTTCTTTTATATTTATCTGTTTTTCTCATTGAATGGTTAATTCCATTTCTAACACTATTTCAAACACAGGGAGATTGACTTATCTTTTCTTGTTTCAAAGAGATTAACTTTAGTGTTTCTCAATGGACATAGATTTTGAAATAATATATTTACATTGTGTTAAGCATCTGTCAATATTTTGAAAAAGTGTTTAAAAAATAGTTGAATTAAGCTTCTGAAGCCATTACAATATTTTTTGTATTTTACCTTACTAAATTTTGTTAAAGGCTTCAAATTCCCAAGACAATTTTTTTTTTTACCATCTGAAATCTAATTTGACATTTTTTTCCCATATAACTGACATATAATATTACATTAGTTTCAGGTGTACAACATGGTTCACCATATATATCTCAATATATTTTTATATATTGCAAAACGATCACCACAATAAATCTAGTTAACATCTGTCACCATACATAAAATTTCTTTTCCTGTGATGAGAACTTGTAAGATATACTCTCTTGGCAACTTGTAAAAAAGCAATACAGTGTATTCAATTTTAC
Organism: Budorcas taxicolor; assembly: GCF_023091745.1. Lineage (NCBI taxonomy): Eukaryota > Metazoa > Chordata > Mammalia > Artiodactyla > Bovidae > Budorcas > Budorcas taxicolor. Next base: position 18,968,564 of record NC_068933.1, on the reverse strand, counting down.
TCTCCATTCTGTATATCTCCATGACATACTTATTTTATAACTCCAAGTTTCTACGTTTTGACCCCCTTTCCCCAGGCCTGACCAACACTTATTAATATTTTTTCCCACCCCCAGATCTGGCCATGCAACAGTGTAAGCCACTCCTGAGTTTGCTGCTGAATTCAGATGGCTTAGATCTACAAGTGAGTTGGTATCTATACATTTCCTTTATTATATTTCAGTTGCTTTAACTTTTGGTAACAAAATGGCATTTGTTATGAAAAAGAATATACATATATATGTATATATAACTCAGTTACTTTGCTGTACAGCAGAAATGAACACACACAATAATGGCATTTGTGCTTATGAAAATCCTATTTGTCGCATTTTGGAACTGTTGTGTCAAGGCATATCTGTTTTTTGAAATTTTAGAAAATTCTCTAGGACTTGATACTGTATTTGGAACACTGCTAAAATCACTGTAAATGAACTTATGTAGTTTTTACTGAGGTACACCCTGGAAAAATCCTGATGCTGGGAAAGATTGAGGGAAGGAGGAGACAGGGGTGACATAGGATGAGGTGGTTGGATGGCATCACTGACTCAATGGACATGAGTTTGCGCAAACTCCAAGAGACAGGCAGGGAAGCCTGGAAGCCTTAGCGACTGAACAACACCCCTGGAAAACATCAACTGTCCAAGTGTGATTGCATTCCAATCATGCAAGTCTCTGGTTCTCAGCTGCTTTCTCATCTGTGCTTTGCCTGGTTCCTGTTTACCTCCAGCTGCAGTTCAGGGTCAGGGTGCTAACTCCATCTAACTAGAGAATTGGGGCGGGGCGGGGGCAGGGGGCAGGTAAGCCACTGCCTCTGGAAAACTCAGGTTCTCCAGGTACCAGCTTCTTTTTCTCTCAGGCTTTCTTAGTGGCCATAGAACTGGAATTTCAAAGTAGGAAACCTCGCATACCAACAACGGTTCTTAAAGGTCCAGCCATGAAAATCCCAAACACCACACCTAGAATTCAAACCCCACTCTGCCTCAGGAAGTGACAGAAATCACTGAAAATTATCATGGACATCATGATGCAGTTTTCAGTGCTACCAGGGAGAATCTCAGTCAGACATTTAAAATGACTCTGATGATGTCTGCCTGCATAGTGTCATACCCCAGATGGAGGTTTAAGAATATAAAACCTGCTGATAAGGCTTCTCTAACACATCCTAGCACAAACTGATGGAGTCACAGCTAGTAGGGAAGAATATGTTCTCTTATGAATCCTACATGGGGTTAAAATGACACCTAATAAGCGGTCTTAATGCAAACTTGCTTGCAGAGAAAAGATTAAAAAAAAAAAAACAAAAAACAGCCCCAATGTCCGTAAGGAGTGAAGTGAAGTGAAAGTCACTCAGCTGTGTCTGACTCTTTGTGACCCCATGCACTATATAGTCCATGGATTTCACCAGGCCAGAATACTGGAGTGGGTGGCCGCTCCCTTCTCCAGGGGATCTTCCCTACCCAGGGATTGAACTTTGGCCTCCCACATTGCAGACAGATTCTTTACCAGCTGAGCCACCAAGGAAGCTCAAATAAAGCAGAACCTGCTGTGCTTAGTTGCTCAGCCATGTCCCACTCTTTGCAACCCCATGGACTGTAGACCATCAGGAGCCTCTGTCCTTGGGACTCTCCAGGCAAGAATTCTGGAGTTGGTAGCCATGTCCTCCTCCGGGGGATCTTCCCAATGCAGGGATCGAACCCAGGTCTCCTACATTGCAGGGGGACTCTTTACCATCTCAGCCACTAGGGAAGCCCGTCCATAAGTAGAGGTGTGCTTAAATAAATGTTTGGTACAGTTATACAATGGAACACCACAGCTGTAACACACAAATAGAAAGCTCTCTGTGTTAAATGAAAAAAACATGCTCAAGAGCAATGTAGATGATGTGTCTCATTGTATCAAGAGGTATGTACTTTTTTGCTTATAAATTCACAACAAAGCTTTCATATAATATATATAAAAGTACTAACGATGTTTACCTTTTCAGAGAAGACAACAGGAACCAGATCGATATAAAGGTGGCAACCCACTCCAGTACTCTTGCCTGGCAAATCCCATGGATGGAAGAGCCTGGTAGGCTGCAGTCCATGGGGTCGCTAGGAGTCGGACAAGACTGAGTGACTTCACTTTCACTTTCCTGCATTGGAGAAGGAAGTGGCAACCCACTCTAGTATTCTTGCCTGGAGAATCCCAAGGACAGGAGCCTGGTGGGCTGCCATCTCTGGGGTCGCACAGAGTCGGACACGACTGAAGCGACTTAACAGCAACAGCAGTGCATTTTTAAATGCTTTTAAATCACAAGGTAAATACATTGCGAGCTTCCCTAATGGTGCAGTGGTAAAGAATCTGCCAAAGAATGTTCAAACTACCACATGATTGCACTCATCTCACACACCAGCAAAGTAATGCTCAAAATTCTCTAAGCCAGACTTCAATAGTATATGAACTGTGAACTTCCAGATGTTCAAACTGGACTTAAAAAAGGAAGAGGAACCAGAGATCAAACTGCCAACATCTGCTGGATCATCGAAAAAGCAAGAGAGTTCCAGAAAAACATCTACTTCTGCTTTATTGATTATGCCAAAGCCTTTGACTGTGTCAATCACAACAAACTGTGGAAAATTCTGAAAGAGATGGGAATACCAGACCACCTTACCTGCCTCCTGAGAAATCTGTATGCAGGTCAAGAAGCAACAGTTAGAAGCGGACATGGAACAACAGACTGCTTCCAAATTGGGAAAGGGGTACATCAAGGCTGTATATTGTCACCCTGCTTATTTAACTTATATGCAGAGTATATCATGTGAAATTCTGGGTTGGATGAAGCACAAGCTGGAATCAAGATTGCTGGGAGAAATATCAGTAACCTCAGATACACAGATGACACCACTCTTATGGCAGAAAGTGAAGAGGAACTAAAGAGCCTCTTGATGAAAGTGAAAAAAGAGAGCGAAAAAATTGGGTTGAAACTCAACATTCCAAAAACTAAGATCATGGCATCCGGTCCCATCACTTCATAGCAAATAGATGCGGAAACAATGGAAGCAGTGAAAGACTTTATTTTTCTGGGCTCCAAAATCACTGCAGATGGTGACTGCAGCCATGAAATCAAAAGACCCTTTCTCCTTGAAAGGAAAGCTATGACCAACCTAGACTGTATATTAAGCAGAGACATTACTTTACCAACAAAGGTCTGTCTAGTCAAAGCTATGGTTTTTCCAGTAGTAGATGTATGGATATGAGAGTTGGACTATAAAGAAAGCTGAGCACCAAAGAATTGATGCTTTTGAACTGTGGTGCTGCAGAAGACTCTTTAGAATCCCTTGGACTGCAAGGAGATCAAACCAGTCAATCCTAAGGGAAAACAGTCCTGAATATTCATTGGAAGGACTGATGCTGAAGCTCCACTAGTTTGGCCACCTGACGCGAAGAACTGACTCATTGGAAAAGACCCTGATGCTGGGAAAGATTGACGGCAGGAGGAGAAAGGGACGACAGAGGATGGGATGGTTGGATGTCATCACCGACTTGATGGACATGAGTTTGAGCAAGCTCTGGGAGTTGGTGATGGACAGGGAAGTCTGGCGTGCTGCAGTCCATGGGGTCGCAAAGAGTCTGACACGACTGAACTGGACCAATCTGCCCACAATGTGGGAGACTCAGGTTCCATCCCTAGGTTGGGAAGATCCCGTGGAGGAGAAAATAGCAACCCACTCCAATATTCTTATCTGGAAAATCCCATGGACAGAGGAGGTCGGGCTACAGTCCATGGGGTCACAAAAAGAGTCAGAGATGACTTAGTGACTAAAACAACTACAACAAATATATTACCTACTCAAAATTTAAATGTAGGATTTTTTAAAGGTGGTTAAAATGAATTCTGAGTTTCAATCTTTAACACTTAACCATCAAGCAAACATAGTCAGTCCATGTTTTTTCCATGGGGAATCTGGGCAGAAATCTAAGCAATGCAGCTTCTATTGAATGTGAATTCTTGGAATAGATTTACATATCTTCGAGTTTTAGCCTAAGAGCAAATAAGCATACAGACTGCCCTCTACCTGGAGCTGGAAAAGCATGCTGTGACCTCAATCTTCCGCCCCATATACTGTGCTCCCTGAGGACACAGCTGTACCACATGACAGCTGATGACCCAGTTTGAGCATCCTTCCCTCCCTCCTCACCCCTGGACCAACGGAAGATCAGAAACGATGCAAAAATCTCCAATGATGCTCAAAGCCCCAGTGCTCATAAACAGAGTACTTTGTAATGCCAAAAATCAACAGTTTCCCTTAAATCCTACCGGATTTATTATTATAGCAAGTTAGCTTAATATGAACCAAACTTTGCCCTTGTGTTCCCTTTATTAGCATGTTACCATTTTGATAATACAACTATTTAAAACTTAAAAAATCTCGTTTATTAGCTCCATTAACAGGCTATCTAATTGCAAAGAATCAACTTACTCAGAAATCTTAAAAGTAAATGTTAACTTTCACATAGATTCAGATGCATGTTGACAAGATAATCACCACTGTGTGTCTGATCAGACCTTCCTGGACTTCATTCCAATGAAACTGAAACCTCCCTCAGGAAAACCAAAGTCCTGAGTCCAGGACATATGCTCACTTGAAAAATAGCTGGATAACACTGTTTACTCCCTTTGATCTTTCTGCTCAGAAATCTCAATGTAATAACATTTCAAACCAGCCTGAAGAACTTATTTATCATCCTCTTAAAGAAAACAGTTGAAGGAAGAAGAACAGGCCCATGTTTCAGGCTCCATCTCTCAGGCATATGGACCCCCACCCTCAAAGCAAAACACTTACTTCTGAGAGAAAGACTTAACCATTCAGACAGGGACTAACCTAGCTGCTGAGGATACAACCATCCTAAGGCAAGAACAAGCCACGGACCGAATCTGCTGGCTTTCTGAATATTAAAATCAAGCAAGAGACAAGGCCTACAAGGAGAGACTATACGTAGCCTTCAGTAACTAACATTTGTTTCATATACCTATTGATTTCTTACTCATTTACTCACCAAATATTTATCAAAATCTACTGTATGGCTTTGCTGTGGACAGGTGGACCTGCCTGGTGTCTTGGGGGTGGTGGAAGCAGGTATAAGAGGGCGGTGCCCTACAAAGATACACGGAGACACCCTGTGTCTGATAGTCAGCTCTTGCAGTTTAACTCACACACACAGCTATCTGCGAAGGTGATAGTCGCTGGCGGGGATGTGCCTTCCACTACATTACTGCCTTGACAACTAAGGCTTGTGGGTTAATAAAACATAAGCAGTGAGCTAACAGGCTTGGCGAGCAGCTTGAACAGACAACTGGTTCCCATCTTTCTACCTTAATCTTAATCTCCTCATCTAAAGCACTTCCTGGGACACCTGTCCCTCCACAGGCTCTTTCTGTCAGTGTTTCTCAGCAGTTGAGGATGGCAGTTTATGCTGAGGGGGAAGTTCCAATGACAACGAGGTCTTAAATGTGGACTACCTGGAAATGTGTGCTCTGATAAGAGGGAGCATCCAGTTCTGAAATGATGACCCGCATGACCCCTGTGCATTCAGCAAACATCTGCTGGATGTGCCTGTAGCAAGCTGGTCCTTGTCCTTAAGGGACTTTTACGCTGCAGAGACAGAAACAGGCCACTGCTGACGGCCATATGATAATTAGGAAAGAGAATTATGTACACAGTGCAGTGAGAGGACGGGGCGGGGGAACACCTGGATCTGCGACCAGCAAGAAAGGGTGCTGGAGACAGTGTGGATGGACATTTGCACATCAGGCAGACAGATGTGAGAGCAGAAAACACCAAGGCAGAGAAGTATGGGAGCCCTGGAGGTCCTGACATTCGGTGCTGACAACAAAGCACTCCTGAAGTTAAAGTAAGAGGATGTGGCTGGAAGCAGAAACAGGGGCCAGACAGGAGTGCCATACAAGGCTTATTCTGGTAGGAGACCCAGAGCAGTGCTGAGCAAGTCTGGAGACGCAGGGGAAGGGGAGGATCTGAGGGGATGAGCGAAGGGAGGCCCGGGGTCAGGGAGGGACTCGTGGCCAGGGCAGTGAGAACCGGCAGGAAATGACGAATGTGTTTATGAGGCAGAGCAGGACAACTTAGCGACCAGCTGGATCAAGAGGAGTGCCGGGTAAGTCATAGTTTCCAGCTCGGAAGTAACACACAGAGGAGCAGATCAGAGAATCAGAGAGAGGGCCGAGGGAGCCGGTGGGCAGGCATCCTACACTCTAATACCCTGCTCCTCATTCTCCAGAAAGATGCTGTTCTAGCCTCACCAGTCCCATAAGGCTTTCCAAATGGACTTGTCAGCTGGGGTCTTTTCCCCAGGAGCAAATCAGTTCTTTACTTCCCCTTGTCCCAAATGCTGCCCCTAATACAAGCCAGGGCTTCCCTGGTAGCTCAGATGGTAAAGAATCTGCCTGCAATGCGGGAGACCTGGGTTCGATCCCTGGGTTGGGAAGATCCTCTGGAAGAGGCCACAGCAACCCCACTCCAATATTCTGGCCTGGAGAATCCCCATGGGCAGAGGAGCCTGGTGGGCCACGGTCCATGGGGTCACAAGGAGTCGGACACGACTAAACACGGCACACTCAGTGCAAGCCTGTTAACACACACTCTCCCAGCTTGATGAACTGCAGACCCACAGAAAGCTAGACGCTCTTACCAAGCTTTCATAAGAAATCATTACTCAGTCCAAGCTTTCATAAGAAATCACTACTCAGTGTTGTATGAAAGGAGGAAGTTAGCATCTGCCTTGACAAGGGGGGAAGAAGCCCTCAAGCCTAACAACATGCATATTATAGTTAAGGTGCTGACACTTGCTTCCTGGCATCTAACCATTATTTAATTAAACAAAGTAAGAAACAAATTAGTGTCATTAGCTTAAATTTATATAAACCTTTTCAATATTCCTTTCACTATGCGTTTGCTCTAGAAGAGTTCTTAGTAATCATAATTTAGAAGCCACATATAGCATTTTTCTACTTCTAGGTAGGTATGGCATTTGCTTACAGTGGAACATTTCAAGCTCAACAAAGCACAGTGTTTAGACTTTTAAAATTACCCAAGCTAATTCTTTTGGAGGCAGATGGGGAGGAGCGCCTTAAGACACCTATTAAAATTTTATAGTACTAGACTGTTGGACCTGCTGCAGTGCTATGTATCATATGTAAAATGGTTTTACTTTTTAATTTCAAAAGTAGATTACAGGATAGAAGGCATATTCCTATTAAATACTCTTATTTCAGGATAATTATTGCTTAGACAACTTTGCCTGAAAAACCAACCAAACTTGATATTAAACATTTTCCATGTGGCTGGCAGGGAAAGAAAAACACATTTCTCATGTTCTTAAAATGCACTACTAACTGTAAATAAAAGTTAGCAGAAATCCATTGCATTTGAAAAAAAATTTTTTTTTCAGAAATACTTTTAAGAAAGTATCAGTTCCATCAATTTGTTGACTAATTTTCCATCAATTTGTTTCTAAATAATAGAAGTGCACCTTAATATGTTAAGTTTCTGGATTTGTTTCATGACTAGAAGAGCATACTGCAAATACCAGCAAGTAGTAAAATTTCAGGCCTATTACATTAAAAATTCCAAAGATGCCAAATGAAAATATTTTTAATCATCTAACAAGCAAAATTTTCTTCTGAAACATGAACTTTATAGTAAGGGAAGAAAGTCTGAATTTTTATCTCAACTTAAGAAATAAGCGTCTCTTGTTATACTTGTTTACAATGTATATGCACAAACTGGATAGGTCTTTCCTTGGTAGCTCAGTTGGTAAAGAAACCACCTACAATGCAGGAGACCCCGGTTTGATTCCTGGGTCAGGCAGATCCGCTGGAGAAGGGAAAGGCCACCCACTCCAGTATTCTTGGGCTTCCCTGGTGCCTCAGCTGGTAAAAAATCTACCTGCAATGTGGGAGACCTGGGTTCGATCCCTGGGTTGGGAAGATCCCCTGGAGAAGGGAAAGGCTACCCACTCCAGTATCCTGGCCTGGAGAATTCCATGGGCTTGTAGAGCAGTCGGACACTACTGAGCAACCTTCACTTTCACTCTCCTCAGAGCACAAGGAGGAAGATAAAGATGTGACTGAGGTGTCACTTCACAGGATAGCAGCTCTGGGACTGGCTCTTTCTCTTTGTTACTGAGGCAAATGACCCAAAATATTAAATGCGAGCCGTCACAGGCATCACAGAGCCGAGCTGTGCTGTTGATTTCAGTGACGACGGCAAATGCCAAGACGTCCCTTTAACTTTACCACATGGACGAACACGGCACCAAGAATAACACTCTGTCACCACAAAGAACCATTTCCAAAACAAGAACAAACAAAACTCTACGTGGCCCTTCTTGCTGTATCCACTGCAAGCACATGTACCTTGTTAGATTTTTTAAAACTGTCTTTTCTGGACTTTTCCACCTTGAGCTAGCCAGCTTAGGTGATGTCACCCTTGTGCCAGCGAGGCCAGGCCCCGTGGGTCAGTGCTCCACAGCCACAGGCGGTGTCCCTAACATCTCGGCCATGTGCAATCACGTGTTCTTCATCAAGCAGGGCCCCCAGCAGAGCAGCAGGGATGAAACAAGGGACATGCAGACAAAAGATCTGAGTGGGGAAAATAAATCCCCAAAGTGGGTCAAAAATCTCCTTATTGTGAATTAAAGATGATAGACTACCTTTAATAGACAGTAGAAACAAAAGTTAGAATAGCCAATTAAAACATTCAACGTTAGGAATTTCTCTAACACAAATGGGCTTCCCTGGTAGCTCAGATAGTAAACAACCCGCCTGCCATGGGGGAGATCTGGGTTTGATCCCTGGGTGGGGAAGATCCTCTGGAGGAGGGCATGGCAACCCACTCCAGTGTTCTTGCCTGGAGAATCCCTAAGGATAGAGGAGCCTGACGGGCTACATACAGTCCATGGGGTTGCAAAGAGTCCGACATGACTGAGCGACTAAGCACAGCACAGATACTATAAATAATAAGTAAAAAGAGAATGTTGTTCTCAAAATAGAAACAAGTTATGGAAAAATAATTTGGGCATGAGATGTCTAAAATTCAAGTAACAAGGGACAATAGGAAAAAGCCCAGTCTCTCACACAATAAGAAGCTTTACTGGTATTAATGTTACCCAGAGCTACATAATTGATGCCTTTTATAAAGGACTCTCATGTGCTAGGGCCTCCCTGGTGACTCGGATGGTAAAATGTCGCCCACAGTGCAGGAGCCCTAGGTTTGATTCCTGGGTCGAGAAGATTCCCCTGGAGAAGGGAAGGGCTACTCACTCCAGTATTCTTGCCTGGAGAATCCCAAGGACAGAGGAGCCTGGAGGGCTACAGTCCATGGGATCTCAAAAGAGTCGGACGTGACTGAACAATTTACACTTTCTTTCTTTTTCAGGTACTGAAATAACCCAAAGTATCACCTAAGCCAAATAAGAAAAATAATGTCCAATTTTGGATACATTTAAAAACACACCTGTTGTCTTTTTACCTAAGAAAACAGTAATGTGCATACTATTAATAAAACACTATTACTAGCTGTGAAACATGCTCTAGAGCTAATAAAAAAGTACCATAATCTGTATTATTTCATGTATAGGGTGATTCCCTACTATCCAAAACTCAACCTAAATATTTCAATGTTTCTAATTAAATAAGCATTTACTATATATGTTTCCCATGCCACATTCTTCCATTTTTTCCAGATGAAAAACCCTGTCTTACTTCCCATTCTGAATCCAACTTCAAACTATACTGTATGGTTTATTTTCTATGTTTATGTGAAAACAGATACCACATTAAAGCACAATTTGGCATGGTAAAACTTTATCTTTTTCTTTCAACATCTAACTTTTAAAGACTTTTCAAAAATATTACCTATTATGAGTAAAAATTCATTTAACATATCACCACTCTCTTAAATAGACTGCAATAGCTATGAAAGGGCACCTTTTAATGTCATAGCAAAGCTGAAGCTATAAGACTGCCGTATCAGAGAGTTCAGTGTCAGTCTATGCCAAGACATTTTTAACATAATGCCATTCACAGAACCAGTTCTTAGTAAATGCTTATCAATGTGGCATGAGGCCAGTGTAATTTTCAAAGCTGCCTTTCAGGAAACTGAAAAGAAAATTGTGGATTCACAGAAGTGATAACAAAGGGGGTGGTGGAAGGCCATATCGCTCCTCTATTGTTCTTGAATTTGATCCTTTTGATGTCTTTTTGCATTATACAAATGACTGAATATTTTAATTTCTTACAAAAATTCTAAATATATAGTTATTTTATGGGAGCTTTCTAAAATGCTTTCACTGGCTTCTATATTTTGTAATGTGTGAGAGAAACACAGAGAAATTAAAATTTAGCATCACCTTAATGCATGACTAGGTGTTCCACCATATATGTTCCTAATAAAATATCTTTTATTAACACATTTTAAGTACATAAAAACACATTTAATGTTGAGAACATTCTTTCTCAGTGTACTATAACTGAAAATTAATTCATTTAAGAGAGCAAAATCAAATATTAACCTCTATGTCCAAACAAAAAAATAACTTGAAAGTGTCCAATTAACATAGTTACAAACTAGGTGATCATTACCAAAAAAAATTCATATCATAAAAGAGAAGAAACGATGAGGTGTGTTGCAAGATTCAACTTGTTAAATGATATACTGCCCTTATTTATAAGCTATCAGTATTAGCTTTTGAGAAATTAGTTTTGCCTTCTCTCTAATCTCTCTTTACCTGCATGCACTATAGAGATTGGAGAAGTGAAACACTCAATTTCCCAGCTTCCTTTGCAGTTAGAAACAGCCATGTGACTGAGATTTAGCCAATGAGATGCAAGCATGAGTGATATGGCACTGCCCCTTCCCTGGGTGTTGTTTTTGCTGCCTGCGGCAGCCATTGTGAGATCACGAGGCAACATTCATGAGAAAAAGGCTAAGAAAATAGCATAGGTGTTAATCCTGACATTGCTGAGCCTCTGAGCAAGGTAAGAGCTGCTTCTTGCTATGTGAGACAAATAAACTCCTTTAAGTCAAGTTGCCTTAACAAACTGCATCTAAAAGCATTTCTGGGGCTTCCCTGGTGCTTCAGTGGTAAATATGTTTCTAGTGCAGGAAACACAGGTTCAATTCCTGATCCACGAAGATCCCACATCCTGTTGAGCAACTAAGCCCTGTGCGCCACAACTCTTGAGCTCATCTTCAGAGTCCGCATGCTGCGAGTACTGAAGCCAGAGTGCCCAAGATCTTGTGCTCTGCAACAAAAGAAGCCTCAGCAATGAGAGGCCCTTGCAGCAACAGAGACCACACACAGCCAAAAATAAATAAATAAAACGATTTTAAAAGCATTTCTGTTGGACAGTCTGAAAAGTGAACACCAAACATAAGAACATTACAATGACTTTCATTCTAATTAAACACTTAATCCTGTTCTGCCTCACTCTTACCAAATACCTAGGCAAAATGGTTCTCTTTAGTGTGGCTTCAAGTAAATGAAAATATCTTGTGTTATTAATAATACTCCTCCTGCCTTTCCTCAGAGTATGTGTAAATACACACCTCCCCTCTTTGCTTAGAGTAATTGCTTTTACTCTTACTAGCTCAGCAGAAAGAATTCTCTTAGTGCAGTGAATTGCCTTCATGGGTCAATGAGAATATCAACTCTGAGGTTCAAACTGGCACTTTTCATAATAATGAGTGCAAGTATCTCATCTCCAGCTGCACAGAAGACCCAGATTCCAACAGAACTGGAGGCAAGGAATATTTCTACAGAGACGATTCCTTTCCCCCTGCTGACTCATAAGATGTAAATGAATACGTTGAGGCAAAATTCTGAGCTACACTGAACCGGGTGCTTTGGTGAAGTCACTGGGACCACTTTGGCCCTCTGAGCAGGTGTGGGCCCTCCTGGGATGCTACCATCTTCATCTACTCTGGATATCCTGCAACATCACCCCAAACTGACATATTCACACTCATTCCTTGCGTCTGTTTAACAGAGGGAACTGTATCCTGGACTAGACAGCACGCTTTGCCAATCAATTTATTAATATTACAGTGTATAGCGCCCCACACAAAGGTTGGTAAAAGGGCCCATTCCATCTGGACCCCTATAACCACCACCTTATTGCTGGCAGCTCCCCCTCCACAGTCCATGCTCCAATGTGTTAAAATTCTTTCATTTTCTTGAAGGAGCTCACCTTCAAGGCTTCCCTCACCTCCAGGCTTTCACATGCTATTTTCTCTCCCCGGAACACTCTGTTTCTTGGCTAATTCCTCCTATCCTGGGGTCCCAGCTGACATGGCTCTTCTCGTGGAAGACCTGGGGGTCAGCCTCGCCTGCTGGGAGCTGCCTGGACACCTAGTCCATGTCATACCATGACTGTCTGATGGTCTTTGCCTGACTCCGTGGTAAACCGTGGGCTGTGGGAAGGCAGGGGGCTAACGTGTGACTTAGTCCTGGCTACAGTATCAGCATCTGGCATTGTACCTGCCACACAGGACATATCTAACAAATACTTGTTTATGAAATGAATGACTTGACCCTGCAATGTGAAAAGATAGTCTGGAAGCAAGGGAAAGGCTGGTTGGTGGCAAAGACCAAAACTATAAAATCCTTCAAAAAGCTCCAAAGTATTAGAGTGGGTGATAACAAAACTGTTGATATTTGACTGTTTTTTACCTCTAAGAAGAGCAATTTCAAATGTTTCAGCCTACTAATAAAGCCTGAACTAGAGTAGGCAGAAGGCTTCCCAGGTGGTACAGTGGTAAAGAACCCACCTGCCGATGGAGGAGCCATTGGAAATTCCGGGACGATCCCTGGAGGAGGGCAAGGCAATACACTCCAGTATTACTGGGCTTCCTTGGTAGTTTGGTAGCTTGGTAAAGAAGCTGCCTGCAATGCAGGAGACCCCGGTGTGATTCATGGGTCAGGAAGCTCCCCTGGAGGAGGGCGTGGCTACCCACTCCAGTATGCTTGCCTGGAGAATCCCATGGATAGAGGGGCCTGGTGGGCTAGAGTCCTTGGGGTCGCAAAGAGTCAGACACCACTGGAGTGACTGAGCATGCCCGCAGAGTAGAGAGAGCGTAAAAACAACGGAGATTTTACAAGACAGAGTCATAGAGTCTTGCAACCCAAGAATTGTGGTTAAATGAGAAAGAACAATGGGGGATTTGAGGACATACTAAGGACCCAACAATGGTGGTGTGAAGAGAAATAAATCAGTATTCACTGAGTTTGGGAAATAAGCAGAGAACTGGTTTAGATAAGAATAATTTTCAGGTGTCAGTAACACATCAAGGACTTTTAAATCTGGAGCCAGGAAATTCACAGAATTTGAGGTTGAAGGGACCTTGGAAATCATCTCATCTGATTCCTTTATTCTGTATCCCTGTTTGGTTAAGTGATCAAGGTCACTGCCTTGGTTACCAGCAGAACCAAGGCTACAACCCTGGGCTCTTGGAATCCAGGCCAATACCACTGTCAGTGCAGCAACCAATAGCAACACCACCTCTTTTTCTACTGTTTACAACCCAGGTGGATAAGAAGAAATGTGACTACTCCAATCTATTTTTTATTGGAAGATTTCTCAGACCCTCTAGTTATGTAAAATGGATAAGCTCATAAAAGATTCTTACTGGGGTAAGTAGAATTATATTCTTTACTTAATTATAAAATGCTTCCTACATGCAAAACTCTTTTTTCCATCATGGCTATTCACTAGATCTAACAGAATTACAGCAAGATTCACAGCTGGAAAAAAATCTAAAAAAACAAAAAACAAAACCAAGAGGTCCCAGGTTTTAGTCCCATCTCTGCCACTGGCTGTGTGTCCTTGGGCAAGTTAATTCTCTGGGCCTCTGATCTCCTGGTGTAAAATCAGATAAACTAGATCACCTTTAAGTACACTGAAACTATGATGGCCATCAAATGAATGGTTCAAAATATTTTTATGTAAATTCAAAAAATAAAATGTGCCCCAAGTGTCACTATTAGTGAAACTCTGGTAATAAAAGCTTTAAGCTGCCTTGTAAAGCTATCTGCTTCATAAAAACAGTAGAAACAACCTGAAATGTTTTCTAATGGAAAGTTGGTTTAAATCCTGGCTCAGTCAGCAACGGGATGTTATATGACTGCTAAAACGCACGTGGTAGATAAATGCGTTAACATGCAAATCTAAGATACATCCATGCTTAAAAGTAAGCTATAAAAAAGCATATATTATGCTTCCATTTCTGTAAAACAAAAAGTGGTAAAAAAGCTTACATGGGCTTACACATGACTAGAAAAATTACTGGAAGGATAAACAAGCCCCCACGAGCATGACTACCTCTGTGGAGAGGGCCTGGGTAAGAAAGAGGCTCACCTGGAATTGTACAACCTTCTGCACTGTCTGATTTTCTTTTTAACTTGGAATGTGGATTGATTTTTTTTAAGTTGAAATTAAAAGCCACTTGGGAGCTATTTTAGATTATAGATTGTTACAAATACAGAGTACCCTTACATCTTTATTTTCCACCTTTTTATTCTTTAAAGTTGAGAAAAATGACAGTGGCGTATAGGCTAGGAAAGACACAGCCACTGGTTCCCTCGGAACTTGTTCCATTTACCTTCAGCTGTCAGCTCAGACCGAGAGGGAAAGGCTGGCAGATTCCGGTGACAGGTCAAGGGGAGTTATGAAACACAAGGAAGAGGTGCTGGAGAAAAATTGGAATTATCCCACAGAGCAGGGAGATGCCCCTGGGAAAACTAAAAGCAGTCAGCTGAGAAAAATCACTGGGGACAGAGATGGAAAACAAGACCCAGAAGAGCCGGCATTCATGGGGAACAAAACAACATCTACTCAATATTTACATACTCGGAGGATGCTAGCACGGTTACCACTAACCAGCCCAAATTCAAACGATCAGTACTCCTGTGTTTATAGCATGAAATCAACTTAATTGACCACAGTTGCAATTATATCCAAACAACAGGCAGTGACAGGAGGCAAATGAATCCTCTAAAAGTGGGCAGGCCAGTGACATGTGCCTAAAATATACTCTGCATTCATTTCCATCTCTAGGCACAGAAAATAAAAAGCAGATACAAGCATGAAGATCAGAGGCAGTCTCTTGTGATTTGCAAAAACATTTTCACCATGAAGCTTGGGAAACTTAATTTGTGGTTCATTTCCTACCTGTCCACAGCCATTATGATGCTTTATTTCAGCAATGTCGAGAACACAGCAATCGTTTAGTATACCAAACCAGCCTGTCACAACCTCAGTGAGGAACTACAGAACGAAAAACTACGGAACCCTCTCTTTTCATCTCCTTCTTTTAAGGAAAGAGAACTAGTTGTCTTGATTTACCTGCCGCCCATTTCCAAAATCATCTGAAGGAAAATGTAACCGAACAGGTGCTGATTTTTTTTTCCAGATCTGGCTGGTGTCAGAGCAAAGAGCTGGGAGCATCCAGGCAACAGTCCGGCTTTCAACGAACAAACCAAGCGGACAGTAGCTTGCAGACGAGGAAAAGTGCTAGGCACACGTGTTGAAGCACAAGAGAAAGCTGCTTATTTTGACAAATTATGCCTGGTTCTCCCATTAGAGCTTTCTTTCCTCAATAATCTGTCCCCTTAGGAAATTTCTGATTAGCACCTGCAAGGTAACCACGAGGGCCCCCCCACCCAGTGTGACAGTGCAGAGAGAGGTGTGCCAGACAAACCTGTGTGGAAAATGACAGTGCTTTTCCGAAGCCCTGAAGGGAGTCGCAGGTTCCGCAGCAACCCTTTGGCAGTCAGCCGGACGTGAATGGTGGACAAGGAGAACTTGGGAGACAACAACATGTCTTCAGAACAGGTGGAAAGAAAATTTCACAGAAGAACCAGCTCCCACACGGGCTCTCACATACTGTCTTTTCCAACCCTGCACTCGTCTTCCAGGCCAAGAAACAGAGCGAGAGAAAACATGCCTACATGCCAGACGCTGCTTACCGCGCCCGCACAAAAGAAAAGCCCCAGAGCTATCCAAGTGCTTCTGGCTTCCGCTTCCACTGCCAGATGTTGTCGAAACAATGCTCTTCCTCTGAAGCAACTCCTCCTAGCAGCCCCAGCAGTCAGCAGCCTCTGAATGACATCACACTGAACATGCTATGGGGTTGTTATGGTTTGCATCAGAGATGGTGAAGGGGAGGAGAAAGTGGGTGGTCTTAGGTGCTTTACATAACAACCAATAATGTCACCGGTTCGGTGATGACTTGGAAGATCCTTAAGGGGATACAACTGCTTTGAGATGTGCCTAATACTTATTTAGTAATTATAAAGAATTAAGACTTCATTAAAGTAGTCTGTGTTCTGATGTTTTAAATTATAATTATACCTATAATTTAAACTGTAATTATATATATACACATACACACTAGTAGTAACACTGGGCATTTTTTCAGATATTTTACATAAACCTATATAGAAACCTAATACCTCAGACAAAAGTGTTCCCAGTTACAGTTTTAAGCAAGACGCCTACTATAACATCTGGAACTAAGCACTGTAGGTCAGTTATATTTCTTAAAAAAAATCTTTTAACTGTATTAATGAGGGATTGAGAAAAGGTTAAAGTTCAACTTTACCACTCATATTCTGGAGACCTCACTAATAACCACAATAAAAGGTTAATGCAATACCTCTATCAGATGTAATATAATAGTTCCAGAGGAATAAAAAATTAGTCTGACAAGCAGTATTCTAAAGACTCCACTTACTGACTCATTGACTCATTGTACTTACAGTATATCAGGCGACCTCTCAAGAATAGTAGTGTTTTGAGATTAGGAACACCAGGAAGGTGAGATTATTGTGTATCAGTAAGAATTGAGATCTAGCAAATGTTTACTTGAGTAGAGTCCTTTGTAAAAAGTACATTAAAATATGATGGCAAAAACTAAAAGAAGTTGCCGGAGAAAGGCATATGGACATAAGAGAATTGCACCCGCAAAATGCTCACTTAGGCGAAGCTAATATTAAAACAGGAAGAGCCCAAACTCTTGATAGATTTTAATTTTTAAAAGTATAAGAAAACAATATGTAAAAAAAAAAAATCTATGCATGTTTCCTAGATTTCCAAAACTTGGTAACAGAAATGAATGTGGCTGTTGACCATAAATAACTAATAGATGCTATGAGAATGTGCAGGACACAGTTACTTTCAGAAATTCTCTAGAGTGTTCAGGGTGTGATGAGTGGAGGAGACAGACAGGAAAGGAAATTCTGAGTAATTCCTTCTCCCTTTTCACTCACCCCACCTCCCCCCAACCCGAGCCTCTGTGGGCAAGCTACAACTTATTCATACACAGATGAGGGGTCTTGTAAACATTTTGCCCACGGAAGCACAAATAACCAAGGAATTAAAGTCTGGGAAAGCTACATTTAGGTATTGCTTCTTCACTTTATCACAATTTTTATTAAAAAGCAAATTAATTAATTCCACAATTTGCCACAACCAAGTGTCCTTCCTGCTCCCCACCAAGAAAAAAAAAAACTTGTAAAAACTAAGATTAAAAACCAGCATTAAAATTATAAATAGAATACTACTGATATTATTAAAAATAGACATGACACCACCCTCTTTACATGTTTTTTGTTTTGTTTAGTTTTTTGTTAGTTAAGTAATAGTAAACTCTATCCTGGTTGAAAGGGAAATCCTTTAGCCTGGATTACTCTAAAAGAAGAAAATAGCAACATGCCATGAATTCATTCTACTTATTACAATGTCTACTTGAACTACTAAGCTACACCACATATATGAAAAGTTATGTTGCTAATGATCTTTCTAAACAGCAGAGCATGGCTCTCTGCTCCTCCTTGTGAGTATGCCCTGTGGCCTGGGAGGATTGTGGTGTTTTCCATCCTCTGGGGAGCTCTTCCTTCAAAAGCAAAAAGCCCAAAGCCAAAAAACAGCACAGCTAGGAGCTATAAGTATAAAGAGAAGCAGTGCCAGTCAGAAGGAAAAGTCAAAAGTCAGAAGGAGTAGTTCCTGTTTCTACAGCAATGTGTACACACATACACACACACACACACACACACACACACACGGAAAAAGGGAAAGACTAAAAACAGCTCAAGCAGGGTTTCCCTTCTTTCCCAAACACAAGTCTGCCTCCTGGTGGCGGTTGAGCACAAGTGCACCAAAGCAAAAAGGCAGCCTTGACAACTGATAAACAGCCAATAAAATGTTATGTGCCAGACACACTCCTAAACGCTTTTTATGCATGCATTCTTTTAAATAATCAATCAGCAATAATTGCAGGGTTACAATAATTTTTATTTTATATAGATAGATAGATAGATAGATACACACACGCTTCTGGGGGGTTGGGGAAGCACAGAGTTTAAAACTGATTCAGAAAGTTCAAATAATTTGATTACTTATTTGATCAGTTACGTGTGCACACACTGTCATTTCTGAATTTATACCAAATATAGAAGTATAAAAATGATAATAAAGTGTTCATCTTTATTATACAAAGTCTTAATTTAAGAGGATGTAAGGAAAAATTTAAGGAACTTTTAGTACTTAAATGAGAAAAATATAGTTACAAAAATTAAGAGTAAGATCACAGTCGTTAAAAGGAAGTGGTTTTTTTTAAAGTTTAAGTGGTAGAATAGCTTTATAAAAAGCCCATGATATGAACAGTTTCCATTAATGACACAAATAAAGAAAAATAATAAATAACTGTAGAGAGTAAGGCTTTAAAAACTAAAGAAGGTATGTTATGGATGATAAAAGTGTTTGGCAGTCAATGTGTTATACTGTCATAGTAGATTCAAACATCAAGAATCACAGATCTCACTGCAGTCTGTATAGAAGTGTGTGTGTTTCATTAGTGACTCAACATTAGAAAACAATGATGTTATGATTCCAGCATAGGCTATGCAGGGTTGCTCAGATGCTATGAAATACATCCAACTAGGACAGATTTATTTATTGTTAATGATCATTAAGAATCTGGAGATTAATGTTTAACCAGGGATTCAAGCCTCTCTATTCAACCAATCTTCCCAAGAACTCCAGCACGAGTATCAATCTTAATTAACATTTATTATATTTCCTCCCTTTCCCTAACACAGCCCTAATTGCCAGATTTTCTTTATTTTTATATATGGCACTTTTTAAGTTCAAGCCTCCGTTCCAATTGCAGAAAGTTTCAACGCAGAGTCCAATTTTTCCATAATGTCTTCTTGCTTAGTAGGAAGAAGGTCTATAAGACACACTGTGAGTAACTATCAGAAAATTCACATGAAACGACTGGGAAGGGCTTCCCTGGTGGCTCAGGGAAGGAGCCTGGAATGGTGGTGGCTCCTTCCTAGTGGTAAGGAATCTGCCTCTCAGTGCTGGAGGCACGGGTTCGACCTCTGATCAGGAAGATCCCACAACTAAGCCCGCGCGCCACAACTACTGAGCATGCGCTCTACAGCCCAGGCATCGCAACTCCCGAGCCCACGTGTCAGAGCTCCTGAGGCCAGCGCGCCCCAGAGCCGCTGCTCCGCAACAAGAGGAGCCACCACAATGAGAAGTCCATGCACCACAGCCAGAGAGTAGCTCCCCAATCGCTGCAGCTACAGAAAAGCTCGCTCAGTAACCAAGAGCCAGTACAGCCAAAAGTAAAGAGATAAATAAAATTCAACCTCCACCCAGCCCATAAGATTATAAATTCTCCAAGGTTAGTGGCATTACCTTTTAGTTCTGGTCGCCCCAAATAAAAGCAACAATGTTTTATCCACATACAATATGTGTTTTTAAAAACGAAGGGAAAAAGTGGGCTCAATGTAGAATTAAAAAAAAAAACTCAAGTTATCTGTACATCATAGTGCTCTGTAGCCAGTTATTTTTAAACTTAAAATTTTCACTTAAAACTTAAAATTCTTTAAACCTTAAAATGTCAAAATTATCCTGTGAAAATGATAATGGCAATGATAATGCCACTATCATTCCATGGCATTAAATAACCCTCTATGTTACTATTTTAATGGCTTTAAAAATGTTATTGGAATGCCAGTGAACATAAACGATACCTGCTGTTTAAATCACTCAGACTGTTTCCGATTTCCCCCCCTTTTAAACAGTTCTGAAAAGCAATAAATAAGTCAATCATTTTCCTAGAATCAGTTCTGATAAACAGAATGCTGAGGTAGAAGGCTTTTGTCACATGTCACCAAAATGCCTCCATCCAGGAAGGGCTGCAGTAACTTACACCGCCTCCCCACCACCCCCACAGTGATATATATGAGACAATTAGTCCTCACGCATTTCACCAGCACTCTTAGAAATATAATATTTGTCACTGCTATATTTAAAATGGATAACCAACAAGGACCTATTGTATAGCACAGGGAACTCTGCTCAGTGTTAAGTGGTTGTAGGGTTCAGGCAGTTTGGGGGAGAATGGACACATTGCATGTGTGGCTGAGTCCCTCTGCTGTCTACCTGAAACTATCACAACACTGTTAATTGGCTATACTCCAATATAAAATAAAAAGTTTAAAAAAGTTTGTAAACTTTTTCAATATTTCTTAGCCTTTTGTATTTCCTCTTTTGTGTCTTAATTCTTTTACCATTTTTTAGTGAAGTATAGTTGATTTGCAGTGTTATGTTAGTTTCAAGTATACAACATAGTGATTTCACATTTTTATAAACGGTTAAAACTATAAACTATTGGCTATATTCCCTGTGCTGTACATTATATCCTGGTACCTTACTTTATACTTAATAGTTTGCACCTCATAATCCCCTTCCCCAATATTACCCCTCTTCCGTACCCTCTCCCCACTAGTAACCACTAGTTTGTTCTCTGTCTCTGTGAGTCTGTTAGTTTTGTGATGTTCATTATTTTTTAGATACCATAGTAATAGTGAAGTTGTTCAGTTGTGTCTGACTCTTTGCAACCCCATGGATTGTAGCCTGCCAGGCTCCTCCATCCATGGTCTTCTCCAGGCAAGCATACTGGAGTGGGTTGCCATTTCCTTCTCCAGGGGATCTTCCCGACCCAGGGATTGAACCTGGGTCTCCCACATTGCAGGCAGACTCTTTACTATCTGAGCCACCAGGGAAGACCAAAATACAGCACCCGGGATTCCCAGGTGGTCTCCCATCCAAGTACTAACCAGGCCTGGCCCTACTTAGCTTCCAAGATCAGACGAGATAGGATGTGTTCAGGATAGTATGGCCATAGATACCATAGTATGTCTTTTTTGGTCTGACTTACTTCACAGCATTCTCCTGGTCCACCCATGTGGTTGGAAAGTTTTTCATTTTTTATGGCTAAGTAATATTCGGCCCCCAACACACACACACACCCCCCCACACACACATCTTCTCTATCCATTTAACTGTTGATGGACACTTTGGCTGCTTCTATATCTTGGCAATTGCATATGGTGTTGCTATGAACATTGGGGCACATGTATCTTTTTGAATTGGTGTCGTCATTATCTTTGACTAAATACCTAGGAATGGGACTGCTGAATCATATAGTTCTATTTTTAAAACATACTCCATATTCATAGCGCTGCACCAATTTACATTCCCACTGACAGCACACCAGGGTTCCCTTTTCTTTACATCCTCACCAGTGTTTACTATTTGTCATCTCTCTGAGGATGGCCATTCTGACAGGTGCGAGGTGGTGTCTCACTGAGGTTTTGATTTGCATTTCCCTGATGATCTGTTTACTTTCCGACTGTGCAGTTGTCTTTACCCTGATTTGAAATGGCCTGAACTGGAGTAAACAGGTTGCTGTTGTCCCAATCTGTGGTGTGACTGCTACTACTGTTTACAATGGCTTTCGGTTGAGATTTATTAAATTAGTTTTACATGCACAATGTAATGATTCAGTATAAGCATAATCCTGTTTTTTGCTCTTCATAAATACTGTGGGGGTATTAAAAAAAAAAAAAAACTGAAGATTTGTGGCAACCCCATGTTGTGTTGAGCAATGCTATCGACATCATTTCCCCCCACAGCATTTGCACATTTTGTGTTTGTGTCACCGTGTGATACTTTTTGCAAAATTTCACACTTTTTCATTATGATTATATTTATTATGGTGAGCTGTGATCAGTGGTCTTTGGTGTTACCATCGTAACTGGTTTTTTGCTTTGTATTTTTAAATTAAGATATGGACCTTTTTTAGACATAATGCTATATCATCACACAGTTAATAGACTCTGTGTGCTTAGTTGCTCAGTTGTGTTTGACTCTTTGCAACCCCATGGACTGTAGCCCACCAGGCTCCTCTATCCATGGGATTCTCCAGGCATGAATACTACAGTGGGTTGCCATGCCCTTCTCCAGGGGATCTTCCCAATCCAGGGATCGAACCCAGGTCTCCCACATTGCAGGTGGATTCTTTACCAACTGAGCCACCAGGAAACCCCACGAATACTGGAATGGATAGCTATCCCTTCTCCAGGGGGTCTTCCTGACCCAGGACTTGAACTGGGGTCTCCTGCATTGCAGGCAGATTCTTTACCAGCTGAGCTTTAATGTAAACATTTATGCACTGGAAAACCAAAAATTAACGAGAATTACTTTACTGGGGTGGTCTGAAACTGAACCTGCGGTACTGCTGACGTATGTCTGTTACTTGTCAATATTGTGAAACAATCACAAGTCCAGTTACAGCTAACATCCATCTCTATGCCTAGAAAAAATTTTTTGACAAAAGGACGGTCTAAACCTTTTGTTGTCATAATTAGTAATCCTTTCTTTCATAGTAACATTTATGGAAAAGTCTTTTCTGTAAAGTCTGTACTTTTCATGCTTGCATTCTGATGTTTGTTTAAAACTTGAGTCTGGAATATATTTGTATGTGGTGTGTGAATTAAGAATCTAGCTCCTGATAAACAGATGGTCCTTATTCCAACAATCCATGCTTTCCCTGCTTTGAATACCAAACTTCACACGTTGCTCAAACACCATCTGCCTTTTAAGTGGGAGAGGACAGTTATAATCATAAAACCACAGAGGACAGCCTCACCCCTACTCTCAGTGAAAGAAACACTGGCCACCCTGGTGTCACCTTACTGGAGGAGGTGTGCAGTTCTCAACCATCTCTGTACACTTGCAAGAGGGGGTACAGAGAGCAACCCGATCCTCCTGAGCTGGATTTAGTGAGAGGGGAGGTGGAAGGAGCATGCATTTTCTACTTCCCAGGGCAGACTCCACGGCACCTGAAAGTGATGATCTTGTGTAAAATAATCAGAGAGCAGGATAAATACAACTCTGGTGCTCTGGCATCCCTAACAGCTTTAATGTGGGGTAGAACCACATAATAATAGTACCTGGTATGCGTGGCATCATCCTTATAAACAGCAAACCAAGGTTTATTTAGAGTCAGAGTTGTTGAGAGTCTTGCAGCATCATCATCTTTAAATAAATGACAACAGCTAGACCCCACGAGGGTGGTTCTTGACGTTCAGTGGTTTTCCCTGCTTGCTTAAGGGATTTAAAATAATTCATTCTCCTGGAAAAGAGCTCTAATAGTAAGCCACTAGAATCATAAGAACAATGAAAAGGATTATCCTCGTCACTGTCTCCTAGCAGCTACCCTTTGAGAAATTTTTATATAACAACTCTACATAAAATACTTCTATACTGGGAAGTCCTCCTGAAATATGCTTGTGTCCCCAAGAGAGAAATCTGAACCTTTGGAGAGGCTTAGTAATGAACCCAGGATCAGGACACCAGGGGAATGCGGCAATCCCAACAGTCAATGCCAGCCAAGTTCATTTTCTTTCTGCTCCTCTTCCTTTGCCCATGAGGTGATGGAACTGTCTTTGATGTAACTGATGAAAGGTTGAAACTAAAACAGTGACACAAAATTTTCTACTAAACTAGTCAAATTTTTTAAAAAATGGTGAAGCCGGTACTCTTTTATGTTGTCAGTCATGCTATAAAAGGATATGAAGCTTTTGGAAAGCAATTTGCTGAGTGAAGTGGTGACAAACATGCCTGTGTTTTGATTTGTTTATGCTACTTACAAGAATCTATCACAGGGGACTTCCCTGGTGGCCCAGTGGTTGAGAATCTGCCTACCAAAGAGTGGGACATGGGTTCGATCCCTGGCCCAGGAACCAAGATCCCACATTCCACAGGGCAGTCTCACATGTTACAACCATTGAAGCTGTGCTCTCTAGAGCTCGTGATCTGCGACGAGAAGCCACCACAGCAAGAAACCCATACACCACAACCAGAGAGCAGCCCCGCTCGCTGCAACTAAAGAAAGGCCAAGTGCAGCAATGAACACCCAGCACAGCCAATATACTAATTAATTAAAGAAAAGAATCTATCACAAAAACTCCCCTAAACTTTGAAGGTATTCGTTGTAGAGATGTTCATCACAGGATCATCTGTGAATGTGCTATAGAAGTACCGCAAATATTCAAGAGGAGCAGTTAAATGCTGCTGCATATGTTAAATATAATAGTCATTATAAATGATTGCTTGTATTAGGTGACAGCAGGATATAACGTTATCTACATTTTATTTCAAATCACAAATTAAAAAATACTAAAGGGTGATTTCTAAACAGGCTAAACATTTTAGACCTTAGCAAACTGCTATAATTCAAGTCAAGTGATTACTGTACACAAATGAAAAGATATGAAGTTGCTCCATTTTAATCTCCACCACAGTTTGTTGCTTTAAAAAAAGAAAACTATCTGAGAGCCATAAGATTTAATGCTCAGAGGAGCATGTCTGTATGCGGAGGCAATGTCTTCTGTACAGTCTAAATGATGACATTGCAAGCAAAATAGAAAGACGACGTGCTTTGCCATCACAGGCTTAGAGAGCAGGGAGAAGCCTTAGTGATCAATCATTTCAATTATACAGAAAAGAAAACTAGTATTAAGAGGTTACATGATCCACCCAAAAAGTCACTGCTGTTTGGATACTACTTCTGAGCATCTGGGCTTCCCTGGTGGCTTAGATGGTTAAGAATCTGCCTGCAATGCAGGAGACCTGGGTTCGAGTCCTGGGTCACCAGGCTACAGTCCATAGGGTTGCAAAGAGTCGGGCATGACTGAGCAACTAACACCTCACTTTCTCAGTTTCTAAGCTGCTCTTCCAAAAGCCAACACACTGTGCCTTTTCCTGAGCAGGCTCACCATAATACTCAGTCAGTGTTAAATAATGATAGTCACTAACCATCAACAGAGAAGCCTGGAAAAGTCAAGTTTATGACTTTTGGAAAATTCGTGTTCATACTCAAAATCTAGATTAAATCACAGTGCTGACCCCTTAAAATACAGCTTCTCCCACTGCAATTATTAGAGCAGGGTTAACTGAAGGCAGGCATTCTCAAACTCTGTCCTATGCCCTATTTCTTTGGAGAAGGAAATGGCAACCCACTCCAGTGTTCTTGCCTGGAGAATCCCAGGGATGGGGGAGCCTGGTGGGCTGCCGTCTATGGGGTCGCACAGAGTCGGACACAACTGAAGTGACTTAGCAGCAGCAGCAGCATGCCCTATTTCTAATCCATGGTTTAGAGGCTTTGCCAGACAAAACCACAGTATGATTTATACTGTCCATTTCTTTTCTCAGTCAGTTGTTAATTTGCCATTGTGATAACCTTTCCTATCAAGGGTCACTGTTACATTAAGTGACAATGATAGGCTTTGGAAACAAGACATCACAGTAGTCCCACAATGTGACAAGGGAAAATGCCTAATGCTAATAGTTTTTCCGCATGTAGAAAGGAGATATATATCGGAGGTTTTTTTTTTTTAATTGCTATGACTGAAACTGGGTCTCCAGCATTGCAGGCAGATTCTTTACCATCTTGGTCACCAGGGAAGCATACGGGATAGCTTAGAGAGCCTAGAAACGAATCCTCATGTTCACAGCCAACTGTTTTCAACAAAGGTGCCACCATAGTTCAGTGGAGGAAAGAGCAGTGTTTTCCACAAATGGTGCTGGGACAGCTGGAAATCTACATACAAAAGAATTAAGTTGGATCCCCCTACTTCATATCATATACAGAAATTAACTCAAAAATGCATCAAAGTATAAGAGCTGAAAGTGTAAAACGCTCAGAAGAACACATAGGTATAGGTCTTCATGACCTTCTACAAGCAATGGCTTCTTAGACATAATACCAAATGGATAAGCAACATAAGAGGAAAAATAGATAAACTGGATCTCATGAAAATTAAAAATGTGCCTCAAAGGGTGTTATCAAGAAAATGAAAAGACAGGGACATACTGGTGGTACAGTGGTTAAGACTCCATACCCCCAACACAGGGGGTCCAGGTTTAATTCCTAGACAGAGAACTAGTTCCCACACATCATAATTAAGTCCTGGCACAGTCAAATAAATATTAAGAAAGAAAGAAAGAAAATGAAAACGCAACCTACAGAATGGGAGAAAATTTTTTGCAAATCATCCATATGATAAGAGCCTAATATTCAGAATATACAAAGAACTCCTACACCTCAATAATAATAGTACAAATCATTTTAAAATGGGCAAAAGATTTGAATAAATGTTTCCCCAAAGAAGATACATGAATGGCTCATAAGCTTCTGAAAGATGCTCAACATCTTGAGAAGCCATCAGGGAAATGCAAATTGAAACCACAATGAAATACCAGTTCATACCCATTAGAACAGGGCTTCCCTGGTATCTCAGCTGGTAAAGAATCTGCCTGCAATGCAGGAGACCCGGGTTCCATCCCTGGATCGGGAAGATCCCCTGGAGGAGGAAATGGCAACGCACTTCAGTATTCTTATCTGAAGAATCCCAGGACAGGATCCTGGTGGGCTACAGTCCATGGGGTCACAAATGGTCGGATACAACTGAGCAACTAACACTAGATCTAGACTAGACCCACTCGCTATAATAAAAATTTTTTTTAAAAAAGCGGACAAAAACAAGTGTTCACACTACTGTGTATAAAAGAGATAACTTATTTCTACTGTGTAGCGCAGGGAACCCTACTCAATACTCGTTAATCACCTGTATGGCAACAGAACCTAAGACAGAGCGGATATCAGTATAACTGAATCACTTTGCTGTACAGCAGAAACTAACACAGCATCGTGAATCAACTGTAGTCTGATAAAAATGAGTTAAAAACAAACAAAAGCACGTGTGGACAAAGATGTGGAAAAGCTCATGGAAATGTAGAACAGTGCAGCCACTTTGGAAGACACTTGGGAAGTTTCCCAGTTAAACCCAGAATTATTCACCTAGCTTTCAGATAAAAGTTATCTGATTTAACATATAGTCATTCTGTAGCATGTTGGGCTTCCCTGGTGGCTCAGGTGGTAAAGAATCCACCTGCAATATTTTATCTTCTAAATACTAGGATGTGCTGGAAATTTACAATGAAAGAAAATAAAAATCTCATTGTGTGCAGAAATGTTTCCTTTGGCCTTTAAAAATTAGTTTGGTAAACATGTATGTTCAAACTCGGGCTCTCGGAGCCTTTAGAATTTAACCTGCTCTGCATGGCTAGGTCCTCTCTAGCTCTATAGTAAGTGAGAGCCTGTAATAGGTAAGCCTGTAACTTGCCTGCCTGATTAAGCTGAGGAAACCAAGGACGCCTCAGGAGCATCAAGTTATTCCATATGGAAGGTTATCCATCCCATTTTCTTTAATATACTACCTGTATACAGGGGGTTGGGGTGAGGGGTGTCCACAAATTTATACCTCCTATTCAGGCTTTCCTCACTACATCGGAGCCTTTAACTAGGAACCAGCAATGCTCCTTCCTAAAATTTATTGCAATTGTGATTGTATATTTATTTGCGCAATCCTTCAACTTTCCTGGAACCTTCCTGAAGACAAAGCCCTTACTCATTTGGGGCTCACCTTTATATCCTTAGCTCCCAGTGCTACCATGAAGCATGAGAATCTGTAATCAGTGTGTCATAGTAATACCCTTCTGCCTCTGCCGTTTGATTTGCTGTTGTAATCCTCAATGGACTCAGAAGCCATAAAACTGCCTTATAACAGCATAGTAAGGAGGAGAATTTAAGTAGTGGGTAGGGACCTAACCAGCTATAGATAAAACATAGAAACTGTAGTGAGTACAGTTTATAAAATCTTCTCTGGCTTCAAGAGACCAAGTTTTTAAAGTCCTAGTTGATGTTCAAAGGTTCAGAGACAGTCTTAGAGATAGGTGTTCATTTTTTTCCATAGAAGTGTGAAAAGGAAAAGAAAAATGTTAAGTGCTTGCTACTACTAAACCTGATCACAAGATTATTTAACCATTAAGGACTATCCATTTTACAATAGCGTATTTCTTAGAAAAAGTATATTCTCCATATCTCCACATGTTGAATAATAAATATGCTCCACATTTGAAAAAAAAATCATCACTTAAAAAAGCAAATTATCTGTGATTAATAAAACATCCTTCTGCATCAGAAGGCTTAGCAACCATGTTCACCAAGTTTTAACCCTATGCCAGCCAATGTCACAAGCAGTTATGTTTATGCCACAAAACAAAGTATATTTATAAGCAACTAGTGAAAAATCACTGTGAATACACTTAAATACTTGATAATGTAACTTTACAAAATGACTCTTTTCCTCTATCTGTATTTAAAGTGGTCACTTACCTGTATTCAAGGCTGTAAATAGACTTTTTCTTGAAGGATCTAAAATATAAGAGAAATATTTGTAAGATATACATTTTACAGGAAATATCACACAATAAACCAGTTTACAGATAAAGTTTCCCCTCTCAAGTATAAAAAGATATTCCAAATAAGATCAAATGGTAGTTTAATGGTTTAATGGTGATATTATTCATTGTCACTGATTAAATATGTTAGGACAAACCACAGTTTTTTTCAATTTAAGAACTACTAAAATTCAAATTCAACAGTACTGAATTTACACATGTCTTACACACTTTATGCTATTCCACCACTTACAGAACAGGAAAAGGGCCAGAATTTATGAAAGAAAGGGTGTGATTTCTAAAACTGCTAAGTATTAAATCCAGTTGTATTGCTATTCAGCTATGAAGGAAAAAATATATATACGCTCTTCCTTCAAATGGATATGATATAAAATTGTAAGCAGGGGAATTCTTTCACAATGTATGTATGCATTAAATCAAATTTATTCTAATTTTCATTGTCAATTATACACCCATAAAGCTGAAGAACAAATACAACCAGGAGTGGTGACAGGCACAGAGCTACCAAAGTCAGTCACGAGGAGATTATGAGCACGTTTTCCTGACATGATAGAGTCGTTTCTAGGGCAAAGGACCAGCAGATCAGTCAGAACAGTTGCCACATTCTATCCGTGGAATTTTACAGAGACGATAATCTCTTAAAATATGTGGCCATTGTAAATAGAAAGCATTGATTTCCACTCAAGTAAAACCTCTGTGATACAAAAGCTCATAAATTCAATAAAAGGGCATTTTAGAATAATGAGGTTCTCTGTTTTGTAAAGGTATCCGAGGAATCAAGCTATTCTAATTCTGCAAGTGACCTCAGTCTCAAAGTTAGACATTTTTTTCCCAGGTACCAGTGTATGTGGAGATCATGGGGCTTTATCATCCATCAATAAAAAACACAAATTTCGTAAACTGATGTTATCCCAACAAGGGGTCATTTGATGTCTCAGAAGTTTATTTAAGACCTTGGACAAATGAGAACCTGTTGCCATTTGGAAGAATCTCTCTGCCAGTATCTGTACCTATTCTCTCTTGAATTCAATAGAAAAAAAAAAAAGTGTTGGTAAATACTAATAGGTAATCAGCCTCAAGTTACCACAGGAACCTTCACATACATACATCTCTCTCTCTCTCTCTCTCACACACACACACACACACACACACACACACACACGTTGAGAAGGACGCAGAGCAACAGACACACTGCTTTGAGAGACTAACACCTTTCTGGAATGTTATTTAATGACATAATAACAAGTTCCCAAAGATTCATACAGTTTAACTCAGTGATCCCTCTTGTAGGGAAACCTCATGGATGTAACTAGAATCTGAAGCAATGAACAATGTTCACCTTCAAAGATGTTCATCCCAGTATAAGGTGCCACAGTGAAAGTCAGAAATTGTGTTCAGGAACCACAGAATTAGAAAATAGGAGACAATTTCATAGTCGTTTAAAATGAAGACGCTCTCATGACATACTACTAAATAATATAAAGCAGCCCAGCACAAGAGAGGGTACATACTATGCTCTGAGTTTTCTTGAAACAAAAGGAAAATGATTTGCAAAAGAAATGAACAGGAGGAAATGGAGCAGTTATTCGTGGTTGATGGGATGAAGGAGAACTGTGTAACTTTCTGTCTTTTTTAGTCTCTCTAATATAAATATGCCTCACACATGACAGCTCAAGCTTCTCATTCCCAATTATTCTTTCAGCTAAACAATCTTTCAGTTCACTGAATAACAACTGTTGATGTGCTTAAACTTCACTGTGATAAACCTGCAAGAGAACATTCCATATAAGCAGTGGTCGCCCAGCCTTTCTGGCACCAGCGACTGGTTTCATGGAAGACAATTTTTCCATAGACCTGGGGGCAGGGTGGCGAGTTGTTGTGGGGTGGAGAGATGGTTTTGGGATGACTCAAGGGCATTACTTTTATTGTCACTTTATCTCTATTATTATTGCATCAGCTCCACCTCAGATCATCAGGCATTAGATTCCAGGGGCTGGGGACCCCAGAAGTATATACCACTTATGTTGTAAACCTGAAGATTAACCTTCATAGCTGCAGCAATTACAAAGTGAGTGATTCAGAGAAGAGATAAAGAAAGAGGTTTGGGGGGGGGGGGGCGGTGAGGATAACATGGTTGGATCCAAAGTATAAAGTAAACCATGAATTTCTATGCCATTACTATAGATCGCCACTTTCACATAATTTAACTCTGGAAGTTTTATTTCTTATCACCTTATAGCTTTGCTCTATCTGCTGATTTCTGTGTATCAAGTTTTAGCTACAGAACCAGCAGACTCTCAGAACAAAAAGAGCTCCCTCAGTGTAAAATCTGCTATGGCTTTATTTCTTAGACTTTTTGTAAATAAAAGTCTGAGGTACCATGAAGCTGTCAACATTTTAACCTCCTACAAGCCAAGGATTTGAAAAGCCTCATCTTCCTCTTCTCTTCACCGGGAGGTCCCATACCTTTCGGAGGAGTTTTCAGAAAGTGCGCGTGACCTCTGGGTACAAAGGGCTTCAAATATAAGGATGCTGAGGAGCCATTCTGAAATGCTGGTTTTGGAGGTTTTTCCTCATATTTGATGACAGCGGCATTACCAGCTAGAATAGAACAGAAAAGTGCATTTCAGTTCACTGATAACCACAGTATGAATCTTCCGTGACCTATCCGTCCCCCTTGAATTTGCAGGTGCTCACTAAGCACCTACACCACCTGCCAGTCGTTACTGGATGGTGGGGATACAACGACAGACAGCAGGTAGTTCTGTTCGCAGGGATGATCGTAACCAGGGTGATCACACATCCTGGTACAGCCCAAGTTCATGCCTCAGGTCCAGGGCAGCTGTCATCCCACATGAAACCTGGGAGGTGTTTTGGTATCCTCGGGGGTTCTGGAACCAATCCCCTGTGGTACCGAGGGATGAGTATTATCCACAAACTCATCTGTAGCTGTGAAGATGAGATCAGGTTCTGACCCTTCTCCACTGCAGCAAGAAGCTAAGACTCCAACAGCTGCCCTAGAACAAAGGTGCCTAAGCCTCAGAGTTGAAACAGAAAATGGAATTCCACCTAAATAATAAAAGCATCTCTTGTATTCTGCACAAACCTTTCTTCTCTCACTCACACAGGAATTAACTCAGGGTTGGGGGCAGAGGGACATTTCCAGGCGCTAAAGGAACTGAATAAAGGACTTTTGGAGCAAATTTGAGACTAGCCACCTGTGCTTAGACTGTACTGTAATTCTGAGTCCATGACAGTTAACTAGCAAAAGGGGGCTCCCACAGAAGCAGGCCTACACCATTTCCCAGGAAGAGGTCGGAGTGAAGGTGACCAAATACTGTACTAGGTCTGACATGTCATGGGTCCTGGAAAGGATGTCTGCTATCTTGCTAGTCTCTGATTTTGCTTCTCTGTCTTCACTGGGACCCTAAAGGCAATCTTTGCATTATCAAAAGACAATGACATTTGGAAATAAAAACACACCTTTAAAAAAATTAATGATTTATAACTCGTTTATTGTCTACCAGAGTGAAAATCTGAAACCACGGAGTAACCTGTAGACAAAGCCTTGCTTACTTGTATTTCTTCTTTTGCACAGTAATGACTGGAGCCCCAGGAAATGAAAAGCTAAGTATCTTTCAGTTACATGAGACAACTGTGTAGATGGTATGTTTATGTAGGTTCTCCATCAACGAGAAATTTCTCTTCACATTTATAGCTTCCCACTGGATTGAAAAAAATAACCCAAATCTTCTATTGTATCCTTAAGGTTTATAAGGAGCAGGGGAAGAGGCAAGCAAAACGAAGGAGCAGGGTCTATTTCCTGTGCTCTGAATTCAAAATAAGAATGCATTTTCACACCGCATTTTTGGTAAAGGTGCACTGGGCCCGTCATGAGGTCCCATGAAACAGTGTTCCTGGCTCTGGTATGGTTGAGAGGATGATGAAAACTTTAGGAACGTAACCAGCACCCTCATCATTACTGCACTGTTTCTGGCTGAGTGTTATCTACATTTTAGAATCATGCTGAGTGTCCAAAACCTTAAAGGAAAGGTTTGGAAACAATAGAATTGGCATGTAAAGATAACACAGAAAGCTGTTTCAGAGACTTGCCTGGGTGGCTCAGGGGTAAAAATCCACCTGCCAAGGCAGGAGTCACTGGTTCGACACCTGATCCAGGAAGATCCCACATGTTGCAGAGCAACTAAGTCTGTGCGTCACCCCTCCTGAGCCTGTGCTCCAGAGCCTGAAGCCCACGCGCCCGAAGCCTGTGCTCCTAACAAGAGACCACTTCTTTGAGGAGCCTCTGAGGCCAAAACCAAATAGTAGACCCCACTCACTCCAACTAGGGAAAGCCCCTGTGGTGACGAAGACCCAATGCAGCCAAAAATAACACATAAAATTACATATATCAAAAAGGCTGTTTCCAATTTTAGTAAGTAGTAATAAAAACAGAGAGAAGAGCACCAGCAGTGACCTGATTAAGAGGGGGAGGGCATCAGTATGTCCTTATCATTCTGAAATTCTCCTTTTAGTTCTCCAGAACTGAATAATCTTTGAAAAAGTTCACTGTCTAGGAGCTCGGCTCCTACAAGGAATTTTAACAGCACTGCTTGGCTCTTGCTGAGAGGTTACCATGTTATACATAATGCTCAAGAGTGTAAACACAGCACTTTGCCCTTTTCTCTCCACATCTCAGGAGGGGGAAAAAAATCAAAAGAAAACTACTTAGAAAGTTTTATAGTTTTTTCAATTCCCATGAAAGTTAACCTTTTATATCTCCCCTTGGTAACCATACAAACCACTGGCATATTTATGTCACCATGTACTTACTGGGCTGGAGCTTTGATCATTCACAACCTGGTTTCCAGGCTTAATTTCCCCCTCTGCCAACCCAGACGGGACTTTTTAATCATTTGTTTCAAAATAATTTTCAACACCCAATTCTAACCATCCAATTCCAGTCTAATTATTAACGCTTACAATCACAAAGGTCTTTATCACCAATCTTGATCCCTTTCTTCACTTCACACTTCTGCAAAGGGATGAGATGTCAACCCTATTTACTAATATTTATAAATTTGAAGACAGAAATTTTCCCCTAGGCTAAACTGTCCAGCTCTACAACAGTCCTGAAGGATGTCACACTTGAACCTGGTGAAGACTTGCCATCACTCTGCCCTGATCAATGTCAAGTGCCCCCTGCAGGGAGCCATCTGTTTGTTCTTCCTGTGCCCAGGTAACGCTTAATACCAGGCCAAATCTACAGTCTTCCCTCCCACTGACAAGTTTCTGTCAATTTCCTATCCTTTCCAATTCCCTTCTTCCCTAGAACGTGGAGACTTGAGTTTTCCAAAGCTGACAGGGAGCTAACGTAAATGTTAAACACTGAAGATACGACCACTACAAAATTCAACATAACTTTTTAAAGAACCGATGGGGAGTGACTTCATAGTCTTAAAGAAACATAACCAAAGTGTCATAGAGCATGTCTTTTAGAATTTCATATAAAATGGATATTGAGTTTCAATCAACATTTCCACCTATACTAAATCAAAATCTATGAAGGGAAGTGAATGATGTTATTGTTATCAACCGTGTATTACAACAATCTGGATTCGAGTCTGGCTTTTCTTGACACATTTTGAAAACCATATTCAGCAGCAAGTAAGTTGCCTATTCAGATTTTGAAAAACTGAATTTAACTTACAGACCTATTATAAATTCATATGCTAGTAAATCCACATGTTTTATTTCTAACCTTTGAACATAAAGACCTTCGGTTTCCAAAGGACTTGGTAAAAGGATTTGTAATGAAAGCAAAAGACTTTTCTTATGAGGGGCAATATTCCTGACTCGGTCATGCGCAGAACAGGAGGCGCTGGGGGCCAGCTGTCTCACGGCCGCCCTGGAGGCTCAGTCCTGCCGGCATGCGATCTCATCAGTGCTAACACGCGAGGGTCAACATTCCATATGACAAGGATAAAAATGAGCTTGACTTGGGGTACACACACACACACTTCCATTTATATGTAACACACACACATATACACATATGCACACACTCACATAAACACACACTCTTCCATTTTTATGTGACATAAATAAACACACACACATATACACATATGCACACACTCACATACATTTCCATTTATATGTAACACACACACATATACACATATGCACACACTCACATAAACACACACTCTTCCATTTTTATGTGACATAAATAAACACACACACATATACACATATGCACACACTCACATAAACACACACACTTCCATTTTTATATGACATATATAAACACACACATACACATGCACACACCCACAGACACACACACCTCTCTCTCTCTGATCATCTACTATGCACGCCCCCTTCATTCTCTCCCATGTTACTAATGTGCTGACCTTGTGACCAACACTTACACGTCCCTCAGTTCTCTAAGGCTCTCCTCTAAGCTGGCCTGTCACTTTCCGGTAAACCCCAACTGGAAGGACGACCTTTATTACAAGGCACGATGCCTTGAGAATATTTCTCCTGCCTTCTATTTCAGCTGGGCAGCCAGCTGGGTATGCTGAGAATGTCTGCATTTCCTCTCGTCTAGAGTTATTATGTCCCAGTGATAAACCCTTCAGCGGCACAAGTTCCAACAGAATGACGGAAGCACCTTAGTGTTGAGGAAGGGAATGGAGCCAGTACTGTCTGAGTTCTGGGCCTGACTGGGCCACTGCCCAGCTGTGCTGAATCGTGTCACCTGTCGACGCAGGAGAGGGTCTGAACCCCTAGTGTGCAGACAGTGCAGACCTCCACTAATGGGCATGGGGTCCCCCTGAGGCTGAACACCCACTGGGACTTCTCCCGAACACAGTGTTCCCGGAGGCACGGCTGCCCCGTGACAGCTGGTTTGTAGACTCAAAGTGTGAGGTCCCACGAGTGGTCGCCCGCGCCTCAGCCAGGTCTAATGCACACCGTTTTAGAATTGCCCCCAACCATGTTGTTGTCAGCCTTGGTCTTAGCTGCCCTGATTATGCCAGAGCAACAGATGCTCGTGAATCCTTCATTTCCCCACACACAGAATGTGGTTCAAGTGAAAGGACAGAGATGACCAAGTCTGCAGAGAAAATGAAGAGATTTCCAGAGAGGTCCAAGCACAAGGAAAACGATTTCCCTGCTAGAGAAAGGCTTCCACTGTTCCAAACTGTTATTTGCAAACTAACACTTCACACCACACTCTAGCGCCTGCTCCACGTTAGTTTTTGTTTTTGTTTAAAAAACATGTATATACACAGGGAGCCAACCTTCTGCTTGTTTTCTGAACTTTCGATGAATCAGCTTAACACTTCCCACTGCGCCAGATCCTCTGCCCACCTGGCTTCAAATCAAATCACGACTTAACGTCCAAGCTCTCAAATTCCAAACGCAAAATCACCCAACCCTGTGCTAACAGGAAGGTCTCAGACATAGTCCAGAAAAGAATGAAAACAAAACACCAGTCTGGATGATAGTATTTTCTTATTCAATCATCCACTCGGATGTGCTTAAGAACTGGGTATGTGCTGGAACACGGGGCCAATGTATATACCATCTGCCTTTCACCCCCTTCCTCACCTCAGGCAGGCATCAGTGGTCAAACCCACGCTGGGTTTGCTCTGAACCTGGAAGCAGCTGGGAAAACTTTCACTGCTGTCCGGGTGATTCCCACCAACTGACCGGTATTGGCAGGTGACACAACACCCACTTGCCATTCAGCAATGAGGACGGGACTGAAGGCGAGTGAGACAGATCCTTCTCCCCATCACCTTGGCCCCTACTCCAAACACCCTTCTTCCAAGCTGTTAGGTACCATTTTATCATCATTAAGAAAACTAAAGGTAGGCAGAAGCCTTTGCCGCCGCAAGGATTTAGGATGATCTGGGTCCCCCCGCCCATTCATCAGGTGAGAACACTGAGGCTAAGAGAGTGTGAGACTGTCCAGCTTCCATGAGTTGGTAAGACAGCTTGCAGGAGTCCAACTCGGATGCTCTTTTCTACTGTATCATGCCATGTGCACCGGAGCTGGCCGTGAAGGTAAGGGAAGAGAAAGCTCCATTTCTTTAGTTTACCTCTGCCCGCTCCATTTCCCAGACAGTGCAGACAGCTCGGGTGTGCAACCTTTCATTTCCCCTTGCCATCTGTCTTTCAAAAATAAATGTGCTCATCATGCTTTTCCGGCCAAACTGGGAGGTGTAAAAAGCTCTTGGGCTTCATATCTGCTAATATGGCAAAATTCTGGACTCCCCTGAGGGACAAAGGTCCCTCAAACCTCCCCCTCTTTACAAGACCTACACTATGTAACGTATTTTTATCCAATGATCTTAAAAACTGGACCTTAGCTCTCTGAGTCTGGAAGAGCTTACAACATTTAACCTCTAAAAATGAGCATATTTGATACAGAAACTACCAGATTAAATTTTGTACACATATATATATATATATATATATAAAATCAACACTGTAACTTTAAAAATTTTCTATGCTGAAAAGCACACACACAAAGCACTTCCTGGAACCCCCACAAAAGAAAGGTTTATTGTCTTATACATTTTGATTCAGTTGCTTTAGAACTTGGTCATGTTATTTCCATACATCCTTAAGCACGGCAAACCAGAATTTTCTAAGAGCATCTTGCCATCTCAGAAGCAACTGCCTTGACAGCATCACATCACAAAGAGAGGAGCAAACAAAGCAAGGAAACATTCTTTAAAAGCATCCAAAGGCTTCACCCCAGAAGAATTTAAAACACAGACCGAAAGGTTATTTCCTAACATGACCAGAAATCATGATCGTTCCATGATCGTTATCAGAAATCAGAAACACTGCAGCTCAAAATGATTTTTTTCACGTTTGAAGGTAATTCTGAAAAAGTACACATTTTAAATATTTTTAGATAGAATATGCATAAAGCATTAAAATGTGATGATTTCATTCTAATTCTAGGAAAGTATTTTTCCTATACTCACACAACGGTTGGGTAAACACACACAAAAACTACCAGTTGTTTCATCACAAATGAGACCATTAACTAGGCTTTTATAAAGTAATTTCATGTGCCAAGAACATCAACAACATTACTGAATTATATTTAATCCGAGTTCCCAAACACACAAAATACACAATAAAATTGGTTTTATGCAGAACCACTCACAACTTCAATATAAACATGCCCGAGAAATACCACAATTAACAAATTACAAGTTATAAAGATAGCAATCGAGAGATCCTAAGTCAATTTATTGAAGGAAATTTAAGCATGCTTACAAAGAAAGAATCAAACCAGAAATCGTCGACCTACTTCTTTTGCCAGTAAACGTGGCTAACAAAGGAACTACACAAAGGCTGTAGGATCCCAGAACCAGCAATGTCAATAAGGTAGCATCGTAGTGCCTCTCTGAGCCGGCCGGTGGGGAGAGTGTAGAATTGATAAATATTTTCGAAGACGCATCCGTTTCTGTACAGCTGCGAAATCCTCCTGGTATAGTCATTTAAAAGGATCACAGCAAGCTCAAGCAAGGAAAACTGCAGCCATGTTCACGCTCCTATTCCTCATGCTTGCTCTTAGTGAATTAGAATGGAGCAGGGGGTGGAAAAAAAACTAAGCTCCCAGGCACTACACAGAACAGATTAAACCGGCTAGTGGATCCATCTAAGAAAGAGGCTCATTGATTTGAACGCTTCATCTGAGACAGGGACACACAGCCAGTAGACAGGCTCTGTGGGTCCACAGGAAGCCCTTTTGTTAAAAGACAAAAAGGAACAGACAAAAGCATTGTGACACCCTCCTTGGGAGTGTCAGGCACGGTCCTGAGCGGGGCCGTGGCAACATGGCTGTCAGTGGGGACGCTGGGCAGTGGCTCCACGGACGCGCCTCCTGCCAGGGGCACAAGCGCCAACTCTTCACAACCCTCCAGCCCC
This sequence comes from Budorcas taxicolor, assembly GCF_023091745.1. Lineage (NCBI taxonomy): Eukaryota > Metazoa > Chordata > Mammalia > Artiodactyla > Bovidae > Budorcas > Budorcas taxicolor. The sequence goes on along the minus strand of NC_068933.1, from coordinate 18,929,820 downwards.
GCCGATAGCACCTGGGTGCTTCTGTTCAGGCAGTTTTGTTTTTAATATCTCCTGTTACAAACAGCGAATGCTGCAAATGCAGTGACCTTAAGGGGATACACCTGTCAATGACCTTTTCAAATCAAGAATCAACAGATAAACGCAAACGCTCTGATCTGCCACGACTTCAAACTTCAAGTAGCAAGTGGATAACAGTCCCGTTTCACTGCAGGTAACGTATTCCAGGGTCCCTAAAGTTCCCATATACAGCTATTTACTCTCATAGGAGACAGATCCTGCTGCTAAGTAACCTCCTGGAAATGTGCTCATTCTTTCAGTCATTAATTCCAAGTCTTAGCCATAAACTTTCTCAGTTCTGTCACATGCTGGCTGAGTGCCCTTGGACCAGTGACAACCTCTCTGAGCTGCAATTACCTCGCATGTAAAATCAGGGTAATGGAAGTTATTTGAGAAAAAAAAACAGAGAAAGTATGTACAGTAACCCTATATAGTGCTCCACACCCAGAAGGTTCAATAACATGACTCCAATCTGACCTTGTCCTCTCACAGAAAGAAGAAACTGATCCCCTCTAAGGCAGAGAGAACTCCCCTCCTTCCCACCACTCCCTTATTCCTTGTTTTATCTGATATTCTAGTTATCCTTGTAAACATCTTCTTTATCCTCAACTATCTTTCACACAGGGACAATTTCTCTGATATTTCATATCCTTCCCAGCATCTACAGTGCTGCCTATATACAGCAGGCACTCCAAAATTCTTCACATTTGTTAATCCATGAGCTACTGTTGAAAGAAATTAAAAAGGAAATGAGCAAATAAACACTAAGACCAAATACATCTTTTGGATGAAAGGGATAACTCAACTTACTATTTAAGAATATAACTCTGTGTTATTTTATACACAGAAAACAAAATTCATACTAATTGAAAATCCCCTAAATATTCTCAGTTTAAATTATTTAAAACTAAGCTTGAAGTTAAAATATTCACTCCTAATACACTGAATCTAGTATCCAAAGTTTAAGATTAGGAAAAACAAACAAATGCTTCTATAAAATGCAGCTGTTTACAAAGCCAATGAAACTGAAGTTATCTATTTTTCTGATTTCCAGTTGGGTTCCAATAATTCCTAGAGCACTTTCTTTCCTTAAACCAACCAAAAAAAAAAAAAAAAAAAAAACACCCACCACCACCACCAATAACCCAGCTTCTTCAAATGGTACACTTTAGAATTCATGAAAAAAAGAAAAAAAACACCCACATGCCTTCAACAGATAAGTATGTCAGTGTTTCCTAGCACATTCATCAAAAGAGAATGTCGTTGAGACAACTTTCTTCTCCTGCCAAACTTTTTTTGAGCAATTCCAAGGGAGAAGCGGGATGTGTATTTTCCCCTAAATCAGAATCAAAAATCCTGATAATTGGTAGCTCATTAGATTTCTCTCACAACTACAGTTTCAACAGGCCCCGAAGTCTGACGTAAGACTGACTTACAGTTATTGCTGTAAACGCTCAGCTCACTGTGGACGCTGGCGACAGAGGAGGCGCTTTCTGTCCTCCGCAGCGCAGGGTTTTTCACAGATGCTTTGGGTCTAGGAAGCAATCTGGGCAGATTCACACGAGACGGCTGCGCTGTTTTCAAGGATGCAGGTTTTCCTTGGGGGTTGAAAAAAAGACAAACAGTTTCCAGGGCTATTCATTCCAAAAGCTCTAAGCTTGTAAACCCGAGCTCCTACATGAACAAATGAAAGTGAAGTCATTCAGTCGTGTCCCTGACTCTCTGCGACCCCGTAGATAGTAGCCTGCCAGGCTCCTCCATCCATGCAATTTTCCAGGCAAGAATACTGGAGTGGGTTGCCATTTTCTTCTCCAGGGATGAACAAGTGAGTCAAGATGTAAAATGAATATTCAGAATTACGCAGGAAGGATTCCTGCAATCCTGCCACCGTGAAGGAATTAACTTGGGTCTTCTGGGACATGAGCTTCCCTGGTGGCTCAGATAGTAAAAGAATCCACCTGGAACGCAGGAGACTCAGGAGACCTGGGTCCCATCCCTAGGTTGGGAAGATCTCCTGAAGAAGGGAATGGCTACCCACTCCAGTGTTCTTGCCTGGAGAACTCCATAGACAGAGGAGCCTGATGAGCCATAGTAGTCCATGGGCCACAAGGAGTCAGACACGACTGAGTGACTAACATACATGTTTCTGTGACACAGAGTCATTTGAGACAGAAACTTTTGGCAACGTTGAAATCAAGGGATAAACAAATTGATATGACTTCTCCCAATACTGTTGATTTAAAAGTAAACAAATTAATGTGTTCACACACTAAGCTACAAGATAAAAACTAGGTGAAAACTAAAAAACAACCAAGATAGGAAGGAAGAAGTCCATTTGAGAAAAACAATTCAAAAATACCTAATGCCTAACAGCAGGTGGTGCTATGTTATTAGCACTCTTTTTTTCATCTGCCCTTTTCATCCTTGGGCTTCCCTGATAGGTCAATTGGTGAAGAATCCACCTGCAATGCGGGAGACCCAGGTTCGATTCCTGGGTTGAGAAGATCCTCTGGAGAAGGGGTAGGTTACCCACTCCAGTATTCCTGGGCTTCCCTGTCTCTGCCCCCAATGCAGGAGACCTGGGTTTGATCCCTGGGTTGGGAAGATCCCCTGGAGAAGGGAAAAGCTACCCACTCCGGTATTCTGGCCTGGAGAATTCCATGGACAATACAGTCCGTGCGGTCGCAAAGAGTCAGACCCGATTGAGCGACTTTCACTTTCATCTTTACTCTTTATTTGGCAAACTTAAATGGTTCTCACTCAAACTCCTAGCTCTTTTTTGTAGCAAGTACATCCACTTTTCTATAAGATATGTATGGACACTTCCCATTCTGTGGCATCCTTGAAACCACACCATCCTGCTGCTTCCACCTGAACATGGGCATTTCCTAAGTCCACGCCTTGGCTCCAACTTTTTACATACCCGCCTCTCTAGGGGAGTCCATTTTATCTACTTTAACCACTGCCCTATCTCGATGAACCCCAAATTCTCACCTGCAGCTTTGTCCTCCTGAATCTCATTGCCACTCACATTTTAATTTTCTTGCTGAAAGTTGCAACTTGGGCAGTTAGACAACCTCCTACCCACTAACATTAATCGTAACTAAATTTTCCTTTCTCCCACCCCCAAAACATTGGAATCACCTTTTTTCCCCATCAGATTCTCATATCGTCTAACATTAAGTCTCTCAACGTCAGTAGAATCATACAACTGAAGAATGTCAAGAGCTGAAAAAGACCTTAGCTGTAAATTATTGAGTCAATATTACCAATGTCACCATAACAGAGGAAAGTAGGTTTTCCAGAGTAATGCTCACTGCTTTGTCCCAATTATTTCACTTACAAAAATCTCACCTTAACAGAAAAGAAAGCACTGAAGTACTTGAGGCCTGGCATCTAAAGTTCTCCTGTCCGCAGCCTCAACCCTGGGCTGACCTCGTACATCAACGTGAGCCCTGCTCCAGGCATCCTGGTTTTTCCTCTGACACCAGGATGTGCTATTCCAATCCATCAGGCACATCATTTCTTCTCAAAAAGGTCTCCTCTTCTCTATCCAACTGCTACAAATCCTTACCCACTCCTTTAAATGTTGCCTAAGTAACTGTATTAGACTTTAAAGTTCTGTCCTTCCACCCTTTCCAGCTCCACCATGTTGATCTTTTTGAATGTGAAAACTAAGGTCAGGACCCAACCTATAATCTGTGATTCCCCATTATCTATGACCTACAGCAGTGGCGCTAGTGGTAAAGAACCTGCCTGCCAATACAGGAGACATAAGAGACGTGGGTTTGATCCCTGGGTCAGGAAGATCTCCTGGAGAAGGCAATGGCAACTCACCCTAGTATTCTTGCCTGGAGAATCCCATGGACAGAGGAACCTGGCGACCTATAGTCCATGAGGTCACAAAGAGTTGGACACAATAGAAGCAACTTAGCACCACCCAGTGTTAGCACCATTATCTGCAGGATGACATTATTTTTAATCCCCTTAATTAATATTTAAATTTAAAGACATAAGAGGCAGTTCTAGGGTGGATTCCTAACCAAGTGCTTCACATGTGCTTACCTCTCTACACACATACCCACAGACACACATCTTTTTATTTTTCCAGGACTTTTTACTCTGTTCTTGTCTTCTGTCCATCCCTGTGAATACAATGAGCTTCTTTCCCTCCAGTCCCCAAACTCTGCCTGAAGTGAAGTGAAGTGGCTCAGTTGTGTCTGACTCTTTGCAACCCCATGGACTGTAGCCTACTACGCTCCTCTGTCCATGGGATTTTCCAGCAAGAGTACTGGAGTGGGGTGCCATTTCCTTCTCCAGAGGATCTTCCCCACCCAGGGATCAAACCTGGGTCTCCCGCACTGTAGGCAGACGCTTTACCATCTAAGTCACTTACAAAGTGAGTTGATGATTCTTTTAAATCCCTGCTGCCCCACCCAGGGGTCTACAGAATCACCTCTCCCTTTATTAAGTTTGGGAATCACCACCTCTTAGTGAAGCCTTTCCTTCTTGGTCATAGGAAACACCATCTTCCAACAACACAAGAGACAACTCTACACATGGACATCACCAGATGGTCAATGCCAAAATCAGATTGATTATATTCTTTGCTGCCAAAGATGGAGAAGCTCTATATGGTCAGCAAAAACACCACCAGGAACTGACTCTGGCTCAGATCATGAACTCCTTATTGCAAAATTCAGACTTAAATTGAAGAAAGTAGGGAAAACCACTAGACCATTCAGGTATGACTTAAATCAAATCCCTTATGATATACAGTGGAAGTGACAAATAGATTCAAGGGACTATTCCTGATAGATTGCCTGAAGATTTATGGACAGAGGTTCGTGACACAGTATAGGAGACTGCATTCAAAGTCCCCCCAAAAAGAAACACAAAAAGGTAAAATGGTTGCCTGAGGAGGCCTTACAAATAGCTGAGAAAAGAAGAGAAGCAAAAGGCAAATGAGAAAAAGAAAAATCTATCCATTTGAATGCAGAGTTCCAAAGAATAACAAGGAGAGATAAGAAAGCCTTTCTAAGTGATCAATGCAAAGAAACAGAGGAAAACAATAGAATGGGAAAGACTAGAGATCTCTTCAAGAAAATTAGAGATACCAAGGGAACATTTAGTGCAAAGATGGGCACAATAAAAGACAGAAATGGTATGGACCTAATAGAAGCAGATGTTAAGAAGAGGTGGCAAGAATAAACAGAAGAACTATACAAAAAAGATCTTCACAACCCAGACAACCATGATGGTGTGATCACTCACCTAGAGCCAGACATCCGGAGTGCGAGGTCAAATATGCCTTAGGAAGAATCACTATGAACAAAGCTAGTGGAGGTGATGGCATTCCAGTTGAGCTATTTCAAATCCTGAAAGATGATGCTGTAAGTGCTGCACTCACTATGGCAGCAAATTTGGAAAACTCAGCAGTGGCCGCAGGACGGGAAAAGGTCAGTTTTCATTCCAATCCCAAAGAAGGGCAATGCCAGAGAATGTTCAGTCTACTGCACAATTGCACTCATGTCATATGCTAGCAAAGTAATGCTCAAAATTCTCCAAGCTAGGCTCCAATAGTACCCGAACCAAGGAATTTCAGATGTTCAAGCTGGATTTAGAAAAGGAAGAGGAACCAGAGATCAAATTGCCAACATCCGATGGATCATCAAAAAAGCAAGAGAATTCCAGAAAAACATCGACTTCCCTGGTGGCTCAGACGGTAAAGCGTCTGCCTACAATACAGGAGACCCAGGTTTGATCCCTGGGTGGGGAAGATCCTCTGGAGAAGGAAATGGCAACCCACTCCAGTACTCTTGCCTGGAAAATCCCATGGACGGAGGAGCCTGGTAGGCTACAGTCCATGGGGTCGCAAAGAGTCAGACACGACTGAGCGACTTCACATCACATCATCTGCTTCATTGACTATGCTAAAACATTTGACTATGAATCACAACAAACTGTGGAAAATTCTTAAAGAGATGGGAATACCAGGCCACCTTACCTGCCTCCTGAGAAACCTGTATGCAAGTCAAGAAGCAAGAGTTAGAACCGGACATGGAACATGGACTGGTTCCAAATTGGGAAAGGAGTACGTCAAGGCTGTATATTGCCACCATGCTCCTTTAACTTATATGCAAAGTATATCATGTGAAATGCTGGGCTGGATGAAGCACAAGCTGGAATAAAGATTGCCGGGAGAAATATCAATAACCTCAGATATGCAGAAAGTGAAGAGGAACTAAAGAGCCTCTTAATGAAAGTGAAAGAGGAGAGTGAAGAAGTTGGCTTAAAACTCAACATTCAAAAAACAAAGATCATGGCATCCGGTCCCATCACTTCATGGCAAATAGATAGGGAAATAATAGAAACAGGGACAGACTTAATTTTCTTGGGCTGCAAAATCACTGCAGATGGTGACTGCAGCCATGAAATTAAAAGACACTTGCTCCTTGGAAGAAAAGCTATGACCAACCTAGACAACATATTAAAAAGCAGAGACATTACTTTACCAACAAAGGTCTGTCTAGTAAAAGCTATGGTTTTTCCAGTAGTCATGTATGGATATGAGGTATGGAACATAAAGAAAGGTGAGCACCAAAGAATTTATGCCTTTGAATTGTGGTGCTGGAGAAGACTCTTGAGAGTCCCTTGGACTACAAGGAGATCCAACCAGTCAATCCTAAAGGAAATCAGTCCTGAATATTCATTGGAAGGAGCGATGCTGATGCTGAAGCTCCAATACTTTGGCCAACTGATGCAAAGAGCTGACTCATAGGAAAAGACCCTGATGCTGGGAAAGACTGAAGGCGGGAGGAGAAGGGGACAAGAGAGGATGAGATGGTCAGATGGCATCACCGACTCAATGGACATGAGTTGGAACAAGGTCCTGGAGTTGGTGATGGACAGGGAAGTAGGTGTGCTTTGGTGAAGTAGGCATCGTCCTATGTCCTCAGTGCCTGCTGGTCCTCAGTGATGGTGGAACAGGAAAGATAGGCTGGGACCGTAAATTGCCATTAGATGGAAAGGGTGGGGCTGGACAACAGAAAGACTTGTGAAAATGGAAGGGGCCAGTCCATGGGGTCTCAAAGAGTCGGACACACCTGAGGGACTGAATTGAACTTCCTTCCTGGACACTCCCGTCTGAGGGCAAAGGACCACACCTTCCTACTCAGATCCACACTTCTGTTACAACATCTGTTTCAATGTGCCTCTCAGACTAGTCTCTACGGCCCCTGAGACCAGGAAGAGAACTGAATTCAATTCCACTGAGGACATAGCTTGGAGAAGGCAATGGCACCCCACTCCAGTACTCTTGCCTGGCAAATCCCATGGACGGAGGAGCCAGGAAGGCTGTAGTCCATGGGGTCGCTAGGAGCTGGACACGACTCAGCGACTTCCCTTTCACTTTTCACCTTCATGCACTGGAGAAGGAAATGGCAACCCACTCCAGTGTTCTTGCCTGGAGAATCCCAGGGACGGGGGAGCCTGGTGGGCTGCCGTCTATGGGGTCACACAGAGTCGGACACGATGGAAGCGACTTAGCAGCAGCAGCAGCAGAGGACATAGCTAAGCATCTAGCATGGAGTGAGTCTTAATGCTTGCTAAATGAATTAATTTTTTCTTTTGAGGTCAAGAGTATGGTGGGGGGAAATAGTTGGGAAAGGACACAGACTGTTGGCTCTCAGATGCATAAGGCCCAAGGATAACATCAGACACGGTGACTAGAGTTGATATATAGTGCTATCACTGTAGCGAAATTGCTATGAGAGTAGAACGTACATGTTCATACACACACGGTAAATACATGAGGGAATGAGGTTTAACTAGATGGTAGCAATCCTTTCACAATGTATATGTACATAAATCAAATATCTTACAAATTATATCTCAATGAAGCCATAAAATTCACATAGAATTTTAATGATAACAGTAATGGAGCTACTTAAAAAAATTTTTTTTAGGGGGAATTCCCTGGCAGATCAGTGGTTAGGACTCCATGCTCTCATTGCCCAAGGGCCTAGGTTCAATCCCTGTTACAGGGACCTAAGATCCCACAAACCGCATGTGGCCAAAAATTTAAAAAAAAAATTAAAAAATTTTAAAGGCCAAGAGTGAAGGACAAATTTTAATAATCTCTTCTCTCACCATCTACACTGAAGCATTTAGCACGTAATCAATTTTTATCAGCTTAGCTGTCATTCGTTAATAGACTCTTCACTCTATCAACTTTTCTTACATTCCTTATAATAATTAGCAGATAACGGATATTCAAGTAGCCATTTGACTGTTTAATGTATATTTGGCCACTGATTTTACTTGCTCTCAGGAGGGATAAACAGATTTTACAATATAAATTTACCAAATTGCTGCTCCTTCAGCAAATTCATTCTAATCAGCCGTTATTATGGGAAACAATGAACAAGGCTGGGTAAGTGACAGATAAAAATTTCTGGGCCACCGTCGCAATGCAGTCAAGGGTCAGCATGTCTAGAAAATTAACCTTTTTTTTTTTTTAAACAGGTTGTCTCACAGCATTGTTTCTGAAAGCATCAAAGGTTTATAGACACTTCTCCATGTGTCTCAGAATTACTACACACCTGTACCCTCTGATTCCAACACACAGCCTGGCACAGAAGCAAGCTTACCCCCAAAAGCCTGATTCTCATTCCGGAGAACTGGCCCCTCCCATTTTCACAAGTCTCTCTGTCATCCAGCCCCACCCTTTCCATCTAATGGCAATTTATGGTTTCAGCCTAAGTCTTCCCCGTTCCACCATCACCCCAGACCAGCGGGCCCTGAGGACATAGGACGATGCCCACTTCACCAAAGGATTATCCCACGGAAACTAAGATGCATCCTGACAGTGCCTTACTATTGCCACCTCCAGTTTATACATTAGCAACCTACTTACATGGCTAAATGGCTTCCTGGGGTCCCACACCTATAACCAGCAAGGGGCCGAACGCAGGTCAGTCCAGCACCTGCCCGCTGCTGCCTCTCCTGTACCCGAGGCCAGCCAGAGCCCCTCCCCTTGCTCGAAGGCCAGAGCCCCTCCCCTTGCTCGAAGGCGAGCCTGCAAGAGTGCTAAAAGCAGCAGGACCAGCAAAGGCACCTCACTGCGTCACCCACGGTCCTAACGGTTAACTTAACACAAAGCTGACTGACAGGACCTGTCACTGGACTTGGATAAAGAAGCAGTAAAATATACACATCGTAAGCAATATTACAGGGAAGACATGGCAACGTCGGGCTGAGCATCTCTGAGGAACCCAAACACCAAATTCCTCAACAGTGAAACCAAGACAGGACTGCTCCTCCAGTTCTGAAAAGATGACTGCTACCAGTTTATGTCGTGCCATGTGACCTATCTCAGCTGTGAACCACAAAGGTTTAAGACCTTCCTGCAGAGACATCACCTGGACCTTAGTAGTTTATTTTAAGCTCATGCTATTAGTATCAGCCTACTTAGAGACAACAGATTTGTTCTGATTCTATAACGATAATCATCTTTTGTCCAAGAAAACCTGGAAAGAATAACACCTTCACTTTGCCTTAGACAGTAACACAGATTCTACTGGTTTTGAAACATACCTTCATCAAATAAGCAATTTACTTGGAAAACCACCTTGGAAAATCTGATTAATTATACTGCCTTTCAACAACAAAAAATCATTAAGAAACACCTTATAAAACTGAAAATCTATAAGATATTTATTAAGTGGAAAATGGCACTGTGTTAATATTACCCAGTTTCCTTAAGTTTGTACTTATCTAAATGTTGAAAAATTCCAGAAGGTTATAGAAAAATTTTATGGGCCTCTTATGGGGTAGGGACATAGGGAAAAAGAGAAGGAAAGTAACAGAAACGGGGAATTTTCCATTCATACTTTATATACGTACATGTCACTCCATGTGAATTTTTTCTTACCATAAGTCTATTTTTATAATATAAATTAAAGAATATTATTAAAGTCGATGGGCTCAAACATTTAAACAGAAAGAGATACTCAAGACAAAACAGATTAGCAACTAAAAATGGATAAACTGGACCAATAATTGAAGTAAGTAGATTCTAATAATCTTTTTTTTTCCTGTACATCTATAAGCGTTAGGTACTCTTTAATTCTTTAAATTTTAGTACAAAAAAGTCAATGCCATAACTGACACTTTTATGTGGTCAAGATGAAAAGCCACTTTACCACTGGAAAAATCTTCACAAAACCATAATGGTATGTTTCCTTTGGACTGGAAATTAAAGACAAAGAATGAACTCCTGAATGGCACTCCTTTGTTCTGACACTCATATTAAATGATGCATCCTCCAATAGGAGCTCCCAGAGACTTCACAGAATGGAGTGTCCTCTCTCAGCTCCAACTTGGCCTCCTCCATTCTTTAAGGAAAAGCCTGGGAAAGAATCTGGGTCCCACACAGCTTACAAAACACCTTCAAAGAAATGAGAGCAGTTTCCAAAGCCACAGAAACATCTACCAGTTGAAGCAAGTTCTTACCTCTGAACTCTCAATGAGATAAGAATGAACTCAGCTTTAATGTATTTTTCACAAGACTGTTCCACACTGAAAAAATGACTTGCTGTTCTTTACATTTGGTGAAATTTATGGGTTTTGAAAATGTTGATCAAATTAGCTGACAAAAAAAACTTGGCTACTGTATTCCCTATATTAGAAGACACAGATAATCCGAACAAAAATTTAGACAATAGATTCACATGAGGGGTTGTGTTACACAAGTATTTAGTGCTTACACAAGGTAAGGTAACTGCAGATGGAGAGAGTGCTGGAAACATCTTTCTACACAAATCACTACCAAACATTCTCAGGAAAAATGATTAGCTTCTGGAGAATACATTCCATCTCATTGTATGAAAATGTTTGGTTCTGTGATTTGCTTCACTAAGCAGGAATACACGTGTCATGGGGAAGAAAAACAACAAGGTTGGAGTGGTGGGCAGTTAACAGTTGGCATTAAGTAGCTTTAAGTTTAAGATGGCATTAATGCCAGGCTAAGAACTTTAGACCTTAATTATGGGGGGTGGAGCGTGAAGTGGGGGAGCGGGGCTCTGCAGCTTTCTGAGCTCTTACATCAGAACTTGATCCTGGGGCAGCCCTGTGAAGAGCGGACGGAAGGGAAGAGTTTAAAATCAGGGGAACATTTAGGAAGCTAGTGCGCTTGCCAGGGCTAGAGGCGATGGGGATTTTAACTAGACAGTGAAAAGGAGATCACTGAGGTCAGTCTGGATATATACGCCACATATTAATAAGTGCAATTTAAAGTATAAATTACTATAGAAAGTATAATTATTATTAAGGAATGCAAGGGCCATTAACTACTAGAGCCAGGAAGAGAAAACGCCAAATGTATAACATAGATAGTTAAAATACAAACAAAAAAAAAGAAAAGAATATATTTACAGCTGTAATTGTAACTTGGGCTCTTTAAACACTACTATAAAGAGGAAGTGAGCTTTGGAGTAATTCTCTATTACTAGGAATTATTATCATGAAACTAAAGTATGGCTACCCAAAGGAATAAAGAATTAACTATCAGTTATGGGGGAAAATCATACATGTGTCAAACTGCGGCCACAGACTCACTCTCAACCCAGAATGACCAAATTCTCTCATTGACACTAATGCATATATTTAAAATTTTGCTTTGAGGTAGAGTATTGTCTAAAAATTATTTAAATAGATCTGATAAGCTGCTTACGAAATACTGTACAGCAATCAACAGCTTTCTGATGTACCAGGCGCAAAAAGGAAAAGATCCTTTGCATTAGCAACAAAAAGCAATTACACACACAGACATGTACACACACACTATTTCTATGGAGAAACATGTCAAACAAGTGTTAGTATAATGAAAAATTACAAAAGTGAGCAGCATAAAAGATCTGAATAAGTGGGACATACACGTTCATTCTTCTCTGAATTAATGTATTGACTCTTGTTCCTAGATAAATCATACGTGATTATTTTCAAAGAGGAAATTGGAAGAATTTTTAAAAGAGCAATTTAAACTAGAATAGGAAGAATAGTCAGAATTTTTTAGAACATAAAAATGAGGACTGTAATTCAACAGCAACAACAACAAAACTGATTTAACAATGGGCAAAGAACTTGGATAGAACTTGCTCAAAAGAAGACATTTGTGGCCAAGAAGCACATGAGAAATTGCTCACCGTCCTTAGTCATTAGGGAAATGCAAATCAAAACTACAATAAGATACCACTTCACATCTATTTGTATGGCTATTATAAAAACAAGACAGAAAATAATTGTCAGTAAGAAGGTGAGGAAATTAGAACTCTGCACTGGTGCCAGGACAGTAAAATGGTATAGCTGCTTTGAAAATGGGCCGTTGGGTTTCTCAAAAAAATTAAAACCAGAACTGCTTTATGATTCAGCAATTCAGCTTCTGGGTAGTCATCCAAAAGAACTGAAAGCAGGACCTTCAACAGAGACCAGTACACCAGGTTCATGGTAACACTATTCACAATAGCCAAAAGGCGGAAGCAATGCAAGTGTCCATCAGTGGATGCCCGGGTGAAGAACATCTGGCACGTACATGATTACCATGACATATTTATTCAGCCTTTAAACAGGGAGGAAATTATGACATGGGCTACAACGTAGATGGACCCAAAGACCTTACGCTAAGTGAAATAAACTAGTTCCAAAAGGACAAATGACTCGTCTCACGTGAGGGGCCTGGAGCAGTCAAATTCACAGACAGAGAACAGAATGGGGGTTGCCAGGGGCTGAGGGAAGGGGAGGCTGGGGAGTTCATGTTTATTGGACAGAGTTTCAGATGCAGAAGAGGAAAAGCTCTGGAGATGGGACGGTGGTGGGGACTGTACGTCAATAGCAATGGACGTCATACCCAAGCTGTATCCTGAAGTTGTTAAAATGGTAAATTTTCCATAGTATTTGCTTCATCACAATTTTTTTAAAGTTTAAAAACTTAGAAGGAATTTGTTACTAGTTCATTACAGTGTAAAATAGTAAAACAGTCTAGCAATGGCAAAAACATACTGACAGATTAACAAACGGGTGTGTCAATCTCAGAAATACAAAAATTTAGAACAAGATAGTGGAGATACTTCAAATCAGTGAAGACACCCATTTGTGGTATTTACATATGTGAATCAAAAAACAATTAAAATGTGAGAAGCAGCATGGTGTAGTAGTTAAAAGTCGACAATCTGGAGTCAGACTTGTCATTCAATAGTTAAGTTGTGTTCAACTTTGCGAGCCCAAGGACTGTGGCATGCCAGGCTCCTTTGTCCCCCATTATCTCCCGCAGCCTGCTCCAATTCATGTCCATCGAGTCGGTGATGCTACGTAAACATCTCATCTTCTGCCGCTCCCTTCTCCTTCTGCCCTCAATCTTTCCCTGCCTAGGTTTAAACCCAGCTCCGCCACACATGCACTGAGGGCAGCCTCCTTAACTTCTCTATGCCGTGTCCTCATACATAAAAGAATGTGGGTGATTATAGTGGACTCATTTCACAGGTGCTCGGGACATTTAGATGAGTTTATATTTTAGCACATAGTAAGTGGCATATAAATATCAGCTACTAGTTCTCATCATACACCACAAATATTTATAAAATTGGATTAAAAAGGAAACTAAAACCATACAAATTAACCATAATAATTATAGATCTGCTTTCAGTTGTGAATCATAAAAACACAAAAAATTACAAGATGTATGTGACCATAAAAAACAGAAAATTTTCTAAATTGTATGCAAAATAAAGTCATACAGTGAAACACAAGCCAAGGGACGACAGATAATATCAACTCAGTAACAAAGCATCATATGCCCCCAAACAGTACAAGACAGCAAAAGATCTAAACAAGAATAAATTAAAATAGAACTCTTGTTTTTTTTTTTTCAATTTAACCTTATCGCGTCTAACATCTCTGTCTTCCCAAATGGCACTCCTAATCTCCATTTCCATTGCTCATCTTATAGAAAGCTTCAAATAAGCCAAATACTTGCGTTTCTAACCATTCTTCAAGTTATGGGTAACCATGTGATCCGGTGTATGCCAATAAGACTTAAATGTAAGAGTGCCAGGGGGCAAGGTGCTCAGTAGGACTTTTCCTTCCTGATGAACGTAGGCAGGCATGTCAGGAGAAAGGCCGGCCTCCGCTCAGCCCACCACTCCCAGCCTCTGCCCAGCAGCAGCAGGACCTTGGAACCCTTAGCGACCATACTTTAACTGAAAAGTCCCTGACGAAAGCAACGCGCGGAGGCAGGACGAGCGGAAGGACAGAAGAGGTGACAATACTCAGTCACCCACCCAGGAACTGCCTGCGTCTGGCTTCCTGTTAAATAAACACACAATACTGCTAGTCTAAAACAATTTTTGTCTTAAGTACCACATGTTCCTTCCTCCTACCTTTCTGCTGTCCCTTCCTGCTCATTATTGTGACTCCTTCTCCTCTCTCCAGCCCTTTAAAGCCAGGAAGACCCCAGAGGCACTTCGTACATACTCCACGGAGCTCCCTAAAGGACCCTTGACCTGTTCTTGTGCTCTGATCCAGTTCAGTGGCTTTAAACACCATCTACCTGTTGATGAATCTCAAACTAATCTCCCTTGACTCCTCCTTCACACTCTAGACATTAGCCCGCCTTTCCATGCTGCACCTTCACTTACGTATCTAATATTCATCTCAACATGATGTTTGTACAACTGAGATCCCGATACCCACCTCCCAGCATCTGTGTCTCCTTCCTGCTTCCCCATCTCAGCATTCTGCCACTGCTCATACCGGAATACTAGAGCCATCTCTGACTCCTCTCTTTTGCTTTTGCCCCTCATTCCACCAGTAAACCCCATTGGCTTTATTTTCAACACATATATCTAGAATCTGGATCCCTCTAAAACCCTATCCAAGTAGCTCTGTGTAATCCAGTCTCCTGCCATGATTACAGAGAAACATCACTGAGCTTTCTGATGCAGCCCTCACCCCATTCCGTGCATTCTCTCCACATCTGTCACAGTGATTGTTAAAATTAAAGTCACTTCGGAAGGATGGGCAATACCGTTAGGTAGGGACTTTGAGACTGGTATTTAAAATGGATAAACAACAAGGACCTACTGTACAGCACAAGGGACTCTGCTCTGTGTAATGTGGCAGCCTGGATAGGAGGAGAGTTTGGGGGAGAATGGATACATGTGTATGTATGGCTGAGTCTCCTTGCTGTCCACCCGAAACTATCACAACATTGTTAATCAGCTATACTCCAATTTAAAAAAAAAATCCAAGTCACTTAGGTTAAAAGCCAAAGTCCTTATGATTTTCAAGACTGTGACCTGGCTCTCTACTACCTGTCAAACCTCATCTCCTAGCTCATCTCCTCTCTCCTAGTTTCCTTATCTCATTCCTTGCTACCCCTGGAGCTGTCAGTTGGACACTGCCTCAGGGCCTTCCCACTTGCTTCTTCTTCTCACTGGTACAGTTTTCTTCCAGATGTTCACATACTGGGTCCCCAGGCCACCACACAAAAGCCACGGCTCCATCCCCCCACCCACGCTCTCTGTCCCTCTCTCTCCCACCCCCAGAAACCCCAACATTTCACATTCCCCCTATTCCATGTTAGTATTTCTTCTCTCTTTAGTACTGGAGGTTGCCAAACATCCTTTATATTTTACTTACGAAGGCCCTGTCTCTCCTACCAGAATGTAACTTCACAGAGGGCACATTGTGACCTTGTATTCACTTCAATTTCTGAGCATGTTGCCCCTTGTATCTACATTCATCTGACAAATATTTGAGCGCCAAGCATATGCCAATTAAAATAAGATATTTTACTTTCCTAAAGAGCGAATATCTGGCAAGATTGTCAATGAGGGGAATATAGCCAATATTTTTTATAATAACTAAAATGGAGTATGACCTTAAAGAATTATGAATCATTACACACCTATAACTTATATAATATTGTATAGCAACTATACTTTAATTAAAGAAAAATTTAAAACATATATTGGCTAGGGTGCTGGGATAAACGCTTACACACTCAGAGCAGGAGCACAGACTTGCATGTTGTTCCTAAAGGGCAACTTGCAACGTGTATCAAAAGTCTTACAAATGCCCACACCCTCTGATTCCACTTAAAGGAATGTATCTAAGTAATTTCTCTGATCAGCTTAAGTACTAATATACAAAGGCCTTCAGTGCAGAGTTGTTTAACCTACTGAAAAACACTGGAAACAATGTGATGTTCAAAGAAGTCTGAAGAAACAAATTACAACACATTTAGGCTATAACAGAGTCATTTTAAGTCGTGTCTTAAAAAGAATATACAAAAACTTCAAAAGTCTATCAAAATAGGCACCATACCTTTTAAAATGAAAAAGAATTTCAATCAAGTAAGTGCCTACTGACTGTTAGGTTTGGGGTTTACTACCCACTTTTCTTGGTGGTTCAGACATTAAAGAGTCTGCCTACCATGCAAGATACCGGGTTCAATTCCTATGTCAGGAAGATCCCCTGGAGGAGGGAATGGCAACCCACTCCAGTATTCTTGCCTGGAGAATTCCATGGACAGAGGAGACTCACGGACTACAGTTCACAGGGTCACAAAGAGTTGAACATGACCGAGTAACCAATACTTACCCTTTTTCAGAAATTGTTTTTCCCCATCAGAAATATGTGAGCATATAGGCATGAGAATATGCAAAAAGGAGAAGTAGTGAACAGCTATAAATCATGAAGAAAAGGCTGGCATTGATTAGATTAAGATGTTCCCCACTCCGCCACTTGCTCTTTTAAACAGCCTGCTGGGAAGAGAGCATTAGAAACCTGATGTGATATTCAAAGCATTAATAATGGGCTAAATTCATGATACAATGGGGCAGAGTAAGGTTTACCTTGCTTGGGACAACGCCTGCCATGTTCCTTTCTTGACCTTGACAGACCTGGCCTCTGTCCAAACCCCTTATCTTTGCTGACTGCTTAAACACCATTGCTTCCCTGATAGCTCAGTTGGTAAAGAATCCTCCTGCAATGCAGGAGCCCTGGGTTCAATTCCTGGATCGAGAAGATCCCCTGGAGAAGGGACAGGCTACCCACTCCAGTATTCTTGGGCTTCCCCTGTGGCTCAGCTGGTAAAGAATCCGCCTGCAATGTGGGAGACCTGGGTTCGATCCCTGGGTTGGGAAGATTCCCTGGAGAAGGGGAAGAAGGGAAAGGCTACCCACTCCAGTATTCTGGCTTGGAGAATTCCATGAACTCTGTAGTCCATGGGATCGAAAAAAGTCAGACTGAGTGACTTTCACTAAACACCAATGCACTTTAATTACTTACCTGCCCTCCTCAATTGGTCCACACATTCTGTACTGAATGCCCAAGACCTTTACATTCTATACTCTGAACCTTAGCTTCCCATTTATTGATACTTCCTAGGATACCAGCCAAGTACTAAAAAACACTTGAATTCATATGCATCCTTCTTATTTTTAATTCTGGGATTTCAGGGGCAGAAATTAAAAAGCAGAGAGCATCAACACTAACCCAAGACTCTTATGTATGTAAAAGTACACCTCCATTATATTAGAGAATTATCTATATTATTACTGCAAGAAAGAAACTCAACAAACTTTGATATTTGTAAAGTTATACCCTCCTAAATCCCTAGAGCTCTTTTTTTTTAATAGTACTGTAAGGATAGATGTGACGAGGGATGAATTGCCATTGCCCCCTTCTAAGAATGGGCCAAGAATCATGTCTCACCCATTCCATGATTCCTCAAGCTCTGGAGTAAGAATTGCACAGTGCACACTTTCAAACTCTCTGCCAAGGGAACAAATGAAGTGCAAGTGTGAGTCATTCAGTCTGCCTGACTCTTTGTGACCCTATGGACTGTAGCCTGCTAGGCTCCTCTGTCCATGGAATTCTCCAGGCAAGCATATGGGAGTGGGGAGCCATTTCCTTCTCCAGGGGCTCTTCCCAACCCAGAGATTTAACCTGGGTCTCCTGTATTGCAGGCAGATTCTTTACCATCTAAACCACAAACTGCCTACAAAAATCCAGAATTTCAGAAGCATTCTACATTTATATATTGTAAAATATGACTTTATATTCCACATTCTTGAATTAGCTAAGGCAATATTATACTAGTAGAGTAAAAGAAACTGTCCTCTGTACAACCACAACTATTTCCTTAAGTTCAAGGGTATACCATTCAGGTATGACCTAAATCAAATCCTTCACAATTATACAGTGGAAGTGACAAACAGATTCAAGGGATTAGATCTGATAGACAGAGTGCCTGAAGAACTATGAATGGAGGCTCATGACATTGTACAGGAGGCTGTGATCAAAACCATCCCCAATAAAAAGAAATGCAAAAAGACAAAATGGTTGTCTGAGGAGGGCTTACAAATAGCTGAGAAAAGAGAAGTGAAAGGCAAAGATGAGGAAAGATACACCCATCTGAATGCAGAGTTCCAAAGACTAGCAAGGAGAGATAAGAAAGCCTGCCTCAGTGATCAATGCAAAAAAAAACAGAGGAAAAAAACAGAATGGGAAAGACTAGAGATCTCTTCAAGAAAATTAGAGCTACCAAGGGTACATTTCATGCAAAGATGGGCACAATAAAGGACAGAAACAGTATGGACCTAACAGAAGCAGAAGATATTAAGAAGAGGTGGCAAGAATACACAGAAGAACTATACAAAAAAGATCTTCATGACCCAGATAACCACAATGTGTGATCACTCACCTAGAGCCAGACATCCTGGAGAGCGAGGTCAAGCGGGCCTTAGGAAGCATCACTATGAACAAAGCTAGTGGAGGTGATGGAATTCCAGTTGAGCTATTTCAAATCCTGAAAGATGATAATGTGTAAGTGCTGCACTCACTATGGCAGCAAATTTGGGGAACTCAGCAGTGGCCACAGGACTGGAAAAGGTCAGTTTTCATTCCAATCCCAAAGAAAGGAAATGCCAAAGAATGTTCAAACTACCACACAATTGCATTCATCTCACATGCTAGCAAAGTAATGCTCAAAATTCTCCAAGCTAGACTTCAACAGTATCTGAACTGAGAAATTCCAGAAGTTCAAGCTGGATTTAGAAAGGCAGCGGAACCAGAGATCAAATTGCCAACATCCACTAGATCATCGAGAAATCAAAAAGAGTTCCAGAAAAACATCTACTTTTGCTTTATTGACTACGCCAAAGTCTTTGACTATGTGAATCACAACAAACTGTAGAAAATTCTTAAACAGATGGGAATATCAGACTACCTGATCTGCCTCCTGAAAAATCTGTGTGCAGGTCAGGAAGCAACAGTTAGAACTGGACATGGAAAAACAGACTGGTTCCAAATGGGGAAAAGAGTATGTCAAGGCTGTATATTGTCACCCCAATTATTAACTTAGATGCAGAGTATATCATGTGAAATGCCAGACTGGATGAAGCACAAGCTGAAATCAAGATTGCCAGAAGAAATATCAATAACCTAATATATGCAGAAGACACTACCCTTATGGCAAGAAGTGAAGAAAAACTAAAAAATCTCTTGATGAAAGTGAAAAAGGAGAGTAAAAGAGTTGGCTTAAAACTCAACATTCAAAAAAATAAGATCATGGCATCCGGTTCCATCACTTCATGGCAAATAGATGGGGAATCAATGGAAACAGGGACAGACTTTATTTTGGGGGGCTCCAAAATCACTGCAGAAGGTGACTGCAGCCATGAAATTAAAAGACACTTGCTCCTTGGAAGAAAAGCTACGACAAACTTAGCATATTAAAAAGTAGAGACGTTACTCTGCTTACAAAGGACTGTCTAGTCAAAGCTATGGTTTTTCCAGTGGTCATGTATGGATGTGAGAGTTGGACTGTGAAGAAAGCTGAGTGCCAAAGAATTGATGCCTTTGAACTGTGGTGTTGGAGAAGACTCTTGAGAGTCCCTTGGACTGCAAGGAGATCCAATCAGTCCATCCTAAATGAAATCAGTCCTGGATATTCATCAGAAGGACTGAGGCTGATGCTGAAGCTTCAATACTTTGGCCACCTGATGGGAAGAACTGACTCATTTGAAAAGACCCTGGGATGCTGGGAAAGACTGAAGGCAGGAGGAGAAGGGGATGACATAGGATGAGATGGTTGGATGACATCACCAATTCTATGGACATGAGTTTGAGCAAACTCCAGGAGTTGGTGATGGACAGGGAAGCCTGGTGTACTGCAGTCCATGGAGCCACAAAGAATTGGACACGACTGACTCAGCTAAGAGTAAACTCAAAGGATAAAGTGAGTCACAACAAAAACAGCAAGTCTTAAGAGGGCAGTAGTCTGACAGAGAAAAAAGAACATCCCACAAACAAGGTTCTCATGATGACTCCAATTACACAGGAGCATAGTGTTTATGGTGATACTGTCAGTACCTGTTGCTGCAAGTAAGTTCACAAGATGCCTGCTGTTTCGGGTGGAGCTTCAACCAAAATAACTCCCTGCGTCATGGGCCTGGGAACACATGCCCCATAACTAAGGATGTAGTAAGTCAAAGGCTTAGAAATGTTGCGTGGCCTTCCAGGTACCACAAAGATGAACAAGGATCTTCACGTGTTCATCAGCAAATGTACTGCCCTGGTCATGAGAGATCTTACCGTTACTCACAAGAGAATTCCTAATAAGAGCCAAGGCCACAGTAGGGAGCCTCCTGGCTCATTGAAAACCAAGGCCCACAAGCAGAGCTATACTTTCAACACTGAGGTCACAGAGACTCAGAACGGAACACTCTCTTTAATCTGCTACCCTTTCTAAGCCAACAAAAACAAACCAATCAATAAAATCTGCACAAGCTCCCCTGAAAGAAATCACCTAATCTCACAAAAATGAGCCAGAAAATCTGAAAGATGAAGCTGCCCATTCTCCACAGCTGGGGCTCTGAATCTTCACTCTTAACCCCTCAACCTTTTATCTGGATCTGCACACCCTGCATCTCCGTCTCTGTTTCAGAGACAAGCCTGCCTGTGCCCTGTACACATGGGTGCTCCCCTGCTCGGCTGTCACTCATCCCATCCTTCATCTCTGTACCAGCTCTTTCCCTACAGCTTCTTCACCTTCCTTACAGTTTTAATGTCTTAACCCTCACACACACAACACATAGCCCTTCAAGGTGCTTTCTCAGTCTTTAGCCTCTTCAAGTTCAACATGCCTCCAAACTAACCCATTATTTTCTCTCTCTTTTTTTCTGGCCGTATAACAAAGCACGCAGGATCTTAGATCCCAGGCAGGGATCGAACCTGCAGCCCTGCAATGGAAGCATGGAATCTCAACCCCTGGACCACCAGGGAAGTCTCCCATCATTTTCTTTCTGACAGCCTCTTCTCACTGCTCTAGGCCCTATTTCACCCCAAGACCATTCAGACAAGAAAGTTGGGCAGAAACTTTGACCATTCACCACCAGTGGGGCTTACCAGACCCTCTTCCTGCAAGAACATTTTTATTATTTTCACTCTGCTCTCTACTCCCAAACACCAGGGTGACTCTTAAAAGTCTGTGCCTAAACTATTAGGACTGATCTGCCTCAACCTTTCTTGGGGCTCACTCATCACTTACCCAACACACGGCCTGCTTGAAGCATGGCTGACACCACCTTTTATCTTCCCCAAACACCCCAGGTCCCTCATAAGGCTACATTTGCACCCTTGGGAACGCCAGCAACTTCCCAGGCCTGGAAACGCCCCCAGAGGCACATTCCAAGGCCAGCTCAATGTCACCACCCTTTTCCAGTCTTCCCTCTGGCTAAGTTAGTGGTGTTCCCTTTACTGTGGACACACGGTACCTCATACAAGTTTCCAGGCAAGTCAAGCCAGATAACATTTGAACACCTGTTGTGCAATAGGTACACTGTGCTGAGGGCTGGAAAGGATAAAAATAACTAAGACCTGGACTCTATCCTTATGGGTGGCATGGAGATGGAAGAAAATAACTATAGCCCAGCACAATAAATGCAGGTTATCACAGAAAACAGGACAGTTCAGCTGGGGTATGAAGAAGGAAAAGGTGGTGTTCAAATGATTTTCTGTAACCCTTTCCTACCTCACCCTCCAACCAGGGAGTTCATTAATAGGGCACATAAGTCATGTTTATATTCTCCGAATCTAGCAGACCGCCCGGCACAGAGCAGGCATGCCAAACATTTCTTGAATGGACAAATAAGACAGACTGCACGGTGTGTGAGTCACTGCGTGAAGCAATCATCCCCAGAATTACTTGCCAAGTGAGAACAGTGTGGAATGATCAAGAATTCACAGCAATGATGTGAATAAAGAAGAAGAGAGAAGACACTGTCTCTGCGGTGTCTGCAAGGCCCTCCTTGGTTGGCCTCATCCCCAGTCCCTCATACTCACACTCTCTCTCTCTCTCTCAGACATACACACCCACCCACACCTAGGACAGCTGCCTGGTTCTCAGACCCTACCCCCACTGCCTTGGTCTTCTCACTTGCATTCTCTCCACCTGATAACCAGATATTTCCCTCCTCCTCCCCCAGGTGTCTGCTCAAATATGTCACCTTATTTAAAGACCTAACTCCCTAACCTGCTCTGTTTCCCTCCTTGAAGTGAAGTTGCTCAGTCATGTCCGACTCTTTGCAACCCCATGGACCGTAGCCTACCAGGCTCCTCTGTCCATGGGATTTTCCAGGCAAAAGTAGTGGAATGGATTGCCATTTCCTTCTCCAGGGGATTGTCCCAACCCAGGGACTGAACCCAGGTCTCCTGCATTGTAGACAGATGTTTTACCATCTGAGCCAACAGGGAAGTCCTTAGCCGTTATCATTTTACACACACAACATTTTATCCACTACTTGGTTTTCTGACTAGAATTTAAGCTCCACAAAGGCAAAAATTTGCCTCTTCCATGCCACCTCTTCATGCCCAGTGCTTAGAGGAGATCCCAGCACAAGCAAGCCCTCAGAGGCTTATTCAATGACTGCGAGTACCCAACAGGCAGGGGCATGGAGCTGGGGACTCCCAGGCCTGTCTCCTGTCTCCACCAATTATTAGCCATGTCAATTTGGGCAAACTGCTTAAACTTTCCAAATCTCAAAATCCTCATTTGCAGGATGGGAATAATCATAGTATATATACATCCTGAGTTGTGAAAATTAAATTACACATTTAGAAATTATAATCTAAATTATACATTTAAAAGCTTAGAACAGTTAGCACTCAAAACACCTTACTACTATTATTTTTTTTTTTATTTTTATGGAGAACAACTACTATTATTATTTCTTTATGGAGAAAAAACACTATTATTATTTTTTTATGGAGAAAAACCTTGAGATACATTCTTTAAAATGTGAGTGAGTGAGTGGTTTAATTACATACAAATAAACAACATCTCTATGAGCAACATATTCAAGTTTGCTTTTAGAATGGTTATTAGGTGATCTTCCCTGGCTTTCAGTACTTCCGCAAGCGTGACTACATTTCTCATAATTTTGATTGCTATCTCTCTCAAACTCTTGCCTTGAAAAGGCCGAAACAGTACAGAAGTAAGCTGAAACAATTTAGAAAAACACTCGAGCACTAAATCAACAAGAAGCCGGTTTACAAAAACAACTGAGTGGGAAAGAAGGGAAACCTAGAAGGGTAGGCAAGTCATTACAGGTTTGGGATGTACTCCTGGTCTGAGAGGAATTTATTTTATGAATCCACATTAGATGAATGAATACAAAGGTTTACCCTTTGGAAATGGTCTTTAGTTTTCTTCTGGAGAAAGAGAACCAGTTCCTTCATGAGGCCTTGCTTCAGACTCTGGTATAATCAGACGGGTCCCTGAACATCCTTCTTTTCCTCCAAATTCTAAAGCACTTAAGGGCCCTCTGCACACCGCTTACAGATCCCTTTGAGCTGCTCTGCGGTTGCTGTAGGAACACGCTCTCACCCTCGCCAGGTAGTTAGTTTAAAGGTGCCCCACGGCAGAGGCATACTCTGCTTTATTTCTGTAATCCTGCCTACCTCAGGCTGGCCCCTGGCAGGGCAATTACAAGTGGCTATGAAGGAACACACACATTCATGATCTAAAGCCAGGCAAGAACTGGTATTACCTCTGAAAGAGGGTAGCAGGCAGTTTCTGAAGGCACTCGATCTCGAGGTATTTCCTAAGCAGTTGTTTTATTCAACAGCATTAATCTGCAATGCCCACATAAAACCATTTTCCTCACAGTAAATTGATACAGATTGTGAAGACAAGAGACGTGCCACAGTTTCGAATGTATTCAGCTGAGCCTAAGAATTTTTCCAAAACTCATGGTTAACTTGAAAGTGTTTCTTTGGGCTGATAACATCAAGGTGAAGAGCACGGACTCTGAGCCCTGTTACTGGTCAGAATCTGTGACCTCTGTGACTTTCTAGCTGCACAACCTGGACAAATGAGTCAACCTCAGTGTGATGGTTTCCTCTTCTGTAAAATGCAGGTAAGCCTCACAGACCTATTGTGAGGAGTAAAGGAACTTATAGGTGAGACGATAAAGACAAAGCCTGGAACCTGGAAAGCATGTTAACAAGTGTGAGCTGCTACTACTGGCATTATGATTATTATTAGAAATATTTTTCCTTGCTTATGTCATCTTATCTGAGTGGTTAAAACACACACATACTCCAAAAATGCAAAGATAACTTGCATATTAATCACTAATCTGGTTTCATATAAACTTCCAGATTTAAGTTACTTTTTTATTTCTAGTTTTAATGAGATGTGATTGACATACATCACCGTGTAAGTTTAAGGTGTGCAGCGTAATAGTCTGACTTACATGTATTGTAATTACCACAATAAGTTTAGTTAACATCCATCATCTCATATAGACACAATTAAAAAACTTTTTTCCTTGTTAGGAGACTTACTCTCAGGATTTATTCTCTTAACAACTTTCCTATATACTAATAGATAGCAGAGTTCACTACAGTTCTCAGGCTGTACATTACAATTCCCGAGTTTTGACAAGTGAAATGGAAAAGTTCCATTGGATTTAATCGCAAGTCTTCCTCATACTCATTTTATAGCTTCAAGAAAATGGCTACTTCACAGCTCCAGGTCTGGTTTTCTCCTTAGTTCTCTGAAAGGATTTATTGAAAACCCCAAGTGGGCTGGAACATTCCTGCTGGTTACCTTTCAGGAGAGCAACTTTGTATGAGCACAGGGGATGTCCATTTGGTTTCAATTTTCGAAGACACAAGCACTTCATTGTACGGCAAATGGCATCATGCTCTCCATGATCCAAAGGCACATTGTTTTTGCTGTTTGATTTTCTGTTCTAACTCTGTGATGATTAAGTTTCCTGTTCTCTATGACAAACACCTCTCAATTTACTGTCAGCGTGCAAACAAGTTATAGTTGCTATTAATTTTATTAAAAATAAACACATTTTAAACATAGCATCACCAAGTTAACCTTCCAACTATTCAACTCAAATGCAAACCCACACAATTTCTGGCTACAGTCATTTTTTTGCATTTATATATGGAAAATTACCAAGTATGAGATTCAGTTTTTGCCTAATTGAGTTTTTAACTTGGATTGAAAACTCTCCATGCATAACTTAGTTATTAAGCTTATGTGCACAGGTTAATAAAAGCTCAAAAAATGTCCTGTCTTTTCATGAAGACTAGGCAGACCTACTTTTCTCTCTTTAAGGCATGGCATTCTGTAGCATACAGTAAAGGGACTTCAAAAATATGTCACTCCTTGGTGGGATCACCTATATAAAAGAATCTCATCTTTTGCAATATATTCTGGGTACTGGCCTAATTTGTAGAAGTGTGTGTGCTTTAGGTTTTCTGGGATTTGAGCACCATGTGATAGAATTATACTACGAGCAGCCACTATTCAGAAAATTAGGTGAGCTCCACACCGTCCCTAGAAAGATGAGGACTGCAAAAGCCTGACAGTCTCAAACCCTGTCACTTCACAGAAGCTGCGGGAAGGTACATGACTAGCTCAGGCAGCTCCCTGGGGCCACGGCCCTGCCATAAGGTAGCGCTCCTCTCAACAGACCTGGCTGCCAATGGCTATGGCCCTCCCGGCCGCCAGGCCACAGGGGCCCCTGATGCCTGAGCAGGAAAGGGGCTTCCCATCTGCAAATCTGTGAGTCTTGGATGGCAGCAGCAGTAAGGACCAAAGCTTTGATCTCACTTCTGCCCAACTCCCCAGACTGGCAACATCCCGAATAAGGTTTATTGCTTCTCCCAACGTCTTGAGCGCCTCTTACTGTTGCTCTCCCAGAGTTCCTCTGGGGGTAGAAATGGAAATGCGTGCAAAGCCCCCTTCCTCCTCCTCCTCCTGGGTTTGCTCCTCACAACCCTCAATATCTGGGTGCACAAGCCCTTATTTATTTGGGCCTGGACCTAAATAAATCAACCTGTCTGCATGTTATATAAGCTTCTCACGTAACGGCTTCATAATAGGATTGGAAAATAAAACCTCAAAATCCTAAGGTGTAGACAGGTAAAGAGATCCCTGGGGATTTCACTGGTTTTGTTAAGTTTCTGCAGAATGTTCTCATGTCTGAGGACACAGAAACTTTGAGGCACTTTCTCCCCTAGACCATTCAACAGCAGCCACTATTTTTATAAGGGAACTCACTTCTAAATCTATCTGACATGCCTTTCATTTGCTCAGTGCTATACCTGCTAAAATGAGGGGTGTCCCCTGTGGAGTGCTCTCAGTCAACTGGAATGGCCAGCAGGCTTTTTGTCTTAGACTCTTTGAAAGGGGCTGCCTTCCCCACTTCCTGTTCTGAGTTTGTTACACAGAGAAATGCTAACCTCAGCCAAACTTAGGAAGACATTTAAGAGCTACTCTGGAAGCTCTCAAATTTTATAAATCTGCCTTCACTACTTCTAATATGCAAACCAATATAAACAACACTTGTATTAGAAAAATGTACCTCTGTAGTCACCTTCATATCCCCGAAGATTTTTAACATGTTTATTTGACTGCGTTAGGTCTTAGCTGTGGCATGTGGGACCCAGTTCTCTGACCAGGGATCAAACCCCGGCCCCCTGCATTGGGAGCGTGGAGTCTTAGCCACTGGACCACCAAGGACATTCCTCCTTGAAGATTTTATAAAACACTTTTCAGTAAAATTCAAGAAGAACACTAGTCTCATTTTTGATAAGGGCACATCATGAAGGGAATGTATCACACAAGTATTATTGAGCACTTCACTGTTGGTAAAACATCTGAAAGTGAAATGATTCCTGTATGACGAGGGCCTTCTTGTATATGGAGACATGCCTGCCTCTGGAGAGCTTTTATGTCGGTTTATACACATCTCTCTCCCCAACTAGCCATCAGCGTTGCTCAAGGATCAGAGCTGTGTCTTGGACTTCTTTTTCCACCTTCTCTGTGCAAGATGCTGGACCACAAAAGACTAAACGCTTTCGTGACACAATGCACTAGTGTTCTAGAACCAAAACCTGCCTCTCTGAGACAGGCTCCTGATGGGACCGATGTAAATCTGAATAATTCACGAGCTGCTCTACAGCACAGCTGAGTTATTTGACTCTTACCAGAACTGGACACACGCCTGATCCTCTGGGGAGACATGGCCCGATCGGAGGTGAGATTTCTGCTGTCACTATTCCGCCTCAAACAGGAAACAGAAGGCCCCACTCTGGCTTTCGGACCAGGTGTTTTCCTCAGAATGGAGGAGTTGGGCGTAGCCGGTCTCCCACCTGAGATGCTTGCAGGTTTGGAAGCGGAATCCTGTGGGGAAAAGAGGGAAGACGTCAGTCCAGGTCACGCCTTCCACTCCCACACCACCACTTCCTGATGGTGGTAGGTATGGGAAAGAAACAATTTCTGTCTAAACAGATACGCCCAGTGGATATTTTTCATTTTTACTATGAAGACATTTCTGCTCTTGATACTTGACTCTCTGCTTCACCGTGACCTGCCTTGGTTCCCATCAGGGAAACTGTGCCCAAGGTGACTGGTGCCGCAAGTTAAATTCAAGCTATAGCTTTCAATTCTTTCCCTAGATTTCCTCTCCATGGTCTCCAGCCCCCATGATGCCATCTTTCACTGGTTTCTCCCACAGAGCTCTTTCCTGGATTCCCGTCTATCCATCTGGTTATTCCTTCTCTGGGTTCTGTTCTTCTCTGCCTTTAAATGCTGGTCATGGCAAGTGTCCTAAACTTGGCCCTGGAAACTTTCTCACCATATACTCTCCCCAGATGACCTTGTCCACTCTTTCAACCATCACTAAGCCCTCATGTCTGAGTCAGCACTCTCTCCTGAGTTCCCCACATATTTAATTTCTTTCTTCATCTGCCTCACTTAGCATACTTCAGGTGCCTTGACCCAATAATGTTGGCAATAATCATATTATTGTTGTTTTTTTTACTAATCAACATACAGCCCTTTTAAAATGAAAAGTACATTCAAAATGTACATATCAATTCATGATCCTAATAACCCTTCAGGATGTTTTAACCACACTCCATTTCACAGCCGAAGAACATGAAGCAATTTCTAGAAATCAGGTGAATTTTACCCACCCATCTCAAAACTTAGCTTTTCTCATATTCACTACCATGTGCCCAAACACCTGACTTACACAGTGAAAGCTGTCTCTAGAAATCTCCTTTCTTAACTTCTGTATGTTTCTGTATCACCATTCCAACCACACACACAGAACACAGCAGACAGAGGCATAACCCAACCACCTTCAATTAAGTCAGACATTAACTTTACAAAAATGTAGAACAGTGCCAGTCTCTTCATTAAGTATTTTTGTTTTGGAAAATGTGGTTAGTTTTTAAAATGTTATATTAACACGCAACGGATTTATCTTTATTTCAAATGTATATACACTCTGGAAATGTCTTAGTTTTAATGTTAAATGCCACAAATGCTGACAGATGTAGCCCCTGTCAGTCTGCCTGAGCACAGGCTGCCTCATTTCTGCGATGCCTGGAACCATGTTCTGGTTTCCCCCGCCTCCAAAGCATCTCCCACTCCACTGCTCAGGGCATCTCTCAAAAGTCCAAACTGGGCCAGGAGGCTTCCCTAGGTCTCCTAGATAAAGTCAGCTCTTCTGAAAAAGGCCTCTGGGGTGTGGCGGTCCTGCCCTCCTCTTCACTGGTTCCTTACTGCCCGTGGTTCTGCATTCCCAGCTCCAGACATCCTCACTACCCTGCAACCCCCACAAGACAACACGCCTTCATCTTGGCACGTGTTATTCCTTCCACCCAGAATACCCTTCCAACTCATCCTTGATCTTCAAGCTTCAGCTGGTGATCCATGTGCTCTCCCTCCTAGAAGCCTTCCTTCCTGGATCTCTCTCCTCATCACCGCCACCAGCACAGCAGCCATACACACCCCCAGCTGAGAGCCTGACAGCCCATCTTTCTTTAGATTCTAATGCCCGCTGCACTAGACTCTAGGCTTGGCCAGGGGCTGGGTCTTTCCATCTCTATATCCCAACAATCACCACCATATGCAGCACACAGTGTGTGTTGGCTGCTCAGTTGTGTCCAACCCTTTGTGACTCCATGGACTGTAGCCCACCAGGCTCCCCTGTCCATGGGATTTTCCCAGCAAGAATACTGGAGTGGGTTGCCATTCCCTTCTCCCGGGGATCTTCCCAACCCAGGGATCAAACCCATGTCTCCTGCACCGGCAGGCAGATTCTTCTACCACTGAGCCACTTGGGAAGCCCCCTAAGGCACACAGTGGGCACCCAATAAATGTACACATAGAAAGTGAGAGCCCGAGGTTTACTCCAAGAACAAATTTCAACACTGTAAGCCATGGTTTATATTCTTCCATTACATAAAGAAAAATTGAGCCTCACAGAGACCAAGTAACTAGCCTGATGCCACTTTGCCAGTGAATGGATGGAGCTACCATGTGACACCATGTCGATCTCCAAAATCGGTGATGTGAACCTCTGCGCTGCCTTTTCCCCAGCAGGACCCTTGCTTAGTAAGTCAGAAGTAGATAATTTCCCACAGAGCGATATAAAGCCCATGCTGATGATATCCACTACGTGAATTAAAAACTAACTTAAATAGGGCAATACACTAAGAGAACACTGGAAAGCAATGTAAAATTGGCCAAGAAAGCAAGCAAAGGACAAAAAATCTTCTCCAACCATTGTGAAACTGGCTAAGGTAATCCCCCCCAGAGAAAAATGTTTAAAAAGTAACCCAAACTACTAACCAACTTACAAAGTAAATCTTTAACAAATCAGATTTGCTCTGCCTTTTAGAGCCAACATTCCTTGAAATTCTGAAAGCTCAGTGTGTGGAGCAGAAAGGGCCAGGATTCAGGTCAGGAGACCTGAGTTTGAATCTCAGCTTTCACAACTTACCGGCTGTGTGTGTATTTTAAGTAACCTCTATGAATCGTTAAACTGTAGCTAAGAACTTGCCTGTTGTTACTGGAAAGAGTAAATGATAATATATAAAGCACCTGAACATTCTGGAAAATTAAATGGCATAATATACGTAAGAGCCTGGCGCAGAGGGTTTCACCCAGAGCAGTCACTGAAGAAATATGTTTCCTTGCTTTTAGATAATTTCGCATTCCTTTCATCACACTATCACCAATACAAAACCTCTGTAATGTGTAGCTACACTCAAATGCATCAAATTAAAATCAAGTTCCTTCTGACAGAACTTCTCTGAAGCTTCAGATAAGCCCTGACCAGCTTCCCTTGTGGCAGAGATAGTAAAGAATATGCCTGCAATGTAAGAGTCCAGGGTCTGATCCCTGGGTTGGGAAGATCTTCTGGAGAAGAGAATGACAACCCACTCCAGTATTCTTGCCTGGAGAATCCCATGGACAGAGGAGCCTGGTGGGCTACAGTCCTTGGGGTCACAGAGTCAGACATGACTGAGCGACTGACACTCACTCACTCAAACAGCTGTGAAGGTGTAGGCAACCTAAGGATTTGGTAAACTCAAGGACTAATTCTGCTCAAGACCAACAGAGCACAGAGAAAACGCATATCCCTCCAGCACTGTCTCAGCATGGACCCAGGGCAGATCCAGAATCTTCAGGTACTGCTGAAGTAACCAAGAAACACAGGGGTCTGCCTACAACACGAGGCAGAGGCTCATTCATTCAGCTCTCTATAGTCGGTAAAAAGCCTGTGGCCAGTGGCGGTTTGGCCAGCCCCCGTCCTGTGACGCACAGAAATGTGTAAGCAGTGAATAGGGATATTGGAGAGAACTGCGCAAAAAACAGTACCATGGGGGGAAAAATGAGTTTGTAGTATTTGTCAGTAAGTAAATGTGTCAGTGCTAATTCAAATCCTGAAAGATGATGCTGTGAAAGTGCTGCACTCAATATGCCAGCCAATTTGGAAAACTCAGCAGTGGCCACAGGAAAAGGTCAGTTTTGATTCCAATCCCAAAGAAAGGCAATGACAAAGAATGCTCAAACTACTGCACAATTGCACTCATCTCACACGCTAGTAAAGTAATGCTCAAAATTCTCCAAGCCAGGCTTCAGCAATACATGAACTGTGAACTTCCTGATGTTCAAGCTGGTTTTAGAAAAGGCAGAGGAACCAGAGATCAAATTGCCAACATCCGCTGGATCATGGAAAAAGCAAGAGAGTTCCAGAAAAACATCTATTTCTGCTTTCTTGACTATGCCAAAGTCTTTGACTGTGTGGATCACAATAAACTGTGGAAAATTCTGAAAGAGATGGGAATACCAGACCACCTGACCTGCCTCTTGAGAAATCTGTATGCAGGTCAGGAAGCAACAGTTAGAACTGGACATGGAACAACAGACTGGTTCCAAATAGGAAAAGGAGTGCGTCAAGGCTGTATATTGTCACCCTGCTTATTTAACTTCTATGCAGAGTACATCATGAGAAACGCTGGACTGGAAGAAACACAAGCTGGAATCAAGATTGCCGGGAGAAATATCAACCACCTCAGATATGCAGATGACACCACCCTTATGGCAGAAAGTGAAGAGGAACTCAAAAGCCTCTTGATGAAAGTGAAAGAGGAGAGTGAAAAAGTTGGCTTAAAGCTGAACATTCACAAAATGAAGATCATGGCATCTGGTCCCATCACTTCATGGGAAATAGATGGGGAAACAGTGGACACAGTGGCAGACTTTCTTCTTTTGGGCTCTAAAATCACTGCAGATGGTGACTGCAGCCATGAAATTAAAAGACGCTTACTCCTTGGAAGAAAGTTATGAACAACCTAGAGAGCATGTTCAAAAGCAGAGACATTACTTTGCCGACTAAGGTCCGTCTAGTCAAGGCTATGGTTTTTCCTGTGGTCATGTATGGATGTGAGAGTTGGACTGTGAAGAAAGCTGAGCGCTGAAGAATTGATGCTTTTGAACTGTGGTGTTGGAGAAGACTCTTTAGAGTCCCTTGGAGTGCAAGGAGATCCAACCAGTCCATCCTGAAGGAGATCAGCCCTGGGATTTCTTTGGAAGGAATGATGCTAAAGCTGAAACTCCAGTACTTTGGCCACCTCATGCGAATAATTGACTCATTGGAAAAGACTTTGACGCTGGGAGGGATTGGGGGCAGGAGGAAAAGGGGATGACAGAGGATGAGATGGCTGGATGGCATCACTGACTCGATGGGCATGAATCTGAATGAACTCCAGGAGTTGGTGATGGACAGGGAGGCCTGGCATGCTGCGATTCATGGGGTCGCAAAGAGTCAGACATGACTGAGCGACTGAACTGAACTGAACTGAACTGAACTGAAATGTGTCAGTACTAAAAATATGGAAATCCTACTGCAAGATTTCTTTTTTTTTTTTTTTTTGCAAGATTTCTAAGATGAAAAGTGCTTCTTCTCCAAGATACACTGGGATCCATTTGAACCAGATGATTCTATCACCTTATTTCTTTATCACATCATCAGCCTGAAAAACAGGATTTCCTTCTGCATGTGGAAAATAAAATGCTGACTTACATGATGCACGGATCAGAAAAGCTTTTCATTTCAAAATTACACAACCAATTTATAGTCAAAGCAAATGTTATTTAAAGAAACTTTATGCTAGGATTTGGGAGGCAGTTGGTGATCAATGCACAATTAAAAAGTCTCCCAGAAATCAAGGAGGAATAATTCTATTGTTTTCATGTATATGTATCTAGAAATAGCAAACTAAGAATGTTTCTTAGCATTACCACAGCGTATCATTTAATTTAGCAAAGTACCAAATTAAAAATTGTATACAATGAGTTTCCTAAGTTTGACTTCAAAAGAAGTTAAAAAAATAAACACCTGAGTTTCGAAATAATGGACAGTCTCAGTAGTTCAGGCATCACTATGGTTTTCCATTCTTTTTAAAAAGATTTATTATAAAAGCTAAAGCATCTCTAAGCTGACCTAGCTCAAGACTATCTCTAACAGGACCTAAGAATTCCTGATGTACCGTGAAATGTGAAATTGTTAGTTGCTCAGTCATGTCCTGTTCTTTGTGACCCCATGAACTGTAGCACACCAGGCTTCTCTGTCCACGGGATTCTCCAGGTGAGAATGCTGGAGTGGGTTGCTATGCCCTCCTCCAGGGCATCTTCCCAACCCAGGGATCAAACCCGTGGTCTCCTGCGTTGGCATACGGGTTCTTTTCCAGCTGAGCCAGTAGAGAAGCCCTGAAAACACAACGGCCTTCCAACACTTCAAACCATACATGTTTCATTCCTTCAGACGGGAGTCCTTCACAGAGATGACTCACAGCTGCCTTCCTTCCCTGGCACCTGGCACCCACGTCCACTCTTGACCCACAGGACAGAAGCCCAAGAAAAGCCTTACGTGGGCTGAAAATGCATGCCAGTGCCCACTACCAAAAACAGGACTGAGGACAAACACACAGAGCGCAAGACTAGCTTCTGAAATGTTTCTAAAACTCCGAAATCTAGTTTCTTCACGCTCTAGGCAAACATTACATACACGTTTAATGTCTACGCTGAGTCCCTTTGCTGTCCGCCTGAAACTATCACAACATTGTTAACCAGCTATACTCAAATATAAAATTAAAAGCTTAAAATAAATAGATATATACATGCTTAATGAAAAATAATCTTGAACTGCATGTGAATTCCTGTTTAAATCGAACACCCAAATATCTGCCAAGTGCCATAAAAAAATATAGCCTTTTCACCATACAAAATACAGTGGGTTTTCTTTTAGTATCAGGGGCCAATATATTAGGACATCAAGAGATCTCAGACAGTTACTGGCCCAATCCTTTCATCTCTGTGTCTCAAAATACTACTTGGCCGAAGTCACATTAGCTGATCAGAGGCAGCATCCAGAATCCTCCTGTTCACCAGAGGGGGCTCCACTGCCCGGACTGGCTTCCTCAGAGGAGCCCAGGAGCTATTTTCATATTAACTCTATTTACCAGCACTGCTGAGACATTTCTCAACTGTGGTCTGTTACAGTTCAAAGTTCATAGAAAATGTTTTGGTTTTTTTTTATAAATATAAAATCCAACCAGGTATCTAACTTCAAACAACTAATTACACAGAAACATTAAAGTAACTTGTCCTTTCAACTTACTATTAAAAGGAATATTGATGCTCAAAATAAAATACTGAAATTGAGTTTTTTTCCAATATGCATATTATCAATGAACACCCTAAAATGTACTAAGAATTAATGAATAATACCGCAATACCTGAAAGCAAATCTGCACACAGAGTTCAGCAATATTATTCACTATTAAAGGGGAACCAATTGCTAATTCACCCCACTGTTTCCACCCCCACTTCCTGAAGCAGGCAGAAATTTCACTTACCAAAAACAGAGAACCAAAGGCAGAGGTCTCACTCAGGATTTCCTTTTTTAGCTCCTGTTTTGCCATTGGTGTCCCATTTTCTTCTTCACCCTTCTTTTCAGGGCTAATCCTATCGATGTGGGAAGCAGAGGGCACTTCCAAGCCTTCTGTGCTTTCCATTTTCACAGGGAGCTCATCTTTGATCTGAAAAACCGCAGCTACGGACCCAGTCTCACACGCTGGATTGGAAGAACTTGCTTTGTCAACATCTTCCTGATTTGATTTCATGGCAGATGTTGTTCTTGGATGCTTCTTGTGTGAAGCATTTTTAGAATGAGTTGTAACATGCACAGCCTGGCTCGTAATGAGTTTATTAAACTGCTGCTTATGCGTCTTGTTTATTGGAATTTCTGCTTTGGGGTCTGCATTCAAGTCATATGTTGCTGTTTTGCTTAAACCTGTTGACTGTCTTGAAGAAGACACTGATGAGGGAGATGAGGCACCAGTTAACTGAGGTCTGGGTGCAGCCTTTGATAGAGCAGGGTCCTTGGGCTGCAACACGGGTCTGGATACAACTTTTGCTTTAATGTTCTTGAAGTTTGGTTTTGGGTAACTTATAATTTTGGCTTTTCGAACTTTGCTGCCTAGGGGGCTATTTGCTTTGGTGGTAGATTTTCCTAGGTTAAGTTTTGACACAATCATTGGTGCTGCCTTCAAATTTGGTAAACATCGGGGCTCTCGATTACTCGTCTGCACTTTGCTACATTTCTCCACACCTTCAACAGGTGAGACAGAAAAGGTTGTGTTCATGGGTTCAAGGACTGGCGTGGACATGCAAATTCTGTTATCTGTACTGATGACCATATCATCTGCATTCCAAGTCAGCTCAAGTAGTGACGCTTCCTTTTGTCCTGGCCGGCTATTCGGTATCAGTTCTATGGTACGATTTTGGGTTCCCAAATGCTTTTCATTGGAGGCAGTTGGTGTGTCTTTAGTCACAGTGACTTGGTGTTTTGGGCCCAGCACTTGGGTTTTGCTTTTATTAACAGCTGGCACCAGTAAAGGGCATTCATCATCTATTAGACAATTGGACACTGTTTCTTTTACATTTTGGCCCATTTCCTTTTGCCCATACGAGCTCTGTGAATGTGTCTCCCTATTTGGTTCATCTTTAGATGGACAAAAGAACTCTTGTGATACAGACCCACTGGGAACATCCATGCCATCAGAAACTTGTGTTAGAGCTTGTATCTCCTTTTCTCTGCCTCGTCTTTGCTGTGCTCCATCTGGGTACTCACTGGCGACCTTTCCCGAAGAATGATGACACTGATTTTCAGTATCTGGAACAACATCAATTTGCATCACCATGTCAGAAAATACTGTGTAAGTTGTGTCCTGGGCCTGTGATGCCGCAGGTTGAGAATTTTCAAAGCTCTCTCGATCACAACTTGTTTCTCTTACATGTATCTTATCAGAATGGGAAGATGGAAGAATGGAACAGGATAAAGATGTATTTATGCTTCTTGTGTTGGTTGGCTGCAGGCTTGCAGTGGTAGGCAAAGACTGACTCTTTCCAGTGGTATCGTGTGTTACAAAGGTACAGTTAACATTATCCACTTTTATGTCAAAAGTCTGGTTGAGCAGTAAGGCAGTAGGATTGTCTGTACAGTTCAAATCATCATTGTTAGTTTTCCATACAAAAGTTAGAGATGTCTCAACACTCTGGTTCAACGATCCTAGGGAATGACAACTGCTATGCAAATATTTGGGTTCTGCTGTATTTACAACCTGTGCAAAAGATGGACACGTGGCATCCGTGTGCACCTCTAATGCCTCCTTACTGATGAAATTGCTTGAAGACTTTTGGTGATCGTGTACTTCAACACACTGAGGGTTTAAAGAAATGTTTTCACCAATGTCCACATCAGAGCCAGTTTCATAGTCACCCACCGTGCCATCTGGGTCGGCGCAATGCCAACTCACATTATTGGTTGCAGCGTTTTGGGTAGGTGGTGGTTTTCGGTTGCGTGCATATGTGTTTCCATTTCTATCACAGA
The DNA here is from genome assembly GCF_023091745.1 of Budorcas taxicolor. Classification (NCBI taxonomy): domain Eukaryota; kingdom Metazoa; phylum Chordata; class Mammalia; order Artiodactyla; family Bovidae; genus Budorcas; species Budorcas taxicolor. The sequence continues at coordinate 18,892,918 of NC_068933.1, read as the reverse complement.
TAAACAAGGATTGCAGTTCATCTTCTGTCTTGCCATCTGAATTACCATCATTCATCCTGAGTATTAACTTTAAACCTCTGACGATTTATTTCTCTTTTAAGTCCTTTCAAATGAGAGGGAAGGAAAATTTGTCTTCGGTTTTTCAGCGTAGTTGAAAGTTTCTCAGACGAAGATGCTTTGCAGTGGAAATGGTTTGTTGTTTCCTGGAAGAAACAAAATGTTTCACATTCAAGTGAACATTAGAAAAATCAATGAGTCATTATCTGATTAATTTCAATTGCCTTATTTTTACATTTCAAACCTGCAATTAAGGACATAGGTAATTAAGATATTAGCTACAGACTCAACCTCTTTTCAAACAGTTTTTCATTTGAGGAAATGGGCAAAATGGAAGACAGAAGCAAGATGCTGTTTAAACTGTCCCCTCCCTAACTCATCGCAGTAGAGAAGGACGCCAAATCTGACAATAGGTTTTCTTTCTTTTTGGTTGACAGAGTTGACCACTGGTTCTAATTTGCCTAGGATGGTCCCAATTTATGCTTATCGTCCCAACATAATTATAAAGAATGCCCTTTTCACTTTCAGAAGGGCCCCCTACTGTCTCCTTGGAGGGTGATTATCAGATAGACTAGGCAGGCACAGCAAAAAAAGGCTGAATATTGATGAAGACTCAGGGCACCAGTAGTTCTCTTTCCCCTGCTTTCAGTGTGAATCTCAAACATACTGCACTTCAAAATTGAAAACAAAAGCCACTGATTCTTCCTAGTTAAAGTGGTATTCTATTGGAAGTACCAAAAAATGTTAAACTGAGTTACTGCATGACACAGCAAATCTACTCTGACATATCTACTAAAAAGAAAAATTTATGTCCAAAAATTTATACACAATAGTACATGATTTGTCAAAGAAACATTATTCACAATAGCCCAAAAGTGAAAGCAAGCCACAGGTCTACTAACTGGTAAACAGATAACAAAATGTTATATATCCATGCAATGAAATATATTTTTCAGCAAGAGAAAGGAATGGAGTATTGATTGGTATGTGCTACAACATGGAATCAATGTTAAGACTTCAAATATTATAAATAAAAGATAATATAAGCAAAAATTACACAGTATAAGAAGCCAGTCACAAAAGACTACATATGGTGTGACTCTATTTCCATGACATGTCCAGAACAGGCAAATCTATAGAAAGCAGATGGGTGGTTCTCTAGGGCTAAGAAGGGGCAGGAGGGAAGAGAATGAGGAGCAGCTGCTAACTGGAGCGTGTTTCTTTTGGAAAGTAATGAAAATGCTACAAACATTAAGACTGTGGTGATGGCCGCAAAGGGCTCTAAGTACACTAAAGCAATTCAATTGAATGCTGAAAAAAAATCGTTAAAAACAACCCATGAAAGCTTTCAAATTCAAGGATTTTCTAAATAACTAAAACCTTATGCTTTCGGTTAAACTGAAGTGCTTAAGAAAGGCCCAAATATTTAAGCTAAGACTGCAAATAAGTCACACAGATAGACATTTGTTTGAACTGACTTGCTCATCTTGGTAGGTACTGTCAGTTGGGTATCATGGTGCTGTTCTGAAGAAATAAAATATCCATCAGGGGAAAACAATGACATTCTGTAACCTAGAAAATTGTAAATTAAGAGCAGATCTCATTTTTCTAACTTTCAATCTTTCCTCTGTATTCAAACATACTTCAGTGACCTAAATACAACCAGGACAATAGGAACAAGGGAAGAACTGAAACGATCAGCATCTCCACTAACAGGGCTCTGTGTTTCTTGCCATGAATGCTGAAACCAGCCTTTACTGGGGGCACGAAGAAAGGCCTCAATGTTTATCTCAACAGCACACATGTCCATGCACACCAACACATGGAACCGAGACTCTGATCTCAGAATAAGTGCTATATAACTCATATACTAACAGAAACAGAAGTAGAATTCTATAGAAAATACAATTTTCTATACTAATATAAAAATGTAAATGTCTTTTTTTCCCCCCACTGTAGCTCCTTAGTTAGAAAATAAATTACTAAAATAATAGATTTTGGGGCAGCACCTTAATAAAAGATTTTATGAAACACAAGTGAACATTTTTAATCCTCAAGTATAAAACAGGTTCAAGCTAAATGAAAAGGGAAGTCCATGTATTCATATTTTAGCTTTGTGTGTGTGTGTGTAGGGGGGGGATTTCACAAAGCACTAAATATGCTGAAACTTTATGCTTCCATGAAGGCCAATACTCATTTAAGAAACCCTGGTATAAGCAGATGGGAGTGCCACAAACAGCATCGAACACAAATCATAGAAGTTATTTGTCTATATAAACAGATTCATTAAAGTCAACTGATGGAAGTTTCACTTCCTGAGCTCCCTCTTCCAAAGTATATAAAATATGATTTAAAAATCGCAAAAGAATAAAGAAAATGGTTTGTATGTCAGAACATCTCAAATTATTTCTAAAATAAATGTACAAAGGATAATTTACACCACTTCGCTGCTGTTTAGTCAGTAAGTCGTGTCCGACCCCGTGGACTGTAGCCCCGCCAGGCTTCTCTTTCCATGGGATTTCCTAGGCGAGAATACTGGCTTGGGTAGCCACTTCCTTCTCCAGGGGATCTTCCAGATCCAGGGACTGAACCTACATCTGCTGCACTGGCAGGCGGATTCTTTTCCACTGAGCCACCAGGGAAGCCCTAATTTACAACATGAGTTACATGTCATTCTCTGTTTAGGTTGTTTCTAGTTTTATTATTAAATATTATTTACTTATAAATAGCACTGGACTAACTATTTTTGCTGTTCCCACTGTTTGTCACTGTTTCCCCATCTGTTTGCCATGAATTGATGGGAAACAATGGAAACAGGGACAGACTTTGTTTTGGGGGGCTCCAAAATCACTGCAGATGGTGACAGCAGCCATGAAATTAAAAGACCCTTGCTCCTTGGAAGGAAAGCTATGACCAACCTAGATAGCTTATTAAAAAGCAGAGACGTCACTTTGCCAACAAAGTAATGTCCATCTAGTCAAAGCTATGGCTTTTCCAGTATCATGTATGGATGTGAGAGTTGAACCATAAAGAAAGCTGAGCACCAAAGAACTGATGCTTTTGAACTGTGGTGTTGGAGAAGACTCTCGAGGGTCCCTTGAACTGCAAGGAGAGCCAATCGGTCAATCCTAAAGGAAATCAGTCCTGAGTATTCATTGGAAGGACTGATGCTGAAGCTGAAACTCCAATACTTTGGCCACCTGATGGGAAGAACCGACTCATTTGACAAGACCCTGATGCTGGGAAAGATTGAAGGCAGAGGAGAAGGGGACAACAGAGGATGATATGGTTGGAAGGCATCACCATCTCAATGGACGTGAATCTGAGTAAACTCTGGGAGTTGGTGATGGACAGGGAGGCCAGGAGTGCTGCGGTCCATGGAATCACAAAGAGCAACACAACTGAGCGACTGAACCGAACTGAAATATTTTTGTAATCTTTGACTACCTGTTGTTGCTTCCTTTGGAAAAACCTCCTGAGAACAACAGCATCACTGAGTCAAAGGATATGACTTTTTAGGGCTCTTGATATAGTCTGTCAAATCATTAATCTTAAAAAAAGGCAGATTATTAATAACATATATATTAATATGCATATATAACCTGAGTTTTCTTTTAAAGCTTGTGCGTTTTGCTCAGCATTGTCTCCCCAAAATTTTCCCGTGTTACTGGAATACTAAAATATTTCTAACAGTTGTGAAATTCCACTAAAGGTAAGATTAAATTTTTTAGATTTATAAGTCAGTAGATTACAAAGACTAATAGGAAAATAAAGAACCCATCAATTCTCACATGACTGTTCAGCACACTTGGGTTTATGATTTTTTAAATTCACAGATACAAAAAAAAAAATCTCAAACTCAGTGAACAAAGCTATCAAAATAAATAAATAAATAAATACCACAGGGAGTTCCCTGGCCGTACAGTGGTTAGGACTGCTATGGCTCTGGGTTCAATTCTTGGTCAAGGAACTAAGATCCTGGAAGGCATGCAGTGAGGAAAAAAAAACCAACCCACCACACCTCCCTAAAAAAGAAGCCACAAAGAAATGGATTCAGAAGAAATACTTTAGGAAAATTTTGGTATGAAATCAATTTACTGACATCTTTCCTACTTTAGACTTCCCTGGTGGCTCATATGGTAAAAGCACCTGCCTACAATGCAGGAGACCTGGGTTCGATCCCTGGGATGGGAAGATCCCCTAGAGAAGGAAATGGCAACCCACTCCAGTATTCTTGCCTGGAAAATTCCAAGGACAGAGGAGCCTGGTAGGCTATAGTCCATGGAGTCGCAAAGAGTCACTGACCAACTAACTTCACTTTACTACATTTTTCCTACTTTTAGATAAGAACAGATAACAGCAGATAAGAGTAAAGAATTAGAGGTACAGAGATGTGAATACCACACAGATTCTGCAGTGAGCTTATCAGCTTCAGGATTAGTTGGAAGATTAACCTCAACATTCACTAAAGAAAAAAATAGCTTCAAGACATCACCACTAAGGAGCTACAGCCCTGGGCTGGAGAGAGTTGACCAGCCTTTCCTCAGGAATTTTGTAAAAAAAAAAAAAAAGTTAGCCTTGTTGTATTATGGCCAGTTTCATTCCCTTCCTGCCTTAGGAAGAGCGGCACTGACATATACCCGCTACCATGTGTGAAACAAACAGCTGGTGGGAAGCTCCCCTGGAGCACAGGGAGCCCAGCTCTGCGATGACCTAGATGGGTGGGACAGGGCGGGGTGCAGGAGAGAGGCTCAAAAGGGAGGGGATATACTCATAACCTGTATCTGATTCACTTTGAATAGCAGAAACACAACATTGGAAAACAATTATACTCCAACTTGAAAAAGACTAAGAGGACTTCACTGATGGTTCAGTGGTTACAGAATCGCCTGTCAATGCAGGGGACACAGATTCAATCCCTGGTCTGGGAAGACTCCATATGCCTCGAGGCAGCAGGTAAGCCCTGGCACCACAACCCTAGAGCCCGAGCTCGGAGTTCAGGAGCCCCAACTGAGGAAGCCTGCACACCCTAGAGCTTGTGCTCCGCAGCAAGAGAGTAGCCCCACTCGCTGCACCTAGAGAAAGGCCGTGCATAGTGATGAAGACCCAGCACAGCCAAAAATAAAATAAACAAAAATAAATCTAAAAAAAAAAAATAGTACCTAAATTTCTATCACATAGAACTCATTCTCTGACCTAATCTCAGGTTCTTTGCCTTCATCTCTCCTGACACATGAAGAAATGTCTTTATATTCCTATGATTACAATGTGATTTGTAAAGCTTTTAAAGTTACTACCTTGGGAACTCTTTTTTTAACTAAAGCAAAATTAAAGATGCTTAAAAAACAGAGAGAGGAGGTTGGACTAAATCATTCTCACCCAAAGGGTTAATTTCTCAAGCTGTCTTTCAGTAGCATTATCTATCAGAACAAAGTAGAATGATTTACTTTGCTCTTCTTTCTACGAGTGCCATCTGGGAAAATAAGGAGATCTTTTTCCGAGAACAATTTGGAGGAGAGAGAACAAATTCTTTGCTTATTAAGATTTGAGAATATGACAGGGGAGCTCCTCTTGAAAGAAAGATCAGCAAAACACTAATTTCTATAATTATCCGTAAGGTCAAATATTGATAGATAGGTCATAAAAGAAATGTTCAGTGAGAAGCACTACTGGAACAAGAAGTGAGCTATTTCAGGACCTTTAGAAAAAAACAAGGTTGCTCCCCAAACCTTAGCTTAAGAATGGGTATTAATTCCCCAAAGATAAAAATTCATTATCATATAGTTGAATTCATTATCATTAATACTGGAGGACATTTTAGAGATTCAATTCAAATTTCCTCATTTTACAAATGACGAAACCACTTCTAAGAAATAAACTACACGGCTGGACCAAATTAGTTACTAATGGCAGTTGACCGTTAGATTACACAATAGTTATGCTTTATTTGTCAACTGAACTATAAACCCAGAAGAGGCTAACACATGGGTATCTATCTTCTACATTTTCCAATGACCCTGCAATGTCGAATCCAATAGTTTGAACTTCATACAGCTAAACTTGAATCCCATATAATTATGAAATATTATGTTTCCACAAGTCACATTGCTTTGTAGCCATAAAGAACTTTACTTCTTATTTATGTTAACACACAACATACCAGTTGTTTAATACAAATACAGCTATAATTTACAGCTTTAAATCATAAAATTAGATCAATCAACTTTTTAAGAACTCACTAATTACAACTGTAGTTCAGTTCTCTGGGCTTTAAAACCCAAAGTATTATCTAATGTTCAACTTACGGTTAAAAAAAAAAAAAAGACACATGCATTCAAGCCCTGAGTTTAGTAAAGAACATCTTTTTTTACATCTAGGAACCAAGTACCAACATACCTACTTGCTGATTTTGTAACAGCATAACAGTTTTCAGTGAAGCCATTTAAAGGAATGGCTTTTCTTCCTTCTCCAGAAGGAATCTAGAGATGGTTTAGTAAATTTAAAAATGAAAGCTACAATTAAAAATAATGAAATAATGCCATTTGCAGCAACATGGATGAATCTTAGTCAGTTCAGTCGCTCAGTCGTGTCTGACTCTTTGCAGCCCCATGAATCGCAGCATGCCAGGCCTCCCTGTCTATCACCAACTCCCGGAGTTCACTCAGACGCATGTCCATCAAGTCAGTGATGCCATCCAGTCATCTCATCCTCTGTCGTTCCCTTCTCCTCCTGCCCCCAATCCCTCCCAACATCAAAGGCCAAAGTATTGGAGTTTCAGCTTTAGCATCATTCCTTCCAGTGAACACCCAGGACTGATCTCCTTTAGAATGGACTGGTTGGATCTCCCTGCAGTCCAAGGGACTCTCAAAGAGTCTTCTCCAATACCATAGTTCAAAAGCAGCAATTCTTTGGTGCTCAGCTTTCTTCACAGTCCAACTCTCACATCCATACATGACCACTGGAAAAACCATAGCCTTGACTAGACAGACCTTTGTTGGCAAAGTAATGTCTCTGCTTTTTAATATGCTGTCTAGGTTGGTAGATAACATACTACTTCCAAGGAGTAAGCGTCTTTTAATTTCATGGCTGCAATCACCATCTGCCGTGATTTTGGAGCCCCCAAAAATAAAGTCTGACACTGTTTCCCCATCTATTTCCCATGAAGTGATGGGACCAGATGCCATGATCTTCGTTTTCTGAATGTTGAGCTTTAAGCCAACTTCTTCACTCTCCTCTTTCACTTTCATCAAGAGGCTTTTGAGTTCCTCTTCACTTTCTGCCATAAGGGTGGTGTCATCTGCATATCTGAGGTGATTGATATTTCTCCTGGCAACCTTGATTCCAGCTTGTGCTTCTTCCCAGCGTTTCTCATGATGTACTCTGCATAGAAGTTAAATAAGCAGGGTGACAATATACAGCCTTCACGTCCTCCTTTTCCTATTTGGAACCAGATAAACCTAGAGAGTATCATACTGAGTGAAGTAAGTCAGACAGAGAAGGAGAAATATCGGATGACATCCCTTATACGTGAAAGATACAAGTGAACTTACAAAACAGAGACTTACAGACTTAATGAGCTTATGGTTGCCAGGGAGGACATATAGAGGGAAGGGTTAGTTAGGGAGTTTGGGACAGACACATACACACTGCTATATTTAAAATGGATAACCAACAAGGACCTACTGTACAGCACAGGGAACTTTGCTCAATGTTATGTGGCTGCCTGGATGGGAGGGAAGTTTGTGGGAGAAAGTGTTTGCGTGCGTGCACTCAGTCGTGTTTGACTCTGTGACCCCCTGGACTATAGCCTGCCAGGCTCCTCTGTCCATGGGATTCTCCAGGCAAGACTACTGGAGTGGGTTGCCATTTCCTCCTCCAGAGGATCTTCCCCACCCAAGGATCAAATCAGCTTCTCTGGTTTCTTCTGCATCACAGGCAAATTCTTTACCACTGCCTGGGAAGCTCTTGGGGGAGAATGAATACATGCCCATGTGTGACTGAGTGCCTTCACAGGACTGATCACCTGCAGCTATCACAGCGTTCTTTGTCGACCAGCTCTACCCCAGTACAAAATAAAAAGTTTTTTTAAAAATGAAAACAATAGATACTCCACAACAAAATTGAACAGGTTCAGGATTGGGAACTCATGTACACCCGTGGTGGATTCATGTCAATGTACGGCAAAACCAATATAGTATTGTAAAGTAAAATAAAGTAAAAAAAAAAAAAAAAAAAACTTTCAATAATTTAGAAAAGAGATACAAATCAACCGGGCTGCTTGTGAAAAAACGCAGACTGAGTCAGTGGATCACTGGTGGGGCCTGAGAGTCTGCATTTTGTATCCATCTCCCTAGTGATGCTGAAACTCTGGGCCATGGACCATCCTTGGAGTAGCAGGATGTAGCAGAGCGCGCTGAGCAAAGACTGCCCACCGAGTCACTCAGATCAATACAGGAACTCGTCGGTCAGAAGCAGTTAGCCTCACATCCAACTTTATAGTTTGTTCTCCAAAACAGACATTTCCTACTTTTGAACCCTTAATTGATGCTTTTGCTCTTTCCTCTCAGCTTCCCAGATGGCACCAGTGGTAAAGAACCTGGCTGCCGATGCAGGAGACCCATGTTCCATCCCTGGGTTGGGAAGATCCACTGGAGGAGGGAATGGCAACCCACTCCAGTATTCGTGCCTGGAGAATCACATGGACAGAGGAGTCTGGGGGCTACAGTCCACGGGGCCGCAGAGCCAGACACTACTGAAGTGAACTAGCAGCTCAGACAGCTACTACGCCCTCTATAGAAAATAACTGGAAAATTTTTTTATAGTCACAGAGTTTACGTTGCTTCTAAATCCTACTTGAGTTTATTCCTTCCGCATGGAGGAAGTTCAGTTAATGCAACATTCCTGCCCCTCTTCTGTGCTTTTACTCATTCCATCCAGAAGCAGGAATGTGACTGGATTCCACCAATTCAGAAGAACCAGCTGGGTGAGGACTAGTAATGATGAGGGTGGCATTTGCCTTGGGCACTAAATTTAAGAGACTCAGTAACAGCCCCCACTGGATCCTGAAGCAAGGCAAAAGTCAGTAATGCTGACCCTATCTTCATTTTAAATTTGAGATTTTGTTTATGCTTTTTTCTTAACATTCTGATTTTTTAAAATAGTGCATTAAATATTTATCTTGATCACTGAGGTTTTTCCGGCCTCACTCTCTTCACCCTAGTCTCAGCCCCATTGCCCATAGAGAACACAAGCTCTATTCTGTTCCTCTGTCCCTACAGTGGCGGGACATCTGAAAATGTAATTCACCTGTAATCATCTAGCCACCTTACTCTGTTTCCTATTTCTCAGATGGTTCATAACCAGAGAGAGGAAGAAGGAGAGTATCCGAGAATCAGCAGCTAACCCTGACCATGTGTTAGCCACGCTTTGGAGCAGAGACCATGCTTTTGGAGCAGGCCCCCAGGCGCTGGATGGGGTGGTGTGAGGTCAGGGTGAGGGGGCAGTGACAAAATCCCCCAGGAAGGGCTGCAGTGGCTCCGGCAACCCACGGAAGCTCGTGGGACTTTGGACTGTGCTTTTTCACAAACCACTGCAGGAGAGCGTCTATACTGTAACCATCAGCTCAGCCATCTGCATATAGTGAAATCACTGTCGTGTCCGACTCTTTGCGACCCCATGGACTGCAGCCTACCAGGCTCCTCTGACCATGGGATTCTCCAGGCCAGTCTGAATAGCCATCTCAAAAACAAGGTATTAATTATTGAGGCCTCTCAAAACTGTGAATATGTCACAATAGGCAGCAAACCATCAGAAATTAAGAAGGGGTAAACTGTGGAAAATTCTGAGAGAGATGGGAATAGCAGACCACCTGACCTGCCTCTTGAGAAATCTGTATGCAGGTCAGGAAGCAATAGTTAGAAGGGGACATGGAACAACAGACTGGTTCCAAATAGGAAAAGGAGTATGTCAAGGCTATATATTGTCACCCTGCTTATTTAACTTCCATGCAGAGTACATCATGAGAAACGCTGGACTGGAAGAAACACAAGCTGGAATCAAGATTGCCGGGAGAAATATCAATTACCTCAGATATGCAGATGACACCACCCTTATGGCAGAAAGTGAAGAGGAACTAAAAAGCCTCTTGATGAAAGTGAAAGAGGAGAGTGAAAAAGTTGGCTTAAAGCTCAACATTCAGAAAACGAAGATCATGGCATCCGGTCCCATCACTTTATGGCAAATAGATGGGGAAACAGTGGAAACAGTGTCAGACTTTATTTTGGGGGCTACAAAATCACCGCAGATGGTGACTGCAGCCATGAAATTAAAAGACACTTACTCCTTGGAAGAAAAGTTATGAACAACCTAGATAGTACATTCAAAAGCAGAGACATTACTTTGCCAACTAAGGTCCATCTAGTCAAGGCTATGGTTTTTCCAGTGGTCATGTATGGATGTGAGAGTTGGACTGTGAAGAAAGCTGAGCGCCAAAGAATTGATGCTTTTGAACTGTGGTGTTGGAGAAGACTCTTGAGAGTCCCTGGGACTGCAAGGCGATCCAACCAGTCCATCCTGAAGGAGATCAACCCTGGGATTTCTTAGGAAGGAATGATGCTGAAGCTGAAACTCCAGTACTTTGGCTACCTCATGCAAAGAGTTGACTCCTTGGAAAAGACTCTGATGCTGGGAGGGATTGGGGGCAGGAGGAGAAGGGGACGACCCAGGATGAGATGGCTGCATGGCATCACTGACTCAATGGACGTGAGTCTGAGTGAACTCCGGGAGTTGGTGATGGACAGGGAGGCCTGGCGTGCTGCGGTTCATGGGGTCGCAAAGAGTCGGACACGACCGAGTGACTGAACTGAACTGAATGTGTGTGGGAATAAAACCCATGTGGGGAAACTGGGGCTCCTGCCCTGGCCCCAGTGGAAGGTACTTAGGCTCAAGGCACTGCCAGAGGTTTTATCACACTGGCAGTTGCAGCCTCTATCCTGTAATCCAATGGCAACCCACTCCAGTATTATCATCTGGAAAACTCCATGGACAAAGGAGCCTGGTGGGCTACAGTTCATGAGCTGGACAAGACTGAGGGACTAACACAACAGTGATCTTGTAATCCAGCTCACTTTTTCAGCTGGAAGGTTGGTTTTAAATAACACAGACTGGGCGAGAGGCTTTAAGCCTAAAACTACATTCTTCTGACCTGAGTGAGCAGCTCCAGCACACGGGAGCTGGGTCCGTGGGAGACTGCCTGTCTCCAGGGAAGGAGGCTGCACAAGTCTGCATCTTGAAGAGTACGGGGCCAGGGACCCTTGTCTGAAACAAAGCCACTTGGGTGGAGGCCTGAGGGCAGGCTGTTCGTAGGCGGCCTCTCCGTGCGGGGCACCCAGCTGGACCTCGAACAGGGCCTGGCAGACGTGGGCGAAAGCAGAGGCTCCAGCAGACCCAGGAGACAGCTGGCGGGAAGCTCAGGTGAGACTCAACTACAACTGTAGGGAAGAGAGTCGTGATGGCCCTTTCAGACTTTGGTGGTCTACAGAATACATGCCTCGCTCGTGACAGCAAAGCAGAAGATTCCTGTGTGCCCCATGGAAAACGAGAATGTTTCTGGCTTTCAACTGTTAGCAACAGATCTGGCAGGTGGTGCTAGACAAGTCACCCCCAATTCCATTCTAACCAGTCAATTAATTCTAAAGGAAATCAACCCTGAATATTCACTGGAAAGACTGATGCTGAAGCTCCAATACTTTGGCCACATGATTCAAACAGCCGGCTCACTGGGAAAGACCCTGATGCCGGGAAACATGGAAGGCAGGAGGAGAAGGGGACAACAGAGGACGAGATGGTTGGATGGCATCACCGACTCGATGGACATGAGTTTGAACAATCACAAGGAGATGGTGAAGGACAGGGGAGCCTGGAGTGCTTCAGTCCTTGGGGTCACATAGAGTCGGACATGATTTAGCCATTGAAAAACAAACACATTCAGAGACAATGTGGGAATGTGGATGGGCTCTGGTGAACAGGAATCCATGTGGGTTTTCAGAAGTTTCAAGAATCACAACACCAGCCCCCCAAAACACAGACACACCCCAAAGTGTTTCCAATTCCTCCTTGATTGGATAATTAAATACTAGGAGTAAATCCTCTGTAAGACTCAGATTTCTTATATTTAAGTAAATCCAGAAAAAAGGCAGAAGCAATAAGCTGTTAGCAGCACAAACATGAAAATGTCTGCTTAAAAGAGAGGGTAAGGCGTGTCCTAGGTGGGGGCTTTCCTAGTGCAGAGCAGTGACCTTCAGAAACATTTTAGAAACTACAGCTCGGATAAACTTTCCCTGTATTACTATTTCAGGGTTAGGCGATTGGGTTGTTTTCAGAATGTGGTAGTTTGGGAAGGGGAAAAAGGGACAAGATGATACCGGGTCACTTGTGTGCCCTTCACACTCTGGCTGCTGAACTCACAACTTGGCAGTGATGACAGCCCTTCCTGTGAAGAACTCAGGCTGTGTTTTCTGGAAGAACATGAAGTCCATCTAGATTCTGAGACCACTTTAGCCTGACAGAACCTGAGTAAGATACTGGTGTGCTACGTTGCTTCAGTCATGTCTGACTCTTTGCAACCCCATGGACTGTAGCCCGCCAGGCTCCTCTGTCCATGGGATTCTCCAGGAAAGAACACTGGAGTGGGTTGCCATGCCCTCCTCCGGGATATCTTCCTGACCCAGGGATTGAACCTGTATCTCCTGCATTGGCAGGCGGGTTCTTGACCACTAGAGCCACCTAGGAAGCCCCGGATACCGGTAAGGATATTTACTGAAACTGAATTCTGGTCTTTTAATTCAAAGTCTCTGGAAAGTAAGCTCTAGAAAGACAGGATTTCTTCTCCCTTAGGTCTGGTTTATTCACCAAAATATCCCCAATACTTGGAAGAGTACACAGAGTGGGTTTTCAATAAACAAACTGTTGAGTTAATGAATATATGAAAGGGCCATGAAAATTTGACTTTGAACTTTCACTTCTGTAACATATTTGAACTTTAACTTGTTAAGTTAGGCAATTCTACAGTTAACTTTCCTCTAGAATCATGACAGTGGTAGAGGCTTATAATAAAATTTAGGCATCGTCACTATATTATTGGCAGCCTTCCCAGGTGGCCCAGTTGTAAATAATCTGACTGTGATGCAGGAGACACAAGAGACGTGGGTTCAATCTCTGGGTCAGTAAGATCCCCTGGAGGAGAGCATGGCAACCCACTCCAGTATTCCTGCCTGAGAAATCCCATGGACAGAGGAGCCTAGTGGGCCATAGTCCATGGGGTCACAAAGAGTCAGACACGACTAAGCACGTGCACACACACACACACACACACACACACACACACACACACACACACATATGTTACTGGCAATTTAACTCTGTCATGGGAACTCACTGTACTTTGTGGGACAACATGGCTTTATACCATCTGAGATTAGAAAGAGGAAAGTAAAATTAAGCCCCAGGTACAGAGCGGCCAGAGTTGATGTAATTAATGCACCCATCAGAGCCTCCAAACTCTCTGCCCAGATCCCCAGATGTGCTAGAAAAGTACCCAAAGGGAGACAGGTTTCACTGGGGAGCAGCCCCTCGAGGGTATGAGCAAGGCCCTGGTTAACCATGGGTTAGATTCAAAGTACAATGTGTGAAGAGACCCAGAAGCAGAGAGGCTGGAGGGGATCTGTTCCCTTCACATGGGAACTCAATCAAGTCTATCCTCGGCGTCCATCTGACCTTTACCTTCATCCTGCCCTGAGGATGGACAGTACTATATCTGCCTGGAGAAATGGGACAAGCAGATGGCGCAGGCTTGGCTGAGCTCTGCCCACTGTCTCCTGGGAGTGAGCTGGCCTGTGGGGAGCACAGGACCCCCCACTCCAGGACAGCCCTACAGTGACCAGGAGAACCGAATTCTGGGGGCTGTTAGGACCCCTCTTCAGGTTTCCCTGGTGGCTCAAATGGTAAAGAATCTGCCTGCCACGGGGGAGACCCAGGTTCACTCCATGGGTTGGGAAGATGCCCTGGAGAAGGGAATGGCAATGCATTCCAGTATTCTTGCCTGGAGAATTTCATGGACAGAGGAGGCTGGCAGGCTACAGTCCATGGAGTCACAGAGTCGGACACAACTGACCGACTTTCACTCACTTATCTCATGTGGGAACTTGGCCTACCGAAAGACTTTTAACAAGGGCGATTTGATAGTTTAAAGGCCAGTTGACCTGACTCTGCCATACTCCTCCATTGGTCCAGAACCCAGCTCAAGAATAGAGGTGTTCCTTATTGGACAGTTCAGTGAATTGTTACCCAGTTTTATTTTTCTTTTAGTTCCCAGCTTAAATCTGTGACTCTACAAGGTCCACTTTTTAAAACAGTGGTACAATATGCACAGCATTTTTCCTTAATTGTACAGTTATATAGCGATAAGTAGGCTTCACTGGTGGCTCAGTGGTAAAGAACTCACCAGCCAATGCAAGAGATGGGGGGGATGTGAGTTCGATCCCTGGGTTGGGAAGATCCCCTGGAGAAGGAAGTGGCAACCCACTCCTGTATTCTTGCCTGGAGAGTCCCATGGGTCGAGGAGCCTGGTGGGCTACATGGACACACAGCATTAAGTATACTCACAACACTGTGCAACCCCACTCCAGAATGTTTTCATCTTTCCCAGCTGAGACTCTGTGCCCATTAAGCACTCACTCCCCATTCTCCTCTCCCCACACCACCCACCACTGGTGACCAGCGTTCTATTATCTATGAATCTGACTACTCTAGGTATCTTATAGAAGAGGAATCACACTACACTTGTCATTTTGTGACCAGCTTGAGTCTAGTCAAGGCTATGGTTTTTCCAGTAGTCATGTATGGATGTGACAACTGGACTGTGAAGAAGGCTGAGCGCCGAAGAACTGATGCTTTTGAACTGTGGTGTTGGAGAAGACTCTTCAGAGTCCCTTGGACCGCAAGGAGATTCAACCAGTCCATTCTGAAGGAGATCAACCCTGGGATTTCTTAGGAAGGAATGATGCTAAAGCTGAAACTCCAGTACTTTGGCCACCTCATGCGGAGAGGTGACTCATTGGAAAAGACTTTGATGCTGGGAGGGATTGGGGGCAGGAGGAGAAGGGGACAACAGAGGATGAGATGGCTGGATGGCATCACTGGCTCGATGGACGCAAGTCTGAGTGAACTCCGGGAGTTGGTGATGGACAAGGAGGCCTGGCGTGCTGTGATTCATGGGGTCGCAAAGAGCCGGACATGACTGAGCGACTGAACTGAACTGAACTGAGTCACTTAGCACACTGTCTTCAAGGTTCAACACTGTTGCAAAATGTGTCAAAATTTCCTTCTCTTTTTTAAGGCTGAATAATATACCATTGTACTTATAAGCCACATTTTATTTATCCAGGTATCCACGGATGGACACTTGGGTTGCCTACACCCTTTGACCACTGTGGACAATATTGCCAGGAACATGGCATACAGATGATCTCTTCCTTTGAGACCCTGTCTGCAGTTCTGTTGAGTATATACCAAGTGGAACTACTGGCTCACATGCTAATTCTACGTTTAACTTTTTGAGGAATCAGAACTGTTTTCCACAACATCTGTACCATTTTTCATTCTCACCAGCAATGAAGAGTTCCAATTTACTTACATTTTCACCAAAACATATTCCTTTGTTCTTTTCACTTTTTAAAGATATAACGGCCATCCTATTGGGTATGAAGTGATATATCACTGTGGCTCTGAATTGTATTTGCCTGATGACTCATGATGTGGAGCATCTTTTCACATGCATACTGACCCTTTGTTTATTTTCTTTAGAGAAATGTCTATTCAAGTCCTTTGCCCATTTTTCAATTGGTCTTTTTGATATTATGGTTGTTCAGCCCACTCTTTAAGATCACATGCTTTAGAAAAATATTTTCCTTTTCTCTGGGAAGCTTGATTGACTTAGTCTGTTGGAGCAGGCCCAACAGCAACTCCTGTTATTAAAGTGCTGTTACAGGTTGCATTGCGTGTCTCAAAAAGAGACTTACGAATGGGCATTATTTGGAAATAGGGTCTTTATGAATGCAATCAAGTTAAGATTAAAGTCATTAGTGTGGGCCCTAATTCAACATTAGTCCATATAAGAGAAGGAGCACGTAAAGAGAGAGAAATGCCATTTAAAGGAACAGAGACACAGGGGGAAGAGGGCCACGTGAAGTGGAGGCAGAGACTATAGACTTACATTGACGAGCAAGCGAGGCTACCCAGAGCTAGAAGAGGCAAAGATGCACCCTCCCTCAAAAGCTCCAGGTGGGCAGGTCCTGCTGACACCTTGACTTTGAATTTCTGGCCTTCAGAGCTCTGAGAATAGGTTTCTATCAATTTAAGCCAAGTAGTTTGTGTTGCTTTTGTTACAAACTACTACAAGTCTGTTCTAGAAAAACAGTGCATCACTGAAGTCCTTTTCCAGGTTGGTTGTATGGAATTCAGAACACAGTTTCCATTGTTTTAAACACACACACCCATAAATGATGACTGGGTTCCCAGGCAGCCTAGGGATGGCATTTTAACCCTTCCTGGAGCATAAGCATTGCCCTAAGTTGTGTCCAACTCTTTGCAACCCCATGGACTATAGCCCACCAGGCTCTCCTGTTCATGGGATTCTCCAGGCAAGAATACTAGAGAGGGTTGCTATTCCCTTCTCCAGGGGATCTTCCCAACACAGGGATCAAGCCATCTGAGCCACCAGGGAAGCCCATGCCAGCAACACAAGTCCTCCTCCATAGCCACAGCCTCCAGATAAGTATACCTTTTTTCTCTAATGGGCAAATAATGACTCTTCACCCATCCACTCAAAGTGCTCCCTGTTGCCCAGATGGTGACAATCTATCCTCGCTGCCCCCTTCCACACACACCTGCACTCCAGGTGCACAGCCAGTGACAAGAAAGATTATAGCTCCTCCAGATGTTTCTCTCCCTGCTTGTAAAGGCAGCAAAAGTTTAAACCGTCCTTCACTTCAAGGATGAGTAGCAGTGAAAAGAAATGATTTGAGGTAAAGATCTTGGTTTTAATCCAAAACTATCTTTACCTTTGGGAAAGTTAACCCAGGTAGCAACTAACAATTCAACTAACAATTCCAGCAACAGTGGAAAGAGATTTACCTTTTTTATTATAAATATTGTGGTTAATACCTCAGTTTAGAATTTCAATGCATATAAATTTAACAATAAAAAATCAAAAGAACAGACTCCTATTTAAGCTCAACGCTTCAAAGTCTTTTCATCTGAAACTCACAAGCAGATATAAAAGAGTCAAATGCCAAACTTAACCTTGAGGATGATGGTAGCAAAAGCAATGCACACACACCATCACACAAAAGTGACATAGAAAGTTATGGTAAAAGTGCCAATGAGCAAAGCAACATTGACAAGAACGTTTCATTGTGTAAGTAAAAATGAACACAAGTAGTACTTTCCCCCATTCTCCCTAAAATACAAAGTCATCCTTCCACATATGAAGACACGTGACTTTGATACAGGACGCTTACTCTTTTTCTAGTCTGAAATCATTATAATCAATTTTAAAAGTATTTGTTTACCTGCAGAGGGAAAAACAAGAATAACAAAAAATCCACTATTATGTGACACGTTAATCACAAACCTCAATATCTGAGGGCAGAAACGACTTACTAGAGTACAGAGAAGTCAAACAAGTTTGCAAAGAACATACTGCAGGGTGCAAGGCAGACAGGCTGCACAAACCCAGAGGCACCCAGGAACTAGACACACAGACAACAGAAGGCGGGCAGGCAGTGCTTGTGATTGGGAGACTATCTGTAGTTCTCTGTTGTGCAGTCACTAAGTCGTGTCTGACTCTTTGTGACCCCATGGACACAGTACACCAGGCTTCCCTGTCCTTCACTATCTTCCAGAGTTTGCTCACATTCATGTCCATTGAGTGGGTGGTGCTCTCTAACCATCTCATCTTCTGCCGCCCCCTTCTCCTTTTGCCTTCAATCTTTCCCAGCATCAGGATCTTTTCCAATGAGTGAGCTATAAGGAATTATAATTCTCTATAAGGATTCACTAAACACCTCCTCCGCCCAGGTCCCCACCTCTACCCTGTACATTTAGACAACTGTCCTGACTCTGGTAATAGCCATATGATCTTAGAAGAAATGGGTGAAACACCCCCATTTAGAGCCACTAGACCCAGAAGAGGGTGAGGATAAGGCATGGTGGGTGCAAACAGGGAAGTTTAGTGAAATTTTTCCTATAAAATGGTAGGACTACCAATGCACTTCCTGTCCACAGCTCCATAAAAAGCTTATCATCGCCAGGCTTAAACAGCCCAGGCAAAGGATAAGATTGTTCTTTGCAAGAGAACAATGCTTGGAAACAACAGAGAAAAAGACCTAGAGATACTGACACCAAAGGTTTCACATTATCGTGCCTCCCAGGGTAAAGCCTGCCCCAAAGACAGTTTTCTGAGTTTTTGGAGACGATCAACCTTAAAAAGGAAGCTGAACATCAACTCAATATTTGAGGACATTCTGATATAAAAGAAAAACAAATAATAAAAAAAAATTATCAGAGGAAATTGATGCCATGCTGGCAAGAGAAAATTAGAAAATCTGTGATTAATAGCCTGAAATATATATCCATGCTAACACTGTGATTATTTTTAAAAATATGAGGATATATAAGAATGCTCAGAAATTGATGTGAAAGTCATAATAAAAAATTTCAGAAGACATAATCTAACAAACTAGCTCAGAAATGTAAACTAACTCAGAAATTTTCACAAAAATGCAAAAGGATTTTTTTTAAATTAAAGATTCATCCAAGTGATCCAGCATTCAACTCATAGTATTATAAGAGGGAAAAGAAAAATTTTGTAGTAAAATATAATTAAAGACATAATACAAATTCTTCCTAGAGCTGATGAACTAAAGCCTCCAGATTGAAGAGGTACATTGTTTGTTCTACACAATAAACGAACAAGATTTGATCACTGCATGTCACTGATGTTTCGGAAAAGTTAGATTTTAGTGACAAATAGCAGCCACTATATGACTCTTACATGCAAACAGCAGTTCCAAGCACCATACATACTTCTTGTATAATCCACAAACAAGCTTTCAGAGGCATCAAGTACTATTATCCTCACTTCACATGTGAGGAAACTGAGGCACGGAGAGTTACATAACTTGCAGTAGTCATGTAGTTAGAAGGAGGCAACCCTAGACAGTCTGGGGTCATGCCTGTGGCTTCACTCCATGCTATGAAAAGGACTTACGGAACACATTTGAGCCAGTTCTAATGAGGTGGATGAACCTAGAGCCTATTATACAGTGTGAAGTAAGTCAGAAAGAGAAAGACAAATATCGTATATTCACACATATATATGGAGTCTAGAAAGATGGTTACCGACGACTCTAAGTGCAGGGCAGCAAAGGAGACACAAAGGTACAGAACAGACTTTTGGACTCTGTGGGAGAAGAGAAAGGTGGGGTGGTTCACGAGAAAAGCACTCACACATACACGTGCAAAACTGCCAGGGGGAGTTTGATGTACGACCCAGGGCAACCAAAGCTGGCGCTCTGTGACAACCGAGAGGCATGGGATGGGGAGGAAGGTGGGAAGGTACAGGGTGGTGGGGACGAATACATTCTATGGCTGATGTATATTGATGGATGGCAAAAACCATCACAATATTGTAAGGTAATTATTCTCCAATTAAAATAAATAAATAATATATTTTTAAAAAGGACTTACAGACCAGGTATCAGAATAGCAGACTTTACCACATTAATACTGAAAGCTAGAAGACAAATGAAGTGATATCTTCAAAGTTCTGAGAGAAATGTTCAAATAGGAATTCCAATCCTGCCAAGCCACGAATCCAACTTGAGTGTGAATAAAAGGGTCTTTAGGCACACAAAGCCTCACGCTTCTCTCTCCTACATGTTTTCTCAGGAAATCTACAAGAGGCGGAATGCTGCCAACGTGAGGAATTAAACCAAAGGGGGGTATCATGGAGGAAACAGAAAGTCCAAGAGGAGAAAAAGGAAGCACTCCCAGGAAAAGCCCAGGTGACGGCTGTGTCCTCTAGGGCAGCAGGAAGTCAGCAGTCTGACAAGGATGTCTGTGGGAAAACAGAGCTAATCAGCTTTGAGAAGTTGGCACCAACTGAGAAACTGAACAGAGAGAAATGTGAGTGTTTTGAAGGATGTGAGCTGTTTCTGTCAGATATTAAAACTAAAAACAAAAAAAAAGAAACATCGCCCACTTCCCTCTGGCTGGCCCACCAGCACATGGCCATTCATTGTTGCCTCCACCATCATCACGTGCCTCTTTGCCAGCTGAGGTGCCTTGTTGCCCACTGCACAGCAGAGGACTTGGGCAAGGGTGCTGAAGGCAGGCAAGGGGCGCACAAAGACAAACCAACTAGCAGCCAGGCAGCCCCTGAAGAGAGACCTTCAGGCAGGAAAGTCTCCCTGCCCGCTCTTCCTTCACCCTACCTTCACAAATGATGGGAGGAAGAAGTGGGACAAATACCCTTCCAGTATCCCCCAAATGTCTGAGCCTTCAATATTGAGTTTTTTCTTTATAAAAATGTACTTTTATTTTATAAAACAAACAAAAAGAAACATCATAAAATGCCAGTTGGATCACAGAGATACTATTCATAGTCATTTTGATTTAAGAGATGAAAGGAAACACAAGAAACAGTGGAGAGAAGAAACATGACTGTCTCTGAGAACAGAGTGGGCTGTTCTTTTACATAAGCCTCTGAGCACTACTTATCTTCCTAAACTCTCAACATTTGATAAAAAGTTAAGGAGTTTGTTTTTCACTTGTTTCCAACTCTTTGCGACCCCACGAACTGCAGCATACCAGTCCTTCACCATCTCCCAGAGCTTGCTCAGACTCATGTCCGTTGAGTCAGTTATGTCATCCAACCATCTCATCCTCTGTTAGGTAAAATAATTATTTTGAACCCTTTCTATTTATCTTCTTTTCTCCTTCCATTAAGAAGCCTCTTATCAAACAAGGCTGCTGTCTTAGTTCCTTTTAAAAGCCCCAACAGCTTGGCTTTTCTGCAGCTGAGCATCAGGAGAAGCCAGTGAGACTACAGACAGGACTCCAAGAAGAAACCCAAACTTGAGCTGCAAGGGGCCTCTTCCTGAACCTAAAACTAGTGACTTTGTGGCTGCATTATCCTGACAGTGTCTCTGCTCACCTTAAGCCAGCAGTCACGCTTCAACATTGTCCTGCTAACTCAGCCACTCTTAAGGACACCTAAAGACCATCAAGGTCAAATGTCAGGTTCGGTTCTAACTACATCTCAAAGCCAAGAGTACCCCAGACTTCTCTACAGTCCCAGACATGCTGTAGGCTCCCTTACAGTGGCGAAGAATCCATCTGCAAATGCAGGGGTCACGGGTCGGATCCCTGATCTGGGGAGATGTCACATACCGAGGGCAGCGAAAGCCTGTGCACCGAAACTCCTGAGCCCATGTGCTGTGATTCCTGAGGCCCGAGTGTCTACAGCCCACGCTCTGCAACAAGAGAAGCCACCACAACTAGAGTTGCCCCCACTCACCACATCTAGAGAAAGCCTGCACTCGGAAATGGAGACCCAGTGCAGTCAAATAAAGAAAGTCCCTCTTATAAAACACATCCTTGCATCAGAACCATTAAAATGCAAAAATATATGTCTTAGAAATGAACAAATACCATAATTTATTAAAGCAAAGCTCAACACTTCAAAGTCACTGACTCTCAGGGTTAGAAGAGACCTTAAAAATGACCTGTGGAATCTTAACACTAATCTGACATTTAAATCCTCTTCAGCTATAATCAACCAAGTCTCTGCCCCTCCAGAGAATGTACAATGGTTCCTGGCAGTTCCTACTTCCCCTGTCTAAACACTCCTTGCCCAGACTCATAAAGTATACAATAGGATTTAGGATTCAAAGTCCAGCCATAGCAGACAGAAAACCTCAAATAAGTGGCAAAAGGCAAGTTTATTTCTGTCTCAGACAAAAGTCTGCATAGGTTGTCCAGGGTCAAGAGACCCACCTGTTAGGGACCTTTCTCATTCCTCTCCTGTGCGTGACCTCAACCTAGGCCCCAAATGGCATTATCTGTGTTTCCTTGAATAGGACAAAAGGGTCCAGAGGCAATAAACATGAAAGTTAAGTCCAGATAACACAGCACACTGAAGTCAGTGGCCAAAACCTGACCATCCAGCCACACCTGCCCATAAGGCAGGCTGAGGCATGGACACCAATACAGGGTACCTACACCTGGCTAAAAATCCTATAAACATAAAAGATGGGGAGAAGTGGAGAGTGCCGGACAAACAGCCACCTCTGTCAGATTTAACCACAGACCCAATGCTCTACTCGTCACTACCAAGGGACTAGATCTGTATTTAGACGACCAGGTTTTCTAGAAGCCAGGAGGTCTCAATCTCAGATCCTTTCTGAGAGTACCTTGCTAGACTCTGGGGAGAAGTTCTCGAGGGGAGATCTTCACTGTTAAGACATGAAAGTGAAATCACTCAATCGTGTCCGACTCTTTGCAACCCCATGGACTGTAGCCTACCAGGCTCCTCAGTCCATGGAATTTTCCAGGCAAGAGTACTGGAGTGGATTGCCATTTCCTTCTCCAGGGGATCTTCCCCACCCAGGGATCGAACTCAGATCTCCTGCTCTGCAGGCAGACACTTTACCGTCTAAGCCACCAGCGAAGCACCTATGTTACGACATAGATGTGATTGCTCTGACAACTATGGAGGTGGGCTTGTAGACTTTAAGGAAAGCTTGTGGACCACTCTGAACTACCCTGATGTAACTGGAAATTTTAATTTGTTTTCTTAAAGATGGTCTATCAAGCTTACTTTCAGTCTGGTTTTGCTTTTTGGTGAATCAAACTCCTTGAATGGTCCACTTGAAGCGTGATTCATGACTAAAATTTTGGATCCTGGACTAAAATTTGTATGCAATCCAAAGTTGAAGACCACTAAAATCACAAGATGAATACAATTAGGGATAATATTTGAAATATGCCTTTCCTGTCTCCCATGTGCTGGGCAGTCAGGTTCTGGGGCTGCTGTAGACTTGACTGTGGGCGTTTGTCTGGGACATGAGATGTAACAACAAGATGAGTGCCTTTCTAAAGAAAAGATCAACAGACCAATACAACAGAAGGATGAACAGACCACAGCTGAGAGATCTGTTTGCCTGGGGAAAACTATCAAGTATAAATGGAAAGACAGGCAATACAGCAGAAGGAATCCAACTGGCTCTAAAGTAGGAAAGGGCTGGAGAGACTGGGAAGGCTACAAAGCTCAAAGTGGCTGCAGATGGAAAGGGTGAAGAACAGCCACTGGGAATGTTCCACAATTTGAATTCTATTCTGGGAATGGTGCGAGTCTGCCAAAGCTGTTAAGAAGACACTAATACTTTGGTTTGGCTGGAGAGGGGAAGATGTCCTGGTGAGCAAAGAGCGACAGCAGGATATATTGGGAGGGATCTGAACCAGCACAGCAGTGTCGGGATGAAAGGGGACAAAAAGCCAGATGGAGTTTAAAAACGTTCACCTCTGTGCTTTCTGCAGCAGAGAGCCTGGCGCACAGTAAGCACCCAATTACGTGACTGCAGACACACACATGAGCTTAAAAGACTACTTCATTTGTGTTCATATTTTTAAGATGGAAGCCACAGCAAATATATTGAAAAACTGCACAAATAAAACTGGAAGGATGCAAAAAAAGATTTCAGCTTTCAGTATAAATTTTCTAAGAATTTTATAATATTCTATTTTTCTTTAAATAAGCTGACATGAGTTTAGGATATTGATTCTGGGAGCACTAACTGCAAAAAGGCTTTTTAACCATTCCAAGCAACAAATAAAGGAGAGATTCACAGAATGAATAAAAGATCTAAGTTACAATGAATATGGTATTGGGCACAGGGACATATTGCTTAATCACTCAAGGAAAATTAATTCATTTCTTTCTAAAGCAACTCAACTTTAGAATTTTTAAGTGAAAATACTACTCAATAGTAAAAGCTACCAGTGAAACTTCGTTTATGCCTTGATAAAATAAAACTACTTCAACAAAAATATATCACCTCATCCCCCATCCATGCCCAAAACCATATGATGTTTGTATTTAAAATATCTTTAAGATCTTCTATTTCATTGATTAGAACATGTTTATAGGAAGGATCTATTAATAGTATTCCCAACTGTCCTAACAGAAGATCCTCAAATAACCCCAGTAATAAGACTCTCAGCAGGTAACAGAGTAAACAGATGGCACTCAAAATGGACATGAAACACACCATAAAAATTAAAGTATCCCAAGGGGAAAACAAACAAACAAACCATTTTTACACTAATAAACAAAGATTAAACAATTAACTGATAGTCTGTTTGAGCCTTGTGGTTAAATAATTTTAAATCTATGGTCACATCTTAATGAGAACTGACATCTGAAAACAGACTATTCTATACTTATTACTACACAATACAGTTGGCCCTCCATATCTGTGGAATCTAAATCCATGGGTTCAATCAACAGCAGATAAATATTGGAAAACAATTCCAGAAGGTTTCAAAAAAGCAAACTTTGAATGTGCTACCCACTGGCAATTTTTTACATAGCATTAATATTCTATTTATGTAATATTTACATAGCATTAATATTCTACTTACAGCTATTTACACAGCATTTACATTATTTTAGATATTATAAGTAATCTAGAGATGATATGAAATATATGAGAGCATGTGGATAGGTTACACACAAATACTACCCCATTTTATACAAGGGACTGGAGTATCCACAGATTTGGTGTCTTCGGGTCCTGAAAGCAATCTTCCACAGATATGAAAGGACTATGGCATAGTTAGTCTTTTATAGATAAATCCACACTTGCAGGAAATCCAGTGGACAGAGGAGCTGGTGGCTACAGTCCATGGGGAAGCAGAAGAGTTGGACACAGTTTAGCAACTAAACAACAACACTTGCAAGAGGGGCAGAGAGAGTGAAGCCCTGGCTGATTAGGATAAGGACACCACCACTGAAGAAGAATCTGCTAGAAGAGTCAACACAAAGCCTGTTAACAACCTCCTGAGCTTCAAGAATTCAGATCTCTGGCCTTTATTCCAAAAATGTACTTTTATTCCAAGACTTTCTGGCTGAAGAATTTCCTAAAACCTCAAACCAGCATGTGGAAGACCCCACACACTCACAGACTCTTAAAACCACATTCCTGAAAGCTTAGTCAGAAATTCTCCTAAATAGACCGTTTTAATGTTTTCCTTTTACAAATATCTACGTTTCAGGACATTCTATATTCTTTAAACATATCAAACAGCATAAACAACCAAGCTGTGTTTCCATAATTCTCTTATTTTGTTGCTAAGATAGCACGGAAGTCAAATGGCCAGGTTAAACATACTCAGATTATTTTAAATCATTAATATTTCAGTACTTCTAGCTTTCTTCCACACCTCCCTCCCTTCCTCCTACCCTCTTCTCTCTCTCTCTCTCTCACACACACACACACACACACACGGACTCAGAGTTATAACCAGAATCACAATGCAAAGCTGACCAAACAACCAAGGAACTAAAGTATATTTGGAATCATCTCCTACCATACTTTTGCTATTGTAAGTGTTAAAAAAAAAAAAAAAACATAAAATGACCATGTTGTGACAATATAGAAAAGTTACAATATATAAAATTATATATTATATTAAAAAACTGACTAGGTAACGTGAACTCTGATGAAGCAATGTGTGAAATTTTTATTTAGCAAGTTAAACACAAAACACAGCATCACAGGGGCTGAACTCTTTTCTTCTCTAAAAAATGATCATTTTGATATGATCATTTGTTCGTAGTAATCTTTGGCTTTCACACATTCTAGAATTTATCCTGAAATAGCGGTGTTTTAATAAGATAAATATCACAAATAGAAGGGGATGAAAAAGGGTATCTGACTTAAAAAGCATTTTTTTAAAGTACCACTTCTAAAACATAATTAACTCAAGCATTTTGCTTAATTTAAATGCCCCAAATCAACCATGTCAAGGTAACTTACCCATATTTCTCAGAAATAAAAATCAACAACTATCAACATAAGCAAGTGATGTCTCATTCAAGTTTAAAAAAAAAAAAAATACTTGGCTGCACTGTAGGGACTGTCTTCTTCATATCGCAATGCAGAGACTACAACCACACTGAAGGAAATGCACACCAGACCATCAATGAATCCTCTCAAGGGACCATGGTTATTCAAAGACCAGCTCAGCCTTGCAGCAGTAATACGGCTGGGTATAATGACTAGTTTTCTTTTTCCAAAGTGAAGAATTTCCCTTGGACTCTCTGCCAACAAAACATCACAGATTTTTTTAAGCCTTACAGAGAGAAAACGTGTATGTTTCTTGGCTATACTGTACATCACTTACAGTAAAACTCAAAACAAAAATAAAGTGTTCTGTGAAGTAAGCAACTTCCTGGCCTATCCAGACCAGGTCTGAAACAGGAGTTACTTTCACTTGTCAGATTAAATCAGCACTCACGGTTGCTGGGTGACTGCATCTGGATTAAAGAAACCAGAATATTCAAGTGATTTGGAAACAAACAAACAAAATATTTGAAGAAAAGATGGTAAGTAAGCATCTATGTCAAAATATAAAACTCAGATTTAAGGTATAATCTTCATTAATTTACCTACAATTTCACTTCTCATTTCCTATACTAATAAATTTTTAGGCATTTCATATCCTTTAAACTTCAGGTGAATACTCAAAAATTTTCAACTTAACATTTGTGTAAGAGAAAGTTCTAGAAGGATATAATTTCAAGAGTTTATCACCATCCCCTTAGGTTGAGCAGGGGTGTAGAAGAGACTGCCACATTATACATTTGTGTTACACATTTCATTAAATATTTATAATTACTTTTTAAATTCCAAGATATTAAAGATACATCTATATTCCAGTGGAATAAAATACATTCTTTACAAATTGTACTTCTTTGATCACCATTTTTTTTTTTTCATAAAAACTGAGATTAAAAGATTTGGAGGTCATTTATTCAGAATCTTTGGAGAAGGAAACAGCAACCCACTCCAGTATTCTTGTCTGGAAAATCCCATGGACAGAGGAGTCTAGTGGGCTACAGTCCATGGGGTAGTGATATTGATATATTAATATTAATGGCTAGTGATACTGGATATCTTTCCAAGTGCTGTTTGCTGTCTGTAGATCCTCTTTGGTGAAGTGTCTTTTTGATTTTTTTGTACATCTTTATATAGGTTTTTTGGGAGGTTTTTTTTTGGAGAAGGAAATGGCAACCCACTCCAGTACTTTTGCCTGGAAAATCCCATGGGCAGAGAAGCCTGGTAGGCTATAGTCCATGGGGGTCTCAGAGTCGGACACGACTGAGAGACTTCACTTTCACTTTATTTAGAATCTTAGGTCAACATATCTGCTCTTCAAAACATGAATAATTAGTGTCAAAACTGTTATAGATCTTCCTCAACTTATGATGGAGTTTCATGCTGATAGACCCAATGGAAGTTGGAAACAGTGTAAGTTGAAAATGCATTTGGTACACCTCACCCACCAAACATCACAGTTTACCTAGCTTACCTTAAACTGCTCAGAACACTTCCATTAGCCTACAGTTGGACAAAACCATCTAACACAAAACTTATAATAATGGACGATCTCATGTAGATGACTGAATACTGCACTGAAAATGAAAAACAGAATGGCCGTCTGGGCACAGAGAGGTGAGTGTATGGGTTGTTTACCCTCGTGATCACGTGGCTGATGGTGCCTGACACTGCCCAGCATCAGGAGAGAGGATCCTAGCCCAGGAAAAGCTCCAAATTCAAAATATGGCTTCTACTGAAAACACTAACACTATTTTGCACCATCAAGTCGAACCACTGTAAGTCAAGGAACATTTGGACTTGACAAAACAGTCAATGTAGTCCCTATATAAATGTCTCTCAAAGTCCAACAATAGAACCATTCAGTTCAGACACCTGAAGCACGTTCCACGAAGTCCTGTAGCAGTTTATTCATGAATCCAAAGACTACAACAGAGGAACTTCTCTTGAAACAGACTACTCTTCAGAACGAAGGTAATTTTACTATTCCCCTGTAAACAGGGCCCACTCACGGAAGAGGGCTTGACGAACACTAATGACTGGCTCAAGTGTCCGGGTTCACTGAGTCCAATCTGAAAACGAAAGTGTTGGTTGCTCAGTCATGTCCAACCCTATGGGACCCCATGGACTGTAGCCCGCCAGGATCCTCTGCCCATGGATTCACCAGACAAGAAAACTGGAGGGGGTAGCCATTCCCTTCTCCAGGGAATCTTCTAGACCCATTGATTGAACCCACAGTTCCCTCAATGGAGGCAGATTCTTTACAATCTGCTTATTCTGTATGTAAGAAAATTGTGGTCTACAGAAAATAAGTTATGGTTTATAGTGCTGCTTTCAATTACACAACTTTAGGAGTCACCATTCACATATATTCTGTGGAAAAGCAACACTAGCAGTAGGGTTACATTGAAGATGGTGGTAATGGTGCCCCAGGAATCAGGCAAGTTAGCAGCTCTGATGACTTCCAAGTTCATACAACTATTTAGAGACAGAACCAAGATTAAATACTCTTGCCTCCAGCCCCTTCGAGTCACCACCATCTTGCCTCATAAAAGTATGATTTAATGGTACATTTAGAATAAAGCCCTATCCTAAATTTTTATCCTCTTTAACAATATTTATTTAACCACCTTAGGTGAAATGGCGCAAGTACCACAAACTAACCCTGCATTAAGAAGATCAAACATAACTTCAAAGAAAAGAAACCAAGCCTGCAGAAACTAGATACAAGCTTAAAGAATACAATAATTTAGGGAAAAAAAAAAGTTAAAGACTGTCTATACCAATGTAACGTATTAAATAAACAGTCTGTGTCTCAAAGCTACAAATGAGCAAGGGTAAATATTTCACTTGCATTATCCAAACCCGAGTCCCTATTGTTCTCAATCTCCCAGTGACTACACCAAAGTGGAGCTAAATAAAGGGACTTTTACTTACTACAACTGTCAGGCACATCTGCTAAAACAAAATTATCTGGACCTGCTTCCTAGAACAAGAGGCCAGCTTCATCTTTTGATGTCCTACCAAGGAAGAAGTTTGGCTACAATCGCCAACGCCAATTAAGATAAGAAAACCAGTACATTCAGTACTGGTCTCGAAACAGATTATGTTTTTCTACAAAGGGAAACTAGGCCAAAAACTAAACACTATGTTCAATCTTTCTGTGAATCCAGTATCAATGATAAAGCGGCTCTAGTAGAAACAGCTCAGATTGTTTACTGAATAACCAAAGCAGTTCTTCCAGTTTCTGCACAACTACCTGTGATTCTTCACAAAGAAACAGAGGCAGAAGAGGGCCGGGGAAAGAAAATGGACACAAGCCTATGAAAAAAAGTAGCAGCTCAGCATAAAAAGGAGCACATTTTAGTCAGTTCTAATGAGGTGGATGAACCTAGAGCCTATTATACAGAGTGAAGTTTAAGTCAGAAAGAGAAAAACAAATAGTATATATTAACACACACAAACATATATATATATATATATATATGGAATCTAGAAAAATGGTACTAAGCAACCTATTTGCAGGGTAGGAATGGAGACTTAGACAAAGAGAATAAACTTGTGGACACACTGGGGGAAGGAGAAGGGGGACAAATTGAGAGAGTCACATTGAAACTTATACACTGTCATGTGTAAAACAGATCGCT
Organism: Budorcas taxicolor; assembly: GCF_023091745.1. Classification (NCBI taxonomy): domain Eukaryota; kingdom Metazoa; phylum Chordata; class Mammalia; order Artiodactyla; family Bovidae; genus Budorcas; species Budorcas taxicolor. The sequence continues at coordinate 18,862,974 of NC_068933.1, read as the reverse complement.
AAAGGGAAGTCGTTGTATAGCAGGGAGCGCAGCCTGGTGCTCTGTGATGACCTAGAGGGGTGGGATGGGGTGGAGGTGAGGAAGGGAAGGGGTGGGGGGCTCAAGAGGGAGGAGACGTGTGTATATGTATGGCTGATTCATGTTGATGTATGGCAGAAACCAACACAACACTGCAAAGCAATTATCCTACAACTTAAAATAAACAAATGTTTTAAAAGTAGCAGCTTAGGAACTTGTTGAAGATTATATAAAAAAACTGTTTAATCCATATAAAAGAATCAATCTACAAGAGATTAAACCTCCAAAGACATGTTCCTAAGAAAGAGAAGCTACCTCCTAGAAACTAAAGCATCCTGTCAGGTTCCAAGCAGATGCAACAAACATGCGCAGAATAGTCCCTCCGTTCCCCTACTTGATTTGAAAAGTTAGCTTAGGCTGAGAACTATTTCTCTTCATTCTCTGAGACACCAGTAAGGCTCCAAGAGGAATAAAGGTATATAGGTGTAGGGGAACAAATTTTGCCACCCTAAAATCTCTCTTTGGCATGAAGATTATTTCAAGCTGGAAACAATCAAGCCCAAAAGACTCAGAAAGAAACTCTGACCTTCCCCCACTGACTGGGCTTCCCTGGTGGCTCAGTGGTAAAGAATCCGCCTGCCAATGCAGGAGACACAGGTTCGATCCCTTGGTCAGGAAGATCCCCTGGAGAAGGAAACAGCAACCCACTCCAGTATTCTTGCCATGGGAAATTCCAGGGACAAAGGAGCCTGGCAGGCTACGGTCCATGCGTCATAAAGAGTCAGACACGAGTGAGCACGCACGCACATGGACTATTTAAAGAATGTAGACAGAGGACTCGTTCCAGGAAGGGAGCCATCATCATAGGCAATCTGGTATGAGCCAGGTATGCACACGGGGAATCTAGCAGTCTGTTAAAATCCTGTGTCCCATTGTCTCTGCTGACCCAGCAAACATTTATTTACCTGACATTTGCTTTTCCGTCTTTGTGTCAACTGCCTTCCTCCCTTCTAAGGCCCCAAACCATTGTCCCCAAGATCCTTTTTTTTTCTTTAGCTGAAATGGTGTTTAAGGTGAGGATTTTGGCTGTTTTGATGAGTTGCTCCATTTTCCTGGGTCCCTCCCATGTATACAAGTTACTAAACTTCTGTGTGATTTTCTCCTGCTTGTCTGTCTCATGTCAGTTCACTTCTGAGACCAGCCAGAAGAACCTAGAAGGGTAGAGGAAAATTTATTCCTCCTTGTAAAATTATATAGAAAGATTAGAAACCAGATCCCAAGGGAAAAAAAATAATCAATTACACATCACGGGAAATCAGTATCTCTGAGCCAAATTTTTAAAACAGCTTACTGTTGATGCCTCAGACCAAACTCAAGTGGGGCCATGGGGGAAGAGTCCGTAAGAGCCGTGCTAGCCCCCGATCAGTAGAGACAGATGCTCTGAGGTTGCTGGAGCCTTCATACTCAGCCGTGTCTGAGACTCTGCAACTCCATGGCCTGTAGCCTGCCAGGCTCCTCTGTCCGTGGGATCCCCCATGAAGGAATACTGGGATGGGGAGCCACTTCCTTCTCCCGGGGATCTTCCGCACCCACTGACTGAACTCTTCTCCTGCACTGGCAGTCGGGTTCCTTGCTGCTGAGGCACCAGGGAAGCTGGGTTGCTGGAAGTCACTTGGAAAGTCTAGGGTGTCAATATTAAAAAAAAAAAAAGGCAGAAGAAAAAAAGAATTCAAGGAATAGACACAGTTTTAAATGTCCGTGTGAAAGGCAACAGAGACCAAAAAAAAAAAAAAAAATATATATATATATATATATATATATATATATATATATATATCTCTAGGGCCGGTACACAAAGGCAGACTTGGGGTAAGATGCTACACTTTGATGAAGCATCAAAACCCAGCAGGTTTCCTCTGTGAAGCTGGGGAAACTCCAGCCAGGAGGAGGACTTCAGATCTCATTGTCCTCCCAGCCCTTTGATCCTTGCCCAAAGCCCCTCAATAAAATGGCTTGATCCTCCCCCTCTCCCAAAAAGACTCTTATGCCTCTCTCGATATTTCTGTATTTGTCAATCAGCACACAGACATTATCCCTAGGCACATGTGTATCAACAGCTGGCATTTCTGAGCTAGAAACTTGGCTCCAGAGCACCACCCAAGCAGGGGGGGATGCAGACGCACCAAGTCGGTGCTGCCCCCTCTCTGTGGCCCCTGTACACATGCTTCCTCCACAACTCCACTCAGCTCATCACACGACCTTCAGCTACTCTGCTGGTATAGGCAGTCCCCAGATTATAAGCAGGTCACCATCTATAGTTCATTTGAAAATTTACTTTAGCTCAAAACTAATTTTCCTAGAGCGATGCTCTTCATGAGGAAGAGGATTCTAGCCTGGCCCCAAACGGAAACAAATTTAATTTATAATTTAAGTCCTATTAGGTCAGCTAGACCTAACCCTTAACACACGTGTGAAGACCAAGAAGCTGAATACAAGCTAGGGTATTGTTTCAATGGGGAAAAAATGCATTCCAGGTCAAAAAAAGAGAATCAAAGAAGTTACTTGTCCTACTTGACACTGGCTATCACCATCTTCATCTCAAGAGTCTGAAGATGTAGGGGCTGGGAAAATAAAAATGGGAGAAAGTTTTCTCCCTTCTAACACACACAGAAACAAAAGGGGAGGCAACCTCATTTTCCATCCTGCCTCCTCTTCCTCCTTTTACAATGCTAAATGGGATTAAAGGCCTTAAGCCTTTCTTGCTCCAATCAGACAGGTGGCGTGGCCTACCTTCTCTGTGTGTGTGGGAGCGCATAACCCACTTGAAGATCCCAAAAGCAAATTTTTACTTCAAAGGATAAACTTGTAATATTTCAACATCTTCTGCTAAAACAGAGAAAACCTTCCCACTTTCAATCCAATCTTCTTAAGAATACATATATACACATAGACATTCAAGAGAGCTAAAATATAGAACTGTGAAACACCGAGGCCTTTCATTCAAAGGAAGGAGGCATTTCTCCAAGGATGATATGCAAATGACCCCTGAAAAGATGCTTAACATTATGAGTCATTGGGGAAATTGAAATCACAGCCATGAGATGTCCACCAGCAGAGGAATGGATAAAGATGTGGCATGCATATACAATGGAATATTACTCAGTCATAAAAAAGGAATGAAGTTGTACCATTTGCAGAGACGTAGATAGACCTAGAGGCTGTCACACAGGGAAGTAAGAAAGAAAAGAAAATGCATATCAACATATATGTGGAATCTAGAAAAATGGCACAGATAACCCAATTTGCAAAGCAGAAATACAGACACAGACATAAAGAGCAATGTATGGTCACCAAGGGGGAAAAGGAAAGAAGGGATGAATTGGGAGATTGGGATTGACATATACATACTACTATGCATAAAATATACTAACTAATGAGAACCTGCTGCATAGTGCAGGGAGTTCTACTTAAGGCTCTGTGGCGACCTAAATGGGAAGGAAATCCAAAAAAAACCCCAGGAAATATATGTTGTATGTATGAAATTCCCTGATGGCTCTTAGTAGTAAAGAGCCCGCCTGCAATGCAGGAGACTTAACAGACTCAGGTTCCATCCTTGGGTTGGGAAGATTTCGTCGAGGAGGAAATGGCAACCCACTCCAGTATTCTTGCCTGAAGAACCCCACAGACAGAGGAGCCTGGCAGGCTACCCTCCTAGGGCTGCAAAGAGTCAGATGCAACTCATCAACCACGCACACATGCGTGTGTATGTATAGCTGATTCACTTTGCTGTTAACACGTCATACCCACTGGCACGGCCATGATGAAAATGTCGGCAAGGATGTGAAGAAACTGGAGCCCTCCTGCGTTGCTGGTGGGTAAGTAAAATGCCACAGTGGTTGTGGAAAAAAGTTTGGTGGTTCTTCCAAAGGTAAACACAGAATCACCATACAATCTCGCATTCCACTCCAAAGCGTACACTGAAAAGGACCCAGGGCAGGGATTTGAACAGATCTCTGTACACTCATGTCAACATCAGCATTATGGATAATAAGCAAAAGGTGGAAGCAACCCAAGGATACATAGGTGAATGAATAAACTAAATGTGGTAGCTAAATACAATGGAATATTATTTGGCCATAGAAAGAAATGAAATTTTAATAATGCTGCAAACAGATGGACCTTGGAGACATTCTAAATGAAAAGGACAGAAAACAACAAACATGGTATGATTCTTCTTACATGAGGAACCTGAAAAAGGAAAATCCATAGAGGCAGAAGGTAGGAGAGAGGTTATCAGGAGCTAGTGAGAAAACTGAATGAGAAATTATTCCTCAATGATTTCAAAGTTTCTGTTTGGGATGATGAAGAATTCTGGAACTAGACAGGGTGATGATTACACAATACTGTGAATGTACGTACTGCCACTGAACTGTATACTTAAGAATGGTTAAGTGGGATGAACAGAGAGTGTAACATGGAAACATACATTACCACATGGAAAATAGAGAGCCAATGGGAATTTGCTGTATGGCTCAGGGAACTCAGCCTGGGGCTCTGTAGCAACCTAGAGGGGTGGGATGGGGAGGGAGGTGGGAGGGAGGTTCAAGAGCAAGGGAAAATAGGTATACTTATGGCTGATTCATGCCGATGTTTGGCAGAAACCAACACAATACTGTAAAACAATTATCCTTCAACTAAAAACAAATGAATTTTTTAAAAAATCAAAATAAATAAAATGGACAGCCAACAAGGACCTTCTATACAGCACATGGAACTCTGCTCAATGTCATGTGGCAGCCTGGATGGAAGGGGAGTTTGGGGGAGAATGGATACATGTTTATGTGTGGCTCAATCCCTTCGCTGTTCACCACTGCTAATCAGCTATACCCCAATATAAAATAAAAAGTTAAAAGAAAAAAAAAAGAATGGTTAAAATGGTGAATTGTTATGCATACTTTACCACAATTAAAAAAAAAGATAACACCACAAACTGATGGCTTAATTTCACTGCTATCTCAACTTTCCTAATCTATAAAACAGGTGAAAAAGTCTACATCAGGTATCTTAGAACTTTGGGATGCCAAGGTCCATACAGCCAAAGCCATGATTTTCCCAGTAATCATGTATAGATGTGGGAGTTCGGCCATAAAAAAGGGTGAGCACTGAAGAACTGATGCTTTCAAACTGTGGTGCTGGAGAAGACTCTTGAGAGTCCCTTGGACTGCAAGGAGATCCAACCAGTCCATTCTGAAGGAGATCAACCCTGAATATGCATTAGAAGGACTGATCCTGAAGCTTGGCCACTTGATGCAAAGAGCAGATTGACTGGAAAAGACCCTGATGCTGGGAAAGATTGAGGGCAGGAGGAGAAGGCGACGACCGAGAATGAGATGGTTGGACGGCATCTTCAACTCAATGAGCATGAATTTGACCAAACTCCAGGAGACAGTGGAGGAAAGAGAAGCCCGGTGCGCGGCAATCCATGGGGTCACAAAGAGTCGGACACAACTTAGTGACTGAGCAGATGATTATTTGAGATCTCAAATGTTCAATCCACAAGGGGCAGGGTCTACACAACGGCGCCACACTGACAACTGTGGCACCACACCTGTGAGGCAGGAGTTCTTCTGGGCCAGACAGTCGCATAGAAAGAGCCCATTTGTACATGTGAACAGATACCCTTAAGTGTGCAAGTTTTGTTGTCATAATCTTTTAAATCCTCACCCTATCAACATCAGTCATAAGAGACATGTGATTTCAGAAAAGAGTAAAATCATGACAGTAACCAGGGCACGTTGCTGACAAAGACTTTCAGATGCGGTTGTCTGAGATTGAGGAGGAGGAAGCCGGAGGAGCATCTAGACCCACAGCCAGTCAACTGGGCAAGTCCCCGGAGGGATCAGGCAGGGACTCCAGGACCAGCGGCCTGATCAGCCTAGGAGACTCCAGCCAGGGCCTAAAGCTCAAAGACAGCACAAGACACACAGCCCAGCTGGTCACACAGCTCAGGAACAGGCTTCTAGGCAGGCATCCATTAATGGTGGTGCTCAGCTTCTTAGCGAGCCTCCAAACCTTTCAGCATCGCTGCTTGGTTCTTTTGGTTTTGCTTCTGCCACATCACAAAGCTTGTGGGATCTTAATTCCCCAACCAGGGATTGAACCTAGGAGCATGGCAGTGAAAGCACAATTTTTAACCACTGGACCTCCAGGGAATTCCCAGCACCACTACTGAATTATTTCCAGATCAAAGCTGATGCGACTACCTCTACATGGAACACTCCCACTCAAGGCCCACTTCAAAAGAAACTCCTTCTTCAGGGTAAAACAAATCTCAGCTTGATTGCATGGTTGAGAGAATAATCCCTTTGAATAAACTACCTGTATTTTACACACGTCTCGGGCACAATGCTTATATAAAGTAAGCATTCAATAAATGTTGGCTGTAAATGTAAATCAGACTTTCTCAGCTATCCATTACATATCCCTCAGAGATGATGGATCAAAGCTAAGGAGCGGTAAACAACTATTTTTATAATCTAAACACAAATACCAGCACCCCAGGTGGCTCAATGGTAAAGAAATCACCTGCCAATGCAGGAGATGTGAGTTTAATCCTTGGGTTGGGAAGATCCCCTGGAGGAGGAAATGGCAACCCACTCCAATGTTCTTGCCTGGAGAATCCCATGGACTGAGGGTTACAGTCCACAGTGTCGCTAAGAGTTGGACACCACTGAGCAACTAATTGTGCAAACACAAATACAAAAAATACACATATAATAGCTCTCTACCAGCCTCCTCATTTTTTTCAATTAACTGTTTTGGATTATTTTAAAACTTTCTATTTTATATTGGAGTACAGCCGATTAACAATGCTGTGACTGTTTCAGGTGAACAGCCAAGGGACTCAGCCATACATATACATGTATCCATTCTCCCCAAAACTTCCCTCTCATCCAGGCTGCCACATCACACTGAGCAGAGTTCCCTTTGGAATTCAACTTCAACAGTTATAAAAATGGCTTTTATGTAATCTTATTTGGAATCTAAAACTTCGAGGGTGGAATCAGGTCACAACAATCCCCTTTGACAACAGCCCCCTTGACTCCCTGAAGTGGCCTCACTCTATGGACTGGCTCTAGTGGAGACACCAACCCTCAAACAGGGCCAGGTTCTGTCTTCCAAACCAGCATGCGGATTTGAAAGAGACTGGCAGAATTCCACGGATTCATGGAATTCCCTAAAACAGAGAAGCTGATCAAGCCAAGCCTTGCAGTTAGTCCCCTTCCTCCCTGCACCCAGAAGCAGAGGAAGCAAGTATCTGCAGAAAAAAAGCAGCTTTGTCCCAAGAGACTCAGAAATGAAAGCAACGAGGGAACTGACCTGACTTGGTTCCCACCAGCTGCCTTGACACTTGAGTTGTGAGCAACTTCCCACACCCTTCCTTATGAAGCCTACCTGGTTTTTGCCTGGGTTTACCTGGATTGATTTCTACCACTTCCAATTAAGAGTCTTAAGTAAACTGTTGCCAAGAATTTGTCATAGGGGAGGCCAGAGGATTTTTAGCATATTTTCTACAACGGACTTAGAAGCAACCTAAATGTGAACAAGGGACTGATAAGAAAATTATAGTCGAGTAACTCAATGAAATACAACCATTTTTACCTATGCAGTGTACAAACAACTAGGAAAAATGCACATTTTATGATTACAGTCATAAAATATATAGTAAAAGAACATGAGAAGATGAATATATTAGACGTGGGGGAGGTACAGGGCTATGGGCTATTGATGCTATTTTAATATCATGTCTGTGTTATTAAGACCAGGAAGAAAAATTTAATAATTTCCCCAAATTAGAAGTAAACACATATGTTGATAAATGAATAAAATATCTGCAGTACATCCATATAATGAAATAGCACTCAGCAATAAAAAAAATGTATGGCTTCCTGGTGGCTCAGATGGCAAAGAACTCACCTACCAATGCAGACCTGGGTTCGATCCCTGGATTGGAAAGATTCCCCTGGAGAAGGAAATGGCAACCCACTCCAGTATTCTTGACTGAGAAATCCCCTAGACAGAGGAGCCTGGCGGGCTACTGTCCACAGGGCCACAAAGAGTTGGACAGGACTGAGAAAGCTATAAATAAATCGTACCTCAGTAAATCTACCTTTAAAGTAAATACAATACTGAGCTTGGAAACCAGAGCTATGGTCACACCTCTGAGAGAGCTCTTTTCTTGACATTCATTCATCCAATTCGTCAGGTGCCCATCATATGCCAAACACGCTGCTAGGTGTGTGAACAAAATGACAAAAGGGTGAACGAAACAGACAAAAAAAAAATTACACAAATTGTGGTCAGTTAAGAAATACGTTGGTATTCTGGTTGCTATTATAGGAGTAGGGGGTCTCTGAGCAAGTCACATGTGTAGGTGAGACCTGAAAAGTTAGTAGCAGCTAAGGCGGCAAAGAACAAAAAGGGTCTTTATATTTACATATGTATATATATAATTTAAATATTGATTTATTCAGTTGCACAGGGGCTCAGTTGTGGCACACGGGATCTTTAGTTGTGGGATCTAGTTCCCTGATCGAACCAGGGCCCTTGCACTGGGACGGTCGAGTCTTAGCCACTGGAGCAGCAGGCAAGTCCCCAGGAAAGTCTTAACTGTAGTGTCTTTTCAGCAGTCAGCAGCAACTCAACTGTTTAAATATCAGTGTGGTTATATTTCAATGTGATGTGGAATGGGGCCTCTGAAGTGAGAGTCCAGGCAAAGGAAGGCCTTAAAAGAGCACTAAGGGCAGTGGTGGATATAAAGAAGTGTTTGGGGACTTAGGGGTCCTCAAAGAGAATTACGGTACCTCCACCCATTGTCAACATTTCGAAGATGAGTAACAGAATGCATACATTTCTCTGAAATGAGGTTGCCTAACTAAATCTCAGATTCTGGTGTGTTTTTTTTTTTTAATTGATTTTTATTTGGAGTATAATTTCTTTACAATGTTGCCTTAGTTTCTGCTGTACACCACGAGTCAGCTATATGTATACCTATACCACTTCTCCTTTGAGCCTCCCTCACACGCACCCCCCATGCCACCCCTCGAGGTTGTCAGACATCAGCTCGCTGAGCCCACTGTGCTATCCAGCAGCTTCCCGCTAGGGATCCATTCTACACGGGAGGATATCCCTGTCAGTGCTCCTCTCCCAATTCGCCCCACCCTCTCCTGCCCCTACTGTGTCCACAAGTTTGTTCTCTACGTCTGCCTCTCTGGCATTCCTACCCTGGAAATAGGTTCAGTGGTATCATTTTTCTAGATTCCATGTATTCTGGTGCTTTACAGTAATTTGTTGTATTTGTTTTCACTTTTGGCTGAATTTGACCATGGTTTGCTAAAGCTTATCAAAGATTCTAAATGACAACTACACACACACAAACACACAACTTACCAAAAAGTGAACAGAAGTGTTCTCTGTCTGGTAAACACAACTCTTCACCCACCCTAGGGTTCAAATTCAAGACACCTCCTTCACGTGACCTCAGAGGCATCGCTCTGTCTGCATTCTCTGACACTCACAGGCTGCTTCTTGGCAAATGCCTCTTCTGATTCTTCTCTGACCAACACCCCCCACCCTCACCCGTGTTGAGAGTAAGGCAGGGCTCAGCCCCTTAACCCCTTCTCTTCCCAACTTATGGTATTATTATACTTTCTGTTGGATAACGACTCCCACAAGCATATATCTCTAGTCCTGCTCTTTCTCTAAAGCTCCAGATTTTAATATCCAGTTGTCAAGTCAACACCTACATTTGCTTATCTAATAGGCACCTCAAACTTCCTACATCTACAAGACAACTCTGGGCTTTTAGACCTCCCCACAGCTTCCTTCTTGCCCCAGTCTCTGTTAAGACACTACAGTGCAACCCCACTGATTATGCCAAAAACCCAGTTGTCATCCTTCATCCCCCCTCCCAACCCAATAGCCACTCCTAAAGAGGAAAGAGGCTACCTTCAAAATACTTAATACATCCCAAACCCAGCTGCTTCTCACCTTCACTATTACCCCAAGTCCAAGTCACTACTGTCTCTCTGCTGAACCAAATGAGCAAATCATTAGCCTCTTGCCTCCTTTCAATACATTCTCCACAAAGTGACCAAAATGATCCTTCTGAATGTGTCCCCTCGTGCAAATCTTCTCCCAAAGCTCCCTATGGCCTCTCATCACACTTAGGAGGAAACACAGACCCACCGATCTAGAAAAACAATTAGCAACAGGTTAGCCTTTGTGCTAAACCTGAGAAGTATCTTCAAAAGGCAAGGGAGCTCTCACTGTGGCCCCCCAAAGAGATGATATGGTCTAAACTAAATAGTCAACCTGGGCTTCTCTGGTAGCTCAGTGATGAAGAACCCACCTGCCAATTCAGGAAGACGCAGGAGACGTGAGTTCCATTCCGGGTCGGGAAGATCCCCTGGAGAAGGAAATGGCAACCCACTCCAGTATTCTTGCCTGGGGAATTCCATGGACAGAGGACCCTGGAGGGCTATAAATAATGGGGTCACAAGTATCGGACACGACTGAGTGACAAAAAGTCAGCTCTGAGACAGAGTGGAAGAATCCTTGAAAATAAATGACCATCCATTCCTAAATCAGTATGGGGTACTCCCTGGTGGGCCAATGGCTACAACTTGTCACTTTTCACTGCCAAGGGCCCAGGTTCAATCCCTGGTCAGGGAAGCAGGATCCCCAAGCCGTGTGGCATGATTTAAAAAGAAATTAAATAAAACCTAAATCAATAGGTATGTCTTCAAACAAAATATTCTCCATCTCTTCACCACCCATTGTTATTATTTAGGCACCAGTGAAGTGAAAGTGAAGTCGCTCAGTTGTGTCCGACTCTTTGCGACCCCATGGACTGCAGCCTCCCAGGCTCCTCCATCTATGGGATTTTCCAGGCAAGAGTACTGGAGTGGGTTACCGTTTCCTTCTCCAGAGGATCTTCCCAAATCAGGGATTGAACCCAGGTCTCCTGCATTGGCAGGCGGACGCTTTACCCTCTAAGCTACCAGGGAAGCCTTATTTAGTCACTAAGTCATGTCCAACTCTTTGTGACCCCATGGATTTCCCAGGCAAAGAATACTGGAGGGGTTTGCCATTTCTTTCTCCAGGGGATCTTCCTGACTCAAGAATAGAACTTACAACTCCTGGTGTTCACTGCTGAACCACCAGGGAAGCCCCTTCACCATTCAGTCCTCCACAACTACCTGTAGGCTGGGAGGAAAAAGGTGTTCTTGGCCTTTAAATGACTGATTGTTTGTCAAGGGATATAGGTTTCACCTTAAATTAAAAATAGAAGTCTCTAAAATAACTATTAAGTTTTGGATAGTTCATACCCAAACAAAAACCAGCTACCTTTCTGAAAAGAGTCTTCTGTGTCTCACTTTGAGACTGAAGCTTCTCCAAGCTCACGTGACTTCAACATAAAATGCGCACCATATATATCCAAAGAGTTGTGAGTAAGCGTGTTAAATAATCCTCCCAGAAACTTCCATTTGAAATGTACAGGTCTTTGTCTCAATGATCTGTTGTCTGAAAGTTTTCAGACAATTCTCGGCTTTGTGTTCCTGGGGCCGTATAGGAAACAAGGTCCGTTACTGTTTCCATTCCTCAAAACTACTGTGACTAACATTAAATACAAAGTATTTTCTTGCAAATGAGAAACATCAAGAAATACATCTCACCAAGCCCAGCCTCATAAAAAGATAGCCTCCCTTATTTCCCTTTTTCTAGGGTTTTGAAGCAGTCAGTCACTAACACTGCAACCTCCCCCTACGCGAGTCAGCAGGAGAACATTCGCCCTCCCTACACTTTTCACACCTGTCTTCAGACACACACCCTCCCACTTGACTGCTCCTTTCCAGATCTTCTCCTGGCAGCAGGAAAGCAGCAGTGGCTCTGTGCCATTGACTCTCTCCTTTTTTATATTGGGACTATTTTTAGGGCAGCAGCCCCTCTCTGATTCTGGACTTGGCCCTGGATCATCACGAGGCCAAGTCCTTAGAGAGAAATCCTGCAGAAGCCAGGCAAGTCTCAGGAGGATTAGCGGACACCCCTCTGCTAACGCAGCAAGAATCTAAGGGCCCTGCAAAGGCGAATGCCCTCCAAGGATAGCGATGTCATGACCTTTACAGTCCAACCCTCCCCAACACTGCCTTCAGTTGGCCTGACCAAAGCTGGGGCTCCTTTTCCAAACATGCAACCCATAATGCCCACTATTTCATCAGGTTAAAAAGAAAAAGAAGAAAGGCTGAAAGATCTCCTACTCTTATGAGAATTTTAACACATGTGCCAGGAAAAAAAAATTTTTTTTTTACATCTTTTGGCCACGCCATGAAGCGAGCAGGATCTTTGTTTCCTGAGCAGGGATCGCATTGTCACCTTCTGCAGTGGAAGCATGGTGTCTTAACCACTGGACCACCAGGAAAGTCCCTGTGCCGGGAAGTTTTTAACTCAGTGACGATTTTTTTTTTTTTCCTGAAATAATCACATCCAGCAAGCAGCAAGTTGGAGATTTTAGATTTGTGTAACACCCTTGGGAACAGGTAGGTACTGATAAAAATATTCTAAGAAAGTTTTAGTCACTTTTCAAAAAAAGAATCGCATACCAAGACACAGTAAGTTAAATATCCCTTTGCACTATTTATAAAAATAACCATATACTATAACTTCTGTAATTGGAACAGAGCTACCAGAAACACTAAATATATCTGATGATAAAAGACTGCACCATTTACTACTACAGCTCTGTAAAAGACAGCTACGGTAACATGAGTTTCAAGCTAAGTGTTTGGTTGGTTTTTCCATCTCACTGCTAAAATGAAGCATTAAAAATCTCAAACTAGGCTTGAAGGTTTTAACAACTGAAATTTCAAGGGAGAACATATACAAAAAACCCAGGGGAAAATACGTTTCTGTATTTTACCTTGTACCTCTCCTGCAAGGACACCAGGCCTCATCAAAATTCATCTCTTTCATTCATCCCCAACTTGGATTTTCTAAAGAAATGTGATTCTTTTCTGAATCCACAGTGTTAAATATTTGCTCTTCAAATTTCTACTGATAACATTAAATGAAGACCTCATGAAAATGTTAAGAATAGCATGTTAGGCTCTAGTATTTGAGAAGACAACAGGGCAGCCTGACACTGAGCTGCAGATCCAGGGAAGAAAGAAGGGTCAGTCGGGGGTCCTGGCCGTGGCACTTAGCATCCACTTACTGGGGGTCTCCAGCCCTACAGGTGAGCACCTTCCCCTCCTGCAGTCCCAGGATGGCTGAATGCGGGAATTCACCAGGAGAACAAAGGAATACAACATGAACCTCAGGACATGAGAAACCCAGCCAGGTCCCTCCTTTACTCTCATAAGCAGAACAAAACTTCACTGCTCCACAATTGGCTACTTTTGGCATTTCTCAGATAGGAGTATAGAGGGAGCCTATTCTTAAACTCTGTCCTCCAGAAACTTGGAAAAATAAACAGTGTAATTGAAAAAGAAAACAAACATTGAATATGCAAATCGTTGCACTAAAGGCTTCCCAGGTGTCTCAGAGGTAAAGAATCCACCTGTCAATGTAGGAGATGTGAGAGATATGAGTGTGATCTCCAGGTCAGGAAGGTCCTCTGGTAGAGGAAATGGCAACCCCTCCAGTATTCTTGCCTGGAGAATCCCATGGACAGAGGAGCCTGGGAGGTTACAGTTCACGGGCTTGCAATAGAGTCAGACACAACTTAGCGACTTAACAACAGCAAATTGTTGTCCTATAGAAGTACTTGGAAATTCACAGATTTGGCTCTGTTTAGCTTTATATTTCTGCTTCTTTTTTTTTTTTTTTTAGCTTTATATTTCTAAAGCGAACTGTTTAATACCAAGTCTTCAGCTCCATGTTGGCTCTCAACTGAATGACAGCCTGACCGATTGTACAGCCTTTAAAATCATCAGTACATGAGAGTCAGTCGAGACAGAAACCTCTCAATAAGTATCCGCAGCAATCAATTCTCAGCAGACATAATTCAATAATATAACTCCAGCCTCAATGGCAACCCATAACTCAGTTGTGGCCAACATGCTGTAAACTGACTGGGGCCAAGACCCCTGCTTCCCTTTTCACAGACCCGTGATGGCAAGACAGGCTGGCTTGGAGTTGAAAAGGCAGAGATGGAGGTAATGAAGATTTGCACTTAAAAACAGGAGCGGATTCCTAGAGAAATGGCAACCCACTTCAGTATTCTTGCCTGGGAAAATCCCATGGACAGAGGAACCTGGCAGGCTACAGTCCATGGCATCACAAAGAGTTGGGGACACAACTAATCATGCAATTGAACAACAGGTAATCAGGTAATTGAACAACAACACACAATCAGGCAGACTGTGATTTGGGGAAACACCTCTTGATGGAAATGTGGCCTAAAATGGAGAGTGCAGTGACCTAGCAATATGGAATATAGAGTTTTGTAAGAAGTTAAAATTCGTGCATAGACTAATAGGTGCAAATGTGCAAACAATGAAGTCCGTGGTTAAAGGAAGAAAGAAAAAATAAAAATAGGAGAGGACTGCTCCACAAAACAGTATTTGTGAAATTCAACATTCCAATTTAAGTGAAGAATTCCACTATCTACTCATGCCTTTCTCCAAGTGACTGTAACCCTCTGTATAAAATATTTTAATCAGAATTACATAAAATAACACCACTCTTTGGGGATACTAACTTCCTAGTTTAACTGTTGTAAACAAAAGGGCAGTATAGTTGAACTTAATCCACATTTACAGTTGAGACTAATTCTGTAATTCTGTCCCCTACAATTAGATAAATGTAAGATATTTTAGTTAGCAATCTAAACCTTAACCAATTTCCTTACAACTATTTTCTTACTATTAGAGACTTTCAAGCATGAAATATTTATGTGATTTTTATTATATTCAAAAGCCTCCAACTAGCTACAAAAAAATAAAAGAACCCATATACAAGGGTACTAGAACAGTCCTAAGTACTAAGTGAGGGTCAGTTACTTCATGGATCATCCTGCCAGTTTCCTCATCCCAGCTATCAAGTGACTTTTTACTAAAAGAGCTGTCGTTCATTCAACAAAATGCATTACTCACCTACCATGCACCAGCTGCTCTGCTAGGGGTATGATGGTGAAGACAGTCCCTGTTCTCGAAGCAAAGGACAAATAAATAATTACAAAAATTGCAGGGGACTTCCCTGATGGTCCAGTGGTCAAGACTCTGCGCTTCCACTGCAAGGGGCCTGGGTTCAATCCCTGGTTGGGGAACTAAGATGTTACACGGCTCAGCCAAACAGTAAAAACATTTTCTAAAAACTGCAAAATGACACAGCCTGAGGGAACCTGGAGGATGGGCTCCACTGATGCGGACATGGAGGGCATGGTTAAGTGTGGAGAAGGGGGAGCTTGGGCTGAAGATAAGGAACAGGTCAGCAAGCGCTGGTTGACCTTTCAGATTTCATGGACAAGTGAAAATTTCCTCTCTGAAGATCTGGAGAGACAACGTGGGGAAGCCAGCTTCAAGTTTTGCCTCTAAAGACACTTCAGACAAAGTAACTTTTTACTACTACCAACACATTATAAAAGGACATTTTAACACCAAAATGAAGGGTGTACATAATTGTAGAACATTCTTTTAGACTATATGAATAAGCTTGATGAAAATCTCAGTATGTCCCTTTTTTTTTTTTTTTCCACTTCATTTTGTCCCCAAGCACACCTGGTTCATAAATCCTCACTTGGCACCTCTGAGCCCGGTGAAAAAGGCAGCAAGGAAGAAGAGGGAGGGTGCCCGCTGGGCCACAGGCAGCCGACGCCCACTCTCCAAGATGACTGAAGAGGAGGACGAGAGACTCACGCAAAAGAAACTGCAGAGACAGCCAGTGGATCAGAAAGGCCTGGGAGCCCTCGAAGAAGGGTCAGCGTATGCCCCAGCCCTCCACTGGAAGCCCATACAGAGACCAAGAAGCTGGCACACACACAAAAGCCCCGTGGGCTCCACGCAGCCAGAGGCATCTCAAGACTGTCCCTGATGAGCTGATTCTGCAGAGACCAAGAGCTTGGCAGGAGGACCTGGACCAGACAGCCTCCCCTGTTGCTATGACGACATGATGTTGTAACGCCCCTCCAGGACCAGGAACCATCCCAGAAGCGGGTGTACTGGGGAGGGAGGAAAACGATCCTAGAGAAAGCAGCCCTGGAGAGAATGCCTGCACTGACCAAACATAATTCCTGAAGTTAGGGCTACATTTCATCACTGGCATCTACGCTAATGATGGGAACGGCTCATCTTCAGGAACACGGAAGCACACACGAGAGAATTCCATTCAGGCCGGTACACATCCCACAGTTCGGATTACTCAGGGACTTGCCCACCTCAAGCCAGCGCAGACTGTTTTGTATCAGGGATGCACTTTCCAGAAAGAAAATCAAAATAGAACTGTTTAAAGACTCTCTTCAAATAAAATGACAAGCATTGTGGAGTGAGGCTGACCTAACAGCTGAAAAACGGAGGGTTTTGAATGTCAGAAGACGTGAGACAGAAAAGGCTGTGTAAACACAGTATTCAGCACACCAAGAAACGGACAGGCAGGGACTGCTTCTCCCTGACACAATGTCAAGTCCTTTTTGTCCGCCCACAGCCAGCCAGTGTGTGCAGCCAGGCTGGGGGAGAGGCAGCTACCTCTTCCGTGGTTCAAGATAACACACCAGTGCACAGCACTTGAAAGTCCTCAAAGTGTTCTCATAGTCATCCGCCCAGCTGACAGCCCCATGGGTCAGACAGGTCCCATGACAGTCACCTCTTTCCCACCCCGAGCCTTTTCAGATGTTAAATCTGATGCGTCCAGTCATCCAGTACCTTGCCCAAGAAACAGTTAATAAATAGCAATGGACATTAAAGCCAGTCCAAATGTGTCCTCAATCTCTTTCCAAACTCTCCTTTTCACAGTAATAAAATCAACTTTTATGGATGTGCGAGTTGGACCATAAAGAAGGCTGAACACCAAAGAACTGATACTTTGGAACTGTGGTGCTGGAGAAGGTTCTTGAGAGTTCCTTGGACAAGAGATCAAACCAATCAACCCTAAAGGAAATCAATCCTCAATGTTCATTGGAAGGACTGATGCTGAAGCTCCAGTACTTTGGTTACCTGATGCGAAGAGATGACTCGCTGGAAGACACCCTGATGCTAGGAAAGACTGAAGGCAGGAGAAGAAGGGGTGGCAGAGGATGAGATGGCTGGATGGCATCGACTCAATGGACATAAGTTTGAGCAAACTCCAGGAGATGGTGAAGGACAGGGAAGCCTGGCTTGCTGAAGTCCTTGAGGTCGCAAAGAGTCAGACACAACTGAGCGACTGAACAACAACTAACAAATGCAGCTGCAGACCCATAGCTGCCTGGAACAGGAGGCAGGCAGTGTTCATAGAGAGCGCCCACATTTACTCAGTAACTGGGTTACCTACCTCGAGCAAGCCGAAAATAATCTTGGTCACATTTTCCTCATCTGTAAAAACTGATGCAACAAGAATATTCCATCTTTTAGGACTGTTGAAAGAATTCTGTGAAAGTTTTAGAAACTTTCTAACTCACACACAATCGTTAGCTGCTATTGTTATAACATTAACAATCTTGTAAAACAAGCATTATTATAATCCTCACTTTACTAGTGACCAAAGCTTAGCAACTTATTGACATGGTTGAAAGAACTTTCTGGGAGTGATGGACACGTTCTCTACCTTGATTACCA
Source organism: Budorcas taxicolor (assembly GCF_023091745.1). Taxonomy (NCBI): domain Eukaryota; kingdom Metazoa; phylum Chordata; class Mammalia; order Artiodactyla; family Bovidae; genus Budorcas; species Budorcas taxicolor. Next base: position 18,845,146 of record NC_068933.1, on the reverse strand, counting down.
TTGGCTACACAAGTGCGTATCTGTCAAAACTCATAATTGTGCACTGAAGCTAAATGCATTTCAGGGTACTTAATTTTGTCCCAATTAAAATTTTTTTTCACAGATGACATGGCTAACAAACAGCAGTAGGTATTCCAGAACACATCCATTCATTCAGGTTGGAACAGAAGTGTTCCCCTGGTTCTTCTTCTATAATCCACTTTCCGACTAATCCTTCCTACCCAATTGAAAACCTGAATGCTGACTATACCCACAGCCATTTCTGTCTGATCTTGTGGACATCAAACCTGCTCTACTTATGCAGCTACATGAAAAAGAAAGGAATTAGAACATTCTTTGACACCATACACAAAAATAAACTCAAAATGCATTAAAGACCTACATGTAAGACCAGATACAATAAAACTCTTAGAGAAAAACAGGCAGAACATGGCCATAAATTGCAGCCGTATCATTGATCTACCTCCCAGAGTAATGGAAATAAAACCCAAAACAAACAAACGAGATCTAATTATACTCAAAATCTTCTGTACTGCAAAGAAAACTATACACAAAATGAAAAGACAACTCACAGAATGAGAGAAACTATTTGCAAACAATATGACTGATAAGGGATTAGTCTCCAAAATTTACAAACATCTCATGTAGATTAAAAAAAAAAAAAAACGGGCAGAAGACCTAAATAGACATTTCTCCAAAGAAGATATACAGATAGCTGAAAGGAACATGAAAAGATGCTCAACATTGCTAATTATTAGAGAAATGCAATCAAAACTACACAGAGAGTATCACCTCACACCAGTTAGAAAGGCCATCATCAAAAAATCTGCAAACAATAAATGCTGTTTATTTATTCCTTTTCTCCACCCTCCTTCACTATTGGTGGGAATGTAAATTGGTACAGCCACTATGGAGAACAGTATGGAGGTTCCTTAAAAAAAACTGAAAATAGAGCTACCATATGATCCAACAATCTCACTCTTGAGCATATATCCAGAGAAAAACACGGTTTAAAAGGATGCATGCACCCCAGTTTTCACTGCAGCACTATTTACAATATCCAAGACATAGAAGCAACCTAAATGCCCATCAACAGGTGAATGAATAAAGAAGATGTGGTACCTATATGCAATGGAATATTACTCGGCCATTAAAAAGAATAAAATCATGCCATTTGTAGCCATATGGATGGATCTGGAGATTATCATACTGAGTGAAGTAAGTCAGTAAAAAACAAATATCATATGATATCACACAGCTGCAGAATCTTAAAAAAGAAAAAAAGGTACAAATAAACTTACTAACAAAACAGCAACAAATTCAGACTTAGAAAACAAACCTAAGGTTATCAGGGAAGAAAGGCAGGGGAACCGGTAGACAGAGTTTGGGATCAACATGTATACACTGCTACATTTAAAATAAAATGCCTTTCCATGGGGGGAAAAAATGATGCTTTTCCTGGTTCTTCTTCTATAATCCACTCTCCAATTAACTCTTCCTATCCACCTGAAAACTTGAATGCTACCTGAATAGAATTTGTATCCTACTGTTGCATGTAAACTGTATAAATCTTAATTATGCTGAATTGGTTTATAGTGCTTTTCAGGTCTACTATACCCTTCTACTTTTCTACATATTCATTCTATTAATTTTTGAATTTGCTATTGAAACTCCACTAAATATCTTAATTTATTTACTTTAAAAAATAATTGTAATATACAGTAGAACTATATGTAGCTTTGTTTGGCATTTTCCAAGTCTTCTGTAAATATGTTATACTTTCATAACTTAAAAAATGAAAAAGAGAGGAAAAAAATGAATGCTGACAACACCCCCTACCCTTTTGGTCTGATCTCACGGACATCAAATCTGCTCTATACTTATTCCGATATTTACATTTTACTGTTAACTTCCCACCATATTACATAGACGTCCTAGAGGAGGAAGTCTCTGGCAATGACCCTACAGGGCATTACAGGTCTAGACCTCAACAGTCACCTTGAAAATGCAAGTCAGGCCCATGTACTAGGTGCCTACAACCCAAATCAACAGGTCCCCAAAAGTCTAAAATATCAACTCTCAATCTAAGTCAGCATTTCTTCAACATTTTTTGGGGGGTCAACTGATCAATGCAAAGAAGTAGAGGAAGACAATAGAATGGGAAAGACTAGAGATCTCTTCAAGAAAATTAGAGATACCAAGGGAACATTTCATGCAAAGATGGGCTCAAGAAAGGATGGAAATGGTAGAGACCTAACAGAAGCAGAAGATATTAAGAAGAGGTGGCAAGAATACACAGAAGAACTGTACAAAAAAGATCTTGATGACCCAGATAACCACGATGGTGTGATCACTCACCTAGAGCCAGACATCCTGGAATGTGAAGTCAAGTGGGCCTTAGAAAGCATCACTACGAACAAAGCTAGTGGAGGTGATGGAATTCCAGTTGAGCTATTTCAAATCATGAAAGATGATGCTGTGAAAGTGCTGCACTCAATATGCCAGCAAATTTGGAAAACTCAGCAGTAGCCACAGGACTGGAAAATGTCAGTTTTCATTCCAATCCCAAAGAAAGGCAATGCCAAAGAATGCTCAAACTACCACACAATTGCACTCATCTCACACACTAGCAAAGTAATGCTTAAAATTCTCCAAGCTAGGCTTCAGCAATATGTGAACCATGAACTTCCTGATGGTCAAGCTGGTTTTAGAAAAGGCAGAGGAACCAGAGATCAAATTACCAACATCTGCTGGATCATGGAAAAAACAAGAGAGTTCCAGAAAAACATCTATTTCTGCTTAATTGATGGTGCCAAAGCCTTTGACTGTGTGGATCACAATAAACTGGAAAATTCTGAAAGAGATGGGAATACCAGACCACCTGACCTGCCTCCTGAGAAATCTGTATGCAGGTCAGGAAGCAACAGTTAGAACTGGACATGGAACAACAGACTGGTTCCAAATAGGAAAAGGAGTACATCAAGGCTGTATACTGTCACCCTGCTTTTTTAACTTCTGTGCAGAGTACATCATGAGAAACGCTGAGCTGGAGAAAGCACAAGCTAGAATCAAGATTTCCAGGAGAAATATCAGTAATCTCAGATATGCAGATGACACCACCCTATTGACAGAAAGTGAAGAACTAAAAAGCCTCTTGATAAGAGGAGAGTGAAAAAGTTGGCTTAAAGCTCAACATTCAGAAAACTAAGATCATGGCATCTGGTCCCATCACTTCATGGCAAATAGGTGGGGAAACAGTGGCTGACTTTATTTTTCTGGGTTCCAAAATAACTGCAGATGGTGATTGCAGCCATGAAATTAAAAGATGCTTACTACTTGGAAGGAAAGTTATGACCAACCTAGGCAGCATACTAAAAAGCAGAGACAATACTTTGCCAACAAAGGTCCGTCTAGTCAAGGCTATGGTTTTTCCAGTGGTCGTGTATGGATGTGAGAGTTGGACTATAAAGAAAGCTGAGCACCGAAGAATTGATGCTTTAGAACTGTGGTGTTGGAGAAGATTCTTGAGAGTCCCTTGGACTGCAAGGAGATCCAGATCCTAAAGGAGATCAGTCCTGGGTGTTCATTGGAAGGACTGATGTTGAAGCTGAAACTCCAATACTTTGGCCACCTGATGCGAAGAGCTGACTCATCTGAAAAGACCCTGATGCTGGGAAAGACTGAAGGCAGGAGGAGAAGGGGACAACAGAGGATGAGATGGTTGGATGGCATCACCAACTCAAAGGACATGAGTTTGAGTAAACTCTGGGAGTTGGTGATGGACAGGGAGGCCTGGGGTGCTGTGGTGCATGGGGTCACAAAGAGTCGGACATGACTGAGCGACTGAACTGAATTGAACTAAATATAAGGCACTCTTCTAAGTATTCCTGACAAGGGAAGTAAATGAAGTTAAATTCTTGGTATGTGGCTATTTCACTATAGTGGAGATAACTTTCAGAATCCCATCAAAAAGTGAGCCTTTTCATCAAAATCAGTAAAATGAGTCAAAACAATAAGTCAATTTCACAGGAGCAATGAGCCAGCACAGAAAGGGCTATCTCTACGAAAGTAACTAAAATCAAACCACCACTTACACACAGAGCCTATCAAGGGCCACTGGCAAGGTTTGTACAATTGAGCTAGAGAAATGATTTGATGTAAAAACTCTGCAGTCCTTTTGTTTTTAAATTATGTATAGCTATTAAAGAACTTATCACCAGAAAATAGCACAGGTTGTTTCAGGGAAATAAGGACAGACCAGGTACACAGGGCAGAGTCCCAAACTAAAATAATTATCTTTTCCTCAAAGTGTTAAATGAGGGAATTCCCTGATGGTCCAGTGGTTAAGACTCCACACTCAATGCAAGGTTCGCAGGTTCAATTCCTAGTCAGGGAACTAAGATCCCACGTGCAATGCAGTGCAGCAAAAAAAATTAACTAATTTTAAAAATGGTACTTCCCTGGCAGTCCAGTGGCTAGGAAGCCACGCTCCCATCACAGCAGGCACAGGTTCAATCCCTGGTCAGGGAACTAAGATCCCACATGCCAAGGAGTCAAAAAAATTAAAAACTAAGTATCAAATGACCATGAATAGGGACTTGTTTAGAATCTTTCAGACACTTGCCATATCTCTTCAAAGTTCACTTGGCAAAAAGGAAATGATTTTCCATCTGAATCATGCCAAGACCAATTGAAAAATGCCATTATGTGTGCACAATTACGCAAGTCGGCACCTTACAAGTTGCTATCTTCCAACCTACATTAAATATCAGCTTCCTGTAACCTTTACTGGGAATGATGATGTGTGGTGAGCCTTCCACTAGCAAATAAGAGTGTTTAAACAGAACGTCCCATATATACACATCTAACTCACAGGGGCGGCCTGGGGTGAGCCAGCCTCCCTGAAGGAGCCTACTCTCCAAGTCCTAACACCAGGCATTCTTTAGAAGTCACTTTGGTAATAAGAACTGTTGACCTTTAGGGCTAGAAACCCTGGCTGATATTCAAGGTGAAACTGTGGTTTTATGGGACATTCTCTTCCCGGTTCTGATTGACAATAGGCCTTACCTCCTAGCTAAATTTCTATCTGGGATTAACTCCATCTGCCCAAGAATTACTTGCCTCCAAATAGCTTAAAATAAGGAAATAAGATTCAAAATTTCCATGAGGGGGAAAAACTTTTCAGAAAAACAAATATTGGACATCCCTGGTGGTCCAGTGATTGACTTCGCCTTTCAATGCAGGGGGTGGCAGTTCCTGGCTGGGAAGCTAAGATCCCTCATGCTTTGAGACCAAAAAATAAAATAAAAACAGAAGAAATACTATAATAAATTCAATAATGACTTAAAAAAATATTAGTCCCTATTCAACGTGCATGAACTTGCATTACTATCTGTAAAATGGGTATACTTTACAATGTGTTGTTGTACAGTCAAATGATTCAGATGATCGTTCAAAGGAATTTAATTAGGTTCTTTTTTAAAAAAGCAGCCTGAAAACTATAAATTCTTATAGAAATGTGATCTAGTGTGGTAATAACCTGCAACTGTAAATTCTCCGTTTGTGCTATTAATCAGAATGGCTTACAAGACTTAACATTCTGTTTTATGTTCTGTGGCTAGAAAATGGAAGAACAAATCATAATTCTAAGCTATGTCATCTAAAATTTTACATATCCAAATACCATGTGCCTTTGATCCCATTTCAGCAGCAGTGTGAAGAAAATGCTAGCAACAGTAATGTATTACTCCTTACAACATTAGCAGTAGCCAAGTAGCAGTATCATATGTGGAGCAGGGAATGCGCCAGGAGGGAAGACCAGGTCCCAGTCCTGGTTCCGTAACTTACTCATCATAACACAAAACATTGATGCGAAGAATTCCGCTTCTCGATTTCCTCAGGTATAAAACAGAGCTCCGATCACATGCCTTGTCCACCTCACAGGGCGGATGTGATAACTGAATGAAAACGTCTTTAATATCACACCTACAAGCTACTTTCCAAAAACGTATGGCATTTTATTTCACTTTTCTGAAAGATGAAACTTTAGCATTGCCTCAGTAATTATATATGATTGCTAACATTTTAAAACCAAAACCCTTAAACATGACTGTCGTTGGACTAAGTAACAGGTTAAAAAGATCAGAGGGTGGCAGTACTTTAAAATCCACCAGTGCTTTTTCTGGTTCAAAGTGATGACTCAATTCTGAGTGCTTTTAGAATGTGCTGACAACTGGCAACATTATGAACAGATTTTGCAAAGATCAAAGTATCTAACTTTAAAAATGCATCTCAAATATTAAAAAAAAAAAAAAAAATTAGCAACTCAACTCAATGCAAACTTCCAAGAAAACCAAGAGCTGACAAAGGTGGAGTTGAAGGATAAGTCGTCTCAGCTGGTACCGGTACAGATGGATTTGTTTTAAGGAAGAGGGAAAGTTATCTCAGGCTCCTGTTTCTGGAATTTAATTCTCTACAGAGAGCCCCAGAGGACGCAAGCAACACCCCCAAAGCTGAGTGGAGAAAATGAATGAAACTTCCTAGTCATGAATTAGAAGAGGTTTAAAATAAGAAGCAAAAGAAGATTGTTAGCATTTCTTTATACCCTCCACGTATTAGGCCCTGTGGTCAGTATTATCTCCACCGTCCTGAGGAGGCAGCCGGGGTTAAAAGGCGATTGAATAACTTACCCACAGCCTCGCAGCTCAGGCACAAACCCTACTTGGTCAAGTCTGCATCCTCTCTATTACATCCCTGTACCAAATGTTCTGGGTATCAGTAACATTTTTTCCAGTTCTATAACAAAGTATGCCCCCAAGGTTTCATAAAGGACATCAGGATGAACAAAATGTAGCTCAAGGTTGAAATGCCTCTATTTATTTTCCCAATTTTAATAAAAATATGAGGAAGCAGAGAAAAACAGTACCCTGGCCTGGAGGCTTCTACAAGTAGAAAATATTTTTCACCTGATTAGATAGCCATAAAGTTATAAACTTTAAATAGTCAGTGTAACAAGATATAACCAACATTTGTCACATCTTCAATATAAAATCACTTAAAGTGTTTCATAAAAAGAGAAACACAGGATTTTTCCTATCTCCATTCCCTTTTCATTGACTAGACCCACTTCTCTCATACTGCAATCAAAATGAATTAGTGAATCCTTCTGCATAGTTGTCATATTTAGTATCTCCGTAACATAACATCAGAACATTAAGCATTAAAAAATTAAATAGTTGAGCGTATTAAATTCAATAAGCAGCAATTCCAGTGAATGATCAAAATGTTCCACAGAAATGCAAAACTACTCTGCAACAAATCTTATTAAATGTAGTAAGAGAAACAATCCCAGACTGAAAATTCATCTAAATCCCTCTTCAAAATGTAAATACTTATTTCCCCAGAAAAGAAACAGTCCAAGTCTCTATTCATGAGAAACTGTCAACTTGGGGCTGTCTGCCCAAATGGAGAATGGAATAAAAAGGATCACAGGAGGCATTAACTCTGAGCAAGTATTTGCACGTGGGTGTGCCAGATGTTCTGAGAGCAGCACCTCATAATAAGACAGAATTACAACTCCAAAGGAGCAGAAACCACACACCTTCCACTCTATTTTACCCATCAACCCTGAATATTCATTGGAAGGACTGATGCTGAAGCTCCAATACTTTGGTCACCTGATGCGAAGAGCCTACTCATTTGAAAAGACCCTGATGCTGGGAAAGATTGAAGGCGAAAGGAGAAGGGGGCAGCAGAAGATGAGATGGTCAGATAGCATCACTGACTCAATGGCCATGAATCTGAGCAAACTCCAGGAGATAGTAGAGGACAGGGGATACAGGATAGGGAAGGGGACCTGGCGTGCTGCAGTCCATGGAGTTGCAAAGAGTCACAGACATAGTGACTGAATAACAACAACCTAACGATATAGTCTTCCAGAGGGACACGAAGCCACAGGTTGAGTTGGGCTGAGTGTATCACAGTGAATGGAGGGCACAGAGCGCCAGGAGAAGACAAGGAGGAAAGTCAAGAAAAGCAGTGAGGAAATTAATATCTTGGGCTTAAAAGATCCTCTAGTAGCTATGACTAACTGAAGAAAGAATTTCAAACTCCCATGCCATCAGAGTTCAGAGCTCTGGATGATTTACTCCAGGCTACATCTGATACAGATAACTATTAAAAATACAATTTTACCCAGCATCATAAAGTTTAGCCCCTATCCTCAAGAAGCTCACAAGATGTAATAAAAAGATACAGGAAAAGGTCACTAAAAAGATAATCCAGAGGAAGTGAGTGAAATCACAGACTGTAGTGCTAAGCATCTTTTGGTAAGGAGGAAAAGAATAAGAGTGAGTAAGGAGCAGGAGTTGTTAGGTAACTAAAAATGTCAAAGAAGCTTTATGTCTACCAAAATTTGGTCAAGGTAGTAAGCAGAGTTTCCTAGACCAGAGAGAACACGTCTGGGAACCTGAACACTTACCAACATTTCCAAAACAGCCCTTTTCACAATGGTGGAAGCTTTCTTGAACTGACTCCTATGAGAACTGCAGCCAGTTTTGCTTTTTCCATATCAACCCGGTACAATATTTGGCCCATAGAAAGTTCTCAGTAGATGGTTTGAGGCAGAAGAAAATCAAACTTGAGATTCCAAAGGTAAGGATTGTTACTCATGTGTTTTTTCCACCACTTAACATCAAAATATAATCCTAACTATACACCATGTATAGATGGCCTGATTCTATGTAGGGTCTAACTAGAGGATCCAATAAAACAGGTGCATTTTTTCTCGGTAAATAGAAAAATGTACCCTTGGTAACCCATTTCTCCCCTTTTTTGAAGCTTATTATTTATTGGGGGTTGCGCTGGGTCTCTGCTGTGCTGCGGCGCTTCTGATCGCGGTGACTCCTCTCGTTGCGGAGCCATCTCTACAGCTTGGGCTCAGTAGTTGTGGCACTTGGGTTTAGTTGCTCCACAGCACGTGGCATCCTCCTGGACCAGGGATCGAACCTGTGTCTCCCGCACTGGCAGGTAGATTCTCATCCACTATACCACCAGGGAAGTCCCTCTCTCATTTTTTTTGTTTAATTTTAACCATGCCTAGCCCCATGTGGGATCTCAGTTCTCTGACAAGGGATCAAACTCTCAACCCCTGCATTGGGGGTTCTGAGTCCTAAACTGCCAGGGAAGTCCCTCTCCCATCTTTCTTGATTTCTTACCACCAAGGAAGACGTCCAAAGTTCTCATCTGAATTATGGACAATTTAGTTAGGTTAGGAGAAATGTACAAATATGGTTCAAATCAATATTCTACCTAGGAATGAAATGACTACAGTGTAGCCGTTTACTGTACAAGGAAAAACAGACCTTTTATAACACAAGGAGATTTAACTGGTAGTTATTCTGGTAAATAACTCGATCAGCTTGACAGAGGCTGGGAAAGGGAGGGTAAGTCCACGTGTGAATGTGGCCTCTTAGACTGCCTATATCTGTATCGGCTTCTATTTTTGTTCCATGAAGCTAGCCAAGGGAACTATGTTTTTAAAAGATGCAGTTTCAACTTGATATCATTAATTGTTGCCAACTATCAAGAAAATCTATGAGATAAACATAAAAGAGAATTTCTCACTTGTCACTGAACAATAAGAAACACATTGTATGACCTGCTTATCAGAAATAAGATGAAGAAATATTGGTTTTTCCTTCAGAACTGTGATGTATGTAAATAATGTCTGAGTTAAATATTAGCAAGTCACCAGTGCAGAAAAAGCACAGAAGACAAGCCAACAGCCAACTATGAACACTGCCATAAACACGAGTTAAGCTACAGGTTAATTTACACAAAAGTATATATTTTTTCACCTCTCCTCCTTCCTCTTTTGATAAATGACTCTCTCCTAGAGGGGTTCCTTTCTCAATGCCAAATGAGGACACAAAATGCCCCAAAATGTGTTGATTCATTGCAGAAAATTCGGGTAATTATGAATGATTGGCCCTCAAACTCAATACTCATGTTTTCTTGGCATTTAATTTAAATATAAGTTGACGAGGCACAATTTAAAAGAATGGTAAGGTAACCTAATGGCTTTAAAAATCCTCTCCCCAGTACTTTCCCTGGTACTCCAGGGGTTAGGAGTCTGCTTCCAATGCAGGGGACACAGGTTCGATCCCTGGCCCAGGAGGATTCCCCATGCCTCAGAGCAACTGAGCCCTTAGCCTGTACACCTAGCACCTGTACTCTGCAACTAGAGAAACCCCCGGCTCACCGCAACAAAGACCCATGCAGCCAAAACTAAATAATACTTAAAAACAAAAAAACGGGACGCCTTAACTCAGGACTGCCCCTTTCCCTGCTGTTTTGTTCCCAGTCCTGTCTCTTCCTTGCGCTGTGTGCATACAGTGGGGGCGGGGGAGCTGGCCAGGCCTGCCCTTCCACTCAGCAGTTCTTACTGAAACACAAAACCTGTACAGTTTCAGACGAAATGACACCATCTGGAAGTGCCGGGTCGGCTGAAAAGTTCACTCAGGTTGTTCTGTAAGGTAGTATGGAAAAAGCCCAAGCGAACATTTTGGCCGACCCAATAATTTTTCACGACTGTTTTCCCTTTTCCGCTTGAGAAACTCAGGACTCACTTTTCATCTTCCTTCACTGCTCACAAAGAATGGAATCAATCCTGAAGACGTCAACGTCTCCTTAAAAGAAACTTTAACTGCCTTTAAAACTACCTGTACATAGTTTAATAACTTCAAAGTGAAATAAACTTTTTTAGGTTAGACTAAAGGTAGGATGTGTGATTTTTCTTTTACTCATGTAAGTAATGTGTACACAAGAACATTTATTAATTTAGATCTGGGCCTATTGGCTATCTTTAAGTAAATACACTTTTGCTTCTCTTCGATGTGGGGCTTAAACTGAAGGCTAAGGAAAACCTACTAGTTTTAATGAACAAAGTTACTTCAGAATCAAAGATTTATATGCAAATAAGTACTTCTACAACACTTGAATGCTATTTACTTAAGCAAAATACCACTAGGTTTAACCTTGTTTACACTGTAAGGTTGGGAAGCAAACCCTTTTTTCCCCTTGATTGTATAAAAGTTAGGCATCAGGACAGTCACAAGTTGCAAAATTACTTATGGTATACAAAAATGAAGCTTCATTGTACATAGTCAAGAGTAGCCCCCAAATCTGTCATCCCCAAAATGGAAAAGTCTTTTTCATCTTGAGCCAAATGAACAAGAAAAAGTCACGCATTAAGATCATGAATAACTACCCACATAAAAGAGTAGTAACTGCCAATTTCAAATATTAAAGTCATTTTAAAAAGAAACTACCATGAGGGCAATCTTTCATAAAATTGCTTAGAAATAAATTTTTAGAGGTTGCCAGTCAAACTGAGTTCCTGGTTATACTGGATATCCAACTTGGTAAGCCAACTCTGGAGAAGCCCAATCAAAGCAGGCTTTTCTGAACCACATTTCAGGTTGGCTAATGTCACACCAAACCATTCAATCCTTCTCTTCCTGCAAGGCAAGATCACTCATCCTTGGTCCCTCTTTGTCTCCTGGGGAGGCCACAAGCCACTGCTGCCCAAGTACCTGCCAGCTAAAGGGCAGTGGTCTCTTCCCTCCAGACTCACGTACCTCTAGGTCTGGGCGCATTTCCAAGTGCCTCCAAACACACACACCGCATACCAATCTCACCCTCACACTCATATATGGCCCTATGGTTTATTGTTAGGCTGGAAAAGATGGGAAGTGAAAGGCAGAAACTCAGGCTTTTATGGACAGCAGTCTGAGTGAGGTCTTTTAACACCCTCAGGGTATATTACAGCTTCTATAGTAGGGAAAGGTAACTCAAGTTTCAGAAATCAGAAGGGTTTTTTCTCCCCATCTTCAAATAAATAGTTTAATCTATGAGTGGTGTTAAAAATTAACTTGGAAAATTTTTCAAATTACATATACATCTTATCAGACATCAAGAAATGACTCAAATCAATAACTTGGTATGAAAAAACAAAATGGATATGAAAAGAAGAATTCTGGCAAAATACTACTGCTAAGGTGATGGCACCCCACACCAGTACTCTTGCCTGCAAAATCCCATGGACGGAGGAGCCTGGTGGGCCGCAGTCCATGGGGTCGCTGAGTCAGACATGACTGAGTGACTTCACTTTCACTTTTCACTTTCATGCACTGGAGAAGGAAATGGCAACCCACTCCAGTGTTCTTGCCTGGAGAATCCCAGGGATGGCGGAGCCTGGTGGGCTGCCGTGTATGGGGTCGCACAGAGTCGGACACGACTGAAGCGACTTAGCAGTAGCAGCAGCAGCATCAATGGATTACTGAAGATAAATGGTTGTGACCCTAGTTTACATAATCATAGAACAGATCTGAAAGGCTCATTCCCTGCAATTGAAAACTTTCCTCTCTGATTTCAAAGGATGCTGTTCTGAATGTTACATATCATGCACAGCTCTCCCTCATCAACAGTCCACTCTGTTCTGCAACAGTCTCTACTCCAAGACATGGAGATTCCAATACATCTGAAAATTCTGGAGGATTCTCTTAAGAGTCATCTTGTGCCAGTGTCATAAGACACATAATGCTTAGCCTATGACTCAGAAGCACTAAACGTTTTTGTTTTTGAGTAAGTCAACTGGTTTGCCTATATTAAAGTACAGAAAGAACTATAAGTCAGAACCACTATACACGTGTGCTGTTTGTCTTTATAAGACAAAGACAAAATGGAGGGAGAGATATTTGCACTACAAAAGGCAAAAGTTTACTATCAGTCTATAAAAGGCTCTTATGAATTCATAGAAAAATACTAATATCTCCAGGAGAAAAATTTGGCACTACATTCAATTAAAAGGGAATAAAAATGGAAAACAACTAGATTTTTTTTTTATATTCAACATCATTTGGAATCAAAGAAATGAAATTTAAATACTGAGGTAGCAATGTTCACCTATAAGGCTGGCAAGAATTATTTTTCCTTTGCAGGATAAGTTTCCACATTAACAAGAATACAGTAACACAGATACTCTCATAGAATGGGAACTGATGGGAACAAACTTTGGTAAAACTTTTTTTTTTTGGAAAGCAATGATCACTCTGTATTGATACATCTTTGGGCCATCAACTATCTTCCAGAGGACTCTATTCTAACAAAACACAGGAGATACATACAAAGTTTTACAAAAGTTATTTGTTGCACCAGGCTTCCCAGGTGGCACAGTGGTAAAGAATCTGCCTGCCAGTGCAGGAGATCCATCCCTGGGCCAGAAAGATTCCCCTGGAGGAGGAAATGGCAACCCACTCCAGTATTCTTCTTGCCTGGAAAATTCCATGGGCAGAGGAAGCTGGCTGGCTGTCCATGGGGTGGCAAAGAGTCTGACATGACTGAGTGACTGAGCATACATGCATTGGTTGCATCAGTATATATTTAATAATAGTAACTGGAAATAAACGAAAAGTTCAACTATAAGTTACATTAATTGTTACAATGTAATATTATGTAGCCAGTAATAATATATAGAACCATAATGACATGGAAATCTTGTCACATGTTAAGCAGAGAAAAAAATCATGCAACAGTTATTAACTACAGTTACACAGATTTGTATAAACTATAAAACTGTAATAAATCTGTTACATGTTAACAAGTATAAAGAAAATACTGTAATTATCTTTGGATGCTGGAATTATTTAATCCTTACCCTTTTTCTGAATCTACCATTTTTTTACTGCAAGCATGCATGCATTACTTGGAAATCAAAGCAAACTAGGCCAACAGAACAGGGTTAATAAGTGACATACTTTTTAAATGTTCAAGGCTAATAACTGCAGCTTCACTTCCAAGAAACACTGAAAGAACTCCAGCACTGTATAATCCTCTGAATTATTGATACATAATTAAAAGATGCAGCTCTTCTAGAGCATTATTTGTCCATAGATATAATGCTAATCTTAAAAACAGGTAGAAAAGTTGGTGCATGTTAAATATTATATAAACAAAATTCCATTCCTAAGTATTTTTGAGTACGTGTATCTAATCATTTCTTTGCATAACTTATGGAATACTGTACTTCAGGGAAAAAAATAAAACATTTTATACATTGTAAAGCACTGTTCAAACAGGGCACCATTGTATCAATTTAAATTGCCTATCATTTCCTGCCCTAATTATCCCTGAAGAAGTTTGTCTACAGAATAGCAATTTCAACTATGTAATTCCTTTCAGGGTTAACCACACACTCTTATCTGGGTGTATCTACACTCTTTAAGAAGGTCAAAGGTTCCCAGGAAGGAGAGTCTCATTTTTTAAAAATTCTCCTGCCTCTTAGAGTCCCCTCCCATCTTCCCTCCAGGCCTAACAGGGCCACGCTCATCCTTCAGCCCAAGGGCTCGAGGTTTAATGTGACAATAATTGAATTCCTATCACCTGGCTAAACACAAATGCTTTCATCTCTCCTGTTTTGCCTAAGACTTGATTCAAACAAAGGGGAAAAAAAGACATCAGATTTCCTAGTACACCGAGTTCTTAAAACAAATAGTAGTTAATAGAATGTGTGAAACTTTATGCAGGCTAAGTGAAGAATTAATCTCTTCATTCCTACTCCAAAATAAATGAATCCAAGCCAAAAATCAATAAATAATATAAAAGAGCAAGTCTGAAAAAGAAGAGGGGAAAGGTTTCTTGAAGGTAGGTAAACACCTAAGTCCACCAATTACTCGAGTTAATCAGGTGACCTTAGTTGAGAGTTGGATTTTTCTTAATAGCTAGGGAAGCACATGCGAACCTCAGGAAGTAATCAGACCCAGGCGAAGGGCCTTGAGAACTGCCGCAACCCCAAGAATGCCCTATTTCCAGCCCGGATCGACCAAGCTGAGAATGGGCCCCAGCGAACCGCCCAGCGGGAAGGCTGAGACCGGCGGCCCAGTAGGGTCAAGTGTCCGGTGGGCGGCTTCCGGCGGAGGACCTGTCAGTCTGCGAAACTGACTCCCCTGGGAGCTCCTTCGGTCAGTTTCAAGGTGACAGCTAGGAGATCCGCATCCGTCCCTCCCTCGGTGCCGCGCTGCCCCCACGTGAGACCAGCCGTCCGCAGCCTCCGCAGCTCTCCCCCAACTCCTGCACCCGAGGTCCCAGGACGCCCCCCACCGCCCGGCCCAGATCCCCTCCGCGCCCCCGCGCATCGGCACCAACTCCGAACTCACCCGCAGCGCCGCCGAGCCGACCCCGCGCTGCGCAGCCCAGACGCCGAGCCCGGGCGCCCCCCGGACCCCCGGCAGAGGCGCGCCAGGCCCACCCGCGAGGCCCGCGTGCACTGAGGGCCGGGCGTGCACCTGGGCACCGCGGGGCTCGTCCTCCACCCCTGCCCCCGGCCGCACGCCGGCCGCCGCTGCAGCTGCCAGGCGGGAACCCCGAGTCCGGGGCGCCCCCAGCCTCCGCGCCTCCTCCCGGGCCGCCGGGGGTGGAGCCAGGGCGGGGAGTTGGGGAAACTTGTAAATAGGCGAGCGCGGCCGCCTGTGCCCCCTCGCCCGCCCGCCGCTCCCTCCTGGCGGCCCCAGCCTGCGCCTCGCTGCAGGAGACAAAGGCCGGGCGGCCGCCGAGGGGGCTGCGCCCCCCACCTCCCCAAGAAACCCGAAAGACGCGCGAGGCCGAACCTCAAGACGCCGGCCCGCAGGCTCCAGGCGCTCGGCTCCGCGGACGGGCTGGCTTCCGGCTCCCGCTCCCGGGCTGAGTATCCACCCACCCCGCGCCCGCGGCGCCCGCGGCGCCCGCTCCGGCCGAGATGCACCTGTTGCCACGTGCGACGCGGGACCCGCGGCTTCTGCCCGCGCGTCTGGCGGAACCGCGGGTCCGGGACCACAGCGGCCCACGGCGGGCGACCCGAGCTCGGCCGCGCCCCCAAACCTGGCCGGCTGCGAGCGGATCTTACCTCCTACTCCCCTCCTGTCACCTGAGTTTTCCGCGCGAGCTCGCGGGCTTCCCGCTAGCCCTGGGGCAGGGCCGCGGGGGCGGGACGGGCTGCGGGTGGGAGAGGCAAGCGGGCAGAATTGTCTGAGCGGAGGTGGGCGAGCAACCAGCAGTGATTTTGCTGTCAGAGTGTCCCAACTCCAGATCGGTATTATCTTTGTGCTTCTAAGCGGTTAACTAGCTAACACCTAGTACAGGTTAAACCCAGAAGAGTTCCTAAAGACCCGCGGGGAGGCGGGGGTGGGGGAAAACGAGGCCCAACCCACTTTTCTCAAAACACAAATTAAGTCCCTTTTACTAAACTGAATAAATGTCATCCATATCTATTAGACCCGTAAAATATTTTCCTTATCGGCCTATTTTAAATACAAAGCTTTTCCAAAGAGGCTAGTCCACCTACGAGAGATGTATTAATAACGTTATTGAATTATTAAATGTCAGATAACTTGACTTCAAATTTCTTTGAAATGTTAAATTACCTGGTTTGGATTTCCCAAAACTTTTCAAAAGAAGTGAGTTTTTTGTTTGGGTTTGGTTTTTTTCTTGAAAATTAAGCTGATATTACTGTAATTGACAAAGTTTTCTATACTGTCAATATCAGAACAACTAATAGATATATTGCCATTTACTGTTGTAAAGCCTTTTCATTGCACAGTATTCCATTAGTTCTTCAACAACGTCAAGTAATAAATAGGTCAGATTATTACCTCCATTTTTCAAGTGAGGAAATGGAAGCTCAGAAAGGTCAAGCGATTTGCTCAAGGTCACACAGCTAGTGAGGGAGGGGCTAGCACAAACTAAGCTGACCTAACTTCTAATCTTTTTATTCCATTACCTGGAGGACAGTTCTTTGAGATTATTTTTAGAGATACAGCATTAAACACCATTGAATAGTTGTTCCTTATGCAAAAGCACCAAAAAACAACACAAATTAAAACAAAGCACTAACATTTGTTTCTGCAGGTCATGAGGCAAATATGCTAATTAGCAACATGCCTCCTGCCTAAGCAGACTGCTCCTAGTGTTAAACATATTATTTAATCTTTATAACCCTCATGTGACCCAGATGACTTGGTCCAACCTCCTACAGATCTATTGTGTGGCTTAGTTATATCTATAAATATAGAACCTGTTTTACTTCATTTTTCTGTGGTATAGATTGAAGGGAAAAAAAAAAAAAAACAAAAACTCCTAAGTATTTAGAAGCAACTTTTATGGCCACTGAGGAATCTGAAACTTAGCTTCTAATTGCATTCACATAAAAACAGAAGTTACCTTCTAGGGACATCATCTGGGTCTCTGTCAAGGCAAACATGCTTCAAATGGGGCCCACTGCCTTTTCTTTCCTTCTTGGTTCTGGGCATGTTGCCACGGTCTTGATCTCTGAACTCTAATATAGACTCCAGGAACAATACAAAGGGTGATAATACCACATGACTTTGTGGTCCTTTGTCCTAAAAAAGATTAGCATTTTTTTTCCTCAATAGAAAGATGCAAATTAAAACTGCACTGAGAAATCACTTTTCACTTATCAGATTGACATTGACAAAGATTAGAAAGTTTGATAACCTCTGTGTGTTGGCAGAAGTGTGGAGAAACACAGTCAAAGTGCAGATTATGAATGTAAATTAGAATGATCTCCATTAAGGGCCATTCACAATACCTAACAAAATTATAAAGGCACATAACCTTTGAGCCTGTAAGTCTACTTGTAAGAATTCATCTTACAACACACGTGAGAAATGGCAGGTGTATATGCTGCTAAGTCACTTCAGTCATGTCCAACTCTGTGCGACCCCATAGACAGAAGCCCGTCAGGCTCCCCCGTCCCTGGGGTTCTCCAGGCAAGAACTCTGGAGTGGGTTGCCATTTCCTTTTCCAATGCATGAAAGTGAAAAATGGAAGTGAAGTCGCTCAGTCGTGTCCAACTCTTAGCGACCCCATGGACTGCAGCCTACCAGGCTCCTCCGTCCATGGGATTTTCCAGGCAAGAGTACTGGAATGGGATGCCATTGCCTTCTCCAGCAGGTGTATATAAGCTTGCCCATTTCAGCATTTTTTATAACAAAAGATTTTTTAAGTACATTCATTACTGATAAATTACTGATACAGCCATAAAATGACATCTGCGGGCTTCCCTAGTGTTTCAGATGGTAAAAAGAATCTGCCTGCAATGCGAGAGACTCAAGTTTGATCACTGGGTGGGGAAGATCCCCTGGAGAAAGAAATGGCAACCCACTCCAGTATTCTTGCCTGGAGAATTTAATGGACAGAGGAGCTTTGTGGTCTACAGTCCATGGGATAGCAAACAGTCGGACACAACTGAGTGGCTAACACCCTATGAAAGCTTAAAAATAAAAGAATAAGAGAGCTCTTTAAATTTCTGTGAAATGATCTCTAAGATCCATTATGTGCACAAATTTTAAAATGCAAAATGATTATGTAATAGTGTATTTTCTATTAAAAAGGGGAAATTGTATACCGTTGCTTGTTTGTAGAAGCATAATATGTCTCTGAAAAGATATACCAGAAACTGGTAAAATTGGTTGCTTTTTGGGAAGGGAGCTGGGTGTCTGGAGGGCAGGATTTGGAGAAAATTTGAAGATAAACTGCACTAGATATAATTTTGTACTTTTTGAATCTTGAATGATGTAAATAATAGTACCCGTTTCAAAACTTAAAATTTTTCACCACTTGAAGTTTGCCATCAGGAATGACTCAGATTCCCTCCTTACTAATTTAACATACAAATAAATAAATGATCAAACTTCTCATGCATTAATGGGGCAACAGCAAAATTCTCAATAGATGCTTTCAAACTATTTGTTCTCTAGTTTATCTAAAGATGAAGGCTTTAGTACATAAAATTCTAACATGCTGTGATTATGGTGAAGATGATGAGCTAGCAAATTCCTCAGAATTTTATTAACAGTGACATCTCCCTGGGGCAGAGCTTCCAGCTAATTTTCCCAAAGTCAAATTCAATCAGAAATGAAAGAAGGAGCTCAGGCTAGTTCCCAAGAGGGATACTCTAGTACCATTGATTTGAGTGCAGAGGAAGTAATTCTGTGGGAATTCCATGGAGTCATTTACTTTACTCTCAAGTTTGATATCTTTTTGTTTTTTAATTTGGAAAAGATCCTGATGCTGGGAAAGATTGAAAGGAGAAGGGGGTGGCAGAGGAAGAGATGGTTAGATAGCATTGTCGTTCAGTGGACATGAATTTGAGCAAACTCCAGAAGATAGTGGAGGACAGAGGAGCCTAGTGTGCTATACAGTCCATAGGGTTGCAAACAGTCAGACACGACTAGTGACTGAACGTATACCGTCACTTTGGAGGAGGCAATGGAAACCTATGCCAGTATTCTTGCCTGGAGAATTCCATGGACAAAGAAGCCTGGTGGGGTACAGTCCACGGGGTCGCAAAGAGTCGGATATGACTGAGCAACTGATACACACACCATACTATCACTTCATTGAACAAGGGATCTGAGCAACTCACAAAGACAGGCACAGTAAAATTTTAAAATAAATATTTACAAATATAAAATAGAATCCAAGGAAAAGCAAACAGCTGAGAGTAAACATATCCCTGAGTAACAAATTAAGCCAGTGAGCTTCTTGGTAGCCAAGTGCCCCAGCCAGTTACATAACAGCCATTTTTCTAAAGGGGCTGATAGTTCCTCAGTGGAAGCACTGAGTTCCCTAGCAATGAATTCAAAGAAAAAATGTTTTCACTCACATTTCCAATCAAGACTACTAAATGGAAAACAATAATATATTTTTGAGAATACTGTAAGAACCTTTTATGTGGTTATTTTTATAGTCATTTTGAACAAAACTCAAAGTATTCTAATGAAACTCAACAAAGGTATTCATCCAATCAGGTACCAGGTCAGCGTCAATCAAACCTTGTAACAACCTAGTGTGAACAAGGATTGACCGGAAACAGATGTGACTGGACTGCAGTTCCTTAATATATTCTTCAGAAAATCAAACATACTCAGTCAGATTTTTAATGTCTCCACACATCCCTCACCTTAGAGGCAGATGTTTCTTTATACAACATTCCAGAAATTTTCTAGTCGGCCAGTCATCTGATAATTATTAGAAGTGAACTCAGTTGCTTTAGTCATGTCTGACCCTATGGACTGTAGCCCGCCAGGCTCCTCCGTCCCTGGAATTCTCCGGGAAAGAATACTGGAGTAGGTTGCCATTTCCTTCTCCAGGGGATCTTCCTGACCCAAGGATCGAACCTGCATCTCTTGAGCCTCCTACATTGCAGGTGGATTCTTTACCACTAGTTCCACCTGGGAAGCCCTTAGATGTGATAGAGACCCGGAATGCTGGAATTCTGTAATGCTGTAGATGACTTTTTTCCTATTTTTGTTAATAGATGTACATTACAAATTGCCATATGACTTTTGTTACTTGTATCCCAAGATCATGAGACATGCAAAGTCAAATGTGCACACTGACCAACAGTAGCAATGACTGCGGAGCCAGAAAACATCATCACAACAGTGAACGGTCTTGATTTATTTACAAATAATTCTTAGGTTCCTAATTATCCATTCTTCTTTTCAGTGGGCTTGGAGACTCAAGTGGACTCCTCTCTCTGTGTTCCAAAAGAGTGAGATCAGATTAGGGATGTTCTAGTGTAGAAGTCTGCAGGTTAATAAGCCAAGTATCTCAAGAAAGAAAAGAGTTTCTTGTGAGTTCAGAGCCGTAGCAGTTATAAGGAAATATAGCTTTCTCTTACCAAAATGACTTGAGAACATCTAAGAAACTTCTCCATCCTCTAATAAAATGGAAGGCATCTTCAACAGTCCTTTTATTCCATTTATAGACTCAGTAGAAGGAATCATTCTTATAGCATGATGCCAAAATTATTTTAGCTCACACACAAACAAGTTGTTCTGTAATTGTGCTTTTGACCATTTCATATTAGGAAAAAATTTAAAAATATATAGCACTACCACTTTGTTATGAAACCACTTTGAAAATGTTTACTTGGACTCTTTTAAATGTCACGACTAAAGAAACTACTGTTGTGTGTAATCCACTCTTGACAGTGAATCATAACTGTGTCACACTTGGACTTGGTTAGCCTTTGCTCTGATCTGACAGTCTTTCCTTAAAAAGAGGATGTCTTTTCAACTGCAAACTATTTATTGCTTCCTGAAAAATATAATAACAAGTTTGTGACTCTGAAATCCCATATCTTTGAGACTATCATAGTCTTGATTTAGACTTTTTGAATATGCTTTTAATTTATGCCTCTGGCCTTATCAGTTCAGTTCAGTTCAGTTCATTTCAGTCACTCAGTCGTGTCCGACTCTTTGAGACCCCATGAATCGCAGCACGCCAGGCCTTCCTGTCCATCACCAGCTCCCGGAGTTCACTCAGACTCACGTCCATCGAGTTGGTGATGCCATCCAGCCATCTCATCCTCTTTCGTCCCCTTCTCCTCCTGCCCCCAATCCCTCCCAGCATCAGAGTCTTTTCCAATGAGTCAACTCTTCGCATGAGGTGGCCAAAGTATTGGAGTTTCAGCTTTAGCATCATTCCTTCCAAAGAACACCCAGGGCTGATATCATTTAGAATGGACTGATTGGATCTCCTTGCAGTCCAAGGGACTCTCAAGAGTCTTCTCCAACACCACAGTTCAAAGGCATCAATTCTTTGGCACTCAGCTTTCTTCACATTCCAACTCTCACATCCATACATGACTGCTGGAAAAACCATAGCCTTGACTAGACGGACCTTAGTCGGCAAAGTAATGTCTCTGCTTTTGAATATACTGTCTGGGTTGGTCATAGCTTTTCCTCCAAGGAATAAGTGTCTTTTAATTTCATGGCTGCAGTCATCATCTGCAGTGATTTTGGAGCTCCCCTCAAAAAAAGTCTGACACTGTTTCCACTGTTTCCCCGTCTATTTGCCATGAAGTGATGGGACCGGATGCCATGATCTTCGTTTTCTGAATGTTGAGCTTTAGGCCAACTTTTTCACTCTCCACTTTCACTTTCATCAAGAGGCTTTTGAGTTCGGCTTTTGAGATCCTCTTCACTTTCTGCCATAAGGGTGGTGTCATCTGCATATCTGAGGTTATTGATATTTCTCCCAGCAATCTTGATTCCAGCTCGTGTTTCTTCCAGTCCAGTGTTTCTCGTGATGTACTCTGCATAGAAGTTAAATAAGCAGGGTGACAATATACAGCCTTGACGTACTCCTTTTCCTATTTGGAACCAGTCTGTTGTTCCATGTCCAGTTCTAACTGCTGCTTCCTGACCTGCATATAGGTTTCTCAAGAGGCAGGTCAGGTGGTCTGGTATTCCCATCTCTTTCAGAATTTTCCACAGTTTATTGTGATCCACACAGTCAGAGGCTTTGGCATAGTCAATAAAGCAGAAATAGATGTTTTTCTGGAACTCTCTTGCTTTTTTGAGGATCCAGCAGATGTTGGCAATTTGATCTCTGGTTCCTCTGCCTTTTCTAAAACCATCTTGAACATCAGGAAGTTCATGGTTCACGTATTGCTGAAGCCTGGCTTGGAGAATGTTGAGCATTACTTTACTAGCATGTGAGATGAGTGCAATTGTGAGGTAGTTTGAGCATTCTTTGGCATTGCCTTTCTTTGGAATTGGAATGAAAACTGACCTCTTCCAGTCCTGTGGCCACTGCTGAGTTTTCCAAATTTGCTGGCATATTGAGTGCAGCACTTTCACAGCATCACCTTTCAGGATTTGAAACAGCTCAACTGGAATTCCATCACCTCCACTAGCTTTGTTCATAGCAACGCTTTCCAAGGCCCACTTGACTTCACATTCCAGGATGTCTGGCTCTAGATGAGTGATCACACCATCATGATTATCTGGGTCGTGAAGATATTTTTTGTACAGTTCTTCTGTGTATTCTTGCCACCTCTTCTTAATATCTTCTGCTTCTGTTAGATGCAGACCATTTCTGTCCTTGATCGAGCCCATCTTTGCATGAAATGTTCCCTTGGTATCTCTAATTTTCTTGAAGAGATCTCTAGTCTTTCCCATTCTGTTGTTTTCCTCTATTTCTTTGCATTGATCGCTGAAGAAGGCTTTCTTATCTCTCCTGCTATTCTCTGGAACTCTGCATTCAGATGCTTATATCTTTCCTTTTCGCCTTTGTTTTTTGCCTCTCTTCTTTTCACAGCTATTTGTAAGGCCTCCCCAGACAGCCATTTTGCTTTTTTGTATTTCTTTTCCATGGGGATGGTCTTGATCCCTGTCTCCTGTGCAATGTCACGAACCTCATTCCATAGTTCATCAGGCACTCTATCTATCAGATCTAGGCCCTTCAATCTATTTCTCTGGCCTTATGCTCCTGGTCAAATGCAAGGGCTGGGAGATGCCTTCCAACTAGCCTCCATTTCCCTCAGGCCTTGATAATTGATCAGTGATCTCCTAAAAAAGAGTGTAAACTGTGGAGTTCAGTGGGTTCAGTGTTGCTTCATGGTGACTTGTCCAGGCCTCATCTACTGATTGATTTTGGTTCAATACTTTGGCCACCTGATGCAAAGAACCAACTCATTGGAAAAGATCCTGATGCTGGGAAAGACTGAAGGTGGGAGAAGAAGGGGATGACGGAGGATGAGATGGTTGGATGGCATCACTGACATGATGGACATGAGTAGGCTCCGGGAGATGGGGATGGACAGGGAGGCCTGACGTGCTGCAGTCCATGGGGTCACAAAGAGCCAGACACAACTGAGCGACTGAACTGAACTGAACTTTTACAGCTTTTGGTTTGGGATCAGAGTTCCTGATCCATCCTTGACCTGGAGATCCTCTGGCCTTGCGTAGGATATGCAGTCCAGCAGGCCTAGTGTTCTAAGTTCTAACAAATGTTTCAAAATATAATGATGTAGGAAGAGCCCTAGACTAAATCAAGGACAGCAATTAGCTCTCATGCTCTTACTTAAGCGTTCCTCAAAATAGAACTGCTCTTCTAAACATAGACTGGCAATTCAGGATAGAGCCACTGGAAATGCTACCCTCATTATTCTCTTCATACAGTGGATAGGACCCGCACTAAGGGCCTAAACTGTGCACTGCTCTGTGACAACACTGTCAGGTAAGTGTGCCTGGTTAGTGACCAGCAAGCAGGGCAATCTTAACTCTGGGTTTCTAGAACATTGAGAAGTCAGACTGATAATCCAGGAGAGCAATTTAACACTACAAAAGATCTATCTGTTTTGGATAAGTCTACTTTTTATCTCTTTTTGAGTATCTACAAAATTATGGTTAGTTTTTCATAATTTACAACACAATTACCAATTACCATATACATACATACATATGTATATATTTATTATCTAATCCAGTAAAAAAAAATTTATTGTCTGCAGATTTTAAATAGAATAAATCCACTACAACCAGCAAAAAAAATACGATTGGGACTTCCCTGGTGATCTGGTGGTCCAAACTCTGCTTCCACTGCAGAGGACATGGGTTCAATCTGTGATTAGGGAACTAAGATCCCACATGCTGTGCAGCTTGACCAAGCAAAGAACACAGGACCCAAAAAACCCCATAAAATATTATCACTCCAAAAACAAACAAAAAAACATTATCACCCCAAACTCAGGGACACAAATAAGACTTAGTTTTGATACCTATTAATAGACATGTTTTAATTGATTTGATCGGGTTTAGATCTTAGGGTCTCTTCTATAAAATTACTTCTTTAGATCTCATGGGGGCTTTGTGAGGACAAAGTATGTTTGGAATTACTGATATCACTCATTTCCCTTCCCATTGGTCTGTGAACTTGAGCTGAGGAAAGGCTTACCTTGCCCAACACCATCCCCTCCAGTCTACTGAGGCCTGCCACATCCCTCCTCACTTCGCCTTTCATTTCACACCTGAAATATTCAAGTGAGCAGACCAGTGATCTCCAAACCATTCCCCCATACACCCCATCTATAAAAAAATTAAGTGTGCATGCCAACATCTGTTTCTTTATACATTGTATATAGCATCATAATACTGATATGTACACAATAAACTACACACAAAACTAGAAATGGGTCAGATTTAAAAATCGATAACTAGATTAAAGTTCTCATATTTTCTTCCCACACCCCACCATATACCCTCTGGGGAGAAGAAACAATCTCATTCCTCTTAAGAGCCTTTATTTATTTATTAAAATTTTTTTTCATCATGCTGCACAGCTTGTGGGATCTGAGTTCCCCAACCAGGGATTGAACTCAGGCCCTTAGCAGTGAAAAGGCAGAGTCCTAACCACTTGACTGCCAGGGAATTCCCTAAAGCAGTCTTTAATGTAGAAGACTTTTCCACTGGTGACAAGTTAAAAGGCAAAAGTAAGTACCACTTTCAGTGTAAATACCCAAAGTCACCTCTTTTAACAGTTCAGCATTCTAGGTAAACTCCAACAGGTTTCCATTAAAATGAATGTACCTGGATGCAACCCTTTAAATATTAATTTAACTTCTATTTATAAATTTAATTAATTTATCTTCTTTCCAGAAAGAGATGGGTGAATTTTTTAAACTTCTCCAGTGTGTTTTTTTCCAACACACACAAATCAATTCTGAGAACACTGACAGGTTGCCTTACAAATTTCACTCACTTCTTTGATAACATCAGATCCCACAGGATAAGAGCTCGGTCTCACAAGACCTCTCCACTTCAGATGACACACCCAAGTCCAGCTTGTTACCTGAGCTTCTGACCCTGTGTGTGTGTGTGTGTGTTCATGCTCAGTCAAGTCCCACTCTTTGGTGCCCTATGGACTGTAGCCCACCAGGCTCCTCTGTCCACGGAATTTCCCAGGCAAGAATACTGGAGTGGGTTGCCATTTCCTCCTCCCTTCCGGACCCAGGGATCAAACCAGGTCTCCTGCATCTCCTACATCGGCAGGCAGATTCTTTACCAATGTGCCACTTGGGAAGCCGTGTTTCTGACCAACTGGCTATAAATTGGAGGTTCCCGTGACTCTCTTCTTGGGTCCGATTAATTTGCTAGAGAGGTTCACAGAACTCAGAGAAACATTTATTTATATGTATCAGTTTATTACAAAGGACATTATTAAAAGGACAGACAGATGAAGAGTTATAAGGAGTGAGATGTAGAAGGGCCCAGAGCACCAGAGCTTCTTCCCCCATGGAAGTGGGTGCACTGCCTTTCCAGTGCCTGGATGCATTCACTGACCTCAAAGCTCATCAAAGCTTATTCAAGAATTTTTATAGAGCTCAATCTGAAGCACCCTCGTACCACCCCTTTCCCCTTCCAGAGGTCACTGGGCAGGGCTGAAAGTTCCAACCCTCTAAACAACAGGTCTTTCTCGTGACCAATCCCATCCTGAGGCTGTATAGGAATCCCACCCTAAGTCAAGTGAAGTGTTCAGTTTAGTTCAGTTCAATCGCTCAGTCGTGTCCGACTCTTTGCGACCCCATGAATGGCAGCATGCCAGGCCTCCCTGTCCATCACCAACTCCCAGAGTTCACTCAGACTCACGTCCATCGAGGCAGTGATGTGTTAGTCATGTTCAACTCTTTGTGATCCCATGGACTGTCCACCAGGCGGCTCTGTCCATGGAATTCCCCAGGCAAGAATACTGGAGTGGGTTGCCATTCCCTTTTCCAAGGGATCTTTCCAACCCAGGGATCAAACTCAGGTCTCCAACCCAGGTCTCCTGCATTGTAGGCAGATTCTTCACCATCTGAGCCACCAGAGAAGCCCCAACTCAGGGAAGCATAAACTCAAGTGTGCTCAAAAGCAGTTTCTTATGAATGAGGAAGTAAAGTGAAGTGTAATCGCTCAGTTGTATCCAACTCTTTGGGACCCCGTGGATGGCAGCCTACCAGGCTCCTCCATCCATGAGATTTTCCAGGCAAGAGTGCTGGAGTGGGTTGCCATTTCCTTCTCCAGAGGATCTTCCCAACCCAGGTCTCCTGCATTGCAGACAGACGCTTTACCATCTGCACCACCAGGGAAGCCACCACTGAGGAAAGATATACCTATTGTTGGAGAAATTCCAAGGGTTTTAGGATCTTTGTGCCTTTAACTGGGGCAAAGACCTAATACATTTTTTGTTACACCACAGTCTAATTTTAAAACATAACAGACACAAAACTTCATGAAACAAAGTCGTAACCTAATACATTTTATAAAATAAACATCCTTTAAAGGCACTGCTTCACTTAAGAAGTAGAGGAGAAGTAGGAACTGGATGAAGATGATCAAAAGTACAAACTCCGGGAGATAATGAGGGACAGGGAAGCTTGGCATGCTGCAGTCCATGGAATCTCGAAGAGTCAGACATGACTTAGCTACTGAACGACAACAAGCGCTGTAATGGCCAACATGATAAATATAATTAACACTGCTGCATGTTAGATATGAAAGGTAAATCCTGAGTTCTCATTACAAGGAAAAAAAATTTTTTTCTTTTGTATTTATGTGAGATGTTCACTAACTTCTTGTGACAATCATTTCATGATGTGTGTAATACAGTGCTGTGATCCTCTGTTTTTATGGAAAGATTGGTGACCCTCCATCTTCCAGACACAGTGACGATCAGATGGAAAATTTTGGTCACCACAAAACCTGTTTGGTGGGCATTTCATGACAGGACAGAGAATGAAACGTTCACACAGGTTGGCAGAAGCCTTCTGTGCATGCTTAAAGAGATCCATAGAGAGAAAGAAAGAACACAGCAGAAGGCAACCAACTTTTACTTGAAGTCAACTATGTGCTCGATATTTTGCTAGCAGTTTCCATATCTGTTATTTCCATTTGCATTAATCTAATCATCACCACAATTTTCTGAAATAGAATTTAAGCCCAGGTCTGCATAAGCCCTATGTTCACTTCACTTGTAATTATGAGAAACTTACTCTCTCTGAAGGAATAGAAATTGATTAAAATGCGACAGAGTACAGGTAGCTGCCTCAGCATTACAGAACCTTTGTGAGGTCCTTTTGTTTTAGTCAAACTTGGCTGGAATCTTAAAGTAAGGTTATGAATACCTTTTAAACGCAAAGGATGACATAGCTAAACTTAAAAAGCATAGGAAAACATCTTTCTAAGATGTAAAAGGAGTAGATTTAAAACAGAGATCCTGCTATCAAATCAGGCAATTCAGAAAATATAGAAACATTGGCACAATACTGTAAATCAACTATACTTCAACAAAAAAGTGCAAAAAGAAAATATAGAAACATAGCCTTGGAAAGTTAAACAGCAGCACGCAGCTTGATAGGGAGCATAGATTCAAGAGTTTTGTGGTTAAAATTCTGTCACTAAAATTAATTATGATTATAAAAATAATAATATCAAACCTTGATGTGTGCCATGCACTAGTATAAGCATTTTATATTTTACATGTGTTGTATAATTACTCATAACAACCCTTAACTAAGTATTATTTTATCCATTTTATAAATTAAAAATTGAAACCCAGTCTGGCTAGAAATACTACCCAGTGTCACACAGCTAATAATTAACAAGACATAGGATGGAAACCTAGGTCAGTTTGACCTCCAAGCACCAAACTCTTCATAATTCTTCATTAGATTTACTGTTGCGTTCCAAAAGCAGATGTATAGCTCAAAAATAATGTGTTACATTAAAACTAAAGGTAAGTTTTATATGAGAAGAATCAGGAACAATTGTATAATCTGTTGTTAAGGACCTCTTAGTGAGAAACACGAGATTCAGGTCACACAGTAGTCAGTTTACTTACAGAAACATAATGAGGTAATTCTGTTACCACATCACTAAATATAAAGATTGTAAACAAATTTACATTTGCATATTACCTGGTTGCGTACTGAAAATGTCAATGGAGTCAAATAAGAATGATTATAGACAACTGGAAAGCAGAAATCATCATATCAACAAACGCATTAAGTATCTGGAAGTAAATGTAATTAAAACATGCTTTTTATGATTAAATCCTAAGGGGGGAAAATAATGTAACTAAAGAATTGGGCATGTTTTTTCTGAGAAACTAAAGACCTTAATATTATTTTTTCTATTTAGATTTATTGCAGTACAAGTAAAATTCCTGTAAGACTAATGAAAAATAAATGAACAACAACATCAAAACATTTTCATAGGTAATAAGGTAAGGGTAGATTCAGCCTAGCAGATTTGGAAAACTAAACTCACTGTGACATGATGAAAATCATACGGTATTGAGTTATTGGCGTTTGAAATATGAGCCTGACCTATAATAGAGACAAAACAAATAAAGGGCAAAGGATAACCACTTAATTCATTGTCTTTCAAATAGTTAGCCAAAGACTTGGAAAGAATCAACTTAGATAAACACAGGAGAACCAAACATTGCAATAAATTCCAGCTGTATCAAAAAGGAAAAGAATTTTTTAAAAACCGAAGAATACCTTATTTATCCCAGATGTGGAGAGAACATGTTCTTCTAATCCCTGGAGAAATGAAGGTTGTTATCAGGAATAAAATAGAGTAATTGAATATGCTTTTAACCCTGGTGGCTCAGAGGGTAAAACGTCTGCATGCAATATGGGAGACCTGGGTTTGATTCCTGCATCAGGAGGATCCCCTGGAGAAGGAAATGGCAACCCACTCCAGTACCCTTGCCTGTAAAATCCTATGGACGGAGAAGCCTGGTAGGCTACAGTCCTTGGGATCGCAAAGAGTCGACTGAGTGGCTTCACTTTCACTTTAAAACTTGTAATTTTCAAGCAACAAAATATAAGATTCAGTAATCTGATTATATATTTCTCCCCCAAATATATGAGGAAATCAGTGACTGTATAAGTCAATAACCATGACAAATTCATCACTTTCAAAGGGGGAAATCTTCCCAAATAGTTTGATTTCAAACTTTCTTGTAGGTTGACTCTTCCCAGGTAAGCCTGACCTGTTAGACTTGGGGTCACTGCTTGATGGAATTATTCTTTATCTTCCAGAGACCAAGGTGAACTGGAAATTGGGAGATCTTTGAAAAAGCATTGTAGACTGTTGATATGTCTTCTGTTTTGTACCCCAGGTAGAAATGCTAAGCCAAGGAAAAGAAGTAGGTAAATTCAATTTTAGTTTCAAGGACCCTTTGTGGGTAATTATAAGGATGAATTATCTGCATGCATGTGGTAAAGCTCTGTGGCCCATGAAAGTAGGATTTATAACAGACCTATGACTGGTATTTCAAGACAAAAGCGATAAAGCAAAGACTTAAAAATTTCGTCATTAGACTAATTGTAATTCACTTGATCCTCTAGCGTAACAATATCCTTCTGTCCAAGCCATTATTCCTTCCATTCAGCATACTGGCTTGTCTATCATTAAATATTCATTTTCTGCCATGCTCATTGGAAGGCAGACAAAGCGGTCACTTTACTGCTTTGTATCGATTTCTGCCTGGTTGTCTTTAGGAAAAGGTTTCAGTAGGTTCAATTGTTTTGAAATATATTTAGGTTTACTCCATGATTGGCAGATATATTTTTTTCTTCTTACTTCAAAAGTGGAATCTTAGAACTTAGATCTTTATTTTTTTCCATCTAGTCTGTACTCTCATTATCAGTGAAGACCTTAAATGGTACTGAACTGTAAATGAACTCTATCTGCTTAAGAGAGTATTAGAGGAAACAGGGTCACTTTGCATGCTTCCAGACATGATTTCAACGGTTTTCAAAGGAAGTTGTACAGTGAAGAAAAGAGCCTTTAGGAAAGCTGAAGTTTCGGGCTTCAGGTATATTTCTGACTTCTATGGGGAGGAACTCAATAGTTTTATTTAACTAAGAAGGCCCTTTATCAAGACTTACTTACAACTGGCTTAAACTTGAACTTGTGATTTATAGAATCCTTTCATGAAGCGTCAGTGCTTTTTTTACAAGACACTTATCAGATATTTATCCAGGTTCTTATGAGACCCCTCTTTTGTTTGAGTGTGTGATGTATTATCTTCCATAAAGTGGATTTAAATAAAATAGTTTTATTTTATGTTGTTACATATTTGCTGTGGTAAATATTTGAGGGGCCAGTTATAATGGAAAAAAATACATGGATGTATGTATTAATAGTCATTTTCTTTTCTTCCCCAGCTTTATGGAGAGATAATGGATATAAAACACTGTATAAGTTCAAGGTGTGTCATTTGCTGTTTATTATAGCTAATCCAAAGATATTTACTAAATGGATGCTATATTCTCTATATGCTTTACCATGTGCAGCTACTCTAAAAGATCCACTGTATAGAGTATAAAAAAAAAGTATAAAATGTAGTTCCTGACCTAAAATATAAAGTTATAGTAATCAAGATGGATAATACTGGCAAAAGAAGAGACACATAGATCAGCAGAACAGAATGAAGAGCAGAAATAGGCCAGCACCTATATGTTTATTTCATTTTGGGTAAAGATGCCAACTCACAGAAATAGAAGAAACCATCCTAAGATTTCTTTGGAACCAGAAAAGACCTGGAAAAATAAAAGCAATCCTAAGATAAAACAACAAAGCTGGCGTTATCTCAATTCCAGATTTCAAACAAAGGTAACAAAAGGTACCAAAGCAATTCAATGAGGAAAGAAAGTCTTAAATAAATTATGCTGGAAAACTGGATATTCACATGGAAACAAAAGAACTATGACCACTACCTCTTTAATTCAAGATAAATCATGGACCCTAAACATAAAGGATAGAGCTATAGAGAGTTTAAAGGAAAAACATCAGTATATTGGCACAAAGTAGGAAAAGGCAATCATAGAAGAAAAAAATTAACAAATTAAGCTCTCTCAAAATTAAAAAATCTTCTTTTTAAAAGTCAATTAAGAGAGTGAATAGGAAGCCACAGACTGGAAGATGGAGTTGTGCCCAGAATAGAAAAATAACTGCTGTATCTCAATTATGAGAGCCCAATCCCAAAAGAAAAGGAGTTTAAAAAAAAACTTTGAGACACATGGCAAGAGAAGCTTTATGACCATCTAATAAGTACACAATAAAGAACTCAGTATTGTTAATAATCAGGGGAACACAAGTGAAACTACACTGAGAGAATTTCCTTCAGGCCAGTGGTTAGGACTCAGGACTCAGAACTTTTACTGCTGTGGGCTCAGGTTTGATCCCTGGTCAGGGAACTAATATCTCACAAGGTAGTGTTCAAAAACAAATAAGCAAAAAAAATAAATAAAAAAACAAATATGATGAGCTATTACTCCATACTCAACTCAACTAGAATGGCAAAAATTAAATACACTGAAAATACCAAATATAGGCCAAGAGGTAGAAGAAGTAAAACTCCCACACATTACTGATGAGATGCAAATTAGAGTCCCTTGGACAGCAAGGAGATCAAACCAGTCAATCCAACCCAAAAGGAAATCAACCCTGAATATTCGTTGGAAGGACTGATGCTGAAGCTGAAGAAGCTCCAATACTTTGGGCCACCTGATGCGAAGAGCAGACTCATTGGAAAAGACCCTGATGTTGGGAAAGATTGAGGACAAGAGAAGCAGACAACAGAGGATGAGAGGGTTGGTGGCATCACCGACTTAATGCACATGAGTTTGAGCAAGCTCTGGGAGAGGGTGAAGGACAGGGAAGCCTCGCATGCTGCAGTCCATGGGGTCAAAAAGAGTTAGACACAACGACTCAACAACAACAGCAACCAACCTCATTCATTTGGGAATTTCTTACAGACATACATCTACCTTATGACTCAGAAATTTTACCCATAAACGTTTACCAAAGAGGAAAGAAAACATACATCCACCAAAATGCGTGAACGAGAACATTCACAGGCATCAAAAGCTGAAAATAATACAAATGCTCATTAATAAGTGGGCCAAAATCACTATTCATTTTTTTTTCCCCTGTCTCATTTTTAAGCCATTTTAACCTTCAAAATTCCTCCACACTCAGGCTCTATTACAAAGCCACAGTCATCAAGACAGTATGGTACTGGCACAAAATATAGATCAATGGAACAAAATAGAAAGCCCAGAGATAAATGCACAAACGTATGGACACCTTATCTTTGACAAAGGAGGCAAGAATATACAATGGAGTAAAGACAATCTCTTTAACAAGTGGTGCTGGGAAAACTGGTCAACCACTTGTACAAGAATGAAACTAGATCACTTTCTAACACCACACACAAAAATAAACTCAAAATGGATTAAAGATCTAAATGTAAGACCAGAAACTATAAAACTGCTAGAGGAGAACATAGGCAAAACACTCTCTGACATAAATCACAGCAGGATCCTCTATGATCCACCCCCCAGAATTCTGGAAATAAAAGCAAAAATAAACAAATGGGATCTAATTAAAATTAAAGGCTTCTGCACAACAAAGAAAAATATAAGCAAGGTGAAAAGACAGCCTTCTGAATGGGAGAAAATAATAGCAAATGAAGCAACTGACAAACAACTAATCTCAAAAATATACAAGCAACTTATGCAGCTCAATTCCAGAAAAACAAACAACCCAATCAAAAAATGGGCCAAAGAACTAAATAGACATTTCTCCAGAGAAGACATACGGATGGCTAACAAACACATGAAAAGGTGCTCAACATCACTCATTATTAGAGAAATGCAAATCAAAACCACAATGAGCTACCACTTCACACCAGTCAGAATGGCTGCGATCCAAAAAGCTGCAAGCAATAAATGCTGGAGAGGGTGTGGAGAAAAGGGAACCCTCCTACACTGTTGGTGGGAATGCAAACTAGTACAGCCACTATGGAAAACAGTGTGGAGATTCCTTAAAAAATTGCAAATAGAACTTTCTTATGACCCAGCAATCCCACTGCTGGGCATACACACCGAGGAAACCAGAATTGAAAGAGACACATGTACCCCAATGTTCATCGCAGCACTGTTTGTAATAGCCAGGACATGGAAACAACCTAGATGTCCATCAGCAGAAGAACGGATAAGAAAGCTGTGGTACATATACACAATGGAGTATTACTCAGCCATTAAAAAGAATACATTTGAATCAGTTCTAATGAGGTGGATGAAACTGGAGCCGATTATACAGAGTGAAGTAAGCCAGAAAGAAAAACACCAACACGGTATACTAACACATATATATGGAATTTAGAAAGATGGCAATGATGACCCTGTATGCGAGACAGCAAAAGAGACACAGATGTGTATAGTGGACTTTTGGACTCAGAGGGAGAGGGAGAGGGTGGGATGATTTGGGAGAATGGCATTGTAACATGTATACTATCATGTAAGAATCGAATCGCCAGTCTATGTCCGATGCAGGATACAGCATGCTTGGGGCTGGTGCACGGGGATGACCCAGAGAGATGTTATGGGGAGGGAGGTGGGAGGGGGGTTCATGTTTGGGAAGGCATGTACACCCGTGGTGGATTCATGTCAATGTATGGCAAAACCAATACAGTATTGTAAAGTAAAATAAAGTAAAAATAAAAATTAAAAAAAAAAATTCCTCCACAAAATCTGGTCTTCTTGTATTTCCTGTCTCAAAGTCTATCATTCTCATCCACTCAGTTGCTTAAGCCAGAAGCTTGGGCCTTATCCTTGACCTCTCTTTCCTTCAGCACCCATATCCAAGAAACCACTAAGTTCTGACCATTTCTTACCAAATAGCTTGTGAATTTTCACGCTTCTTTCCATCTCTCTGACCCTGTCTCAGTTCAATAGATATCTACCAAGAAGTTCTCTCCAAATCTCTCAGATCGTGGGTGTATGCGTGCTTAGTCACTCAGTCTTGTCCGACTCTTTGCGACCCTGTGGACTGTAGCCTGCCAGGCTCCTCTGTCTATGGGATTCTCCAGGCAAGAAAACTGGAGTAGATTGCCATTTTCTTCTCCAGGGAATCCCCCCAACCCAAGGCTCGAACCCAGGTCTCCCACATTGCGGGCAGTTCCTTTACCGACTGAGCTAGCAGGGAAGCCCATGAAAACTGGACTCGAACTGGGGTCTCTTGCATTGCAGGCAGGATCTTTACCAGCAGAGCTTTAGTGTAAATGTAACTTTTCTATGCACTAGAAAACCAACATTGCACAGTATGCCCTGAGGGGAATCCAAGGTGAAGAAAAACAGATTATTGGTCCTAGATAGTGAAGACACATATTAAAGAAATAATTTCAACAAGCCTTGACTCTTCCTATACATAGAAAAGCACTAAAATCATTAACTTGAGATGTCTAGATTTTTGTGACTAGAAGTAATCTTTTGATGTTCAGTTACATGTGCTGTGGAGTTTGGGGGTTTTTTGCTGTTGTTTTCTCTGTTGTTGGTTTTTTTTTTTTTTTCAAGTGAAAGCTCCCACATATCCTAGCTCTTCCCTTATTTCTTTGATTAGACCCTCAGATCTATATGAGAGGCTCCCTTCCCAGGCTACAGTCTTCAGCAATGTCTTTGAATAAAAATAAAATTCTTAACTTTTAGGTTGTGCTTTTTTTTTCAGTCAGACCTTCTTTTCTTGGTTAACGTTTATTTAACAGTTGGATCTCAGCTTAATAGTTCCCTTTCTTAGAGAAATCTTCCTTAATCCCCCAGCCTAGATCAAGTACTCTGCACTGTAACATTTACCACACTATATGGGGGGAGGGGGGAACAGGTACAAAAACCTATTAATAAGATTTTACATTTTTTTTTCTACTATTAGCACAGAAATTTCTTGCCAGAAGCTAACTTCATTTGTATTGAGGCTAGACTAGATGAAAAAAGAGAAAGGATGAGAGATCAAGGAGGTAGTTCTTCAGGCTGAGAGTAAGGAAGAACTTTGGGAAAATCAGTTTCATCAGCTTACTACTGGCTGGGTGCCATACTGAGAATTTAAGATAAAGGAAATAAAAGATATTTTATTGTGCAATAAGAATGGACTCACCCTCGGGTATTTTCTGCAGAGCCTGCAATAAAGATTTGAGTTGCTTTTATTTAATATGATCTGCTAGACTAACCAAGAGGGTGGCTGGTTTATATGGGTTACACATATTGAATATTAACTTAACGACTCCCCACCCCTCACCCCTACTTGCATACAAACTTTATAAGGTCAGTGGCCTTGTGTGTTTTGCTCATTGTTTTAGCTCTAGTGTTTGCACAATTAGTAGCAGATGCTGAATCAATACTGGTTGAATTAATGTGTGATTTGAGGCAATTTGCTTAGTCTCTCCAGGCCTTAACTAGTATTGCAACTTCATGTTTCTCAAATTTTTCAATAGACAGAACCAGCTGCAGAAGAGGAAAAAGAAAAATTACCCCTAGAAGTCTAGGGTTGCCTGAAACATCCCATTACAGTTCTGATATTTCTCTGGAGTTTCTTTCAAGTTTTGAAATCAAGCAGGACCCTGAGGGGCCCTCCCAAGTACAAAAGCCATCCCGTGTCCCCATTTCTTGCTGTAGAAATAGGCCTTAGTTGAGTCCAAAGAAGAGACTCAACAGTTACTAATTAGGAAAGTGAGTGGATGCAGAAACAGAGGAAAAGAAGTTAAGCAAGAAAAGTAATGATAGCTTAAACAATAGTCAGCAGCTAAAACAGAGTTCTATTGATAGTTCCTCCTCAAGAAATAATACATAACAATCTGACACATATCTTTGAGCTATCTGGCAGAAACTAAGACCCCTGCCCAGGCTGAGGATGATGACTACACGCTGACAACAAGCATGTAGACCCCAGACAGGTTGGAACCAAAAGGTTGATGAAGGTTCCTGAAACACCACCTTCTCTCACCAGCAACCAAACAGAAGAAAGTCCATGTGTTGCAACCCTAACCCCAAACATTTGCCTTTTAAAACCCTTCCCTGAAAGTCACTGAGGGGCTTCCCCGGCAGTCCAATGATCAAGACTCTGAACTTCCACTGCAGGTGGCACAGATTTGAGTTCTGGTCCAGGAATTAGGACTCCACATGTCATGTGGTGCATCCCCTACACGACCCACCTCCCCCCCCCCACCAAAAAAAAAAAAAAAAGCCTTGGTGGCTTGCAAATTAGTGCTGTACTTTCCTTCACCACAACCTGGTGTCCGCAGATTGGTTTTGCTGTGCAGCAGGCAAGCGAGCCCTAGTTTGTTAACAGTTTCAGATCTCAGCTTCTTTTGGCCACATGGCATATGGGATCTTTGCTCACTAAATAGGGATCGAACCCACGCCGCCTGCATTGGAAGTGTGGCATCTTAATCACCAGACTACCAGGGAAGTCCCTCATGTTTCATCTTAAAATCCTGTTTCATGTTTCATTTTAAAATGTACTTAAACTTTACACCACTGTATATCAGTATTTATTTGGAGAAGGAAATGGCAACCCACTCCAGTATTCTTGCCTGGAGAATCCCACGGACGGAGGAGCCTGGTGGGCTACAGTCCACGGGGTCACAAAGTCAGACACGACTGAGCGACTTCACTTCACTT
Source organism: Budorcas taxicolor (assembly GCF_023091745.1). NCBI lineage: Eukaryota > Metazoa > Chordata > Mammalia > Artiodactyla > Bovidae > Budorcas > Budorcas taxicolor. The sequence continues at coordinate 18,807,789 of NC_068933.1, read as the reverse complement.
CATTTAAAACTAAAGTCATTTTTAATCTCAATTCTTCTAATGAAAATGAATGACATTGTACCTATCACTGGCTGGGCTATATAAACCTCAAAACTTCTGAGAAACACAAGCACTCATTAAGTGATTTATAAAGGTCCCTTTTCACTCAGAGTTTTATGATTCTCTAATTATAACTAGTCAAACAACTAATATTTACCAAGTTCCTTTCCTGTTCAAGTCGCAGGGAGAGAATACAAGAAACAGATAAACCATCTGCTTTTGAGAAGGTTGAGCTGTCATGACAAGTCATAAATCTGTAAAAAGATAGTATTACAAGGTAGTGCAGACTGCGTGCCAAGTGACTGAAGAATCTTGTTAGCACAGAACAGTATAGAAGAAGAATTAAGCCCTCTAAGCCTCCATTTCCTCATTTGTAACACGGGATAATGATGCTCACACCTTTTATCTCAGAGAGTGGTTGTAAAGTTCGAGAAGGTAAAATATGCCCACTTACAAATAAGAAATAACATCATAAAGAGGTCAGGGCATTCCGTAGCTTGGCGGAAACTTGACGTATGGGTTGCAGACAAGTGGAAAGGCGAGTATAGGTAATGGTCTTCGTAAGGTCATGGAAGGAGAAATACATCACAAAGGCACCGGAAACTAAAAATAACAATCTTTATTGAGCTGAAAGCTCAATTAAGGAAGATATGTGTGAACAAAGCAGAATGTTGCTGGCCGTGAATTCTAAGTTAGGGAGTTTAGGATCATTCCTGTAAAGTTTATTTTGAAAAGATAAGCTCCTTGAAATAATTTGGTCCATATTTTGAGACAGCTGGGAATGTTTTCACACAGACCAAAGAACTATTTAAAATGTTTCAATTCCTTTAAAGAATAGTAAAAGGAGAATTGAAGAAACCAGATAATTGTTTGCAGAGATCAAGTGTCAGGATTGCAGTATGGCTAAAAGAATAAAGAAGGAGAAGATGGCTGTGTTTTCTAGCCAAAAGTGAGTTGGCATTATGCCAAGTGAGAGAGAACAAAATAGAAGTAAATTCAAAAAGGAGTTTCAATATAACTCTTGATGGGAGGCTAGAAGCAAATGGCCTCCAGAATGATTTGGAATACATTTCAGCACTATTGAATGAATAACACATGGTTCAAATCTTAATCTGAAAACTCCATCAGTTACATGTGATGAAACCTTGATATTTGTAGAAGGCTGAGCTTTGGGGGCATGAGTTTTTTAGGGGAAATGGTACCTGGTGATGATGATAACTCTATCTGATCATTTAAACGGGATATCTGAAAATCAAATAAAAAGAAAAGGCATTGCTAGCACACAGCCAGAGAAGGCAATGGCACCCCACTCCAGCGTTCTTGCCTGGAGAATCCCAGGGATGGGGGAGCCTGGTGGACTGTCATCTATGGGGTCGAACAGGACTGTAGCAACTTAGCAGCAGTAGCAGCAGCAGCAGCAGCAGTACACAGCATGAGAATTTGTGTTTAATGGAAGCATTTCAGTGCAAAACAAATCCCTATTTAAAGAAGTTTCTATAAAGCACACCTTCTTTTGCAAAATTAGAAAAGGCCATAGAACTTAATGTTGGCATGATATACATTGAGTACATTTGAACAGTGAGTAGGGTGTACCACATTTTGTATAGAAAAAAGAATGTACCTATTTGCTGGTGTATGCATAAAATAAGCCTGGAAGGATACAAAACAAGCTATTCATCTTGCTTTGCCTCCAGGACACAGGAATAAAGAGGAGAAATTCCTTTGTGTGCTCTTTTGTATTTTTTATTTTTTTAATTGGAGTGTAATTGTTTTACGATGTTGTGTGAGTTTCTGCTGTACAACAAGGTGAATCAGCCATAAGTATACATACAGCCCCTCTCTCTTGAGCCTCCCTCCAACCCCATCCCCACCTCTCGTTCATAACAAAGCACTGAGCTCAGCTCCCTGTGTCACACAGCCGCTTCCCACGCTGTTTTACACGTGGTGGTGTATATATATCAAAGCTTCTTTCTCAATTTGTCCCGCCCTCCTCCCTGTGTCCGCAAGTCCGTTGTCAACATCTGCATCTCTGCTCCTGTGGTACCCATTTATATTTTTAAAATCTGACTCCTGTTCATTATGTAGTCCGATAAACAAACAGACAACTCAAGTGCCTGCAAAGAAGACAGGTATCTTTGACATGGTTTCTGGAGATTTGATGTTCAGTGAATTAATAAGTGAAACAGCTTACATCCTATAGTCAGACAGATAAGAGTTACCCTTCTGAAGCATGTTTTCCCCAAACTTTAGCATGCATTAGAATACCTTGGTTAAATATGGAATTGACATGGTAATATTACACTTTACCCACCAAATTGTGTGCAGTGCAACAGTGGAACATTTAGGAGGAGAATACTGAAAAAACCAATATGCAGTGAATATGCCTTTTGTTGAGTAAGGCTTGTCTCTGATTGTTTTGAGTTTGTGAGTCAGAATCTGGAGGAGGAGGGAGTGGAATCCTTCCCCTCCCTTCCCACCCTTCATCCCCTGTTCTCCCACACGGCGCCCCTTACTGGCCACAGATTCTTGGCTTTGACGGTTATTAGGGGTTTTCTGTCAGATTTTATGGTTTTCCACATTCTAAAATACAAGTTGTATAAATAAATGACACATGCTTCAGGCCCACAGATGCCTTTAGATGTTTTTGAGATTCCCTGTGGGCTAGTTCTCCACCTTACTTCATAATGTAACACAGATTGGGCGTTTGGACTGGAATTAGCCAGCAATAATTGGGTTTCAGCCCTGGACTTTCACTTGCCCGTTGCTGCAGTGGCCCTGGCTGGGGTTTGATTAGGGTACATAGGATTTTAATGAACCCACTTTTAACAATTTTTGGAAAGTTACCATCTATCAAAATAAAAATTTTTGTGATATCTCTGTGAATATTGACATGTTGGTGTATCATGTGCTTCATTCTGTAAAACTAACCTGCAGTGTATCACAGACAACTGGTAAAGGTAGGGTTCATTCCATCAGCTTCTACCCTCAGGTTCAAGGATACATCCTACCAAGCAGGCAGAAGGGAGAAGCAGAAGTTTCCACGGAGCAGTGGGGAATAAGGTACTAACAGCCAACTCACTGGAAAAGACCCTGATGCTGGGAAAGATTGAGGGCAGGAGGAGAAGGGGGCGAGAGAGGATGAGATGGTTAGATGGCGTCACCGACTCGATGGACACGAGTTTGAGCAAGCTCCGGGAGATGGTGAAGGACAGGTAGGTCTGGAGCACTGCAGTCCACAGGGTTGCAAAGAGTCAGACACAACTTAGCAACTGAACAGAAACATAATAAAGAATATTAGTGGACTTCCCTGGTGGCTCAGTGGTAAAGAGTCCACCTGTCAATACTGGAAACACGGGTTCAATCCCTGGTCTGGGAAGATTCCACGTGCATGTAGCAATTAAGCCTGTGCACCACAATTATTGAGCCTGTGCTCTAGTGCCCAGAAACTTTAAGTACTGAAGCCCACACTCCCTAGAGCCTGTACTCCAAAATAAGAGAAGCCACCTCGATGAGAAGCCCGCGCACCGCGACTAGGGAATAGCTCCCGCTCACCACAGCTAGAGAAAGCCAGCAGAGCAATGAAGACCCAGCACAGTCAAACGTTTTAATAAATAAAATTATATATATGTGTGTATATATAAGAATATTAGTAAGATCTTCCTCCAATCAACTCTGATTGTACCAAATTAGGGAGAAATGTCTAGGATCCAGAGAAAGGACTGAGCATTAGATGACCTTGGCCTCTAGCATCAGGGGCAGAAGAAGGCTTCTATGGTGGATCATCATTTTGAGATTGTATATAAGTATTCTTCCACTACTTACCTCCATCAACCAGATGAAAAACATGCATGCTCTGTGCTTAGTCGCTCAGTTGTATCTGACTCTTTGTGACCCCATGAATTGTAGCCCCCTCCCCCCACCAGGCTTCTCTGTCCATGGGGATTCTCCAGGTAAGAATACTGGAGTGGGTTGCCATCAGGGGATCTTCCCAATCCAGAGTTCGAACCCAGGTCTCCAGCGTTGCAGGCAGGTTCTTTACCATCTGAGCCACCAGGGAACACCAATGAAAGGCATCAGTTTAGTTCAGTTCAGTTCAGTTCAGTCGCTCAGTCGTGTCCGACTCTTTGTGACCCCATGAATCGCAGCACGCCAGGCCTCCCTGTCCATCACCAACTCCCGGAGTTCACTCAGACTCACGTCCATCGAGTCAGTGATGCCATTCAGCCATCTCATTTCTAATTACTGAGTCTGAGGATGCCTGAATCCTCACTCATCAGGCCTGAGTTTGGGCTTTGTTACAGAGATAATGATTAAAAAGAGGTGCTTTCTTCCCTCTGTCCCTGTAGATGACTGCAAGGATGATCCCTTCCGGCATTTATCATCGGGGGTTAGGTCAGATCCATAGGCACAAATGCCACATAATTAAAAAACATTCAGAAGTCAATTTGTTAAAATGATTTCCAATGAGGAGAATTAAAACAGTATTAAGAAAATATTTCCATTTTTCCTAATTTTAAATTAAAAATTCACATCTAATGGTTACTTACTCTGGTTTTAAAAAATAGAATTGAAATTGTTAGTTCATTTTTTCTTAGTTGTTTTCTTTAAGCCCTTACTCCTCTCCTCTGTGACTCATTTATTCTGAATTTAGAGACACAGGTGTCACACAGGTGTTTAGAGTGTGACTTCTAGAGCCAGGGTTGTTGTTTAGTTATTGAGTTGTGTTCTACTCTGTGCAACCCTGTGGACTGTAGCCCGCCAGGCTCCTCTGTCCATCGGGATTCTCCAGGCAAGAATACTGGAGTGGGTTGCCATTTCCTTGTCCAGGAGATCTTCCTGATCGAGGGATCGAACGCGAGAACACGAGTCTCCTGCATTGTCAGGTGGATTCTTTACCACTGAGCCACCAGGGAAGCGAATGCTTGCGTTCAGATCCCAGTCCCTGCCTATTAGCTGTGCCTATGTTTCTTCACTCATCAAAAGGAAATACCTTTTATAAAATCTAGCTTGTAGGGTTGTTGGGAGGCTCGATAAGCAGAGATGAAGCACCAAGAACAGCATTTGGCTCTTGGTTAACCACCACAGTGTCACCTTTATTCCTATTCTTGCTGAAAGCCTTTCCTGTACCTTTTGGCACATGATTTGTCTCTTCTTGATGTTGCTTCTCTCCTAGTCTTGCCTCGAGCCTTCACTCCATTAATATATAAACATGATGACTTCATTTGTTTATTTCTTGGTGTAGATTTTTCCCAGTGGTTTTGGATCATAAGATTTCCCAGGTGGTAATGACTTTTATTATTAACCATCAAGACTTTGACATAAATATAAAGACTATCACTTGCTAAGTGATTCATTTATTACCCATTATGGTCATGCATGGGCATCCCAGCTGGCACTGTGATAAAGAACCTGTCTGCCGATGCATGAGACTTAACAGAAGAGGGTTTGATCCCCAGGTCAGGAGGATCAAGTTATCTTTTGGAAATAATGTGTAACATTAAAACCACAACCCCAAATCATAACACCTAAGCTTTGGGAGAAACCAAAAATATCACTCCACTTATTACTCAGCTGATGCGTGTGTGTGTTTACAATTCAGTTCAGTTCAGTTCAGTCGCTCAGTCATGTCCAACTCTTTGAGACCCCATGGACTACAGCACACCAGGCCTCCCTGTCCATCACCCAACTCCCAGAGTTTACCCAAACTCACGTCCATCGAGTCGGTGATGCCATCCAGCCATCTCATCCTCTGTCGTCCTCTTCTCCTCCTGCCCTCAATCTTTCCCAGCATGAAGGTCTTTTCAGATGAGTCAGCTCTTCGCATCAGGTGGCCAAAATATTGGAGTTTCAGCTTCAACATCAGTCCTTCCAATGAACTCAGGACTGATCTCCTTTAGGTTGGACTGGTTGGATCTCCTTGCAGTCCAAGGGACTCTCAAGAGTCTTCTCCAACACCACAGTTCAAAAGCATCAATTCTTCAGTGCTCAGCTTTCTTTATAGTCCAACTCTCACATCCATACATGACTACTGGAAAAACCATAGCCTTGACTAGACAGATCTTTGTTGGCAAAGTAATGTCTCTGCTTTTTAATATGCTATCTAGGTTGGTCATAATTTTCCTTCCTAGGAGTAAGTATCTTTTAATTTCATGGCTGCAGTCACCATCTGCAGTGATTCTGAAGCCTCCAAAAATAAAGTCTTTCACGGTTTCCACTGTTTCCCTGTCTATTTGCCATGAAATGATGGGACCAGATGCCATGATCTTTGTTTTCTGAATGTTGAGCTTTAAGCCAACTTTTTCACTCTCCTCTTTCACTTTCATCAAGACGCTCTTTAGTTCTTCACTTTCTGCCATAAGGGTGGTGTCATCTGTATATCTGAGTTTATTGATATTTCTCCCGGCAGTCTTGATTCTAGATTGTGCTTCATCTAGCCCAGCATTTCTCATGATGTACTCTGAGAAGTTAAATAAGCAGGGTGACAATATACAGCCATATCCTCTACCAAAATTCCAGCTTTGGTTAAATCCTGTGATGATAATTTTATCAACACAAGAGGCAGCTTATATTATCATTTAGGTAGCTTTGATTCTTAGGAGATTCCTCCTAACTTAATCAACATTAGCATACTTGAAGTTTGCATCCATCATGCATTTAATTTACTTATTTTACTCTTGAGTTTGGGGGAATAAATATAATACAACATCTTTTCACAGAAACACTTCAGACATTCCCTGACTGTTCATATTTCTCCATGAGTTTCTCTGAGTACCCCAGTTGAGCTAAGTATTACTAATTTTGTCCATTGTAGACAGTCTTTCCTCAGTGAACTTACAGTTTCTTAATATCCTTTTAATTTTGGGCCAAATTGAACCCAGTATTCTGTATCTAGCAGGTAAAGTTCAAAGTAGCTACTACTGATATTTACTATTCTATATTCTAGATGTTATACTTCTACTAATAGTTCCCAAGATCAAACTAACTTATTTTTTGGTAGCTACATCATCTTTGTGAATAATATTGTATTAATTCTGTCCAAGTGACTGTCCCCACACAGGTCTAATTAGCAGCTCATTCTTCAGCGGTTTCTTCAGTGGTTCCAAGGCATTTTGTATATAGACTGCTATTATCAAAGTACAAAGGTATTTTAATCATTTTATTGTGTTTTGATTCTAATTTCTAATTATTTTATTGTGATTTTGCATTTGACTATGAACTCTACCTAGGTGAATTTTTCATCATTTGTTGTAGTGACTAACAACTTATCTACTACACAACATGTCTGTTCAATAAATGTTATATTAATCATTATAGTGCCTTTTAAAGGTCATTGTAGTTAACAAAGGTCATTGTACCATAAAGTCACATGAAAATTTTGATAGAAGAGGGCCACAGAAATGAAAAAACCCATCTCCTTCTCTAGAAGCTTGCATTCCAAACCATCTAGATAAAGAGTTGTATAACCTGAATCTACTGAATATCAAGATAAGGGATTATTAAACCTAGTAGCTTAGCCAAGTGTATGCCCTGTGCATGCCTCCAACTGTATAACCATTGGAAACATCGGGTGAGATATGAACGGATTACCATGCAGAGTCTGCACCCACCATGGCAAAGTTATCAGTTTTAGAAAACTAACGCCATGAGCAAACCTGTTCCAAGGAAACCTGATGCTGGAAACTTCCAGTGAATTCTGTGGTCTTGGCAGTTACTTGACATCCCACAATCTGGTCCAAGAAAACTTAGAGAACAGCATGCCTTTCAGGAGATTGCAATGACTCTGACCTTAAACTAAACATGGGAGCCTGAAAGACTATGGTTCTATTTCTGCTGTTTGGGTTTTTACGTCCCTCATATCCTTTCTTATTTGCCCTTTGGTTAATATACTTTTTTCACTAACAGCTGCTGTACTACACACAGAGGAACAGCTACCTCGAGACCTTAAATTCTACTGGATTTTGCAAACTTGATGTACAATTTCTGGATTAGCATTGATAGCAATGGTTCCAAGTGACAATTAGTAGAAAATGATGAGGTCAGTTCTGTGACAGTGCAGTCCTGTGTGCACTGGGGCTATGTGGGACACTGAAAAAGTGGATGTCCCTGTCTTCGATGTGACTCAGGCTGCATCCAGTCACTCTTCTTTTCCTTTCTGTCCAGAAATTCCCAACAGAAAAGTTACAACCAAAATAAATAAAGCTGTTGCTTGCTTACTGAAGGGCATTTCCATTACTTGAGAAGAAGGGAAGAAATTCTAGCCCTTCCTCATTAACATCTCAGGAGGCATTGGTGAAGCAACACCTGAGAAGATACAAGCAAGAACATTCCCAGTGGACAATCAATTCCCAGTGGACAATCAATTCCCAGTGACTGTTCCCAGGCCCATACCCAGAGCCTCTCTGAAGACCCTGAGGAGCCCGAGGCAGAGAATGCCAAGCAGTGGTGAGGCGTGAAGGCCTCGGCCAATGTCTAGGGAACCCACTGGGCCAGTTCCTTAGGGAGGAAGGCCTAAAGACAGGAGAGGGAAAAGCCTGGCTTCACCTAGGATTTGATCTGCAAAGAAAGTTGTCTCTGGGTGGCATCCTTTGTCACTATCACCTTGCAGGGTAAGCAAGCCATGTTCTGAATCCACAGTGCAATTCCGCCTGGGAAGTAGCAGGAGCAGACCCACAAAGCGGCCTGTGAGCAATCAGACAGAGGCAGTCACTCTGTCAGAGCCCACACGGTGCGGGCAGGGAGGCCCGGCCTACACTGCAGCCAATTCTTCAGACAGTGGCCATGGTGTCTCATCGAAGGACGGAACTCAGGTCACACCCAGTGAAGGGCCTCAGGTCTGCCTGTTTTACACCTTTCCCGCCAAATTCATAAACAGCAAAGCTAGAAAAAGCTAACAAGAGTGTGTTCATGTCCCACCACTGCTGGACCTTTTTTTTTTTTAATAAACTGTTGCACAAAATTTCCTCCTACGTTTTCTTTCTGTTGCTTCAGGAAATTTGAACAACATATTTTTCAGGTAACATACGCAAGTATTTATTATAAAATATTTAAAATTTTACATTTTAAAGCACTCTCTGGCCCAGAAAGTATTCTGTCCTGGGGACTTGCCGCATCTTAGAATGGAAGGCTGTATTTTGGCGGGTTTTATTTATGGATATAGGAAAAAACGAGTCACTGAAACTGGTCAAATAGATTGCCCCCACACTTTACCAAAAAAAAAAAAATTGCTCTGGGCTTGCATCCAGCATGGAAAAGTTTTAGTCTCTAAATAGACTCTTTCAGGAAGTTGTGGGTGATGGTGAAGGATGGTATAAAGAGAAGACTTGTGGCACCGTAACTTTGGCTTTGATGAATATTTTCTTATTCAGAAACTAGAGTGACCAACAGACTTCGGGGACCAGTCTTTCATTAGATTATGAAATGAGGAGAAAGACAGCTGACATTCATGCCGCCTTGGCCAGCCTGGGCTTATTGACTGAAGGAATGAATGCGGAGTGCTCTCCAGCTGTCTAAGCATCCTCCTTTGGGGCATCTGATCCTCAAGTGGTCCCTGAAGGATCGGGAGAGCATACCTGAGAGCCATCAGCACGCTGTAGCCATCATTGAGGGGTTTCCTTCTTGCACTGTTTCAGAAAACCGTGCTAGACGATAGATCTGGTTTTCACATAAACTATTATCACTTTCCATTTCTCCAGGAAAGCGAAGTTTATCGCTTTCAGGTTCATCCCGAAAGACTATCCTTGAACTAAGACTAAGATGTCAGGCAGTTCAACTTCTCTGAATGAGCAGAGTGTAGAGGAGAGACTCCAGGATCTTTAAATTCACCCTGAAGGGTGAGTCAGATTTGTTTAAGCAACTTGTTCAAAAGTAAGTGGCCCTGGATGACAGCTCGATATTTAAAAACAGCCTTAAAAGTAAGACACATGGTCCTTCCAAATGCCTAGTTCCTCTGAGTTACTCATCCTGCTACCTGTGACTCACATACAAACAGTATGCAGATGTTCTCTGAACCCACCTTTCAAAGATCCTTATTGAGAAAAAGCTCTTCATCGTATTCACCAAATTCCTTACATATTCTGAAAGTTTGCAGAATAATTATTTTTCTGGTCCTACTGGTCTCTGAGGCAACATGGAACTCCATGTAGAACTCTAAATAAATTTCACATTATTTTGCATAATCTTTGCCTAGATAGAAGTCTATCAGCTTTTGACTTTTCAGCCAAAAGCTCATAGACTTTTTTCTGTTTTTTTTTCTTTTAAGTATATTATTTCCTGCCTCTTCAACATGAGTGAATACACGAGGATATAATACTCTTTCAAACCACAGCCATTAGAATCAGACATAAGTTGCAAGAGAATGATCATTTTCCACCAGCGAGCTACTTAGTATTGTTTCAGAGTTATCTTTCTCGTAACTCAGAAAACATAAGTTATTTTTATCTTTTTTAAAAAAACTCATGATTAAAAAGATGGTATTATCTCTTGAGGGCCTTCTTTGAAGAGTGTGAGATTCCTAAGGATCTCAGTTAGTTAGCTGGTCACCAGAACAGGAAAGAGAAGCCTTCATAACTAGCTGACTTTTCTGAGGTTTCATTTTACATTTCAAGAGCTCCAAGTTTCAGTATCCCTCAACTGAAGAGATAGAGTGGGTATAATTAAAGGAGAAGAGCAAGAGATGAAACAGCTGGCATGTGTTAGCCACCTTTAAGAGCTCCCAAACTACCTGGTATTCCAAAGAATTATGACGTGCATGGTCATTCCTAAGGGTTTAATCATTCCTTCTGGGAGAGAAGCCACAGCAGAAACCAGAGAGTGAGCTACAAAGGAGTATCTGTTCAGCACCCGGAAGAAAGAAAAAGAAAATTACACTACCCCTAAATCCAACTGTGTAAGGTCGTCTTCTAATGAACTAGAAAACTAGTTCTTTTAAGGTATACTCCTGGCCTCATTCCAGTTACTATATGACCTTGCAGAAACCTCTTTTGCACTTTTCTGTGTCTATAAAACCTGGATAATAGTACTATCTGTCCCAGATGGTTGGATTATATGAATTAATTAGTTCAAGCTGGAATGATCTTCGATAATGCTAAAGTGCTGAATATTGTTGTTAGAGGTGCAGGTGGGGACAATGTTATGAAGCACATCTATAATTAGAAAGGCCTAGAAACTGCAAACGGTGCCAACACCCAAGGAGTGAAGCTAAAAAGACAATACCCAGTGTCATTTTCTCCCTGAGACCAAGTTGGCGTGATTGAATGCCTAATTTGCTCTTTTATCCTCTTGTAAAGGTGGCAGCTTGTCATGAACTTGCCCACCGTAGAGTGTGGTATTTACTGAGTGCACAGGCTTTAGAAGGCAGTGTTCTAAAGGAAGCGCTGATATTCATTAGAACACAGGGTACAGTCTTGGGATTATAATACATCTGAATCCAGGGAGTAACAAAGTCCTACCCCAGAGAGACCTGTCCTCTGCAAAATGCAGTAAGCTTCTTCATCGGAATCTGAAAAAAGGAGCAGATCTAAACCTTGCTTGAGAGACAATAAGCTTTCTCTCTTTTCCAAACAAACATAGTGAAGTGAGGTCACTCAGTCATGTTCGACTCTTTGCAACCCCGTGGACTGTAGCCCACCAGGCTCCTCCATCCGTGGGGTTCTCCAGGCAAGAGTCCTGGAGTGGGTTGCCATTTCCTTCTCCAGGGGATCTTCCCGACCCAGGGAAAACAAACAAAACCACATAAAATATAGCCAAGTGTTATGTGGAACCCAAATACAGAGACTAGATTAAAAACAAAAACAAACAAACAGAAAAAAACAGCTGTGTTGAGTGAAAAATGAAAGATGAAAACTTACTGTTCTCTGAAGTGACCCCAAGGCACACTGTCAAAATAAAAGACCCTTCCCCACCCCAGCCCTCTGTAGAGACCACTGGATCAGATAATCTGTAAACCAGGTTTCATTCTCTCACTTTTTAGGATTTAAAATTCTATTAAGAACCTGGACTGCGGAGCTTTTTAAAAAAAGATGCAACTTACCCAGAGACATAATTCGCTTTATCTACACCCTGTCTGGAGAACCTCTATCTTCTCACACCTTCAACTATAAGTGAAGGTCGCACAGGACTCTAGTTCACCATTACTACATTCCCTTTTTTAAAAAAAATTTTATTACTTTGCCAATTATCTTTTAAAAAATATATTATTTATTTTTAAATTTTTGGCCATGCAGTGGAGCATGCAGGATCTTAGTTCCTTGACCAGGGATCAAGTCTGTGTCCTGTGCATTGGGAGTGTAGAGTATTAACCACTAGACAGCCAGGAAAATTCCCAGATTCCTTTTTTATCTTCCTCTTCTTCACTAGCATCACCACTGTTATCATAGTAAATATTTATGGAGCACTTAGTATGTGCCCAGCATAGTATACCTCATTTAATCGTCACAACACTATTATAGGGTAGCTAGATTGTTATTAATACTTTAGAGATGAGAACACTCAGCACAGAGATGTAATTTGTCATAGAAAAAAGCAAAGATGAAATTTAAACTCCAGACAGTCACATTGCAATCTTTTGGGACAATAGCTTAACATTAAATTAACATCTTGATTATCGCTTGGAGTAGACTAACTGCCTGTGTGTTAACTTGTCTTTCTTTCTGATTAATTTCGTGCGGGCCGAACCATAGGTTATGGGCTTTATGGAGGGATCTTAATTTAATTATTTACATCCTTGTTGAAACTATAGATGTTGGGCAAACATGTGAAGTTGGTACTTTAAGGAACATCTCCCTACTCTCCTTTTCTTAAAAGTACCATTCGTCTTCTGGTGGAAAACTCAATGATGTCAGGTATTCAGTATTCTTGCATTTTATTTCTACTTTGCTTTATTAAAAAAAAAAAAAAAAAAAAAAACTCTTGGCCATAATACAATCACCTGATGTAAATTAAAAGATATTTGCAATTTTAGGATGGGGAGGGAGATGGGAGGCAGGTTTAAAAGGGAGGAGATATATGTATACCTATGGCTGATTCATGTTGAGGTTTGACAGGAAACAACAAAATTCTGTAAAGCAATTATCCTTCAATAAAAAAATTAATAAACATTTTTAAAAAGTGGTAAAGTCTAGCAAATAACTCTCTAATGGTAAATTTTTTGAGGAATTGGTTTTAGACTGGGGTATTTCTTGGGTTTTGACTTCAGGTAGTATAGTGGAGTCGCTCAGTCGTGTCCGACTCTTTGAGACCCTGTGGACTATAGCCTACCAGGCTCCTCCATCCCTGGGATTCTCCAGGCAAGAGTACTGGAGTGGGGTGCCATTGCCTTCTCCAGGGGATCTTCCCAACCAGAGGTCGAACCCAGGTCTCCCATATTGTAGGCAGACATTTTTACCATCCGACTTCAGGTAAACTAGCCCAATTTTCCTCTCTCACATCTAAACTCAAATGGCCTATCTTCTCTAACTACTTTTATTTCTGCCCTCTGGCTATTTTCCCAGACTAGTCCATTGAAATGGGCTTAAGGACACTTAAGTTTAAATAACATTATCACTAAATCCAAAGGTTTTTCATTATAACTCTTTTTCTTCCATCTTTTTATGGCATTAAAATTGTTTTTCATTCCCTCTGCATTGAAAAATTATTATACTGAGATTTATGTAACACGATACTTGTTTAGCTCTCCTCCCACTTGTCTGTAAAATCATTTTTCTCTCCTTTAAAAGCTTTTCTTCTTTTGATCTCCTAATTGCATGAGGTCTTCATGCTATTACTTGAGCAAATAATACCCATATTTAAAATTGCCACTGGTGCTCCATTATTTATACCTTTGCAAAGTATGATCTATGAAACACTGTTCCCTCAAGATGGCATTAAAAAAAAAAAAGTTCAGTAATCTATGAAATAGACTCACAGAAAGAGCTGACTTGTGGTTGCCAAAGGGAAGGGTGGGATGGGGGAAGGATGTGGGAGTTTAGGATTAGAAGATGCAAACTCATATATAGAATGGATAAACAACAAGGTCCTATTATATAGCCCAGGAAACTATATTCAATACTCTTTGATAAACCATCATGGAAAAGAATATGAAAAAGAATGTATCTATATGCATAACTTTGAATCACTTTGCTGCATGGCAGAAATTAACACAACATTGTAAATCAACTATAATAAAATAAGTTTTAAAAAGTTCAGGAACCACGGCAGATACTTCTCTTGCCTGTACATTCTAGCAACTATAAAATTAAGCAATCTCCCTCATGATCTTACTTCCAGGTAGAATAACTATATGACACAATTCTGGCCAATAAGGCATAAACTGATGTCTATTTCTGCTTTATTAAGCCAATAAGGCATAAATAAGAAGATAAATAAATCCTCCCTTCTTCCTGCTTTCAACAGGGACTCAAAGCAGAAACTGCAGAAGAAAACCTGAGATTCTGAAGGAAGGGCAAAGTGAGTGGCAGAGATATCAGCTTCCACACTGCAGAGCACTGAACCAAGGCCAGCAACCTCCTACCTCCTGAGTTCTTGTTACATAAGAGGGACATGTCCCTGTTTGTCTGGACTTCCATAATCAAGCGATTAACATCTTGCAGCTGAACACACTCCTGCTGCTGCTGCTGCTGCTGCTGCTGCTCCTGCTGCTGCTGCTAAGTCGCTTCAATCGTGTCTGATTCTGTGTGACCCCATAGACGGCAGCCCATCAGGCTCCCTTGTCCCTGGGATTCTCCAGGCAAGAACACTGGAGTGGACTGCCATTTCCTTCTTCAATGCATGGAAGTGAAAAGTGAAAGTGAAGTCGCTCGGTCGGAACACACTCCTCAGTTCAGTTCAGTTCATTTCAGTCGCTCAGTCGTGTCCGACTCTTTGTGACTCCATGAACTGCAGCACGTCAGGCCTCCCTGTCCATCACCAACTCCCAGAGTTCACTCAGACTCACATCCATCGAGTCAGTGATGCCATCCAGCCATCTCATCCTCGGTCGTCCCCTTCTCCTCCTGCCCCCAATCCCTCCCAGCATCAAAGTCTTTTCCAATGAGTCAACTCTTTGCATGAGGTGGCCTAAGTACTGGAGTTTCAGCTTTAGCATCATTCCTTCCAAAAAAATCCCAGGGCTGACTAGATCTAAAAACACAAAAGTGGTTTCCCATGCTTATCTGCAGGGAATATGTTCAAAGAGCCTCGTGGATGCCTAAAACCGTGGATAATACTGAACTCTATGTATTTTTTTCTTATACATACATATCAGTGATTAAGTTTAATTTATAAATGAGGCATAGTAAGATATTAACAGTTGCTGGTAGCTCAGATGGTAAAACGTCTGCCTACAATGCGGGAGACTTGGGTTTGATCCCTGGGTCGGAAAGATCCCCTGGAGAATGAAATGGCAACCCATTCCAGTACTCTTGCCTGGAAAATCTCATGGACCAAGGAGCCTGGTAGGCTACAGTCCATGGGGTCGCAAAGAGTTGGACATGACTAAGTGACTTCACTTTTTCAAGAGATTAACGGGCTTCCCTGGTGGCTCAGAGGGTAAAGCATCTGCCTACAATGTGGGAGACCCGGGTTCAATCACTGAGACAGGAAGATCCCTTGGAGAAGGAAATGGAAACCCACTCCAGTATTCTTTCCTGAAAAATCCCATGGACAGAGAAGCCTGGTAGGCTACAGTCCAAGGGGGTTGCAAAGAGTTGGACATGACTGAGTGACTTCACTTTCACTTCACTAAGAGATTAATAACAACATTCGTTGGATCATAGAGAAAGCAAGGGAATTCCAGAAAAACATTTACTTCTGCTTTGTTGACTATGCTAAAACCTATGTATGGATCACAACAAACTGGAAAATTCTTAAAGAGATGGGAATACCAGACTACCTTACCTGTCTCCTGAGAAACCTGTATGCAGGTCAAGAAGCAACAGCTAAAACCAGACATGGAACACAGATTGGTTCCAAACTGGGAAAGGAGTATGTGAAAGCTATATACTGTCACCCTGCTTATTTAACTTCTGTGCAGAGTACATCATGCACAATGCCAGGCTGGATGAATCACAGGCTGGAATCAAGATTGCCAGGAGAAACATCAACAACCTCAGATATACAGATGATACCACTCTAATGGCAGAAGGCAAAGAGGAACTAAAGAGCCTCTTGATGAGGGTCAAAGAGGCGAGTGAAAAAGCTGGTTTAAAACTCAGCATTCAAAAACTAAGATCATGGCATCCAGTCCCATCACTTCATAGTAAATAGAAGGGGAAAAAGTGAAAACAGAGACAGATTTTACTTTCTTGAACTCCAAAATCACTGCAGGTAGTGACTGCAGCCATGAAATTAAGACATTTGCTCCTTGGCAGGAAAGCTACAACAAATCTAGACAGGATATTAAAAAGCAGAGATATCACTTTGCCCACAAAGATCAGTATAGATCACAGCTATGGTTTTTCCAGTAGTCATGTATAGATGTGAGAGTTGGACCATAGAGAAGGCTGAGAGCCAAAGAATTGATGCCTCCAAATTGTGGTGCTGGAGAAGACCCTTGAAGAGTCCTTTGGACTGCAAGGAGATCAAACCAGTCAATCCTAAAGGAAATCAACCCTAAATATTCATTGGAAGGATTGCCACTTGAAGCTGAAGCTCCAATAGTTTGGCCACCTGATGCAAACAGTCGATTCATTGGAAGAGACCCTGATGTTGGGAAAGATTGAGGGCAGGAGGAGAAGGGGACGACAGAGGTTGAGATGGTTGTGTAGCATCACCGATTTAATGGACATGAGTTTGAGCTATCTGGGAGATAGTTTCACTATCTGGGAGATAGTGAAAGACAGGGAAGCCTGGTGTCCTGCAGTCCATGGGGTCACAAAGCATCATACATGACTAACTAAACAACAACAACAAACAGTAAAATAATAATACACTAATCAAAGTTATGTGAGCATGGTCTCTTTTCCTCTCTCCCCGCAAATATTTTTATTGTATAAATTTACTGCCTTTTCCATTTTAACTAAGCACTTAGCACACTCTGTGGCTCTGACTTTTGTTGTTTGAGATGAAACAGCAAAACTAGCACACATCTATTTTTCCTTGTTCAGAATTTCACAGAAACGAGGTGAGGTCTTACTGTAGACTTGAGCAACTCTAGCATATGACTTCTTTTCCTTTCTCATTGAGAATTTTCACATTTCAGTTAAAGGAAGCATTTTACAACTCCTCTTTGGCAAATCTGAATTGTAAGCATCACTACCCTTGCCCTTAGGGTGTCATTATGCAGTAAAGGAAGGGTCGCTTGAACAAAAGCATCGCAATACCCGCTTGATCTGATAAGTGGCTACTAAGTAACAGGTAAGAGACTCCAGACAAAAGGAAGATTTACGTTCTGCAAGGGACAGAGCAGATCGGTGCGAGATTTCATCACGTTACTCAGAAGTTGTATAATTTATCAACAACACATAGTTTATTTCTGAAATTTTCTGTTTAAAATGTTCATACCATGATTGACTGTGGGTAACTGAAACCTTGGAAAGGGAATCCACAGGTAAGAGGAGGAGGACTGTATGTTCCTGTTGGAACTTCAGCATGTGCCTAAGAGTATTACAGGACCCGAGAAATACTCGAGAGAAGAAATCTCATGAATTTTGTTTACTATATCATCTCCTAAATATATCTGATAGAGCCCTTTTCTTCTTATATTAACTATTACTATCCCACAGAACTATATAGATCCCTGTTTTCGTAGTTTAGTCGCCAAGTCATGTCCGACTCTCTTGTGACCCCATGCACTGAAGCCCTCCTGACTTCTCTGTCCATGGGATTTCCAAGGCAAGAATACTGGAGTGGGTTGCCATTTCCTACTTCAGGGGATCTTTCCAACTCAGGAATTGAACCCGAATGCCCTGCATTGGCAGGCAGACTTTTTGCCACTGAGCCACCAAGCAAGCCCATGGTTCTGTACACCCTTACGGTTCAAAGTGTGATCCCTAGACCAGATTCCTCAATATTCATCACCTGGAAACTTGTTAAACTCACATCTTAGGCCCCATCCCAAAATCACTTTAACAAGATGCCCAGGTGGCTGGTATGACATTAAAATTTGAGAAGCACTGCTTTGGGAAACACCATTTAGAGGAGAAAGTACGACTAACTTTAACATCTTTATGTGACTCATTATTTCAAGACATCTATTGTTATTGTCCCCTAATGCCTATTTCACTAATAATCACACCTATTTCTTTCTGACTGTTTTGTGCAAGGCACTATTCTAAGTGCTTATGTAATCCTCAACCCAATCCAAAGAGGCAGGCACTGTTATAATCTTCATTTAATAGATGAGATTATTGAGGCTCAGTGGAGTTAAGTAGCCTATCCAAGGTCACACAGATATTAGGCAGCAGAAACCTTGGTTTGAGGAATTAAGGATCACCAAATATACTCTTTATGTTTCCATGTACTTTCTTGCTTTGTGCACTTTACACAAGGATTTCTTTCTTCCTACAATGATCTCCCACACACACACCTGGTGAACAGATCTCAGGGACTTCCCTGGTGGTCCAGTGGTTAAGAATCTGCCTTTTAATGAAGGAGACTCGGATTTGGTCCCTGGTTGAGGAACTAAGATTCCGCATGCCAAGGGGCAACAAAGCCCATGTGCCAGAACTACTGAGCCTGTGCTCTAGAGTGCACGCCATGGTGAAGATCCCGCACGCTGCAATGAAGACCCGACATAGCCAAAGAAATGAAAGCATATTACAGAAAACAAAAAAGCTCTCAGTTTAAAAAGTTCATTCCTCCAGGAAACTTCTCTGGCCCCTCTCCTCCGAACCAGGTCAGGTTCCCTACTATACAGCTCCCAGGCACACAGTTTTCCTTCTTATCAGCTTTTGGGATTATTTACAATTCTGTGATTGTATGGCTGGTATATAGCAGTGTTAGTCGCTCAGTCGTGTCCAACTCTTTGTGACCCCATGAACTGTAGCCCGACAAACTCCTCCATCCATGGGATTCTCCAGGTAAAAATACTGGAGCGGATCGCCATTCCCTTCTCCAGAGGAACTTCCTGACCTAAGAATCGAACTCAGGTCTCCTGCATTGCAGGCAGCTTCTTTACCATCTGAGGTACAGGGAAGATCTATGGTTAGTGTATGCTCCTGCTGCTGCTAAGTCGCTTCAGTCGTGTCCGACTCTGTGCGACCCCATAGACAGCAGCCCACCAGGCTCCTCCATCCATGGAATTTTCCAGGCCAGAGTACTGGAGTGGGGTGCCATTGCCTTCTGTGTATCTTTAGCTAAAAAACTGAGCTTCATGTGGACTTGAAGTGTGTCCTCTGCGTCTGACGCAGGCTGGCAGAAGCTGTAGCCTGTATGAAAAGTATTTGATTTTGCATCAGAAGACTTGGATTTGAGTCCTGTTCCCCTACTTATTAGTTTTCTAAATGTTAAGCAGTCAAACCGTCTTAGATCCATAAATTCTCAGCTCTGTTAAGTGGGGATAATAATGCCTGGGCTTCCCTGGTGGCTCAGTGGTCTGCCTGCCAATGCAAGAGATATGGGCTTGAAGATCCCCTGTAGAAGGGAATGGCAACCCACTCCAGTATTCTTGCCTGGGTAACCATATGGGCAAAGGAGCCTGGTGGGCTACACCCCATAGGGTCACAAAAGAGTCGGACATGACTTAGCAACTAAACAACAACAATAACGCCTTACAAGATTAATAAAAGAATTAAAATGAGGATTCTGAAAGAAGTGTATAGTCTACATAAGCATCTGAAAAATATGACAGAGTGTTCCATAGTGATTAGGATCCTGGGTTGTATTTTAAAGTTCTAATGTGCAGTCAGACACCTGAGTTCATTGTTAACTCATAATATTTACCATCCAGACAGCTTATTTGGCCATCCATCATTTCCTAAACTTTTTTTCATGTATTTTTTAAACTGCATTCATATGTAATTTATTATATATCTATGCTGTGTTGTCTCCCAAGTCATGTATATACTGTATGATTTTATATCCCACTCATCATCTCTTATCAGAGCCCTTTGCACATAACAATTCAATAGATATTAACATAATCTACATTTATTTGGTGAGTATCATGTATTTGCTGTATGGAAAGTTCCTTAAGTAAGAAAAGTAAGAATGAAAAGTAGTGCACATAATAATTGCCATCATCATACATGTGAATGTTCAGATTTGCTACATTTTTCAAATCACTTAAACCAAGATAAACTGCAGAAATGAAACCCCAGCAGGGACAATTAAACAATATTTGGAATGAAATCATTTGGCCTAATTTTCATAACCACAGATTTCAAGGAATACCACCATCCATGCCAGGTGTGCCAGACAATCCCATTGTCCGTTTTAGCGGTGTAGGGACCCTTGTGGTATAAACCATTCAGGTTTGCAGAGTGACACCTAGTGGAAGGAAAAATAAACACAAAGCAATCAGACTAGAAAGATAACCTTTGAAACCCTTATTTTGTGAACAAATGGCTGAAAACATTTTAACTATGAATCCTGCCATTTTTTCTTTTTCTTTTTTGCTATCCCTTGTGGCTTATGGGATTTTAATTCCCCGACCAGGGACTGAACCCAGGCCCTTGGGAGTGATTGCACAGAGTCCTAACCACTGGACTGCCAGGGAATTTCCTGTGCTGTTTTTGGATAAGAGAATATTTAGCAGTTTCCAAAAGCCAAGAGATTTCTACAACATGAGTTTTTTAAACTGGTGGGTTTTAGTACCATAACAACTCTCAGGATAAAACCCAGGCCACTTATAGAGTATTTATTTATTTATATCTGGCTGCGCCTGATCTTAGTTGCAACATGCAGAATCTTTGATTTTCATTGCAGCAATGCAAACTCTTAGTTGCAGCATGTGGGATCTAGTTCCCTGGCCAGAGACCAAACCCAGGACCCCCTGCATCGGGAGTGCAAAGTCTTAGCCTCTGGACCACATGGAAGTCCCACTTATATTGATTAAAAAAAAAAAAAAGTAGCTCTGTTCTTAATAGACTTTAAATGAGAAAGAAAGGAAGGAAATGAGAGAGGGCGAGAGAGAGGCAGGCAGGAAGGAAGAAAGAAAAACAAGCAAAGAAAAGCATGAGCTGGTAAGCCTGAGCCTTAGCCAGAGTGGTATGGGTGTGGCGCGCTGCTCCATTTGCCAGCTTCCCTGTATAATTTACACTTAAAATGTTCATCCATCTGCTGCCAAGACTTAGCTTTCATAATTTCAATTCCCTTCCTCCCTCTTGAGTCACCAGTATATCAATTACTTTAACCTCAAAAGGGGGTAAAGAAACAAAACCCAAACCATGATTTAAAGTTTTCCAGTCAACAACTAATGATCATCTGTCTTAACTGCGGAGTTTATTATTTTTACCTATATTGTTTCAACAGAGATACACTGGTTATGGTATTATGAATTTTAAAATGTCCTCCTTTCTCTTTGGGATCTGTAAATTTTGCTCCTAATATGGCTAAACAAAGAGTAAGTGATAATTTTCTGGGTACTGTTATTAAACTATATATTTCTTTATTGCTACAACCAATGAAAAGATTTCAGACACTGGGACATAGAAGAACATTCAAAAGAATAGTTCTGAAAATCTATGGAAAGTGCCTGAATTACTGAGTCGAAGTAAGCATATAATTTACCCATCAATATTGAGTGGTTGACCAGCTTCACTTACCAGCCTTCGTAATTCTTTCCTGCTAATTGTCCCCACAGTCCTCCTAATTTAAATTGATGTAACTAATCAAAACCATGTATGCTAAACCTGTAAGTGTTAAGAGCCTGTTATGTTTTTAAAACTGCATGGAAAGTAATGTCAAAAGAGAAAATACTCTAGATTGAGCCTCCCAAATACATATTTTGACATATTCTATCTTCCTAGAGATATCTACTACATATATTAATATTTTTCTATTTATTCTGTGATTTGAATCCTGTTAGGAAGCTGACTCTGGTCAACATAGCAATTCTAAGACCACTTTTCCTAGCATGTTTCGGGTTCTAGAACAGCCTAGACTTAAGGCTAGGTTGGGAGATGGTTGGGGCTCCCTTGGTGAAGAAGTTGCCTCCTGCACACACATGAGATGCTACACTGGTAAAGAAGAGAAGACATCAACACTCAGTGATTGGTTTGCTGTGATGAGAAGGAATGCCTAGTAGGTGGGTAAAACTTAGAAATGCCAAGATTCTATGTAAATTGGAAGAACTATGGGACAGGGAAAAAATAAGAACAAAACAAGAATAAGGAGCAAGAGGATGATGGCGTTAAACCACAGCAGAAGCAGGCGTGGAAGAAGTAGCACCGAGCTGCTGGAACAATTGGCTTTCTCTTCAGCTTTTCTGACTTTCCATCCGCACAATCTCCTTTGACTCCAAGGATAATGGAGTTTCCTTGGGTGGCTCCAGCAACTGAATTGCCTTTCTTTGTCTTCCCTGAACTCCTATCTTTAAAGTCAAGTAAATCATTTATTATTCCACATTGAACTGTGTGCCACTTATCATTTCATTGGGTGGGTACTTAGTATTGATCTCCTGCTAATATTAACCAACATGGTTGTTATTTCCATGTATGGAATTCTGTTATATTAAGGGGTGCTTCGGAGAAGGCGATGGCACCCCACTCCAGTACTCTTGCCTAGAAAATCCCATGGATGGAGGAACCTGGTAGGCTGCAGTCCATGGGGTCACAAAGAGTCAGACACGACTGAGCGACTTCCCTTTCACTTTTCACTTTCACGCACTGGAAAAGGAAATGGCAACACACCCCAGTGTTCTTGCCTGGAGAATCCCAGGGACGGGGGAACCTGGTGGGCTGCCGTCTATGGGGTTGCACAGAGTCGGACACGACCGAAGCAACTTAGCAGCAGTAGCAGCAGCAAAGGTTCCGTGAGACTTTGTGAATTATATACAAGTTCTATATAATGTTGATAATTCTTACATAATGCTAACTTAGAAGGAAAGGGGAAGAAAAAGGAGGATAAAGAGAAGGTGATAATTGTGGTTTTAAAGAGAACAAGAAAACCATAAGGGAAAAAGATTGTCACCACCTTTGTTTGATTTGTTAAGTAGGAAAGAAAACTTTGGTTTTCTCTCCCCTCTCACTGCTGTGTATGTTCTACTTCCTTTACAAATGACCAAAATTTAAATGGACTCAAACTTTGAAAAAAGCAAAATCCAGATAAAATAGTGTTTATACAACTACTTAGATTCAACTTGATATTCCACACTATATACAGCTAACTGTACCTCCATAGAATCTATGACTCTAAAATCAGCACATCACAATAACTCAAGATGTTCACAAGGAGGATTCTCATGATTTTATGGAAAATAGACCTCTGTCTGATATACCTCCACTTAATAAGACAGAGGATTCTTTATGTCTTAAAAAGTATTTACGTAATGAAAAAATGTTAAAATTTAGATTGTGGAATTCAAATGATTCGTCCTCAATTACATGGAAAACTCAGCACTCCAGACATACTCACGAAGGATTCTGTAATGGAATGTTTAAGTGTCCAGATATTTTGTCTTCTAAAGGCAAAAGGAGATGTTCAAAGGCCATGTACTAAAGAAAAAAATAAAAAGCGCATGTATGCCGTAACAGTTGAACACAACTGCTTTGTAGACATAGTGGGCTTATCAGGTTATTTTTAAGGAAGACTGAATTTTTCCATTCCTGCCTTAACTTTGTGATGACAACAAAGGGTACTGTCTGGAAATCATCCTGGGTGAAGAATAGTTAAAGGAATGAGGAATACCTAGCCTACAGAAGAGAAAAGGTCAAGGAGCACAGTAAATATTT
The DNA here is from genome assembly GCF_023091745.1 of Budorcas taxicolor. NCBI lineage: Eukaryota > Metazoa > Chordata > Mammalia > Artiodactyla > Bovidae > Budorcas > Budorcas taxicolor. The sequence goes on along the minus strand of NC_068933.1, from coordinate 18,783,946 downwards.
TCTTATCCAGCACCTGAAGAGTTATGTTGAAAAAGAATACAGTTACTCTGTAACTACTGAGGAAAAAAAACTGACAAAGTAATAAGAAGCAAGATTTCAGGTTAGTACAAGAAAGTGAAGAAAAGCTGACAGAGTGGACTTCCCTGGTGGTCTAGTGGTTAAAACTCTGTGCTTCCAGTGCTGGGGGCCTGGGCTCAATCCCTGGTCAGGGAACTAAGATCCTACAGGCCCCGCAGTGCAGCACCCTCCAAAAAATTTTAATACACAAAAAAAGATTAAAAAAAGAAAAATTGATTTAGTACAATCAAAAATGGAATGAATTTGCTGATAAAGTAACATTGGAGTATTCAACCAGAAGACGGAACTAGGTTTCAGGAATGTTAGAGGAAATTTATGCATTGAGAGGAGCTTGGGTGAATGATTTTGAAAAAGTCACAGGAAATGTAAAATAGTATTACACAGAAAAATTTACAATAACATGGTAGGAGAAGGTGAAGAGCTACCTGGTTATTAGAATGTCAAAAATGCTCTGTATTTCTTTGCGTCAATTTGTGACCCACTGTTTATGATAATTCACCTATAACTCCATTTGCAAACAATCTTTATAAAAGCAGTAATTTGATTTTTCTCTATGATGTATCTTTCAGGCTTGACTAAGGTACACAATGAACACATCCTTAAAGCTACTTCATTACTGAAAGATTCTAATAAGGATGATTACTTAATAACACCAGTATTACAAAGCAGACCAACACTTCTGCATACGTTATAATTAATGCCCACCAGTCAGATATCTGGAGAGAGCAATGGCAACCCACTCCAGTACTCTTGCCTGGAAAATCCCATGGATGGAGGAGCCTGGTGGGCTGCAGTCCATGGGGTCGCTAAGAGTCGGACACGACTAAGCAACTTCCCTTTCACTTTTCACTTTCACGCATTGGAGAAGGAAATGGCAACTCACTCCAGTGTTCTTGCCTGGAGAATCCCAGGGACGGGGGAGCCTGGTGGGCTGCCATCTATGGGGTCACACAGAGTCGGACACGACTGAAGCGACATAGCAGCAGCAGCAGCAGTCAGATATCATCAATGCAATTGCAACTGTGTTTATGAAACATCAAACCTGTTAAACCACCAGCCAGACTGATCCTCTTTCGCACAGTTCCCTTCATAGTTGTCGTTATCTCTGTCCCACGTGCTGAATTTCATTCTTTGGTGACTGGCCCACCATTGCACTTCAGGATGAAAATTTCCAGTAAGGGAGTCTCCAGCGGTTCCAGAATATTCCCCAATATGTAAATCATAGGAATTCTGAAGAAAAAGAGGCGATTTCCGTGATCAGTTGTTACTATTTTGTGTGTGTGTATGTGTGTGGTCAGTCACTCAGTAGTGTCTGACTCCTTGTGACCCCATGGAGAGCAGCCCGCCTGGTTTCTCTATTACTATTTTAAAAACAGGCTTATTTAATAAATAAAAGATCAGGCTCTATTGCAGATTTTTGTTTCCCCTGACTTTGGGTTTTATATTGTATGTTTTACACATTAATTTGTGGCAATATGTATTTGAAAATGTTAGTACCTTTTCATCTCCAACTTTGAAATTTTTATATTGAGCATAACGGCTATTTTTCTCAAAATCTGCAAGGTCAATTTTTAACGTGTAATCTCCTAGGAAAGGGAAAAAAAAGAAATTGTAGGTGTTTTTTTTTTAATGTATGAGATGACATTTACTTCAGTTCAGTTCAGTCGCTCAGTCGTGTCTGACTCTGTGACCCCATGAATCGCAGCATGCCAGGCCTCCCTGTCCATCACCAACTCCCGGAGTTCACTCAGAGACATTTACTTACTGAGGCTTAAAAACAGTTTGTGGCTCTCTTTTACTTAGACCATTTCCTTCTACCATGAGTCAGCTTTCGAAGAATAAACTGTGACTCCACTGTATTTACAACATGCATGTTTTACTGTGTATTTTACTTGGGAAAAGTTAGGACTGTAATATTAAAGGTAGAACATTCCTACTAGATCTATCAGAGATAAGAGCCAGTGTAATTCACTTGGCAAAGAAGAACAGAAAGCAAGTCATTTTTCAGTACATAAATTAAGAAATCTAACAGTGAATAAACAGAAGTTTTATGAAGTTTAAAAGCTGACTTCTTTTTCTTACTTTTGGTAAGGATGCTGATCTTCAACATTAAAGAATGACTGAAATAGTTGATGCCATCAAGTGACCAGATTTTCTTCACTGTCTCATCATTTGCAAATAACAAAGACTACTCTTTCAGAAACAGAACTATTGTTAGGAACATAGAAAGTTATAAATCAAACTGACAGTCAGATAATATATTTGTATTCAATCGTTCTACTTTGATAAATAAAATTTCACAATGACCAGTAAGATCAGGTCTGAACTCAGAGTCTTAGCCTCCTCCCAGTTCCAAGCTGGAACATAGCAGCAGGTCATGCAGACCTGGCACACAGTCAGCTTGGTCTCTTGTCCCACCCCAGTCTCCATCACACAGAGCAAAGGGCCTTGCCCACACTTATGGACATTCCAGACTGCACACCAAGCTCTGTTGACATCCAAAATAAAAGCTGTTTCTTCACTTCCCCTCAGACTTAGGGGTGCACACACCAGATGTACAATTTTCCTACGGGGGACAGATGAAGAAGAGGCATGAATAGGTCCTGGAGACAAAGTCAAGGCTTCTTCAATAGCGAATGCTGGACTCTATATCGTCAGAGTGAGTCTAGGAGACTCTGGCCCCACAGAGTCTTTGACTCACGGAGCTCTCTAAAGTGGGATTTCAAGGAAGAGGCCACTTTAATCTGATCAAAAGGTAGTAAATGTTATGTGAGCTAAGACTGTGAAGTGGACTAGAGCAGAAATAAAGGCTAAATCAAGGCTCCTAAAAAGTACTTTGCATTATAGAAGAGGTTTAGACTTTTAGGTAACCATCTAAATATCTCTTTAGTCAATGAGTAAATAAAAATTCAATTTTGGATCATTTCTAAATTAGCTTTATTGCAAACACTTCCAGCCAAAATTTATATAGTGGGGATAAAGCTATTTTAAAGAGGCAACTCCTTAGCTTTAAATGCTCTCATAATTAAGAAATGTAGGGGGACTTCTCTGGCAGTCTAGTGGTTAAGATTCTGCGCTTTCACTACACAGGGCATGAGTTCTATCCCTGGTCTGGGAACTAAGATCCCTCATGCTGCACATGGGGGATATTGTGGTACAGCCACAATTTTTTTTTTTTAAGGAAAGAAAAGAAATGTAGGGAGAAAGTCACTCTTTTTCCTTGGGATGATGTTCTATGCAGTTGAACTCATAAATACATTTTTGCTACCATGAGAGTAGCCAGCCTGAAACACCAGTGAAAATGTGAAGCAGATATGTTGCCAAAGTGCATCTGGACAAATAAATACTTAATAATAATTTGAAAAATAATATTTTATTTTTTAAATAATTAATTAATAATATTTGTTGTTGTTTAGTTGTTCAGTCATGTCTGACTCTTTGCCACCCCATGGACTGCAGCACACCAAGTTTCTCTGTCCTTCACTATTATTAATTAATAAGTTTGAATTCTGTATGTTTAGAAGGATCCAAGGGTTACTTCTTGGGGTTTTCATTGTTTCAATGACAAACCAGATGCATATTAGTATGTAAAAGAAACAGAAATTGGTATGATAAATGTTATATATCTATCATAAAACACAGGTAGGATAATAAATACTTTGAAATTTAGAGAACACTGATCATAAGAAGAACGTACAAAGAGAGCTTTAGATTTCTAGGATTATCCATCCTAAGTTACTATTCTGGGGTGTTTCCAAGATCTCTATAATTATAATGATACTATTATGAATATAGACACACAAATCACTTTCCTTAACTTGTTTGGAATGAATAAACCTTGCTCTTACAATTAGTGCCTTGCCAGTGTGATTTAACATGCTTTCTCGAGCAATACAATTGCTTTTTATGAAACATTAAGAGTCAGGTTTGAGTGGAACTGACTACAATCTCAGGTAGAAAGTGAGATAAGGAAGATAAAGGATTGGAGCAAAAGAACATGGAAAGGGGAAGCTTGAAAAATATTAAGCTAGTGATACTTTAAACAAATGTCTAACTCTGGTTAAAGACATCCATGCAGAAGCAGATAGAGGGAATGATACAGATGTCTGTAATATACTTGGAAATGTAAAAAAAATGGATCGATGGATGGATAGATGAAAAGTTACAGGATTAAGATGTTAATGTAAAATCTAGGTGGTAGGTTGAAATCTCTTGCAAGTTTTTCAAATTAAGATTTGGAGGAGGATGGGAATAAGAACATTTATATTTTATGGTATTTGATTCCAAAAACAGCCATAATTCCTCAATTCTTCACCTTTCCCTTTGCAATGGGACTTTGTAAGTCCTCCCATTAAGCCTCTTTCCTTTTTCCTTACATCTGAGCTGGTCCTGTGACTTGCTTTCACCAAAACGGAAGGCAGTGTAAGTGACTGTGTGCCATTGCTGAGTCTAGGTCTCAAGTAAGTTATGTGCTTTCATTCTCTTTCTTAGAACTCTGCTTCTGCTTCAAGAACAAGTCCAGGCTAGCCAGCTGGAAGATGACGGACCACGTGGAGTGAGCTGGACAGCCAGCCTCCCACTGATGAGGAAGTTGATCACCAGCTCATGAACAAGCCCAGCGAGATCAGCAGAGCCCAGCCCTAATGAGCAAAACCACCCAGTTGCCCTGTATATTTGTGAGAAATAATAAAGAGCTGTTGTTATAAGTCACTAAATTCGTAAGTGGCTTGTTATACATACAAGTTTTGAGTCATATAAGTCATTTAAAAGAATGATTATGACAGTAGATTTCCTTCCCAGAAACAGAAAAAATGCATGTGAGAAATATCTCTCCCACAACCTAGGTCTAAGCAGCCACCTTTTACAAAGGAGATTATTTCCCAAAAGGGATTATTGGCCATCTGCAAATCATAGTAGTTACTGAATTAGTTCTATTGTCTAGGATTTAGTGAAAAACAGTTGTGTTCCCTTTTTTGTATTTCCAGTGAATTTGGTATAAGGTAAACCTTACCTTGTGTGGTCAATAAGTGAAGATTTCTATTACCCAACCAATATTCACCATTTTTTTGGACAAAATTTCCAAAGCCATTTTCATAGTCACTCCAGTCTCTAAAAAATGAAAGTGAAAGCTGACTTTAGCAAAATCCAAATAGACCTTTGCAGTACCCAAGGTGCACACTTCTACCCCTACCCACAATATCTTCTTGATTAGCTAATGTACTTTTATTCAGAAAGAATGAAGTTCTAATGCACTTCAGGTATAATAAAGAGGCTTAACTTTTGTAAACCTCGTATTTCCTACTCCAAATAAATCCTTATATCACAATTAGCACACCTGTTAAAGTTTTCACTGCCATCAGATCGTCTCTGAATTACAGTCCATCCTCCTCCTTCAGACATGTCACAATAAACAGAGAATTCTGCTGGGCTCTGGAGAGGTTTGATTTTATAAAATCCACTCTGCTTGTACCCGTCATTGAAAATCTCTGAACAATCTGTTTGGAAAACAAAGTAATGTAATATTTGTCATGTGTCTTTTTTTTTTTTTAAAGGGAGCCTCTGAATGAGATTACTCAATACTAATGGAGACAGATAAATACATGATGTAGATAATCAGCTGTGTAAAACTGAATCTTGTACATCTTCCAGTGGCTACTGGAAGTTCTTTTTTTCTAGATGATATAATTATCATCTGACTTCTTGATATGATCATGGAAAAAATAAAATAGTGAAATAGGTATATGGTTTCTCATTTCTGATTTTTTAAGAAGAGTCTGAAATTACGTTTTAGGTAATTACAGTATATTTAAGTGAAACATATCTTTATCAGACAGGACAGAACTTTTTTCTCTCATGACACTAAAATGAAAGTAGAAATATAATACCAAACAATTGAATACAGATTATCTTGATTTACAGCATTATAAATCATTCTGAACATCTGGAAATGAACTCAAAATAGTAATCTTGTTAGATTCTTATAACCTCCCAGTCTCACCAGAGTTTTTACTCACCCACTGAAATTTCTAAGAGTCCATGCATTCTTAGATGTTTTTGCTAAAAACTGCAAGTTCCTATTATTTCATCCCTGCGGTCTTCTCTGTGCTGATATTTCTTTGACCACTGAAGCTACCAATTTGTCACCAAAAAGTAATATCTGTTTCTTAAATCACGTGCTGCTGCTGCTGCTAAGTCACTTCAGTCATTTCCGACTCTGTGCGACCCCATAGAAGGCAGCCCACCAGGCTCCCCCATCCCTGGGATTCTCCAGGCAAGAACACTGGAGTGGGTTGCCATGTTCTTCTCCAATGCATGAAAGTGAAAAGTGAAAGTGAAGTCACTCAGTTGTGTCCGACTCTTAGCGACCCTATGGACTGCAGCCTACCAGGCTCCTCTGTCCATGGGATTTTCCAGGCAAGAGTACTGGAGTGGGTTGCCATTGCCTTCTCTGTAAATCACATGAGGGTGGGATAAATTAATAACCATTGGTCTCATCTAGGATGATCTGGGCTGAATTAGAGAATACAACTGATATGTGTGTCCTAGATCACTTCAGTCATGTCCAGCTCTGTGGGATCCGATGGACTGTTGCCCACCAGGCTCCCCTGTCCATGGGATTCTCCCAGGCAAGAATACTGGAGTGGGTTGCCATGCCCTCTTCCAGGGGATCTTCCCAACCCAGGGATCAACTTGGTCTCTGCATTGCAGATGGATTGTTTCCCACAATCCTCCTGCATTGCAGGTGGATTCTTTACCACTGAGCCACTGCGGAAGCTCATATGGCAGACACGAACTCGCTATTGTTTAGATGCCCAGGCAGCTCTGTTTTAGGGTAGTTGAATTAATGGCCACTGTAAAGAGATAGTTTCAAGGATACCCAATCACAGACTTTTGAATAAAAATACTATAATTTAACATCACTAACTTTCAAATTTTACTCTTATCATTTTGTTCATTTCCTCCTTTAAAAAAAAATACTTTCTACAATTCTGTAACTATAAATGGTGATGGATGCTAACTGGACTTAGCATAGTGATCGTTTCACAATATATACAAACATCATGTCATTATATTATATACCAGAAACTAATGTAATGTTTTATGTTCAAAGCCGAAAATCCAGTACTTTGGCTGCCTCATGTGAAGAGTTGACTCATTGCAAAAGACTTTGATGTTGGGAGGGATTGGGGGCAGGAGGAGAAGGGGACGACAGAGGATGAGATGGCTGGATGGCATCACTGACTCAATGGATGTGAATCTGAGTGAACTCTGGGAGTTGGTGATGGACAGGGAGGCCTGGCGTGCTGCAATTCATGGGGTCGCAAAGAATCGGACACGACTGAGCGACTGAACTGAACTGAACTGAACTGTACCTAATAAAAATTTTCTTGCCCTGATTGACAATTTCATTCTTTTAGCATATTAAGTTTTTTCTTCATTTTCATTGTTCTGATGCCAAATTGTCTATAATTTTGTTACAAATAAAATATATCCCACATTAAATAGATTGAACAGGCAATAGGAAACAGCGGATAAACAAAAATAAAGAACCTTAGTCATTTTCTAAAACCTTCATCAGTTTGAGACCCATCATACACTACTGCTTTGGTGAGATGTCCATTTTTATAATGAGTTAGGCCTTAATCATGTATTTATTTTTGAGATTCAGAAGCCCCTGTGCTCTTTTCCACATCCTGGATTATTTTTTAAAAATCCTGTTTTGCAGCTAAACAAGAAGAAATACAATGTGAAAATGATTATCTAAAATTAGTTCAAGGTTGTTCAGAAGCTTACATCTTGTGGTCAAGTACATTGCACAGCATTTTTCATTAGAGTAAGCAGATTTTTTCTTTCCACTTACATTTTTTTTTAATTGGAGGATAATTGCTTTACAATGTTGTGTTGGTTTCTGCTGTACAGCAAGGTGAGCCAACCGTAAGTACACATGCATCCCCTCCCTCTTGAGCGTCCTTTCCACCCGCCCCACACCCCCAGGTTGTCACAGAGCACCCTGTGCGCTACAGTGGCCTCCCACTGGCTGTTTTACACATGGGAGGGTATGTATCAATGCTTCTCTCTCAGTTAGTCCCACCCTCTATTTCCCCTGCTGTGTCCACAAGTCTGTTCTTGCATCTCTCTTCCTACCCTGCAAATAGGTTAATCAGTACCATTACTCTAGATTCCATGTGTATGTGTTAATATGCAATATTTATTTTTCTCTTTCTTACTTCACTCTGTATAAGCTTGTTAGGAAAAGAGCACTTTGCTTACATTTAACCATCTACCAAACAGCTGAATAGTAAAGACTCACAAGCTTCAGACTATTTCCCAAGCAAATATGGAAATAATTAGCTATAACATTTGCCTCTGGAAAACTCTGTGAATATGGAGTTTTCAGCCAACATTTTCTATTTGTTCTTACTTTATGCCAACTCCGAGTTTAAGTTTTTAAGAAGTTTTTGATCTTCGCAGAGGAAAATGCCAAACACAACTTAAGATTCAGAGGAAAGATTTCCACTGAAAAAAAAACAAAAACAAAACCCAAACAAAGAAAAAAAAATGCCACTAGCTCAGTTTCTTACACCAAATATATTAAGGAGCCTGCCTAGGGAAAATGCGATTTTACTCTGATAGAAAGTTCAAGCAATAGAGGGTTTAAAATATTAACTAGACTTTTCAAACTACAATTTTCAAAATGTTTTGACTCACTCAACCACTCTAGAGAATAGGCAGAAGAGGGGTAGGGTTAAAGAGATCTGTGTTCACGGGAGTTTAAAAAAGAATTTTTGGATACTTACATAATGCTAGAGTGAGGCCATGGCTTCCTGCCCTCTGTTTGACAAACACTGTGTTAAACTGGGTGAGGTGAATATGCTCTGCTCAAGCAGAAAGCAAGTCGTGCTGGAAGCACAAATGTTGAAGCTTCACAAAGGGACGTGCCAGCCTGCCAAATGAACTTTTTCCTTTTGTCCCAGAATGGTGACTGAGAACCAAAGGCACTAAGTACCTCCACATTCTAAACTCAAAGGAAGGCCAGCCTGAGCTCAGCCACGTGCCACAGAGCATGCTGGGAAATGCCAGGAATGCCATCCTCACCCCCAGGCAACATAAGATGAGACTTAGAGGAGAGAGGAAGTTGCAGTGTTGCTGTGGGGAGGATTGGTGGGCTCTCACCTCTGAAAGTAAAGGAGAGAAGATATAATAATGTGGGTAGAGAGCTGGCATTCGTTGAGCCAAACGAGAAATACTTTTGTAAGCATTTCATTAGATCTATTAACTTATTTGATCTTTACACCAAAGAAACGGGTATCCTTACCACTCCCATTTTACAGATGAGGAATAAGAGGCACAAAGAGGTCAAGTAATTTGCTCAAAGGCCACTTCTAGCAACATGTGCAACTGGACTTTGAACCCAGGCTTTGGAGTCTCTACTTTAAACAGTACACATACTGCCTTTTGAGATACTGTCTCATAAATACTGGGGGGCTCCTGCACAAGGGGACATGGTTAAATTAGTGGTCGTGTTGGCTGAACAGATGATGCTAAAAGGCTGTTTTGATTGTCAACAATTAGTGTGAATTTGGTAGACTAATCTTTTAATAAAGGCACATAATTTAATTGCACCTAAAAGCTTAAAAAGTACATTTATATTGTATAAAAATCATGTGATTTGTGCATTGTTTTCAAAAATTGCCAGGTTGTGTGTAATTAGGTGTTTCCTACTATGAGATGAATTAGGATTCAGAAAATAATTGATTTAGTAATAATACAGTAACTTATAAATAAGAAAAAAGAAATTTATTTCTATGGATCATATACATAAATATTTAACCTTTTTTTAAATTTAAAGAGACCAAAAACATACCCTTTGGTGTGATCAAATTTTTATACATTTTATACATTATATATTATGCTAAATATATTATATATTTTCTTAGAATTTGTTATTATATATTTTGTTTATTGAGTGTTTTTTTTTTTTGCTCTTGATAGATTCTCTAGTAGTTTTCCTGTATGCTGAAAAATAAAGTAAAATTGAATTGGATTTATATTTCATAGTTTATTTCTCCTTCTCCTCCATGCTTACAACATCTGTGAAGAATATTAAATACAGATCTACTGACTTCTGGAATTTTTTTAGCTGTTATGCCCCAAACAGTCACATAGAATGTCTATTATCTATCTTAGGGGCTTCCCTCATAGTTCAGTTGGTAAAGAATCTGCCTGCAATGTAGGAGACCCGGGTTCGATCCCTGGGTTGGGAAGATCTCCTGGAGAAGGGAAAGGCTACCTACTCCAGTATTCTAGCCTGGAGAATTCCATGAAGGGTCAGACACGACTGAGCGACTTTCACTTTTTATTATCTATCTTACCATTGTGTCATAAATTTATTTTTTATTTAAAAATCTTTATTATTATTTTTTTTAATAAACTTGGGCTTAAAAAATTTTTTTTTGGCCAGGCTGCACAGCATGTGGGATTTTATTTCCCTGACCAGGGACCCATGCCCCTTGCATTGGAAGGGTGGAGTCTTAACCACTGGACCACCAGGGAAGCCCCAGTGTTAAGTTATAGAAACACTTAAGAAAATTAGATTATGTAAATGAACTATACCCCAATAAAAAGTTAATTAAGGAAAAAGAAATAAAAATAAATTCTGACCTGCGTATTGTCTCTTGCCTCCAAGGTCAATGACACTATTCTCCTCTCCTTTATCAAGGAGCTGGATTTCCTTCTCATGCAAAAGCTGTGCGATCTTGACTTGTTGCTGCTTGACCCGAGTCTCCAGCAGGTACACTTGGGCTCTGAGCCGCGCCTGCTCCTGGAGGCAGTTCTCCAGAGCCTGCAAAGTAATGTGCATCTCGTCTTACAGAAAATAACCCCCCGGAATGAGTTGCTAAATTTATGGTTCAATTTTGTTCCCAGTTCCCATTTCAGCATAGTATTCTAACCAGGAAGTGTTTAGAGGTCCTAAAACCATGTATTTGAAGAAAAAGGAATTATGGCTTACCAGAATAAGAAATTTTTGAATTAAAAAATGCTATAATCTGAATGACCATGCCAAGAGCTTTAGAGTCGCTGCTTCATTTGATCCTCATAATAATTCCATGAGATAGGAAAGAGTGCATCTTTGAGTAAACTTGCTCAAAAATTCTCAGTGGATTCACATCCAGATTCAAGGTCCCTGCTTTCAATCTCAATGTGTCTTCTCCTGAGTGCTTTCTTAACAGGAAAGTGCTTTATGCATGACTAGTGTTGCACTTTCTAAAATAAACGAGGCTTTTGAATGATCTTTTGGTATTAACATGTTTAAAAATATATCTGAATGCTTATAACCTGATGACACATGGCCATCTTTATAAAGGATGCTACTTCAGTTCCTCCTGTCCCCGAGGATCTTACCCATTTACCTGTTGCTAGAAATATGACTGGAGCCACTTAACTTTGTATAGTGTTTTTCCCTTAATGACTTCAAAAAAAGGATGGAGAAGCCTGACTTTTTCAGTTGAATCAGCTACTATCTTTAACAAAGGCAAATAACCCAAGAATGCCGCACATGAATGAGTTTATCAGTTCCTTTCTAAAGTGGCATCTGACTGAGCAGATTCCTCCAGAAATAAAGTGAATGCGGTGAGTTGGGAAGGGGAGTTGCAGAGGTCGGTCTCCTGGGAAGAGCTACTAAGACCAAGAAGCTACAAAACACAAATTTTTGCCACTTTCCCATTTTTACTCTGACATCTCTGTTTGCAGCTCATGTCATGATCTCCTGTGATAAATGCAAAGCTTTGCTGAGAAATTACGATTTTTAACATGTAAGTGCTTTACACTACTTTTACATTATTTCCTTTTATAGGCATTTAATTAGAGTCAGGTATATTTCTCAATTTATATTCACATAACTTCCTGTTCCTATCTTTATCTACTACCTTATATATATTCCTCCTTCCATAATCCTCCAGGGGATCTTCCCAACCCAGGGATCGAACCCAGATCTCCTGCTTTGCAGGCAGATTCTTTACCAGCTGAGCTACCAGGAAAGCACCTTATATATATTTCTTCTATAAACTGGAGGACCTACTGTGTTCTGGGCACTCTGTTAGGCAGTTTGAACAGTAGATATCCTATTTGGGAAAAAGAAAGAGGTATGTTTTTTCACTATGGACTACAATGCAAAAATAGAAATTCAACCTCAAAACTGAAAGTCTTACAGCAAGTGAGTGAGAATGACAATAGAGGCCCCCTCTCTCCCATCTCCAGGCCCAAATCACCAACTCTCTCCAGGCTGTTTCTCTAGGACTATTTCTCTTTCTTAAAAATTTTCATTTCTTTATTTACTTTTGGCTGTGCTAGGTCTTTGTCGGTTGGTGAGTGCAGGCTTTCTTTAGTCGTGGCAAGCAGGGGCTACTCTCTAGTTGTGGTGTGGAGGCTTCTCCTTGCGGCTTCTCTTGTTGCAGAGCGCCGGCCCTACAACACACAGCTTTCAGTTGTGGTTATTCCGGGGCTCTCGAGCACGGGCTCAGTAACTGGCACACGGGCTTAGTTGCTTCTCAGCATGTGATATGTTCCTGGATCACGGGTCGAAATCATGTCTCCTGTTTTGGCAGGGAGATTCCCAGCCACTGGACCACCAAAGAAGTTCATCTCTAGGACTATTTTGTATTTTTGTAACTTTCACCTCACCACTCTTTGATTCATTCTGTCTGAACCAATTATTTGCTTAGCCCCCTCAGTCATGCCTGTCTAAAAAATGAACAGCAAAGTCATTTTATGGCATATGGAAATCTGCCTTGCTTTCTAACAGTGGAAGATTGGTTGTGATACTGTTAAATACAGTGAACTATACAATTTAGAGTCCCATGGACTGCAAGGAGATCCAACCAGTCCATTCTGAAGGAGATCAGCCCTGGGATTTCTTTGGAAGGAATGATGCTAAAGCTGAAACTCCAGTACTTTGTCCACCTCATGTGAAGAGTTGACTCACTGGAAAAGAGTCTGATGCTGGGAGGGATTGGGGGCAGGAGGAGAAGGAGATGACAGAGGATGAGATGGCTGGATGGCATCACTGACTCGATAGACGTGAGTCTGAGTGAACTCTGGGAGTTGGTGATGGACAGGGAGGCCTGGTGTGCTGTGATTCATGGGGTCGCAAAGAGTTGGACACGACTGAGTGACTGAACTGAACTGAACTGAATATAATTTAAAGTGACTAAAGGATTACAGGGCAAGAATGTTCAATTTTTATGTGACTATATATACAGTGTTAGTAAACTTATTTAAAACTTAGTGGGGGAGCTTCCCTGGAGTACAATGGCTGGAATCTCACCTTCTAAACCAGGGGTTGCAGGTTTGACTCCTGGTCAGGAAGCTAAGATCCTACATGCCTGGTGGCCAAAAAAGCCAAAACATAAAACAGAAGTGATACTGTAACAAATTCAATAAAGACTTTAAAAATGGTCCACATCAAAGAAAAAAAAGATCTTTAAAAAAATTAGGGATTTTCTTTCTCCTACAACTTTGAGTAAATGAGTGTTTTCTCACTTTCATTCATGGAGGGAGGCATAAGTTCATTGCAATTACTTTCAAATAACCTGTTTGGTTTACAAGGACAGTGTCCAATATTACAAAGCTCAAGGTAAATCTGAAAGAGCTTTTAAATTCTTAATACCATGTAACCACCCAAATAACCTCAGTAAATCGAAAAGACTTAGTGTGAATACTGATTTTTTACTCTAAAAAAATTTTAAAGCACTTAATAAGTGCCTATTACATGGCAAGAGCTTCCACAAATCTTTTTCATTTTTCCTCCTTAGTTTTTTCAGTGAGAAGTTACTAGAGTTTTTTTTTTTTTGGCAAGAGAAAATTAAGATCAAAGCAGGAATTAAAAATATAATAGTTTTTGTAATAAGCTTACCGAGCTTCCCCTGCCTATTAGCAGAGCAGTGGTGACAAGGATGAAACTAAACATCTTCTCCTTTTTTCCCACTGGAAGAACTGTAAGAACAAAGAGAATTTAACTTATTGTGAATTTTTTATGAGACCAGTGCTGGCTTGACTCAACGTGATCCAGGAGGTCAGACACAGCTCTAGGTTGAGTTTAATCTGTGAGTTGCCAAGGAAATTCTCTTGTATTTTCCCAGGCTTCCCCCCACAGAAGGATGCTCACTGTTACCTTGTAGAGAATTGAAGCAATCTGCAAATACAGAGGAAAGACTATGGTTCTCTGAAGTGTGGAAAAGGCACAGACTCTTTAAGCACAAAAACCTGGTTCCATATTTTGGCTGGTCAGTTCCGAGTGGTGTGACCTCACACAGCTTACTATAAAATGCTCCTGATCTATAAAATGGACTTCATAATTCTTACTTTGTAGGACTGTGCCATTTTGATATTAATTTTTCCATATACCCTGGCATGTGAGAAGTGCTAAATGATTAGTTACTCATTTTGTACAGGGAAGCCTGTTTTTATTTTGAGAAAAAGGAAGAAAAAAGTTACAACAAATAGGTAATATGAATTACTTTTCTTAATGTTTTAATGTGTAGGCAGCTAATGAGATAAAATAAAACCCGAAGTTCTCTTTAAAGTTGTAGAGGAAAATTAATTCTACCACTTCTTGAGATTATTCTTAAAATCAATCATGAAGTCATGAGTCTTGATGAAAAATTTTGCTCATCCTCAAAATAACTTCTCTATGCCAACCAGTTGTGAATTCTCATAAATTTTAGAAGCTCAGGAGCCTAAGAGGACAGAAATATCTGCATAATATTCAAAGAAAATTTATACCTATGGTTGCTGCTAAAAAAACCTGACATTAACTGAATTATTTATTTGTCAGCCTATTTTTATTCATATAAAACCTATGACCACAGGTCCTTTCCATGTATCTCTTTCTGAGTTTCTATGTAATTAAAAAAGTGGGTCCTAAACTTTGTTGCCCATTGGGATCATCTGAGGAGCTTTAAAAACATTTCCATGTCCAGGAATTGAGTCGAATGTCTAAAGCTGGCAGTCAGGCCTTAGAATTTTTAAAAGACTGCCACCTTTTTCCAATGGTCAGCAAAGTTTGGGAAGCAACGATTTAGGGACTTAATAGACACATTTTTTTCAATCTATTTTAACAAAGTAGGTAGTTTTCAATCCTTGTGGGGCCATACAAAACAACAACAACAAAAAACAGCTACAGAATGAGAGGGGCATTACTTAAATTCAGGGGCAAGTAGCATGCACGAGCATCTTGGGAAGCATTACTATATATAATGTAAATTTTTAGAATATGTGAAATTTGCACATTACAGATGGAGGAGGCAATGGCACCCCACTCCAGTATTCTTGCCTGGAAAATCCCATGGACAGAGGAGCCTGCAAGGCTGCAGTCCATGGGGTCTCTAAGAGTCGGACACGACTGAGCGACTTCACTTTCATGCATTGGAGAAGGAAATGGCAACCCACTCCAGTGTTCTTGCCTGGAGAATCCCAGGGACGGGGGAGTCTGGTGGGCTGCCGTCTATGGGGTCGCACAGAGTCGGACATGACTGAAGTGACTTAGCAGCAGCAGCAGCACATTACAGAGAGTAATAGTCTCCTAGATAAACCATAAAATTTTACTTCACACAATTTTACTTCTGGCTGATGTATGTTTTTATTACACACCTAGAATTGTGCTATGCATTTGACCCAAAGACTTTTTTTTTCTTCTAATTTTATGTATTTATTTTTTAACACCAAAAATATTTTGCATTGGGATACAGCCAGTTAACAATGTTGTGATAGTTTCAGGTGAACAGTGAAGGGACTCAGCCACACATATACATATATCCATTCTCCCTTAAACTCCCCTCCCATCCAGGCTGGCACATAACATTGAGGAGAGTTCCACGTGATATACAATGGGTTTTTGTTGGTTATCCATTTTCAGTATTGGGCTATGCATTTTCTAAGCATCTTATTTCATCTTCAACTAATTCTCTAAGGCAAGTACTATTATCCTCATCCTACAAATGGGTAGATCAGAGATGTCAAGTCGCTGAATACCTAATGTTCCTTCACAAAGCACAGGACTTAGGAACAGATAAGTCATAATCGTGTTTAGAAGTGAGAGTGATCTTCACTGGAGAAGGTCAAGGAGCAGGGCCTCTATACCTCTGTGCATCTTGCGTCCCTTTGTGTAACAGGCATATATGTATATAGAAAGGAAGACCATGCAGAATACAGGTTCGGGGTCATGGACCCTCCAGGTAGGAAGCCTTTAGCTCCTGTGAAGGAACATTAGGTCAGCCTGGCAGAAGAGGAGACAGCAGCACTAACAAGAAGCAGTCCTAGAGAACGGTGGGGCCAGCAAGCGCTAACTGATCATCAGCTAGCTGCTCAGCACTGGCTCACATGCTGTGGGAAGATAAAATATAGCTGCCTCATCAAGGCAATATTTGGGGGAAGAAATTAAAATAAATATTAAAATGGAAAGAAAGACAACAGAAATTTAGTATACATGAAGCCATATGTAGTTGAACATAAAAACTGAATTTTTCCAGATGAACTCTCAAGACAAAATTAATTACTTCCTCCACTGTGATCTCATACTATGTTTACAGACCAATAAAGCATTCATTCACTCAGGGAACAGTGTGCGCTTGCGTGCTATGGTCCAGGCACTGTGCCAGGTGATGGAATTGTCATCTGGTCGGCTTTTCACATGTCTCTCTCCAACTGCTTCCCTTTGTCCATGATTTTGTTTAAGACAGAGTTTTTGAAGGCAAAGGCCACATCTTGGAAACTGCTGTATCCTAGCATCTCACTGAAATTGCGGTGACTCCAATATAAGTTTAGAGTTTCCCAAGAGGGAAAATCTTTCTCAGAGGGGAAAAATGTGATTTCCTTGGCATAAAACTGGTCTGTTCCCAGTGACATACTTCCTCCCCTGTGCTTATCCTTGTCAGGGGGAAAACAACGAACTAAGTATATTTTGAAAATATGTGTTAAGAAGGAGTTAGGGACTTTGGGTTGGATTGAACACATAAGTTTTTTTTCTTTCTCACAAAACCCCACTAGGAAAGGAGTAAAGAAAACTGGAAAAGACAGGGATTGACAAGGGGGAGGAGAAAGAGAGAGGAGAAAGCACTTTGCATGCAATGTCAACAACAGAACAAAAAGCACATCGCAGAGTTCACAAAGCTGCTGAAAAAGAATTACTTTAAGAAGAGATACTTGGATTTATAAAATCCCCAAAGGAAAAAAGAATGGAAAACTTAATACCTAAAATATTAAAAATTTGGCTCTTAATGGGCAGCTGAGCTGGTAAAGAATCCACCTGCAATGTGGGAGACCTGGGTTTGATCCCTGGATTGGGAACATTCCCTGGAGAAGGGAAAGGCTACCCACTCCAATATTCTGGCCTGGAGAATTTGATGGACTGTATAGTCTATGGGGTCACAAAGAGCTGGACACGACTGAGTGACTTGCACTTCACCAATGGGGCTAAAGCCATTATCATAGCTATCTCATGATAAATTATTAGTTTGAACTCTTATTTTCAGTTGGTAGTAAATATATTTATTGAGCAAAATTACAACAGTTCTGCTGCTATTTAAAAAAAAATCTCATTTGTACTCTTATGGTCACTTATTATTTAATTTTAAAATTTATCATGAAGTTTAAATAGCAAAAAGTAAAACCAAACCAAACCAAAAAAACCCTCCACATAATGGAGGTTTCTTAACGTGTAATAGTCTTCTACATATAATCATACAAAAAAAAAGAAGCAAGAATAATTGTTTTATTATAAGCAAGCAAAAGAAAATAAAGACAAAAAATAGAAAATGTTATTTTAAAACACATAAAAGAGATTTTAGAAGTAGAAAGTATTATCCCATGAGGCTAGAACACACGGTCAAAATATAATTAAAGGAAGTGAGATCATCCGGTCAAATGTCATCAACGTTTGAGGAAACAAGGCTCAGAGAGGGAAAACAATTGGCCTAAAGAAATAAAACAGACTTTTACTAAGGAGATTCACATTAACTTAGAAGCTTAGTATAAAAATGCACTACCATTTGTGAATGTGAGTCATACTGTTTTTCTGACTTAAAAGAATCAATATAGTGAACGGATTATTGATTGGGGTTTTTCCTTTTTCTTTCCAGTAGGAAAAGTAATCTCATTTTTCTTATATAATAGCAACCAGATCTTCGTTACTTTAATTCACTTCCAGCAGCTATCAGATACAATATTCAGGAGTCAGGAACTAAGTTATGAAAACTTTTGCCATCCTCACTTTGTTTTAATATTATCTGTTGAAATTATATTTTTGTTTGGTTCATCAAATTCTCTTATATATTTGTGGGATCAAGTATTTTATTTCAGAAATGAATAAATTAGGTTAAAAAGAGAGCTTTAAAAATTGTTATTTTTTTCCCCAAAATTGAAGTATAGTTAGAAAGCAACCTAAATGTCCATGGACAGATGAACAAATGAAGGAGATGCAGTGTCTGTGTATATATAATGGAATATTACTCAGCCATAAAATGAATGAAATAATGTCATTTGCAGCAACACAGATAAACCTGGAGATTATCACATTAAGTTGAAGTAAAATCAGACAGAGAGAAAAATATCATATGATATCACTTCTGTGGAATCTAAAAAAAAATGACACAAATGAATTTATTTACCAAACAAACAGACTCACAGACATAGAACACTTATGCTTACCAACGGGGAAAAGGGCAGGGACATTAGGAGCTAGGGGTTAACATATACACAACACAATATATACAAAATAGGTAAACAACAAGTACCTAATATATAGCACAGGGAACTATGTTGCTATTTAGTCACCAAGTTATGTCTGACTCTGCGCCCTTATGGACTGTAGCCCGCCAGGCTTTCCTCTGTCCATGGAATTTCCCAGGCAAGAATATTGGGAGTAGGCTGCCATTTCCTTCTCCAGAGTATCTTTCAGACCCAGAGATTGAACCCATACCTCAAGCATCTCCTGCACTGGCAGGTGAATTCATTATCACTGAACCACTTGGGAAGTCACAGGGAACTGTACCACTTTACTATACACTTGAAGGTACCATTAATTATACTTTAATTAAAAAAAATTATGTTCTTAAATCTGTATCTGAATCTGGCTCTTGTTCAAGTAAAAGTGTGTGTTGAAAGTGCTCTGGGAGATACTGGGAAATTATTTAACATATATACAGATTGCAATGTATTAGATTTGTAGAAAATAAAGGGCCGGTGAAAAGCTTTGGCAGGTTTCTCTTGTTCTCCTGAAATTTCCAACTCATTGCCATTAAAATAATCAAATCTGATCTTTCTCAGAGAAAGGAAGAAGCCCCTAGTCTGGCAGATCTTTAAACAATAAGGCATTTCAAAATGCTATATATATTTTAACAGTCATTACATTACTTTATCATCTTTAGAATAATTCCTGAGACTATCTTAAGACCTCTAAAATTCCCTAGTGCCTCTATTAGTAACTCCACCCATCTTCTACAATATTGAAGAAATATTTAGATATAAGAAACTTGCTTTGAAATTCTCATCTCCATCATTCATTATAGTAACCATTATTGTTTTGCAAATCTGGCTTGTGGTGAAGCTATCAGATTATTCAATCCTCATTATACAATTAGTTGTATTTATTTTACAATGCTTTTGCTTTGGGCTGTCTCAAAACTTTTAATTATTATAAAATTGAAATAGTTTCAAATGGTGGTCCTTTGATGTACTGTATTATTTGATATAAATTGTTCAAAGTGTTAAGTCTAATTTCCTCCCAATAAACATTTTTAAGTTAATTAATTATAGTAAATTAAAATTAAAGGCAAAATATTAACTTTAGGGCTATAAAGTTTTATAGTTAACATGTAAGTTTTAAAAACACAATCACCAAACAAATATACATTACTAGCATGTAAAATTTCAAAAATGGTATGTTTTAAGTGAGCTACTATGAAAAGATACAAGATAGAAAAATTAAAAAGAAGAAAAAGTTATTGAAGGAAGCATATTTAATCAGTTGGCATTCTCAGACGGCAGTGCTCACACATATTAATGGGTCTCATATTAATGTAAAACAGTTAAACAATTACCCTTAACATAGACTTAGAGACTCCCTTTGGGTTATTTTCCTCTAATTTCCAACCCCCCTTTTTTTCTGCTAATGGAATATAACAGTATTTTTTTTATTTATCTCAAGAGTGTATACTCAATGAAAGCCTTAAAAAGCCAAGTAAGTTTGACTTCCAAAAGACAGAAAGGAAGAACGACATATCTGGAGTTTTTACTTCTGAGGTAAAAATTATAACATGGTCCATTTCGTTTTCTATTCTGTATTTAAAGTTGCAAATCTTTTTATTTACATCAAATTCTCATCTAATTTATTCAAAATGTATCAGGAATGAAAAAAATGTAATTCTAATCTCCTTTTCCAAGCCGCAGAGGCGGACATCTATCTAATCAACATCTTTCTCAACAGCCAACAGTTGTTTTTTGAGTTGTGTTTTAATATCGTACCTATGAAACAAACTAGCATTATTAGAATTATGTCAAAGTGCTGAGAAGTTAAATACCTTGCCTAAAGTCAGAAATGAGTCAGAGACACGGCTTAGGCGAGGTCCAGTTGCTCTGCCTTCCAGGCTCCTCTATCTGCATTCAGGCTTTCTAATTGTTTCTCCGGTATTTGATTAGAAAAACGGACAATGTTGATTCTGGCTTCAGTCCAGAAATAAATAGATGAGGAAATCAGTTTAACTGGAAGGAAAACTAAAAAAGGAGATTCAAGGACAAATTCTAATACTCTGATATTTTTCTTTTTTCCCTATTTGTATGAATTTTTATGAAAGATCCAATACTATATCTGTATAAAAATATATCTCTGATTTTTTAACCTTTTACTATTGTGCTCATCCAGAAAATTTTTGTACTTTGACTAATTTCAGTAGTGCTCACGTTAAGATTAAGTAAAACCAAAGTGTAGTGGAAGCTTTGCTTTATTGTACTGACAATAATAAAATTTTACCTATAAAGATATGGATTAAATGTCATTTCAATTACCATATGGAGAGAAGCCAGATTTTTCTTATAGAAAAATGTGGCAATATTTGCCAAGATGAAACAGTTTATTTGACCTTTAAAATACACAAAATTATTCCCTGAGGGGCAAAATTGTGAAATTTATCTGTAAGCATCAGTTATCCTCTGAACGAGCTGTTCGTTTTGTTTTAAATTGTAGAGGAGTTTTGAATGTGTAAGATGTTAGCTTCATTAATCATATTGCGTAATAGTTTCAGACTGGAAACCCAGGTTCATTTCTATTTTCATTCTGTTGTAACTCACACAGTCCTTTGCCGTTTGTTCTTTGATCACTATTTATTAACTCAGATTCCAGTAAAAAGTTGTTTCCTTGCTGTTCTTTGTTGTTTTCTGAACTCAAGTATTACTGGTGTTCAGCCTTCCTGTTAAGCATTTTCACATTATTCCCTGAAAAGTTTTCCAGTTTAATAAGGAAAAGGTAATCTTGCTGATTATTGGAAAGAAAAAGTCAATTAGGTTGGAGTGATTTACACCCACAGGAGAAGTGGAGATTATACATTCATAATAACAAATTCAAGCTGCTGCAGTTAAATTTCAAAAACAAAGGTATGGGATTATTTGGCTGATTTGATAATTACCTCTGGTAAAATGCAACATTTTTAAGTAAAAATGTATATATATTTTTTATCTTTGTATACATTTTGCCTCTTCCCTGTTAAAGCTTTTAATGAGCCTTGTGCCTATTTCCTCAGAGGAGGGACAATCACTGTGGTAACAATAGCTATCATGTGTGGCACAATTATGTACCAGACATGGTAAAAAATGAACTCATTCAGACCCAACAACCCTATCATCAGGAATTGCTATCCTCATTTCACAGATGAGGAAACTGAGGCACAGAGGTTTAAAGAACTAGCCCAAGGTCACACATTAGCAAGAGGGAGAGCTAGGATTCAAAGGCAGATTGGCTCAGAATCTGTGCCCTTTACCATTAAAGATGGTCATTGCTGTCTGTCAAGGATCTCTCCAGCCTTGTGCCTCAAGAGAAACTTGGAAAAAGCAAATCAGACACAGGGGCAGAAAAAAAAAGTGAAAGTGAAAGTCACTCAGTTGTATCCGACTCTTACAACCCTACGGAATGTAGCCCTCCAGGTTCCTCTGTGCATGGAATTCTCCAGGCGAGAATACTGGAGTGGGTTGCCATTCCCATCTCCAGCGGATCTTTCTGACCCAGGGATCGAACCTGGGTCTCCTGCATTGCAGGCAGATTATTTACCGTCTGAGCCACCACGGAAGCCCCCAAGGGCAGAACTTAGGGTGAATGTCTTGTGAAGGCATGCCAGAACCTGAACTTGCTGGGAGGAATGCTGTCGCTGTAGTTCATGGACGCAATGTCACAGCATAGTGGAGGAACTGTCATCAGGAAAGGTCAGATTTGTGACCTTGCACAACTGTAGCAAAGCGATGAAGTGAGAATGAGACCCGAGCTCACTGGCTGACAGAAGTGTGATTAAACAATGATAAAGAGTAGCCAGTGGGATCCAGTTTTTGAGGAGATGGGCCAGAAACAGAGTGGTTGGGACGCGTACTCTAAGGCACAGCTGCTTCCCACGCACACCCCCACTCCCCAGCTTGCTTTCTTTGTTAAAATTTGAAGCATAGTTGCTGTACATTATACAATACAAGTATACATACAGTGATTTGCCTTTTTAAAGGTTATACTCTAATGACTGTTATAAAATATCGGCTACACAGAGTCACATAAGTAGAGAACAAATTTATAGTCACCAAGGGGGAAGGGAGGAGTAGGATGAATTGGGAGAATGGGATTGGTACATACATACTATTGATACTATGTGTAGATAACTGATGAGAACCTACTATATAGCACAGAGAACTCGACTCAATGCTGTGGTGACCTTAATTGGGAGGAAATCCAAAAAAGAGGTGATTTATGTTTAGGTATAGCTGATTTATTCTGCTGTACAGCAGACACTAACACAACACTGTAAAGCAACTAGACTCCAATAAAAAAATAAAATATTGGCTATATTCCCCCATGTTGTACAATAAGTCCTGTTAGTTTATTTTATATGTAATAGTTATACCTCTTACTCCCCTACCCTTCTTTCCCCCTCCCTGCTTCGCTCTCCTCACTGGTAACCATTAATTTATTCGCTATATCTGCGGGTCTGCTTCTTTCTTGTTATATTCACTATTTTGTGTATTTTTTAGATTCCCCATATCATACAGTGTTTGTCTTTCTCTGTCTTTTTTCATTTAGCATACAGGGCACAGCTTCTTAAAGGGACTTTACTGAGCAGAATAGTGAGATCATTAGGCTTACACCTTCAATCAGCTTGTCTAGAAGTTGCATTTTACACATTTACCCTGAGTGATTATTTTCTGGAAAATGGACTCATGGATAACAGTTTCTCAAAGGATAAATAAAACAGAAAAGTAACCATATAAATTTAGAAAAAGAGAATTGCTTGGTAAGATAACCTGTTTAGGAATTTACAGAGATTTCCTCCTGGTGGACAGATATTCAGTTCAGTCAGTTCAGTTGCTCAGTTGTGTCCGACTCTGTGACCCCATGAACCACAGCACGCCAGGCCTCCCTGTCCATCACCAACTCCCGGAGTTCACTCAAACTCATGTTCATTGAGTCGGTGATGCCATCCAACCATCTCATCCTCTGTTGTCCCCTTCTCCTGCCCTCTATCTTTCCCAGCATCAGGGTCTTTTCAAATGAGTCAGTTCTTCGCATCAGGTGGCCAAAGTATTGGAGTTTCAGCTTCAGCATCAGATAGATATTACCCAAAAGCAAATCAAGCAAAAGGAATTTTGATGAACAAAGAACTTGAATAAAGTGCATTGGACTTAGAGGCTTTTTTTTTTTTCTTTCCCCAAAGTAAAGTAATTAGATATAATTTTCTTCTCTGACCAGAGAATATTTCCACTGGATGACAGGTATAGTTGTTGCACCAAGATCAATCAGGTCACTCTGGCTCCCAGACAAGATTAGAAGAGCACTGACAAATACTTTCCTTCTCCTTTTGGATTTCCCTGGTGGCTCAGATGGTAAAGCATCTGCCTACAATGCGGGAGACCTGGGTCCGATCTCTGGGTCGGGAAGATCCTCTGGAGAAGGAAATGGCAACCCACTCCATTACTCTTGCCTGGAAAATGGAGGAGCGTGGTAGGCTGTAGCCCATGGGGTCACAAAGAGTCGTACATGACCAAACAACTTCACTTTTCTCCTTTTGGAAGACCATAGTCAGAGAACTCTCTCAATTAATACATCACTTATAGCACAACTATCATCCAAACCCTCTGGACTCTGTATTGTGTCTGCCCCTTACTTGATACCTGACCCAGTCCCAGGAGGAAAGTTAAGTTCCTGGTCTCCCCATCTTCAGGCTCCTGCCTGCAGCAGTGAACATGTCTGTTCTCGTCCCCATCATGAACTACACTCAGACAACTGTCATATACCCTTTAGTGTATTCTACCAGCATACATTCCTGATGGTCACACTTTCCAACCTTAACCGCCAATGAAGAGGGAGACACCTTGTATGGGACTTATAAAATCCTTTGCTCTAAATACAGTGAGTGCACAATTGCACTCATCTCACATGCTAGGAAAGTAATGCTCAAAATTCTCCAAGCCAGGCTTCAGCAATACATGAACCGTGAACTTCCAGATGTTCAAGCTGGTTTTAGAAAAGGCAGAGGAGCCAGAGATCAAATTGCCAACATCTGCTGGATCCTCAAAAAAGCAAGAGAGTTCCAGAAAAACATCTATTTCTGCTTTATTGACTATGCCAAAGCCTTTGACTGTGTGGATCACAACAAAATGTGGAAAATTCTTAAAGAGATGGGAATACTGGACCACCTGACCTTCCTCTTGAGAAACCTATATGGAGGTCAGGAAGCAACAGTTAGAACTGGACATGGAACAACAGATTGGTTCCAGATAGGGAAAGGAGTACGTCAAGGCTGTATATTGTTACCCTGTTTATTTAACTTATATGCAGAGTACATCATGAGAAACGTTGGGCTGGATAAAGCACAAGCTGGAATCAGGATTGCTGGGAGAAATATCAATCACCTCAGATATGCAGATGACACCACACTTATGGCAGAAAGTGAAGAAGAACTAAAGAGCCTCTTGATGAAAGTGAAAGAGGAGAGTGAAAAAGTTGGCTTAAAACTCAACATTCAGAAAACTAAAATAATGGAATCTGATCCCATCACTTCATGGCAAATAGATGGGGAAACAGTGGCTAACTTTATTTTGGGGGGCTCCAAAATCACTGCAGATGGTGACTGCAGCCATGCAATTAAAATATGCTTACTCCTTGGAAGAAAAGTTATGA
This sequence comes from Budorcas taxicolor, assembly GCF_023091745.1. Lineage (NCBI taxonomy): Eukaryota > Metazoa > Chordata > Mammalia > Artiodactyla > Bovidae > Budorcas > Budorcas taxicolor. The sequence continues at coordinate 18,758,451 of NC_068933.1, read as the reverse complement.
CCAACCTAGACAGCATATTAAAAAGCAGAGACATTACTTTGCTGACAAAGTTCTGTCTAGACAAAGCTATGGTTTTTCCAGTATCATGTATGGATGTGAGAGTTGGAGTATAAAGAAAGCTGAGCACTGAAGAATTGATGCTTTTGAACTGTGGTGTTGGAGAAGACTCTTGAGAGTCCCTTGGACGGCAAGGAGATCCAACCAGTCCATCCTAAAGGAAATCAGTCCTGAATATTCATTGGAAGGACTGATGCTGAAGCTGAAACTCCAATACTTTGGTCACCTCATGCGAAGAACTCACTCATGTGAAAAGACCCTGATGCTGGGTAAGATTGAAAGCAGGAGGAGAAGGGGATGGCAGAGGATGAAACGGTTGGATGGCATCACCGACTCAATGGACATGAGTTTGAGTGAAGTCCAGGAGTTGGTGATGGACAAGGAGGCCTGGTATGCTGCAGTCCATGGGGTCACAAAGAGTTGGACACGACTGAGCAACTGAACTGAACTGAATACAGTGAGCACATTTTCAACTTAAAAATATAACTTCTATAAAAATATTTAGAATGGAACATACTTTAAGTATCAAGGAAAAGATTATCAAGGCTAATCTTCATTTCAGGCAACTAACAGGGCCCCTCAGGTGGAGATAATAAAACTCCTAAATATATAAACTTCCTAAAATGTTGGTTTAGATATATTTCATATGGAATCCTGACAGGGTATAAAACATTCTCATGTAGTGTAAGTCTGAGAAATTACTATGGAAAAGCATTTTTAAAATTAGTAAAACTAAACCAAAATCTTACTAGCAAATCACTCTACCTATTCCTATTGTCTATGTAACTGCTGCTACTGCCAAGTCGCTTCAGTTGTGTCCGACTCTGTGCGACCCCATACATGGCAGCCCACCAGGCTCCCCCGTCCCTGGGATTCTCCAGGCAAGAACACTGGAGTGGGTTGCCATTTCCTTCTCCAATGCATGAAGGTGAAAAGTGAAAGGGAAGTCGCTGAGTCATGTCCGACTCTTAGCGACCCCGTGGACTGCGGCCCACCAGGCTCCTCTGTCCATGGGATTTTCCAGGCAAGAGTGCTGGAGTTGGGAGTGGGGCGCCATTGCCTTCTCCAGTCTATGTAACTAGTAAAGTTTAAATTAATAGATACTCAAAAATGGGTCCTGAATTAATTAATCCATGTCATGTCAATATGAATGGTATAGTCAAGGGAATAAAGTCATTTTCCTGAAGACTGAGAGAACTGCATTGATTTCCAAGCTCTGTCATGGCTGATTATATGCTCTTGAGCAAGTCACTGCTCCTCTCTGAACCTTAGTCTTCTCATCTATGAAAATAGCTATTGGATCTAACAACCCTTATGACCCACTCCCACTTTTAAATTATTTTCTGCTTATTTATTATTATCTCCAAGAAATCTCTCTAGAATATGCTATAAAGAAAGAAAGATAGCACTAAGTCATGTGACACTATGAACCGTAGCCTGCCAGGGTCCTCTGTCCATCAGATTGTCAAGGCAAGAATACTGGAGTGGGTTGCCATTTCCTAATCCAGGGGATCTTCCCAACCCAGGAATTGAACCCAGATCTCCAGCATTGCAGGCAGATTCTTTACCAACTGAGCTACACAGGAAGCCCAGAACACGCTATGAGAGAGGACTGAAGTTTTATATCAAAGTTAAGAAACTTCATGGATAGCAAGGCAACACTAATAAGTATGTGCAATGGATGAGTCAACTAGGTTGGAACTGAGACTTGGGGTACAGACTCCCATGGAATTAAGAACCCCCTTCATAGCTCCTCTGGGACTCAAAGCAGAAAATCATAAAACTGCTGAATTACCCAGTTGGGAAACCCATATTATCTAAAAAAGTCTAGTTGTTTGTCTCTGTTCCTGGCCAACTCCTGGAGTTAGTTATAGGGCCATGGTGGTCTTGAAATGCTGCTGTTACCACCAGATTTCAAAATATAAGTAGTGGTGGTAGGAAAAGTCACTTTCTCCTTCCCTAACCTAATCTAGACTCAGACACAAGTCTCTGCCCTGAAACCCCAACAAAAGCATTTAATAGGCTGTGATTTTTGCAAAACTTTTGAAACTCTGGGGATAATGGAAGGAATTACAATACAGAGAAGGAAAATGTTAAGCAGCAATATTAGCTATGACTATTCTTTTCTCCACAGAGAATAGAGGGCCCCCTGGGCCACCTCTCCCCTTATCCATGGACCCACACTACTGACATGTTGAAGGAATTACATAACCCCCCATGCAGAGAATGTCCTTGATCATATCCTACCCTTAATTCCTCTCTTGGTTTATAAGAGGGGAAGAAACTTCTATCTCCCCAGCCAATAAAGTACTAACCACTAAGGATTCTTTACCTACTATTAAGACAAATTTATAGATGATACAGAAAATTTTTGCTTTTTTTCCATAAAGTTTCCATTTCAGAATATAGTCTGCACTGTACTTTTATATAATAAAAGCTTATTAAAGTATCACTTACCAAGAAAAAGAAAAGCTTTCTCCAAAGATAAGTACAGCTCTGTTTCTAGCTAAACAAAAAATTGTTACCAAAATCTTGTTAAATATGGTGGATTGATTGCATATGTTAATATGTGCTTTCTCCTCAAATCTCTTTAAAATTACAGCAATGAAATAAAAAGTTATAAGCCTACAATGTCAAAAAGGGCTTCCCTAGTGGCTCAGAGGTAAAGAATCCGCCTGCCAATGTAGGAGTTCATTCCCTGGATCAGGAAGAGCCTCTGTAGAAGGAAATGACAACTCACTCCAATATCCTTGCCTGGGAAAGCCCATGGACAGAGAAGCCTGGTGGGCTACAGTCCATGGGGTCGCAGAGGAGGACATGACTCAATGACTAAACAACCACAACAATGTCAAAGCAAACAGGAATGACATGTGAAGGAATAAGAGATCACAACAACTTATTGGCAGAGATTTTAGAGGAAACACAAAATTTGAGAGTGACTGTCAAGGCTGAAAATAAGGAGATTGGTGAAATAATATATAAAGTATAGTTGGACCTGATTGTCTCTTCCCCACCCCATGTAACTACTGCCCTCTTTATTCATTCACTACTTACCACTTGCCTATTTTTTACTCCTAAAAGAATTTGATTTGGAACTTATTTTCATTTGGGAGTAGCAAGAACATTGAAAGGCAGGAGCTACAAACAGAAGTTAAAGTATGTATCGAAAAAATACAACCAGGCACCTCTTTCTATTAGCACAAAGCAGAAAGAGCTTAAATAAATTAAATAGTCAAAGTCAAACTTCACTGAGTGGATTAGAATATATATTCAAGGAATCTTCCCAAAAAGCAGAATAAAAATACAAAGGAAGTCAAATAGGAGGTAAAAGATAAGAAAATTAGAGGTATAGTTTAGGAAGTCAATCAGGTACCTAACAGAACTTTCAAAGAGGTGACAGGCCCTGACGGAGAGTGAATTATCAAAGAAACAATACAAAAGCAACTCCCAGGGCTGAAGGAGAGGAACCCAGCAAGCTCCTCTGCCAATGGGATTTCCCAGGCATAAATACAGGGGTAGCTTTCCATTTCCTCCTCCAGGTGACCTTCCCAACCCAGAGAGCCAACTGGTGTCTCCTGCATGACGGGTAGATCCTTTGCCAGTGAGCCACCAGGGAAGGCTCAGTGAAGGAGATGAAGATGAGTCTATTTACTTGCCAGCACAAGGCTTTCCTGGTGGCTCAGTGGTGAAGAACCTGCCTTGCAGGAGATGTGGGTTTGATCCCTGGTCTGGTAAGATCCCCTGGAGAAGGAAATGAAAACCACTCCAGCATTCTTTTTTTTTTTTGAAGTTTTGGCTACATTGTGTCTTCACTGCTTTTGCGTGGTTTTTTCTGGTTGCAGCAAGCAGCGGCCATCTTTGTTGTGCTGCTTGGGTTTCTCATTGCAGTGGTTTATCTTGTGAAGCACAGGCTCTAGGCTCTTGAGCTACAGTAGCTGAGGCACACAGCATTAGTTGCTCTGCGGCTTGTGGAACTTTTCCGGACTAGGGATCGAACCCATGTCCCCTGCATTGGTAGGCGGATTCTTATCCACACTGCCACCGGGGAAGTCCCCACTACAGTATTCTTGCCTGGGAAATCCCATGGACAGAAGAGCCTGGGGGGCTATAGTCCATGGGGTCACAAAGAGTCAGACAGGACTTAGAGACTAAATAACAACAACAACAAAGAATTTAAAAAGCAAGACAAAAACACTCACCTCTTGGGAAAATCATGATAAAATTTTGAATAGCAGTGTTAGTGAAAAATTCCAAAAAGCTTTCAGAAGAAGCGAAATCGCATAAAAAAGTATGGAGACTCAGAATGACATCTCGCTTCTCCACAAAAGACCACCTTAAAAATTCTGAGGCAATTTATATTGTCCAAATTGGGACTCTCCACTGCCAATCTAGCAATCACGTGTGATGTGTGAACAAAGCCATTTCAGACGTGCAAGAACTAAATAAAAACAAACAATAACAAATAAAACAAATAAATTGCCTTAACGTAGCCTTTCTGAGAAAGTCTGACAAATATGATCCAGAAAAAAGGGCAAATGAAGATTGATAAAGAAAAAGACAAAGAAAAGGAACCAAGAAAAAGGGTTGGAGCGGGAGGAGGGGGTGGAGGTGGGGTTGGTGTCAACTTATCTAGACTAAGGTCTTCCCTGTAGCTCAAATGATAAAGAATCTGCCTGCAATGCCAGAGACCCAAGTTCAATACCCGGGTGGGGAAGATCCTCTGGAGAAGGGAATGGCAATCCACTCCAGTACTCTTGCTTGGAGAATCCCATGGACAGAGAATCCTGGTGGGCTACAGTCCCTGGGATCCCAGAATTGGACTCTACTAACACTACTCTCTAGACTAAACTCCATTTCCCAGAAATCCCTATCCTTCACCACAGCTGAGATTCCCGCTGCGAGGCTTGCAGGGCAGGCAGGCTTTGTAGCTGTCTCCTGCTGTTGCCTGTCTGTTGGCTCATCTCATTGGCATTAGGCCTTTGCTGGAGTTGCAGCTGCCCTGGCTTCCTCTGGATTTTCAGCACATGACAGAGGGTTCCGCTTCTCCAGGACACCCACAACACCAAGGTCACAGGCAACTAGAGCTGAGACAGCTTTCAGTCCGTCCTCATGGGCTCCTGCTCCTGCTTCCCGGAGGGCCATCTACCATTCTCACTTTACCCTGCATCCTTTGAACTCATCCACCATCTTATGTCAAGAAAACGGCCTTCGTGAGATCCACAGTAGCCTAAGGTTCACCCCTTATGTATCCTAGAGGCTCTGCTTCTCTGAGTGAACTCTGTTATGTACAGGATCTGAAACAGAAAGACCGAAAGCCAGAGAAGGAATTTTCCGAATGCACTGTTGTTTGCTGGAAGGCTCCCGGCCAGAGCCCTCGGTTCTGCTCAAATCTGGCCTGTTGGTCTGCTACATGAAGCATGGAAAAAGTTATCTTAACAGACGTTTGACAGATGTCCCCAAATGTATAGCTTCAGGTCCCACAAAACCTTTATCCTCCCCTGCTTCCCTGTTAAGATACAAAATGAAGTGCTTATTCACTACTCTTCTTTCCAGAGGTTGCTCATCTATCTGAAATTTTTTTCCTCTGGTATCAAACCAATTCAAAATGTGTTTCTTAACAGGGCAAAGTGCAAAAGATGTTTCTTAATTTATTTTCCCAGCAAAGAATAAAAACAGCTCTGGCCAAAGAATGTTTTTCTTTCTATGTGTATGCAAGGACTTCAGAATTGCATATATTTTATGCTTCTGAACAATAACATCTTTCCTTAAAGAGGAAGCTTCCCATAAGATCATGTCATTAAAAAAAAAAAACTGTAACCAAATAAATATTAAATTCTAACATATTTAAAAACATATTTTTTACATTAAATACATGAAGATGAAATTTAACCATATTGTGTAAAAAATACGTGGAGAAAAAAGAAAACAAGAGCTCATATTAAGTAAAACCACATTTTAAAATACGATTTTATACCCAAGGAAGATGGGTGGTAACACAAGTGTCTGCTTTCACTCCACCCCTCAGTACAACTTCTCTGCTTTCTTTGATAAATTTGCTATAAATCTTTTTCATTCAAGTACCTAAATCTGATTTCTATGTGTGCTTTTTTACCCCCCAGTTTTTAGATTCTTAAAATATTATCTCTCCTAAAACATCACCCAACTAATTTGAAAACACATGATGACTCATACATTTATGACCACATCTAAAAGTAGATTTTCCTGACAAAATTTCTGGACATGAGCAGAAAATTTAAAATAAAAAAATAATTTTTTTTGCAATTGTCAAAAGTGTATTTGCACATTTGAATTTAAAAGTTGCCCTTATTTTTCATTCAGCTTTTAATGATTTTTATTTCTTAGAAAAAATTGACAGTCTAAATATAATGCTCTGAGATACAGTTCTTACTTTCACTTCAAAATAGCTACATAATCTGAGAAAAAGTTTTATTGTGCACAATTACACACATATTCTGATTTGCTGGTTAGCCCACAAATGGCTCATTACAAGGAATTAATTTTTCTGCATGTGCATTTAAGATCAGAAACTGGTGTATTAAACTTTACATTTAAAAATTTTACGTTTACATGTAAAATGTAAAATGATTTTACCAACAACTAAGACTAATTGAAAAATAAAGGATAGGTGCCCACACATGTGCATGACCAAGAGTATACACTGAAGTGATTCTCTAAGACTAAAGTGTTTTTGTGTGTCCTTAGAGATATTGAAGGAAAATTCTAGAACTTTTAGATTAGATCTTTTGTCCCTACCTCTAGTAATCAAAGCTTATGAAATATCAAAGCCTAATCTCAGAGTAATTCATTTACACTGTTTTTTGTTTTGTTTGTGCTTGTAAAGCTAAAAAAATTAATTTATCTAGTCACGTGAGTAAAAAAAAAGCAATTGAATTTATTGGAGGGATACTAAGGTAAGTAATAGAAACAATAATGTGCTGCCACAGAAAGTGCTGAGAAAGGCAGAATGTGTACTGCACCAAACCCTTAGCAGGAGGTGTTGTGGGACTGATTCTGTTGTGCGCACCCTATGTTGTTGTTGTCTAGTTGCTAAGTTGTGTTCGACTCTTTGGGACCCCATGGACCATAACCTGCCAGCCTCCTCTGTCCCTGGGATTTCCCAGGCAAGAATGCTAGAGTGGATTGCCATTTCCTTCTCCAGGGGATCTTCCCTTCCCAGGGATTGAATCCAGGTTTCTTGTGTCTCTTGTATTGGCAGGCAGATTCTTTACCACTAGCATCACCTATATGCATCAGTTCAGTTCATTTCAGTCACTCAGTCGTGTCCAGCTCTTTGCGACCCCATGAATCGCAGCACGCCAGGCCTCCCCGTCCATCACCAACTCCCGGAGTTCACTCAGATTCATGCCCATTGAGTCCGTGATGCCATCTAGCGATCTCATCCTCGGTCGTCCCCTTTTCCTTCTGCCCCCAGTCCCTCCCAGCATCAGAGTCTTTTTCAAGGAGTCAACTCTTCGCATGAGGTGGCCAAAGTACTGGAGTTTCAGTTTTAGCATCATTCCTTCCAAAGAAATCCCAGGGTTGATCTCCCTCAGAATGGACTGGTTGGATCTCCTTGCAGTTCAAGGGACTCTCAAGAGTCTTCTTCAACACCACAGTTGAAAAGCATCAATTCTTCAGCGCTCAGCCTTCTTCACAGTCCAACTCTCACATCCATACATGACCACAGGAAAAACCATAGCCTTGACTAGATGGACATTAGTCGGCAAAGCAATGTCTCTGGTTTTGAATATACTGTCTAGGTTGCTCATAACTTTTCTTCCAAGGAGTAAGCGTCTTTTAATTTCATGGCTGCAGTCACCATCTGCAGTGATTTTGGAGCCCCCAAAAATAAAGTCTGACACTGTTTCCCCTGTTTCCCCATCTATTTCCCATGAAGTGATGGGACCGGATGCCATGATCTTCGTTTTCTGAATGTCAACATTCAGAAAGCTCAACTTTAGGCCAACTTTTTCACTCTCCTCTTTCACTTTCATCAAGAGGCTTTTGAGTTCCTCTTCACTTTCTGCCATAAGGGTGGTGTCATCTGCATATCTGAGGTTATTGATATTTCTCCCGGCAATCTTGATTCCAGCTTGTGTTTCTTCCAGTCCAGCATTTCTCATGATGTACTCTGCATAGAAGTTAAATAAGCAGGGTGACAATATACAGCCTTGACGTACTCCTTTTCCTATTTGGAACCAGTCTGTTGTTCCATGTCCGGTTCTAACTGTTGCTTCCTGACCTGCATATAGATTTCTCAAGAGACAGGTCAGGTGGTCTGGTATTCCCATCTCTTTCAGAATTTTCCACAGTTTATTGTGATCCACACAGTCAGAGGCTTTGGCATAGTCATATATATGTATAAATAATATATTCTGGTCTCTTTTCCTTTATTTGCCTATTCTAATATTCCAATAATCCCTCTGTAGCCTCTATGAGTGAAATAAGACTTCCCTGGCCACTTGCCCTACCCCTGAGCTCATCCACCTAGGCTAGATGTCTTGCTATGTGTTTCCTCTCTTACATCACACATCACTATATCATGTACTAGAATTTCTCTTGTCATTAAAGACTGATCATGGACTTTTTTCTTGCTTCTCTATCCACAGCATCTAGTATATACATATCATACAATAGAGGCTAAACAATATTTATTGTTCATGGAACAATCCCCTGTGTGTAATAGTATATAATAAAAGATTCAAACTTGGTAACTTAAATGCAGTACTCGCTACTGGGCCTAGTACACAGACGACATAAATTTTAGTTTCTTATTGTGTTGAAGCAGGAATAAGCCTATTGAATTTAATCTATAGAGAGTGAGGAAGCAATATATACACACAGATAATTAAAAGTTTCACGTGCTAAGTCACTTCAGTCATGTCTGACTCTTTGTGACCCCATGGACTGTAGACCACCAGGCTCCTTTGACCTGAGATTCTTCAGGAAAGAATACTGGAGTGGATTGCCATGCCCTCCTCCAAGAGATTTTCCTGACCCAGGGATCAAACTCACGTCTCCTGCAGATCCTGCATTCAGATATTTTACTGCGGAGGCACTGAGGAAGACCTAATAGTTTCTAATTTGCTAATTTAGATGGAGAAGGAAGAAAGTGATTTTTAATAATCCAAAATTATTTGTGAGATGGGGAAAAGGTGAATCTGGAGACAGTATCCTGCTCTTAAAATAATTTTCTAACAATGCCAAACTCACGTCGAGCAGAATGAGAATTTTATATTCCAATAAAGAAAGGTAACAGAAGCTTCTGCTTTGATCTATAATGGAAGTGCTTGTAGCAGAACAAAACTGTTACCAAGAAAAATGTGAACACTTAGGAAAATAAAAAAGACTATCTGTATGAAATCATCAGGGAGTCACGAAGGCAGTCAGGGCTTAAGGGGCCAGACCGTAAAGAGAAGAAAGCTGCCCACAGTCATAATACAAGAAATGTAAATTATTCTTGTTTTTTAAAAAAGCATAAACAGTTGATGAAAGCAAAAATTACACACCGGAAAAGTGCACAAATCATTAGTATATAGTTCAGTGAACTTTCTCAAACTACTTTTTCTGTAGTGTAGACATTCTGGTGATTGATTTTTCTATTTTTTGACATCTGAAAATATTTCTGCCTTAGTTTCTGAAAGGTATTTTGCTGCATATAGCATTCTCACCTGCATTATTTCAACAAGAAATGCTCTAGTATCCTTGTTTCTCCCTAGGTAACACTTGTTTTTTCCCTCTTGCTGGTTTTAAAGGAACCAAGTCTGTCCATTCAGATTATATTCTCCAGGAAGCTAACTGTGAGACAGAGTTTTGTTCTTTGGATATTCATGAGGGAGTGGCTTGTGATCCATCCCTGTGGAAGGGAGCAGGTTTGGGTAAAGGGAGAACCTATGTAGAGTTTTGAACTAATACGGCCCATCAGAGGTACACTGTTTTGGGCCAAAACTGCTGGACCTCACTCCCCGCTTGATGGGGCGTGACATGTGGGCTACCCAGGGAGGCGAGAGACCTTGGCCAGAGGTGGCTCTCTATACTGAGGGAACCCTTTAAAGGGCTGACAGCACACCCAGCAACAGGGCAACAAATTCTCCCTTGAAGTGGCCATCTGGAGGTGGTGCATCACTATTTCGATTACACCTACGGATATGGTCGCAGGAATTATTCATTCACTTGGTGGAAGAGAGCAGAGTCTATTAATAGATACCCAATAACAGAAAGGAAAGGAAAGTGAAGTCGCTCAGTCGTGTCCAACTCTTTGCGACCCCATGGACTGTAGCCTACCAGGCCCCTCTGTCCATGGGATTTTCCAGGCAATAGTACTGGAGTGGATTGGCATTTCCTTCTCCAGGGGAGCTTCCCAACCCAGGGATCAAACCCGGGTCTCCCGCATTGTAGACAGACCCTTTACTGCCTGAGCCACCAGGGAAGTATACAAAAAGCTCTTTGTAACCCAGATAACCATGATGGTGTGGTCACTCACCTAGAGCAAGACATCCTGGAGTGTGAAGTCGAGTGGGCCTTAGGAAGCATTACTGCAAACAACCTGGTGGAAGTGATGGAATTCTATCTGAGCTATTTCAAATCCTAAAGATGATGCTGTTAAAGTGCTGCGTTCACTAGGCCAGCAAATATGTAAAACTCAGCAGTGGCCACAGGACTGGAAAAGGTAAGTTTTTATCCCAATCCCAAAGAAAGGCAATGCCAAAGAATGTTCAAATTACCATATAATCACACTCATTTCACATGCCAGCAAGATTATGCTCAAAATCCTTCAAGGTAGGCTTCAGCAGTACATGAACTGAGAATTTCCAGATAAACAAGCTGGATTTAGAAAAGGCGGATGAATCAGAGATCAAATTGCCAACACAGGCTGGATCATAGAAAAAGCAAGGGAATTAAAAAAAAAATCTACTTCTGCTTCATTGAATATGCTAAAGTCTTTGACTGCGGATTACAACAAACTGTGGAACATTCTTAAAGAGATGAGAATACCAGACCACCTTGCCTGTCTCCTGAGAAATCTGTATGCAGGACAAGAAGCAACAGCCAGAACTGGACATGGAACAATAGACTGGTTCAAAATTAGGAAAGGAGTAACATCAAAGCTATAGATAGTCATTCTGCTTATGCAGAGTACATCATGTGAAATGCCCGGCTGGATGAAGCACAAGCTGGAATCAAGATTGCTGGGACAAATATCATAACCTCAGATATGCAGATGATACCACCGTTACGGCAGAAAGTGAAGAAGAACTAAAAGGCCTCTTGATGAAAGTGAAACAGGAGAGTGAAAAATTTGGCTTTAAAACTCAACATTTAGAAAACTAAGATAATGGCATCTGGTCCCATCACTTCATGGCAAATAGATGGAGAAACAATGGAAACAGTGACAACTTTACTTTTGGGGGCTCCAAAATCACTGCAGACGGTGACTGCAGCCACGAAATTAAAAGACGCTTGCTCCTTGGAAGAAAAGCTATGACCAACCTAGACAGAATATTAAAAAGCAGAGACATTACTTTGCCCACAAAGGTGCATATAGTCAAGGCTATGGTTTTTCCAGTAGTCATGTACGGATGTGACTTGGACTATAAAGAAAACTGAGTGCTGAATAATTGATGCTTTTGAACTGTGATGTTGGAGAAGACTCTTGAGAGTCCCTTGGACTGCAAGGAGATCCAACCAGTCCATTCTAAACGAAATCAGTCCTGAATATTCATTGGAAGGATCAATGCTGAAGCTGAAGCTCCAATACTTTGGCCACCTGATGCGAAGAACTGACTCATTAGAAAAGACCCTGATGCTGGAAAAGACTGAAGGTGGGAGGAAAAGAGGATGACAGAGGGATGAGATGGTTGGATTGCATCACTGACTTGACGGATATGAGTTTGAGCAATCTCCGGGAGTTGGTGATGGACAGGGAAGCCTGATGTCCTGTAGTCCCTGGGGTCGCAAAGAGTCGGACATGACTTAGTGACTGAACAACAACAACATTCCATTGTATGTATATACCACATCTTGTTTATCTATCCATCTGCTGATAGATATTTGGGTTGTTTCCACCTGTTGGCTACTATAAATAATGCTACTATGAACATTGGTATACAACATATCAGTTGCTTTTTAATCTCTCCATGACTAATAAAGGATAAAAGAGAGCAAGAGGCCAAAATATGAACTATGAACTTCAATTGGTGAAATTCAGTGTCAGATTTTGAGTTTTAGGTCATTCAAACTATATGAGAATTAAAAGCAGGTTTGCAAAACAGGTAAGTGTCTAAAAAGGACTGTTCAGCTTTCAAAAGAATAAAAGTCCAGGAAAGATCTGAACAAACTCATGTTTCCTCCACCCCAGCCAAACTGGATGTGTGCCATTTCCCAAATACAAATTGTACTTTCTGTTTCTGTACCTTTGCCCATGCTCTTCATTAAGCATGCAGAAAACTTTCCTCAAAGGACCTGTGATAGTCAACTCTGACCTTTGCTCGGAACAGAGCAAAATGCTAATAATTATCTTCCTATTCTGAGGCAATTTCATTTAGCATCTTTTCATTATACTGTTAATGCCTGTTTCGATTTATTCCTTTTTTATTTTTCAGTTTGTCCTTTAAATACTACATTATACATATTACAGCCAACGAAAGTTGTACGTTCTAGATCATAAGGTTCTTATGTGCTGCGATCAGATGGTCAGTCATGTCTGACTCTTCGCGACCTCATGGACCATAGCCTGCCAGGCTCTTCTGTCCATGGAATTTTCCAGGCATAAATACTGGAGTGGGTTGCCATTTCCTCCTCCAGGGCATCTTCCCGCCCCAGAGATCAAACCCAAGTCTTTCAAGTCTCCTGCATTGGTAGGTGGATTCTTTACCACCAGCGCCACCATATGGTTATTCACTTATCAGTGACCAGTTCTGCATCATCCACAGTCAGCAGGCAGCCCCAGACAACAGCCCTGTCTAGTTAAGTGAACTGTCTGGTTATCTGCAGTTCTTCTGCCTCCCAGCTTCTATTCCTCCTCTCTAATAGCATCTCTATTTCTGTCTGGGCTTCTCCATAACTTTTTTGGGGAATTAATTATGTGCTTAAGCTTCCCTGGTGGTTCAGACGGTAAAGTGTCTGCCTACAACGCAGGAGACCCGACTTCAATCCCTGGCTTGGGAAGATCTCCTGAAGAAGGAAATGGTAACCCACTCCAGTATTCTTGGCTGGAAAATCCCATGGACAGAGGAACCTGGTAGGCTACAGTCCATGGGGTCGCAAAGAGTCGGACACGACTGAGCGACTTCACTTCACTTCCACTGCAGGAGCCAGAGGGCAGTGGGCTGCAGGTGCTAGATGCTCTTCCAGAATTGGCCCGTTTAAGGAGGGACACAAGGAGATTATGCATCCCAGGAGAGCAGAGGAGGCAGCATGCTGGCCAAAAGGCCCAGGATATGACACAGCTGCTCTACCCTCTGCTTCCTGCTTCCTGGCTTTCCAGAGCTCCCTTAATTTCTGTGCGTCCTGAAGACTGATGGTCCCAGATGCGTTATGAGTATGTGAGCCCCACAGTTTCCAGTAAACTTCAATAAAATTGCTTAAATTAGCCAGTCAGAAATAGGAACTCTGATACATTAGTATTTTCCTGCTCCTACTCATCTCTCAAATTTCTGTTCTGCTCTGGCCTGTATCTGTTTTTAAAATTATATATATAATTATATATACATACATTATATATATAAAACATATATATATTATATATATCAGATTGATTATAGTCTTTGCAGCCAAAGATGGAGAAGCTTTATACAGTCAGCAAAAACAAAACTGGGAGCTGACTGTGGCTCAGATTCATAAACTTCTTATTGCAAAATTCAAACTTAAATTGAAAGTAGGGAAAACCACTAGACCATTCAGGTATGACCTAAATCAAATCCCTTATGATTATACAGTGGAAGTGACAAATAGATTTAAGGGATTAGATCCAATAAACAGAGTGCCTGAAGAACTAAGGACGGAGGTTCATGACATTGTACAGGAGGCAGTGATCAAGACCATGCCCAAGAAAAAGAAATGCAAAAAGGCAAAATGGTTGCCTGAGGAGGCCTAACAAATAGCTGAGAAAAGAAGAGAAGCTAAAGGCAAAGGAGAAAAGAAAAGATCTACCCATTTGAATGCAAAGTTCCAAAGAATATCAGGGAGAGATAAGAAAGCCTTCCCCAGCGATCAGTGCAAAGAAATAGAGGAAAACAGTAGAATGGGGAAAACTAGAGATCTCTTCAAGAAAATTGGAGATACCAAGGGAACATTTCATGCAAAGATGGGCTTGATAAAGGACAGAAACGGTATGGACCTAACAGAAGCAGAAGATATCATGAAGAGGTGGCAAAAATACACAGAACTATACAAAAAAGATTTTAATGACCCAGATAACCATGATGATGTGATCACTCACCTAGAGCCAGACATCCTGGAATTCAAAGTCAAGTGGGCCTTAGGAAGCATCACTATGAACAGAGCTAGCAGAGGTGATGGAATTCCAGCTGAACTATTTCAAATCCTAAGAGATGATGCTGTGAAAGTGCTGCACTCAGTATGCCAGCAAATTTGGAAAACTCAGCAGTGGCCACAGGACTGGAAAAGGTCAGTTTTCATTCCAATCCCAAAGAAAGGCAATGCCAAAGAATGTTCAAACTACTGCGCAATTTCACTCATCTCACATGCTAGCAAACTAATGCTTAAAATTCTCCAAGTCAGGCTTCAACAATACATGAACTGAGAACTTCCAGATGTTCAAGCTGGATTTAGAGAAGGCAGAGGAACCTGAGATCAAATTGCCAACATCCGCTGGGTCATGGAAAAAACAAAAGAGTTCCAGAAAAATATCTACTTCTGCTTTACTGACTATGCCAAAGCCTTTGACTGTGTGGATCACCACAAACTGTAGAAAATTCTACAAGAGATGGGAATACCAGACCACCTTATGTGCCTCCTGAGAAATTTGTATGCAGATCAAGAAGAAACAGTTAGAACTGGACATGGAACAACAGACTGGTTCCAAATTAGGAAAGGAGTACATCAAGGCTGTATATTGTCACCCTGCTTATTTACTTATATGCAGAGTACATCATGAGAAATGCTGGACTGGATGAAGCACAAGCTGGAATCAAGATTGCAGAGAGAAATATAAATGACCTCAGATATGCAGATGACACTACCCTTACGGCAGAAAGTGAAGAGGAACTGAAGAGCCTCTTGATGAACATGAAACAGGAGAGTGAAAAAGTTGGCTTAAAACTCAACATTCAAAAAATCAGTATCAAAGCATCCAGTCCCATAGCTTCATGGCAAATAGATCAGGAAATGATGGAAACAGTGATAGACTTTATTTTCTTGGACTCCAAAATCACTGCAGATGGTGACTATAGCCATGAAATCAAAAGATGCTGCTCCTTGGAAGAAAAGCTGTGACCAACCTAGATGTCTTATTAAAAAGCAGAGACATTATTTGCTGACAAAGGTCCATCTAGTCAAAGCTATGGTTTTTCCAGTAGTCATGTATGGATGGGAGAGTTGGACTATAACGAAAGCTGAGCACCAAAGAATTTATGCTTTTGAACTGTGGTGTTGGAGGAGACTCTTGAGAGTCCCTTGGATGGCAAGGAGATCAAACCAGTCAATCCAGAAGGAAATCAGTCCTGAGTATTCATTGGAAGGACTGATGCTGAAGCCGAAGCTCCAATACTTTGACCACCTGATGCGAAGGACTGAGTCATTTGAAAAGACCCTGATGCTAGGAAAGATTGAAGGTAGGATGAGAAGGGGACAACGGAGGATGAGATGGTTGGATGACATCACCAACTGGATGGACAGGAGTTTGAGCAAGCTCCAAGAGTTTGTGATGGACAAGGAAGGCTGGCATGCTGCAGTCCATGGGGTTGCAAAGAGCTGGTTATGGTTGAGCGACTGAACTGAACTGATATAGATGAAAAGTAAAAGTGTTAGTCACTCAGTCATGTCCAGCTGTTTGCGACCCCACGGACTGTAGCCCCTCCAGCCCCTCTGTCAATGGAATTCTCCAGGCAAGAATACTGGAGCGTGTTGCCAGACCTTTCTCCAGGGGATCTTCCAAACGTAGAGATTGAACCTGGGTCTGCTGTATTGTCAGTGGATTCTTTATCATTTGAGCCATCAGTGAAGCCCATATTATATATATATATATATATATATATATATATATATATATATGATATAGACATATTTGTATATGAATACATAGATGTAACTTTAGAAACAGATTGGCGTAGAAAAACATTATCTATTTACCTACCTCTCATCTCAAAAAATGAAGGATCAGATTTAGAAATAATGGAAAGTGAAGGACAAAAACATAAGTTGGCAGTTGGCTTTTATTGCTTTTCCCATTTCTTTTCAGAATAGCCTTACCCTAGGCTACTCATCTGATGAAAGAGTATTATTGGCACAAAGACAAACAAGCAAAAAACATAGCTTGTGTTTTAACAGCCATGTACTCAGTTTGGAAAGAGTTTAACAAAAGTGACAAAGTATGATTTGTTTGGAAAAGTCCAAGACTCAGAATTGGAAAGCCTGGGATAATGTTCTAACTCAGAGTCTATTTAGATCGGGGTACCCCCAAAGCAAAGCCTGAGAGACAAAGTTTTGTATGCAAGTAGTTTACTTGGGGATGATTCGAGGAATCATAAGTGAGGGACTAGTAGAGGGAACAGGGAGAAAAGCTAGTAAAGGGTGCCGAGTGAGTGGGGCACAGCCCTAGGCAAACGGGGCTCAAAGTGCTGGACCCTCTGAGACCCACATCAGAATCTCCCCTCATGTGGCGAGAGACCTGGGGTATATATCCACCAGCTCCAGCCCCTCATTGCTTGAGGGTTGCTTCTGTAGGTACTGGCTCCTCTGTTTTAGTTCTTTCCTTCTATCTAAACTCTGAATCCCAGCCCCTTTCTTCTCCTTATCTTCCTCTTTCTCACTTATAGCATCACTCTCTCTGCCCATATTCTTGTCCCCCTTTCATCCTAAAGACAAGTTCAACTTTTTTAAACCCTAGAAAATGAAAATGGCCCTTATTCCCATCTCTAACTACCCTTTAATTGTTCTCTCTCCTTTCCAACCAAGCTTCATAAAAGGGCACTCTACATTCACTTCACGGCAGATAAATGGGGAAACAATGGAAACAGTGACAGACTTTATTTTCTTAGGCTCTAAAATCTCTGCAGATGGTGATTGCAGCCATGAAATTAAAAGGCACTTGCTCCTTGGAAGAAAAGCTATGACCAACCTAGCTGCTGCTGCTACTGCTGCTAAGTCGCTTCAGTTGTGTCCGACTCTGTGCGATCCCATAGATGGCAGCCCACCAGGCTCCCCCGTCCCTGGGATTGTCCAGGCAAGAACACTGGAGTGGGCTGCCATTTCCTTCTCCAATGCATGAAAGTGAAAAGTGAAAGTGAAGTCGCTCAGTCGTGTCTGACTCTTAGTGACCTCATGGACTGCAACCTACCAGGTTCCTCCATCTATGGGATTTTCCAAGCAAGAGTACTGGAGTGGGTTGCCATTGCCTTCTCCAACCTAGACAGCATATTAAAAAGCTGAGATTACTTTGATAACAAAGGTCAGTATAGTCAAAGCTATGGTTTTTCTATTAGTCATGTATGGATGTGACAGTTGACCATAAAGAAAGCTGAGTGCTGAAGAATTGATGTTTTTGAATTGTGGTATTGGAGAAGACTCTTGAGAGTCCCTTGGACAGCAAGGAGATCAAACCAGTCCATCCTGAAGGAGATCAGGCCTGAATATTCATTGGAAGGACTGATGTTGAAGCTGAAACTTCAATACTTTGGCCACCTGATTGGAAGAACTGATTCATTTGAAAAGACCCTGATGCTGAGAAAGACTGAAGGTGGGAGGAAAAGGGGATAACAGAGGATCAGATGATTGAATGGTATCACTGACTCCACAGACATGAGTTTGAGTAAGTTCCAGGAGTTGGTGATGGACAGCGAAGCCTGGCATGTTGCAGGCCATGGGGTCGGACACAAAGAGTTGGACACGACTGAGTGACTGAACCAAACTGAACGTTCACTGACTCTGGTCTCACTTCCTATTAATCCCACAACTAAAGCCAGTGACTTCTGATCTTTTCACTTTGCTGCAGCTGCTTACTATGAGATTGCAAGCCTCTTCAGAGCAGTTTATTGATTTCTCAGACTGCTCCTTCTTCTTCAAGACTTACTCTTCAAAGAGTTTTCCTAAAACCCTTCCCTCTTAGCTCTTTGGGTGTCCTCCAAGTTTTTCCTCTTTTCTTTATAGAATAGTTACTCTTCCTCTGCTAGTCTGCTGAAAGTCAGTGTTTACCCACTCCCAAATTTCTAACTCCAGCTTTCATTCCTATCTGTAACTCTAGAAGTGTCTGACCAATAATCAACTCATAGCCTCGTTCTCTTCTGTTCCCCTAGAAGAAAAGTCTTGCTTTTGTGAGAACACAGCGAGTTGGTAAAACTCCTACTTATTTAGTTCAAAAACCTTGGCATTATCAGACATCACTCCTCTCCCTCATCCGTTATTTCCTTAGTAAGTCTTACTGAATCTACCTCCTAAATCTGAATTCTCAGCATCATCCCCTTGGTTACAACCTCATCGCCGCTGCAATCTGAATTTATGTCTTCACCATCTTAGCTTAGTATAATCTGTTGGTAGCTATTTCTTTCTCCAGGGGATCTTCCCAACCCAACAATCAAACCAGGGTCTCCTGCATTGCAGGTGGATTCTCTACCAGCTGAGCTACCAGAGAATCCCATAATCTGTTGATACCTCCTCTGTGATCAATCTGTTTCTAGTCTCCTTCCCATGGTGAATATTTCCTATGCAGTTAAAAAAAAAAGTTATCTGTATAAAAACAAATGTGACCACATCACTCCTCTAAGACTCAAGTGGCCCTCCATAATCAACAAGATAAAATCCAGATTCTTTTATGTGGTGATTTTGTCTTGGTGTCAGTATCCATTGGTAGTCAAGTAGTCCCTATGGTTAAAGCCATCTGTGACTTAGCCAAACTGGCATACTGTGAATGCTCTGAAACCTCTGCTAAAATGTGATGTAGGAATGGGTCTTGAAAACTTGAGGCCCAAGTCAGTATTGACACAGAGCCTTCTTTGCAAGCTTAATAAGGGTAAACATTTATATCTGTGAGTTGGGTGACACTTTCTGTGTATTAATTCATTTAATTCTCATAACAGCTCTTTGAGAAATGTATTTCTTATTTTTATTCCCATTTTTTCCAGTGAGGTAACTGAGACATTAAAAAAGGGCAAATAACTTGCTAACGGTGGTCACATATACTAGAGTTTGACTTGAAATAGTCTGGCCCCGGAAGCATGTTTCTCATCCACTTGCTGAGGCACTCTGCTAGGTTTACACAAAGGCAGTGGGGTCACCCAGCCTTAGAACATCATTGCAGCCTGTCCAGGGATCTATGCTAATCAGAGGCAAAGTGTGGGGGCATGAGTCAATGGCAGCTGAGTGCAACCTAAACCTGGAGCATAACATTTTAAGGAGAATCCTTGTCTCCACGTCTTCCCAGTGCCCCCAACCTCCCCCTCGCCAGCATTCCATGAAAAGCTCTGAGAGCCCAGAAGTGGAGTCATTGCTGCAGGGGATAATGATGACCACAGATCATACAGGGATGTTTTTAAAGAATGCAAGCTGAGGGCAGTGGAACAAAGAACAAAACGTAGGACCTGTCTGGAAAATCAGGCATAGTCTGCCCTTCTCTCTGGGTTTGGACTAGACTGACTCTTAAGAACCGAGTTAAGCATCCTCCACTCCATTCTTGAATATTAAGGGAGGAGATGTCAGGGAAGTGGTTCAGTTCAGTTCATTCAGTTCAGTTGCTCAGTCGTGTCTGACTCTTTGTGACCCCACGGACTGCAGCATGCCAGGCCTCCTTGTCCATCACCAACTCCCAGAACTTATTCAAACTCATGTTCACTGATTCGGTGATGCCATCCAGCCACCTCATTCTCTGTCATCCCCTTCTCCCGCCTTCAATCTTTCCCAGCATCAGGGTCTTTTCAAATGAGTCAGTTCTTTGCATCAGGTGGCCTAAGTATTGGAGTTTCAGCTTCAACATCAGTCCTTCAAATGAACACCCAGGCCTGATCTCCTTTAGGATGGACTGGTTGGATCTCCTTGCAGTCCAAGGGACTCTCAAGAGTCTTCTCCAACACCACAGTTCAAACCATCAATTCTTCAGTGCTCAGCTTTCTTTATAGTCCAACTCTCACATCCATACATGACTACTGGAAAAACCATAGCCTTGACCATATGGAAGTAGAGGGACATGTTTCTTCTTACAGTCTCTGCTAATCAGGATAGTTAAGCCTTAATTTCAGCATTCAAAGAAGACACAACTTAGAACTTCATGCTGAGGAAATGGGTCACATTAATTCTTGTAGCAGAAGAAGAACATTGTTTATTTTAATGGTAGGTCTAGCTGGGGCAGGCTAGAAGCAAGACCAAGGGAAAAACACTGTTCTGATAACAAGGAATTACTGAAGAATTTGTAGTTTCCATGGGGAACCCAAGAGGAAGAGGGTGAAAAGTGAGGAGTGAGTGAGATAAGAATGGGGAGTAGAATGTGAAGAATTCATCAAGATGACAAAGTTCATGAGCGGCAGCCAGTGAGAAATTCCAGCTATGGCCAAAGATCTTTATAGAAAGGGGTATTGATATCCATTTTTAAGATGTTTGCTGAAGCACGAAGTCCTCTTTCTCTTCACCCCCTTGCACTGCTAGCTTTTCTTCAGTGAAAAGCTACCAGACACAGGTGCCTTGTGTCCACGGTGTTTTGAGAAAACAAAGAGGAAGAGGCTGTGTTTGCCTTGGGAATGATGTGGGATGAAGAAAAAGAATAGCCAAAAGAGGCTAGACTTGAGAATTCAGCAGCAGCAAAAAATAATAGAAAAACATAAGCTCCAAGGATTCCAGAAGATGTTGGCAAATGAGACTAGTTTCCTGCTGTATCCGTGACTGCGATGTGGTTACCCCTGCAGCCTCGAGGGCTTGGGATCCTTTAGGTCACTGACATCTGAACTGTGTAAGTAAAGTGGGTATATTTCTTATGCCACAAACTTACATGAGAAAGATAACTGTAATTCTTATTTTTCCAATTGGATTTCAAGACTATATTCTATGGGCTTGAAGAAACCCAGTCTCACTTGCATTGATTTCTGGGGCTTATGGTAGGTGAGGTCTGCATTGGGCAATGAGAACCATCTAGTCCTGTTGCAGACACCGGCCCCTCTGAGTTCTCCTCAGTCATCAGTCCACACAGACTGCTGCTAAACCTTCCTCCCCTTCCTTTTCAGAGATGAAAGGGACGGCATCTAACTCTTTTGACTTCCCATCAGTTCTTCCTCTTTCCACAAATTCTAAGGGGTAGAAACTGCTTTGATCTTTTTTTTTTTCTGAAAATTTTCTCTCTGACTGTGACCACCCTTCATGGAGGCAATGCATACCTATAACTAACCCAAATGAGGGAAAAGAAAATACATAAGAAAATGAAACAAACTAACACCTACAAATACTGTTCAGTTGCAGGGTGATCGAAAAGCGATCACCCTGCAAAGTAGTGAAACTGTACTTTTTTTTCTGTTGCTAACTTCTCCTTTGATCTATCATTAATTATCTAAAAACTTAAAAGTTCAGTACTCTATATCAGAGGTCAGCAAACTATTGCACCTGGGTTAAATTGGGCCCACTGCCTATTTTAATATTTTTAAGTGGTTGGAAAAAAAATAGGTGATGGTTAATATTTTGTGACTTGTGAAAATTATATAAAATTTAAATTTTAGTGGTTTTTAAAAATATTTTATATAAAACAGTATATTTTCAAAATAGTGTTATGTTGCAACACAGCCATGCTCATTTATTACATACTGACTGACTGCTTTCACTGCACAATTATTAAGTAATGGAACTGTATGGTCCACAGTACCAAAAATATTTAATATCTAGCCTTTCACAGAAAAAGCTTGTCAACCCCTGCCCTACATCATTCTGTTGCTCCTACTGGCAGGGTTTTATTTTTTTCCTTTTCTAGATCATTCAATATCTTCCAGTTTTTAACTCTGGAAATTTTGTACTCTTCTGCTAAAGAAAAAACATTCTGACTTCTCTTACCTTTCATGTTTTGCCAATTCTCCCTTATCTTAGAGTCTTTCTTATGGAAGGAGGAATGTGGTATGGGAAGTATTTTTACGGTAAAAGAGCAGAAATCACAGCAAATATAGATGGAGTCTCTCTAAATAATGGAGTGAATTGAAAATGACTCAATGTAACCCCAATCGTGTTGGATACATTATCCCACCCTTAGTTTCATGCATATACCAAATCTAGTTGTCACCTACAATCTCCTTATTTATTGGAGAAAAAAGCACCCGGAGTTCATCTTTTACTGAGTTACTCCAGATTACTCCTTTATGCCCATGGCAATTGTTGAGTTCTTATTTCATGTAATTTTAGTTTTAATAACAGGTTTTTAAAAGTAAAAGCTGAAGATTACTTTTAATAACTTTATAATATTTTTCATATGAATTAGGGCATAAAATCTCTATTAGCCTGTATTTCCATAAGGGGCTTCCTGGGTAGCTCAAATGGTAAAGAATCTGCCTGCAATGTGGGAGACCTGGGTTCGATTCCTGGGTTGGGAAGATTCCCTGGAGAAAGGAAGGGCACCTCATTCCACTATTCTTGCCTGGCAAATTCCATGGATAGAGGAGGCTGGTGGGCTACAGTCCAAGGGGTTGCAAAGAGTCAGAAACCACTGAGTGACTAACACTTTCACTTTTCCCTTTCCATAATTACTACTTAATTACATGATTTAATTATTAACAACCTACATCTAGTTATTTTTACTACTTTTCTATTGTAGGGTTGGTGGGAAGCTCATAAAAAAATATAGATTATTTTCTTTCCAGTTTTTTATTGCTACTCAGTATCTTTTTTTTTTTTTTTAATTCTTCTTTTTTGGTCAAGAGCATGGAGGATGCATACAAACATCCTGTGTGACCTTGGGCAAATGATTTAACTTCTCTGTGCTTCCATTTCCCTCTCTTCCCCTCCACCCCTTTTTTGGCCATGCTACTCAGCATGTGGGATCTTAGTTTCTGGACTAGGGGTTGAACCCACATCCTTGCAGTGGCAGTGCAGACTCCTAACCACTGGACCACCAGAAAGTGAAAGTTAAGTTGCTCAGTCGTGTCCGACTCTTTGCAACCCCGTGGACTGTAGCCCACCAGGCTTCTCTGTCCATGGGATTCTCTAGGCAAGAATACTGGAGTGGGTTGCCATTTCCTTCTCCAGGGGATCTTCCCGACCCAGGGATCGAACCCAGGTCTCCTGCATTGCGGGCAGACGCTTTAACCTCTGAGCCACCAGGGAAGCCTTTTTTAAAATCCCTCTAACTTGATTTTTCCTGGGAAGCAAGCATTGTACACAGGAGTGCATGACTGCAGCTCTGATCAGGTTTACAGTGAATAGAGAAGGAGGGGTAAAAACATACAGACTTCCCAGGAATATATACAAGCAACATAGATGAAGAAGGGTATAGTAATTATAACTCTACATTTGGAAAGCCATGTAAAGATTGATCACCTGCAAATATGTATGGGATTGTTGGAATCACAAGGATTGCATATATTGAATGAGTGAATTTTGAAAGAAAAGGACCATAAATTGGTTAGGAAGAAAAGAACAGTTTGGATTGATGTAAATGTTATTATTATACGTCGGAAGGGGTGATTAGATATTTTGGAATCTAGAAGTTAAAGCGTCTGCCTGCAATGCAGGAGACCTGGGTTAGATCCCTGGATTGGGAAGATCCCCTGGAGAAGTAAATGGCAACCCATTCCAGTATTCTTGCCTGGAAAATCCCATGGACTGAGGAGCCTGGTGGGCCTCCGTCCATGGGGTCCCTAAGAGTCGGACACGACTGAGTGACTTCACTTTCACTTTCAGTAAAAAGTCTGAGCTAAACAGTAACGAGAGATGTCATGGTAATTAGATATGGGGGAAACAGACGATGGTAAGAAGAGCCTTGAAACATTGCTTATGCACGTGGAGTTGATATAATTACGTGACGTAATTATATAGTAATTAATTGATTTAATTATTTATAGTAATAATTAATATAATTATTTAGTTCAGGTTTTCTGAGCAAAAGAAGTACATAAAAATTATAATTAACACAGTGGTTTCTCACTGCAAACACTAGACAGTGGTTTCTCATTGCAAACACTAGACAGTGTTTCCCAACTGGGAGTGATTTCGCCCTCACCCCCCCACCCCACCCTGACTTTGGAGGGTATTTAGCTATGTCAGGAGACATTTTTGACTGTCACAGCTGGGGAGACAGGGTGCTACAGGCATCTCGTGGGAAGAGGCCAGGGGTCCTGCCATGCCCAGGACAGCCCCCCACAGCAAAGAACATCCAGCCCCAAATGTCGATCATGTCAAGATTGAGAAACTCTGGGCTTACTTAAGGCAGAACAGTAAAATGCTCAGATTTAACCAAAAGGTGAAAAAACTAGGCCAGAGGTCTCCAACTAGTATCCTGTGTGACATGATCAATCTTTTTTTCATCAAAAAGCTATCTTACTCACAAAGCTAAGATAAATAGTAAAGACAAAATCACTTACATTCAATTGGAGAACTATTCAAAAATTAATTTTACATTCTGCTCTTAATAGATCTTGTGTTTCTACCCATCAACATGGATGAATCTCAGAAATGTTAACAATGAGTCAAAAAGCAAGTCGAGCAAGAAAATAATCAGCATGATATGCATATGAAGGTTGAAAACAAACAAAACTAAAAAATATACTATTTAGGGATATATAAATATAGGTACACAAGGAAAATGGAGGAATTATAACACCAATGTCATTCAAGATAGTATTTATGTCTGCAAAGAAGAGGAACAAGCTTGGTGGAATGCAAAAGAATCCTTAAATATACAGATTATATTCTACATTTTCTGTTAGTAAGTGGGTTCTTCAGTGTTTCTTTTTTTATTGTACTTAATAATTTCCTTGGGTATATCAAAAATCACATAAAAACAATCTTAAATTCAGTTATAATAGTAGTATACTTTGGCCACCTGATGCGATGAGCTGACTCATTTGAAAAGACCCTGATGCTGGGAAAGATTGAGGGCGGGAGAAGGGGATGACAGAGAATGAGATGGGTGGATGGCATCACCAAGTCAATGGACATGGGTTTGGGTGGACTCCGGGAGTTAGTGATGGACAGGGAGGCCTGGTGCGCTGCAGTCCATGGGGTCGCAAAGAGTCAGACACAACTGAGTGACTGAACTCAACAGTGGTCACTGAAGGGTTTTCCTTTAAGTTCTGTTGCCACCTGCAGGTTATAACTAAGTACTGCAAAAATTGTCTTCAATGAACATCAAAATTAATGAACATCAAAAGGCCTGGCGTGCTGCGATTCATGGGGTCGCAAAGAGTCGGACACGACTGAGCGACTGAACTGAACTGAACTGAAAACAAATGAACTTCACAAGGCATATGCTTCACAAAGAAGCATAAAAGGCAGGGTTTCTTCTCAAGCCATACTTAAAGTCTATCTGTGGATAAAGAACTTACAGAACACATTAAACAGATAAACAATATAGCACAAAACATTATATTTTAAGTGCCCCCTGGTCAGTGTCATACTGAAACTCAGTAACACATTTTGATATTTTACACAGCATGACAACTGATTTAATTAACTATCAGATTCCAACTCCTTGACTTGATTCATTCTGCTACCACCTTAGGCCAGGCCTTAATTACTTCATGCCAGTTACCACCCATTCTTTGTCTCTCCTCTGTCCTCTCCCTAGTCAGCTCTAAACATTGCCACTAGATTAAAGTCTTAAAATGACTACTTCGTTATATCATTGCCTCTTCCAAATCCTCATCTGGTTCCACACTACCTATAGAACAAAGCCCAACCTTTCAGATCAACATTTAAGATTGTTTTTTTAGCTTGGCCCTAACCTGTTCATCCATTTTGCTTTCTTCTCCTGTTTCCCCATTCCCCGCCACATGAATTCTCTATTTGACCCTGTCTGTCTTCTGCGTTATCTATTGCTTATTTTGGATGTACTATCTAACTTATAGCTCTTTTTCCTTGAACATCATTCTTCCATTTAGGTCTTCACACCCATCTTTAATATACGTTGTTTTTCTTAAATGTGGAAAACTGAGATGTAGTTTCAACCTGTATCTCTTAGAGGCCACTCATTCCTTATTTACATTTCCACCAGGGTGTTGCCCCTAACTTCACCCTACATAGATATCATAGAACTATCACCATCTTTGAGGCAATGTAGCATACTTAATTCAACAGAGCGTCCCAGTGATAAAGTATCTCTTTTCCAAGGTGGGAGATGCAAGAGACGGGAGTTCAGTCCCTGGGTCTGGAAGATCCCCTGGATGAGGAAATGGCAACCCACTCCAGTATTCTTGCCTGGAAAATCCCATGGACAGAGGAGCCTGGTGGGCTACCACCCGCCCAGAGGGTCACAGAGTGACACAACTGAATGGCTGAGCACGCATGCATTTAATAGAACATACTCTTTCTCTGCATTCCAAAGGCACTTACTGTATCATTTATTTGCCATATTCATACACTAACACTACCAATACTAAACTGGTTTATTTGCATCATTGTTTTCTAAATTAGATGTGAAGTTTTTAGAAATTGGGGATAATTTCATCATTTTGGGGTTCTTTCCTCTGTCCACTGCCCATACTTATTTTGAGGTCCCAATTTAATATAAACATTTCTCAGGCTCCTCCCACCACCAGATATAAGAGTATTAGCCTTTTTTTAGGGTTCATAAATTAAAAAAAAATATAAAAAATAATGACCACAATTTCAGTAGTGCTTTTGAATTCATTTGAATTGTTTCAATGCCAGTAGCTTCTATCACCATTTTGTTTTATGCATATATGTTATTATAGGCATAAAACAAAATGGTGATGATGACGGCTTATTTTTTTTCCTGTGCATTTTCTTAATTAAAAAATTCTTTCAAGCGGACAGTAGACCTCAGTTTAAACCTGGGCTCTCCCATTTGGAGCCGTCAGAATTTTGACGATTTATTTAACCTCTCATTAGTAAAATGGAACTGACGCAGAACCAGTTATCTTCATAACAGTTGTGAGAATTAAAAAAATTACAACAGATGAAATGCGGGAACCGCTGTCCAGTACAGAATTAACGTTACTTTAAGCAGGGGGTGCGGGGGTGGGGGGAGCCTTCCAAGGTAGGCAACGTTACTAGCTCTTGTCCCTCATTTCATGGATGCGGCAACTGAAGCTCAGAAAAGTTAACTTGCCCAAGGTTTTAGTGGGCTAGAGTAAATACCTAATCCATTATCCCATCGGTGGTGTGAGTTCTCACAGCACTTTGTTTTCTTATAAAAAGAGTTTATTTACATCATACCTTATTTCTTCATCATTCAATAAAACACCTCTCAAAGGGCAGGGACTAAGTTTTTGTTACCTAAATAATGTACTTAAAAATGTATGACGAAATGTCAAAGATCACTGCACTGAAATTGAACCTAGATTCAGTTGCAAATTACAGTAGCAGGAAGGGCTTTATTTATCTGAATTATGTATTGACATGCAGTTCTACTAATCTGTTTTGCGAACAATTTTTATTGGTGACTGAGCGCCAAAGAATTGATGCTTTTGAACTGTGGTGCTGGAGAAGACTCTTGAGAGTCCCTTGGACTGCAAGGAGATCCAACCAGTCCATTCTGAAGATCAGCCCTGGGATTTCTTTGGAAGGAATGATGCTGAAGCTGAAACTCCAGTACTTTGGCCACCTCATGCGAAGAGTTGACTCATTGGAAAAGGCTCTGATGTTGGGAGGGATTGGGGGCAGGAGGAGAAGGGGACGACAGAGGATGAGATGGCTGGATGGCATCACTGACTCGATGGACGTGAGTCTGAGTGAACTCCGGGAGTTGGTGATGGACAGGGAGGCCTGGCGTGCTGCGATTCATGGGGTCGCAAAGAGTCGGACGCGACTGAGCGACTGAACTGAACTGAGAACAATTTGCTCTTGGAACTCAGGTGCGTATTCTTCATTCCTCCTACCCTTATCTTGCTTAAAACAAAACTATCCCGCATCTGCAAACTGTCGAAAAATAAAATGCTCTCGTACTCAAGAAAAACTGAGCAATGCTTAAAGCTTTCAGTTAGCCACACCGAAGACCTTAACTATCACTTTACTCATTTTGGGGGGTTTACGAGAGAACCTGTCAATGTATTACTAACCTTAACAGTGTCGCTGGTGAGAGAAGAGAGTATATACACAGGGAATTCAGAGACTATAGTTTCAGATAACATTTCTTGAGATTCAATTTTGATGAAAATCATCTGGCTCTTCTAAGACCAGCAGGGCATGAATTCAAGCTGGGATTAATTACTGACTGATGATGCTCCCACTGGCCAAATGGACGATTTCGGCTAATAAACTTGCGTGGGTTTATCTCCTCAGGTGTAAAATTAGGCCCAGATTGTAAAGGCCCTTTTGGTTCCATCCCTTCCCGACCCACATATGGGTGGAGAGCGACCCCAGTTTCTGGTCTCTCTCCTTCTTCCGACACTTCCAGGGGCTGGCATCTCCCTCCCCATCCCCCGCTCCAAGGAAAACGAGATCGCGCCTCCGCTCCTTTTCCATCTGCCAAGGCGGGTCTCCAACCACTTCCTCAGAGGCCTCGCCCTCCTTGTGGAGGAGCCGGAAGTGCACAGCATGCTGGGATTCGTAGTCACATCCGTCTCGGCGAACGAGCGGGAGCGTGTCACCCGAGATCGAGCTGGCATTCTGGGATATGTAGTTTCTGGTGGTTCGTTTGTGGACTCGACACCGGGCTCCAGAGCGAGAGGTGACACCACAGACCAGCGGGTCACATGACTCCGGTCTAGCGCGCGGATCGCACTGCGGCTCCCGCCCGGGCGAGTTTCGCCCCCGTGCGGCCGTTGCCGAGGAGACGGCGCATGTCTCCCGGCGCGTTGCCCCCTCTGCAGTCCCCCCACCCCTCTTCTCCCACCACAATGAGATCCTAAGATGGCGGTGGCTGCGGCGGTTGGCGCTGAGGAGCTGAGGTAGACGAGGCGGCCATTGGGCCCTTAAGCAGCCAGGGAACTTGGGGCTTCTCCCTGCTGCGGTCTCTAAGGGCGGCCCGCTGCCGGTGGCGGGTCGCGGGGGCGCTGACCGCTACTCTGCCTTTGGCAGGAGCGGCTGCTTCGTTTACAGGTAATGCCTGCGCGTTCCCAGCCCTTGGCAACCGAGGGCAGCGCGGCGCCGGGGCGGGAGAGCAACGACCCTGGGACACTTGATCTTGGAGAGCCTGGCCTCAGGCCCACGCCTCTGGTGGGGCTCCTTGCTGCTTGCTTCCCGTCCCCTGGGCGGGCCGATTGCCCCTTCCCCCGGACCGAGCGATGCTGATCTCGGGGTGAGCATCTAGGGACGCGTCGGCGACTGCAGGACCCCCTGGTTGCCTCCCCGCCCTTCTTGCTGGCCCCCGGGAGGAGGCCGCCCTGGGGACTCGGGCGCCCCAGGAATGTCCCTCGCGAGTGGAGGAAGCGGAGTCGGGGTTACGGTTTGGTTGGGAGGGGGCGTCTCGTTTTCCATAGCAAGGGGCCTTTAGTGGGCCATAATCTGCGCCCCTTCTACCCTACCCCCCAAATTCCGTTCCGTGGGGCTCTCGAGCTCCAGAATTTGGAGTGGAGAAGAGCGGGTTAGGAGCGATGCGACTTTGGGGTTGGGCCGTGAGCAGCAGGATTTACGCCGTCCCGGGCGTTTTAGAGCAGAAGGGCCGGGGGAGGCTTTCCTGACTTTGGGGTTCCTACTGGCGAGGCGAATGCTAATTTCACCGCGCTTCCCTCCGCCCTCCCGCGGCGCCCCTTCGCCATCCCTTACTGCAGGTCCAGTTTGGATGGGCCCCGGCTGGGGAAATACTAAAGGCCAAATGGATTCGAGGAACGTTGCTTGCTCTGCAGAAACGAGTGTTTGGGGATTAGGTCGTAGGCCCCGCTGGGGAGGCGGGGCCTCCAAACTTTTAAGCCCCGCGGCTCATTCCTCTAGAGCTCATCCTATCTGGGGAGGGGGGAAATATATATATATATTTCACCAATTCGAGGTCTGTGGCGGGGGCTCTTCGGGTGACGGATCGTGTTTTGACGCTGGAAGAAGCGGGGTTTCTGGGCGCCCCTTCCACCCCCGCCCCATAACTGCCTTCCAGACTCCGCCTTGTGCTATTCTCTGGTTACTGGAGTGGGTGGTGGTGTAAAGCTCTGGGTGCACCTGCTTCTTTCTTTCCCTAACACCTTCCCAGATAGAGCCGCTAGAAACCATTATAATTCTGAGTTTTTGAACTGAAATGTAAACCTTGCGTTTCTGTAGTGACAGTTATTTTTTAATGAAGTTGCTAGCTTTAAAATAAAAAAATGTCCTCATCAACGGGGATGCAAAGTTCTGGAATAGTTTTGCGGTGACAGGAAGTTAATGACTGGGTCAATCTGAAAGAGTAATCTTTTGCTTGGATTTTAACATTGATGGAGAAATCTGTATGATGATTGCATTATAGTGTTTTTACATTATAATTTCATTGTATTCCCAAGTAGATATTAAGGTATCACAGTGCTGTTTGGTAGGCTCTTAACAGGTTTGGAGGATTTAAACCTGTTGAGCGCCTTGTTTTCCTAAAGAATTAAAGTACGTTGAATTTAAAATATTGATTAATTGGATTTTTCCTTTTCTGTTGATTTTCTGAGCACACTTTAGGTTATAAATACTATTTGGTATTCTGTACATCACAGTGAAATGGGCTAAAATGATTTTTTTTCCTTTTTTTTTAAATCATAAGCACACAACAGCTTTGACGTGTGAAGCAGGAAGGGAGCTGTTTCTGAGCTACGAAAACTAGATTTTAAACAGGTAATTTGACATCATTGTATATGGTATTGGCTTTTGTATTCCGTTTGAAGAAGACTTGATGCTGAATATTGTCATAAAATACCAGTGCCTGTAGTAAACGAACAGCCTAGGTTTGCTGCCCTGTTTGGCCTGCTTTTTGGTGTGCCACTTTGGTCTGTCTTCATACTTTTGTTTGAAAAGAGCCATGTCATTTGTAATTATTAAATGCTGTGATAGTTTATGTAATATTTTTAAAAATGTCTTTGTCTTCACAGTTTCTTCATCTGCTCATTTGAGTTTGAATGTTTCCTGTAGCAACTATTTGGATAGCCTCTTGTTCCCAATTCATTTACTCTTAAGTCATCTGGTACAACTTTTCTATTAATTGGCTATTTTTATTTTTTATTCACAAACTCCTCTACGTTTTGAGATTATGTATACTGTCAATTGAAGTTTGTTAGTTTCAGTTGTCTAAACTTACTTTAAACTTTAGTTTCTATACATAGGGCATTCTCAAATGCTGGTTATGTAAAGATACTCTCTGACCAGCAGGAAGAAGTCAAGTTAAGTTCACTGAGGGAAAGTTAAGAAATTGTTTGTTAAGGACAATTTAGAAATTAAATGACTAGAGCATGAGGATTAGAAGAAATTTTTGTTAGAACCGTTTTAGCAATAATTACTCTTTTAAAGATTGCAGAAAGTTTAGTTCTCCTGTTAAAATTTTGAAGACGGCCTAAGTCTCAAAATATGATGAATATATCCTTGCTTTCTAGGAAGGCAGACAAATCTTCAACACACTTATGCAGTAGGTTATCATAAGAATATAGATTGGCCATTGATTTATATCTTAATTGTACTTCTTGGTATCTTTTTCTGTTAGTTGAAAGACTATAATAGAATAAGACAAGAAAAATAGAATTCAGAGGAAATGTCAGATATGAGTCTGTGTTTTAGAGTCTTTAACAC
This sequence comes from Budorcas taxicolor, assembly GCF_023091745.1. Classification (NCBI taxonomy): domain Eukaryota; kingdom Metazoa; phylum Chordata; class Mammalia; order Artiodactyla; family Bovidae; genus Budorcas; species Budorcas taxicolor. The sequence goes on along the minus strand of NC_068933.1, from coordinate 18,726,393 downwards.
TGGAGTATTTGGTAAAATAAAAAGTTGTAAAATCAGTCACAAATAATTTTCCTTTTAACACTTTAGCGAAGATGGATAAAGTAGAATAAAAATACAAAGCAGTTGAGTTAAACTTGCTTTAAAAGACCTTGGTTTTCTCGATAGGACATTTGGCCATTTGTTGGAAAAAGAGGTAAATGTATGAGATTTGGGAAAAATAGAGTGTTCAGAGTAATCACACTAGGGATTTTATTAAGAAGCCAGAAAAGGGTAACATAGCAGTACATTCATCATACAAATTTAACTGAGTGCATACAATGTGTTACTTCATGGCTACAAAGACCTAGAGATAGGGCAGTGAGCAAAACAGGTAAAGTGCCTTGCCTCAAGGAGTAAACCTACATTTTGAAAGTGTCTATGTGTAGTATACCTTAATAGTGGACACAGTCAATGCCATTTTATAATTATTTGACAGTTTTGAGAGTACAAACAGAAAGAAAGAGAAATGAGGTTTATGAAAAATTGAGTTGATAAAATGGGCAAATTGATGAGGAGGCCAAGGATGCTAGCAAGGCATTTTTGGAAGTGGCATTCATGGGTTAAGTAAGAAAGTGAGAAGTGAATGGATTCTTGGAAAGGAAAATGATCAAGGGACAGGAGGTATTCAGCAGGGCCAAGGGGTAAATTCAGCAGGAGTGAGCAGGTGAGACAAAACAGAATGCAGGGACTTAGGTTCAGAAAGAGGTATTTCAGAAGTTTAGGATGTTGAACAAATTATCTGTCCAGAGTAGAAATAATATTGGAATAAAGCAGATGAGATGGATGTTGTAACTGAGGTCAGAGTCTTAGAAAAATCATTACAAATGTTCGGGTCATGAAAGCAGAGAGTAACGTGGAGAGTGAAAACCACAAGCCAGTTAAAAGTGTAAGACTGTCTTGGGGTGAACAGTAGGAAATGGTACCCAAGATAGGGAGAGTGGTGTTTTTGATGGTTAATTTGTTCAAAAGAGGAAGGCTAAGCATTGTTAAATAAGAATAGTCTGTAAATGATATTCTTTCCCCATGAATCTGAGAGACTAGGAAGAGTAACATCTTCTAGAAAGGATTTCTAAGGAAATAGTGCTTTCAGAGTGGTTTGGGATTTTAATGAAGCCAAAGAAGCAGGAGGAGTGTTTGGGAATAGATCGAGGTTGTATAATAGGGAGTGAGTTTGTAATGGTCCAGTGGAAAGGAATCACAGGAAGAGCTGTTATCAGTGGAGAGTATGGGATGGAATGGCATTGAAGATTGGGATTGGTTATAGCAGGATGTATAGATTTGCCTAGGGAGGTTTCAATGACAAGGAAGTGACAGATTTCAAATATAAGCTGTAGAGAGAGAGGTTTTAACAAGCCGAATTTAGTTGACCTCAGGGTTCTCATTTGCTTTTGTAGTCAGCGAGGATATATTAAATTTTCTTGGTGTGGAAACATTCTACACAGAGTAACTGTACCATAAGATAGACCCGGTACAGTACATGGTGAGGTCTAATCAAATTTTTGTTGATTCAAATTGAGTGTTGTATGGCAGTCTGTTCATCTTCTTCCCCTCAGTACCTAAACAGCTTTTTTTTTTAAGAGGGTAATTATAAAGAGACGCCTTAAGTTCTAAAAAATTAGTGAAATTTTTAGTAAGTGTCAAACTCAAAGAACTATGCAAAAGATCTGTATGGTTTTTAGGTACAGAGAAGAAATTGAGAAATTCCTCAAATGAAACTAAACAACACATAATGCCAAAAACTTACACGTTTTCTTCTCAGTTTCCATTAAACGTGCTTAGTGTGGTTGTGCACTATGTTAAGGCTTTCAAAAGAGTACACTGGATATTTACTTATATAATTAGTAAAAGAAATAGCTCAGCTAATTCAACCTTTAGAAAACTTGTACAGATAATATAAGATACCAGCTCTGGTTATTTTGTGACTCTAAGCAAATGTAAAAAAATATATATATATATATATATATATACTTTCTACAATGTTTTATTTGGATGTGCTTAGTTGCGTCCGACTCTTTTCTACCCCATGGATTTAGCCTGCCAGGCTCCTCTATCCATGGGATTCTCTAGGCAAGGATATTGGAGTGGTTTGCCATGCCCTCCTCCAGGGTTACATCCCAACCCAGGGATCAAATATTCATCTCTTGCATTGGCAGGTGAATTCTTTACCCCTGAGCCACCAGGGAAATCCTTTATTTTGGTTTACAACTGTCAGTTGAGAGGTAAGATATTTCCAAAGACACTTATGAGTCATTTAATATCATTTGAGAAATAATATCTGAATTTTAAAGATTTTAGGGAAAATAATTTTTTCTTGATTAATTTGTATTTTTATTTCAAAGGTAACTTTAATAAGTCATGGGTATTTTCATGGTAATTAATACTGTGATATTCCACTTAGATATCTGTAATACTTATAGTAAGACTTCTACATCAGGATTTTCTTTAGAAAGATCAGTCACTGAAAGTAGCTTGTAAATTGCCATGGTATTTTTGCATTTTCTATCCTTGTAAGATGAGGAAACCAAATAAGACTGTCAAAAATAGCAAAATGAAACTTATAAATAATAGTTTCAACTTAACTTTAGTAGGTCATAGGATGGATGAAAGTGCTTGTTTGAAGTAAAACAATTTTATCTCCATTCTGCTTCACACACGATCATACATCACTTGTGCTAATTATTTTCCAGTGGCTTCAGCCTTCCCATCTCATTGTTTTTCTATTAAACCTGTCTGGCAAAATCCCAACCTTGGACGGATTCAGTGGAATCCACTGCTTTACGTCAAGGCTGATGAGCACTTCTGGGGAAAAAAATGGAAACTGCAGATTAGTGTTACATTAGTGCTAACAGTGAACATTCTCTGCTTTTGTCTGAGTCCTTAGTGCTGCTCATTCACTCTCGTCACCCTTCCCCAGCCTCTCAGACACTGTCATCTTACCCTCACATATTTAGCGAGCAATCCGTTTTACTTCACAGCAATTAACAGACTCTTTCAACTTCCTACCACCAAATCTGCTAACTAGCCTGTGTCCAGTTCTATCCTTTCTTTCTTTCATTTCAGTGAAAGGGGTGTTCTTCTGCCTGTCTAATGCTAATCATGTTTCTTAAGCCCTAGATCCCAGTTGGTCCCAATTTTTCAGAGACCACACACAGTTTGCATCTTTGTCTCCCTCTATGAGCACTGTCCTGACAAATTTTAAATGTGCTCAAGATACCTCCCTCTTTCCCCCTGGTTAGATATATATTTATCAGTTTTATTAGTATTTTTTTAATTTTATTTTTAATTGGAAGATGATTACAATATTGTGTTAAGTTTCTGCCATACATCAGTACGAATCAGCCAATGGTATACATATGTCCCCTCCCACCCCTCTAGGTTGTCACAGAGAACCAACTTTGGGTTCCCTGCATCATGCAGAATGCATTTGAGTCAGTTCTACTGAGGTGGACAAACCTAGAGTCTATTACACAGAGTGAAGTAAGTCAGAAAGAGAAAGACAAATATATATTAATGCATGTATATGGAATCTAGAAAGATAATACTGATGATCCTATTTGCAGGGCAGTAAAGGAAACACCGACTTTTGGATACAGTGGGGGAAGGGAACAGTGTGGGATGACTTGAGAGAGTAGCGTTGAAACATGTGCATTACCATATGTAAGATGCCTCCATTTTAAGGAATCTTTCTACTTGACCTTCTCTGCCTGTTTTCCTTCACAGAATGGTATTTTGAAAAAATCACCTAATGACTTCCCTTAGTTTTTTCTCTTCCCCGTCAATAAATCCATTTCAGTTATGGAATTGATTTTTACCAAGGTTGTCAGGTGTACACTTCTCACTAGTTTGTTTACATGGTTAAGTAATACTTGGCATTCTTATCATACCCTCCTTCTTTACACGCTTCTCCCTCTTTCTAGCACATTCTTTTGGTTTTGGTTTCCCTCCTGTCTTTCTGTACACCTTCTGAGTGTTGTTTTCCTTTCTTTTTTAAATATCTATGTCCTTCAAGGGTTAGTCTTCTCTTACTCTTTATCTTCTCCATGAGCCTTCTGTTCCACTTTACATTCTTTTATGAATTGATGATTTGTACATCTCTGTAGCCTAAATTTCACTTCTGAGAGATGGCTGTTTTGCCTGCTGGACAAATTTAACTGGGTATGGAGAAGGCAATGGCACCCCACTCCAGTACTCTTGCCTGGAAAATCCCATGGATGGAGGATCCTGGAAGGCTGCAGTCCATGGGGTCGCTGAGGGTCGGACATGACTGAGTGACTTCACTTTCACTTTCACTATCATGCATTGGAGAAGGAAATGGCAACCCACTCCAGTGTTCTTGCCTAGAGAATCCCAGGGACGGGGCAGCCTGGTGGGCTGCTGTATATGGGGTCGCACAGAGTCGGACACGACTGAAGTGACTTAGCAGTAGCAGTAGCAGTATGCAATAGATATCTCAAACGTCTCTAAAACTGAGCTCATCTTTTTCTCTCATTAACAGAAATGTGTTTCTTTCCAAATTACTTTAAATGTGTCATCATATACCCTGTTTTCAAGCTAGAAACCCAGGGGTTACCCGTTAACTCCTTTCTCCCTGCCTGATCTCCCACTTCATTATAGTCGCTAAGCCATGTTGATTCCGCCATCAAAATCTTCCTTGCATTGGTCCTCTTCTCTTACACACCTAGTGTTTTGATTATTAAAAGTCTTTCTATGCAAATACTTTATAATAATCATAACATAATCAAAAACTATATAAATTGTATTAATGTGTTTACAGAATAAAATTTAGAGGGTAGATATCAGTAGTTTTAAAGGTGACTTTGAAGAGGTTAAAGAGGTTGACATAAGAAAGAAATGACTTGCCTTTGTTTTCTACCTGTTATAGGGTGAGATAGCTACTCCCATAAAGAAAGCAGCTGAATACAGTGAGAATTGATCCACAGGCAGTAACTTCATTAGCTTCATGCTGATAATTTTATTTCTGTAGGAGTATGCCTTCTCAACCATTTCGTATCATTATTACTGAGATATAAATACTCAATATCATCTTACATCAATCACAACTAGACAAAGTTGTTTATAAACTTGGTAGACTTTATTTAGTAAATGGTCTTTTAAAATGATTTTTAAGAAATAGTTGATATATTTTCCCCAGACTAATTTTAATATGTTTTAAATTGTTTTAGAAACTTGTGTTCAAAGTCATTAGCTTATCACTAGATCCTTAGGAAAAGCTCATTTTAGGAAGAATTCATCATAATAAAAAAATGAGTATAAAACATCTCTTTGAATATATTTTTAATTTATCTTAAAGTTACTTTATTATTACTCTCCTGATAGAAAATGTAACATACTGTACTTTACCAAAAAATTGGTTAGAGTTTTTACTTAAATATTTTAGTAATTTCTCTTCTAATCTCCACTTTAAGATAAATTGTTTTTTTGTAATGTTAGGTATTGTTTTCACCTCTGTTGCTTATGTATTTTTTTGAGCTCCTATTCTTTAATATTACAAATTACATCAGTGCATCTTAGAAAAAGGTAGATGTAAAATGTTTCATTTTAATGAGTCAGTTCACTGGACATACCTCTTTATGAGTATCAGTTATTTTGCAAAGTTCTTAAATATATTTCTAGTGTAAAAAATGTTGTAAAATATTGCTGAAAATATATAAGGTAAAGAGCAAAAATCTCATTCCTACCCCATAATCAATAACTGCTTTCACGCAAGCATTTTTTAATATAGTAAAGATTCTAATTATATACTTCATATTTCTTTCAGATTTTTTTCCCAGCTTGTCATTTACTGTCTATTCTCAGTATACGTAGGATTCACTTGTGTGTGAATAAAATTGGTTGAACATATTCCTTTTTATTTCCACAGTCCAAATTAGTAAAAATCTCTATTTTTAAAGCTTGTTCTTTTTTCTTTTATTTGACTCTTTAATCTTATTCATCTATTTTTAATCTACTGGATAGTATCTTGGTTTATGGTGTAAGGCTGACTTTTTCATCTGAGGGGAATTAAGCTCTAATGCTCTAAGGCATCTGTTGTTTACTATGAATTAATTGTGTGTCTGGAATGGTACTGGGTATGTACCATCCTTGGGAGAATTGAGAAAATAGTCACTGAGATCATTTTTCTGTGTTTTGTGTTTAAGATGATGAATCCTAGTTTAGGAAGTCTGTTAAAGCTTTAAATAAACTTTTTTCAACATTGTTAGCAAATTGTCCCATCAATTGAATAATCTTTTACCACTCAATTATTGCAAAGGTTAAATGATAAAAATGTTTAGCGTTAGCACTTGGCATATAGTGAACAAAATTGATATTAGCTATAGTTAATTTTTGTCATTAAATTTTTTGATTTGGGTATATTTGAGGATTTTCTTTATGAGTGGTGCTTATTGAACCATATAGATACTTAATGTGGTTTAATATCTTGGGATTAATTTTCTACTCTCTTGACCACTACAGCAACTCTTGCTTTTATTTTTCAGGTAATTTTTTTTTAACTTGTTTGTTCTTCCAGATGGTTTTTAGAATTGTTCTGTCAAATTCCAAGAATCCCAGTGGGTATTTAATTAAGTCTATAAATTTAGAAAAAATGTTTAGTTTTCTCATTAAGGAGATAGTATGTTTTTCCACTTATTCACATTTTCTCTTGTGTTGTTTTATAGAATTTAATAGTGCTTCTTGTATGTGTTTAACTGAATCACTTTGCTATGCAGCAGAAATAAGCACAACATTGTAAATCAACTATACTTCGATTTAAAAAACAATGTGTCTTTACATAGGGCAAAATTATGTTATTTCTAGATAATTTTACTTTTTGTCGCTATTATAAGTGATATCATTTCCATCCAGTAACTTTTTCCTACCTCTTTACCTTTTTTGATTGTGTCAAATAAATTGAGTAACCTTAAAGGATGCAAGCCTGTAGAAAGAGTGGATATTCCAAGGTTTGTTCCTTCCCCTCCCCATCACTTCAGCTACTTAATGCATGCTAAACATACTATGCCTGTGGCAGCTAAATCATTTTGTGTGTGGTTGATGGTGCCTCTTTTATTTCATAAAATCAACTTTTCTGATACTTGTTTCTATTGCTAAGCTTCATGGAATGATTTAAATATTACAGCTTGTTTTTATATGTTAAAAAGTTAGTCTTCACTTGTTTTGCAGAAGATTAATTGTAAAAGCCAGTATGGCCACAGGAGGAGGTCCTTTTGAAGAAGGTGTGAATGAGCAGGATTTACCAAACTGGAGCAATGAGAGTGTTGATGACCGACTTAACAATATGGTAAGATATCTTATTATTGATGGTGTGTTGTTGGCTACTGATGTTAAAATGCAACTTTCCCCTGACTTAGCCAAGTCATCCTCACTGAAACTGTGTAGACACAGTTTTTCTTGCTGGCTGATATATTAAATGACCCTGGGCTATTTGGTATATTAGTTGAAGACATTTTTGTTTGCAGGTAACATATCAACTTGAGTTAGCTTAAACTGAAAAGGAAGGAGATTTATTATAAGAGTGTGAAGATGTTTTATGGAAAATAAGTTAAAGGAATATAGCTAGGTTTTAGGAAGGGACTAGAAAAAGCAATCAGAAAGTTGTCAAGAATTACTTTTCACTTCACTAACTCTTTGCTTCTGAATGCCTCTACTAAACCCAACTTTATTTTTATAGACCAGTTTTCTCTATCGTCTTGTCCACATGATATACTGTGGCTGCCCCTTCATTCTACAGTTTTCAGTTATGGCTGCTGTTATAGACTGACTAGTTATCTGTTAGTTTCAATTTGAAATTTTAAAGTATGATTATCCTAACTTGTATTAGATATGCATCTCTTTTCTAGTCACCTGTGGCCAAGATTGGGTGGGGTAAGTAGAATAGGAGGTTGGCAGGAACATTCACATGTGAATTGTGCTGGAGGGACAGTGTATAGAGAAGGAAATTTTATTACAAGAGAGAAAAATATCCCAAAAGGTGTTAGTAAAGTTAAACTAAAACATTCTTCTAATATGGATAAGGTGGGAATTTATAGAACTTTTGAATGTGTTATGTAAGTATAGCTAAGTAAATAAACATATTTTCTGGTAAAACATTCAGTTCAGTTCAGTCGCTCAGTCTTGTCAGACTTTTTGCGACCCGATGGGCTGCAGCACGCCGGGCCTCCCTGTCCATCACCAGCTCCCGGAGTTTACTCAAACTCATGTCCATTGAGTCAGTGATGCCATCCAACCATCTCGTCCTCTGTCGTCCCCTTCTCCTCCTGCCCTAAATCTTTCCCAGCATCAGGGTCTTTTCAAATGAGTCAGTTCTTCCCATCAGGTGGCCAAAGTATTGGAGTTTCAGCTTTAGCATCATTCCTTCCAAAGAAATACCAGGGCTGATCTCCTTCAGAATGGACTGGTTGGATCTCCTTGCAGTCCAAGGGACTCTCAAGAGTCTTCTCCAACACCACAGTTCAAAAGCATCAATTCTTTGGTGCTTAGCTTTGTTTATAGTCCAACTCTCACATCCATACATGACCACTGGAAAAACCATAGCCTTGACTAGACGGACCTTTGTTGGCAAAGTAATGTCTCTGCTTTTGAATATGCTATCTAGGTTGGTCATAACTTTTCTTCCAAGGAGCAAGCATCTTTCGATTTCAGGGTTGGCAGTCACCATCTGCAATGATTTTGGAGCCCCCCAAAATAAAGTTTGTCACCATTTGCACTGTTTCCCCAACTATTTGTCATGAAGGATGGGACCAGATGCCATGATCTTAGTTTTCTGAATGTTGAGCTTTAAACCAACTTTTTCACTCTCCTCTTTCACTTTCATCAAGAGGCTCTTTAGTTTTTCTTCTCTTTCTGCCATATTCTTTTTTATCATTTCATATCAGACCTTATCATGTAGTACATTGTTCCCTATAGAAAATAATAATAGTTAACATCGGTTGCTTACTACATGCTAGGCACTGTGCTGGATGTTTTATATATGTTATTTTAAATTGTGTTTTAAAGGTGACGCTATTTTAGAGATTAGGAAACAGATTTATGAAGGTGAAATAAATTGCCTAGGGTCACACAGTGGAGCATTTCTTCATATAACAGTAATTGTTTTAGAACACAGGTTGATTCCTGATCTGTCTACCTATACATGTTGACTTTAAAAGAGACCAGTGAAGATATCTATAATTTTATTTCACTAATCAGTTTATAAATAATAAGGAACCATTTTAAAAAATGCTTTGAAAATATTTAGACTGATGCTAGGGTTAGAGGTTGGGTATTTATTAATGATTTGTGATAGGGAAATAGTTATTTTCTGAATAATTACAATTTCAGCACAGTTTAAAATTTAGGCTACGTGTAATAGAGGGAAAATGGGCTAATGCAGGTAAGTAATTGTCTCTAAGACTGTGTATTTATGTGAAAAATGTTTTGTCATTTCTAACTTAAAGACCCCAAATTTTACAGCGTACCAAAATATTTTCCTGATTTGATAGAGGCCATATTAACATTTGCCTTTACTTTTTTAAAGGATTGGGGCAGCCAGCAGAAGAAGGCAAATAGGTCATCAGAAAAAAATAAGAGAAAATTTGGTGTAGAAAGTGATAAAAGGGTAACTAATGATATTTCTCCGGAGTCATCGCCGGGAGTTGGAAGACGAAGAACAAAGACTTCACTGACGTTTCCACATAGTAGATACGTGACTCAGATGTCTGTTCCCGAGCAGGCAGAACTAGAAAAACTCAAACAGCGCATAAACTTCAGTGATTTAGATCAGGTTTGTAAATTACTTTACAAATCAAGTTATGACTATGGAAAGTATTTGCCATAGATAAGTCATTTGTCTTAATGAAATTGAACTGTTTATTTCTTTTTCTTAGTTTCTGTGCATATGGAAAGAATGTTAATCAGTGCTGATGGTACTGTGTTCTTTGGAAGGCAACAAAGTCCTTATTTCTAAACTTGCTGAGGACAGGTTTTACAGAACTTTATTATTACAGTGTTTGGCTGACTTAAATGATTTCAATTTGAAACTAAAATTTGCATGCTACTAACTGGGTAAGATAGCTATTAAGCAAAAGAGAAGATCCAGTTTAGAATATTTATCATTGGCTAAGTGTGGAATGTGCTGTTATCTCAAGTTTAGAGTAAAACTGTTATTTGTATTTATAATCACCGAAGTCAAGTTTAGAACTAAAAGCAAGTAGAAATGAAAATGAACTTTTCACATTTTATTGTCTGATCTGTATTTGATAAAGTTTCTCTAAATATGCATAAAGATAGTTTCTAGTCTGGTATGATGACAGTGATGATCATCTATCATTTAGTCACCTTTGTATCAGTTATTGAACAGTTATTATATGCCGGGCACTAAGTTGAATAATTTATCAGACAGTGCTTCACGTTGACACATCTTTACGTTAATGTTTGTGTTAATTAACATTGATTCATTAGGTCCAAAGCCTATGTTATATTCTGTGATCAAGTATGACTAGCAATCTGAGTTATAAATATGGTTCATAATAGTTTTGTGGGTCTGAAGCCGCTCTGAATCTTATGACAGATCTTTTATATATACCTCCTGAATCAATACCTGATGATGAAGCTGACTAAGAACATTGGATTTTTTTTTTTCATTTTGAAAGATTAATGTTTGTGGGATTTGGTTTTTCTTTCATATATAGAGAAGCATTGGAAGTGATTCTCAAGGTAGAGCAACAGCAGCTAACAACAAACGTCAGCTTAGTGAGAACCGAAAGCCCTTCAACTTTTTGCCTATGCAGATTAATACTAACAAGAGCAAAGATGCCACTATAAGTCCTCAAAAGAGAGAAATGATTGGATCAGCACAGTGTAAAGAGTTGTTTGCTTCTGCTTTAAGTAATGACCTTTTGCAAAACTGTCAAGTCTCTGAAGAAGATGGAAGAGGAGAGCCTGCAATGGAGAGCAGCCAGGTGATATATTTCTTTTACTCTTTGCTTTCATAAACCTCAAAGTAGAAGCATGAAGATTTTAAAAAATACTTATACACATAGAAATTTCAGTTAGGTAGAATTAAAGTACTTCCCAGGTTTCCCATGTGGCACTAGTGGTGAAGAATCCACCTGCCAGTGCAGGAGTCATAAAAGACAAGGGTTTGATCCCTGGGTCAGATAGATGGCCTAGAAGAGGGCATGGCAACCCACTCCAGTGTTCTTGCCTGTAGAATACCCTGGACAAGAGGAGCCTGGCGGGCTACAGTCCATAGGGTCGCAAAGAGCTGGACACAACTGAAGTGACTTACCTTGCACTCAAAGTACTTCCTTAACTTTTTGCTCATTAATCCTGTCAGGTTTATTCAAAACTGTATAAATTTATTTTTACAAAAATGATTGTAGAAGTGGCATAGTCAGGTAAATTAAGACTTTCTGTTCATCTGTGAAATGCTGTATTGTTAATTTTTAGTAAAGAGAAGTCGAAGTAATGTGATGAATAGATTGTTGTAGAAATTTCTTTAAATGGTTATATAATTCATTTGAAAAGATAATTCTGTTTTTAAAGTATTTTAACTTTTAAAATTTATAAAGAAATATTTAAACACTAGAAGAATTTATATAAATAATAGTTTAATATGCTGTTTTATAAAGTTAAGTTTTCAAGTAATGTAAATTAAAACTAATTTTGAAATTAATGCAAATTGGAGTTGTTAGTATTGCCCATTAAGTTTTGATTCAATTGTAAATTTGGTTCAGATCTTGCATGTATGAATTCATGCGATAAACCTAGAAGTATCTTTGGTTATTTGAAATTAAAATCTACAAAGTTGTTGCTGTTCAATAAATTATGCTCATTTTCACATCCTATTTATTTTCATGTCCTCCCCCCACGCCCCTAATATTTCCCCTGCAGATTGTAAGCAGGCTTGTTCAGATTCGTGAGTATATTACTAAAGCTAGTTCCATGAGGGAAGACCTTGTAGAGAAAAATGAAAGATCTGCTAATGTTGAGCGCCTCACTCATCTAATAGATCACCTTAAAGAACAAGAAAAGTCATATATGAAATTTCTCCAGAAAATTCTTGTAAGTTTTGAACCTTTTACATAACGTACTGAGTGATTTTTGTAGTACATCAGTGTGTACCTATGGTGATGACATTCTGATTGCCACCCCAGAGGAGTTAATATATTTAAAAATCGTGCCATCCCTTGTAACATTTTATTGCCCTTTTTAATAGTTGTATGATTTATACCACTAAAATATTTCAGGCTAGAGAAAATGAGGAGGAGGATGTTCGGACTATAGATTCAGCTGTGGGATCTGGTTCTGTAGCTGAGAGCACATCGCTAAACATAGATGTGCGGTCTGAGGCTTCAGATGCCACGGTAAGCGGCTTTTTAGTAATTAAAGTGCTGGAAATGAAGATAAAAACTTTCCCCTTATTTTTCACAATAATACTTTTGTAGGCATTCCTTAATGAAAAATTTTTCTCGGAAGAAACCCTCAGATTGTTAATGCTGTATATATTCTTTTTGAACATGGAAATTTAAAAGTTTTATTTATTAATATGAAAAGTAGTTTTAATGGTTGATTAATAATTTCTGGTCTTCAGCTTGCAAAAACCTGGGTTTCTTCATTTGTATCAGTAAGCACAGCTTTGCTCATTTTAAGAGGCATTGGGAGAGTTAAAATTCTTTGTAGATGTACTAGTTATGCGGACAGTGTCATTGCTTGGCATATTGTCTTTTGGGAAAGCCTCCCAAGTTTCTCTGCCATTGAGGACCCATTTGAAGGCTGTTAGGATTTTCATTTGTCAGGCTAGCCTAGAACTGAAGCCAAACCAGATGGCTGATAAACTGAGCTGAAAATGGGACAGGTTAGCATTTCCTTTGGGATTTATTTAGTGAGAAAAGTATATAAATTTTAACTCTGCAAAATGAGATTTATCAAAATACTGTCTTTTGGGAAAATCAGAAATTTTCAGAACTTTGAGGCAAGATTTGTAAAATACGCTTTGTTAAAGTTAGTATGAAACTAGTATACTTGTAAACATTTTAATTTTAGCAACTGCTCCTATAACCATGCATTAGTAAACTTGAAACCCTGTTGTCACTAATGCCTTTCTTGTGGAAGGACAGACCACGTGTATTGTTGATTTCTGAGGTATGTTTCCAGTTTCTAGTCAGCATTAATCTGAGGGTTTGTTTCCTTTCAGCATCACCCTGCATAGTTTCTTATCTGCCTCCTTTCTCATCCTGCCCTTCCTGATTCGAAGAGGAAACTTGAATTTTTTTTCCTCCATTATTTTCACCAGGAGGTGCTCAGAGGGCTTGATCCAAACGGTTGTTGAAAAATGCAGTCTACTGTGGGGAAATTGTTTTTCTGTTTACAGTGGTGTGGGGAATAATTTCTTTCTCACATTTCATTCCAGCAGAAATGGAAGGGTGGGGGCATGTGTGTAAAGGAATTGTGTTTGAGAGGGGTGGGAAATGGTATAATTGATTATAATAATTTATCTGTATATCTAGTGTATATAGTGTTCACGATGAGATTTTCTTTCATAGCATAAAATCAGGACATTTTGGAAATCAGTAACATATAATAAATGTTAAAATATGCTTCAGTGATTGTTGTATAGCTTGGAAATTGCCTAAGATATGATACTTATTTAGAATAAGCCAATAGTCTAGTCTATGGGAATTTAAAAGTCTAAAATTTTATTGCCACTTGGGGAGAGGGTGGATTAATTTTCTAAATCATGGATTGGTAAATTTTTATATTTATTTACAAGGCTGGCTTGTATGTTAAACAGGAGTTTGTATTAAGAAATTAATATGCTACACTATTTAATAAAGGAGGCATCTTTTAGTCTGAGAATTCGGCCGTGCATTGAGGACAAGCTAGGGAATTCAGCTTCACAAGAACAGGTTTCAGACACTGACGTTACTACAAGTCCAAAGGGGAAAGGTGGCAGACCTCCTCAGCATGGCAGGGAGCTGAGGCCTAATAGGAAATGTAGCCGGAAACGTGGATTTCCCTCAAAGGTATACTTTACAATATTAACTTGGGAACCCTCTAAATGAGCACCTCTTTTGTTCATATTTCCTCTTCCTTATTTGCTTTTCTGTTATTGCTGTAACTTTTAAATTTGTATGTTATTAACATGGTTAGTTGTACAGTAATTTGCATTAGTAAAAATACTTTAGTGTTTTTCTTCTTTTCTGCTTTCTTATTCTTTTCTTCATGGACTATGTGTGGCAGCTGTTTTAATATGCATTAACAAAAGACTTGAAACTTAATCCATTTTCCTTTTTTTTTTTCGCTATTGAGAGCTCAAACTATAACACATTCTTAAACCCTGATCATTAGTTGCCTTTTGTTTCTGATATTTGTGTCGGTGGATTAAAATGGTCCTTTTAAATCTTGTCTTATTTCCTTAGTCACTTATTAAAGAGAGAAAAAATGGAGCAAGCTGTTAGCTTTCCTTTTTTTAAGAATGAAATATTTTTATAGTGATTTTGGTTTATATTTTTTCTTCCCATTGGAAATCCCTTCCCTTCCTTTTATTTTAGAAAAATATTTTATTAGTCAGTTGACTTGTTTCCTAATGTTTTTGCTCCTTTTTTTTCTCCAGTGTTTGCTCTAAATGTTCTTTCTTTAGAAATTTTCCATGACTTGCGTCAAGACATTCAGGAAGGGTTTAAAGACAACTATTTGTGTAGCTCCACTTAAAACAGTTTGAATAAAAAATAGCATTTGTAAAAGTGCTCCTATCCATTTGACAAGAGTACAGTACTATTTTAATTATTGATTATAAATAAGACCAATTTTGTATGTTTTATTACTAGCTTATTGCCTAGGATTAGTCTTTATCTTTGGAGAAAGCAGTGGCAACCCACTCCAGTGTTCTTGCCTGGAGAATCCCAGGGACGGTGGAGCCTGGTGGGCTGCCTTCTATGGGGTCTCACATAGTTGGACATGACTGAAGTGACTTAGCAGTAGCAGCAGCAGCAGCAGCGCATTCTTGATGGTTTTTTCCCTAGGTGAATTTTTGTCTTAATATGTGTAATGTTTCTTTTCTTATTTACTGTTGATGCTTATTGGAGTATTTGATTGATGTCAATCTGGAGATAGTTCTCTGAATCTTTCCAATTGAAATCTGTACCTAATTGGATCTGGTTTATATTTTACCAGTGACTTTGATGAAATTGCTTCCCTTGTGGCTCAGCTGGTAAAGAATCTGCATGCAATGCGGGAGACCTGGGTTTGAGACCTGGGTTTGATCCCTGGGTTGGGAAGATCCCCTGGAGAAGGCAAAGGCTACCCACTCCAGTATTCTGGCCTGGAGAATTCCATGGACTGTATAGACCATGGGGTTGCAAAGAGTCGGACATGACTGAGCAACTTTCACTTTTCGATGAAATTAATTTGGATCAAATCTGAGATGACTCGCTATCACAGATTCATAGTTTTCTCTCACCTTTCAAGTTATTTTATGAGATGTAAACAATCTTAAATTGAGCCAGAACTAAGAAGATGACTTTTTATAGGAATGAGTGTAATGTTAACAGAGTAACTCCACTTGTGTTGGATGGGAGAGAACTGAGTAAATTGTTGTTGATTTGAAAATGGGTTCAGTTTATTGGGAATTCTCCAGGAAATAGTAGCTTAACCAAGATGTGTTATTTCTCTTCCATGTTCATGATAGATAGAGCACTGACCTGGCTTCTCTGATACGTTCATCAAAAATTCTGACTGCAGTCTTTTACGTGTTATTTGATCTTCATTTCTTTGAGTTCTTAATTCTAAGCCATGTACTTACTTTTATTGATTGCCAAGTTACATGGTTAGTTACATTCTTACTCACATTACTGATGAGTTCTGCTTGGGGAGGTAAAGAGAAGAAGTTTTTGCAAAGTATTAGTAAGGAATGTCACCCAGAAGGAAACTTTTCTAGAGCCATTTGTCTTCTCCTTAATTTCTCCTGGAATTACATGTACATAGGGAATACAGATCAGTGCATTTTTATTTTCAAAAGAAATCATTGAACTTTATTTTCCTTGTTAACTTCAGTCAGGGCCAAGGGAGGTCATTCATTTAAAGTCTATAAATAACCCCAACAAAAATTTGATAGCAATGCAAATTTAAAATTGACTATTTCTAAGCTGATAGAAATACTTTATGTAAATATTAGGTAAAATCATTAAACTTTTAAGATATAAAAATTTTAAAAGGCAAATCAGTGATGAAAAATACCATTATGGTATAATTTCATGCACAATTTGACTTAAAATTTTATTGTTTCCAAGTTTCACTTAAGTTTGTCTCTTTGATTACTTGAACATAATGTTTCTGGTTGAGTTACATTTGAATAGGTTGAAGATTAATATTTAAAACTTTATAGTTCTTTATAATTGACACCTATTCAGTCTGTTCCTCTTTTAGGCAAAATGCTGTCTTTAGGGGGAATTTCAAAGTAATTTGTGTTCTTAGGCTTATCTAAAGGAGCATCTTTTAAAAGAAAAAAACATTTTTCTTTATTGTTTGCTTGTATAAAGTGATACAAGTAAATTAAAGCCTTTTACATCAGATAATCAAATAAAAATGCATTTAAAAAATCAAATAAAAATTAAAAAGATTTTCATCTGTTGGTTTTGTTGGGTTTAAACATCCCTTCTAGGAATGAGGCAGAACATTTTTTTGGTCTGGGCTTCTTTTTATGGTCTGGGCTTTTTCAGGGCTACTTTTGGGGCATTAACCTGCTATAATATGCTTCTCCTTTTCCATAAGACCTGTATCTCTCATTCCTGTGTGTGTGTACGTGCACGTGTGCGTGTGTCTGTGTTTCTGTGTGTAGCTTCTTTTGCCTTCTTGACCCTTTTATCTTTGTTTTTGTAAGCCTCTTCCTTTATTTTCCTTTTGTTAATTCTTCATGCTAAGTCTGTGCTTATGGTCTTTTACCTTGAAATTACTTAATTACCTAATTCTTAACATGACAGGCTGTCTCTGTGTCATCATTTTCTTTTTCTTTCCCTTCAAGTCTGTATCTAGGGTTGTATATTTAATACAAATTTATTATTTATGTTTGTAATTTACCATTGATAGTTGACACATGAGCATAGATTTTAATAGATATAAGTGTTATTGGTCTTATTTTTCAGGCCAGAGATCCTCAGCAGGAGCCTATGGAAGAGATAGAAAATTTGAAGAAACAACATGATTTATTAAAAAGGATGTTACAGCAGCAGGAGCAGCTGAGAGCTCTGCAGGGACGACAAGCTGCTCTCCTTGCCCTGCAGCATAAAGCTGAGCAAGCTATAGCTGTGATGGATGATTCCGGTATGCTATACTGTCTTAGGATGTTGTTCTTATAAGTAACGCCCAGTAAGCAATGATATGATTGCAAGGTGGATGCTGGTGGTTATTTAATCAGATTTAGGATTGTTGCCTAGTTTAAAAACCTACATGTAAGGCTTACTCTGTCCTGTGCTTTTCTCTGGTTATGCAGAAAAGGTTGCGGAGACAACTCCTGGTCATCGTACTGTACCAGGTAGACAGCTGGCTCGTTCACCTTTGCATCAGAGAGTACCCATAAGAGGTAAAGGGACAGGCTGTCATTCTGTTTTTGTACCTCAGATTGATAGGGCTCTTGTTGCTTTTATTTTTGCCTTTTGTACTTATTCAGCTAGGATTGCTATACTTTGCTTGCCTGCCAAGGAAGGGTTAAAACTTTTAAGTGAGGCAGCTTCACTATTGTATCAGTAAGGTACCCAGTTGTATGCACTAGTTCCTTTGAACTAAATTTGTATCCTATCCAGTCTCCCTGAGACTCAGAAACGTTCTTTCATTTCTTCCTTCTTCCCTCAGAGCCCTATATCACTTAGATGGAAATAGTATTGAGTTCTTTGGTATTGAATCTAACCTTGCAAATCTTCTCATTACCTTCAAACCTAAGTGTTTAATTTCTCAGTAAGTCCAAAACAAATTGTTACTTTTTAGAACTCAGTAAAACTAGGGTCTAATTTGTAGTAGTGTGTCATCCCAATCTAATAATAATTTATCTCCTGTAGGCTCTCCATTTTAGGTTCTTACTGTGGTTACCCTGTTGTTATTCAGTTTATCATACTGTCTACACTGAGCCCATTGGCTCAACCTTCTGATCACTGTTATTTGTAATTTAATTTTCCATTTTCATAGGAAATTTTTATGACTTGTAAGTTAACTTACTCTTTTGTAGTAATTATATATAGTATAGCATATACCATATATATATAGTTGTATATATATGGTATAGTATATAATTATAATTATGCAAATCTTCATCCCTATTTTTCCCTTGTAGTAAGCAGGTAATTTTTTTTTTATTGTGCTATTATGAATCTGGGACCAAGAGGAGAATGGAGAGGAATTTAAATTTGAACTTATTTTAGTTCAAAAAGAATTTTAGGTTAATGATTGAAGACAATTTTCCTCTTGCACTTCCGAGATTTTGTAGGAGAATACTGATGAAAAAACAAACTTACGGTATTTAATCTTCTGGTCTGTAAGAGAGGCAACATGATTTTCATGGGAAGGAATTTCCCTTTCATCAGTTAACTAGCTTGTGTGTTATCCTAGAGTCTAATTTATTTTTTTCAAATAGTTTGGACTAGATACGTGGGATATTATCCTGCCCTGAAATTCTGATTTCTCATTGAAAAAGCTAATATTTTCTTTCAAAACAGAAATAGTTTATAGTGTCTCTTAGAGCTGGAAAGAGAAGCATGGTTGACTGAGTAGTAGAGCAGTAACTGTTATCAAAATTGTCATCAGAATACTGCCTTGGGAATACAGCCTGATGAAGATAAAACTGTGGTCTTTTAGTATAGCTTGTATCACAAGCAAGTTTCAATAAGTTACCTGTTCTGTTGTAGAACTGGCCTGAAATAAAGTTTCATGGAACATAGCCATGTTCATCTGTTTATGTATTATATATAGTTGTTTTTGCCCTGCAAAGGCAGAATTGGGTAGTTGAGACAAGTAATGTATTTCCACAAAGCCTAACATATTTATTATCTGAATCTTTAAGAAAAGTTTGCTGACCCCTGTATAGAGCATTGATTTTGTTGGGTGAGGTGGGGATTGAGGCTGGTGAGAATCAGCTGGGCTTTTTCAGACTCACCACTTTCCCTGCCACTTTTCCAGCCCAATTTGGTAGATCTGCTTGCACCTCGATTCTGTTGAGTCCCTATTATTTTCCCCCTTTTTAAAAAAATTTATTTTTAATTCAAGGATAAATGCTTTACAGCATTGGTTTGATTTCTGCCATACATCAACATGAATTAGCTATAGGTGTACGTATGTCCCCTCCCTTGAGAACCTCCCTCCCACCCCCCACCCTTTTCCTACCCCTCTAGCTTGTTACAGAGCCCCAGCTGGAGTTCCCTGAGGCAGACGACGCATTTCCGTTGGCCGGCTGGCTGACATATGGTGGTGTATGCTCTTCCATGGTACTTGCTGCGTTCATCTCACCCTCTCCTTCCTTCCTTCCCCTCCCGCCCTTGTGCATAGGTCTGTTCTCTGTGTCTGCATCTCCACTGTTGCCCTGCAAATAGGTTCATCAGTACCATCTTTCTAGATTCCATGTATATGTATTAATATATGATATTTGTTTTTCTCTTTCTGACTTACTTCACTCTGTATAATAGGCTCTAGATTCATCCACCTCATTGGAACTGTGTTGAGTCCTTTGCTTAATTGAGATGTAGCAGTTTCCCTCTTGAGTGCTGGGACAGAAGAAGTTGAACCACAATACTAGAGTTTTATGAGTTTTCCTTTATTTCAGTTTAGATGGAAACATAAAATGATTGGTTTTCAGATAAATCTAAGAGTTAACTAGTTTCAACTTACATTAAGTGACTTTTTAAAATCCCCACCCCTACCCTTCAATTTAGGCTTCCCTGGTTGCTTAGATGGTGAATCTGCCTGCAGTGCAGGAGATGTGGATTTGATCCCTGGGTCAGGAAGCCCTTGGAGAAGGAAGTGTCAGCCCACTCTAGTATTCCTGCTTGAGAAATCCCATGAACAGAGGAGCCTGGCATGGTACAGTCCATGGAGTCACAAAGAGTCAGACATGACTGAGTGACTAAGCATGCCCCCTTCCAATTTATTTTTAGCTTCTCAGAAGTAAAAGTGTTGTTTTCATTTATTTGCTTTAATGAATGGTTGTTAACTTTCTTTCTAATTGTAACAGAAACTACAGGTAGCCTATCTGGAGTCAGTATCACCTCTGAACTAAACGAAGAATTGAATGATCTAATTCAGCATTTTCATAATCAGCTTCGTGATTCTCAGGTATCTGTGATTCTGTATGCCGTGATTCTTATGGCAGCACTTCATTATTTTGTTGTACTGGATTTAAAATCACATTAATGAAAGCAGTGCTGCTCAGACTTTACCAAGCATAATGATGTCACACAGCATGATTGTTAGAAATTGTAGATTTCTCATCAGTGGGAACCTCCACTTCCAAAATTGTTTTGATTCACACATTTGAGATGGGCATCCTGCCATGCAGTTCCCCTGCTGGACATCTTGGGACTATACTTTGGGAAACACTAAATTAGAGGAAATACCTCCTTTAAACATAGTGATGAGTGAAACTTCCTCTTCGTATGCTTCCAGATGACACATTTTTATTTCACCTTAAAGATTGTATAGTCACAACTGTTAGGTTATTGTGAGTCTGTGTTTTTGCAGTGTTTTACTAACAAGAAAGTCCTAAAGTTTAATTTCAGAGTTAATAAGTTTGATGACCTTCGTAAATAATGATATAAATGAAAAATTTCAATCTGTGGACTTCGAATAATAAGGGTGAATTAATCTCTCTCCACTGGAAATGAGTATGGTTGACAGTGCATTATGTCCTGTCTGCTGACCGAGTTAAAATGATCCAACTACTTTGGAGAGTTTCAACTACTTTAGAGAGTTATTTAGCAGTATCTAGTACATTTTCTTTCAGAGAAGGCAATGGCAACCCACTCCAGTACTCTTGCCTGGAAAATCCCATGGATGGAGGAGCCTGGTAGGCTGCAGTCCATGGGGTTGCTAAGAGTCAGACACGACTGAGCGACTTCACTTTCACTTTTCACTTTCATGCATTGGAGAAGGACATGGCAACCCACTCCAGTGTTCTTGCCTAGAGAGTCCTAGGAACTGGGGGAGCCTGGTGGGCTGCCGTCTGTGGGGTCACACAGAGTTGGACACAACTGAAGCGACTTAGCAGCAGCAGCAGCAGTACATTTTCTTTAGTGACCCTGCAGTGGCCCACCTTGGAAAAACTCAGCTATTCAAAAGGAGATACATACAAGAATGTTCATGGCAGCACTGTATTAATAGCAAAGCAGAACCAATCTAAATGTCCATGAACAGGAAAATGGGTTAATAAATTATGATATATACACAGAGCAAAATCCCATAACCAGTTATAGTAAATGAACCAAAGCTAATGAATGAAAATGAAAGTTTAAGAAGGATACCATGTAGCTTATCTTTTAAAATGTGTAATGATTGTATATTTTTTATGGATACATACATAGGTATTACAAAATAAAAACATGTATGAGAATGGTAGATGTCAAATTCCAGATTGTGGTTATCTCTTGAGAGAGTAGTTGGTTGAGGTTTTATATGTATAAAGCTTTAGCTTTAATATTATATCCATAATATTTCTCTAAAAGAATTGATGCGAATGTGGCAAAATATTGAGTTAGCCAAAAAGTTTGTTGGGGTTTTTCCCATAACGTCTTAATATTAAATTTTGAAATTGGACTAAAGTCAATGGTGGTTATTCATATATGATTCCCTAATCCTTTGTGGATTTATGTTTCATAAATGTTTCATTAATTTTTTTTAATAGGAAAGAAGTGTTAGGAAAAACCGATAGGTTAAGAAGTTTATGATGGTGATTCTAAAAAGATGGCAAGAGAGAGGATGAGATATTTGAAGGTTTATTCTGTATAAAATGTGGCATTTCTAGCACTTAATTTAGATCCAGGTAATAACATCCAATAATCCCCACTGTGTAGTTATTTGTGTCTATAAAACAGTATATATAATAGTATGTATAGTGGTGCATCAGAAAACTGTATGTAATTGAGGAAAAGGAAAGACATATGCTTACCCAGCAGTACAACCTACAGATGTTTATCTCTTTTTATAAAGAATCTTTAAAATGAGAATGCAACCTTGAATTGCCTTTTTCTTCTTCTTCTTTTTTTTAATAAGCCTCCAGCTGTTCCAGACAATAGAAGACAAGCAGAAAGTCTTTCATTAACTAGGGAGATTTCTCAGAGCAGAAATCCATCAGTTTCAGAGCATTTACCTGATGAGAAAGTCCAACTTTTTAGCAAGATGAGAGTGTTACAAGAAAAGAAACAAAAAATGGACAAACTTCTTGGAGAACTTCATACACTTCGAGACCAGCATTTGAACAATTCATCATGTAAGTAAATCTGGCTCAGCAGTCTTAAGTATAGGATACATAAGTATATATGTCAACATGTAGTAATTACTTTGTAAATATTTTCTGAATGAATGAATGCATACTCAAGAAAATTAAGATTTTTGTGGTGAAATAGCACTTGCATGTGAAACATTTTTGAGTAATAAAGCAATGTAATGTAGAGCCAAATAGATGGTAGATATGTTCTCTAAAATTCAGAAAAAAAGATGAATTTGGGCTTAAAAACTGGTAGCATTTTAGAAAGGGAAAAGGATCAAAGCACTTAGATACTTGGACACAGTAATGCTGCACTTTTTAGCATATCCAAAATTTTTGCTTAAAAACTGAACCAGATTAGTACATTTATTTTAAAATTATAAAACAGATTTAGGAAGTATTTATATGAAAAAAAATGAGATATGAAAAAATAGCTTAGTGCAGAAAGTTCCAAACACCTCATTTTTTGAAATATAGCAATAGTCATCTCAGGCAGGAGTAGAAAAGGCATACAGTTAGCCTAGTTATACTAGTTAAATAATTATACAACCATTTGGTAGTATCCATGGGGATTGGTACCAGTACTCCCACGCATACCCTCTACAGATAACAAAATGTGAGGGTGCTTAAGTCCCTTATCTAAAATGGCATAGAATTTACATACAATCTAAGCACCTCGTCCAGTCCATTTGAAATCATCTCTGGGTTACTTAAAACACATAATACAATGTCAATGCTGTGTAAACAGTTAACCAGCATGCTGCAGATCCACGTTGTTTTTTTTTTCCTGAATATTTTCTGTCTGCTTTTTGTTAAATCTGCAGATCTCTTGGATATGGAGGGCTGATTGTACTAGTTATTTATATTGATTTACGACTAGTTAGTTATATAAGAAAACCAATGGTCATCTCAGTTATACTATAGAAACTGTCTTTTCCGACCTCATGTTTTACTTGCCTCTGTCTAATTGAGATCTAGTTACTTATCCTCATTTAACCTCATCCTCCAAATCTGGTCACTGCCTCTTCCTCAAACAGTTGATAAGTAGGAGCTATAGCGTTGGAAATTGGAATTGGCGGGATCAACCCCACTGGTCATTATTCTCTAACATTTCAGCTCTGTCTTATTAAAGAAAAGACGAGGGATAGAAAACATCTCTGGATCCCTGTTCCTTGTTCTCCAACCTAATTCTCTGCCACCCTCGAAGAAGTGTACTATTTCTGCCCTGAAACATACTCCTTTCTTTCCCCCGACTTCAGCTGCTCCTCCCCCTCCTCCAGAGTATAATCTAATCCCAGTGCTTATTCTTCCTGAACTGATGATCATAACCAAGAAAAACGTCTTTAAGTTTTTCGGAAGTTGTACTCAGACCCTTGTGGTCAGTTTTATACATATAAAGAAAAGAGCACTCTCTACTGAGACTAAAAAATAATATTTTTCTCTGGGAAAAAGCGTGAAAGCAGCAGCAAAAGGTAGAACAGTCAAGGAATAGAAAGAAAAGACTATTGGAAACCAGCTGTAGTAGGTGGTAATGTGAGCAACAAATGATGGTTGTCATTGTGAGAAAGATAAATGATTATAACTTAGAGTGGTAGGAGAGAAGCTCGAAGGTTCTTAGTCTTCATTCATTGTGCTTGGAAGCATAAGATATCTTTGTCTGATCTGTGTGGACAGAAGAGTAATTAAAATGTAGTTCAAGAACTGCAGAGGATTAGCCATCAACCAATTAGAAAATTTTATTGCATTTCATGGTGTAATGTACTGCAGTCACTTTAACAATTTTGCTTTATCTTTTGGAACAAGAAGAGTTCCATCTTGGAGACCAGATAGAATCCCTCTGGAGTGGAACATTCTCAGGGACCTGATCAGCTAGGGTTGCCCCATAAATTTGTAGCTTGTAGGCTGTACATCATACACAGTGGCTGTGTTTAACTTAACCCAGAAGCAAATTGATCAGAGAAGCACTCGTTACTTTTTCAAGGTAGAATATCATAGTTCTTGGTGATTTCCATCTTGTCTTCCTGCTCTTCTTTCCTTTCTGTTTTAACTCTGGTTGGTTGAGGGACTTGTTAATAAACAAGTAGCCTGGATGTTATATGCTAAAGTTTCACATTTTAAAGCTGCAGAATTTAAGATGTTAATGACTTTTGGTTTTCATTTTTCGCTGTCCAAGCAAACTGTGAATGTGTTGTTTGATGCTATATTTATGTATGTTACCTGGCTTTTTTTTTTTTTGATAGTTGTGCCTTCTTCAGCCTCTCCACAAAGGAGTGTGGATCAGAGAAGTACAACCACAGCTCCCTCTGCTCCTGTAGTCTTAACACCAGTGGTCAATGGAGAATCCAATAACCTCACGCCATCTGTTCCTTATCCTGCTGCTTCTCTAGTTTCTCAGAATCAGAATGAAAATGAAGGCCACCTAAATCCAACTGAAAAACTCCAGTAAATCATTTATACACACATTGTCTACATAGATTATAATTGAATCATAGGGTCAAATTTGGGGGTTTTTGTTGTTGAAAATTCTGGAAAAACTGAATTTAATATGATAAACATTCTTAAGTGATGTAGTGGAAGAGTAAGTGTGTGTGTATTATACATGCGTTTTTGAGTTATCCTAGAGAAATGTAATTTCTGTGAGCTAATGTATTCCTGGGGTCTTCCCCGGTGGCACAGTGGTAGAGAATCTACCTGCCAGTGCAGGACATGCAAGAGATGCGGGTTTGATCCCTGGGTTGGGAAGATCTCCTGAAAGAGGGCATGGCAACCTGCTCCAGTATTCTTGCTTGGAAAATTCCATGGACAGAGGAGCCTGGTGGGCTATAGTCCATAGTGTCACTAAGAGTCAGACAAGACTGAATGAGCACAGCAGTACATAGTATATTCCTATTTTACAAGTAAAGGAACTGCAGTTAAAAGATCTATGTATTTTAGCCCAGACTGTAGAGTCCGAGAGCCTTGAAGTTGTATTTCACAAGGCTATGTGACTATGGACCAATAGCACTCTCACTAAGCCTCTTTCTTCGTCTGGCATAATATATTTGATGATAAAAGTGTTTTAAGTATTAAAAACTATTGGCATTATTCCTGGAATTCAGTAAAAACTCAACAACCTAATTATTATTTTTGTTAAAATGTGACATACTTTATAGAGCTCTATATATTGTAGACAAATTGAGAATTCGGTAAATGCTCAGTAATCCCTGTATGTCGGATTTGCCTGAGAGGTACTATTTAAATGAAATATTTAGTACTTCACATTCTTGATACTTATTAAGAAACCTAGGAATATCTTTGATATTAAGGTTTAAGCTGTTAACATTTGTACCTGTTTAAAGTGAGCACTTTAAGGAGAATTTCTTGTATGTTTGTCTGTAACGTTCGGATATAAGGTGATGAGATTTTGAATAACCTGTACTTGAAATTAAATTCATTGCAGTCTCATACCCTGGGTATTTGACTGAGTTTAACATTTGTATGTGCTGGCTGCTACTGTATGGAAATAGTGTATGCTTTATTTTACTAAAATGGGTGTTAATTTGTATATATTTGTTGTTTATCAGGAAGTTAAATGAAGTTCGAAAGAGGTTGAATGAACTAAGAGAATTAGTTCATTATTATGAGCAAACATCAGATATGATGACAGATGCTGTGAATGAAAACACAAAAGAAGAAGAAACTGAAGAGTCAGAATATGATTCCGAGCATGAAAACTCTGAACCTGTTACTAACATTCGGTGAGAACTTTTTGCAAGTTTGTTTCTCTAACATACTCATTCTAATAGTACTTTTAATATGGAACAGAAAACCCTCAGTAGGGTGCTTACTGTTTGCATTTTACTTAAGCTTTTCTCCTGTAAGTCTGTTGTTTGGTCAGTGTAATCTTAACTTGTCCTGTAAAGAAAAGCAAGTAGGGATGTACTGAGTACAGAAGTTTAGTAAATTTGCTGTTTGTTACATCAAATGTAAGTTAATTATAAGAAGTATATAACTTCTCATTTTCCTGTGTCTTTATTTTTTGGTGTAATTTTAATTTTCTTTGTTGTAATTTTGATTTTTTTAGATATTTTTCTTCTTAAATTTTTGAATAGCTGAAGCCAGTGAAATGCAGGAGCCATTTATTTAAAAGATGAAATTAAATGGGGAAATAGCCAATGATGTTCATAGTTTGGAATTATTTTTATTAGTAGTTCTAAAACTTTGATTTTTTAATATTACATATGTCTTTTTACCTTAAGTAACTTGAGGCTATTTTCCTTCCTTTCAGAAATCCACAAGTAGCTGCCACCTGGAACGAAGTAAATAGTAATTCTAATGCACAGTGTGTTTCTAACAATAGAGATGGGCGAGCAGTTAATTCTAACTGTGAAATTAACAACAGGTCTGCTGCCAACATAAGGGCTCTAAACTTGCCTCCTGCTTCAGGTATGATTGACTCTATTCAAAGATACTTGTACCATATTCTTGGGAAGTGGATTTTCTTTCTTTAGAGCTCTTAATTAAGTTCATTAAGTTACTGCATTTCAGTGATACATATTTTCAGCAGATTGTCGATACAATAGAGAAGGAGAACAGGAGATGCCTGTTGCACAAGGTCAGGATGAGGAGGAGGAGGAGGAGGAGGAGGAGGAAGCAGAAGATGAGGCCCTCAGCGGAGCTTCAGTGTCTAGTCATAGCAGCAGCCTGATCATTGAGACCCCTGAAGATGCTGAATTTGAACATAAGATCCAGAAGCTTATGGCTGCAAAACTGAAACTTAGACACTTACAGAACCTTGTTGCCATGGTGCAGGTAAATACTGCCTTTTTTTTTTTTAATCTGTCAAAAAATGTATAGTCTTATAAGGTAAAATGTGTGTATATGTTTGATAATTATGTGGGTATAAGTATACTAGTATATGTTTATTGAATTCTAACTACATAGTGGTTTATGTGCTTAGCACTTTACGTGCTGTATTACCAGAGATCAGCAAACTTTTCCTAAGGGTGAATTCGTAAATATTTTAGGCATTGTGGGCCATACAGTTTCTGTCCAGCACAAAAGCAGCAATAGACAGTAAACAAATGAGCATAGCTGTGTACCAGTATAACTTTATTACAAAAACAAGTTTGTCTTCCTGCCAGAGATTCTAGTTGTGTATCATGTAGAACTCAGTAGCATTTCAATTAGGTGGATATACATACAGATTAGAAATGTTAATTAACCACAGTTGTACTATTGTCAGAGCCAGAGTTGAGACTTCTGGCTGAGATCTTAACTCACTTGATGTAGAAAAACCATATGTTGTCTGAATTTTATTCAGTAAGGCCAAAGAAGTAAAGTTGGACCTATTAGCTGTAAATGTTAAAAAAGCCATTTGTGTATGTGAACATAAAATTACGTAATTATTAATACACTTCTAGACAGTGTATTTATGGACTGTTGTGGTCCAAAGTTATGACTAGCTCTAAACCTTTTTAAAAATGACTAAACTTTTTAAAATCAGTCCTTTTCATCTGTTACATATATATTTCTGTTGTTTTCTCAGCGACATAATCACTGTATAGAAGTATCCTTAAGAGTGTTTCTAAAGTATTCAAATTTATTTGATTTTTGAAATCCAGAAATCTTCTGGTAAAATTAGTGATTTGTTTTCATTTAGGTTTGCTTAGCTTATGTTATGTCGAAAAAGTGAAGTATATATAACCACACTGATAAAGGTATATAAAAATTTTTTTGGCAAATAAAAAATTTTAAGTATTATTTACAACCTCTTTTGAAATGCTTATTTTGAATTACTCAAGTGAAAGATGACTGTGTACTTTATTTTAAAATAAAGGAAACATTACTTGTAAACTCCTTCTGAACCTTCATAATCCCATTCTCCTTCACAGAGATTGCTGTGCATTTAAATCAGTTTGCAGTTGTAAACAAAAATTACATAAAAGTTTTGTTTTTTATTTCTTTGTGTTTATATAGATTGTATTATTTTTCAACTTGCTTTTTTTCCTACTACACATGTCAGAGGTTTCTTCATATCAGTATGTTGTTTTTCAGTCACTAAGTCATGTCCGGATCTTTGCGACCCCACAAGCTGTAGCATGCCAGGTTTCTCCAACTTCATATCAGTGTATATAAACCTGTCTATGTAATTACATAGATACATAATTATGAAATATAATTAATACCCTATATGTTTATTTATACATATACGTTGTTGTTCTGTTGCTAAATCGTGTCTGACTTTGCAATCCCATGGACTACAGTGCACCAGACTACCCTATCCTTTATTATCTCCTGAAGTTTATTCAAATTCCTGTCTGTTGAGTTGGTGATTCTGTCTAACCACCTCATCCTCTGCAGCTGCCTTCTTTTTTATCCTTCAGTCTTTCCTTCCTTCAGTCTTTCCCAACATAAGGATCATTTCCAGTGAGCCAGGTCTTTATATTAGGTGACCAAAGTACTGGAGTTTCAGCTTCAGCATCAGTCCTTCCAGTGAATATTCAAGGTTGATTTCCTTTAGGATTGACTGATTGGATCTTCTTGCAGGCCAAAGGATTGTCAAGAGTCTTCTCCAGCACCACAATTTGAAGTCATCAGTTCTTTAGTGCTCAGCCTTCTTTATGGTCCAACTCTCACATGTGTACATGACTAATGGAAAAACAATAGCTTTGACCATATGGATCTTTGTTGGCAAAATGATGTCTCTGCTTTTTAATATGCTAAGTTCGTCATGTCTTTCCTTCCAAGGAGCAAGCATCTTTTCATTTTGTGGCTGCAGTCACCATCTGCGGTGATTTTGGAGCCCAAGAAGACGAAGTCTGTCACTGTTTCTACTTTTTCCCTTTCTGTTTGCCATGAAGTGATGGGACCAGATGCCATGATCTTAGTTTTTTTAATGTTGAGTTTCAAGCCTGGTTTTTCACTCTCCTGTTTCATTCTCATCAAGAGGCTCTTCAGTGTCTCTTCACTTTCTGCCATTAGAGTGGTATCATCTGCATATCTGACCTTGTTGTTATTTCTCCCAGCAATACTGATTCCAGCTTGGGAATAATAGATCAGAAATGGTGAATAATTTGGTGGCTTATAGATGAGTCAGCTTAACTTCAGGTTTATGTTGATTGGAGCTCTTTTGTTTTAGGGAAATGACATGTATGGAAAAAAAAGAAACAGCAACCCCAAAGGATTAAGGGCCCTTGTCCTGAGAACTTTTTAAAAAATGATCCAAAACTCCCCAAATTTTTGTATGTTTAAGAATAAGTTTTATTTATTTATTATGGGTAGTTTTCTTTTGCTTGTGCCTTTACTTATATCCTTTTTTCCCAAGGGATTCAGGAGAAGTTCGAAACAGTTACGCAGTTACCATGATTGTATAAAACTATCGTTATTCCTGATTAGATTAAGTGAGACAGCTTATATGTTCTGTAAAACCTTAGGATGTCTTTTAAGTCTCCACACATCCATCTGATGTATTTTAGTTTGTGAAACAATGTGTTAGTGCCCTCCAAGAGTAGAGTCTCTGTTTCCTGTCCTGTGGAAGTTCTGTAATCAAACCCCCCTGGCCTTCAAAGTCAGATTCCCTGGGGATTTCCAGTCCCTTTGCCGGATCTCCAGGCTGGGGAGACTGGTGGGTGGCTTGGAACCTTGACAATAGTGCGAGAACTTCTTTGGTAGTATTGTTCTCCAATTTGTGGGTTGCCTACCTGCTGGGTATAGGATTTGATTTTATTATGATTGCAACCCTCCTACTATCTCATTGCGGCTCCTCCTCTGTCGTTGTATGTGGAGTATCTTTTTTTGGTGGGTTCCAGTGTCCACCTGTTGATGGTGGTTCAACAGCTAGTAGTGATTTTGGTGCTCTCTCAGAAGATGAGCGCTTGTCCTTCTGCTCTGCCATCTTGAACCAATCTCTTGTGATACAACATGCCTTACATCAGTAATTCTTTAGTCAGTTACTTTTAGTGTTGGAGTTTATATTAAGTGTTCAGACACCCTCACATAACAATCTGAAACTTAAGGGTGTTTTTTTCCTCATACTTTGGTTTTTCCGCTTCTTGTTGTGTGAAAATGCCTCATGATCCATCTTTGGTATCCTTGGGTTGCAACTCAGTTCTTTTTAAGCTTGCCATTTTAGTAATATATTAGCTTAGCTTTTAGATCTATGAGAAGACCAGAGTAACACCATCTCTAGAAGCTTAAAATGGATTAGATAGGTTTGCAATCTAGTCAGCTTTAACTCTTGAAGATTTTACTAGAATTCTATATCCAGCAGTTAAAGTTTCAGTTGATATCTGCAGAAAAAGCATGTATAAAGTGTACAATATTAAATATTTTTAAGAAAATGTGACAGATGACCTCCAGTCTTAACAGTTTAATAAGTACATTGATTTTGACAGCAGATATGGACCTACTCTTAGGAAGATAAGTAATTTTTTGTTGTTTTTCCAGTGACACATTTGAGATGGTACATTCTCATTAGCTTTTCTATTGGGAGCCATTGGTACTTGTTTCACAAACTAAATACCAAAGTGAGGAAATGGAAAACTAACTGAGCAAATGATACTAGACATAAATTATTAAATTGTTGATATAAAAGTTATATATCTGAAGAAAAATGATCTCATATCAAGAGTTCCCAGCTTCAGTGATACAGTTTTTATCTTTTTCATATAAGCTGTTTTTTTGATAGTTCACAATCTGGTCAAGGAAGGAAAAGACAAACTAGTATTTGCCATTACTGGGTAATTGGCAGCTCAAATTATTAATGTACTATTTTAGTTTTAGTACTTTATTTCCTGTCATTAGTAGAAGATGAACTTCATTATTCTCTAAAAATCATATGCTTTCCCTACTGCTTTCAATTTTATGTGAATTTTACAACTAAGTCATATTTACTAAGGTATGACTTGGATGATGTTTTTACATATCAAGGCGATTTTAATATAATGATGCTGTTTTAGGATGATGATGCAGCCAATCAAGGAGTTACTTCTGTGGAGGATTTCTTCCCAGCAGAAGACACCAAACAAAATGCAAATAACACTAGAGGAAATGCCAATAAAACACAGAAAGATGCTGGAGTAAATGAAAAGGCAAGGTATGTTAACCTTCTGACTTTCATGTCATAGAAATTGAGTGCTTGTTAGAAAGTCTCCATAGGCACTCGACTGCATCATGTTTAATGCTGTTATCAGATTTACTGGAGTCCACAAATATAATGTCAATTTAATTATAGAGAGAAATTTTATGAGGCTAAACTACAGCAGCAACAGAGAGAACTCAAACAATTGCAGGAAGAAAGAAAGAAACTGATTGAGATTCAAGAGAAAATTCAAGAATTGCAAAAGGCATGTCCTAACCTACAGGTAATTAGGAAATTTCTTTGTTTGTCTGAAGAAACATGTTTAAAGCCTTAATGTCAATTGAAAGTACTCCTTGTCTTTTCTAGTACTAATACAATAGATTTGTAAATCTTTTATGATTAAAGAAATGGAGGGACAAATGAAATGGGTTAGGGATGTACCTTTATACTGTGAAAGATAGCACGTAGGAATTAACTCTGATTATTTACATTCTTTCACTTGTTGGGCTGCCTGGCTAGTGATGCAGAACATGTGTATTCATAACTGTTTATTATATTAAGATATTTTGGGTTGAACTTTGCAGTTAAGGGAGAAGCATTTCCATTTCTTACTGGTCTAAAATTACATGGTAAAGCTGTTAAGCTACTGTGAGTTTTTTGGGAAATTAAAATACTTTATTTGTAGTTTGAATATTACATGTATATATGCTTATTAAATAGTACCCCACGCATGGGTGTTTGAGATTGAGCAGAGAATGTACAATCTTTGTCCATGTCACGTAATCAGGAGTAGGGTTAATATGGGAGGGAATGATCCATTCTTTTTGAGGTTTTTCGTACACTTTATTGTTAGGAATAGCTTTATTTATGAGTCAGGTTTTGTTTTCAAAGAAAAGGAAATGTATCAAGTGATATTTCTAATATTACTTTGTTTTCTAGATGTTTATCTTTTATTCTTTGTCTAAGTCTTTTTTCTTGTTCCCAATCTAAATACCAGAGGAATATATGCTAGAGTTGGGTTGAGTATATGACATTTTCCACAGTAATGTTTTATCCTTCATGTCCTGTTGTTCTGGAGGGTTAGTAATACTGATCATCTATAGCCTGCATTTTCATCTTTTTTTCTTATGTTGGGTTTTCTTTGAATAATGATGGCAATTGAGGTGTGGCAATAGCAAACTAAATATGGTACCAAAGCCCTAGAGAAATGAAATAATTGCTTTTATGAGAAATTAACATAATTACTTCAATTCTTTATAATAGTTTTTATTAATTCTTTTTTAGCTGTCAGCTGCTAGTGTGGGTAATTGTCCCACAAAAACACATATGCCAGCTGTTACTTCGTCCCCAACCGTTAATGAAAATGAAGCCAGTACAAGCAAATCTGGTTTTGAGCCTCATGATTCTTCAGTGGTAGATAATGAGGTATTGTATATTGCACTTTGTTCCTGGGTCTTAAGTCATGTCTTAAGGAAGAAAACTGAATATCCGTGAAACATGTTTTTAAATGTAGCTTATTATGTGCCTTAAGTTGTGGGAAGAAATAATTTTTTCCAAAAAGTAATTAAGTTGAGGTACTTCTTAGTGTCTTAAGTCTTGCCCTTTATTAACAAATATTTGGCAGACTTGTACGTAAGGAATAGTTACAGTAAGTAGTATTCACTTCAATTAGAAAAACTTGTCCTTTGGCATTTTATTTATCTGTGATTTATGGAAAACATAACAACTTTCTCTCAGTTGATGAAGTTACTGTGTCCGTGTTCAGTTGCTTAGTCATGTCTGACTCTTTTGCAGCCACATGGACTGTGGCCCAGGCTCCTCTGTCCATGGGATTTCCCAGACATGAATGGAGTGGGTTGCCATTTCCTCCCCCAGGGGATCTTACTGACCCAGAGATGGAACCCGTGTCTTTCATGTCCCCTGACTGTATTCATTAAGAATTAATGGTTGCCTAATTTTTTCTAATTTATTACCAAAATAGCATTTTAACCTTCATGGGTGTCTCAGTATAAAAAGGATAGAGTGAGGATAGAAATTTTTGTTGGTATTAGCAATAGTATTAACCTGTTTTTCTTTAAGGCTGAAACAAATCCAGTACTTACAGTAACTTGACTGTAACTTTTGAAATAACAGGTATGGTCAGATATGCGAAGACATGAAATGTTAAGGGAGGAGCTACGACAGAGAAGAAAGCAGCTGGAAGCTCTGATGGCTGAACATCAGAGGAGGCAAGGTCTGGCTGAAACTGCATCTCCAGTGGCTGTTTCATTGAGAAGTGATGGATCTGAGAACCTGTGTACACCTCAGCAAAGCAGAACAGAAAAGTAAGAGAGGTGTTTGAATCAGTTTAAAAAATGCCACCTATTTAACACTTGTAGGAGAGGCAGCCTCATTTTCCCTCTGCATCACAGCACAAGTCTGCTATTGCAGTGAGGCTTGGGTGTTAAGCATCACCTTTGTGACTCAATCCAGCTACTTTCTGTTGTAACTTCTCATAGCATCACCTTTCTCTCTTTTAAAATTTTTTTTAAAAATTACTAAGACACTTGACCAAACTGATAGAGATTTTCTTGAGGATTTTGATCTAGAAAACTGTCACTCAAGGAAAAGTTAAAAGTTGAGGGAGGTTTACTTTAGGAATGAGTCCCAGGGGATATGATTACTAGTTTAATTTATTTGAAGAATTGTTTTGTGGAAGGCAGAGTAAACATTTTATATTATAGCAGTTGGAGAGTAATAGCCATCTCATAGTTAATTATGCCTAAATGAAGTTTTATATACACACATGGGTGTGTGTGTGTATATGTATATATATATATACAATTTTTTTTAGCGAGGGGTACAGAGTTTGTTTCATAGTAGGAGGTGAAGTAGCTCATCTCCAGAATGATCTGTATTTTGTCTCTTAATCTCCAGAACAATGGCAACTTGGGGAGGTTCTACCCAGTGTGCCCTAGATGAAGAAGGAGATGAAGATGGTTATCTTTCTGAAGGAATTGTTCGGACAGACGAAGAGGAGGAAGAGGAGGAGCAAGATGCCAGTTCCAATGATAACTTTCATATGTATCCTCCAAACAGTGCAAATCGTAATTCTTACAATGTAAAGGAAACTAAAAATAGGTTAGTTTCAGTATTTTAATTTTTTGCTTGATTTTAAAGAGTTTCCCATCTTTCTGACACCAAGCAGTTCTTCAGTTATCTGAACCAAGTGCATGTTCCACTATATAATTCCAATACTAACTACCTGGAGTTGGCCAGATTCCACAGGTTAGGAGACTCAGTCCCAAGAAGAGTGCCCTCACTTCAGATGCCACTTTAAAGTCTCGAGTCTTCAGAGCACCTGCACTTCTGTCCGACTTGGCTACAGATTTTGGGGTTTCCATAGCTTTGCTTTGCTGACAAAGGTCTGTATAGTCAAAGCTATGGTTTTTCCATTAGTCATGTATGGATGTGAGAGTTGGACCATAAAGAAGGCTGAGTGCCAAAGAATTAACGCTTTTGAACTGTAGTGCTGGGAAGACTCTTGCGAGTCCCTTGCACAGGAAGGAGATCAAACCAGTCAATTCTAAAGGAAATCAGTCCTGAATATTCATTGGAAGGACTGATGCTGAAGCTCCAATACTTTGGCCATCTGATGCTAGGACCTGACTCCTTGGAAAAGACTGATGCTGGGAAAGATTGAAGGTGGGAGGAGAGGGGGGTGACAGAGGATGAGATGGTTGGATGGCATCACTGACTCGATGGACATGAGTTTGAGCAAACTCAGGGAGATAGTGATGGACAGAGAAGCCTGGTGTGTGCAGTTAGGACATGACTTAGCAACTGAACAACAGCAACACCTTCTTTCATGTTCCATCATTTGCTAAAACAGCTCATAGAGCTCTGGAAAATACTTAAATTTACTGACTTATGAAAGATATTACTCAGAGAAAGAGATGTGTAAAGCATGGGTGGGTTGGGAAGGAGCAAAGAGCTTTTATGCCCTCTCTGGGCACATCAGCTGCCTAGTACTTCACTGTGTTCAACCCAGAAGCTGTCCTCACCACGCTGTTCAGGAGTTTTTATGGTGATTTCTTTACCCAGGCAGAATTGATTAAGTCATTGGTGATTAAGCTCAGTCTGCCTCCCTGGAAGTTTGGGGAATGCTGAAAGTTCGAACCCAACATCTGGTTGGTTTTTCTGGTGACCAGTCTTCATCATGAGGCTAACTAGGGTTTGCCAAAATGAGTGCATAATGAATAACAGAAGGCAGTCGTCACTCAGGAGATAGGAGTTAGGAACTGTATGCTGGGAACCTGGGACAAAGACCACATAGGGTGTTTACTTTATCACAAGAGTACTGTTGTCAAGATAGATTCCAGCTCGATAGGAGGAAGGTTGATTATCTTTGATCTTCACTCTTGTTTGGGGGAATTAAGCAAAAATAAAAATCATAGATAGTAAAAAAGATGTGTCAACAAAGATGTCTACTGCATTGTTATTTATAACCAAAACACATTTCATGTATAAAAAGATGGTTTAAGTAGTTGCACTTGATGGGGTGTTATGTGGCTAAGCTTAAAGGCTTGAAGAGTGGAAAAATGCTTGTGATAAAGTATCCATAATAACTTTTCATTTTGAAGAATACAGAATTATATGGACTCTTCTCTGTAAAACATAAGTGAAAAAAGACTGAAAAGGAATGCAAAGTGATACTGTACAAGACTAGAAATCCAGAATTTTTCTCACTCTATTTTATATACATTTTAAGTCCAGTGAACTTAAAAATGGAATACAGGCGTATGGACCAAGCAGACTATCAAGGTTTTTTGCCAGATTTAAAATATACGTGATTACATAAAATGACAATGCTTTAAATCTTGTGTTAGGTGGAAGAACAACCGCCCTTTTTCAGCAGATGGAAATTATCGTCCTTTAGCCAAGACAAGACAACAGAATATCAGCATGCAGCGTCAGGAAAACCTTCGCTGGGTGTCCGAACTCTCTTACGTAGAAGAGAAAGAACAATGGCAAGAACAAATTAATCAGCTAAAGAAACAACTTGATTTCAGTGTCAATATTTGTCAGACTTTAATGCAAGACCAGCAGGTAAAGTTTACTCTGCAAGTAAATTTTTTTAATCTTGTGTTTGAAGCAGTACACATTTTTTTCAAGTCATTGGTAACTGTTACGGAAAATTTTTTCTCTCCACAGACTCTATCTTGTCTGCTACAAACTCTTCTCACGAGTCCTTATAGTGTTATGCCCAGCAGTGTTGCATCCCCTCAAGTGCACCTTATAATGCACCAGTTGAACCAGTGCTATACCCAGCTAACGTGGCAACAGAATAATGTACAGAGGTAATTTGCTCCTTAGAAGTAGTGAGAATGTATACTCAGTGCTAAAACTCAGTTTTAGCATTGGTTTGCAGTGTAAAAGCAAGGGTTTTATAGTTACCTTCTGGGAGAGAAGGGCTGAACCAAATTGCATTTTTGAATCTTCTCTGATTCCTGAGAGTTTTATAAGCAGTGATTTTGCCTAATGTTTCCTTTTAATTCTGTGGACCAGACTTAAAAAAAAATAACTATGGTTTTCAACTTTACACTTACCTTAGGTGAAACTGTTGTCATTATGCCTATCTCTGATAGAAGTGCTAAGTGTAGTTCTTGTTCCAAGGGCTAAGTTATTAAGTGTGCAGCACAAGCAAATATTTGTTCTAGTAAACATCAGAGCAGCCAGCTTGTTCCACATACTGTTTTTTGTTTTGTTTTTAATTAACTGTTATTTAACATTATGTTATATTTATTATTATAAATATAATAATATTATAAATATAATAAATATAATTATGGCTGGGTTGGATCTTCATTGTTGTGTGGGTTTTTTCTGTAGTTGCAGTGAACATGGGCTACTCTGTGGTTGGCACAGGCTTCTTATTACAGTGGCTTCTCCTGTAGTGGAGCATGGGTTCTAGGGCACCCAGACTTCAGTAGTTGCAGTTCTCAGGCTCTCGAGCACAGGGTCAGTAGTTGCGGCATGTGGGATCTTTGCAGACTAGGGATCGAACTCATGTCTCCTGCATTGGTAGGCGAATTCTTTACCACTGAGCCACCAGAGAACCCTGTGTTCCACATACTGTTGAATCATTTTATATATATACACACACACTTTCTGGATGTACTTGACATAGATGGTAATATAACTAACCTTTAAACTACTGACTCCTTCAACTTTTATAGGTTGAAACAAATGCTCAGTGAACTCATGCGCCAACAAAATCAGCATCCAGAAAAACCTGCAAGCAAGGAAGGAGGCAGTGGTGCGTCACACCCTCCTTCTCCCAGTTTATTTTGTCCTTTCAACTTTCCAACTCAGCCTGTAAATCTGTTTAACCTACCGGGGTTTACTAATTTTTCATCATTTGCACCAAGTAAGTGGCCAGAAACTTAAATGAAAGTAAGTAAATGCAGAGTCCTTGAGAATAACATTTGTCTAATACATGGATTTTTATCAGTCACTTTTGGAATGGTAGGAAATGTTTGCAAAGAAAAATATAAATTCTTTTCTACTTTAATTCTTTATAGTGAATGTTTAAACTGAGTATGGTTGCTAATGAAATAAAAATAAGTTATGAAATGTTTGCTTAGTCTTACACCTTTGAATTATTCCACAACTGTTTATCAAGGAGAAAGAAATGAACCTGTTTACTGACTGCTATACATCAGGTACTGTGTAAGATATTAGGAGAGGAGAGGTGCATAAGACAGCACCCTTCTAGAGGAGTTTTATGTCTTTGTAGGGAGGTATACCTGTAGACTAAGGGTGACTGGATCAGGCTCATATTTACTTTTCTTTAGTTCAGACTTTTATTCAGACTTTTTCCACCTGTCTTGTGCCATACAGTATATAAGTGGCTGGGATTCAAAGATGAGTAAAGCTGATGCTTTAAGGGATTTAAGGGTCTAGTGGAGAAGCTAAAAGTGTCACTAAGTGCTTGGTGCTTTGTCATGGGTGCTGTCAGCTTGGTGCAGGTGGGGT
Organism: Budorcas taxicolor; assembly: GCF_023091745.1. Classification (NCBI taxonomy): domain Eukaryota; kingdom Metazoa; phylum Chordata; class Mammalia; order Artiodactyla; family Bovidae; genus Budorcas; species Budorcas taxicolor. The sequence goes on along the minus strand of NC_068933.1, from coordinate 18,687,841 downwards.
TGAATAGCCTGCTTTTTGCTGGGACAGGATTGTCGGCAAATTTAGAAAGGGATAGTAAAGCTAAAGAACTGATGGAACTTTTTTCCAGGGAGATTAGAAGGGAAAGGACTTTCTGATCAATGGAACCACTTAGAGTGGCAAAGCAAGGGAACAAGTGTGTCATGTAGAGAATTAGAGGTCATAAAGTGTGGCTGGTGTTTCGGGCCATGGCAGGAGCAGAGTAGTTCATGTGCTGGAACACAGCAGAGGCCCTTGTGCTGGGCAAAGAAGCTTGGACTTTCCATTGCTTACTGGAGGGGCCACTGGCAGACTTTGGGCAGAGGAATGGCATGAAATTTATATTTTAGAATGATGACACTAGTCATTGATTGAGATTGGAGGGACAGAGCTGAGAGTATAGATGGTGAACAAAAGGCCATTGTAGTAATGGCAGGAAGGGGACGATAGTTTGACCTAAGGCATTGGCAGTAGTGGTAAGAAAAAGGAGTAATTTTATTTATTTATTTTTTTAAAAATTTTTTTTAAAAGAGTAATTTTAAAGATGTTCTGGAGATAGAATGATCAGTTAGATGGGTCATGAAGAGAGAGGAGTTGAAGGTGTTTGCCAGAGAATATATGAAGAGAAAAAAGGTTGGGAGGGTTTTGTAAATATAAATATTCATATATCACAGTGTATTTTCTTAATGGAATTGTAAAAGTGATGGTGCTAAACAGTTGAACAGGTTTTTTAGTTCTTGAGTGTGGGTTAATACTGGCAGTAAAAGTTTTTTGACTAGGCTGTTTAAGTAACAAATAATATAGGCAGTTACACATATTGTTCCTTTTTGACATAATATGCCTTTTACCCATGGCAGCTCTGTTCAGAGACTGTTCATTCTTCATCATCTAGTTCAGTTTCCTGAAACCTTGTTCCCCTTCTCCCCCAAGTTGTTAGTGGCCCTTTTGCAAATACCTCTGATGCAGCACTCTGTTAAAGTATGTGATTATATTTTACTTCCCAGTTAGAGTGGAAAAAACCTGAGCTTTGAAATCATGCAGACCTGAGATCTAACTTTCGCTTTCATTTACTAGGCATTGATCTCTAAGCCTATTTTCTCACTAGTAAAATAAATATAGTACCTATTTCACAGCATTGTTTTGAGCATTGAAAGAAGTCACACGTAACGTGCCTACAGCAGAGTCTAATGCACCTGCAGTAGAGTCATGCTTACTTTAATAAATATCATGTATTATTTTTTCTAACTTTTAACTCTTGAGGAGGTAGGGATCGATATTTATCTTTGAATCACCAATGCTGAAAACATAGGACTGAGCTGTAAAACAGTGATTAAATAAATGAGTGATGTTTAGTTGCTAAATCATGCCCAACTCGTTTGCAACCCCGTGGATTGTAGCCCATCAGGCTCCTCTGTCCATGGGATTTCCCTGGCAAGAATACTGAAGTGGGCTGCCATTTCCTTCTCTAGGGGATCTTCCTGACCCAGGGATCAAACCTTCATCTCTTGCATTAGCAGGTGGATTCTTTACCACTGAACCACTCTGTTAGTTTATTTTAATTAGTTTTTTGTTTTGGTGGATTGGAATGGTACATTTAATTAAAACTATCTTTCAATTTTGTTTTAAGGTTAAAGGTGCTTCTGTATCTTACCCATTGTTTTTATTTACTAGGTATGAATTTCAGCCCTTTATTTCCTTCTAATTTTGGAGATTTTTCTCAAAACATTTCTACACCCACTGAACAGCAGCAACCGTTAGCCCAGAATCCTTCGGGGAAAACAGAATACATGGCTTTTCCAAAACCTTTTGAAAGTAGTTCTTCTATTGGAGCAGAAAAACAAAGGTACTTTATTGTAACCATAATCCATTATTTGCTTAAGCGTCACTTGGTGATTATATGTATTATATGTCATTTGAAAATGTAATTAGGGAGGATGTTTGTGATTGTTTGGCTTGAGAGTGTTGAGAATGAAACTTTGACTTCTTACCAGAGGTCTCTCGGGCATACATCTGCTGCTAACGCTGCTTTAAGAACAGTTCAGAGTTTTGATCAGTGTCCTGTGAGATTCGGTTTGAAAGGATAAGACCTAACCTATAGAGTGTCTTTGGCCTTGATTTCGTATCTTTCTTTAAGATTATAAACAGTTCACTGTTCATTGGTTTAGAACTGGAAACTAACAACTACTGGAGGATGGTTTTTATAAAGTGATGACTTGTTTGATTTGTAGCCCCTGATTAGAGTATGTGCCCAGGGCACATCCAAATGTAATGTCGAGTACTATTAGATTGTAAAAACAAGTTTTGCCAAGAAAGTTTTAGTGATACATGTTATCAGTCATAGTCAAGGTTTTCTTTGTTTCTCACACATTTACTATTTTTCAATGTGATATTCTTCCCAATTATAATTTTGACTCAAACAGTGTGAAAGACTTATTGGCCCAGGTTAATCATTCTCTAAGCATTTTTATGGCTCAGTAAATAAGTTTTTTATGATTGTTTTAATCCAGAAAATGATTGTGATAGCCAGCTGGTAAAAATATTATAACTTTTTTATTGTTATTTCTTCAGAAAAACTTTAAAAGGATGAAAAATTAGAGATTCGTTGAGCCGAATACTTGTTCTGTCAGAACTGTCTGTATGATTTTGTCTTTCCTGTTCCTTTATAAGTGTATGTCACACTACTTTCTTTCAGTCATGTGTTGGGGCATGTCTCAAGCTGTTAGCATTTTGATGTTTGTCTTGAGGAATCCTGGGATAGACTGCCCTGAACTTGTTGATGCCTTTTCTTAGCTGTACTAACCACTTTTTCCTGTTAAGTCTCATTTTATTCTGTGAAAGTATCCTATTGTCAGAGCCTGAGACTGTGTTTAGTGCTCAGTTGCCATTCAAAAATGATTTAAGCAATGGACATTTATTCAAAGCTTTAGCCTTCCTGTTGAAAGGTCCCTACTTCAGTATTAACTATATTTTAAGTGTAATCGGTAGTTAAAAAGTAAAGGATGGGTCGGGATGTTACTGTTTTAAATATTTGACTACTTCTAATTGGACCTCATCTCTTGCTAAAATTTCAGTTGTTACAGGTTCTCTGAATTAAATGGCTGGAGATAACAAAGAGGTCAAATGAAACATTGTAGCCTTGAGCTGGGATCAGAAAACTGTTCCTATAAAGGCCTAGCTAGTAAATATTGCTAGAGATAGAGATATGCCATTTTTGTATAGAAGCATTCATAAACAGTTATGTAAACATATGAATTGCTGTGTTCCAATAACATTTGATCTATGATCAGTGAAATTTGAATTTTATATGATTTTCATGTGTCACAAGCTATTTTTCTCTTTTTTTTCCTCTAACCTTTTAAGAATATAAAGCTCATTCATAGCTCTCAGGCCATACAAAAACAAGCAGCAAGTTGAATTTGGCATGTAAACTGTAGGTCTGCTAGTCTTTATCTTGAGTTACTCCCTGCAGATCAGTGTCTCCCAAATTATATTCTTAGAACACTGTTGCCCATGTCAGGTTCTGTAATATCAGTTTTGTACATGCTGTTCACTGTGGTCCCTTCTAAGACATTTATTAAAGGTCATTGGCATATTAAAAGTTCTGAGAAGTGCCTGTTTAACTTTGTTTTGCCCATTTTTTTCCCCCAGACTTAGGTAACCACTGAATTCCTGTTAACATATTAAAGGATGTTTAGTAGATAAAATTTGGAAAGTGAGACTAGACTAATAGAGCTAAACAAGGTTTAATGTGCAGAGAAATAGATTACTAATCATGTGGCCAGTTGTCTTCACCAAATTCTGGTTATATTTGGACTTCTGTAGGTGACACAGACCCATGCATGTTTCTAGCTATGGTTCTTTTTCAGTTGCTTCTGTGTTTTGTTTTTTCCTTTTATGTCCCATCCTCCCTTGATTTTTCTTTCCCACTCTTTTCCATCTTGAATGTTGGATCTTTGGAACTTTTACTAGTGAAAATGGTTTAGTGAGAAAGGTCCAAAATTAAATTTTAAAGTAATTCAGTAAATTAGTCTGTGTAATGTTTTCATATTTAATGTGTATTTGGTGTGAATATTTTTATAGCCTGTTAATTTTTATTTATCTGACTCTAGTAGTACACTACAAATTAAGTATATCTGGAGTTTTCCACAGACATAGAAATGTACCATTGTAATATATAAAAACTTATTTTCATTGGTAAGGAATCAAAAACAGCCTGAAGAGGATGTGGAGAACAGTAGGACACCATGGTTTTATGACCAAGAAGGTGAAGTAGAAAAGCCATTTCTCAAGACTGGATTTGCAGTGTCTGTAGAGAAAACAACAAATAGTAATCGCAAAAATCAACTAGATACCAGTAGGAGAAGACGCCAGTTTGATGAAGTGTCCTTAGAAAGCTTTAACAGTATACTTGACCCAGTAGATCCAACAACAGTAACTAAAACATTCAAGTCAAGAAAAGCATCTGCACAGGCCAGCTTGGCATCTAAAGATAAAACTCCCAAATCAAAGAGTAAGAAGAGGCATTCTACTCAACTGAAAAGCAGAGTGAAAAATATTGGTAAGTACTGAAATTTGTTGACTGTTGATAAGCGTAACTATTGGTAACCTTACTCTCACTGTGGTAAATAATTGCAATATGGCTGGATGTGTAGGTGCTGTTTAGACCCACTTGAACGAAGTCATTTTTTAGTTACCTTTAAGAACATTTTAAATAAAATGTATCAAGTAGGATTTAATGTTGTAGATATTTTAAAACATGACATTTATTCTTTTTAGTGCCTTCTTAAAACTTCTTATGTTTCCTATGTATGGTGGTTCCTGTGAGCTTGGAAGTTTTTACTGTTCTATAGTTTAATATTACACGTAACACTTTATACATGATTTCTGGCTAGATCTGTGATGGATTCATGTAAAGAAATGTGGCCCTCTAACTACATTGCAGTCTTTGAATATCATGTAGATGAAATCACTTTTGAAATAAGTTTGCTCTTAATCCTTCAGGAATTGAACCTTAGCTAGTATGATAAAGCATTAACCCATATTTTATTGAAGCTTGTCATTGAGTATCACATTAAAGTTCTCTTTATAGTGTTCACTGCATGCCATGATTTTTGAAGGATTTACTGAAGTCTACTGCTAGATTAAAAATACATTTATTAGCTAAAATCTGGAACATTGTAACTAAACGATGCTCCTTCCAGTTTGCAAGGGACACTTTTTGACTGTGGCCTTGAAAGGTTGTTCTGTGTTCAAGGATATAGTATTTGGTGCTTGAGAACAAAATATTCTAGGTTTATAATCAGAAAAGTTTGAAAACTGACTGCACCCACTGCCTCCCTCTCTTGGAAGCTACAATACATATAAGTATAGTAGGAGATCCAACCAATCCGTCCTAAAGGAAATCAGTCCTGAATATTCATTGGAAGGACTGATGCTGAAGCTGAAACTCCAGTACTTTGGCTACCTGATGCGAAGAGCTGACTCATTTGAAAAGACCCCAATGCTGGGAAAGATTGAGGGCAGGAGGAGAAGGGGACGACAGAGAATGAGATGGTTGGATGGCATCACCGACTCAATGGACATGGGTTTGGGTGGACTCTGGGAGTTAGTGATGGACAGGGAGGCCTGGTGTGCTGCAGTTCATGGAGTCACAAAGAGTCGGACACAACTGAGCAACTGAACTGAACTGAAGGGTCCTAGGGCACTCTGCAGTTAAAAATCCACTTGTGAACTTTGGCAGCATTTATATCAAGCATTTTTGGATAATGAAACCCTTGAAAAATCTGATGAAAACTATGAACATGAAAAAGAATACATGTACATTTTTTTTTTTCCATTTCAATACTTCATGTATCCTAAAGTCCTGGACTCATACCTCTACTCCCATGTAGAGAATATGATTTGATGGTTAAAAAAGTGGATTTGAACAGGGGCAGAATTTTTCTCAGCATATGCATTATCATCCTTGAAGTGATTTTTCAGTTGTGTAGGTTTGGGAGGAGCTGGTTACTTAGCAGATTAGTTAGTGATCTGAAACCATCCAAATGAATGAAAATACATTTGTGCCTTCTCCATGGTCACTCTTGATGCCACTAGATAACATTTGAGTAGATAGTGATCACTTAGAGACTGTTTGGGTAACTCTGAACATCATATTGAAGTATAATACCTGCCCCAACAAAATAGTTTTTTGTTTTATGAATAAAAGGAAAGAAACTAACATTTATTATTCCAGCATTCTCTCTTGCAGCTAATTAATTTGTGTGTACTAGGACAGTGCCTCTTAAATGTTAACATTTCATACATATCTCCTTGGGAATCTTGTTTAGTGTCAAGAGTTTGATTCAGTCAGTCCCAGGAGGGACCTGATAGTCTTCATTTCTAACAAACTCCCCAGGATTGTTGACCGGTATTGACATTGTAGTCTGTGGACTACAGTTTGAGTATCAGGGTCTTAGAGACTCTGAACCAACATTTGGCCATGGCTACCTTAACCTAGAAATCCTGGTGAATTTGTATTTTTGAAATTTGTTTGCTGCTACTGCTAAGTCGCTCCAGTCGTGTCCGACTCTTCGTGACCCCATGGACTGCAGCCTACCAGGCTCCTCCGTCCATGGGATTTTCCAGGCAAGAGTACTGGAGTAGGGTGCCATTGCCTTTTCTGAAGAATTTTGGTTCCAGATATACAAGTCAGCTTTTTTTCTACCTTAAGGCAAAGATGGACATTCTAATCTTTTTGCTCTCACATTTAAGTATCAAAATACTTGCCCAGAACACACACATTTGTCAAAGAGGCATTTAAGACCATCTGTCAGTGAGAGTTCCCCTTTAAGGCTCGCACACAAAGATAAAAGACCTAATAAGCTGGAATCAAGATTGCCGGGAGACATATCAATAACCTCAGATATGCAGATGACACCACCCTTATGGCAGAAACTGAAGACGAACTAAAAAAAGCCTCTTGATGAAAGTGAAAGAGGAGAGTGAAAAAGTTGGCTTAAAGCTCAACATTCAGAAAACGAAGATCATGGCATCCGGTCCCATCACTTCATGGCAAATAGATGGGGAAACAGTGTCAGACTTTATTTTTGGGGGCTCCAAAATCACTGCAGATGGTGACTGCAGCCATGAAATTAAAAGACGCTACTCCTTGGAAGAAAAGTTATGACCAACCTAGATAGCATATTCAAAAGCAGAGACATTACTTTGCCAACAAAGGTCCATCTAGTCAAGGCTATGGTTTTTCCAGTGGTCTTGTGTGGATATGAGAGTTGGTCTGTGAAGAAAGGTTAGCGCCAAAGAATTGCTGCTTTTGAACTGTGGTGTTGGAGAAGACTGTTGAGAGTCCCTTGGACTGCAAGAAGATCCAACCAGTCCATTGTAAAGGAGATCAACCCTGGGATTTCTTTGGAAGGAATGATGCTGAAGCTGAAACTCCAGTACTTTGGCCACCTCATGTGAAGAGTTGACTCATTGGAAAAGACTCTGATGCTGAGAGGGATTGGGGGCAGGAGGAGAAGGGGACGACAGAGGATGAGATGGCTGGATGGCATCACTGACTCGATGGACATGAGTCTGAGTGAACTCCAGGAGTTGGTGATGGACAGGGAGGCCTGGCATGCTACGATTCATGGGATCACAAAGAATCGGACACGACTGAGCGACTGAACTGAACTGAACTGAGGAGAACCTACAGAGTCAAAATAATATGTAGCGAAATCAAATGACCTAAATCCTTGCTGTTTAGAATGTGAATCATGGACGGGCAGCATTTGTATCATCTGGGAGCTTATTAGAATTGGAGACTCTTGGGCCCCATGTTACAGTAATATTGCTTTTCATTACACACGTTAGCAAGATTCCAGGTGTTTTAATATGAGTATATGCACATTAAAGACTGAGAAGTGCTGAGCCAGACCACTAACTTATGCTGCTTTTGTTCTCTTTATGGGATAGGAATAGCCACAACTTCTTAGCAAAAAGAATGTTTACTTTGTCTTAAAGGATTTAGGTATGGAGGTCGATAGAGGGAAGATTGGAAAGCATTCCAAATTGTAGTAACAATAAGAAAAGTAGTATAGAGTCAGGATGAAGCAAGAAGAGAGTTTGAGAGAACTGTGGAAAGAAATAGGATGTGGCAAATAGACCAGCGCAGTGGGAGTTAAGTTGCTATCTTGCGAGATAAAGGATAGACATATATACTGTCCCGTATGAACTGTTAATCTGGTTTTTTGCACATGTTGACAGTCTTCCAGAGTTAGTATGCTAAATCTTAATTTAACTTTGTTTCCTATGATGATAGTATACCAATGACGATAATCTTTAGAAGGTCTTTATGAAGATAGGTATTATTGCATGCAAAGTAAGATTTTACAAATTATGTGCTAATCATTTTTCAAACTTCAGTTCAAATTCAGATTTTATGAGTTTAGCATTTCTTGGCATTGCTGGATGGGTACTTGAGTTATAACTTGGTTATCAGACCCATAATTTGGCTCCATCTACCAGGCCTGTTTCCTCTTTTGATGTTATTAGAGGAGTAGAAGCACATAGTTGAGATGGTCCTTGTTCTTTTGGGAAGTTGGTTGGGACTGTTTGTGTAATGACTTTGGGGTTCTACCCAGCCCTGAATCTTTCCATTTCTTCCCCCACTCTTTGTGTTCACTGATGAAGACTGAGGTTAAATAAATGTCCAGCATCAGGCAAGACAAGTCCCGACAGATGTGGCCCTCTTTAGATCCAGAGAGTTTATTACTCACAAAGTCAGAGAAAGGAAGGGTGGCCAAAAGTGCCCACTCCCCGTGTCCCTTATCCCACCACAAAGGTGACACCGAGACGGCGGTTGCATCATGCATGGGACACCCTGAAACTTCGGAGCCAGTGCTGTGCTGTGGCTAAGCTGCAGTACAGATTGGAGGTTTGCCCTCAGTGGTGTGAGCCAAACTTGGTCTTATATTTTATCAGAGCCCAGGAGGAGGTGAGAAATCCTTTCATGAAACCTTTCAGGGGAGAGAGAGAGGGAGGTTCCTGTGTTCCATGTTACAGGGGGACGATAAGGCCTTCTCCCAAGACTTAGATTCATTGACAAGTCAGTCCTTCTCTGTGTGGGTACATGGAAGGTCTAGGCCATGGCCAGGCTGTTTCCCTATAATGGCGACTCAGCTGGCTGTGTCAGCCACTTGGGCTGAGGAAAACAGAAAGGCGGTTGCCGGGGTCCTGCCCCAGTGGATCCAGGGTAATTCGAAGGGGAGATGGCGTAGGCGAGGAAAACTTATTTATTTAGAAATATAACAGAGAGATTAGTAAAGAATAGTGTAGTAGGAAAATTTAGTGGAGAAAAGAGGCTGAATAACTTGGTTTACGTGGAAAACCAGTAAAGTTCCAAGACAAGGAATTTGCACCATCTATGTTAGGCCACCGGAGTCCTCTTGAATAGCGGGGGTTCCCCGCCTTGGGCTCCCTCTCGCGTGGATCTTAGAAGCCGGGGCAAGTAAGTAGACATGGTGAGCCTCCACGCCCCAGATGGGAATTCAGCCTGAAAATAGAGTAAGAAAAGAAGACATGGGGGAAACCAGTCTTTCCAGTGACTGGCCCATCCTCTATTGTTGTAAAGGCTTTTTATACCTTTTTCTGTACATAGAGATCAGTGGATAATATAAAATTATGCAGCGTCAGCAGCCCTAACTCTTATCGAGACTAGGCTTTCTCTCTGCATACTTAGTTGTATACACAAGTTTTAGGTGATTTACATCATCTTCTGGCCAGAAGGCCAATTAACATTTTATGGCCCTTTTCTGATAAGGGTTTGTCAACCAGAAGACTTATGTGCCCTAATAGTGTTTTTCTTCCCAAAGTCTGGTGCCACTCTCAGAAAGCACTAAATAAAGTTACATTCTTACATAGCGAAGACACAACAATTTATAACAATGAAAGAAGTACAGTGATTTATAACAAAGAGAAAGTAACTCAAAAGTCTAGTGTTGCTAATATCAAAACTATTATATTCCTTTTTTCTATATCCCAGTTACATTCATTAACATCCTTCAGGTGCCTAAAACCTGCCTAAAAGATAATATGGAGGCCTGGCAGCAGTCATTGACTCAACAGTGAAACCCATCACCAATGTAATTTTTAGCTCTTTAGAAAAGGCTCTGTATCTTTAAGATGCTTTAAGCTTTGTGCCTCTCATGGTTGGGGGCTGTAAACAATCCACAAGTTGTAAAGACCGGTTAGATAAGTTAGAAAGCCATCAAAGGGGTTTTAAGCCGAGACATTCTTTTTTTTAATTTTTTTAATTTTTATTTATTTATTATTATTTTTTTACTTTATTTTACTTTACAATACTGTATTGGTTTTGAGACATTCTTTTTATATGCAGGAGACTGTTAACTGGAGTTCTGAATTAACTCTTTCCAGAGAAAAGGTGGTAATGTCAGAAGAGTGGAAAACACAGTACAATAAGGCAGGCAGACTCTGGTTTTTTGGGGGTAGATGTTCAGGAAAACCCAGGGGGAACCCCTGAAGCCAGATCACGCCTTTGTGTTTTGTCGGGCTTCCTTCCTCATGACCTTTGCCACGGGCGGGATTCCTCACGCTGGCTCCCGACATCAGGTAAGGGAAGGAATAATGAAGTAAGACAGGAAATAACCCCCTTATATGAGTAAGGAACATTATAGTTGTTATTGCTGCTGTTACATCAGCTGGCCTGGCAAGTGTCACTCTGAAGTATTACTAACTTTAATTAAATCTCCTGCTTTCCTGGAGAATTACTATTAAAGTGCTCCAAAGAGAAACTAATCAACAGTAGTACCCTAATTTTGGAAATCTAGCCCTTGACATTTTAAATCTGAGACTCATGTAAAACCATGGTTCTCCCCCACCCCTACCCCCCATTTTGGTAGCATCTTAAAAATTATAGCATGTTTCTCTCAACAATTTCAACTCTTTTGGAGGATGACTGAATTTTTTTTTTAACTGTTAGGGAATTAACTGCTTCCTAAAGAGAATTTTGTGTATGCTACATAATATATATTTTAATTTTGATTAGAATTCATTCAGCACTTTCCACATGATTCAATAATAGCAGTCAGAAACTTAATTTCATTTATATAAATATTCTTATTAGAATGTGTGCTTAGTCAGTCATGTCTGACTCTTTGTGACCCTATGGACCATAGCCCACGAGGCTCCTCTTGTCTATGGGATTCTCTAGACAAGAATACTGGCGTGGGTTGCCATGCCCTCCTTCAGATGATGTTCCTGACCCAGGGATCAAACCCATGTCTCCTGCATTGGTAGGTGGATTCTTTACCACTGCGCTGCCCGGGAAGCTTTTCTTACTAGAATAACATACTTCATTTTCTTTGATCTATGTTTGCTACTAAATGAGCAATAGTACTAGCATTCATATCATTTTACCTGTTACTTTTGGCAAGCATACCTTTTATTGCTGTTTTGTGTAATAGTCCATAGTAACCAAGAGAGCTCTTTTCCTAATAAGCTTCATGCAAAATGAATTAGGGTGGCTTGAGAATCTGGGAGACCAACAAAGAAATCAGGAACCCATGTATGAGATGATAAAGTCCTAACTTGAAAGATGGTTTCAGAGAAAGAAAGGGAAGTTGAATCCAGATAGGATACCACAAAAAATAAACTGACAGTATCTTGGGAACTTATTTGTTACTAACAGCAGCTATTGTGATCTGGAGGTAGAAGCAGCAAGGCTTTAGGATCTGCTGGCTCTTGCAGAGAATGTCTGGAGCAAAAGTCAGAGATCTGTGGTTCTTGGATGAAACTTGATTGGAGGAAATCCATGCAACCCCTTCTGTGAGAAGGGCACCTCGTTCCCTTCTAAGAGTGGCAGTCTTTTGCCACCTCAAGGTACTAATGGGAAAGGGTGTCATTGGAAAAGGAGGTGGCATCCTGCCTACCCTGAACATGGTAGAGCATATACCTTTGCAGCAGATGAGACTGAGGAATCGAGAGACTTCCTTTTATTGTCTTGATGTGTGGCTGACAACTTACTCGCCAGAGCATTGCTTCAGTGTAGTCATGAGACTTCCAGGCACTTATCAGTGTGCTGCCAATAAAGCTCTCCAGCAGTTGAGTCCAGCCCTAAGGGTAGATGAGAGTCATGACTAACCTAGTGACTATAACAGTGCACATAGAAGGGAGCAGCAGTCAGAGAGAAGACACAGAGGCTGACCGCTGGAGCAGGCAAAGTCTAGTAAAAACAGAACCGTTGCAGGAAATACTCACTTGAGTGAAGTCAGAATGCTTACGCAGATAGAATTATTTTTAAAAAGCAGGTTGAATTGTAAATTCTTTAGAACTAGAAAAAGTGATTTTACATTTAATGTCTAGATTATTTGGAAAAGAGGATGAATGCTGTTAAGTTCCAAATTACTGGCCTAGAAAATTAAAGGGAAGAACTGTATCATTGCACAGAGCAGAAAGTGCCACGCCATGTTTAGTTGCTCAGTCGTGTCTGACTCTGCGACACCATGGACTGTACCTGTCAGGCTCCTCTCTCCATCCATGGGGTTTCTCCAGGCAGGAATACTGGAGTGGGTTGCATGACTTCCTCCAGGGATTCTTCCCAACCCAGGAATCGAACCCACATCTCCTGCATTGCAGGTGGATTCTTTACCATTGGGGCCACCAAGGAAGCCAGAAAGTACTAAGAAATAAAAGAAAGAGGGAAATGACTAGAGGTATAAAGACAAATCTTGGGAGCTGATAACACAAGGAGTTCTAAAGAAGGAAAAAAATAGATGGGAAGGCAATTATTATCTTTAATGAAGGAAGACTTAAGATTGCAGATCAGAATAGTTGACCATTGTCTAGCCAGGAGACACAGAGAGAATGTACCACACCCTCAAAAAGTCCTCTTCTCTGACAAAGAGCTCATCTTCACCTGTCAAGATGAAAATGTTGGCATATCCTATCTTTATAGAAACAACGTAGAATGAGATAGGGACCTGTGAAAAGGAGAGGTAACAGTTCAGTAAAGAAAGCAGTAGTTTAATCTCAGTTGTTAATATAAATTCAGAAGTAAAATATTAGCAGATTTGCCAGTCTCTCAAAAGAATATTAGAATGTCAAAATGTAATCATGATTTATTATCAGGAAATCTGTCAGCATAGTTTATTGTATCAAATACATTACAGGACAAATCATGTAGTCATAGCAGTAGATTAGATAAAATTTTACATCATTCCTAATGAAAATGCACCTAAAAAGGGAGGCAGTTATTTAAATACAATAAGAGCTGTTAACTGATGCCAGTTACAAGCACTATTGTAATGAAAATACTCCAGAGATAGAAATTAACTGGGATTCCCTCTCTGCCACCATCATTATTAAGCATTTTTTGTAAATTATCTTGACTAGATTAAATGATTGGAATAATGTTTGAAAAGGAGGGAAACAGATTTTTAATTTTTTTCTAAGCTAGCCCAAGAGACACTGGAAAATAGCTACCTAAGTTAACTTAAGTAATTGTGAAATAAGGTTATAAAGTAAGTGTATCGATATTTTTCTTTATCATAGTATTAATAATACCCAGTAGAAATGGAAGTGGTGGAGAGTATTTTCTTCATAGTAGTATCCAGAGCTACTGGGACAAAAAATCATAAGGAATAAATTTAGCAAGAAATGTACTAGATCTATAGAAAAACTTTGAAGAACATGAAATAAGATTGAGCAAATATAAAACATAATTGTATTCTTAAGTTAGAATGTGTAAAATTATTTAATGTCAGTTCTCTGCAAATTAATAAATACTTCAAGTGAGATTCCATTTTGAGTCTCCATGGATTGTTTTTTAAACCGGGAGCAAAAGATTTTAAAGCTTATGTGGAAGGACAGATGTCCAAAATTAGCTAAGAAAAGAAGTTAGATAGGACTTGCCTTACCAGATGTTTAAACATACTGTGAAACTTCTGTGGCATTGGAATAAATAAAACAGATGGAATGTCCAGAAATAAAACCCAACAAATAAGAAGATTTAATGTATCGACCAAGCTTGCATTTTAATTCAGTGGGAAAAGTATAGGTATAATCAATCAGCTATTCATGTGGAACAAAATTAAGTTGAATTTCTACCTTGTGCTAGATACCAAAAAGCAAATGTAAAAAAGATTAACAACGAAGCTTGGAAAACTTAATAGAATATATGTATAACCTATGGTTGCGGTAGCACTTCCCTTATAGCTCAGTCAGTAAAGAATCTGCCTGCAATGAAAGAGACCCGGGTTTAATTCCTGGATTGGGAACATCCTCTGGAGAAGGAAATGGCAACCTATTCCAATAGTCTTGCCTGGAGAATCCCATGGACAGAGAAGCCTGGCAGGCTGCAGTCCATGGGATCACAAGAGTTGGACACGACTTAGCGACTAGACCACCACCATGGTCGGGAAAGAGTTTTTAGACCAAGTCTTATTATTTATAAAAGGTATATAAAAGCAGATGTTTGATTGTTTAATGCCCTTTATTCTTCTGTCTATTATGGACATATATAGACTAGATATGATTCTTACATTTACTAATATGAAAAATTGTTAAGTTGGAGTCTAGTAGAGAATTTGGGTTATGTGAGGTCTACCATGAAGTTTGAGTTGGGGATATATTCACTGAGGTGAATATCAAAGGACAGTGAAGTGTTAGAATTTATTGCTGTTACCCCATGCCTCCAAAGATTGTTACAAAGGTATTTCCAAGACATTTTCTTTACTGTTTTGATTTCTTCTTAAACAAAGCCCTCACAACATTATAAATTGAGTTACTCGTACTATTTCACTATGGAAATCAATTTCCCTTTCAGGTTGAGTTAGTTGCAACTGATAACAGTTGTCAATTTTTTTACTCAAGGGTATGAAAGTGCCAGTATGTCTAGCACATGTGAACCTTGCAAAAGTAGAAACAGACATGCAGCCCAGACTGAAGAGCCTGTTCAAGCAAAAGTTCTCAGCAGCAAGAATCATGAGCAGCTGGAAAAAGTGATAAGATGTAATAGGTCTACAGAAATATCTTCAGGTATGTTCTGTTTTGGTTTGTTTTAATTTAAGGACTTATTCATCCTAGATTTGAAAAGCTGTATTAAAACTAGCTGAAAATTGACCTATTGCACGTTCCTATCATGTATAAGTTGTTATAGTAGAGTTTAAGTACACAATTCTTGATACCAAAAATGTAAACTGGAAATATTAATATATTTTATTGTTACTGTGATACTGTCTTTGATGCATTTTGATAAAACTCTGAATAAACAATTAGTTGACATTAATTTGGTTCTCCTAATTTGAAATTCTGATAATATTATCTGAATAAGAATTCCATATAAAATCTTATATTCCCCTGCCTAAGATCTTTGGTCTTCAACCATGCCTACAGAAGAATGTCCTGTTGTCTTAATGCAACATATCCGGCCAGCAGAGATTTGATTCCTTCCTGCCTGCCTCTCCAGATTCCTTTCTCATACCTTCTGCCTTGAACTTGACTCTCTCAGTGGCACTGAACTGACATTTTTTCATAGCCACCGCAGGAGTTGTTTCACCTTGACAGTTGCCTTTTTTGCCTCAAGTCCTTTTCTTTGTAAGCCCTTTTCTCTGCTGGCTCTTAAATAAAATCTTAATTCTGTAATTATATCCATGTCCAAGCAGGGATAGGTTCCCTTTCCTTTTTGTTTTTCTGTCAAAGCCTGTGTAAACCTCTTCTGTTGCCTGTATTACATTATACAGTATTCACCTGTTTAGTGTCTGTATTGCTTTTTTGAGTCCCTTGGCAATAGATAATATTTTCATATTTGTATCTTAAATGTTAGCGTGGTACCTGACGCTAACCTGACACATGGTAGGCACTCAGTGAGTGTTTATTGAATGGATGGAGTCATGTATTTGCCACCATTTTAGTTTAAATACATACTAGTACTTTCCTGATTTATAAAGAATAAGTACATCTCAAAGAAATGTGGAGAAAGAGTCAGCAAATATTGACTCTTAAATTTTCAGTTGTCCGTAAGACCTTCCGTGAAAATGATAATACCAGCTACCATTTATACTATGCTTTACTGTTTACAAATTAAATTACTCATGTCATTTGAACTTCATAATCCTATGAATTTATTTTCATTTTGTAGATGAGGAAACATTATCACAGGGGGTACCTATTTTTTCTCAGTCCTCATAAGGGACCAGTAATATAAATTGGTCTGGTTTAACTGGTTCTTGGGAAAAAAGTCATGCCTTTAACTCAGTAATTGTACTTGTAGGCATGCATCCTAAAGGAAACAAAAGTGAAAGAAGAAATTGGGATTTAGGTGTTGACTAAACATTGTGATTCCAACTATTTTAAACAAAAATCTGGATGAAAAAAAAAGTGTAAGAACATCAAAGTATTAATAATGGTTTTATTATCTTTAAACTCCTCTATATTTTCTAAAACTTATAATGAGTATTTATTTTTCATATTTTGAAATGACTTCTTCAAGGTCATATTGCTAGCAAATGGTAGAGCTGAAGTTTCAATCCTAGTCTCCTCTTAAGTCCAGGATCTTCTTGTCAAATATATCAATTCTGTTGTTCTGACCCCAGCATTTTATTGAAATTTTGTAGTTTCCATCTCCTTTCGCTATCTTTATAAAATAGTGATGTTGTCAAACAGTAAACAGTTAGGTGAAGGTTGGGGAAGGGCACTAAATTGATAGGCTTAATAAATTAGTTATCATTACCTAAATAGTTGATAGTTGGTCATAGTACTTCAGATCTTATTACTGTCACTTAGAAACCATCAAATTTTGATGAACTAAAAAAGTTTGAATAATATAAATATTCCTTTTTTTTAGACTTAATTTTAGTTTTAACCATTACCCTAAAGTTCTTTGTAGCGTGTAATAGTAGTTTTTGTTACATGATCATTTGATTGTAACATCTAAGGCTGCTAGTATTGAACTGTATACGGTTCAGTACAGTCCTCTTGTCCCTCGAGGATTGTGGGAAGTTCCCTTGATGTGTATGCTTCTAAGAGTGAATGGTGAAAGTTTGCTATATGAGAGTCATATCAGTCATATCAGCACAAGCTGGTAGCAGATCATTTGATATTTTCCCCAAAGAGATTATTTTTAAATAGAGCATAAACCATACCTTGTGATAACATTTCAGTTCAGGCAAACGATTTTAAAGAAATTTGCTTATTTCTTTTTTTTTTCATTCATTTATTCATATTATAGACCCTGTCTTTACTATTCATACACATTTTATGTTCATCCTTATGTCTGCCCTTTCCTACAGCACATGCTAGGAGAATACTACAGCAGTCTAACAGAAATGCATGCAATGAAGCGCCAGGTAACAATCTGCTTAGTTCTGGTGTCCGCTTTTTGTTCATTTTTACCATTGGTCCTAAAAATCCTTAGTTTTATTGTTCTAATTATTTTTAGATTTAGTTTAGTGTGTATATGTTATTTGGCTGGTAAAAGTGAAAGAGAATTCATACCCATTAAATTCTGAAGCTTTTCATTTATAATTCTTAATTGGTAAAATTGCCTGCTTTTCTCTTACTTCCATTTTCTGTTAGTGTGTGTAACATAACCAACACATTCATGTAGGTAATAGAAAGCTTTTTTTGTAATTTAGTGTTTTATTTGAACTTATTTATTTTGTATTCTTTAAATGCTTATGAGATTTAATATTTTTGGAAACAAATATACAGTTGTTTTTATTCTTAGCTCTGATTTACAGTGTTAAGTATTGTGTATGACTTCTGTTTTAGTTCTTATTTTTTTCTTACCAGTCCACGTGTAAAAAAATAAACCATTGAACAAAACAACTATGACATGTATATACCATGATTAATAAAGGTCATGGAAAATTGCAGAATGCTATTTTTGTCTTTAAACTATGAATATTTATTAGACATGTATGATTTAGAACTGTAAATATTCTTTAATGCCTCCTCTGTTACACATGAGTGAAAAAGAAAAGCCTGTTATGAACCTTTAGGGGAATTTAAAGAAAGAAAAAACACAAAACAAGGATCTATCACAGATGAAGTTAAATATATCAGTGGCACTTCCTAAAGAAAAGAACTCTGAAGAAAGTAGGATAAAAACAAGATGGAGTCATAGAAATCTGGCTGAAGTCAGAGATTTTTCTAGCTTAAACTAGTGCACCTCAGTCCAGAAAGAGGATGGTAAAAACTTCCCACTTCTCTATTGTAGGGATGAAGTATATGTCTGCTATAATTCATTATTTGGAAATAATTTAATCTTTACTGATATATAATTTAGAGTGATCATTTTATCACATACGAAGATATGAAAGATATCATTAAATATGCTTTGTTCTTATATCTTTAAGATATAAGAAACCATTTAAAAACCATTTTTTAAAACAACTGATCAAACTACAATATAGTGTATGAATTGGGAAAGTTTGTATGCTGTCACATCTTACCTGGATTTTTCCTATAAATAGAAATTTCCTATAGAGATAGTTCCAGTTCCTGCTCATAATAAATATTTTTATAGTAACTGCATCATAGTATATCATTTCATTTTATACTCATAAATGTCTGAGGCACGGTAGGGACATTGTATATTTATTATCCTTATTATTTTATACTTGTGGAAATTGAGGCCTGAGGATGTTAATTTGCTTAGCAAGTTAATGGAAAGTTTTTTCATTAAACCACATCTGCTTTGCATTTTTAAAATTTCTTTCTTGGAAAAAGTAAATTAAATCTTAATGATCTTGCAATATTTATTTGAAAGCACAATGTATTAAAACACTTAACATTTCAAATTCCCTGTTGTGAAATTTTAGCACCACTTTTTGTGAACTAAAATGAACTTAAACTTAAGTATTTATCTATTTGTGGTTCTGCTATTACTCTAGAAAGTTTATAGAGTTTGACAGCTAGAAGAACACTTGGAAATTTTTTTTTTCATAGAGAACTCAAAATGGGAACAGTTCCTAATTTATGTTTTTAAAAGTAAAGGTATGATTATATACCTTTAAGTGTGATAACTCTTTGTTTATAAATAAATACATGCAGCAGAAATGTTGCTAAATAATAGAGTGATACCTAGATTCTGGGTAACTGAAAAGTTCATTTGGGTCACTGCTTGCTTCACCTTATACTGAGTGTGTCAGTAAGACACTGTAGTAAAATTGTACCTATTTTGTTACAGTTACAAATTCAGTTTTTCATCAGTATAGCAGGATAGTAGAGATTTGAGAATCAGTAGATCTAACTAGATAAACCTTAAAGTAGTAGGTCTCCTTGGCAGCATTTAGTTTGTTCTCAACATTAACAAAATAAATTTCCTTTTCTGTAAAAAAGTTCATATTAGCAAAAAAAGAAAATGATTTGCAATTCACTTACTTTATTCAAGTGCTGAAAGATTTCCACTGATTATTCCTATGAAACATGTAAAATTTTCCAGCTATTTTTCACTGAGAAATAACTTTGCTCTAAGTAATGCTAGATAATGTTATTTCTCTAGTAAGTAGTATGTATCTTGAGATTTTTAGAATTATCTTTATCCTGGTAATTATTAAGATTCTTTTTTACTTTAAAACCTCTGCGATAGAATTGTGTTCTGATTTTTAAGTAATTTAACGTTGAGAGTAATGAGGCAAGTTAATAGAAATAGTCAGGAATATATTTCACCAGTATTAACTTTCTGATCTTTAATATCTTCCAGAAACCGGGAGTGACTTTTCCATGTTCGAAGCTTTGCGGGATACCATTTATTCTGAAGTAGCTACGTTGATTTCTCAAAATGAGTCTCGTCCACATTTTCTTATTGAACTCTTCCATGAGCTTCAGCTACTTAATACAGACTATTTGAGACAGAGGGCTTTATATGCATTGCAGGTATCTTGTACCTAACATTCTCTTTCCTCTGCTTTCTGGTACTGCCAAATTTCCCAATTCTACCTGTTTACTTTCTTAGATTGAAGTATGTCCTTGTTCCATAAGTATTTCAATCTGTTTCTTTATGTATTTCCATGCCATTTTAATAATCTTCTTATATAGCTTAAGTGGCTTTAGATAAAAGTCTTTCTCTGACAGTTTTTCATTGTATTGTCCTGTTATATCTTCCTCATAGTTAATCTTTGAGGTTGGGAGGATTGCCTTTGTTCTGCTGTCTGCTTCTACTTTTAATTTTGTGATTAAACACAAATGTTTTTCATAAATAGCTATCTTCTCTCCTTATTTTAGGACATAGTATCCAGGCATATTTCTGAGAACCATGAAAAGGAAGGAGAAAATATAAAGTCAGTGAATTCTGGTACTTGGATAGCATCCAACTCAGAACTTACTCCCAGTGAAAGCCTTGCTACTACTGATGATGTAAGCTGATAATGATTAATGAAATGTAGACATAATTTCAATATGCAGCGAACAAAAGTTAAGTAGTTTGTTAATAAATTGTGATTATACCCTATGTATTTAGTTTTTAGCTTTTTTCATAAGCTAAGTGTAATGTATTGCTTAATTTTGAGGTGAGGTATAAAATTCATTCAAGATATGACAGCAGTCAAACACCGAAAGTTATATAGAAATGATAGCTTATAAGGTCTAAAATAACTGTATTTATATCTTCTTTGTCTAGCATAGGAGTTGAGTCATAATAGTTACTAAAGAATCTGCCTGCAATGTAGGAGACCCTGGTTCGATTCCTGGGTCGGAAAGATCCACTGGAGAAGGGACAGGCTACCCACTCCAGTATTTTTGGGCTTCCCTTGTGGCTCAGCTGGTAAAGAATCTACCTGAAATGCGGGAGACTTGGGTTCAGTCCCTGGGTTGGGAAGATCCCCTGGAGAAGGAAAGGCTACCCACTCCAGTATTCTGGCCTAGAGAATTTCATGCACTGTATAGTCCATGGGGTCGTAAAAGAGTCAGACACAACTAAGCAACTTTCACTCACTTACTCACACATTTAGTAAAAATTTCTGTGTTCATTCAAGACGTTTGAGTAAATCATACAGCAATTAGATCACAGAACCCTTGAGTAAATACAAGATAAATTGTGTTTTGGGGTTAGAAGAGAAGCTAGACAAAAAAAGCCTAGAAGAAAATATAATTTAATGTATTAAAACTGTTGAAGAAAATTTTAAGTAAAGTAAAAAGGGCCTGGAAATGGAAGAGTGATGAGGGAAGTATATATTTTCAATAAACTATATTCTCCAAATAGCACCTACTTTGCACATAGTGGATTGAATGTATGCCAACTGCTAAGAGACTGAGGAGGTAATGAGCTCAGTATTTGGAAATCACCTGTTTAAAGGTTCAGACCCTGATTCTATTTTAAAAGATTGTATGTATGTGGTCCTGGGATAGCAAGTATGTTCTTTCTTATACCACCTTCAGCACCTGGATATTCACGGATCAGAGTACCATAATTGATTAGCAAATGTCTGCTATGATTATGGAGTTGGAAGCATATTATTGTGTTTCTTCCCATGGTTAATATGATAACGTAAGCTTTTTTCCTGAAAAGATAGTGTTTTCTCCAGAGATCATCTTCTTTTCTTCATGTATAGTAATTTCCTTACAAGTATTGAGGACTTCTAAATTTTTGCTCTATTTTTGCTCTTGTGTTTAAAATGATACTTTCCCAAGTCATCTTTTCTGCTTAAAATTTTTCTTGACCAGGCTCCAGCCCTTAAACTACTACAATAAACCTGTGTACAAAAAGTACATGGTTTTGATTGACTTTATTATCAAATAAGTTAATGTAACAGATTGGTACTTGGAATTAATTGTTACTGTAACCAGTTGAAAATTGTGTTCTCTTTTTTGGTGGGAAATGAAGTGTTCCAGCTGTATAGGTAAAACATAGGAGGTACTAGCTTATATTATGGAGAAGGCAATGGCACCCCACTCCAGTACTCTTGCCTGGAAAATCCCATGGACAGAGGAACCTGGTAGGCTGCAGTCCATGGGGTCGCGAAGAGTCGGACACGACTGAATGACTTCACTTTGACTTTTCACTTTCATGCATTGGAGAAGGAAATGGCAACCCACTCCAGTATTCTTGCCTAGAGAATCCCAGGGATGGGGGAGCCTGGTGGGCTGCCGTCTATGGGGTCGCACAGAGTCAGACACGACTGAAGCGACTTAGCAGCAGCAGCAGCAGCAGCAGCAGCTTATATTAAATTTATTAGCCTTGAAATGACTGAGAGAGCATGAAGAATGTCTTCTTTGAAAAATCTTTTTTAGTAATTTTATATCCTTAAGTCTAGTGCCTTTCTTTTTATCCAAATTTCATATAGGCAGCATTACTTGCAGTTATTTTAAAGGATTTGAGCCCATTTTTTTGCACCATCAACAATAAATTTGGAAAATTGAGCTACAACTTATGATATAATTAACCTGACAAGGTTTTAAAGTTAAATGAGATTTAAAGATGCAGTAATACTTTGTAAGTAGGTGTCTTAGCTTAGGCTGGTTCAGTAAAATACTGTAGACTGGATGGCTTAAACGACAGAGATTTATTTCTCATGATTCTGAAGGCTAGGAAGTCCTGAGACTGTTGGACCGGCAGACTCGGGTCTTGGTGAGGACCCTCTTCCTGGCTTGCAGATGGCCACCTTCTCCCTGTATCCTTGTGCAGGGAGAGAAAGCTCTGATGTCTCTTCCTTGTCTTAAAAGGGTCAGCAAGGGGATTCTACCCTGGTGACTTCATCTAAACCTGATTACCTCTCAGCTGCCCTACCTCCTAATATCTCCACATTTGGAGTTAAACTTCAATATATAAATTTTGTGGGGGACACAAAAATTCATTCCATTACCATAGGAACTTGGCACAAATAACTATACTTAGAATTACTTTTAAATAAATAAATCAGTTCTTTAATTTTTCATCTAAAACTTAAATTCTTCATATCTGTCGTCATCTTCCCTTTATTAATGTCATTTAGTCAGCAGCAGCGCTAGCACAGCGTCCAGTGTTCATAGCCACAGATCCAGGGCAGTGCTAGCCACTAGAATGTTCTCCAGTGATGAAATGTCTTACAGTCTGCATTGCCTAGTACAGTATCTATTAGCACATGTGGCTTTCGAGCACTAATGTGGCTAATAGGATTGAGGAACTAAATTTTAAGTGTTGTTTAACTAGCTGCATGGCTAGTGGTTACCATATTGGGTGGATATAGAGTCTCATTCTCCATGTTACTAAGCCAGGATCCTTGGAGTTCCATTTATGGAGATTTTCAAATATCTTTTAGGGCATGTAAACATTTCCATGCCATGAAAGAGAGAACTGAAGTGGTTATCTGGAGATTATAAATTAAGGAGGATGAGGAATTGAGGTTTAGGAAGAGGAAGAAACAGTTTCCATCATCGACTCCAGGTGCTGTAAAATGGCAAAGGTACATCGACCTTTGGGTCTTGCTTGAAGGTGTAACAAAATGTTTCCATTTCTTAAAACATGTTCCCTTATGCCAGAATTTCCTTTAATCAGGGACAGACCTTTCATAATTTAAGAGTAACTTTAAAAGATCAATAACTTGGAAAGAAGATAGTTGTGAAATAGTTGCAGTCAAAATATAATTGAGACTCCCTCCTACTCATACTGTACACAAAAATAAATTTGAAACTACTTTATAGTACTAGAAGGAACTTCTCTGGTGGCTCAGTGGTAAAGAATCCACCTTCTGATGCAGGAGACACGGGTTCGATTGCTGGGTCAGGAAGATTCCCTGGAGGAGGAAATGGCAACCCACTCCAGTATTCTTGCCTGGGAAATTCCATGGACAGAGGAACCTGGCAGGCTACAGTCCATGGGGTCTCAAAAGACTCAGACACAACTTAGTCACTAAACAAGAAGAGTACTGGAAAAGTTAAAACTATAAAACTTATAAAAGAAAAAAAAAACTATGATTTTGACATGAGAGAGATTTTGTGGGACACAGCACTAAATATGAAAGGAAAAAAATAAATTGGACTTCATCAAAATAAAATCCTGCTTTTCAAAAGATACCATTAGGAGGTAACAGCCTTAGTACATATATCTGGCAAATGACTGTATAAAAAGCCTAATTATAGAAAGGACTTCTACAACTTAATTGTAAGAAATCAACTCAAGGGACTCCCTGGCAGTCCAGTGGTTATGGCTTTGTGCTTCCAGAGGCCTGGGTTCAATCCCCGGTTGGGGAACAAGGATTCCATACGCCATGGGGTGCATCCAGAAAAAAAAAATCAGCTCATAAAAATGGGCAAGAGATTTGAACATGTGCTTCACAAAAGAAGATATATAAATGGCCAGTGTTCAAGTTAAAACCACATGAGATTCTACCTCGCACCTGCTAGAAAAGCTGACATCTAAAAGATGGACAGTAAGAAGTATTGGTGTGAACTTGAAATGGTTGGAACTTTCATACGGCTTGTAGAATTGTAAAAATTGTAACAACCACTTTGGAAGGCAGTTGGGCAGTTCTTGTAAAGTTAAACATAAACTTGGCATGTGACCCAGCAATTTCTCTCCTAGGTATTCATCCTAGAGAAATAAAAACGTGTCCACAAATACTTGTACACTAATGTTAATAGCATCTTTAGTCATGATAGCCTCAAACTGGAAACATCAACAGATAAATGGATAAACAAACAGTGGTATATCCATATAATGGAATACTATTTCAGCCATTAAAAAAATAATGAACTTCTGAAACACAACGACGTGGATTAATTTCAGAAACATACTGAATGAAAGAAGCAAGACACTGAAGAGTATATACTGAGTGGTTCCATTTATATAAGGTTCTATTAACAGCAAAACTAATCTCTGGTGATAGAAATTATGTGAGTGGGAAGTAGAGGATACAAAGGAACTCTCTGGGCTGATGGAAATGGTCTTAACTTTAGGAAAGATGGTTGCCTCACTGCATATATTTTTCAAAACTCATCAAACTGTACACTTAATGGGTGCATTGTTGTATGTAAATTATATTTCAATAAAAATTTTAAAAAATATAAATGGTGCTGTCAGTGTTTTTCTTCTGATATGAGACAGCCAGATATCATAGTAAAGTATTAGATATTGTTAGGGTTTGAAGATAGAATTTCCCCAAGGGTGTAGAAGTAATGTTACCTTTTCCAAGTTAGAATGTAATTAGTAGCTAGCACTATGTATTTTCACCTCCATAATGACAAAGTGTTCTGCAACGTTGCTTAATATTTTGGTATTCTCTGTGACTCTGTATTCAACCATTTATAACTTTCATTATATCAGTTTTAAGTGTTGTATGCAAATAGTTTCTATGTTAAATTTTTAATATTAATCCATAAAATTTTAAAAGCAATACTAGTAACTTTTATTTGTTTTTTTTAAACTACAACTTAGGAAACTTTTGAGAAGAACTTTGAGAGAGAAACACATAAAATAAGTGAGCAAAATGATGCTGATAATGCTAGTGTATCTTCAACTTGTGAGCCTTTTGCAACAGATGTTCTGGGTAAGCAGATTTTTTTGTAATCTTAGGACATGATTTTAATAACGTCTTTGAATTGCATTGATAAGGAAAGAAAAGTTTAGAAAGGGAAGGTTGGTAGAAAGAATGTGAACTTAAAACACTACCCATCCATCAGTCTAAATTCAGCCATCTCTTGACTGTTAACTCTTTGACTTTGGGCCAGTCATCTCACCTTTCTGACTTGCTGCATATACTTAGGAAATGGGGTCTTATTTACTATGCTGTGTTCTGGTGGAAAATAAGCAGTTTTCTAGCATGCATAATAGAAGTTCAGAGGAAAGTCATCCCTTGTCAGTTCTGTGAGAAGAGACTCTGAATGCTTAGTTGCCAGAACAATGACATACCACGTATATTAGGCAATTAATGTTTAATAAATGAATGAAATCATTTTTTACTAAATGTTGGATTTCAAAATAAAAATCTTCTAATTCAAAAAAAAAGAAAAGGTCATCCTCTAAGATCTAGTTAATCAGTAAGAAAAATTTAGAGGTAGCATTGCCTCATCCAGTCACATCTTCAGTAAAAATGTGAACTTTGTAATTTATAGTAAGAACTGAAATTTCTTAGCATATATAATCTATCATTGGAAACCCAGGCAACTTTAAGGCATGACATATTGTATTTTTTCCAACATATTTTTTCCATCAGTAGTAAAACAAAAGCTTAGAGGGTCTCATAGATCAGAGAAAAAAGCCCCAAGTCCTAAATTTGGAAAGAAAATTAGAGAAAAGAAAGATGTCTAAGTACCTGATTCATTTTCCAGGCTATAGCATATCAAAATGTCCCCAAGTATTCACTCATTCAGACTTCCAGGACACTTAGTTGTTAAAATAATGTCCTGTAACTAGCTTTTGTTTATATGAGGAAAACAAGATTTAGATGATTTTGAAAGTCTTTTCCATGACAAAAGAAAAGGGTCAAGCCTTGCTGTATTGTTAGGTACCTGTCTTTCAGTAAGCAGTAAGTTTTTCTTTTGCCTTACTAAGTATTAATACGAGGACTCTAAACCCTCGCTCTGTCTAGGAGCTCCCATCTATTAAATATTAATACCTATCAAGTCTGTACTGAGCTCATGTCATTAAAGAGTAAAGGCACTCTGTAGCCAGCCTTCTCCGCCAATTTTACCTACTTTCTGAGTTCTCAAGCGATTTTGAATTGTACCCTGTTTAGTTTCATTAGCTGATACAGTTCTTCAACATTAGCTTTGTCTGAAGTGAGCAAAAGAGAATTTGGAAATCTCATTCTTAGGTCTTGTCTTTACCTTAATTGCTTGTATTAGGTTGTATTATTTACATCAGAATTCGCATGATATTTTGAAATTATTTTTAGTTGTACTGTTTATGTGAAATAACATATGGACTTAAGAGTCTGAGAGACCTGGGTTCCAATTCTTAATTCTATATTTAACTGGCTGTGAAACCTTGGGCAGTTGCTTAAGCTCTGTGAAAATGAGGGTACTATCACCTACTGTATAGGGTTATTTTAAGGATTAAGTACATGTGATAATACATGCCAAGTACCCAAATAGTACAGTACATGTGGTAATACATGTCAAGTACCCAAATAGTACAGTATCTGAAACTTAAGTTAGTTTTTCTTCCCTATATTCAGACATTATGTTTTTATTAGTAAATTTTATAGGATACATGAAAAAAGTTTGCGTTTATATCTTCTAGAAATATTTCTGTTCTGTACACAGGTGACACTGTGATTCACTTAGATCAGGCATTAGCCAGGATGAGAGACTATACGCATATGAAGATGGAGGCTGAAAGCAGTACAGATGTCAGGTGTACCTGCAGGATCATTGAGGATGACGATGGTGCTGCTGACACAACCACGATTAGTAATAATTTGGAAGGTGTGTTCTTGAATTGACTAAAAATCCATATATAAAGAACTATGAACCCCACCTGATGTATAATGGAAATTTTTGGACCACTTTTCTTTTAATTATCAGCGGTACTAGAACTACATGGATGTTCCTTTGTGTTGTTTTAGCATAAAATCATCAGAATTCAATGTTCTTTAGAATTTTACATAAATGTATACATTTCACATCATAGACTTTATTTGCTAATGTAGCATTTTCTCTTTTAAAATAGAAACTCCTGTTATTGAAAATCATAGTTCACAGCAACCTGTGAGTGAAGTTTCTACCGTCCCGTGTCCTAGAATTGATACTCAGCAACTGGACCGGCAAATTAAAGCAATTATGAAAGAAGTCATTCCTTTTTTGAAGGTAAGTAATAATTTTTAAAAATAAGTAAGTGTTCTGTTGTATATTTTAAAATTCATGCCAAAGACTCCATCGTAGTAAATAGATAAATAGATAAAAGAAAAAAACTAAAATCACTCATAATTATGTTACCCAGAGATAGCGCCTGTAAATATTTTGTCAACCTTTCTGTAATATTTTGCCCACATACATGTGCATTCCACTTTTTTCAAATATTAATGATACCATAAACATCTTTCTAGATCACTATTTTTCTATTGCATATTTTTTAATGGTTATACATATACACATTGATTCATTATTCATTCAAAAATTTTTGTGGAATACCTACTTTATGCCAGGTGTTGGGACATAATAATGAACAAGTCAAGGCCTTTGCTCTCATGAAGTTTACATGCTAGGATGAGAATATGGATTTTAAAAAATAAGTAAATATAGAACATGTAAGTGGATGTATGTCAGGTAGTCCATACAGAGAATTAAAATATGGTGATGTGATGGTTTGTTTTTGACTGGATGGTCAGGTAAGTCTTCTTGAAGCGGGAACATTTACGCAGAGGTGTGAATAAAATTGAGCTAGCTTAAGCTCTAGCTTAAGATCATTCCAGATGGAGAAAGGCCTTGAAGTAGAAGCTTGCTTGGCATGTTGAAGAAACTGGAGTAACGAGTGTATGGCTATAGGAAATTTGTGTGAGATGATGTTGGAATAGGAGGAAGGGCCAATTATGCAGACTGTCATAGGCATAGGTCAAAGCTTGGATTTTGTTGGAAGTTCGAAGGGAACTTCTAGGAGATTTTAAGTAAGAGAAACAAAATCTGATGTTTCTGGAGAATTGAGTATAGGGGTCAGAACAACAGTGAGGAGGCGAGAAATGATCATGACTTAGATAAGGGTGTGGTACTAAAGATGGGGCACAGTAGACAAATGGAATATATTCAGCAGATCCTACTAATAGTAGATGGGGTCACCTAAAGCACAGCACTAGATAAGAGAAGGGAGCCTAGAAGTAGGGCCCAGGATCAGGTGATCAAACATATAGAGGTTGTGCGAAAGCAGAAGAGCCAGAGTTGACTAAGTAGAACTGCCAGTAGTAAGTTACATGATTGCTACTGTGAGGGTTGAGTGTTCATAGAACGGAATTTCCTGTTAATTATTTTATTAGTTCCTGTTGTTAAATGTTTGTGTTTATTCTCTTCTGGTTTATTTTTCACTATCATGAAAAATGCTTAAATGATTTACCTCAATTTAAATATGCATCCCATTTTTTATTTCCTTTGATATAATTCTTAGACATAGAATTTGTAGCTTTAAGGGTATGAATATTTTTAAGGCTTTTGAGACATTATGCTACATTATCCTTCAGAAAGGTTAACAAATTATATTCCTAGCAACAGTGAAACTATGAGACAAGCAGTACCATTTTGTGTTTAATAACAAGGAAGAGGAGAGAGAAGGAAGCATGCAAAGTCAGGACTATTTTCTGAGATGGGACTCTCACATTCTCATTTCATGGAAATTTAAAAAAATAGAGATGAAAAGACAATCTTTATTCAGAGTTGTTGTCATTAGGTTCAATGACAGATATGTTGTCATTAGGTTCATTTCTTAAAACCTGCTTGTACTTGCCAATGTGTTAGACGCTGACAGCAAAAATTTTTGTTTTCCGTACACTTATATTTCTTCCCTCGGTGAAAGTAATTGCTTTCTTTGGAGTATTTTGAGAGAAGAGAGAAAAACAGTTCTAGGAGCTCTTTTCTCCGAAGAGGCTTGATAGCCAAGAGAGGAGAGAGGATCCATCTGTCTACGCCCAAATTATTGCATATAGAAACGAAAAACCTTAGCCTCTTCCTGAGCACCCACAGCAGCACCAGATGGTTCTGTCTCTGCTTCCTCTTCTAATCATTCAACTCTCCTGCTAGCATTACTGGTGCTTCAAAGGCTTTGACACTTGCTGATACTTCTGTCTAGAATGCTGTTTCTTCACATGCCTGCATGGCTTTTTCCTTTGAACCCTGAAGGCTTTAGTCAAATGTTATTTTTTTTGGTGAACAGATCTCTCCTTTCCTTACCTGCTTTTCTTTATCTTCATAGTGCTTGTCACCTTATAACCTACTTAATATTTGCTCATTGATTTTGTCTGTTTCCCTTGTTACATGTAAACTCCATGAAGTCATGAAGAGTTAGATCAGAGATGTTAATCTGTTTTGGTCACTGTGTTACCAGTGCCAGGAATAATACATGCACGTAGTAGTACTCAGTAAATACTTACTGAATGTTAGTAAGTCAATTGATCTACCAAATCTTGACTGTGGTTTTTAAACTAGTCAAGTATATAGGTTGAAAACTGTTGGCCTACAGGATCCAGATCAGATTCAGCATTGCTCATAAAACTTCTGCAGCCTGATCCCAGCCTCTTAACTGTTCCTTCCACATGCCTTGTATCCTGCTTGACAGTGTTCAAAAAGGCACATTGCCCATGTTAACTTCCTTTGCCCAGAATGGCCTTTATCCTTCCTCTGTTGGTCTTCCTTCAGGATTCAGCTGAAATACTTTTGTATATATTTGCTGGCAGAATTTCTTCTTCCCCCTGCTCTTGGGAAACTTGGTACCTGTCTTTATTAGAGCACTTATGACAAAGTGTTGCAATTTTCTGCTCTGTATCCCGCCAGCAGAACAAGATCTTTCCCAATTTCTTAGTTCTTACCCTCAAGAAGGACCTCAGAGACTAGATAAAAGGAATTTGAGGAGATTAAACAAATACATCAATTTCACCAATTATTTTTGTGCCTTTATTAAAATATATTTTCACCCCCTAAAATATTTATATTCCTATAAATTATAAGAATATATACTGTTTTATTCTATTTAGGTTATTGCTTACTTCCATCTTAGCCATAAACACAGTATTGCCTTTTTTCTTTTACGTTTTTATGTTCATGTAATGCAATAAATACTTTTAAATGTGTCTTTTTTGTTAAATTAGGTATATTGGTAGTGATATTTATTTGATATGTATAGTTATTTTCTAAATGTTAAAAAAATATAAATAACTTACCTTCATGTGTAGGGAATGAAACCATCTCAGAAAATTTTGTTGCGTTGGCAATTTTGTGTCTGATTCTATTCTTTCATGAGGATTCCCTTGCTAAATTTATCACTTCAGAAAATTTCTGAGGCCAACAAAATTAGTAGAACTAACGATCTGATTTCAACTATTTTATTATGTCTCATTTCACTTCAAATCTTGATTTTTTGGGGGTAGACGTCAGAGGGTTGCTCAACATCTTCTAACCCACAGGATGTCAGCAGTGCCAAGGCTAAGGAAAGTTAGCAGATAACACAGGAAATTTGGTGGAAGGTGAAGTACAATTGTGCGAGTAGTTGAACTGAACTGCAAATAGGCATACAGGCGATATGGACACTATGGCAGGAATAGTTCCTTAAAGTACAGAAAGGAAGTAGTGGAAAATGTTGAATCAGCCAGTTTCTTTTTGGCTATTATCTGCTTCGGTGAATCAAAATTTGCAAACCTTTTAATGTATGTAGTGGGGAGTTGGCTGTTCTTATGAACAAAGTCTCTAAATGTGCTTCTAAAAGTTGAGGAGCTTATGCAAGAACAATACAATTTCATATATCATGTGGATTAACACTTTTTATACAATAGGTAAGTTATATCTTAACCAACTAGAATTTCTCTCAGGAGCACATGGATGAAGTATGTTCTTCTCAACTTCTAACCTCAGTAAGACGCATGGTTTTGGTCCTTACTCAGCAAAACAATGAGAGCAAAGAGTTTGTAAAGTTCTTTCATAAGCAACTTGGAAGTATACTACAGGTAAGAGTTTGTACTTGTATGACTTACCAGTATGTACCATGTGGTTAGGACTTTTTTTCCCTCCATTTTCTGGCATTACACAGTTTATTCAAGTAGATGTTCATTCTGGCATCCATTTGGGATGACGCTGTAATACTTTTTAGGTTATTCCTTACTTAATTAAAAAATACTGTATTAGGCCCTGTGTCTTCATTCAACTTTAACATATCTAACGCTTTTCCCAACTCTAATAAAATTTTGTTTTGATTTTTCCTCTACCTAAGAACAACATTTCAAGTTTGAAATGTGTAGAAAATATTCCTTGGTATTCTCTAAAATAATTTTTCTTTCTTTTTTTTTTGACCAATCTGGGAAATTGTAGAAGCTGGAAACTATTGATAGTAGAGACTTCCTGGGCTGTAACAGTAACTAAATTATGTAATAGTAGTGGTTCGTAACTGGGGACAGGACTAGCAAGAGTCCTGCTTAGTAATATTCTTAGTAATATTAACCTATCGTTTTTTAGCCTATCTTAGACATTAGTTTTAAGTTTTTCAGTATTAAAAAGTTATAAAATTGTTTTTCCCTTCTTGAGTATTATAATTCAAATTTGTTAATCTGTATTTCTCTACCCACAGGTAAAGTTTGCTATAATCTTAAAGTGATTTGGTTTATCTTTGAATAGGATTCACTGGCAAAATTTGCTGGCAGAAAACTGAAGGATTGTGGAGAAGATCTTCTTGTAGAGATATCTGAAGTGTTATTTAATGAATTGGCTTTCTTTAAGCTCATGCAAGATTTGGATAATAATAGTGTAACTGTTAAACAGAGATGCAAAAGGAAAATAGAAGCTGCTGGAGTGATACAGTCTTATGCAAAAGAGGTAAATGACATTCATTTTGATATAGAAATAGTTGTAATTAGTGTATAAATGTCCTTAATCTTTATGAGTAAATAAAATCATACTTGACGTCACCAAAGCAGGTTTTTTTTTTTGTAAATTGAGTTAATCAGATTATAAGTCAGTACCTAGACCAGCAACTTACTGAATCTCAGTAACAGCAGTGGCTCAAAATCAAGGATGCTCAAGACAGGAACAGGTGGCAGGGGATTGTCAAGTATCTACTTCATGTTATGGCCGCTTATCCAGAAAAGAGAGGACTGGGATATGGCCGTTGGCCAGCTGCCTGCCGTGGCTGTTGTCAATCACAGTAGATGCCCCAGGAGTATTAGCACCCCAGCCAACACACATGCTTGTTAGGACCTTGGTTGCACATCCCTGTAGCTCTTATGCCGTGTTGAATTAGTCTTGATCACGTATGAAATTGGATGTTTTTTCCCCTCAGCTGAGGCCTCAGTTCGGTCACTCAGCCATGTCCGACTCTTTGCAATCCCATGAATCACAGCACGCCAGGCCTCCCTGTCCATCACCAACTCCCGGAGTTCACTCAGACTCATGTCCATCGAGTCCGTGATGCCATCCAACCATCTCATCCACTGTCGTCCCCTTCTCCTCCTGCCCCCAATCCCTCCCAGCATCAGGGTCTTTTTCCAGTCAGTCAACTCTTTACATGAGGTGGCCAAAGTATTGGAATTTCAGCTTTAGCATCAGTCCTTCCAAAGAACACCCAGGACTGATCTCCTTTAGGATGGACTGGTTGTATCTCCTTGCAGTCCAAGGGACGCTCAAGAGTCTTCTCCAACACCACAATTCAAAAGCATCAGTTCTTCGGCATTCAGCTTTCTTCACAGTCCAACTCTCACATCTATCCATGACCACTGGAAAAACCATAGCCTTGACTAGACGGACCTTAGTCGGCAAAGTAATGTCTCTGCTTTTGAATATGCTATCTAGGTTGGTCATAACTTTCCTTCCAAGGAGTAAGCGTCTTTCAATTTCATGGCTGCCGTCACCATCTGCAGTGATCTTGGAGCCCAAAAAATAAAGTCTGCCACTGTTTCCACTGTTTCCCCATCTATTTCCCATGAAGTGATGGGACCAGATACCATGATCTTTGTTTTCTGAATGTTGAGCTTTAAGCCAACTTTTTCACTCTCCTCTTTCACTTTCATCAAGAGGCTTTTTAGTTCGTCTTCACTTTCTGCCCTAAGGGTGGTGTCATCTGCATATCTGAGGTTATTCATATTTTTCCCAGCAATCTTGATTCCAGCTTGAGCTTCTTCCAGTCCAGCGTGTCTCATGATGTACTCTGCATAGAAGTTAAATAAGCAGGGTGACAATATACAGCCTTGACATTCTCCTTTTCCTATTTGGAACCAGTCTGTTGTTCCATGTCCAGTTCTAACTGTTGCTTCCTGACCTGCGTATAGGTTTCTCAAGAGACAGGTCAGGTGGTCTGGTATGCCCATCTCTGTCAGAATCTTCCACAGTTTATTGTGATCTACACAGTCAAAGGCTTTAGCATAGTCAATAAAGCAGAAGTAGATGTTTTTTCTGGAACTCTCTTGCTTTTTCCATGATCCAGCAGATGTTGGCAATTTGATCTCTGGTTCCTCTGCCTTTTCTTAAACCAGCTTGAACATCGGAAGTTCACAGTTCACGTATTGCTAAAGCCTGGCTTGGAGAATTTTGAGCATTACTTTACTAGCGTGTGAGATGAGTGCAATTGTGTGGTAGTTTGAGCATTCTTTGGCATTGCCTTTCTGTGGGATTGGAATGAAAACTGACCTTTTCCAGTCCTGTGGCCAGTGCTGAGTTTTCCAAAGTTGCTGGCATATTGAGTGCAGCACTTTCACAGCATCATCTTTCAGGATTTGAAACAGCTCAACTGGAATTCCATCACCTCCACTAGCTTTGTTCGTAGTGATGCTTTCTAAGGCCCAGTTGACTTCACATTCCAGGATGTCTGGCTCTAGGTGAGTGATCACACCATTGTGATTATCTGGGTCGTGAAGATCTTTTTTGTACAGTTCTGTGTATTCTTGCCACCTCTTCTTAATATCTTCTGCTTCTATTAGGTCCATACCATTTCTGTCCTTGATCGAGCCCATCTTTGCATGAAATGTTCCCTTGGTATCTCTAGTTTTCTTGAAGAGATCTCTAGTCTTTCCCATTCTGTTGTTTTCCTCTATTTCTTTGCATTGATCGCTGAGGAAGGCTTTCTTATCTCTCCTTGCTATTCTTTGGAACTCTGCATTCAGATGCTTATATCTTTCCTTTTCTCCTTTGCTTTTCGCCTCTCTTCTTTTCACAGCTATTTGTAAGGCCTCCCCAGACAGCCATTTTGCTTTTTTGCATTTCTTTTCCATGGGCATGGTCTTGACCCGTCTCCTGTAGTGTCACGAACCTCCGCCCATAGTTCATCAGGCACTCTGTCTATCAGATCTAGTCCTTTAAATCTATTTCTCACTGCCACTGTATAATCATAAGGGATTTGATTTAGGTCATACCTGAATGGTCTAGTGGTCTTCCCTACTTTCTTCAATTTCAGTCTGAATTTGGCAATAAGGAGTTCATGATCTGAGCCACAGTCAGCTTGTTTTTGCTGGCTGTGTAGCGCTTCTCCATCTTTGGCTGCAAAGAATATGATCAATCTGATTTTGGTGCTGACCATCTGGTGATGTCCATGTGTAGAGTCTTCTCTTGTGTTGTTGGAAGAGGGTGATTTCTGTGACCAGTGCTTTCTCTTGGCAAAACTCTATTAGCCTTTGCCCTGCTTCATTCCGTACTCCAAGGCCAAATTTGCCTGTTACTCCAGGTGTTTCTTGACTTCCTACTTGTGCATTCCAGTCCCCTATAATGAAAAGGACATCATTTTTGGGTGTTAGTTCTAAAAGGTCTTGTAGGTCTTCATAGAACCGTTCAACTTCAGCTTCTTCAGTGTTACTGGTTGGAGCATAGACATGGTTTACCATGATATTGAATGGTTTGCGTTGGAAATGAACAGAGATCATTCTGTCGTTTTTGAGATTGAGGCCTACCAGGAGGCTTTTCCCCTAGACACCAGCACCCTTTTCTTGACTCTCTAATCATAAGAGGAAAAACAAGTCAAGACCCAAAACAAAGAGATTACCCTTCTTGCAGAAATCTAAAGTAGATAAAATCAGCCCATCTTTTTCAAGCCTTTCATAATGTTTTTCTTCTAGACATAAGTTTCAGATACTTTCAGCCATTACTTAGAGCTTGAAGAAAATAGAACAGGATGATATGATAAAAATGATAGAGAGGACTAATTTAGATGGCAGAATCAAGAAGCTTCTTCAGGGGATGAAATGTGAGCTGAGCTATGGAAAGACAAGAGTTTATAATGAATATGAGAGGAGAGAACTGTTAAGTGTAACAGTTCAGGCAGAGAGAACCATTAAGTGTAAAGACTTTAAAGCATGATTGAGTGTTTTGGGGAAGAGAGAGAAACCAGGGAGGCAGGAACACTTTAAATGAGGTGAGCCTGTAGGAGATGAAGTCACAGAGGTATATAGGACAAGTTTGTGAAATCTTAGAAACCTTATCTTTTATTTTATTCTAAGCATGATGGAAACTCAGAGGAAAGTTTGAGAGAGAGGAGTGTCATAATCTCAGTTTAAGATTTGTCAGGCTTTGTTATTGAGTAGGAATTGTAGGTGAATAGAGAGAGAAGCAGAGAGACTGCTTGGAAGGTTGATGCAGTTGTCCACATAAGAAATGTCTCAGCTCTGGGTGTGTAAGAAGTGGGTGAGTAAGAAGTGTCTCAGCTCTGAGTGTGTAACAGCAGATACATTAGTATGATTGAGTCAAATGCAGTGTAGTAGTTCAGATGTGGGTAATAAACATATAGTACAGGCTGATTCTGACTTGTGCATTTCGGTGGATGAAGGGCCATTTACTGAGATTAGGAAGACTGAAGGAAGATGGGGTTTTAGAAGGAAAGGAATCAAGATTTTTGTTTTGGATTTAGTAAGTTTGTGATGTCTCTTAGATATACAAGGAGATGTCAGATAGACCGTGTTGCTTTTTGCTTTTCTTCATTTAAAAGATTTATTTAATAAGAGTTGAATTTATATTTCTAAGAAAAACGGTAATATCTTTGGATGATGGTTTAAGAATGCAGGATTTGTTAAAGTTTACTGAGTACTTAAGTGTGATAATGAATGATCACCCCTGAATTCTGCCTAACCGATTTGCTTATAGGCCAAAAGGATTCTTGAAGGAGATCACAGTTCACCTGCTGGAGAAATTGATGATGAAGACAAAGTATGTGCTAATTTAGTGGCTTTTGAAACAAAAGATTAAATAATTTTAGTAGCTTTTACCTTAATGGTAGAGAGCAAAGTAGATCATAAAATGTCCTTTCTTCTCACAGAGTTTTATTTTCTTTTAAAAACAACTAAATTTAAAATCATTCTTTATATTTTTAATTAGATAATGACTTACTAATTTTTATGATAGACTTACTATATACCTTTAAAAAATGTACTTTAAGGAATTAATTACTCAAATTTGTTTGTGGCTAGGACAAGGATGAGACGGAAACAGTTAAGCAGACTCAAACGTCTGAGGTTTATGATGGTGACGGCCCCAAAAATGTGAGATCTGATGTTTCTGATCAAGAGGAAGATGAAGAAAGTGAAGAATGTCCAGTGTCTATTAGTAAGTCTGAAGGCTCTAGACTAGTTTATGCGTTAGTTCTTTACAGATCACTTACTGAAACAGTTTGTTGGAATGGAATGAATATAGAATTAGGTGTCACACAGCTCTGAATTTCAGTGTGACCCTGTCTAAATTACCTGTCCTTTCAACACGTTTCCTAGTACTTATGGTTTTGAAGATTTCAGATACTGTATGTGAAGCACTTATATAATGTAGGCATGCAATAAATGGTAGCTGTTACAAAGTAAGTGCTGAAATTTTTACTAAAAATTGTGTGTTAATCAACTTAGATTTGTCCAAAGCTGAAACTCAGGCTTTGACTAATTATGGAAGTGGAGAAGATGAGAATGAAGATGAAGAAATAGAAGAATTTGAAGAGGGACCTGTAGATGTGCAGACGTCACTTCAGGCTAACACTGAAGCTACAGAAGAAAATGAACACGATGGTCAGGTATTCCAGTGCAGACTCGCACACTCTTCACCAGTCTCCCTGTGACACCTCAAAGCATGTTCTTTTTGTTAAAGTCAGCAGCTTCCCCATTCTCATTTTCATGAATACAGACTTCTTTAATATCCTTATTGAAATCTAAAACACTTATTATTTTTTTTATTCAGCAATGTTTTTACATTTAAAGCACTTAAAATATTTTAATAACAAGTCCTGAAAACTATGTGATGACTTTAGATTTTTATTTTTAACTTATGTTTTTTCTAGTTATACATGGAAGTAGTATGTAACAAAATAAAATCATTCCCCTTCCTATCCTCACCTCATCCTGCCCCAGAGGCATAACTTTGTATGATTTCTTCTGCTGTTTACCCTCTATCTGAATAATATGTGTGTGTATTTATTTATTCATGCATATGTTAGACATTACCTTTTGAATTCTGTTATAGCCGGTGAAGACTCTCAGGTCACGTATGGTTCCTCATTTAAGCATGTCTTTGATTAAATCTGTATTTAATCAGATATTTAGATTTAAATGAACCATGCAAATATTACTGGCTGTTGAGCTAAGCAAATAGTGTTTATTGCTTAGTCTTGTACGTTTTTTTTCACCTGAATTTAATAATTGTCTCAACTTTTTATTTATTTTCTTTAATCACATACTCAAGTGCTTGCTCTGCCCACCAGTAGCTTAATAAATCTCTCAGAATTTTCTTCATGAACCAGTCAGTCAGTTTTGTTCTTTCCGGAGCTTTCTTCCTTCCTGCTCCATTCTGGGTTTGGCTCTTGTTTAGACCTATAGATAGCTACCAGCTAGGGAATCCCCTCTTTTGTACTTTTAGGTCTCAGTTTCTGGAATCAAATCTTGCCTTTCTCTTCCTTGGTTTATTACCTAATTTTAGTGGAACAC
The DNA here is from genome assembly GCF_023091745.1 of Budorcas taxicolor. Classification (NCBI taxonomy): domain Eukaryota; kingdom Metazoa; phylum Chordata; class Mammalia; order Artiodactyla; family Bovidae; genus Budorcas; species Budorcas taxicolor. The sequence goes on along the minus strand of NC_068933.1, from coordinate 18,649,364 downwards.
ATCTTCCAGTCACTCTCTAAGAAAGAGTGCAAAACATATCTTGACTTTTTTTTTTTCCCCCTGCTCAATGTCTGACTCTTTGAGACCCCATGGACTATAGCCCACCAGCCTCCTTTGTCCATGGAATTCTCCAGGCAGGAATACTAGAGTGGGTAGCCATTCCCTTCTCTAGTTGCCATTTTATATTGTCTAAGAAAACTCAGTATTTCTGTGTTGAAAATCATTTCCGCTCAGGTCTTTGAAGGCCTTTCTTAGTTCTGATTTTTCATATGTGTCCTTTTTTCTTTGTAACTCTAGGTGTCTCACCTAGAGTTCTGAAATTTTACAGTGATAATATACACTGTTGCAGGTCTTTTTTATTCACTACTCTAGGTTTACTCAGTTAATCTATAGCATGTTTTTCAGGTTTGGTAAATTTTCTTCAATTTCTTCCTTACCATTTTCTCTTCTTTTCTTCTGAAATAAATGTTATCAGATGTTAATTAGCCCTGTTTTCTCCTTTTCATTTTATTGACCCATTGATCTGTTTTATTACTTGCTGGGAGATTTATTTGACCTTAACTGTATGATATTATTTTCAGTTCAACTGTCATAATTTTAATTTCTAAGTACTTTTTTCTGATTGTTACTTCTTTTTAGTACCCTCTTACTTCATGGGAGCAGTATTTTCTCATACCCACACATAGAGGCTTTCTCCAAATATCCACTCTACCTTTGGTGCTTACATTAAAGAATAATACACCAAAAAGCCAGTTGGAATTCTTTTGGGCTTTACTGTGGGCCAGCCAAGTAGATAACTGATCAAAAATCCTAAATGTCAATTCCTATTGGAATAGTTTAATCTCTCCAAAGTAGGGAGGGTCTGCCCATCTCCTGCCTGGTAGGAGGTCCCTTTCCTTGGCTATTGGTGTTCTGAACTTGGATGTAGGGTTAGGGCTGAGAGTCCCATCATTATACAGCCTTGCACTAGATCATTTTGACACTTTATCCTGTCATTTATGCTTTCCACAGCCTGACCCTTGCATGGTGGCCCCCTGGTCTGAGACTCACTAGCTCATTTCCTCCAAAATATAATTTGCCATGTTCTGTGGAGCCTGGGGAGGGAATCTTAATGTCCACGTTTTTCTTAGGCTTCAAACAGCCGTCAGCACCTCCTGCTTGTCACCGAGTCCCTCCCCACCACTATGTCCCTTCCTTCCTAGAGTCTGGGGCATCCAATTATGAGGTGAACCTTCAGTTTTCTCTCCTCCTACAGAAAGCAGTTAGCTTGTTCATCCTTCTCTCCTTTCCTTCAGTTAACATCTACATATAAGCAAGTATCTTTTAGTTTCATTTAATATAGAGTCAGGTCTGAAAAAAAAATAGTAAAATCTGTAATACTCCAGTTCTTCATGTTGTTCTGAAGTTAAGAATAGTAAACTTTTTAAACTTAGCCATCTTGAAATTGCAACCACAGCCTTCTTGAAACAATTCTAGAAGACTATTTTTAAATTTCCTTGTATGAAGGTCTCAGGTTGGAAATACCATCCATCTCCTGTATAGTGACTATATATTTAGATCCCACTATTAAGACGTTATTTTTTCCTTCTAGGTTCCACAGCGTGATTTTGAAAAATCATCAGAAAGCAAAAATGTCCCATCAGAACAAGAACCCACTACTAGTAAAGGTAAGAAAAGTTTAAAATTTCCATGTTAAAATTATCTGCAGTGTCCTTTATGTGCTTAAAAACAAAGAAATCTAAATTCTTAGCTAATGGAAGTTTGAAGGTATTTTGGACCTGATACATGTCTTTTCTCTCTCCCTAAATCGATGGTAAAAAATGCTAGGGCTTTATTTCTGCAAACAGCTGTTAAAGAAAAGTTGACAAATATTTAAACACAAATTTTATAAGGAAAGTAGTCTGATTATACATTTATACATTTTAGTCTTTATTTGGCGCATTAGTAAAACTTAATGATGGTTGCATAACACTAATGTTAAGACTTTCTTTTGATGACAGGTGACCAGGATAGCACTCCTGTGAAGCCCTGTTACCTCAATATCGTGGAAAATGAGCAACCTTTAAATAGCACTGTCCAGAAGGATACTCTCACTACCATCGACTCGTCCAGTCAGCCTAACCCTTTGCCTTTACCTTTAACTGAAATTGAAACCTTGGTGCCTAGAGTCAAAGAAGTGAAATCTGCTCAGGAGACTCCTGAAAGTTCTTTGGCTGGAAGTCCTGATACTGAATCTCCAGTGTTAGTGAATGACTATGTAGGTATCGTGTGCATTTCATTTCTCTGCCCCTTTATTCATTTGCAGGTTAACATTTCTAGTATGTAAACACAACTCCACTTTGTGTTTGGGTTTAGAAACTGTTGGAGCATTCTTATTTCTCATTCAGACTTATTTTAAACTCAAACAGAAGAGTGATAGTGAACCAAGATGACCATTTCAAAACCTACAATTCTACTTTTCATAGTTTTGAGAACCAAAGAGATGAATTGTATGTGGTAACCTTGAGAGTTCATTTGACAGCAGTAGAGTCCCTGTCTATTTATAGTGAATGACAAAAAAGTAAGCTAGCACATTTGCATTTATAATGTAAGTAAGTTAGTTTAGTTTTTCTCCGGACGTTTGTTTCAATTTAATTTTATAGCCAGTACTCTTGAAAATCCTATGGGCGGAGGAGCCTGGTAGGCTGCAGTCCATGGGGTCGCACAGAATCGGACAGGACTGAGCAACTTCACTTTCACTTTTCACTTTCATGCATTGGAGAAGGAAATGGCAATCCACTCCAGTGTTCTTGCCTGGAGAATCCCAGGGACGGGGGAGCCTAATGGGCTGCCGTCTATGGGGTCACACAGAGTCAGACACAACTGAAGCGACTTAGCAGCAGCAGCAGCAGCAGCAGGTTGTTTGTTGGGTCCTTGGGTTTGTGTATGTTTTATATACTTTCTCTTGTGGGTAAAAATGAAGGGATTTGTAATAATGTACCTTTAAGTCTAAAGAGCATGTTTCACATATTTTTTAATCAACATCAGTTTTCTTCCAAAAGATATGTTTATAATATAATTTCAAAGCTTCTCAGCAAAAGGAGGCTTATAATATTTCAGAAATAGTAGAAAGAGTAACTATCTTAATTGTTTTATTTGCTTCACTAACAGTAAAATTTTCCATTGAAAACTGTAAAAGTCACTTATTAGGTTTCTTATTGTTATTATTTGATGAGTGCATAGAATTGCTACAGAAGGCATTTGCTCAAAATTTACTTGAAGTTAGATCATAGAACGTCCTGAAGCATTTTGGATTTTGGATTTTAGGCAGGGAACACTATTAAAGGTCTTTGTGTAAGAAAGTGAAATGGTCAGAGTCACGGATTTTGAAGATGAATCCGATGACTGTGTAAGAAGTGTTGAGGAATCAGAGTTGAGAGTCTCCATTATCATATAAATACAAATTGAGCTGAATGAGAGAGGAATGGGTGAGAAATATTTCAGGTAAAAGAACTTAAGGTTTCCACTTGGGTAATTGGTAGAATGATGATACTATTAAAAATCAAAGAACTGGGAGAAAACGCTACAGGTTTCAGAAAAACAGTGTGAGGTGATTTTTAATAACTTATGTGAATTACTAAATTCATTCCTCATCTTTCTATTTGAGCTTCCAGAGTTGATATTGAAAGTCTAGGTTTACTTATATTCTTCTGAGTACAGCTCTAATGCATTCTGTTAACATATCAAGAGATGAGGGTTGTTGTAATTATTTTAGCCCTCAATGTAACTACTACTGTTTCTTCCTTTAACCTGTATGAATGGGCTCTTTGTAAAATGGGTGCACAGAAGCTTCACTGTGTGCCCACAGTTACAAGTGGGCAACTCTTCATGTTGAACTCTAGATTTCTGTTCTACTCATTGAGCTAAATATAGAAGAAAAGCAAATACGACAGAATTACTGACATCTATACATATGTGAGAATCCACTTTATCTCTTGGCATAGATGACTTTGGTTTAGATCCAGAGATACAGTGGATTGCCTTCATTAAATATAATTTGTTAATCTTATAGGAAGCAGAATCTGGTAACATAAGTCAAAAATCTGATGAAGAAGACTTTGTGAAAGTTGAAGATTTACCACTTAAACTGACAATATATTCAGAGGTATTTTGCTCTTTTTAATTACAGTTGTTGTTATCTAGCAGATATTGTTAAGATGAAAAGTGATTTTGTATTTTTTATTTTCATTCTACAGGCAGATCTAAGGAAGAAAATGGCAGAAGAAGAACAGAAAAACCACTTATCTGGTGAAATATGTGCAATGCAGACTGAAGAATTAGCTGGGAATTCTCAGACACTAAAAGAACCTGGTAAGAGTTAGCAGTTTTAATCATATCACACTGAAAAGTTACTGAATCTTGATATTGTCATTTTGTTTTAGTTTTTAAAATGTGCTACTAGTACCTGGAAGATAGAAGCCAAACATTAGAAGCATAATTCTATAAAAATTTTAGTTCTACTGCCCAATTTATAAAATAGTACTATCAGATAATTTTTTCTATTTTCAGTTTTAAAGTGTAATAGATGCACATGGCTTAAGAAAGAAAGGTACAGCGGAGTTAGTGATGATTGGCAAGAGCCCATTGCTTTTAATCATTGGTTTTCAGTTCTTTTGGAAGAGGCCCTTTATATCTCTATATACTATTCTTATAATTTTCCTGAATTTTAACAATTAGAAAACGTTTCTTCTCTCCCAAATGAAAAGTTATTTAAACCTACCTCTTCATTCAGTGTTTATGTTATATGTACGCATTTTCTAGTTCTGTCAGTTTGGGTCATTACCCAACTGCTTGCTCCTCCTCTTTTCCTTCTCTGTTCGATTTACTCATTTCATACTTTATTGACCTTATTAAACACACTTATATTCTGTTTTTGTAAATATAAGAATGAAATCTTTTATACTTTCCTGAAGATGATTTTTGATTCATTGCAGAGCCAAGTGATAGTCCCAGGAAATCTGGGGAGATTTCCTTCTTTTTGGGTCTAGTAGCACAACCCAAGGGCTACTCAGAGGAGAACATTTCTTGCATTAAGGTCAAGGATTTTCTGTTTGTTCATCCATAGATTAAACTCAAGATTTTTTGTTTTTTTTTTATAAATAGGGTGACTAGAAGAGAAACCATATATCAAACCTTCAGTTAATCTCCCAGTTTTCAGTCCATTCCTGCCTGTTAGGCTGCAGTTGGTACCCTCTCCCCGGCTGCTTGTCTGCATGTCTGGGCTGTAGCTTCCTCCATTCCGCCCTGCGCCTCCGTCTGCTCTCAGTGTTCTGGAAATTTGTTTTTATCTCCTGTCCTCTGGTTCTCTCACAACCACCCTTCTTTTGTTGGTCTGGATTTATTCATTTTTATGCTTTTTTTTCCCTAATGGATTTTTTGTTTTGTTCTTTTTTGAGAGCAAGTATATGCTCAGTCTGCCATCTTAAGATGGAAACCCTTACCTATGCCTTTTAAACTGTTGGTGGTGTCATCAGGGAATTACTGTAGCAAAGTAAGTTTCTTTTCTAATAACTTTATATTAAAATTGAAAGTTTTAAATGGAAGAGAGCAATATTAAACTAAATTTTATAAGGTCATGTTAACTCTGTAAGTAATTTATAAGGCATTAACCATGATTCTGTTTTTCAGAAACAGTGGGAGCCCAAAGTACATGAGATGTCTCCAGAGGCTCATCTAACTCTTTCTTGACATAATTAATACGTATATGAAAATGGCACTAAATAAACATCTGTTTTAATCTGTATAAAATGTAAATCAGTTTGACACTGCAATTTTGGTAGGTGTGCTAATTTCTGCCCATGGCAGTTTAAAACATCAAAAACTGAATTCTGGACAGATTCAAGCCTTGATACACTGTGGGGTTTTTTTCTTATTCTTTCTTTCATTTTTTTTGGTCCTGATTTTTTCCCCATTGTGATGTTTAGTAACATAGAATTTAAAATGTAGTTTTAAATAAAGTTTGGACTTATCTGTAAACTTATCTTTTTTGAAAATTACATTGAATTCTATACAGCAAGTCATTGTTCTATAAGGCTGTTCAGAGAAGAGCAACCATCAAGAGTTAGAGAAATATACTATTTATTATAAAGCCCGGCCTTCAGGCCAGGCTTCCAAATAATGCCAGTGTTGCTGCTATTGAGTCTAATATTCTTTCAGATACCTGCAAGTCTTATTCCTTTGCAAGAATAGGGCAGGTTATAAAGGTATCCAGGATTTCTGAGAAGTTATTATAGAATATAAATATTCTATTCAAATTGGATAATAAGTTTAGAATACTTGTCCTTAGTACCTAGAATTTACATAATTATCTATTAGATAAATATTTTCTAGGATTTCTATTCATATCTGTGTTGCCTCAGTTTAAATGTTAAAAGAGAGAACATTTTCTATAACTAGTTTCCGCTTTAACAAGGAAAGTAACATTGTGATTACTTTTAAAAGGAAAACCAAGCTCTTTAAAGTAGGGATTAATAGAACTAAATTTACGAACCAGAGCACTAAGGTTCTATTTGCTTTTGGACTACCTTGCTTTCTGAGACGATAATTTAGGCCAAAACGTAGCAGTTGTCTCTGTGTGTAGTGAGAGAGAAGCAGGTTTGCAGATGAAGTACTGTATGGAGTAATGGGAATCTACGTGACCTCTTTATCACTAAGCAAATTAGCTTTTCAAAGGAGGTGTACTTTTAGATCCCATCTTGCCGTATACTGAGTTAAAGGCTTCACGAAGCCAGTTAACAAGTCAACTTTACGGATTGTTCCTTGAATAAAATACGAAGCATTATTCCAAATTAGTCTTTTAAATTTGTCAACAGTTTACTGAAATACCCCATGAAAAAAGAATTTGATTGGTATTCCTTTGAAATTCTTGCCTGATACCTCAGTGTAAAACTATAATGTCCAGTCAAGGAATATTAAGTGAGGATTTCCCTCTGAGGACATTGACTATATTGTTCTGTAATTTAAATTATGTGAAACATACATCTCCAACTTTATCAAACTAACTCAGAACACTGTCATTCCAGAAGCAGGAATTATTCAGTTGGCTTGACTTCAGGGAAATTGAAGCATAGTAAGTATACATATATATTATATGTATACTTAAGTTCTGTATTTGTTTTTAGACTCTATACAGAAACTTCATTTTGATACACTCAAGCCAAGCCTTACACATTAAATATTAAGACTGTCTCTCTCTCTGCATGCAAATTAAAGATGGATACAGTGGAATCATTGTACTTACATCTTAAGTTATCATAGTATCTGTGAACCTTATCAAATTTGCTTATTTGACTTACAGCTGTTGTAATCTGGTCTTTTGTTTTCTATTATAGTAGATAATTTAGTTTTAAGTGCTTGAGAGCAGATAACTTGCTTAATATGTTTTTCCCTGGTAACTGTTGCTAAAGGGTTAGGCATTCAATATGTAGTTTGTCTTAATTTTTAAGTTAAAAATTTGGTTAGAGGTAAAAGAGGAAGAAAAGGTCAAAATAAGTGAGAGAGAAACCTAGGCAGGTTAAAATAACGCCTACAAGATTGCGCTCACCAGACTGTGCAGCAGGTACTCTTTGTATTTTTAACATTCACTTTGGGTAAATGCTTTTTCACTGTTAATAAATGTGTATCCTGCATACAACCCTGAATTGCATTTTCATTTAAATTAACATACTCAATTATGCTTTAGAATTTATTCCAGAATTTTGGCTTATTTGATGATTTTAAGTGTGTTTAAAAAAAAAAAACTCAATACAAACTATTATATATAAAATAGAAAACAATAGGGTCCTACTGTATAGCACAGGAAACTATTCAGTATCCCCTAATAAACTATAATGGGAAAGAATGTGAAAAAGAATATGTGTATATATATATAATTGAATCACTTTGGTGTATGTATACCACACACTAATACTACATTGTAAATCAACTATGTTTCAATTAAAAGAAAAAAAAAAAGAAATGAAAGATAATGACATATCAACCAGCCAGAGAGAGTTATTAAAGTAGAAACATTTTTCTTACAGTGCATCTGTGCTCTTTTATTTTTTAGTTACATCTGTTTTACATAGTGTGTACAGAAAATTCTCATGTTTACTCAAAATTAGATTGGTATATTTCCTGTTCAACTTTCTTTAATATAAAAAACTCATTTTTAAAAAGCTGTCAAAGAAATAATTGGCTCTGAATTTCACTTGTTTCACTGTACAAATACAGTTGCCCAGTTGCCTTGCCTGGAGGAACCAGCATTTCTTATTCTTTCTGCACAACTCACTTTTTAATGTTCACTGTCTTTACATGTCTAGTTTTTTCCTCGTATTAACTAGTCTCTCTGGCTGACCCACTTTCCATTAAAGGAAAAGGGAACACAGGAAAATTCTATGCCTACAAATGACTGATTCATATATGAACAGAGTTTTAATTATCTTATGAGTTCATTTCATCTGCCCAGACTCATATCCACAACAGAATATCCTTCAGGCCAGCAGTTTATAGAAAGCTATTGATTTATTTTGAAAACTAATCACAGCATGTTTCAGTATAACAGAGTTCTGTTCTCTCGCATACTTAATATTATTATTTCTTGCATTATGACTTTTCCTATGTGTAGTTATCCCCAGTATACATGTCTGGCAAATCACATGTAATTAACTTACTATAAATAGTATAGTTATAAATACTAAGAATATTAATTAGAAATCTTCACCTTTAATGAGCTGAATATCCCAGAGTATAATTGCATGTTTAAGGCCATTTTGTTAATCAAATGATATCATGAAAAGACTGAAAATTATAAAGTGCTATACCAGCCCACAGTGGTAGCATTCAGCATTGGCGTTAAACCTCACTCTTTGTTAGGCTGTGTCCATATATATACATTTCAGGTGTTTTTCCATTTTCATTGCCCTTTCACCTGTTGTCTCACAGTTGATATTCAGTTTATCTTCCTAGAAGAGTATACATGTAGCCATAGCTTACTCTGGCAGATGAAGTAGTGCTTGTGGAAATGCTTTGATGTCAGGTATCATGTACATATTCATGTTGGAGAAAAGAAAGATCCAAAAAAAAAGGGGTAAGATTCTCCTCAAGCTTATACAGCTCAATAGTGAGGTTTTTGCTTCCTTTTCGGTGTGCTAACTGACATTATTTAAAATCTATTTCCAAAACAAGAGCTTTTAAAACTACTTACCAGAACCTTTTCTGACATGTTCTGGTTATATACTCAAGTAATTTTCCCTCTTTTGGTAAAGAGGCAAAGTCTAAAGAGCTTTCCTTATAATGGATTTTAGATGTGGCAGTTTCCCACAGTGTCACTTTCACCAAGTTATCTTCCTTCTGCTACTTCATTTTATTTACTCTTCTTTTATTCCCTTACTCTTACCATCCCCAAATCACCCACAATGTTTAAGACACAGGAAGAGTATTGGAGTTTGTACTACTTTAGTATTTCAGATAGCTTTTTGGTTTTTGTGTTTGTTCTTTACTCAAGTGTAGTGAATTTACAGTATTAGCTTCAAGTGTGCAACATGGTGATTCATTATTTTTATAGATCATACTCCATTTAATATTTTTATAAAATACTGGATCTCTGCCCTGTGCTGTGCAATATGTTCTTGCAGCTTATTTATTTTATACATAGTAGTTTGTGCCTCTTTATTCCCTACCCTTGGCTTGCATCTCTCCCTTTCCTTCTCCTCCTGGTAACCACTGGTTTGTTCTCTATGAGTCTGTTTCTATTTTGTTATACTCATTTCTTGTATATTTTAGATTTTACATATAACTGGTAAGATACAGTATTTGTCTTTCTCTGACTTATTTACTAGGCGTAATATACTGTAGGTTCATCTGTGTTGTTGCAAATGGCAAAATTTCATTCTTTTTCATGGCTGTGTGTAATACTCCATCGTGTGTATGTGGGCATGTGTGTACCGCATTTTCTTTACCCATTCATCTATTGATGAGCATTTGGGTTGCTTCCGTATCTTGTCATTTGTAAATAATGCTGCAGTGAACACTGATGTGCGTGTGTCTTTTCAAATTAGTGTTTTTGTTTTCTTTGGGTATGTACCCAGAAATGAAATTGTTGGTTCATATGGCAGTTCTGTTCTTAGGTTTTTGAAAAATTTCCATACCATTTTCCACAGTGGCTGCAAATGTGCATTCCCACCAACGGTGTACACGATGTTTTCTCCACATCATCAACAACACTTATTTGTTGTTCTTTTTGATACTAGACATTCTGACAGGTGTGAGGTGACACCTCGTTGTGGTTTAGATTTGCATTTCCCTGATGGTTAATGATGTTGAGCATCTTTTCATGTGCCTCCTGGCCATCTGTATGTCTTTGGAAAAATGTTTATTCAGATTATCTGCCTATTTTTTAATTGGGTTGTTTGTTTTTCTGTGTTGAGTTGTATGAGTTCATTGTATGTTTTGGATACTAACCCTTTATCAGATAAATCTTCTGCAAGTATCATCTCCCATTCAGCAGGCTTCCTTTTCCCTTTGTCTGTAGTTTCCTTTGCTGTGCAAAAACTTTTTAGTTTGATGTGGCTCCATTTGTTTATTTCTGCTTTTGTTTCCCTTGCTTGAGGAAACATATCTAAAAAAAATTTTGAGGGGACTGATATCAAAGAGTATACTACCTGCTTTCTATGAGTTTTATGGTTTGTTGCCTTATATTTAGGTCCATTTTGAGTTTATTTTTGTATATTGTGTAAGAAAATGTTCTAATTTCATTCTTTTATGTGTAGCTTTCTGGTTTTCCCAGCACCAGTTATTGAAGAGACTGCCCTTTCCCCATTATGTATTCTTGTCTCCTTTGTCATAGATTAATTGGCCATAAGTGTGTGGGTTTATTTCTGGACTCTCTTGACTGGATTATTATGGTTGTTTCTCAGTGGGCCCTACCCCTTCCTTGGCTTTCTGTAACCTAGTCTCATTACAGTAGCAAGAGTGGTTCTGTTCAGATGTTAGTAGCTTTTTCTATTTCATTTCAAATAAGCGCAAAACAGTCTTTCCAAGGCCCTACAGGATGAGTTCTCAACCTCTACCTGACTTCTCAGTTTCCCCATTATTCACTCAACTTGAGTCACAGACTTTTTGCAGTTTCTCAGACATGTGCTCCAGGGCCCGTTCCACTCCTGGCCCTTTGCATCTGCTGTTCTCTCAACCTAGAATGCTTTTCTCAGCAATTTTAATGACACACATTTAGTGAGATCTGTATATATCCAACTTAAACAGATGACTCTCATTCCCTTGCCACTTTTTTTTTTTTTTTGGTCTATTATTTAGCAACTAACACTTTTTTACTTACTTATTTTCTGTTTCCTTTTTACCCTGTAATTAAGGGGAAAGGGCAGGAATTTTTCTCTGCTTGTCTATTGCAGAATAACTAAATTTTAGAGCAGATCTTGGCTTATAGAAAGTGTTTACTGCCTATGAATAAATGATTAAATTCTGTTAGTGTTTCAAAGAGAGGTTCAACTTGTTACATTTTACTAAGTAGGAGTGGCTATCTCATTTAATTACGACAGATTCTTTTCTACTTCAACAGTTTTGAAAAGAACAGTGTAATAGTCCTATAATAGTGTCTTTCAGACAGAGAAGTTCCAGCTGAGGAAAATACAAATATATTCCTAGCTATTATTTTTCAAATTTGCTAATAGGTAAGTCATATGCCTTGATTGATATGATTAAAATGAATATAGAATTATTTAAAATGAAGTGAATTCAGTGATAGGACAGTAGATTTTAAACCAGTCATTGGAAAGCCATTCAAAAAAACCAGGTTTTTATTCAGATTTAGAAATATCTACTAAGGGTTTCTGGGAAGGGACTGAGAGACACAGTCGTCCCCCCACCCCCAACCGGTTTTCCTACTAAATGACCCATTTGGTACCACCTGTAAGTTTGGCAATATGCACCAAGGTTTTTTTCATATTTATTTATATCCTTTGACAGACCAATTCAGTTTGTAAAAGTGTATCCTAAAGATAAGTTGTAAGAATTCTTTTTATATTCTCAGTTCTGTTCAGTCACTTGGTTGTGTTCGACTCTTTGTGACCCCACGAACCACAGCACACCAGGCTTCCTTGTCCATCACCAACTCCCAGAGTTTACCCAAACTCATGTCCATCGAGTCCATGATGCCATCCAGCCATCTCATCCTCAGTCATCCCCTTCTCCTCCTGCCCCCAATCCCTCCCAGCATTAGAGTCTTTTTCAATGAGTCAACTCTTTACATGAGGTGGCCAAAGTACTGGAGTTTCAGCTTCAGCATCATTCCTTCCAAAGAAATCCCAGGGCTAATCTCCTTCAGAATGGACTGGTTGGATCTCCTTGCAGTCCAAGAGACTCTCAAGAGTCTACTCCAACACCACAGTTCAAAAGCATCAATTCTTTGGCGCTTAGCTTTCTTCACAGTCCAACTCTCACATCTATCCATGACCACTGGAAAAACCAAAGCCTTGACTAATTTAGGATGGACCTTTGTTGGCAAAGTAATGTCTCTGCTTTTTAATATGCTACCTAGGTTGGTCATAACTTTCTTTCCAAGGAAAAATTCTAGATAATAGCTAGTCCTTTGTCTTATATATTTAAATTATTTCCTCCGAGTCAGTGGCTTGTAATTATGATTTTTTTCTTTTTAAATGTTTGGTACTTTGTATCCTAAGGAATATTTATTTGCTTGTGCCAAAGTCATTGAGATTTTTTTCCTACTTCTAAAGGTTTTATAGTTTTAGCTTTTATATGTAGGTGTATTGTCCATTTTGAGTAATTTTTTATATTATGTGAGGTAAGGATCAGATTTGTTTTTCTCCCATATAAAGATAAATGGGAGCAAACACCATTTGTTGACAAGACTGTCCCTCTCTATTATAAACTATCTTGTCACCTTTATGGAAATCAGTTGGCCATGTGTGGTCTGTGTGTGGAATCTCTGTCCCACTCATATATCTAGTCTTACTAGACATATCCATGTCACTATTGTAGTTTTTTAGAAAGTTTTAAAAGTAGGCAACGTAAGTCTTCTAAGTCCTCTTTTTTTCTCAAGAACTTCTGGCTATTCTGTGTCTGTAATCTTGCATTTCCAATTGTGGAACTGTCTTAGTTTTCATTAAAAACATGCCAGGATTTTAATTGGAATTGCACTGAATAAATAAATCAATTTGAGAAAGTAAGAATGTAAACGATACTATTTTCCAATCCATGAACACTGTAGCTTTCCAGTCGTTTGGGTTGTCTTTTGGCTCCATACAGAAATTTAGTTTGATTGTATTTGTGAACTTCGATAACATGCACTACTTACGTAATAACTCAGCTGACCTATTATTTGCTGGACTTTGGCTACTCAGAGAATTCTGGCATTGCTGATTTCAGGGTCACCAGTTTGGGAAAAGGGAAGTGGTTAGGTAGACTTTTGAAAGAAACTTTTTCAAGAACAGAGGTAATTATTGTTTCATTACCATGACAGTTTACTGATTGGTGGCTAAATTGTGGGAAACAAGAACAACTTAATGTTAACTCTTCTTCAAAGCAAATGAATTCCATTCTGTCTACCTTTCTATAAATAGAAGGCCAAACATCCCAAGAAAGACTGTTATTGCTGATCCAAGATGTGGGAAGAAAAAAGGACAGGGCCAACCTTATCAATAGTTTCTAACCTTAAAGGCAAACGGAACCTTGCTTGCCTTGTCATCTTCTGTTATTGCCGAGAGTGGCTAAGTAGGCAGAGGAGGAGCGGTAGTGTGTCTCCCGTCTCTAGTAATATGCTGGTCATATAGGAGGTCAGAGAACAGGACAATGCAATCACACTACTAAACCACAAACATCTTGTACAGTTTCTCAGCAAAAACAAGGCCATTTCCTACTTGGTATTTTGCAGAGTTCATTTCCTTATGTTTTTTTTTGGGGGGGGGTGGGGTGGAGTACCGTGGGGAGTATAGTTATATATATTTATTTTGCACCACCTCTCTTGTGACATTGTGTATGTTGACAGCAAGATTTAAATGAGACATCAGTGATTGGTCAGGCCCTCTGAAGGCCATTTCTGCTGAGTAAGGATTTTTTTATATGAAAAACACCACGAATTCAGCAAAGCATCAGATCCATCAAGGAAAATTATATAGATAAGTTTGGGTAGAGGAGATTAATTCGAAGTCTTTTTGTTCTTGTATACAATTACTGATGGTGTTTAGTATTACAGTGGATGCCAGCACATCTGACTAGTTGTTTTTCACTGATATGTTTTAAAATCTACATTTGTCACTGCAAAATGTTATGTCAAGTTTATTTCCCTGCCCTTATCATTACCCTTTCCTCACACTTTAACTACAATTCAAAGGAAAGGATGGAGAAAGCATATATGTGTATACTGTTCAAAACAACATGTATACTTCACTGTTACAAAAACTTTTTTAATCGAAATATTCATTTACAATATTGTGTTTCAGGTGTACAGCAAAGTGACTTTTTTATTTGTATATATATATTTATATGTATTATATTATTATATATTTACTATTATATATGATATACATTATATATTCCTTTGTGGCTTCCCTGGTGGCTCAGCTGGTAAAGAATCTGCCTGCAATGCAGGAGACCTGGGTTTGATCCCTGGGTTGGGAGAAGGGAAAGGCTACCCACTCCATATTCTGGCCTGGAGAATTCCATGCACCTCATAGTCTATGGGGTCACAAAGAGTCGGACACAACTGAGCAACTTTCACTTTCCTATATATTTTATTTTCCCTAGTTGTTACAAGGTATTATGGTTCCCTATGCTATACAGTAAATGTTTGTTACTCATTTGTTTTATATATAGTAGTTTGTTAATCCCATGTTCTTAATTTATCCCTCCCGCTGTTTTCCTTTTTGGTGACCATAAATTGTTTTCTGTCTGAGGCTGTTTTATACATAGATGCATTTGTATTTTTTTTAGGTTCTACATGTAAGTGATACACTATTTGTCTTTGTCTGACTTATTCACTTACTGTGGCATTCTCTAGGTCCCTCCATGTTGCCGCAGATGGCAGTATTTCTTTTCTTACAGCCAGTACTCCGTGTGTGTGTGTTTGCATACATGTTAAACCAGCCATCTGTTGATGGGCTGTTATAAAGTGTGCTGCAGTGAACATTGGGTGCATGTAGCTTGCTAACTAGTTTTCCTTTTTCCTGGATGTGTGCCTAAGAGTGGCATTGCTGGATCATACGGTGGCTCTATTGTTTTTCAAGGAAACTGCATACTGTTTTCTGTAGTGGTTGCACTGAGTTGGGTAACCATTGACAGTCCAGGAGGGTTCCTTTTTTTCCACATCCTCTTCAGCGTTTATTATTTGTGGGCTTTTTGATAATGGTCATTCTGATCAATGTGAGATGGTACCCCATTGGAGTTCTGACTTGAATTTCTAATAATTAGCAGTGTGGAGCATCGTTTCATGTGCCTATTGCCCATCTGTATGTCGTCTTTGGAGAAATGTCTTTTTAGGGTTTTCTAGTCATTTTTTAAATTTTGTTTTTTTTTTTTTTATACTGAGTTGTATGGACTGTTGTATATTTTGGAAATTAAGCCCTTGTTGGTCACATCATTTGCAAATATTTTCTCCCAGTCCATATCTTTTCATTTTGTTTATGGTTTCCTTTGCTATGTAAAAAACTTTTATGTTTGACTAGGTCCCATTTGTTTATTTTGGGATTTAGTTTTTTAGCTTGGGAGACTGATCTAAGAAAATACTACTATTGTCTACATCAGGGAATGTTTTGCCTACGTTCTCTTCTAAGAGTTTTATGGTGTTACGTTTTACATTTAGGTCTTTAAATCATTTTGAGTTATTTTTAGATATAGTGTGAGGGAGTATTCTAATTTCATTGATACACATGAAGCTGTCCCACTTTTCCAGCACTGCTTGCTGAAGAGACTGTCTTTTCTCCATTGTATATTCTTGCCTCCTTTGAGGAAAATTAATTAATTATACGGGTGTGGGTTTATTTCTGAGCCCACGATTTTAACCCAGTGCTGGCTTTTCTGAGGACAGCTAGACAGCTTTCCTAACAGTACAAAAATAGATGTCACTGTCTCTACAAACAGAGGCCAGAGAATTCTATGCAGTTCCAAATGGCCGCCAAGTCTAGCTTCAGGCTCTAGGATGACTAATTCTAGCAGCCCTTGCCTGAAGCAGTGATCCAGTGAATCCTCTTTGATGTTAACAACTTCCTCCTATGACACTGTAGTCACTGAGAGGAAGTGTGTGTGTGTAACAGGGAGCAGGAGCTGAGCAAGAAAATGGGACACAGGATTCTTCAGTGTCTTAAGATCTACAAAGACCTTGCCTTTTCTTTTTAGCTCAACATGGTATCCACAATACTTAGCAGACCACCCGTGTTGGATGTGCTCCCAAGTATATTTAACAACCTTATTTGAGGGATTATTGTGAACTCTGTGCAACTTTCCGAGTTTTTAGCACAATCAAGATGATAAACATTATCTGTTGTCTGTCAAAGTTTCCTGAGGCCTCTTGGGAATCCTTCCGTCTAGCCTCTGCCCCACTTCACCTCACCTCCAGGCAGCCACTGATTTGCTGACACTATTGATTAGCTTGCATTTTCTAGAAACTTATATAAATACAACTATACTGTATCTAAGTTTGTCTGGCTTTCTTCACTCAGGGTATTAGAGATTCATGTTGTTGTTCAGTTGCTCAGTTGTGTCCAACTCTTTGCAACCCCATGGACTGCAGCACACCAGGCTTCCCTGTCCTTTACTAATCTGCAGCTTGCTCAAACTCCTGTCCATTGAGTTGGTGATGCCATCCAACTATCTCATCTTTTGTTGGCCCCTTCTCCTCCTGCCCTCAATCTTTCCCAGCATCAGGGTGTTTTCCAAAGAGTTGGCTCTGTGCATCAGGTGGCCAAAGTATCGGAGCTTCAGCTTCAGCATCAGTCCTTCCAGTGAATATTCAGGACTGATTTCCTTTAGAATTGACAGGTTTGATGTCTGCACGTGACTACTGGAAAAATGATAGCTTTGATTATACGGACCTTTGTCAGCAAAGTGATGTCTGTTTTTCAATACACTGTCTAGGTTTGACACAGCTTTTCTTCCAAGGAGTAAATGTCTTTTAATTTCATGGCTGCAGTCACCATCTGTGGTGATTTTGGAGCCCAAGAAAATATAGTTTGTCACTGTTTGATTTTTTTCACCATCTATTTGCCCATGAAGTGATGGGACTAGATGCCATAATCTGTAAGTTTTTTGAATGTTGAATTTTAAGCTACCCTTTTCACTCTCCTCTTTCACCTTCATCAGAAGGCTCTTTAGTTCCTCTTCACTTTCTGCCATTAAAGTGGTGCCATCTGCATGCATATCTGAGGTTATTGATACTGAGATTTGTGTAGCATGTATCAATAGTTCATACCTTTGAATTGCTGAATAATACATCGTATGGACAAACTGAAACCACTAGGTGGTGTTTAGGGGTGCTTCGAGGAGCTCTGGTTCTCCAGTGGAGTTTTCTTGTCCATGCCCGGTCAAGCTGCGACTGTCATGGTGCAGTGGAAATGCGCAAAAAGGCAGTAACGTGCTAAAAATGGTAAATCATATCAGTTTCTAGTATAATGTAGCCTTTTCCTTATAGTTTTTAGTGTGCACAGAGGAGTTATCCTAAGCACCTACTGAGCTCACTGGGCAGGGACGTGGGTCTCATGCCACGATTGTTTGTTTGGGGGCATGTCCTCTGCTTCTGTTGCATGGTTTCATTGCTGAGCAAACAGGCTTTCTTGAGTGATGTGGAATTCAATGACTCAATAGCCAAAAGGATTGAATTAGGTAGTTGGTGTTTCCAAAATGACTTAATTTACGAAACGATAATTATAGCACCTTGAATACATCACTAAGTGTTGAATTTGTTGACTTACAATGTGAAGTGAGTTGGTCACAAGCTGTTTATTCTGTGTAGGTGGAAAATACTGTTTTGGCACATCAGCCAGGAGTCCTAATTCTTGATTTCTTCCCACCCTTTCAGATGTTTTAGGTTTAGAGGTCTTCTGTTGGTCTTTCTTCTCCCTTTTTCAGTTGCTCCAACACAGCACCTGTTATCAGTACTCACAGTGGACCCTCGCCAAGCTGGGGAGTTGTAGGCCATCTGACCCCATCTCCCGAGGGATGTCTTTGCAGGATGTGCTAGGGATTCTCTGAAAATGAATCTGGTAATAGAAATAGAGAAACTGTAGTCTCACCCTTACAAATATGTTCACAGATGTCATTTAACTACAATTACTGTTTGCGTGTCTCAGGAAGAGCAATTCTCCCCACTGCTGGTGGAAGTGCATAAAGATTCAGACATTCTGGAAGGGACTTCAGTAGCGTCATACAAAATA
The DNA here is from genome assembly GCF_023091745.1 of Budorcas taxicolor. Taxonomy (NCBI): domain Eukaryota; kingdom Metazoa; phylum Chordata; class Mammalia; order Artiodactyla; family Bovidae; genus Budorcas; species Budorcas taxicolor. Next base: position 18,630,951 of record NC_068933.1, on the reverse strand, counting down.
AGTGTGCACCTAAACACATCTTTATCTGTTACCTGCTTTATAGGCTTTCATTCCAAGTATGTTCACTATAGCATTACTTATAATTGCAAAGCCATGAAAATGAACTAAATGTCCACAGATTGTATTTTAGAATCCTACAAAGAATTTTAAAATATGATGAAAACTGATACGGACACGGAAAGAAATTCATGCTGCTAAAGGAACAACAAAAATGAGCATAGGACATAGACATAGCAGTTTGTGTGAGGGGTTACCTCCTGGGAGAGAAGCAGAATTGGAAAGAGTGAAATAAAGAGATTTTTGTTTTTTTTGTTTCACTGAAGAAACGTTTTTACCAAAAGGAATAAATTACTATATTGTTTGTATATTTAGAAAAATAGTAAGATACGTAACCCAATGGCTTCTTGTATAGAAGCCATCAAGTAGTTCAGCGGTGTAACTGAAAAAAGTAGGTCTGACAGAAACTTAATGTAGTATCTACACACAGAAAACTCTTTTTATTTTACTATATCTGGGTTCAGTTCAGTTCAGTTCAGTCGCTCAGTCGTATCTGACTCTTTGCGACCCCATGAATCACAGCACGCCAGGCCTCCCTGTCCATCACCAACTCCGAGAGTTCACTCAAATTTACGTCCATCGAGTCGGTGATGCCATCCAGCCATCTCATCCTCTGTCGTCCCCTTCTCCTCCTGCCCCCAGTCCCTCCCAGCATCAGGGTCTTTTCCAATGAGTCAACTCTTCACATGAGGTGGCCAGAGTATTGGAGTTTCAGCTTTAGCATCATTCCTTCCAATGAACACCCGGGACTGATTTTTAGAATGGACTGGTTGGATCTCCTTGCAGTCCAAGGGACCCTCAAGAGTCTTCTCCAACACCACAGTTCAAAAGCATCAATTCTTCGGCGTTCAGCTTTCTTCACAGTCCAACTCTCACATCCATACATGACCACAGGAAAAACCATAGCCTTGACTAGATGGACCTTTGTTGGCAAAGTAATGTCTCTGCTTTTTAATATGCTGTCTAGGTTGGTCATAACTTTCCTTCCAAGGAGTAAGTGTCTTTTAATTTCATGGCTGCAATCACCATCTGCAGTGATTTTGGAGCCCTCCAAAATAAAGTCTGACACTTGTTTCCACTGTTTGCCCATCTATTTGCCATGAAGTGATGGGACCAGATGCTATGATCTTCGTTTTCTGAATGTTGAGATTTAAGCCAACTTTTTCACTCTCACTTTCATCAAGAGGCTTTTTAGTTCGTCTTCACTTTCTGCCATAACGGTGGTGTCATCTGCATATCTGAGGTTATTGATATTTCTCCCAGCAATCTTGATTCCAGCTTGTGCTTCATCCAGCCCAGTGTTTCTCATGATGCATTCTGCATATAAGTTAAATAAGCAGGGTGACAATATACAGCCTTGACGTACTCCTCTTCCTATTTGGAACCAGTCTGTTCCATGTCCAGTTCTAACTGTTGCTTCCTGACCTGCATACAGATTTCTCAAGAGGCAGGTCAGGTGGTCTGGTATTCCCATCTCTTTCAGAATCTTCCACAGTTTACTGTGATCCACACAGTCAAAGGCTTTGGCATAGTCAATAAAGCAGAAGTAGATGTTTTTCTGGAGCTCCCTTGCTTTTTCGAGGATCCAGCAGATGTTAGCAATTTGATCTCTGGTTCCTCTGCCTTTTCTAAAACCAGCTTGAACATCTGGAAGTTCATGGTTCACGTATTGCTGAAGCCTGGCTTGGAGAGTTGTGAGCATTACTTCACTAGCGTGCGAGATGAGTGCAATTGTGCGGTAGTTTGAGCATTCTTTGGCATTGCCTTTCTGTGGGATTGGAATGAAAACTGACCTTTTCCAGTCCTGTGGCCAGTGCTGAGTTTTCCAAAGTTGCTGGCATATTGAGTGCAGCACTTTCACAGTATCGTCTTTCAGGATTTGAAACAGCTCAACTGGAATTCTATCACCTCCACTAGCTTTGTTCGTAGTGATGCTTTCTAAGGCCCACTTGACTTCACATTCCAGGATGTCTGGCTCTAGGTGAGTGATCATACCATTGTGATTATCTGGGTCATGAAGATCTTTTTTGTACAGTTCTGTGTATTCTTGCCACCTCTTCTTAATATCTTCTGCTTCTATTAGGTCCATACCATTTCTGTCCTTGATCGAGCCCATCTTTGCATGAAATGTTCCCTTGGTATCTCTAGTTTTCTTGAAGAGATCTCTAGTCTTTCCCATTCTGTTGTTTTCCTCTATTTCTTTGCATTGATCGCTGAGGAAGGCTTTCGTATCTCCTCTTGCTATATTTTGGAATTCTGCCTTCAGATGCTTATATCTTTCCTTTTCTCCTTTGCTTTTCGCCTCTCTTCTCTTCACAGCTATTTGTAAGGCCTCCCCAGACAGCCATTTTGCTTTTTTGCATTTCTTTTCTGTGGGGATGGTCTTGACCCCTGTCTCCTGTACAATGTCACAAACCTCCATCCATAGTTCATCAGGCACTCTGTCAGATCTAGTCCCTTAAATCTATTTCTCACTGCCACTGTATAATCATAAGGGATTTGATTTAAGTCATACCTGAATGGTCTAGCAGTTTTCCCTACTTTCTTCAATTTAAATCTGAACTTGGCAATAAGGAGTTCATGATCTGAGCCACAGTCAGCTCCTGGTCTTGTTTTTGCTGGCTGTATAGAGCTTCTCCATCTTTGGCTTCAAAGAATATAATCAATCTGATTTTGGTGTTGACCATCTGGTGATGTCCATGTGTAGGGTCTTCCCTTGTGTTGTTGGAAGAGGGTGTTTTCTGTGACCAGTGCTTTCTCTTGGCAAAACTCTTATTACTTATTAACCTTTGCCCTGCTTCATTCCGCACTCCAAGGCCAAATTTCCCTGTTACTCCAGGTGTTTCTTGACTTCCTACTTTAGCATTCCAGTCCTCTATAATGAAAAGGACATCTTTTGGGGGTGCTAGTTCTAAAAGGTCTTGTAGGTCTTCATAGAACCGTTCAACTTGAGCTTCTTCAGCGTTACTGGTTGGGACATAGGCTTGGATTACCGTGATATTGAATGGGTTGCCTTGGAAATGAACAGAGATCATTCTGTCGTTTTTGAGATTGCATCCAAGTACTGCATTTCAGACTCTTTTGTTGACCATTATGGCTACTCTATTTCTTCTAAGAGATTCCTTCCCACAGGAGTAGATATAATGGTCATCTGAGTTAAATTCACCCATTCCAGTCCATTTTAGTTCTCTGATTCTTAGAATGTCGATGTTCACTCTCCCCATCTCCTGTTTGACCACTTCCAATTTGCCTTGATTCATGGACCTGACATTCCAGGTTCCTATGCAGTATTGCTCTTTACAGCATCGGACCTTGTTTCTATCACCAGTCACATCCACAAGTGGGTATTGTTTTTGCTTTGGCTCCATCCCTTCATTCTTTCTGGAGTTATTTCTCCACTGATATCCAGTAGCATATTGGGCACCTACTGACCCGGGGAGTTCCTCTTTCAGTATCCTATCATTTTGCCTTTTCATATTGTTCATGGGGTTCTCAAGGCAGGAATACTGACGTGGTTTGCCATTCCCTTCTCCAGTGGACCAAATTCTGTCTTATTTTATTAATTTTGTCTTATTTTATTAAGGTTATGTCTGGGTTATATAACCTTATTAATAAAATTTTAAAATTACTATTAAATCTTGTGGCCATATCTAAAGCAGAACATGAAAAGAGAAAACATTATCCCTAAATAAATTTGTTGTTAATGTCGGGATAAAAAATTGCACCTAGTTTTTTAAGCTGAACTCTTAAAATATTAACTCTTTAAAATCTGTTGTTCACAGTGCTACAAATTTTAAATGTGTTTAAGAGGGAAAAAGTAACTATAAATTAATGGAACTGTCAAAAATAAAATTATAAAAAATAGTTTAGTCAAACGTACACTTCTGTTTTCTGACTACCTTAGGAAAGCTGCAGTTGGTTTTAAATTTTATTTCATTGTATTTTACACAGAATAATACAACAAAGGATAATTTCTTTGGTTAAAATTATAAATCACCTGAAAATTTATTAGCTCTTCTGTTTTTAATGGCAAATTTATCACTAAGTAGCTGAGTTTAAAAAAAAAATTAAAAGCACTTCAATTCAACTGTTGAAATCTAGGATCTAGCTGGATAGTCTATCAATTCTATGATTTAAAAAAAGAAAAGGAAATAGCTATAATCTCTTCTAAATAACCACCTACAATTAAAAAAATCCTGGCATATTGAGAGCTTTAAGGAGATGGTAGAAAAATATATTCCATATCAGACTGCTTTGGCCATGGCAGATTTTCTACATGGAAATGATTTGAAAAATAGAAATTTTTACTGGTTTCCAAGATGACAGTCTTGTTCAGTACTTACTGATTTGTTATAGATTCCCTTATTCTTTTGGTTATAAAACAGCCAAACCTCATTCCTTGGTCTGTGGTTGCCCTAAAAATGTGGCAAATATTAAAGATCTTCCATCGGGCCTTGATTTCTTCCTATTTTAAATACAGGGAAAGTAAGTGGCAGAGCGAAGACTAGAACCTGAGTCTCATAATGCCCAGGGGCACCCCTTCCCCTACATGACATAATCACTCACTGGCAATCAGAGTTATTGCCAGCTCTCATAGGCAGTAGTTTCAATACTGAAACTATTACATATATAAGAAGAAGTCAGTATCCTTAAAGGCAAACAGCAGTGACAATTTTACTCATTCCATGTAGCAACTGTAAATTAACAGGAAAAAATATATAATCTATTTTCTGTAGTTCAGACAATAAACTTAATTTTGTACTGATAATGTCAGGGCGAGCCAGTGACTAAGTGTTAGTTACACAATGAAATACTTATTCTCAGTAATTGAAATGAAGAGTGTTACTTACTCCATCTGGTGATATGGTCTGCTGTAGCTTGAGTACATGAAAAACAGAGACTGTTATGAGCATCAAGGTCATTGATCCTGCAAGTAATGAGGTTGCACTTAACCCACAAACACCTGGGCATACATGGTCTTGGACTTGACTTGTTAGAATTCCTCTCTCCCATCATTAATACTTTGAAATAATGCTGTCAGCCCCATTTCATATCTTATCTATATGTGGGAGCTGGAATTATTTAGCCCAGTGGGCTACTGTAGGGCGTAACTTGAATTAACTATGTTTTCCTGAGATTGATATAGTGTTGATATTGAACTTAGGAGTTACATGTTTTCAAAACATATTTACCGCCTGTGTGTAAGATATACATGTTATCCAGGTGTTATCTGTGTATAACTATTTGCAACTGACAGGCTGTTTGGAGGCATCTGAGCTACTGCCATAATTGCTTTTAACAATGCATGTTAATTTGCTTCTTGCAAATTGAGTGTCATCATTATTTTGAACTATTTATTAAGAAAATGTTTGATTAGATTCATCCACTTATGTGTGTGAATAAAGAAAACTACAACAGTTCTGACATCTCCAGCAGCACCTGGATATCAACTGCTCCCTAACTGCCTGCTAACGTGAGATGCAGTTTAAGTGTGGATTCATAAAGCTAGAAGAAACCTTGGGGGAAAACTGGCTTTAAACCCTCACCTGACAGGGCAGGTGAGAGGGGGGCAGAAAGGCGTGGTGGCTTGCCCCAGGCCGCACCACTGGGTGATCCAGAGGCAGAGCCCGCCTCCGGGTTTCCATCCAGAGCTCTGTGATGCTGCTTTCCCGTTTTCTCAGGTCGTGGCACACAGAGAAAATGACATTGTCTTAAGACACGCTGAGGTAAACTGCAGGGGACATGGGACTTCATGAAAAATTCATGACAGTTTCTATTTAAAAAATTATGAAATTTGTAAATTACAGAGGATCTTTAAAAATCAAATCCTGTTTTTAACACACAACCTCTTGTAATTCTCCTTGCTTCATCACTGCAGTGTGGTGGAAGCACCTCCTGTGTTGGGGGAAGCTGCCTTTGGACACCTACACACTAAGTTGATAACCACTGAATTACATTGAGTCATGTAAGACTGTGATCACTTAGTCATAAGTTCAGTAACCCACTTACATAACCCTATAATGTTAAATATACTCAGCTTGGATTTCTCCATAGCTGCCACCCTCAAACCGACACGTACATATACACTGAATCAGTGTACATGACTGCTGACTGATACTTCTTCCAGGGACTACTGAATGTCATGAAGACAGCTGACATTATACAGAAATGAAGTGGCTACAGTCTTGCCCAGCTGGCATACATTTCAAAATTGATTATGAAAATATGAAAGGTTAACAAGTTCTATTAGCACTTATAAATAGATTGATTTCTAAAACATTTTTAGGAATTTACATTTAAAAATATACATACTGAGCACAAGGACAAATAAAAAATGTATTCAATGATACTTACGAAGAGTTAAGTAACTGTTCATCTCCTATTTTCCATTTGTCTTTGACCTGCTTATTTACTGTTGATTCACAGAACCTGGGACTGTTTTTGAAATTTAATAACTTTCTGGGGTTAGCTGGAGGCTAATTATGAGAAAGGAAACACCTCAATTCTGAGTATAAAAGGCTGCCTTGCATACTGGCTACTTCAAGAACCCCAAAAGGTACTACTTGTGCATGCTAACTAAGTCTCTTTGGTTGTGTCTGACTCTTTGTGACCCTATGGACCATAACCTTCCAGGCTCCTCTGTCCATGGGATTCTCCAGGCAGGAATACTGGAATGGGTTGCCATGCCCTCCTTCAGGGGACCTCCCCAACCCAGTGATTGAACCCGCATCTCAATGTGTCCTGCATTGGCAGGTGGGTTCTTTACTACTAGTGCCACCTTCTATTCAGAATCAAGGTGATGTCCATGAAGAGAAACATACAGCTGAATGCCTGTCTCATGCCCATCCCATCAAAGTTAGTGAAATACACAGCTGTCACAGCAGAGACAATGGTGTATTGACTTTAATAGTAGTTAGAGCCAGGAGGAAAAGACAAAAACATACCACAAATACGTAGATAAAAGTGAAAAACTAAGTAATAGAGGCTGTTTAACTGACTCACATAGAGGTACAGGGTTCAGTGCTCCTGAGAATCTTGGCTTTATTCCATGGAGGGTCCCACTACAGTTTTAGTTGCCTACCCCCGCCCCCAAATGTCAGACCAAAATGAATCACAGTAAACTCTGGATGACTGCTGTACTTCACTGAAAGAAGTTATCTGTTACATAGCAATCACCTACATTATGACAAAAACAGCCTGTGAACTATAAACATACTCAGCAGGACAAGCTCACACCTCAAAGAGAAACTGCCCTGAGTCTCTGGAAGGAGATCGGACGCCACTCCACCCAGCCCCACGTGAGCTCCCGTCCCGAAGTCATAGAGGGCGCATCCTGTAGGCCAGGTGTGTGCTCACCATCCTATGCAGGGGTCTGGGCAGTCCCGCAGGTACGTCTCAAATTGACCTTTGGTAACATCTATCAAGACTGTGTATACCGTCAGCTGAAAGAAAAGTCAACTTTTACTTTAAGGATGTTTTCAGTTCTAAGATGACCCTACTTGTATTAGCATTTTTTATGGAACTGGTTATGAAGTTTTTTAACATTAAATTTGTTGTTGCCCAATTGCTGAGTTGTGTCTGAAATGTTTGCGACCCCATGGACTGCAGCACGCCAGGCTTCCCATAGTGGATTGTGTGTGTGTGTGTAAAGACACAAAACAAAAGGTCCACATAATAAGTCAATAATAATGAAAACAACTGACTTCAATAGAACCATTACCATGTCTTAAACAGGTGTGGCAGAGAATGTTCAGTTCTTTACAAGGTCTTAATTCTGTGCTGTATACTGCTTCACAAACAATGCTTTAAGGCTCACTTAACGCTCCTCAATGCATACTTTGCAAAGACCAGTGGTATACTGTGGGAGAATGAAGAGCGTAGCTTTGGCTTTCCTTATCCTGGAAGCATTTCTCAAGCAGTGAGGGAAACTATACAGACATGCAGGTTAGAAGGTACACACCCAACTCACACAAGAATCTGTAAGTAACCCAACTGTGAACTCAAGCAAAGATGGTGTGGGCAAAATGAGACGTTGGGGTCAGTGGGCAGAGGGAAAGCTTCCCTCAGGAGCCAGGTTCTCACGGAGGCACACTGATCTTAGGGTTCAGCAAAAGAAGGCAAGGAACAAATGGGAAAAATTAGAGGAATCAGAAACACGCAAGAGGGGGGCTATTAGCAAACTGGATGATCAGAAGACTTTTCCATATTTTAGCTAAAGAGTAGGGGAAAGGCTATAATAACGTTTAAGAAAAAAATCTAATCCACTAAGAAAGCTGTCTGAAAATAGACTTCAGACTTCCTTTTGTCTAGCATTAGGTGTTGCAGCATACAGCATTCAACTCCTCATGGACGGAGAAGTCACTAATAACATGCTAAATTCAATCCAAATGCCATGTAAGTAAAGCTGGAGATAGTTCTCTGACCAAACTGGAGATCAAGCTGCAGTGACCAACCTCTTTGTCACACCCCAAGAGTTACAGTTTTGGTCACACAAAAACATTTTAAAAAGTAGCCTTAAGCTGAACATGACTTGGAATTCTAGCTCTGACTGATCCAAGACAAAGGGGAAAGATAAAACATGGGATCAAATTCTTTTCCTAAAATCAAAAGAATATATATACACACACACATATGTACATATATTAAAAAAAAGATACCTTGTTGAGGACAGGTTTTGTTGACAAGACATCATATATGGTTGCAAATGAGATATTCTAAAACACAAAAATAGTTACTTTTAGTACATTAAATGCAGATGTTGGCAGCTTTATCCACACAAATGGGTCATTAGACCAAGATATTCTTCAATCAGCCTCCCCTAACCCCTATAAAAGAATTTCCCTCGGGTCACTGTTCAGGTGATGATTCTAATATAGCATGCTTTCTTTCTTTCTCTCCCTCCCCTCTTGAATTCCTGACATTCAACTCCACAGAGTGGTGTCCACCATTAACAAGGAAAAAGTATGGCGAAATTTTGCTTTTTATGTTAAAAACTCAGTGGAAACTGTCCAGAGACAAATGACTGTTAGGAGGTTTATAAATTCTTTAAAGGGCAATGAAAAATGTTAGAATGGATATAATCTTTAGTAGTCACTGTTTCTCTCTCTATATGACACTGGGAATGTACCTCTTGGGTTGTCCGGTTCAGACACATCTTGGCAGGTGTTCTGCGATCATCAAGGAAGAAGGGATTTTTCCATCGGTCATAATTTGTTTGTACCACATACCATCTACCCTGCTTGGGGTCGAGTCTAGATACAAAGAGAGAGATTTCTCTTAGGCTTCACGCCTTAAAGCCACGCATGTGTCTGTCTCTGCCTTAGTTTCTGTTTTGCCTGAGCAAATGTACTTACTCATATACATCCAGAGACTGTTTTCTGTCTCGTGTAATCACACAACCCTCCCCAGACTGGTTGCCTCCCACGATAAAGTATGCTGGGGCCAATATCTTGGTGTTGGTCAGTATATTCTTGGCTTCTTCATAACTACAAAGAAACATTTATAACAAAGGAAACACTTTTAGTTAGCCCGAAATGGAAACTTTTAGCTGTGGAAACTAAGGGAAGACATCTGAGGAACATGTTTTTCTAAAAAGAATAGTGAACAATGGCTCAGGGAGAAACAGTCCCTTGTTCCTCACAGTGAAGCTCCTCACAGTGAAACAGTGAGATCTAGTCCCTCGCTCCTCACAGTGAAACAGATCTGAAATGTTCCCTCAAACGTGAAGGACAAATGAAACGATCATCATCTACCCTTACAGTCTATATACCTTTCACTCAACAACAGAACTAGGGAAAATAATATAAATTATTTTATTACTTGAAAATCAGAGCTATCAAAAATGGAAATGGATTTTCAATGTATGGGTGGGGGATTGTTTGCATACCAAGAAAACTTCACAGATGCCCTTCACAGATACACTATCCCTAGCACGTTTTAAATAAGTAATTTTCTTGCTGTAAACACACACACACACAAACATGCAGAATTCCATGTTAGTGTCAAAGGTTCACCTAAGAAATTCTGAAATAGTTTCTCAATGGAAGATACAGCTCAGTAGTATTTTAATATGAGTAATTTAAAAGAAACTACTTTAAAAGGTTCATGTACCATGATGCAAAGATGGTTTCAACATCCACGAACTAATCAACTTGATACACCCATTAAACAATGAAGGATAGATGAATGGATGAAGAAGTTGTGGTACATATATACAATGGAATATTATTCAGCCATAAAAAAGAATGAATTTGAGTCAGTTACAGTGAAGTGGATGAACCTAGAGCCTGTTATACAGAGTGAAGTAGGTCAGAAAGAGAAAAACAAATACTATATAGTAACACATATATGTGGAATCTAGAAAGATGGCACTGATGAACCCATCTGCAGGGAGGGAAGGGAGACACAGACACTGAGAATGAACCTGTGGACACAGTGAGGGAATGAGAAAGTGGGACAGATGCAGAAACAGCATCAACATGTACACACTACCACCTGTAAAGTAGAAGCTGGTGAGAAGCTGCAGTATAACAGCGAGCCCAGTGTGGTGCTCTATGATGACTTAGGCGGGGGGAGGAGAGGGAGGTTCAAGAGGGAGATGATATATGTATAATTAAGGCTGAACTGCATTGTCATATGGCAGAAAACAACACACTATAAAGCAATTCCAATTAAAGAATTAAAAAAATGAAAGATAAAATATGATCTTAACAGATGCATTTGACAAAATTCAACATCTCAAAAAAGTGTGTGCAGAGGGAACACACCTTAACATAATTAAAGGCCATATAAGAGAAGCCCACCGTTAACATACTCAATAGTGAAAAGTTATAAGTTTTTCCTCTAAGATTAGGAACAAGACAAACTTGTCCACTCTCACCAATTTTATTCAATATAGTATTGGCAGTATTAGCCAGAATAATAAGGCAAGAAAAAGAAATAAAAGGTATCCAAATCAGAAAGGAAGAAGTGAAATTGTCACTATTTGCAGATGACATAATACTATAATAAAGACTCTCCATGAAAAAAAAATTTTAGGAATAATAAATTCAGTAAAGTTTCAGGACATGAAATCAGTATACAACTATCAGTTGTGGTTCCATACACTAGTAACATCATTAAGACAAATTAAGAAAATAGTCCCATTTACAATCACATCCAAAAGAATAAAATACATGGGAATAAATTTAACCAAAGAGGTGAAAGACCTGTACACTGAAAACTATAAGACACTGATGAAAGAAGACACAAATAAAGATATTCCATGGTCATGGATTGGAAGAATCAATATTAAAATGTCCATACTACCCCAAAGAAATCTACACTGATTCGCTGCAACCTCTATTAAATTCTAAAGGCATTTTTCACAGAAATAGAACAAACAATCCTATAATCTGTACGGAATAACAAAGGCCATGAATAGCCAAAGCAATCTTGAAAAAAGAAGAACATCTGTATTTCAAACCGTATTACAAAGCTACAGTAATCAAAACCATGCTGCTGGCATAAAAACATGTTGATCAGTGAAAGAGAATAAACAGCCCATAATTTATGAAAAAGGAACCAAGAATACACACTGGGGAAGAACAATCTCTTCAAAAGATGCTGTTTGGGAAACTGGACAGCTACATGCAAAAGGATGAAACCAAACCACTACCTCACACCATACACAAAAATCAAAATGCATTAGAGATTTAAACCTAAGACCTGAAATCGTAAAACGCTTAAAGAAAAACAGGTAATACGCTCCTTGACATGATTTGGCCATAAGTTTTAGATCTGACACTGAGACAAAGGTAACAAAGACAAAAATAAACAAATCGGACAATGTCAAACTGAAAAACTTCTAAACAACAAATAAAACCTTCAACAAAATGAAAAGTCAACCTACTGAACTGGATAAAATATCTGTAAATCATAGATCTGATAAGGATTTAACATCCAAAATACATATAGAACTGATACAACTCAATAGCAAAAACCAGACAATCTGATTAAAAAGTGGACAGAGGATCTGAACAGACATTTTTCCAAAGATGAGATACAGGTGGCTAACAGGTGCATGAGAAGGTGGCAAATGCAAACCAAAGCAACGATAAGGACCATCTCACACCTGTCAGACTGGCTATTATCAAAAAGACAAGAGATAAGTATTGGCCAAGATGTGGAGAAAAGGGAACCCTGGGGCATTTGGTGGAATGTAAATTGGTGCGGTCACTACAGAACCACCAGTATGAAGGTTCCTCAAAAAACTAAAATTATCACACGACCCAGCAATCCCACTTCTAAGTAATGATCTGAGGACATGAAAACACTAACTCAAAAAGATATTCGCACCCCCACATTAACTGCAGCATCATTTACAATAGGCCAAGTTATGGAAACAACCTAAGGAAGGATGAATGGATAAAGAAAATGCAGTATATATACAATAGAATATTATTTAACCATAAAAAAGCATGAAATCTTGCCATTTGTGACAACATGGAGGGGCCTTGAGAGTATTTTGCTAAATTAAATAAATAAGACAAATACCATGTGATCACACTTAGAATCTACAAACAAAAAATAAAAAAATTCACAGGTACAGAGAACAAACTGGTGGCTGACAGAGGTGGGGGCAGGGTGGTGAGAGGTGGGTAAAATGGGTGAAGGGGGTCAAAAGGTACAAAATTCCAGTTATAAAATAAGTCTTGTGGATGTCATGTACATCATAGTGACTATAGTTAATAATACTATACTGAATATTTGAAAGTTTCATAGTAAAGAAATCTTAAAATTTCTCATCACAAGGGAAAAAATCGTAACTGTGTGGTGACAGATGTTAACTAGACTTATTGTGATCATTATGTCATATATACAAATACCGAAACATTTTATAGTATGCTTCTTACACTAATATGTCAATTATACCTCAAGGAAAAATTTAAAAAATAAAAAATCTGATAATAAAGCAACCAAACAGATTACCTTGTGCTATTTTCTAGAACTGATCTAATGATAAACCCTATCCACTGGGCATCTTTCTTTCCCAAAATCCATTCCATGACACCTGGAAGAGATAAAACACACACAGTGTCACAGGACCTAGAAGAGATTAAACTATTAATCAGAAAGCACAGCCTAGCTGTTCTTAAAACAGCTATGACATTCTCGTTTCATTTGAGAGCTCTCTACTTACCCATAAAACCACCATCTATACTGAAGCGGTCATTGAGCGTAACACTAAACAGTCCCTGGAAAGAAAGCAAAGCAGTGAGGTCAGAAACCTCCACCAGCCTGTTTAAGGCCCTCTCACTGTGCTCTTTTGTATACTGTTATATCAGGGCCTAGATTGGGGACTTTGGGGTGTGGGGGGAAAGGAAACAAAATCAAGGCATGATACTACTTGTAGAAGTTCAAAGCATTTTTCACATCCAGTGTGTGAGATAAGTAGATGGATGTTATTGGCCACACTTTTCCAACAAGGAAATTCAAGTGCAAGGACTTAATGACTAACTTGCCTGAGGGCCAGAGCCATGGCCAGATTCCAGGGTTTACACTCACAGCCCTAGAGACCCACCATGGGCTTTATCTCCAGAAAAGGCTCAGAAATCTTCACTTCCTCCTACTCTTCTCTACCTTATGAGCTAAAGGTAACAAGAAGTACGATGGGATGAACTGGGGCTTCATATTCTTTTCAGGTTTTCATTTCCTTAGACTCCATCATTCACACAGAGGTGAAGTCGCTCAGTCGTGTCCGTCTCTTTGGAACCAGTGGACTGTAACCTACCAGGTTCCACCATCCATGGGGTTTTCCAGGCAAGGATACTGGAGTGGGTTGCCACTTCCTTCTCCAGGAGATCTTCCCAACCCAGGGATTGAACCCGGGTCTCCCACATGGTAGGCATTGTAGGCAGACGCTTTACTGTCTGAGCCACCTGAGAAGATCAGCATTCATACAGAGCTACCTGTAAAATCTGGTAACAACAGATTCCTTACTGGTTTGAATCCTGTTAACATGCCCACGTAGCCAGCAAAGGTTGTTGCCTTGAAGACAGTTTTATTGTTCCTTTGGAAGTCCAAATTCACTGTTAAAGGTTTTAGTTCCTCAGTTATGACCCAAGTATCATTATTTATATTCCACCTACAAAAGACAAATTTCAGTGACATTTAATAGCAGTGACAATAAGGATGAGTATGATGACGATGGTCAGGCATTACGCTGTGCTGTGTGCTGTGCTTTGTCGCGCAGTCGTATCCAGCTCTGCTACCCCGTGGACTGCAGCCCGCCAGGCTCCTCTGTCCAGGAGGATTCTCCAGGCAAGAATACTGGAGTGGGGTGCCATGCCCTCTTCCAGTGGATCTTCCCAATCCAGGGACTGAACCCAGGTCTCTCACACTGCAGGTGAATTCTTTACTATCTGAGCCACCAGGGAAGCCTGGTCAGATATTATAACAGGTGCCTTATTGACCTAATCCCCAATGGTCAATATTCACAAGGATTTTCCAATATAGGTAAGTTTTATCTTCCATTTTCCATCAGAGAAGTTAAGTACCTCCCCCAACATGACACAGCCTATAAATAGCAAATCCCAGATAATATTTAGGTCTCCAATTACAAAGCACTGTCATATTTTTTTTCAGGAAGGTAAAGAGGACGCATGAAATAGAATGCTATTCTTTTACTCTCAGCTGAATAGGAGCATGCTTAATCTGGTCTCAAAACTAAAGAATCTAGGGTCTTCCTTTCTGGTCATAGTCTGGGAACGACTTGGTACTTAACTTTTTCATCAATGTAATACTACCTACTCTTAGGGATTGAGACATACCACATTCTTTTTTTTTTACTTACCCAAGAAATAGTCCAAAATCCATGTTTCGCCCATGTAGTAGATGACCTAAATTGAAAGCAAGCAGAAGCGACATGTAACAGCAATTATGACGGGACGATTGATTCTAAACGAAAGCTGGACAGTTAATTTTGGTTAAGTGATATTCCTAACTATTCAATTCAACAGTATGAATTAAGTAGCACCTAACATCACAAGCCTTAACAAGATGAAAAGGCTGTCCCTGTCATACTGGCCAGATTCCCCCTCAGTACCTGAGAGCCCAGGGCTCCAGGTAAGATTAGAAGATGGGGAAAAGATCAGTGGCCATGTTTTCTGGTTCACCGTGACACTGTCCTCCTCAGACGAAGCTATCTCAGTCTCACCTAATGTGACTTACCAACATACTTCCCTTCAGGGATTGTCACCTACAGATATACCCAGAGTATAGGTCAAAAAATAACAGTGAATCGGGGTACATCACCCTGGGCCTTGTAATCTAAGGACTTGTCAGGAAAAATGTGGAAAAGTGAAGCTGGTCTACACAGGGTTCCTTGGCTGGAAAATGATGGGAGAAACTCTGTTCTGCCCCTATGAGCACTTAGATCCAATCACAAATACGGGTATAAGTAGCCTATGAGGGAAAGTAAGAATGTTTTCAGACCTGAAACAATTTGTGCGAGAGGTCTGCATGCCAAAATTTAACTTTAATAGCCATCACAGTGATTTTAAAATAAGAACAGTTTTCAATTCACTTTCCAAAACTTAATCAAGGTCTGTAATACCCTATGCAACATTCACATATATGCATAGCAAGTCTGTATTTTACAAGTTCTGATTTCATTTATTTCAAGATTTGTCTTCTATTTTGTGCTTTGCACCACCCACCCTGCCCCAGCGCACATTCATTTACCTTCTTTGTCTTCTGTTATTATTGAAGTACAAACGGTAAAAAGTTCATAGAAAATATTGAATAAAATAATCTCTCCTATGAGAAAAAAAAAGGAAAATTTCTGGTCAATATGCAGAACCGTGACATTGTCAGGAAAATTCTTTTCTAAGAAAAAGTGTAACTATCGTCATCATTGAGGTTTTGCTTGGGCAAATGTTAAGTGTCTGCAGATAATCTGAGCCTGCATGGCTGGTGGGGTAGGGGTCTCTCCCTCTGTCAAAGGCACTTTTCACTGAGGAAAAGACAGCCTTTTTAGTAAACAGTATTGTCAACTGGAAAGAACTTGAACTTTGATCCCTAACCCATACCATATGCAAGTTAATTCGAGATACACCATGGGCCTGTATGTAAAAAGTAAACAAAAGTCACAGAGAAGAAAACACATGAGAATTATGTTTTGGGGGTAGGCAAAGATCACTTATGTTAGTCGCTCAGTCATGTCTGACTCTTTGTGACCCAATGGACTAGAGCCCGCCAAACTCCTCTGTCTATGGAATTCTCCAGGCAAGAATACTGGAGTGGGTAGCTTATCCCTTCTCCAGGGGATCTTCCCAACCCAGGGATCAAACCCAGGTCTCATGCATTGCAGGCAGATTCTTTACCAACTGAAACTATGGCTCAGCTGGTAAAGAATCTACCTGCAATGTAGGAGACCTGGGTTTGATCCCTGGGTTGGGAAGATCCCCTGGAGAAGGGAAAGGCTACCCACTCCAGTATTCCCGCCTAGAGAATTTCATGGGGGTCTCAAAGAGTCGGAAACGACTGAGCGACTTTCACTTTCTTTACCAACTGAGCTATCAGGGAAGCCCCAATTAAACCATAAGAGTGAATATAACACACTCAACAAAATGCCCAAATAAAAGAGAGTGACACTATCACATGGAGAATCAGCAAGTGGAAAAAAGGCTTTATCAATACTATGCTGTCAATGGTTACAATCACTCTGAAAAACTGGTTGGCAGAAACTCCGAGACTAAATACTCAGCTAACCTATAACCCAGGTCATATCCCAGAGAAATGAGTGTACACGCCCATCAAAAAACATGAACAAGAATGTTCATAACTCAAATGTGGAAATGACAAATATCCTAGTCATACAATAGCCTACTACCTATAACGGTATGTGCAAAAAACCAGACAACAGTTCATATCGTTTGGCTCTATTTGTACAACGTTTAAGAGGCAAAACTAACCTAAGGTGAAGTCTAAATAGTGGTTACCAAGAGGTTCAGAATCGTGCAGAATGGAGCAGGCTGGATTGCTGTATTATCTTGTTCTGAGTTGTGATTAAATGCATATATGCATGGGGAGTCCCAGGTGGTGCAGTGGTAAAGAACCTACCTGCCAATGCAGGAGATATGGGTTTGATCTCTGGATTAGGAAGCTCCCCTGGAATAGGAAGTGGCAACCCATTCCAGTATTCTTACCTGGAAAATGCCAGGGACAGAGGAGCCTGGCAAGCTACAGTTGGACATGACTGAGACACACACACTTCTAGATTTTAAAAATTCTATTGATCTGTATTCCTAAGATCTATGTACTTCACTGTATGCATTACCATACTCCAATAAAAAATTGGGGGTACTTTATTAAATTTCGTAAAACTGCAGTGAACTTTACCTAAAGGGACTTCAGTAACAGCTGCAATCCCCTTCATTTCCTCCTCGAAGGGGCCAGGGAAGTTGCCAAGCAGACCAGGCTGAAAAACAAACACATTAACAATCATTCAACCTGAACTGTGGCTTTGAGATTTGCTTCTTTTACATATACTCTGTACTAGCCACTGTTGCCACAATAGGTGATCAAAGCTTATTTTTTTTTGCCTAAGGGGTTAAAACCCCTGTGTTTTTAAAAATTGATTAATTTATTTTTGGCTTTGCTGGGTCTTCCTTGCTGCACTCGGGCTTTTCTCTAGTGGCAAGCAGGGCTAGTCTCTAGGTGCGGTGCGAGGGTTTCTCCTTGCAGTGGCTTCTCTTGTTGTGCAGCATGGACTCTAGGTGCGAGGGCTCGAGTAGCAGATGGAGCAGGAGCTGGAGCGGCAGCTGGAGCAGTTGCAGCCTGCAGGCTTAGTTGCCCCATGGCATATTCATCCACAAACCATGTCTTTTATAAATATATTAAAGAGCAACTAACTGCCCAAATTTACCATGCTATTTTATGTCTTGTAATATTACCAAGGGCCAGAATTTTAAGTCCCTCTGAGGTTTTAACAGTAGTCTGAAATAAAAGCAAAGTTGTCCAAGTTCCTTAGAAGAGGCTGTCAAATTATGCCTTTAAATAAGTATAGAGCCTTTGCTGAAACGTGTGTATATTTGGCCGTGTCTTTAACATTTATTGTAGAAAACAATATTTCTTACCAACTTTTGATCCACTAACTGTATAATTCTTCCACTTGGCACAAATGCATTTGTTATATTCTTCACGGAATTTATTATAACTTTCAGCTGAAAAATAAATTTAAAAATTGATTAGAGACATAAGGAAGTGTTGACATTTAACATTAATCTTGATATAGAAAAGTATTTGAAGACCATTTCAGAAAAGGGTTGTAATTAATGTACATCCATGTTTACTAAATGATTAGCCCTGTTTTGTAAATCACAGTAATCATAACTGTCATTATGTCACACTGATCTGTATACCTAAGACCTGTGCACTTTACTGTATGTATACCATACCCCAATAAAAATGTTCCGAAAGCCTATAATCTGTATTTTAATCAAGAATCACACAATGAATTATAGAAGGTTTTATTTCGACTATGTGTGCAATGAATATATATATAATAAAATATAATATATATTAATAACTGCTTTTTAACTGTTAAAAAGATTAATTTTGGTATAACAAAAAAATATAGATTTTTGACTTATCTATATGTAGCTAAATAAAAGAGTACTATTTAAAAACATATGTAAACAAGATATATCTTTAACATGACACACAGTTTACTTTAGATGATAATATATGATATGAGATAAAGGCAGAAGCTAGTAAAAATCAAGAGGCTACAGAGAAATGACATCCTCTTTTCTCTATCATTTATTATAAATGGCAGAGAACCATGGAAAGCAGATTCTTAAAATACGTGGTACATAGTATCATGATGTGTTCTTTTAAATGCGATTATATTCAATCAAGTCAGAGATAAAAGACTTAAGAATCACACCCTACCGCTGGTGCTTTGACCACCATCAATTCATGCCATCTTTTGTACGGTGGTAAATCGAGATTTATGGTGTACCATGGAACTGGACCCCTGTAACTGCAATGAGAGGTGTATCATCTTGAAATGTTTAAAAGCAGTTTCTTGATGATGGTTAGATAGTTACATCATTATAGGTATATTAGAGACATATTCTTAGTAACAGAGAAATTGGTACTCAAACCAAAATTTGCAAAAAAGCTCATTTTCCACTCAGCGCCTCTGTCCTGGGTCATTTATACAATGCCATTTTAGAAATCCTAAAATGGAATTACAGCATTATAGGAAGGTTAACGCATAATGGTGATAGATAAAATAATCAATTTTGGCTCAGTAGTTGTATGTAACCTGAGTATCACTGCTAGAAAATAAATGCCTTTTTTTCCCATCCTAAATCTCTACGAAGATTTTGTCTAGGCTCTGGGCACTTCTCCAATTGGTTTCCCAATCTCAGAATTCCCTCTTAGACAGTCTGAACACTGTTGTCAAATCATTGACTCTAGAGCTGGCTTCAGTAAGGTCACTTTTAAGCCCCTAGAATGGCAATATAGTATATGAGCTTCCCAACACTGACTTCAAGAACCTTCACTACTGACTCAGCCATGCTACTCTTCCTGCTATGCTGCTGCTAAGTCGCTTCAGTCGTGTCCGACTCTGTGTGACCCCACAGACGGCAGCCCACCAGGCTCCCCTGTTCCTGGGATTCTCCAGGCAAGAACACTGGAGTGGGTTGCCATTTCCTTTTCCAATGCGTAAAAGTGAAAAGTGAAAGTGAAGTCGCTTAGTTGTGTCCAACTCTTAGCGACCCCATGGACTACAGCCTACCAGGCCCCTCCGTCCATGGGATTTTCCAGGCTTCCTACTACACATCCTCTCTTCTCCGTTTTTGTTTTTGTTTTTTTTGCTATGCTGTGCGGCATATGGGATCTTAATTCCCCAACAAGGGATCAAACCCAGATCCCTGGCATGAAAGCACAGAGTCTTACCACTGGACCACCGGGGAAGCCCCCACATTCTCTCTCCTCATTCTTCTTAGTAAGTCCAAGCCATGTCACTGATCAGTCATATCCAATGCCGGAAGTCCTACTCTTCAATTTACACATAGCCATTTCCACTGTGAGGATAGTAGCAACATCCACTACTGATCAGTGGGGCCAGGGCTGAAATCCTGATGGATGAACTCTGCAACTATTCTCTGTCGCCACAGAAACATGATCTTCTGGCACTTGCTACTGAACTGAAAGAGCCTCTTAAGGGTGTGCCATTCAGTGACTGATAAGCTTAAAGCTGCCTAAAAATAGCCAGCATTCGCTCCATTACTTCCGTGTTCCAGAGAAGAAAAAAGTGCACTCTGGTGGGTGCTACAATGTTACCAGGCTCTTAAATATACAGACATAAATCCAGACTGATTTCTACAGTGGGGGTGGGTTAAGAGGGGATGTGTTAGTTCTGACAAGTCACAGTATTGGGGTCCTATTTATACCTCTGTAGTCACGAATGAGAATAATTCTTTGGTTAAAGCTGTATGTATTCTGTCTTCCTTTCTCTGCAGCAGGCTACTTTCAGTGTAAGGGGATAGCAGGGAGAAAATGGTGACCATTCCTGACACCTCTTCCTTCTTTTTCACATTCTGTACCCTCTGGGGTGGTGAGCCATTCTTAGACCTTTCCCTATTTAGCCACATAGGATTTGAAAAGGCCAAAACCCTAAACTAAAAACATTAATGTTCAACACACTAAAACATGATATTGGCCCTTCCTATGTTTTCCAATCCTTTTTTGGCCTCAATAGTTTTGATTATCATGGGCAGGGTTTATTTTTTTGAATCACGTGAGATCCTGCACTCTTTTGTTTCAGCATGATGGGGTGGTTTATACTCGGGCATCACAGAAAATCACAGATGACCTCTGCATCTGTCAGCATGAGAAAAATACTTAGGGGTAGATACAAGAATTTAGTGGAGAATGCTAATCCTTTTTTTCTCCCCCTGATTTTGATGGGCTCAAAATGGGACATTTTATCATGGGGTATTTTCACATTTGTTCGAAGTCTTAGCCAAATGCATACCACACAAACCTGAGGGAAACAAAATCATCTCAGGATAGAAGACATGACTTAAGGTTTTATTCAATGTCGTTACTTCTATGAGATCATACTTAACATGGAGAGAAATCTCCAGGAAGGTCAGAGTGAATCCTGCTCGTCTGACGTTTACTCACGTGGGCCCTGAAGGAGGATAAGTTGATTTTCTGCAGTCTTCAGTCCACTAAAAAAACAAAGACAAAAGTTTCAGAAAAACAGAGTAGGCAATCTGCAAAGACAGCTGGTGAAGACAAAATCAAGTATGATTTGTCATTTTAGACCATTTCAATGCCTCTTAAAAGTCTTTTTCTCCCATGAAAACTTCAAAATCTCAAACTTAAGTGCATTTTCAGTCTCTTCAATTTACTAATTTGGCTTTTCGACTGCAAATACATTGAGTTAAGAGGAAATACAAGAAAATAGATTCAGACTTCCTTGGTGGTCCAGTATTTAAGACTCTGTGCTTCCAATGCCAGGGGTGTGGGTTCAGTCCCCAGTCGGGGAACTAAGATCCCACATAAATGGATGTAGAGCTGAGTCACTCTGCTACATCTGAAACTAACACAGCATTGTAAATCAACCATACTTCAGTTTTTAAAAAATTTAAAGAAAATGTAGATGGAGGGAGTTCCCTGGCGGCCTAGTGGTTAGGATTTTGGGCTTTCAGTGCTTTGGCCCAGGTTCAATCCCTGGTGGGGGAACTGAGATCCCAAATGCCCCGTGGTACAGCCAAAGGAAGAAGAAACTGTAGAAAAACGTTTATGACAACTAGGTTGATTTATCACTTGCCAGGATCTGATATACTTATGAGGTAACTCTACTGCAAGAAATCTGCATCCTAAACCAGACTTTCAGGGCACAGGGCCGGGCCCCTTCATACTCTGGCCCTTCATCACCCCAGCCTCCATGTACAGCCACATGTAACCACACACTGTGCTCTCTCACCGTTCATGCCTGTGCAAGCACCCGCCTTGCCTTCTGCCTATGAGGCCCGCTCTCCACCTTGTACGCTTTTGGCTCCAACTTCTAAGATCCAGCTCAGATGTCTTTTTGGTGATGTCTTCATCTACTTG
Organism: Budorcas taxicolor; assembly: GCF_023091745.1. NCBI lineage: Eukaryota > Metazoa > Chordata > Mammalia > Artiodactyla > Bovidae > Budorcas > Budorcas taxicolor. The sequence continues at coordinate 18,608,772 of NC_068933.1, read as the reverse complement.
CCCTGGGAGAACAGCCACCCTCTCCTCTCTACTCCCACAGCACACGTACACATCTCCCCTGCTACCCTTCTGATGTGCACTGTAATTCTCTGTGCGTCTCTTCATGACCAGACTGTGTTCTTGGGGCTTGTGCAGAGCCCCCACGGAGGCCACCACTGAGGCAATGAAGGAACAAGACTGTTTTTAGGGAATATGGTTTAGTCTTAGCAGCAAAACAGAAACGGTTCTCAGTATAAAATGATTTTTAAAAATCTACACTGATTTATCATTCTTTTATTGCTAGTCTCAAAATGCCAAGATGCATTCATCTTCTTTTTGCTGGAGACCCAATATTGCAAGAAAAAAAAAATGGTTTTAAAGAAGCATAAATTCACAGTAAAAGGAAGGTGAAGTAGGAAAGGAAACTACTAGCACTGTAGTTTGACCTCAGAAAATATATCTGCAGCAAATTTGTCTGGGAATGGAGATCTTACATCTTGTTTTAACTTTTGATCGCCCGGGAAGTGTATAAGGTAGTCTGACGTTACCCGATATTCAAACATTAATTGTCAAAATACCACAGCACGTTTCTCATATAAGTACCGTTTTGTTTATCATTTTTGGTTGAACTCATGAAAAAACAGCATTAAGTGTAAACTTAAATTTTCAAAGGCTATCATTAGAACTTAAGTTCCATTTCACATGATTGAAATATAAAATAGTAGATATTAAATAGTATCGATTTGACAGTTCAGAATCAAACTAGCACAAGCTAATTTTCAAAGCCAATCAGTGTTCAATAAGACTGACTGAGGGTGGTTCTTATTCAGAAAAATTTCAGTCTCAGTCCTGAGTTCAGAAGTTGTAGTAAAACTGCACTGCTGCCATCGGGGCAGGGACAGTCAGGATACACAGCATCTATTATAAAATTCACACAAGTGAAAAGTCTGTGACAGCAAAAGAAGTTCATGATTGAATAACAGCAACATGATAGATTTAAGTATGTTCCACAAAGTACCTGCCAATCAACAATAAAATTAATAACCACAAGCTTTAAACATTTGGCATTTTCAGAAATTTTGTACATTTGTCCAACTAAGCTTTTTTTCTGCTCAACCACTATCAATTGTTACATATCACAGCAGATTCCACATCAGGTTTTAGGAACTACTAAATCCTCAAGTTCTCTGAAAACACCCTTGGCCTGCTGTTGCTTTATGCAGACTATTCATAAAGACTAATTCTTTAGTCTCAAACTTGGCATTGGATGCTCTAATAAATACTGATAAGTGATCAGTGTCAAGAGTCAAGAAGATAACTGGGAATCATTTGTGTTGTTCTCTAGTTGATCTTGGAGAAGGCAATGGCACCCCACTCCAGTACTCTTGCCTGGGAAATCCCATGGATGGGGGAGCCTGGTAGGCTGCAGTCCATGGGGTCGTGAACATTTGGACACAACTGAGCGACTTTACTTTCACTTTTCACTTTCATGCATCGGAGAAGGAAATGGCAACCCACTCCAGTGTTCTTGCCTGGAGAATCCCAGGGACGGGGGAGCCTGTGGGCTGCTGTCTCTGGGGTCGCACAGAGTCGGACACGACTGAAGCGACTTAGCAGTAGCAGCTAGTTGATCTTGACGCTGCTGTTGAAGCCCCAGGCAGTGGCAGTCTTCGGCTGAAGGCTAAAAGAGTGTGAAACAAATTTTCTCAGGACACATTTCTTGTACTTCTGCCATCAAATGTGATTTCATCAACTCACCTTTAGTAAACAGCTTTCCCTGTTTTGCTTATAAATAAGTTACCTGAAGATCTACTTTGGGTGTAGCCTCATTTTACTTTTTAAAATTTGTCAATAAATTCTATGGTGATGAGATACTCTGTTTTCTGATCACTTTTTCCCCTAGGAACTGGGAGCACTGTGATGTCTGCATGGTCTTGCAATGTCAACATACACTGTATTCTTTGGATACAACTCTAGCATCACTGTGTAATAAACACAATGCTCTGCCAGCTAATTATCAGGAAAATCCCTACTCTGCTTGGCCTCAAGAGCACATCTGAAGTCCATTTTCTTTGTTATGATGTGATAGGCTTAGCCTCGTAGTTTTCTTAAGGATTAAAATAACGTGATGCGTCAATTCATGTGACACTTAAATGCAGCTGAGTTGTAACTGCATAAGCGCCATTCGAAACACAGGGAAGAGCACTGAAAGCCAGAAGCCCAGCACACTCAGCCTCTTCAGGAACAAGCCAGCTGCTCCTGTGCTGAAGCAGCCACAGCCAAAACGCAAACAAGAGCACCTGTGGGCCAATACAGCTCGGTATATGGACCCTGACGTGAGAGCTTCATGTAATTTTGACACGTCATGAAATATTAATCTTCTTTTGATTCCCTCACAACATTTTTTCCATTTGTACCCTCTTAAATTTTAGTCTGTTTTTTAACTTGTTTTATATTGGAGTATAGCCGATGAACGACATTGTGATAGTTTCAGGTGGACGGCAAAGGGGCTCATCCATACACATACACGTATCCATTCCCCCTTAGAGCTTCCCTGGTGGCTCAGATAGTGAAAAAACCTGCCGGCAATGTAGGAGACCTGGGTTCAATCCCTGGGTCAGGAAGATCCCCTGGAGAAGGGAACGGTTACCCACTCCAGTATTCTTGCCTGGAGAATCCCATGGACAGAGGAGCCTGGCGGACTACAGTCCATGGGATTGCAAAGAGTCAGACACGACTGAATGACTAACACTTGCACTTTCACCCTCCCCCTAGCTTCTGAAGGACATAAAAACTATCCCCAGTTCGCAGACCTTACAAAAACAGGTGCCAGACCAGCACTCAGGGTACTGACATCCAAACAAGCTGCTCTTGCTAGACGATTTCTTCAGTTTCTGTCAAGGCAAACCCTCCAAGGTGGTAAGAAAGGGTTAGTGACTCAGTTACATCTGACTCTTTGCAATCCCATGGACTGTAGCTCTACAGGCTCCTCTGTCCATGGAATTCTCCAGACATGAGTACTAGAGTGGGTTGCCAGCCCTTCTCCAGGGGATCTTCCAGACCCAAGGATCAAACCTGGGTCTCCCCCATTGCAGGCTGATGCTTCACAGTCTGAGCCACCAGGGAAGGTGGCATGCATGTGTGAAAGAGAGACAGAAGGTGGAGAGACACTGTGCGGGTTTAGTGTTTTGCTCAGCTGCAGTGCCATATGCAAGCCTGGATGCAGAGGTTGGGATGGGGGTTGTCGTCTGTTACTGGCCCCTCAACTGAACTCTCCTTTCATCTTCATTATTCTTATTCTCTAGAATAAATGCTACTCCAAGCCAGGAACCTCTCTGGGATCTCCTTTGTCCACTTTTTTCATCAGTCAAAACTCCTGCAAGGGTTTTCCCTGGTGTATATATAGAATGGAATACTTACTCAGCCATGAGAATAAACTAGTGGTTTCCAGTGGGGAGAGAAGGCGGGAGGGCAATATAGGGGTAGGAGATTAAGAGTTACAAACTATTAGGCATAAAATAAGCCACGATGATGTACTATACAATATGAGGCAAATAATATTTTATAATAACTATAAATGGAGTATAACCTTTAAAAATTGTAAGTCACAATATTATACACCTATAACTTAAATAATATTGTACATCAACTACACTTCAATAAAATTGTAACTACAGAAATAAAAAGGATAGGAAAATAAAGGTGAGAAACTTTCTCCCAGAATAGAGAGAAAAAATTATATAGAAAACACAGGAGGGAAAGAAAAAAAGAGAGATTTAGAGCATCAATGCATGGAGCCCAACATCTGATTAACCGGATTTCCAGAAAGAGAGCAGAGATAATAAAGAGGGGAAAGTAATGACAGAGATAATGTAAGAAACATTTCTACAGCTGAAAGGAGATGAGTCCCCAAAATGAGCAGGCCTACTGATTATTTGAAATAATGACTGAATACAAGCGCCTTCAGTGAGACACATCACTGAGTATTTCAAAAGGTAAAGGATATTGGGGCTTCCTTGGTGGTCCAATGGTTAAGAATCTACCTTGCAATGCTGAGGACATGGGTTCCATCCCTGGTTGGGGAACTAAGACCCCACAGGCCACAACTACTGAGCCTGCAAGCTACAACTAAAGAGCCTGTGCACAGCACAGAAGTGTTTGCTTCTGAGATGGAAATTCTAATTTGAAAAGATACACGCACCTTAAGGTTGACAGCAGCACATTTACAACAGGCAAGACGTGGAAGCAACCTAAGTGTCCATGAACAGGAAAATGGGTAAAGAAGGTAAGATATGGAATATTACTCAGCTATAAAAAAGAATGAACTTACTTCCATCTGCAGCAACATTGATGGACCCAGAAATAATCATACTACGTGAAGTAAGTCAGAAAGACAAAGACGAATATCATGGTATCACTTATATGTAGAATATAAAAAAACAATACAAATGAATCTACTTACAAAACAGAAACAGACTCATCAACATAGAAAACAAATTACAGTTACAAAAGGAAAAAGGGAGGGGTGTAGGGAAGGATAAGTTAGGAGTACAGGATTAACAGACACAAGCCGCTATATATAAAATAGATAAGCAAGAAGGATTTATTATATAATATAGAGAATTATATTCAATATCTTATAATAACCTATAATGGAAAATAACCTGAAAAAAAAATGTATAACTGAATCACTTTGCTGTACACCTAAAAACACAATACTGTAAATCAATTACACTCCAAAAAACAGAAAACACAACAACACAACAAAAAGAGTTTGCTTCCAGAGAAGAGGGATGGGGCAGAAGGAAAGAGCTTTTCATCATAAAGCTCTCTGTATTATTCAATTTCCTTTAACTATGTACACTCTGATACACATTTTAAAATATCAAATTAAAAACCTGCATAATTTCAGCTATATTATGTGGAGGATTTTCAGAGACTGATTCCCTGACATGATTTTAAGTATTTTTAACTGTCATTATCTAAAATTATTTTAAAACAGTGACGACTGCAATGGAGGGCAGGGTACTCTAAATCCTTGTTTAGAGAAATGTTAAGTGTCCTTGAAAATGGACACTGAGAAGCAGCACTCTACTTAAGAACTCAAACTACAAAATTTCCACACACATCACTTAAAAAGAAGGGCAGGTATTAACTTTAGAAATGCAACTCTTAGCTCATCCTAACTTACTCATAAGATTCTTCTAAATATCAGACCTTCAGGAGAGTAAAAAATGTGATCTGATTCACAGAAATAAAATTTATGGCCCTTTTACTACATTTCAAGTTTTCAGGAACTTTAGGGTCATGTGCTGGATGTAAGACCCAGCTCGGTCAGGGACTAACAGTCCCAGCGGCAACCCCAGCCCAGGCTTCCCTGCTTACTCTCCTAGCTTCCCACAGAGATAAGAATAAAGCCTCAATTTATTACCTCATAGGGAACAATCTGTATTTCCTTCAGGGCTTTTTCAACTCAGTGAGTAAATGAAATGTAAGGAGGCTCATCTTTCCTAGTAATTATATCTGCATGACCTGGGTTCCAAAGCCAATAAACGAGAAGGCAATGGTTCTCTGTCAAATATTCTGAAAGAGTTCAACCTACTCCAGGGGTAAGGGAGTAAGTAACCCAGTCATCACACATGCAGGAGGCTGATAAGCCACTGTACCATGATAACCCTGGTAGCGATAAATAAACACTGAAATATACAGACATGAAATCTGCATGGAATTTGGCTGTTAAGAGTAAAGGGTAAATGTGATTGTAATTTTTAAAGGTAACAGCCACCAGATCAGGGTATTTCAGGTGGACATCAAGTGCTGTCACCAAGGTCATTTTTATATTTTTAATTATTTTTTTATTGAAGTACAGTTGATTTTACATTATTATATTAGTTTCAGGTATACAGCATAATGATTCAAATTTTTATTGATTATATTCCATTTAAAGTTATTATAAAATATTCACTTTATTCCTTGAACTGTACACTATGTCCTTGTAGCTTATTTAATTTACACAGAGTAGTTTGTATCTCTTAATCTCCTACCTCCAATTTGCCCAGCTCTTTCTTTCTCTCTACTGGCAAACACTAGTTTGCTCTCTGTATCTGTGAGCCTGTTTTTGTTTTGCTATATTCATCTATTTATTTTTTAGATTCTTCATATAAACAATAACCTATGGTATTTCTCTCTCTGACTTATTTCACTAAGCATAATGCCCATGAACAGCAGTCATTTTAAACAAAAAAAAATTAGATTTGGGGTAGAATGAAGACAGTTACATTCTCACTGTCAAGGGAAACTTCTACAAAGAAAGACAGCTTCAAAATCTATGTGTAGACTTGAAATAAAATTACAGTGAGCCCATTTGTTATTTACAGATTCTTACTATCTCCAAATTTAACTATACAAGATTTTAATAACAGATAACTTTAATAAGGTAGGCAAAAACTTAAACAAATGATAGGTAAAGAATGTAACTAGATGATAGGGAGTGTTATTAGGTAGTCTGCGTGGTATACTGTGTTACTTTGTCAAAGGGTTAAAAAACACAACTAATTTAAAACCTCAGTCTCTCTCTGTGTGCTCTCTCTCTCATTTTTGCTTCCTAAAGCCAAAGAAAGTGGTGAAAATGTCTGTAAAATGTTTTGTAAATACTTCCTGGGTCAGCAAATTCTCTTAGTATTCTGGTTATTTGATGAGAACTTAAGACTTTTTGAAATTCCTCAGTTGTAATGTCCTCCCCACTCACTAAAAAAAAAAAAAAACTAACTATAGAGCTACTTACTTACATAACTATATTTAGGAAAATCACATATAAACTGAAAATTCTTCCATTAGTAACCCGATTGCCCCATGCCTAAAAGAAATGACACCTTGTCCAGCTCCCTAAAATATCAGCCCTTCCAGATGAGAACCTCAATGAAACAAGTGCTTCTAAGATTGTACTAAAGAATCCAGAAAGCCCTCAAGTGCTTGTCTTATTCACATAATCAGAAAAAGGCAATGAAAGAAATTATATAGCGCACACCAGAGTTCTTACCTTAGGAAAAGAAGCTGAACAATTCCAGCAAGGCAATTTCAATTCAATTCTTTAATTCACCAACAACTAGTTTCTAAATAAGAATTGTGTCTTAAGATGTTCTCTATGTATGACAGTGCAGACACATTCAACACATTCTTGAACAAGAAAAGGCCTGTTTCTTGCATAAATAACAAACTCAAATGAGCATGCAAAAATTTTCACTTGTTTTCTGACCTTTGATGGGATGGTACCTTATTAAACTGTGGATATTTAGACAGAATGGGAACAAACTCTTCCTAAGGGCAGAGACCTCCAGCGTCTGGAACACAATCTGGCACAGAGCAGGTGAGTAGTATCTGTAGACTAAGCAAACAGACGGTATCTGTGTATGTTTTCCTTTAAAGTACTGGGGTAAAGGTGAATGCAGTACAATAAAGCTGGCCGGACCAGAGAGGGTTTATGTGATTGGGGGAGACTGTGAATCAATGCTAAGAGCTGCTTCAGTGGCTAACATTCACAATATGTGTTACTCACTTCAGAAGCTGATGCATAAAAGCAAGCTCGATTCAGCAATTCACTACGGAGCCAGAGTGGATAATTTTCACACAGTTTTAGGAATCTGCTTAGATTTATTACTGAGAACCCATCTGCCAACGCAGGAGACTTGGGACAAGGGGTTCAATCCCTGGGTCGGGAAGATCCCCTGGAGGAGGGCATGGCAACCCACACTCCAGTATCCCTGCCTGGGGAATCCCATGGAGAGGAGCCTGGCGGGCTACAGTCCATGGGGCCGCAGAGTTGGACCCACTGAGGTGACTTAGCACACAGGCACAGTCTGATTCCTTTCCTTCTGATTCCTCCATAGGCTACCGCAATCTATTTTCGGCTCTCAACACTGCTCCGGCCAAGGTGACCAACGACCTCTCAGCGCCAAGCACAATGGACGCTAGATATCCTCCTGGCCTTCAACACAGGTGGTCTGTCCTGCTCTCTCCCCGAGCTCCCGTAACACTTGCACTTCAGTTCTGGCCACTGCTCTCACCCTGCCTGTTCTTCTCTGCCTGACATATACATGTCCCTGAGCCTCTTCTTTTCTTCTCTCCTATCTACTCAATGTTCACCTGCTTCAGTGGGTTTCAAATAATATGCCTATGACTCCCAACACCCTCTCCTGAGCTCCAGTCCCAAATGCCTGCTGGAAAGTTCAGTATCATCTGAAATTTGACGTAACCAGGGTGAAAATGATCTTCATTCTTCCCTTCCCCTGTTCCCACCTAACGATGCCATCGTTCACCCAGCTGAGCACCAGAAAGGTGCCTGGCCCTCACCCCATCTGACTCTTCCTTCTGCTCATTCTACCTCCGAATCTTCTCTGGAACCATCCACTTCTTTCTTTTTCCACTGGCACAACCCTCCTGCAAGTCACTCAGTTTTCTCCCTTAGTCTCCTCATAGCTACCTTACTTACGCCCTTCCAATCCAAACTGATCTTTCGAAAGTGAGAAATTTATCACATCTTGTTTAAAACCAGTCAACAGCTTCCTGTGCTTTTTAGGATAAACTGCAAAATCTTTAGTAAGGTCTACAAAGCACTGATGATCTCATCTCCATCTCCCCCTCTAGACTTTTCTTGCACCATTTCTGTCACCAGTATCTTTTAAACCATGTTATAAAATTTTTTATTGAGATAATATGGGTCCATAAAATTATGTAAGTTACCAGTGTATAACATTATACATCTACTTCTGAATCTTGCTGTTGTTGAGTCATTAAGTCTTCTCTCTTTGTGACCTTGTGGACTGTAGCCCACCAGGCTCCTCTGTCCATGGAATTTCCCAGGCAAGAATCCTGGAGTGGGCTGCCATTTCCTTTTCTAGATCTTCCCGACCCAGGGATCGAACCCACGTCTCTGGCACTGGCAGGCAGATTTTTTACCACTGAGCCACCAGGGAAGCCCCTACTTCTGCATATATCACCAAACTTTGTTTCCATCCATCACCATTGGGTTGATCCCCTTTATCCAGTTCTCCTTCCCTCTGCCCTTTTTCCCCTCTGGTAACCACTACTCTGTTCTCTGCATCTACATGCTTTTGTTTGGTTTGTTCATTTATTTTGTTTTTATATTCCATATGTGAATTAATCACATGGTGTCTGTCCTCTGATTTATTTCATTCAGCATAATACCTTCAAGATTTATACACATTATCATGTGTGGCAAGATTTCATCTTTTTATGGCTAAGTAGTATTCCACTGCATGTGTGTGTGTGTGCACAAGTGTGTGTGTGTGTGAGAGAGAGAGAGAGATTTTTATCCATTCATCCATTAATGGGCACTTAGGTTGTTCCTGTATCTTGGCTATTGTAAATAATGCTTCAATGAACATGGGAATGCAGATATCTTTTTGAATTTGTGCTTTAATTTTCTTTGGATAAATACCCATAGATGGGATAGCTTGTCTCCATCATCTTATTTTTTAACTTTTTGCGACTGTCTTCCTTTTTTTTCTTTATTTTTAATTGAGGGATAATTGCAATATTCTGGTTTCTGCCATATATCAACATAGGCATAGGATCCGCCATAGGCATACATACGCCCCCTCCTTCTTGAGCCTCCCTCCCATCTCCCACCCCGTCCCACCCCTCTGGGTTGTCACAGAGCCCAGGTTTGAGTTCCCTGGGTCATACAGCAAATTCTCACCGGCTGTTTCACGTATGTTAGTGTGTATATTTCCATGCTACTCTCTCCATTCGTCCCACCCTCTCCTTTCCACTCACACCTGCCATGTCAGTAAGTCTGTTCTCTAAGTCAGCATCTCCACTGCTGCCCTGCAAACAGGCTCATAGTACCGTCTTTCCAGATTCCTTATACATGTATTAACATACGATATTTGTTTTTCTCTGACTTCCTTCACTCTGTATAATAGGTTCTAGGTTAACCCACCTCATTAGCACTAACTCAAGTGTGTTTCTTTTTGTGGCTGAGTAGTATTTCATTGTATATATGCACTGCAGCTTCTTTATCCATTCATCTGTCAATGGACATCTAGGTTGCTTCCATGTCCTAGCTATTGTAAATAGTGCTGCAATGAACACTGGGGTACATGTGTCTTTTTCTATTATGGTTTTCTCAGGCTATAAGCCTGGTCATGGGATTGTTGCATCATATGGTAGTTTTATTTCTAGTTTTTAAAGGAATCTCCATACTGTCTTCCATGGTGGCTGTATCAATTTCCATTCCCACCAACAGTGTAAGATAGTTCCCTCTTCTCCACACCCTCTCCAGCATTAATCATTTGCAGAACTTTTTATGATGGCAATTCTGACTGTTGTGAAGTGATATTTCACTGTAGTTTTGATTTGTATTTCTCTAATAATGAGTGAATTTTGATTTGCATTTCTATAATAATGGTTTTTCTAGTAGTCATGTATGGATGTGAGAGTTGGACCATAATTAATTAGTGATGCTGAGCATCTTTTCATGTGTTTATTAGCCATCTGTATGTCTTCTTTGGAGACATGTCTATTTAGGTCTTTTGCCCACCTTTGGATTGGGTTGTTTGTTTTTCTGTTATTGAGATGCATAAGCTGCTTGTATATTATGGAAGTTAATCCTTAGTTGTTTCACTTGCTACTATTTTCTCCATTCTGAGGGTTGCCTTTTCACCTTGTTTATAGTTTCCTTTGCTGTGCAAAAGCTTTCAAGTTTAATTAGGTCCCACTTCTTTATTTTTGTTTTTATTTCCACTATTCTTGGAGGTGGGTCATAGACGATCTCGCTGTGATTTATGTCATACAGTGTTTTGCTTATGTTTTCCTCTACTGTTATCTCTTAATAGAATCAAAGAATAACTCAAGAAGACCTTAAAATACACCATACTCTGAAAAGCCTCAAAAAACAGAACAAAATCCACAGATGTTCCAAATCCAGTGATTTCTGTTTTGGCTTCTAGTTCCCACTATCATATTTATCAAAAGCAGTTCTGAGATATGTTTTGTAACTCTGTGGCAACAGTTTATCATAGAGTGATTCAAAATGAAAACCTGCTTATTCCTGTCAAAAGACGAGTCACTGAACTTTTGTGAAGTTCCCCAAATCCTCTCAGCCAGTGGCTCCCAGATTTTCCAGATCAGTTAAGAAACTGACAGGGGCCCAGCACAGAGGAGTCCCAATTTTTTCTCGAAAGTGAAAATATTAAAAAAAAAAATTCACACACATAAAAGAAAGAACATTTTAACAACAAAAACTGAACACCTGCAATCAGAATACAAGCTAACATTCTAATTTAATAATTTTATGGCCTATTTTTTCTCATTTCATTAAAGATTTGTGAAACCAGTTTCCCAAACTGACACCAGAGGCTGGACTGGACTTTGATAACCCCTGTTTGGTGGTAGTGGTTTGAGATAAAAATTACTAAGTTCATGGAACATGTGTGCATGCTCAAACATGTGTGACTCTTCGTAACACCCCACGGACTGTAGCCCGCCAGGCTCCTCTGTCCATGGATTTTCCAGGCAAGAATACTGGAGTGGGTTGCCATTTCCTTCTCCAGGGGATCTTCCCGACCCAGGGATCAAACCCACATCTCCTGCATTGGCAGATGAATTCTTTACTAGTGAGCCACCTGGGAAGCCCAGATTCATGGAGGGGCTACTTATTTTCTTGTTCTAAAAATACCTTTTAAAGAAATTTTGCTTAAGTACTGAGAAAGAAAATAAAAAGCATTCTCTGACATTTGAAACTGTTCTGAGGTTCACACCTAGACCTCTCAGTATTAGCACTTGCTGATCTGACACTCAAAAGCCAGGCCATTTTTGTTCTCCTGTTAGACATAATCGACCTCACAATACCTACCTCAGCGAAGGTTAATCTGAGGCATGATAAAATCATACAAAGCAAGCCCACTTCGTGATTCTGTCTAAGCTCAGACAAAAAAGACAAGGGTACCTTGCAACTCACAAAACACGAAAGACCCTCTTCTATTGCTAAACAAATGACGTCCTTCATTCAATCATAGTGTTGCCTCACTTTCTAAAAGCATCTGATCTAGAGCAAATCCCTGATTCCTTAGACCTGACCCTGAAAACACTAAATCCAAATTATAAAACAGGTTTCTCCTAACGCCCTTTTTCTGAGAGACCCCAGAGTTGCCCATGGTGAGCATTTTCATTCACCGTGGAATAATAAAACCAAGGTTTTTCAACTATAGGCATGTTTCCTGGGGTCTTTGGCTGAAAGCATTGACAGTATCAAAGTATAAAATTCTTTAAAAATTCTCATAATCCCCACCATTTTACAGCAAATTAATCCCCTACCCACATTAAAGCAGACTAATTTTATTTTTCCTTATATCCTTCTAACCCATGACCACTGTGTATTTTTCTTACTTAAGTCACTGTGCATACCTTTTTGTTTTCTGCTTTTACTTGCTTTATCTTGTGTCACTTTTGAGTGGCTGAATACTACGTCACTATGATTTTATTCTTAAAGCACTTCTCCGTAGAGAAATAAAAGAATAAAGGAGGCGAATGCACACCTTGCTTGCAATATCAATATCCTACTTAAGCCGTCAAGAGCAGCCTTTTCTAGTCAGTCTTAAGTCACATGCACCCAAGTTCCTATTTATCTGATCTGTCGACAAAGAAAAATGCAGTCTTACGGTGTTTTGAGAATAGAACTATGCAAAAGCACCAGACTGGGTGTCCAGAGGCTTGAGTTGTCACGCACCCGAAAACAACAGAGTGACCTCTGGCTAGTCACTGACTCACTCGGCGACTACTTCCTCCCTTGCTAAGAATGAAACTGGTCCCACATTTGCTCTTGCAATTATCAAGTCTGTGTTCCTGCTACTTCCCTGAAGGGGAAAGAGCCACAGGTCTGGTGGTCACTTGTCTCGGGTTGGCCTGGACTACTCCCATTGCCCTAACCGGGGATGCCTCGTCCTTTCCGAGGGCCCTTCAGATCCTCAGTTACTACGTCTCCTGCAGCACCTCGTCACAAGGCAGAGAAAGCCGAAGTCCTCAAGCAGTTCGTAACTTAATTATGTACACAGATCAGCTGGAACTCTTCCTCCAGTAGTTCTGTAGGCGCGTGGAAAAAGTGCACTCAGTCAAATGTGAGGATGTGCAAACACAACCGCCAGTCTGTAGAGATGACGATTTCCCCTTAAAGTTTCTTTGTTCCAGCTTGTACCGAACCGACCAGGGGTGAGGCTCGCCAGCCTCACCTGCACCCACGCCTCTGCTCAGAGAAACAGGGATGCCTGTAAAGATGCTGCCAGGGGTCGATCAAGCCCCGCCTGCCCCGCACCTGTGCGTCCCCCCTCCCCCGACGCGCCGGCGCGCCCCTCTCCGTCTCCTCGGCTCCAGCTCACCCACCGGCGGCACCTGCTGCGCCACCAAGCAGGTGACGATCCCGCTCAGCAAGATGAAGGTTAGACAACTCCAGCCTAGCATCCTTCCAGCCACCATCGCGCTGCAGACTCCTGAGGAGGCCCCTCGACGCACCACCTGAGCGCCGAACAGGCCACGCCCCGCTGCCACGTGACCTGACAGCGGACCGCGCCACTCGAGGTGTGGGCGGGGGGAGATAGGCACCGGGGTGAGGGCAGCAAGGAGAGGACCTGGCTTTTCAGTGACGCGGCGGGACGAGGGAGTCTTCCGAGATGAAGAACAAACCCCCAGGACGGAGGGTGAGCGCTCGAGTTAGGACCGTGGTGTTCGTCGCACCCCCCGCACCGCGGGCAGTGGTTGCGCCCAGCCCAAGCTCCAGCGCTAAGCCCCGCCCGGGCGGGTGCGGCTGTGGAACTTTCCTCCCCTCGCTGTCCCTCACAGAGGGCCGCCCCCTCCTCAGAGCCTGCGGGTGGGGACCACCGCCTCTCTTCCCGCCGGTGCAGCCGCACACTGTTCCCGTATGGCCCAGGGCGAGGTCTGCGCTCGGCCGCTCGGTACCAAATGTCCATGAGATGGGCACGAGTCACGAGAGTCTCAAAACGCGGCGTAGCCGGCGACAGCGACCGGTCTTTGCCCTCTGAGGGGAGCAGGGCCCGAAGTGAGTGAGGTTATTGGTCCTGACCGTGGGGTCACCCGACGGCCGTCAGGGGCCAGGAGCGGGGCACAGTTAACTCTCACCGATGCTCCAGGCTGTGAATTTACACATTTAGGCTTTCGCCTCCGAGCTGACAAACCACAGAATTTAGGCTTCGGTTTACTCGCACTGAGACAGCAGGTGGAATGCCCAGGTAGGACCGAAAACCTTCCTTCCGTGGAGTGAAGCACCTGTGTACCTTCACCTGCTACAGTGAGAGGACGCAGGTTGGCACAGCCCAGGTGGACCTGGGAGGATGGTAGCGGGCAGTCTGTTTTAGCCTGCACCTAGAAAACAGCTTTACAGGTGTATTCACTTGGCATGCGTGCGGTGTTTGGACACTGTTGTCCTAGTCGGATAAAGTGTTAAGTGTTAGTTGCTCAGCTGTGTCCAACTCTTTGCGACCCGGTGGACTATAGTCTGCGAGGCTCCTCTGTCCGTGGGATTTTCTAGGCAAGAATACTGGAGTGGGTTGTCATGCCCTTCAGGGGATCTTCTCGACCCAGGAAGGGAACCCAGGTCTCCCCCATTGCGGGCAGATTCTTTACCATCTTAGCCATATAAGTTCAATAGGAAATCCTAAGCTCTTGGTTCCACTTTCTGATTGAACCTTTTCGACTTCCAACTGGCATTTTTTTTTTAATGCTTCAGCAAAATCAGAATACTGTCACTAAAATCTTCATATATATATTTTTTCTTATGTAAGTTTGAAATTGCAGTTTTACTCATTTGTATTACTTTGTTAGAAAAATCAATGGTTTTGTTGGAGATTGAGAAATGAGAATTTGATACGTGGGAACATTTATTCCAGTTTTTCCTTTTCTTTTTTTTTTGGTGGTAGATGACAGGATCCCTCTCTCTGATGAGGGAAGTTTGACTTTTGAAACATATCACATGATTAAAGTAGTTCCTGATTCAACAGTGAGCAAGAAGATCATCAGTTCAGTTCAGTTCAGTTCAGTCGCTCAGTCGTGTCCGACTCTTTGTGACCCCATGAATCGCAGCACACCAGGCCTCCCTGTCCATCACCAACTCCCAGAGTTCACTCAGACTCACATCCATGGAGTCCGTGATGCCATCCAGCCATCTCATCCTCTGTCATCCCCTTCTCCTCCTGCCCCCAATCCCTCCCAGCATCAGAGTCTTTTCCAATGAGTTAACTCTTCGCATCAGGTGGCTAAAGTATTGGAGTTTCAGCTTTAGCATCAGTCCTTCCAAAGAACACCCAGGACTGATCTCCTTTAGTATGGACCGGTTGGATCACCTTGCAGTCCAAGGGACTCTCAAGAGTCTTCTCCAACACCACAGTTCAAAAGCATCAATTCTTCGGCACTCAGCTTTTTTCACAGTCCAGCTTTCACATCCATACATGACTACTGGAAAAACCATAGTGTTGACTAGACGGCCCTTTGTTGGCAAAGTAATGTCTCTGCTTTTGAATATGCTATCTAGGTTGGTCATAACTTTCCTTCCAAGGAGTAAGCGTCTTTTAATTTCATGGCTGCAGTCACCATCTGCAGTGATTTTGGAGCCCAAAAAAATAAAGTCTGACAGTGTTCCCACTGTTTCCCCATTTATTTCCCATGAAGTGATGGGACTGGATGCCATGATCTTCGTTTTCTGAATGTTGAGCTTTAAGCCAACTTTTTCACTCTCTTTCACTTTTATCAAGAGGCTTTTTAGTTCCCTTCACTTTCTGCCATAAGGGTGGTGTCATCTGCATATCTGAGGTTATTGATATTTCTCCCGGCAATCTTGAGTCCAGCTTGTGCTTCTTCTAGCCCAGTGTTTCTCATGATGTACTCTGCATATAAGTTAAATAAGCAGGGTGACAGTATACAGCCTTGACGTACTTCTTTTCCTATTTGGAACCAGTCTGTTGTTCCATGTCCAGTTCTAACAGTGATAGAAGCAAGGTCTGATGCTGTAAAGAGCAATATTGCATAGGAACCTGGAATGTTAGGTCCATGAATCAAGGCAAATTGGAAGTGGTCAAACAGGAGATGGCAAGAGTGAATGTCAACATTCTAGGAAAGAAGATCATAGAAATGTTCACTAATTCAAATAATATTTACTGTCCACCTGCAGTGTGCCAATCATTTCTCCAGACATGGGATAAGCTGAGAACAAAAAAGACATAAGGCTCCTCCCTCATAAGGCTTACATTCTAGATGAGAAATGGACAATAAACATCAAACCCAAGGAAATGTACATAGAATGTCATTTTTGTTCAGTTGCCAAATCATGTCCGACTCTTTGTGACCCTATTGATTATAGCCCATCTGGCTCCTCTGTCCATAGAATTCTCCAGGCAAGAATATTGGAGTGGGTTGCCATTTCCTTCTCCAGGGGATCTTCCTGACCCAGGGATTGAACCCACCTCTCCTGCATTGGCAGGTGGATTTTTTTTTACCACTGAGTCACCTGGGAAGCCCCTACATAGGATGTTAGAGGGTAATAAACGTTACAGAGAAAAAGCAGAGTGGTGGGGATGGAGTGGGTTGAGAGTAGGAAGAGTCACAATTTAAGTAGAATGGACAGCACAGGGGCTTCCCAGGTGGTGCTAGTGGTAAAGAATCCACCTGCCAATGCAGGAGACCTTAAGAGACACAGGTTTGATCCCTGGGTTAGGAAGCTCTCTTGGAGTAGGAAATGACAACCGACTACAGTATTCTGGCCTGGAAAATTCCCTGGACATAGGAGCCTGGTGGTCTACAGTCCATAGGGTTGCACAGAGTCTGACAGGACTGAAGTGAGAGCATACAGGGACAAGAAAAGCATTATTGAGAAAGTGATATTTGAGCAGAGATTTGAAGGAGGTGAGGAGTTAGTTTTGAGATACCAAGGGAACATTTCATGCAAAGATGGGCTCGATCAAGGACAGAAATGGTATGGACCTAACAGAAGCAGAAGATATTAAGAAGAGGTGGCAAGAATACACAGAAAAACTGTACAAAAAAGATCTTCACGACCCAGATAATCATGATGATGTGATCACTCATCTAGAGCCAGACATCCTGGAATGTGAAGTCAAGTGGGCCTTAGAAAGCATCACTACGAACAAAGCTAGTAGAGGTGATGGAATTCCAGTTGAGCTATTTCAAATCCTGAAAGATGATGCTGTGAAAGTGCTGCACTCAATATGCCAACAAATTTGGAAAACTCAGCAGTGGCCACAGGACTGGAAAAGGTCAGTTTTCATTCCAATCCCAAAGAAAGGCAACGCTAAAGAATGCTCAAACTATCGCACAATTGCACTCATCTCACACGCTAGTAAAGTAATGCTCAAAATTCTCCAAGCCAGGCTTCAGCAATACGTGAACCGTGAACTCCCTGATGTCCCAGCTGGTTTTAGAAAAGGCAGAGGAACCAGAGATCAAATTGCCAACATCTGCTGGATCATGGAAAAAGCAAGAGAGTTCCAGAAAAACATCTATTTCTGCTTTCTTGACTATGCCAAAGCCTTTGACTGTGTGGATCACAATAAACTGTGGAAAATTCTGAAAGAGATGGGAATACCAGACCACCTGACCTGCCTCTTGAGAAATCTGTATGCAGGTCAGGAAGCAACAGTTAGAACTGGACATGGAACAACAGACTGGTTCCAAATAGGAAAATGTGTACGTCAAGGCTGTATATTGTCACCCTGCTTATTTAACATATGCAGAGTACATCATGAGAAACACTGGACTGGAAGAAGCACAAGCTGGAATCAAGATTGCCAGGAGAAATATCAATAACCTCAGATATGCAGATGACACCACCCTTATGGCAGAAAGTGAAGAGGAACTAAAAAGCGTCTTGATGAAAGTGAAAGAGGAGAGTGAAAAAGTTGGCTTAAAGCTCAACATTCAGAAAATGAAGATCATGGCATCCAGTCCCATCACTTCATGGGAAATAGACGGGGAAACAGTGGAAATAGTGTCAGACTTTATTTTTTTGGGCTCCAAAATCACTGCAGATAGTGACTGCAGCCATGAAATTAGAAGACGCTTACTCCTTGGAAGAAAAGTTATGACCAACCTAGATAGCATATTCAAAAGCAGAGACATTACTTTGCCAACTAAGGTCCGTCTAGTCAAGGCTATGGTTTTTCCAGTGGTCATGGATAGATGTGAGAGTTGGACTGTGAAGAAGGCTGAATGCCGAAGAATTGATGCTTTTGAACTGTGGTGTTGGAGAAGACTCTTGAGAGTCCCTTGGACTGCAGGGAGATCCAACCAGTACATTCTGAAGGAGATCAACCCTGGGATTTCTTTGGAGGGAATGATGCTGAAGCTGAAACTCCAGTATTTTGGCCACCTCATGCAAAGAGTTGACTCATTGGAAAAGACTCTGATGCTGGGAGGGATTGGGGGCAGTAGGAGAAGGGGACGACCGAGGATGGGATGGCTGGATGGCATCACGGACTCGATGGACGTGAGTCTGAGTGAACTCCAGGAGTTGGTGATGGACAGGGAGGCCTGGTGTGCTGCGATTCATGAGGTCGCAAAGAGTCGGACACGACTGAGCGACTGAACTGAGCTGAACTGAACTGAGGGAAGAATATTTCAGGCAGAGGGAGTAGCCGGAGCAAAGGGTTAACTGAATGTGCCTGGTATGTTTGGCTATAGCAAGGAAGTCAGTGTGGGTGGAGCAGAAGGAAAAGGGGTTAAAAAAGTGGGTGAAGTCTGAGAGGTCTGGGGGTAGGGCAGATTATATAGGTCATAAGGAGCTATTATGAAGACCTGGGCTTCACTCTGTGCAAATGTGTAAATAGGTTGATTTATCTTGGACCTTAGAATAAGTCTATAAAAAAAGAGAAAAAAAGTAGAGGATTCCCATCTTTTATATAAGTGGCTATTTGATTTGAAATCATCTTTTTTTTGCATTTTATGCAAAAATTCAGGTTTTATTTTTACTTATCCTTGGTGGGAGCTGATGTCAGGAACTCAAACGCAAGCAGTAGTAACTTTTGTTTTCTACCTTCTAGCTGAATAATAATACACATAATGTGGCATTTTCAGTAGGCAAGACTTTTTACATTTCACATTAGAATACATTACTCTTTTCTTGAATAAAATGACCCAGTTACTAAGGAAACCATCTTTGGAGGAAGTGCTTAACAATCTTATTTTATTTAAATCAGGGGCTTACCTTATAGTTCAGTTGGTAAAGAATCTGCCTCTATTGCAGGAGACCTGGGTTCGATTCCTGGGTCAGGAAGATCCTCTGGAGAAGGAAATGGCAACCCACAGGTGTATTCTCACCTGGAGAATCCCATGGACAGAGGAGCCTGGCAGCCTATAGTCCATGGGGTCGCAAGAGTCAGACACAACTTAATGACTAAACCACTATTTAAATAAATCCTCCAGTAGGAAATAGAGAATTCATTGCCTTTACTTAGAAGAAGGCTGTGTAAGTAGTTACATGTCACGTTTATTTGTGCTAAGTAGTTACATGTCACGTTTATTTGTGCCGCTCACTGCTCACTCCTTTTCCTTTTTGGAAACATTTTATTTCCACATCACAGTTTGCAAAAAGACTTTCAGGTTTCAAAATTCTGTATCTCCTTTGGCTTACTTCTCTCTTGATTCCACTGAGGCTTTATTAATGGTTTGCTTCATATCATCTCCATCTTTGTAAATTTTCTTTAGAATGTTCATTCATTCCTCACTAGGATCTGTTTCAATGTCATAGGAAGTCTAATCTTTCTCTTTGCGTTTTTTTCAACCTGAGTCAGCTAGTTCCACTGTGTGTTTTCTGCTTTCTTTATGTAGATAAGAACTGCATCTGTCTTGACCTTTTCTGAACTGCCTTCTGCAGAGATGGGTTTCAAGAGATTGTTCATAATCATGGAGTAACTCTTCCCATTTAAATTCTTTATGGAAAGATCAAATGACCTCTCTGTGAAATGTACCTGCATGTTCTCAGTGGGCACTTAATGAACTCCAGTGAAGTTAATGTAGATTTTCATACACTTGTCTGACTGATCCCATCCATAATTACTGAATTACACTGTATATGCTGTTTTAATAAGAGCACCCACAGCAGCTAGCTTTTCGTTGTCTAAAAGTTTTGCTTACTTCTGTGATTTCTGCTGCATCTTGTTTTTCAGTTCTGTCTCAATCTTGGGTTTTTCAGCTGTGAGGGGATCAGATACTCTTTTTCTGGTGGCTTTTGCCAGCAGCACTTTCAGCTCTTCTAGCTCTTTCTGTAGCTCTTCCTAATTGAAGCCATGGTTGGGCTGTGGCAGGCAAGACCCCGGCTGCAGTGGCACAGGGACAAGAACAGGAAATGCCACCCTGAACATGCTCACCCCGAGCACAGACTGCACTGGCCTTGATCATTCATCTTTTTAAAAAATTTTTTAATCAAATAAAAGATTCTTTAAATTCTGTGGTGCTTTATAATTTTCAAAAATTACACATACATTATTTCATATAATTGCATTATTGCCCCTCCCCTTTCACCTCTCCCCAACTGGTAAGCACTAGTTTGTTTTCAATATCTTTGAGTCTACTTCTTTTTTGTTTGTTAACTAGTTTGTTTTATTTTTCAGATTCCACAATATGAGTGATAGCGTACAGTATTTTGTATTTCTCTATATTATTTCACTAAGCATTATGCTTTCCAAGTCCATCCATTTTACTACAAATGGCAAAATTTCCTTCTTTTATATGGCTGAGTAGTATTCCATTGTATATATTTATATACCACTACTTCTTTATCTATTCATCCTGATAGAAGGAAATGGCAATCCACTCCAGTACTATTGCCTGGAAAATCCCATGGACAGAGGAGCCTGGTAGGCGTCAGTCCATGGGGTCGCCAAGAGTCGGACACGACTGAGTGACTTCACTTCACTTCCTTATCTATTCATCCTGATAGACACTTAGGTTTCTTCCATACCTTGGTAAATGATGATGCTATAAAGATAGGAGTGCATGTATCATTTCCATTTCTGTTTTTTTGATATATACCCAGAAGTGGAATTTCTAGGTCATATCAGTTCAGTTCAGTCACTCAGTTGTGTCTGAATCTTTGTGACCCCATGGACTGTAGCATGCCAGGCCTCCCTGTCCATCGCCAATTCCTGGAGTTTACTCAGACTCATGTCCATTGAGTCGGTGATGCCACCCAACCATTTCATCCTCCGTCATCCCCTTCTCCTGCCTTCAGTCTTTCCCAGCATCAGGGTCTTTTCAAATGAGTCAGTTCTTCCCATCAGGTGGCCAAAGTATTGGAGTTTCAGCTTCAACATCAGTCCTTCCAATGAATATTGAGGACTAATTTCCTTTAGGATGGACTGGTTGGATCTCCTTGCAGTTCAAGGGACTCTCAAGAGTCTTCTCCAACACCACAGTTCAAAAGCATCGATTCTTAGCCACACAGCTTTCTTTATAGTCCAGCTCTCACATCCATACATGACCACTGGAAAAACCATAGCTTTGATTAGACAGACCTTTGTTGGCAAAATAATGTCTGCTTTTTAATATGCTGTCTAGGTTGGTTGCAGCTTTTTTTCCAAGGAGCAAGCGTCTTTTAATTTCATGGCTACAGTCACCATCTGCAGTGATTTTGGAGCCTGAGAAAATAAAGTCTGTCACTGTTTCTCCATCTATTTATTTGCCATGAAGTGATGGAACCAGATGCCATGATCTTAGTTTTCGGAATGTTGACTATTAAACCAACTTTTTCCCTCTTGTCTTTCACTTTCATCAAGAGGCTCTTTAAAACTAGGTCATATAGTAATGACCTAAAAATAGAACTACTCTAGTTTTAGTTTTTGGAGAAACTGCCATATTGTTTGCCACCGTGGCTTCAACAATTTACATCCCCATGAACAGTGTACGAGGGTTTCCTTTTCTCCACATCCTTCAAGATCATTTATCTTAAATACTACCGAGAGCACTTTAAACATGTTACCAGGGACTTCCCTGGATGTCCAGTAGTTAAGAATCTGCCCTGTAATGTGGGGAACTAAGATCCCACATGCCATGAAGCAACTAAGACTGTGTGACAATGAAAGATCTCACATGATGCGACTAAGACCCAGCACAGCCAAATAAATAAATCCTTAAAAAACACATCACCAAGCACATTTCTTTTTTTCTTACAAGAGGATGTTAATTGCTCATTAGATGGTCTGGCAAAATCAGAATCTTTATGCAGAAAATTTATGTCAATTGGCATAATATTCTTAGACACGATTTTCATATAACTTTGTGTTAAACTCTCAATACTCTATTATATACCTTTGCTTCTGTTTTCAGACAAAATTTAAATCAAGTTCCCTAAAATTATGCCGTTTTATGCATTTTAAAAATTATACCTACATCTTTTTTCTTAGCCTACTCGATTTTTCAGTACTAGATACAGAAGGAAGACGAAGGCAAATTGTGCAGCCATATGAAACTTCACTGTGCTTTATGGCACACTGACATATTCATAGAAATGGTATTTAAGTGTACCAATGATTATGTTGGAAAGGGTGGTTCAAATACTATCTACACAGCAAGCATCAAGAATAAGACTTGGATAACCTGTTTAGTATGAAGAGTCAGCATCAGTAATCAAATTGTTTATCAGAATAGCTGAAGTTCTTGGCAAGCTGCGGACTTTTTCTAATCTCCTACCTAACATTCCTGGGTTCCTGAGGTGGAGACTTGATTTAAAATCATTGCAGCTTAACCACCCAATCCTGAATGAAATCTATCACACATATTACCCAGAACAGGAATGACTTGATTTAATAAAGCTGAATATTCAAAGGTTTGCACTAAAAAAGCAAGAAATATGGAAATAATGTTCCATTAAAAAAAAAGCAAAAACATTTTCCAGAAGTATTTACCAATGAGTTGCTTAATTAATTTTAAAAAAGACAGTCTATCTAAAATGTAATCTGAGTTTCAAAGCTTTGATTTTTGTCCATATTTTCAGGAAGAAATCTAAAGAAAGATGAAACAGATGGAAATGAGAAGTTGTGCAAAACTGTTACATGATTCCTTCCCTCCAGCAGTTTTCTTTATCGCACTAAATAAGATTACTTGCTTTATATGTTTTGCTTTTATATAGAAAAACATGTCAAATTATTACTTTTGACTCAAAGGTATAATGATATTTTATTCTATTACAAAACTATAAGTGCTCCCATTTAATCTAATTGTCCCCACATATAATGTCAAAGTCAAATAGTTATCTTAATTATCCCTCACTTTGTACTTACCTTTCTGTTTCTCTGTGAAACGTTTTTGGTGTCTTGTTGAGCCCCTGACACCACAGGCATGTGAAAATCTGAAGAGTCACTTTACAAAAAAGTCCTTCTGTCTCTTTCTGCTTTCTTTGATAAGGCATATGGTTCTGACCTGAGAATTATTTTTATCATTTTTAGTTATATATTTGGCTGTGTTGCGTCTTACATGTGGCACGTGGGATCCTCTAGTTGCAACTTGCATGCTCCAGACCCCACTGGCTCAGTATTTGTGGCTCGTGGGTGTAGTTGCCCCGAGGCATGCAGGATCTTTGCTCCCAGACCAGGGATCCAACCTGCATCTCCTGCACTGGAAGGTGGATTCTTACACCGGGAAAGTCCTTCTGACCTGAAAATTGTCAATTCAGTTCAAATCACTAATCCTTAAATACATCTTTTGTTGTTGTTCTGACTTCGTATTCCTGCATAGTTCCATTTTACATCAGTTCAATTCAGTTCAGTCGCTCAGTTATGTCTGACTCTTTGCCACCCCAGGGACTGCAGCACTCCAGGCCTTCCTGTCCATCACCAACTCCGGAGTTCACTCAAACTCATGTCCGTTGAGTCAGTGATGCCATCCAACCATCTCATCCTCTGTTGTCCCCGTCTCCTCCTGTCTTCAATCTTTCCCGGCATCAGGGTTTTTTCAAATGAGTCAGTTCTTTGCATCAGGTGGCCAAAGTAAACCATTCTAATTTCCTATTCAGTGCTTCCAACCAGTTGTTTCTCAAATTTGTGGGAAATTCATTTAATCTCTCAATAAACACTAAGCACTTACTCTACATGCTGGGTGACTAGCAAAAAAATAATTCCTGCCCTGTCTTATGGGAGAGGAATTAAGTCTTATGGGAGAGAAAAAATGAAGATGGAAGGGAAAAGTTAAACAAAGTGACTGTCTTATAAAACAACAATAGATTTTGCTTATTCCATGCTCAACCCTCTGGTTGAATATTGTGGCTGTTTCACCAACCTCAGTTCCACTCCTCCATTATGCAGCAGCCGTGTGGCTTGGATGAGCCATAGCCTCATCCTTAGTCCCATCTAGAGGTAGTCCCTTGTTGGCCTGATATTTTAAGGTTATCGTAGTCCTCTTGCCCCCGTGCTTGGTTTTGACCTGAGTCACCTGGACTCCTGAATTCAATAGGCCATGGTTTGAATCTCAGAGCTTTTGCTCTATGATTGAGGCAATTGTCTTTTTTCTTCTAACAGGAAAGAGTAAGCTGTTAGTCTCCACTTTAGTGGCATTCATGCTCTAAACTTGAAGTGAGCCGTTTACGGATGAATAGATACTGTGGACATCAGAGCAGAGATAGAAAGAAACTGGGTCATTATGGCATTGTTAAGCAACTAGATCAACCAACCACAGAGCCTGTCCAACAACTGGACTGTTTGTTACTATGAGCCACTAACTCTTGTTTATCATTTAAGCCAGTTCAGGTTGGTTTGCTTGCAAGTTGAATTGTTGTACCTGATAGCACCTTAATTGCTATACACATAGAAATAGGTTTGTCTACCTTCTCAAGAGCAGAGGAGAATTTATGAAGCTATATATTTACAAAGCTATAACACTTAGGTTTCAAGGTCTCCACTTGCTCAGGCATCTTCCAAACTTTCTACCTAATTTTACACTTGTAATTTTGGATATGTTTCCTTAAAGAGGACCATCCAAACTGTATAAGCTTTAGGCCTTACAAAACCATTAGATGTTTTAGAAGAGAAAATTTTCACCTTTCTCCCCCGTCCCTTTAACATGTTTCCCTAGAGGAAGGGTAACTTATCTAACTGGTAGATAGCTGGATGGGTCACTGCATGTGTGTGGCCTGGCTTCTCTAGCTCTCTCATTCAGATCTGTCTGCCCATAGTGGTCAGCCCTACTGACAAGAGCAGACGGGAAAGTAGTTGCTGCCTTTGACTATGTCTTCCAAAATTGGCACCTATCCAACAAATTTTTAAAAGTATAGTGTTGACACAATGGCTGTGAAGACTCTGAAGAAAGCATCATGAAAGGCTGGCTCTGGGAGACACTAAGAGAAAGTAATTTAAAAATGGAGGCTTTTGTACATACTTGCATCTTCCACCTCCCAACCTAGCCTACCCTGCCCTTGGTTTACTCCCTGTCATGTTCGAAATTGTGCCCCTGGGAAGCAGTTTGCATTTGTCAAATGACTGAGTGCATAAATTCATTCCAGAGGAGGAGTTGGTGCCCCATCTTGGCCTCAGGTCCCAGCAGTTTTCTCTTTTCCAGCTTAATCAGTAGTAAAGCTGATGTTGATTCTCACCTGATGCCTGTGTGTATTTCTCAATCATTTCCCAACCAGGAAAGGTGAAAAGGATGATTCTCACCCTGAAATGACAACATAAGTCAGCAGTAGCAATTATAGTAACATATGTATAAGAAGTACTAAATGACCTACTAAAAATACCGAGCATATCAGTATGAGTCGTTAAAGCTATTCATGCACGCAGGGCAGAAATAGAGGCATAGATGTAGAGAATGGACTTGTGCACAGAGGTGGGGGGAATGAGAGGGTGGGATGAATTGAGAGAGTAGCATTGAAATATATCCATTACCATGTGTAAAATAGATACCTAGAGGGAAGTTGCTGTGTAACACAGGGAGCTCAGCCCAGTGCTCTGTGATGACCTAGAGGGATGGGATGGCGGTTGGGGATGGGAGAGAGGCTTAAGAGGGAAGCGGATATATGTATATTTATGGCTGATTCATATTGTTGTATGGCAGAAACCAACACAACATTGT
This sequence comes from Budorcas taxicolor, assembly GCF_023091745.1. Classification (NCBI taxonomy): domain Eukaryota; kingdom Metazoa; phylum Chordata; class Mammalia; order Artiodactyla; family Bovidae; genus Budorcas; species Budorcas taxicolor. Next base: position 18,582,696 of record NC_068933.1, on the reverse strand, counting down.
AAAGGAATTATCCTCCAATTAAAAGAAAAAGATACACATGCAGTAAAATAGGAATTCCTAATCAAAGGTAGTTCACAACTGAAAAAGAAAATACTACTAACGTAAACAGCTACCATCTTATGAGGTCAACCACATTTCACGTATGTATTCTACCATGTATATTATATATATTCAGTTATATTGGATTGAATAATGAAATTGCAGAATTGGCAATTTTATATGGGCTTCCCTGGTGGCTCAGTTGGTAAAGAATCTGCCTGCAATGTTTGTAGGTTAATGAGTAGTTGACTGTCAACACTTTTATATGGTCAACCTCGTATTACTGACACCCCAAATACTCACAATTATTTGACTTGACTTGGAAGCTGGGGCCATCACTCAAGATCATCTGTAGACCCTGGTGGCTCCTGCTTTTCCTCACCCTTTGAAGATTTTCCACATCTGGCTCACTATCACTCTTTCAAACATGATTCTTGTCAATATTCTTACTGATTGCAATGTCCACAGAAACAATTTTTCCAATGTTCTGGTTTTTCATGGTTTTTTTGACCTCTTCTCTTTTTTCACCTCAAACGCCCAATTCCATTGTCATGTCTTCATCACTGGAGCACTTCACTTTGTTTCTGGAATACCAGTCATTTTTGGTTCTTATATTCTTCACTTGACAAGTGTATTCAGTGTCCTCTGTTGGTTTCTGTTTCTCAACTGACCTCTATCTGTGGGGTGCCCCAGAACCTGGTCTGCAGATTTCTTTTTTTCTTTACCTATGCTCTCGCTTCCCTGCTGAGTATCTTTTCAGTGATTTCCCATTATTCCTACAGTCAAGTCCAGAATTCTCAGCCGTCGCTCAGAAGGCTCTGCTTAGAAACCAGATTGCTTCTGATTTTCTCTCTGGAAGGCATTATTGCTTATCACACCCCCTCAATCATTCCCTTTAAAGCAGTTCCTCCACAATGCCCCACTTTTTTTGCCTCAGTGTTCCTACTCACTGGCTTCCTATACATGGGATGTTCTTTCTCATGCTTGTCCTTGCATATGTAACTCCTGAGAGTTCATCTTAACTTATGTCCTCTTTAGAGAAGCCTTCTCTGACTTCCAACTGTATAAACCAAGTTTGCTCCCTGTTATTCAGTTCTCAGCTGTCCTGTACTTCTCCTTGTCAGTTGTTTGTACATATAATTATTCAGTTATTATTTGTTTGAAGTTTGCCTTCCTTAATCTATAAGTCCTCTCAAGACAGGGGTCATGTCTATGTTGTAATTATTGTATCTGCAATAGCTGGTGCAATGCCTGACATAATGATGGTGTATAATAAATGTATGATGATTAAGTGACTGATTATTTACAGAGCTCAGGATCCCAACTTCTGTAAGTAATGAAACTTTGTGGGGAGCACACTTCAAATTCTAACTGGAGTTCTACAAGCCTGTCCTTTTCTCCTGTTCCCTCAAACAGACTTCTTTCACTCTTTCTGTCTGTGGTATTCGTGGTCTCCAACCTTCTTGTAGAAAGTCTGCAGTTGGTGATGGGCGTTGGAAGAAGTGTGAATTCTTGAAGCAAGACTGGATCAAGGACCTGGGGAGATACACCTCGGGTATTGGGCTTTTTTCTCAGAATATCTCTGAAATAAGCTTTCTTTCTGTTCTCCAGACTCTAAAATAAAATTTTAGAGATCGTCTCATTGTCATTGTTCTATTAAACATACAAGACACACAATCAACAACAATTCTATACTTCATTTTATCAGGATCACATAGGAAAAGATGGGATCTATTCCTGGATGTTAATATTGCACCTGTATCTCAAATCTGAAGGAGTGGTATATGTGAATTGTAGGATATGCATCTATTCAGTCAAAGTGATTAAAACATATAAAGAGACGTGGATTCAATCCCTGGGTAAGGAATGTTCCCTGGAGGAGGAAATGGCAACCTACTCAGTATTCTTGCCTGGAAAATTCCATAGACAGAAAAGCCTGGCGGGCTACACCATCAGTGGGGTTGCAGAGTTGGACATGACTGAGCACACATGGACGCACACACAAGAAACAAAACACTACTGAAATCTAATAAACAGAGAGGGCTTGGAATTGAGAAGGTATATTTCAAAATGTTTAAAAATGAGAAGTGTTCTTGTTAAAAGAATGAGTGGTAATGCTCCTGAAGGGTCTTTCAGTGTTAGAGATAAGGATTTCCAGTCTAGGAAGAAGGTAGCGGAAGCACAACACTTAACCTCGCTGGCCTGTAGTTAATTTAAGGTGGAGCAAAAGATCAGCTGAGCTTTAAGGCAGCTTTAACTTAGTTAAGCTAAGCTTTAACTGCTTTAAGGGAGTTCATTGAATGGTCAGGATACTATCAGTACTGAAGTTGATGAAACCGAGGATGGGAGGCTCCGTGAAGAGAAATACTGAGAGCTAGGTTCCTGGAGGGTTGAGAATGCAAATGAAGAGCAGTATGGTACTGCAGAGGTAATGGGTGTGGATGGTATGTGCTTCAAGGCCTGAGCTGATGGGTGGGGATAATGAGAATCTTCAAAACTGGTACTTGGGCTGTGGTGCAGGATTCTCTGACTCTGGGTGCACAGGCATGCAAGCTGAATTCAGCTTGAGAAGAGTCAGGAGGGGCGTTTTCATGGGAGAGTCAAAAGGAAATTAGTCTATTAGAAATTTTTATTTACACCTCTGCTAAATGCTTAAGTCTTTGTCCATTTTTCTGTATTATGGAAGGAGCACACCAGTGAGGAATGAAAAAGGCAGTAAAAGGAACATGGAAAAAGAAAAATTGGTAACCATAGGTTGGCAGGTGGGAGAGGCTGAAGAGTCTGTGATGGACATATAGAAGGTCTCCCAGAGAGCAGTTTTGGACTAAAAATGAAAAACACAGGGGCATACAAGAAGCTTTCTGTAGGAACTGGGGAATAAATTATTTTCCCAAACAATAGAAAGAAGTGATACACGTGCATAATTCCTGCTGCTTTGCTTTAAAGATGACCTATACTAGGAAATGGCAGCTTTCTCCAGTATTCTTGCCTGGGAAATCCCATGGACAGAGGAGCCTGGTGGGCTACAGTCCATGGGGTCATAAAGAGTCAGACACGACTGAAGCAACTGAGCATGTGCATGTACAACTTAAATTTCCGGGTGGTACAGTTAGTTAGGGAACTAAGGTTAGAAACCATGACTTGATTCCTTACCTTGGAGTCTACTTTTCTCTAAGTTTCCACCTTTTTAAAGGAGTAAAGAGACATGCTTTATTTTCTGTATTCTCTCCCTTACAATTCCACTTAGTATCTGAGGACCAGGATTAAGAAATAGCATGATGGAAGAATAAACAGTGATTAGTAGTGCTACACTCTTTTTATCTCCGCAGCACGCAGGACAGGATTGCAAAACCTCATCAGATTTGCAGAACACTGTGAGGATGCCTACAGGTTTTAATTTACAAGTCCTCGCTGTACACTCTGAAAAGAAAATCTAGGGATTTTTTTTTTTATGCAATACAAAGGCAGGGTTGAAACACGAGTTCAAATGGAAAGAATGCTTATTGTTTTTCCATCATGGAAAATAAGCCTCTGTAATGGATTAAGAGAAGTAGCCCAGTGGCAAAATATTAAACAGAAATAGATCAAATAATGCCAGAGATTTTCCTAGGGGTGAGGTATTAATACATAGGAAATGTCATAAAATAAAACCTGCCTTAACACCATTTTCCTTAATGGAATATGCATAAAAACCACCTGTATCAGATGTTAATATTAGGGGATGTGTAGTGAAGATTATAAAGGAAATCTGTACTATTTTGGGAACTTTTCTGTAAATCTAAAATTATTCAGAGATTTTCTCCACCTCTCTCTCCGGTGTGAGGACAAAGCAAGAAGATGACCAGCAAACCATGAAGAGACTCTCACCAGGAACTGAATCAGCCAGTACCTTGTTCTCGGACTTACCAGTCTCTGGAATTGTGATAAATAAATGTCTCTTGTTGAAGTAAAAAAATAAAATCAAAACAAAATAAAAACCAAAACAACATCCACACTAATAGGTGGATGAGGACAAAGAGAAAGTAAAGGCATGAAATTATTCTTTTTCTCATTTTCTTACTAATCTTTTAATTAAATGAAATGGATTTCAAGATGAGTGAGTCTGAAAAAATTATCACAGAGGTTACCTGCATTATACCCCTTAGGCTAATATCAATAATAATAATACCATAGACGAACAATAACTTGAAAAGTCATTCGGATGCTTTTCCCTGTTACGAAAGCTATCGTGCCATAATTTAGTTAATAAAATATGTTAAGCTAGCATATTTTAATAATTCTTCTGTGTCATAAGAATTTGGAGCAATTGAGTAAATACAATTCTTGCAAAAAAGAGTTGAAGCTATACACTAGAGTTGACCCAGGAACTCCACAGCATTTGGGTGGGTATTGGGCCATCTGGTACGCTGAGTCCATTTTAGGACTGCAGTCCTATTTTAAGATGTTTGAATATTTTAACTATTCTTTCTGTAAGATGTTGAGTTTTGCGTCTGCATCTAGGGAAGTCCAGGCAGGTCCTTAATCTGGGGGAGAGTGGGCAGAGAGGAAGAGTTTGGGTGAGTCATGGTGGAGCAGCTTGACCAGACTGACTCTCTCACACGGCAGAAATTAGACTTTGGATAAGAGTAACCAAAAGCATGTAGAAACTCGAGAGGAGTTAATTCTAGTAAGAAGGAAATCACATTCTTAACATTTTTTCAACTTAGGGCAGGCCCCAGGCAGTGCCACTAAGAGTCAATACTCAAACAGAAACCTTACTAAAACTTAAGTCTTACTTGAGGAATCTGAGGACAGAGTTCAGAGCAATAGTCTAGACACAAGGCGAAAATCCTGAGAAAAGGGGAAAGTTACAGAGGGTAGCCACACAGCCCAAATCTCCCACTAATCTCAGAACTCCACATCCTTGAGGCAGACTTCAAGCAGCCCAGCTAAAACTGAAAGAATGGAAGGGAGATTTCAGTTGTGGCCCACTGTGGGGAGACAGAATTTGGAGCTTGAGATCAACCAAATTAAACAATATCAACAATCAACTACTAAATAATATCAACAAAAATTCTTCAGAGGGACAAAACAGAATCCACAGTTTCTACAATGTATTATTCACAACATCCAGGATACAGTCTAATTAAATCAGATATATGAAGAACATAAAAAGGAAAGGCAAGCAGTGGTGACTGACCCAGATATTGGAATTAGTAGACAAGGATTTTTAAGGGAGCTATTATAACTCTGCCTAAAAACAAAAACACCAAAAAAGACTTTTAATGAATGGAGACGAAATTTCAGCAGAGAAAAAGAAATTTTAACAACAAAGCAAAAACCACAGGAGGATCAAATGGATTCTAGAAGTGAAGAATAGTGTCTGAGACGAAAGAGTGATGTGTTTAACAGCAGCTTGGAGATGATAAAAGAGTGAGTCTGTGAACATGAAGATAGAAAAATCTTCAAGATGATCTAATCATAAAATGTGTGAGCAGTCAAAATCGGGTGTGGGGAGCTTTTTATTTGTACTTTTATTGTATATAGCATAACTTTTCATAAGTTTACTAGACTAGTAAGTCAGGGGAATGTTTCATCAGAATGCATCTTTAAAATTTTTATTTGTTTTTGTCTGCACTGGGTCTTTGTTGTTGCTTGCTTTCCTCTAGTTGCAGCAAGCAGGGGCTATTCTAGTTGCTGTGCACTGGCTTCTCATTGTGGTGGCTTCTCTTGTCACAGAGAGCAGGCTCTAGGGCGCGTGGACCCAGCAGTTGCGGCTCCCAGGCTCTAGAGCACAGGCTCAACAGTTGTAGTGCAGGGGCTTAGTTGCTCTGCCGCATGTGGGATCTTCCTAGGTCAGAGACTTAACCCATGTCTCCTGCATTGGCAGGTGGATTCTTTACCACTGAGCTACCAGGGAAGCCCAGAACGTATCTTGATTTTGACAGTGCTTTAAACAAAATTTCTCATGATATGCTTATGTACACGATGGAAAAATGTGGACCACATGGCTCTCTGTACATTCACTCTTGATCTCTGCCACTCTCCGAGACTGACTTCAGTGCTATAATGGGGGTTGTATAAAATGCAATGCTCAAAACCAGGAAGGAACACTCACCTGTTACCCGCGATTTTTCACTTGTTATCCTCCTTCACTAGTATATAAACTCCGTGAAGGCAGGAAATGCCTCTCTGTATCCTCCTAGTTGCTGAGACCTGAAATTAGTCCTGTTCTCTTGAACAGGGACAGACACTGGGTTAATGTGAAGATGAACATGGTGACAAGAAATCCAGGGATGTATTACATTCAGACATTCCGGTTAACAGGATGTTTGCTCCAGGGAAATCAGTCAGCTGGCAGCGGGGCCCTGCTGCCAAGCTAGTCTTGGAAAGAAGACTTAAGTCTCTTGTGTGCTTAGTTGCTCAGTCATGCCCAACTCTTTGCGACCCCACGGACTGAAGCCTGATAGGCTCCTCTATCTATGGGATTCTCCAGGCAAGAACACTGGAGCGGGTTGCCATGCCCTCCTCCAGGGCATTTTCCCAACCCAGGGATCGAACCTAGATCTCCCACATTGCAGGTGGATTCTTTACCAGCTGAGCCACCAGGGAATCTCAGTCTCTTGAGGGTAGTGTTTCTCCAAGTGTGGTTCAGAGGCCTGCTTCAGAATTACCTGGAGTGCTTGTTAAAAATTGGGGGACTAATCTTAGATTTGTTAAGCCGGCATCTCTAAGGGTGGGTCTTGGAGAACTACAGGTATCCTAGACAATTCTTATGTATATACATTTATTTTTAGGGGTTGGGGAGCTGACAAAAGCAAGGAATGGACTAAGTCCTAGGGCAAGTTTCACAATCTTGGCACCACTGGCAATTTGACTGGATAATTTGTTAAATTATTTGCGGGGGGGGGGGGGGGGTGCTGTCCTGTGCACTGGAGGATGTTTAGCAGTATCCTTAGTTTCTAATCCTCTAAATCTCAGATTATCCCCTCCTCTCCCAGTTGTGACAACCAAAATTGTTTCCAGACATTCCAAAATGTCCCCTGTGGGCAAAATTGGCCCTGCTTGAGAACCACTCCTTTGGGGGATCAGAAGGAGGAGAAGGCAACATTGGCGAATGTTCAGCTGTTGGAACTAGGATGCCACGTTAGGGTGAGAGCTACAATAAGAGTTCCTCTACAAGGCTCGTCGTGTTGGTGGCTTAGCAACCTTTTTGTAGAGGGGCCATACGAGTCTAGAGTTGGTGACAGATGGAATATAGAGGCTGAGAATTAGACAGGGTGTCACACCAGGTCTTGGTCATGGCTGAGCACTGGAATCAACATGGAATTGTAAAAACGTAAAAATGCATCAGCCAGCCTTAGCTCTACTGAAGCGGAATTTCCAGGTACTTGGTACACAAACTGGATTCAGGAACAGTCACAGGGTTAGATGACACCCTAAGTACTGTGTTCAGGAACTCAGAAGGAGACAGTTCAGTTCAGTCGCTCAATAGTGTCTGATCTTTGCGACCCCATCGACTGCAGCACGCCAGGCCTCCCTGTCTATCACCAGCTCTCGGAGTTTACCCAACTCATGTCCATTGAGTCAGTGATGCCATCCAACCATCTCATTCTCTGTTGTCCCCTTCTCCTCCTGCCTTCAATCTTTCCCAGCATCAGGGTCTTTTCCAATGAGTCAGTTCTTTGCATCAGGTGGCCAAATTACTGGAATTTCAGCTTCAACATCAGTCCTTCCAATTAATATTCAGGACTGATTTCCTTTAGGATGGACTGGTTGGATCTCCTTGCAGTCCAAGGGACTCTCAAGAGTCTTCTCCAACACCACAGTTCAAAAGCATCAATTCTTCGGCACTCAGCTTTCTTCATAGTCCAACTCTCACATCCATACATGACTACTGGAAAAACCACAGCTTTGACCTTTGTTGGCAAAGTAATGTCTCTGCTTTTAAATATGCTGTCTAGGTTGGTCATAACTTTTCTCCCAAGGAGTAATTCACAGCTGCAATCACCATCTGCAGTAATTTTGGAGCCCAAAAAACGTCTGTCACTGTTTCCACTGTTTCCCCATCTATTTGTCATGAAGTGAAGGGACCAGATACCATGATCTTCGTTTTCTGAATGTTGAGCTTTAAGCCAACTTTTCCACTCTGCTCTTTCATTTCATCAAGAGGCTCTTTAGTTCTTCTTTGCTTTCTGCCATTAAGGGTGGTGTCATCTGTGTATCTGAGGTTACTGATATTTCTCCTGGCAATTTTGATTCCAGCTTATGCTTCATCTAGCCCATTGTTTCAGTCCAGGAGACAGACTGGGCATAATACTGCCTGGGCAAAGCAGACCTCAGCAATGCTTAGTGTCTGAACCTCTTTAATAGCTCCCTTTCCATCCCACAAGTGAGAATGAAAGCATTACATACATATCTGTTATGGCTAGACGATTCTAAGTATGGAATTTCCCCAATTTTACTCATAGCCTCTGTTCTGAACCTACTCTCTCTTTTGTGATGTTTCCTGTTTTCATCCCACTGCTTAATGCAATTTCTTTCTCTCTGTCCAGCCCCCTTGTCCTGTTATTTGCTTGGCTTGTGTATGATCTGGGCAGTTTCAGAGGTAGAATCAAAGCCTTGCTGATAGACTGGGAGTTTCTAACTTCCTTTTAAAGGCACTGCTCAGACACCTATTGTATTAAGAAATGGAAAGTAAGACTGTAAAGCAGTAAGACAGCTTCCACAAACTGCACAAGAAATATTAGTTTCATACAGTAGACCTTCATCCTTTTGACAGGAAATCCAGGAAAAAAAAAAATTCTGTGCCACTTTCCAAGTACCTGCATGGAGAAACTCAATTAAACTTGATTTCAGTTCAGTTCAGTCGCTCAGTCGTGTCCGACTCTTTGTGACCCCATGAATCGCAGCATGCCAGGCTGCCCTGTCCATCACCAACTCCCAGAGTTCATTCAGACTCGCGTCCATCGAGTCAGTGATGCTATCCAGCCATCTCATCCTCTGTCGTCCCCTTCTTCTCCTGCCCCCAATCCCTCCCAGCATCAAAGTCTTTTCCAATGAGTCAACTCTTCGCATGAGGTGGCCAAAGTACTGGAGTTTTAGCTTCAGCATCATTCCTTCCAAAGAAATCCCAGGGCTGATCTCCTTCAGAATGGACTGGTTGGATCTCCTTGCAGTCCAAGGGACCCTCGAGAGTCTTCTCCAACACCACAGTTGAAAAGCATCAATTTTTTGGTGCTCATCCTTCTTCACAGTCCAACTCTCACATCCATACATGAGCAATGGAAAAACCATAGCCTTGACTAGACGGACCTTAGTTGGCAAAGTAATGTCTCTGCTTTTGAATATACTATCTAGGTTGGTCATAACTTTTCTTCCAAGGAGTAACTGTCTTTTAATTTCATGGCTGCAGTCACCATCTGCAGTGATTTTGGAGCCCCAAAAAATAAAGTCTGACACTGTTTCCACTGTTTCCCCATCTATTTCCCATGAAGTGATGGGACTGGATGCCATGATCTTCGTTTTCTGAATGTTGAGCTTTAAGCCAACTTTTTCACTCTCCTCTTTCACTTTCAAGAGGCTTTTTAGTTCCTCTTCACTCTCTGCCATAAGGGTGGTGTCATCTGCATATCTGAGGCTATTGATATTTCTCCTGGCAATCTTGATTCCAGCTTGTGTTTCTTCCAGTCCAGCATTTCTCATGATATACTCTGCATATAAGTTAGATAAGCAGGGTGACAATATACAGCCTTGATGTACACATTTTCCTATTTGGAACCAGTCTGTTGTTCCATGTCCAGTTCTAACTGTTGCTTCCTGGCCTGCATACAGATTTCTCAAGAGGCAGGTCAGGTGGTCTGGTATTCCCATCTCTTTCAGAATTTTCCACAGTTTATTGTGATCCACACAGTCAAAGGCTTTGGCATAGTCAATAAAGCAGAAATAGAGATGTTTTTCTGGAACTCTCTTGCTTTTTCGAGGATCCAGCAGATGTTGGCAATTTGATCTCTGGTTCCTCTGCCTTTTCTTAAACCAGCTTGAATATCAGGAAGTTCACGGTTCATGTATTGCTGAAGCCTGGCTTGGACAATTTTGAGCATTACTTTACTAGTGTGTGAGATGACTGCAATTGTGCGGTAGTTTGAGCATTTTTTAGCGTTGCCTTTCTTTGGGATTGGAATGAAAACTGACCTTTTCCAGTCCTGTGGCCACTGCTGAGTTTTCCAAATTTGTTGGCATATTGAGTGCAGCACTTTCACAGCATCATCTTTCAGGATTTGAAATAGCTCAACTGGAATTCCATCACCTCCACTAGCTTTGTTCATAGTGATGCTTTCTAAGGCCCACTTGACTTCACATTCCAGGATGTCTAATCTTAGTTAAATCTAGCTACTGGTTCAGCAATAATTATAAAACAGCCCAATAATTCTGTAAAAGCATTGGTTTTATTAGTCAAAAAAAACAAAACAAAACAAAAGAAGACAGAAACAAAAATCCTGGTTATTTGCAGTATCTATCAGCTTTCAATTTGGCTCTCCTGTTTAAACAAAAAACAAATAATAAAAAAATTAATCTATTGAAAACATGTCATATAGTGGTCACCTGCTACTAAAATCATAAACTGTGTTTGGCAATTGTGCCCTCAGTTTCAGGTATTATCTTACCACACTGCTTATGGTAAAATATTTTAATTAAAATGTTTACTTCTCAATTTTATGTTTCATAATACATGGGATTTTATTCTTACCAAAAACACTTTTCCTAATCTTTAACTCATGTTGCCTAAGGACTTTTAAAATCCATAACAGCAATTTTAATTGCCTCTGAATTTAAGTATTGGCCTAAACTTCTATTTAATAAGGTGGGAATGTTGTATTTTCATAAGTGATAGAGGTTATAGGACACAAACCTTATTCTGTTTCTTTCAATTCCATATCCTGATTGCTTTTATTGCCTATTGTTGATTTCCTAGAAATAGGTACGTTAATATGCTCAGCTGGAAATAATCATTACATCATTTCTTGTCTTCAGGTAGTCACTTGATCAACTAGTTAACAGGAAACACCTGATAAAGCACTGTTATTATCAAGTAATCTAAAGAAATATCTTAAAGCTAACTTTGCAACATAAGACTTGAAAAGTGGCAGATTACCAAATTCTCTTCTGATCTGGTGCTTACTTGATTTGTATTTGTAAGCTCACAACTAAGCCTCTCCAACCATTTTACTAATGTTGGAAATCCAGGACACTACTTTCTTAAATAGGAACTAATAAACAAATATTAATAATGTGCTATGTTGAATATCCTGCACATGTATGAATTCAACTTAACAAAGTGCTTCAATTTCATCAATTTTATACTTAGAAATTTTAAAACTGATTTTTGTCTCATTTTTGGAAACCTGTAGTACTTTTGACAGAACCCACTGAATTTTAAAATTACTACTTCTCTCTAGCCCTGGTTTTAACAGTTACAAAAAAGTCGATGGTAAATGAATTTATGAAGTAGTTTCAGTCAAACCTGAATTGCTTGTAACAAAATATATAAGCCCTTGGAATCTGGCTATTTCCAAATATTTTTTCTTGGTGATCTTTTCCCAGACTTACAATGTCCCTTTTAAGGTAATACCACCACATTCAAAATTTAAAAATAAAGACAAATTTTTAAAATTACAGTAACTAAGAAAAGAACATGTGTTTATACACCACTTCTATTGGACACTGAAAATAGTTGGAAATGAATAAAAGTTTACTTACCTGTCCAGAAGTGTTTCATGCAAGAATCCATCTTTCCGGGCCTTTTTCAGAATTTTACTGTCTTCTTTACTTATTTTAAGCTTGTGGTCTTGGAAGCTCTGGAATTTTTTTCTGTTAAGAAAATGCCTTTCTTGAAAAATGTCTCAAACTTTGATTATACATGTTTACTAACAAGCTTACTAATATTTTAAGTTTTTCATTTACTAAAGAAAAACTGTTCTACTCAAATAATTTACAACTTTTCAACAACAAAAATGACTTTTCTACCTCACCATCAAGAAGGCAGTTGTCTGGGTAGCTCTACAAACTTAATTAACACTTGAGAGTGTTGGCTGGAGTCTCCTGTGTCCAGGCAACGTTTGACAGGCTTTATGTACTGACAGTGACAGCCACTCTACAGAGCAGGACTGTTGTTTAGTTGCTAAGTCGCATCTGACTCTTTGCGACCCCATGGATGGTAGCCCACCAGGCTCCTCTGTCCATGGGATTCTCCAGGCAAGAATACTGGAGTGGGTTGTCGTGCCCTCCTCCAGGGGATCTTCCCGCCCAGGGGATGAACCTGCATCTCCTGCTTGGCAGGCGGATTCTTTACCACTGAGCCACTGGGAAGCCTTGAGCAGGGAGAACAGACCAATCCAGGTGACGGGAATGTTGAAACCTGAACCCTTACGAGAGGCGCTCAGCTCAGTGCCCTATCCTAGAGTCTACATTATGTTGTCTGTTCTGTCTTTCAGGTCTTTTATTTTAGGTGTCTTGAGAAGCATGTCACTGCCAAACCTTTGGTTCTAAAAGAAAAAAAAAATACCTACACGTAATTGATTTCACACTGTTTGACATTTCCTTTGTCTTCTTCTGGAATATCATCTTTTTTCTTAGTTTCTCTTTCGGCGCAGGATCTGATCTATATATTGGAGATGAGAACACAGAGGTTACACAGTTATCTTCCCCTGCCCCACCTTACTTATTACAAAAGAACGTTCTAGATGATTTCTTATACAGAAGAAGAAAACAACTTAGCAGTTAGATTCAGAATAAAACAAGTTCTAGATATGTTTATATATACATGTAACTTACATAAATAATTGCTATTATTTGTTTCTTTAGATCCCTTACATGAGAAAAACTAAAGAGAAAATTACTTGAAAAGCATTTTACAGATCAGATATCACTATGCCAATTAGGCAATAATTTAACTAGTTTAATTTTGGCTCCAAAAGTAAATACAGTAGAATCAAATTATCCTGCTATTTAGTGTACACTTTATAACACTGAAAGTTTAAGACAGTAGCTGTTTTACTATGCACAGGCTTTTACCAAATGCTTCAAAGCTTTTAACATAACACAATTTGTTTCTACCTAATTGGAATTTATCCCTTTTAAATCCTTTTACCTTCAGAAGTTTTGACAGATACTATCACCTGCAATAGATTAACTGACACAGATATAACAATTAAGATCAACTGAGTAGGGCAAAGGGCTTCCCTGGTGGCTTAGATGGAAAAGGCTGCCTGCAATGCAGGAGGCTGGGGTTCGATCCCGGGGAGGGGAAGATCCCCTGGAGAAGGGAATGGCTACCCACTCCAGTATTCTTGCCTGGAGAATGGAGTGGGGCAGGAAGGGGATAGAATTCAGGGCCAAGGAACTGGCAATCTGCAACCCAAAGGACCAACATCTTGAAAGTGATCTCTGTGGCTTAGAGCACATTCCAAGATTGCTTTGAAAGTTGTAGGCAATAATAAGGCATGAGCAATTAATATGTGTGCAACCACTCTGGCTGGAGGAGTCCTCAAAAAACTGTGGAAATTCTATACTGTGACACTATACTGCCCTTGGCCGGAAGGGATGTGTTCTGGTAGATAAGGCCAGTCTATGAAGGTGGATGCTGACACAGACAAGCAGAGCCTGCAATGTGGAAGGGAGGGTGGACCGAGTCCTGGATTATCGCTGCTCAGAGGTTCCAGGTACCTGCCCAACCAAACAGACCCAGGGAAACCTGACAGGTACTTCATATAAAAATAGCTGCAACTGTTGATAAATACCGCATACTTTTTTTTTTTCCTTCGGTATCATTTTTAATTAAAAATGAAATAAATAGGTGAGTGGGATCTTAGTTCCCTGACCAGGGTAGAACCTGTGTCCCTGCAGTGGAAGCTTGGAGTCTTAACCACCAGACCACCAGAGAATGCCCCGCCAGCATTTTTCTAGTGACTTGCTTTTGGAGAAGCAATGTGCTGTGGAATGTAACTTCTAGGGCCAGTTGGGCCTGGGTATGCATTCTGTCTCCACTTTAGCTGTGTGACTTCGTGCAGTGACTGATCAAAACAGTGAGGATTTAAGGATGGTTAGCGGCTATTCCTCCCGTGGACAGTTAAAAGATAATAGTAACTATCTTATGGGAACACTAAAGACAATCATGCATGCGCCTGGAGCTATTTGTTTTAGTTTTATGTATTGAATAGTTGAAAAATATTATGACTAACACTTTTAAAAATTACAACAAAAGAAAATCTAGGTTTTAGATTTAAATTTTTTGGGATATTTTTAGCAGTGAAAATGGCTTTTGAGAAAACTATGGAAGATATACTAAAACTTCTAATTCCTGAGCTATCTAGAATGGTATTTCTTTCTCCATCAATCAACTCCAAATGATGAAATGAACAGTTACTGGTATTAACATTCTTGTTTCAAAAGATTAACGATATTTTTGAGGTTAAAAAGAATACCATAAGACTGTAAAACTAAAGATTATGAAAACTGAGAATATTTAAAAAGTAAAATCAAACATACGACACAAATTTAAAACAATGTATACACATACTTGATAGATGCATTTAAGTTATGCTGATAGTAGAGAAAATGTAACATGGATTTTTATGCTTTATTGATAAGGATTAGGCCACTTTAAAAAAGGCTTTTTTTCCTCATTTCTTTCTGCCTTCCACCATGGCCCTCACTAATGCATTACACACAGTGAGTGTGGATCAGATCGCAACATTTTAAACAGACGTAGTCTCATCATATATGTGACGTGCATTAGTCTATAGAAAATTCTCATGATTACCTTTATCATTTCTTCTTCTCCTGCCGTTTTACTTTTTGCTTCTATATCACCTGCTTCATTGCATCTAATAAAACAGCTATTGGAGGCCAGTAAAGCCATTTTCCCCTAAATGAAACAAAATAATAAGAAGTAAGTTATAAGAATATCTGCAAAAAGATTCTTAAGTCTTGACACTGAACTGATTCCTTCCCAAATCTAAAAGGAATCAGGAACAAGAATGTGAAGAAAATCTAGAAAATAAAAAAAACATAGAAAAGCAAATCAGAATCATTTATAATCTTACTACTCAAAGATAATCACATTAAATACTTCTAATATTAGATTAAATACTTTTAATCTACTATTAGTAGATTTAGTAGGACTAAATTCTAACTATATGGAATAGAATTATTTCCTTTGGTCTCCAAGATTTACTGGGATATACTTGATTTAGTAAGTTTTTTTTTTAATTAGCTTTAAAGAAAAAAAGATATAATGTATTTTACTCAAATAGTAATATTTTAAGATTTTACTCCATAATTAGAAAATATAAAAATATAATAGTTGAAGTATAATCAACTATACTTCAATAACATTAAAAAAAAAAGAAATGCAGAAAAAAGTAGAAAAGCTAGCCTTTGATGCCTTTGAATTTATTGCTCAGAACTTTTAAGAATCAATGTGTGAGGGACTTTTGGGTGTAGGAAGAATTTAATCATCTGTCATAACCAGTGACCAAATTGCTAATAACATGAATTTGATTTAATTTCTTATTTGAGGGAGTGAGGGCTGAGTTTTCTGTCATCTGCAGGACTCTTGGTGAGCTGGAATGTGGCTGTAATTTAGTCCAAGGTGATTTAAATCTGTGCTGCTGATTTTTCCGCTGAGTCCCTTTTCTGTGTTAAAGTTTTACTTGTTACACCAGGGACTTTTAAGTCTTTCTATAAAATTTTAAAACTTAGTGTCTTCCCCCAAAATAAAGTGAAACGAAAATCCCTAAAGTTCTGTATGACTGGTAGTATCTGACTCATCATATTGCCTTATGATATGCTGGCCTCTTCTGTTGATATAATGAGAAATAGCTATTCAGTTTCTTTGCCAATTAAAAAAAATTTTTTTTGTTTTTGCTACTGAATGTTTTTCTAAAAATTCTGAGCTCAGATCAAGTGTAGAAACCTTCACAGTTATAAAGGTCCATAGTAATAAAACCTTTCATCATTGCTCAGAACTGATCAGCCTTTCATACACACACACACTCACCCATCAATAAAGTCCTGAGTTATCTACTGTCACCTTTATACACACACACACACACACACATTTTAGTTTAAATTCTTTAGCTTCTCAGAACTACAGAGATCATGTATCAGGTAGACTAAAGGTCTTCTGATGCTCAGATTTGGCTATTTTCATCACTGATCCACTAAGAGCAGATCTCAGAGAACTGAATGAGTATTATCTTATATATTTTGGACATTAACCCTTTAACAGATATCTAGCTTGTAAGTACTTTTCCCCAATCCACAGCATGTCTTTTCACTCTGTTGATTGTTGTGTTTTTTTTTTTTTCCTGTGTTGCACTATTTTTTGAGATCTTTTGAAGGTTATGAATTCATGTTAGTTTGTAAAAATTTAATGCATATTATTGCACTCTACTTTTTTGTTTTTCCTGAATATATGCTCTCACTGACTGTTAGAGACTTTCTCCTACACTGAGAAGGAACTTGTAAAAAAAAAAACAATAGTACTTACATCTTGAAAGACGGGTTCCCACTGCTCTCTAGGTCCAATTGCATCTGAACGCCCAACAACAAGTCCGTCTGAATTTATACCAAGGTATTTTCCATAGCCAGACTTCAGGGCAATTCTTCAGATTAATAAAATAGTTAAATGTTAAAAACTGAGAGAAAATTAAATGTGGAACATAAAAACGTGTATGTAAAATTCAGATTAACCACAGTTCCAATGTTCAAAAGCCATGTATGGCAAGTGGCTACCATACTGGACAATGTGGTTCTGTGTATACAGTTTAATATTCTACTTTTTAAGTACAAGTACTACATAATACCTTATATTATGCAGCAAACATTTTCCCAAATTCATTCTTCTTCAAAAACACCACTTTTAATGGATATATCCTATTATATCATGTTGTATTACAATGTATTAATTATAGTTCAACTCAAGCTTACCTGGAATCAGACAATTTGACAGCTGTAAACTGCTCTGGAGGACTAGGGCCCTCATCAACTGCAAGAGAAAAACATTTTGAAGTAAATATGACATTTCTTATAAATATACATGTAAAAATACTCGTTAGCTTAAAAAAAGTAGCTCTTTCTCTTTTGAAACCAAAGGTAAGAATATTATATTATGTAATTATAATACAGTATATGGCCTTCCCTGGTGGTTCAGACAGTGAAGAACCCACCTGCCAACACAGCAGACGTGGGTTCAATCCCTGGGTTGGGAAGATCCCTTGGAGTAGGAAAAGGCTACCCACTCTGTATTCTTGCCTGCAGAATTCCATAGACAGAGGAGCCTGGCGGGCTACAGTCCACAGGGTCACAAAGAGTCGGACATGACATAGTATTCATAGTATCAAGAGTTACTTTATCTTCAAATGCAGATAACATTTGGTTCTAGATCATCAAGACTCACTTTGGACTTCTGACCTCTACAGTTGTGTGATAATAATAAATCTGTGTTATTTTAAGCCAAAAAAGAGAGAGAGAGAGAATAGTTTATCTTCTGTATGTAAAATCAAACTTTAGTTTTGTAAGACAGTCTCTAACAGTCAATGAGAACATATGTTAAAAAAAAACAAAAAAACTAAAGTTTAGTTTTACATACCTAATGAGATAGGTCAGCATGATGCTTATTTATTTAGTTACTTCCAAGATACTATCTCTTTGTGTTTTAAAATGCAGTCAGCACATAGACAAATAAGCACTTAATGTTTAAAAAACTAAAATGCTTTAATTTATTAAAGGGATGACCATTTGGACAAAAAGCTCTTAGTAATTTTCTAATTACTTCATGTCTCATTAGTGCTTCTTCCCATGCGCTAAATGGAAAGAGAAAACTTCAGATTAATAGTGCCCCGGGTTAGTTGTGGCGAAAGGTCTAAAGAGTAAAGGAATTCAAACTTTTGACTCATCTAGGTTTTCTTTTTCTTTCCTTTTATTATTTCAATTATTCACATTAGTTTTGATTGCCATGGATACCCTTTTGGAACTACACAGAATGTTTTCAAATGCTTACACTGGAAAGAGGGAGTTGCCAACAACGTAAATAGTGAGGAAGGAAGAAAGTGGAAGAAGTCAAATCAATGGATTCACCCCTCTGGCATACATTTGCTATTAGAATTTAAGTGAACGAATGCCATAAAATACTAACTTCAAGTGGCCTTTTCCATCCCATTGCCGCTACCAGACACAAACCTTCTTTATGTGGAGCTCCCAGTGTAAAAAGCCCATTGTCAAGTGCATGTATGTAGGTTCCTTTATCCATTTCAATTGCTATGGTTCCTGAAATCTCACCAAAGTTCGTTACTGTCCACCAGATTCCTAAAAGATAAAATCAGTCATTTAAATTTACATTTTGTATTTGTGATGGAAGGTTCTTACTTGCTGCTGTTGTCATTGTAACTTATTAACTTAAAAAAAATTTTTTTTGCAGTTCTGGAGCAGTTGAATTCAGAGAGATAAAAAACAGGATGGCGGTTGCTCGGGACTAGGGGAGAGTGAGGTATGGGCATTTATAATTTAATGGGTGAACAGTTTCAGCTTTGCAAGAGGAAAAATATTCATCTTGAATTGAAGATGGATGGTGGTGACGGCTGCACAGCAGTGGCGATGCACTTAATGACACTGAACTGTACATTGAAAAATGGCTAAAGTGATGGACTTTATGTTAGGTATATTTTACTACAGTTCAGATAATTTAGTGAGAGGTTTGCACAATAATTTGAGCTATTTCTGACTTATAATTTTTCAGTACAAAAAAAATGCTTTACTCAGAATCATCATTAACATCCTATGATCATTAATTCTTTCTTAAAAATGTAGTAGTGATATAAAATTATTTGTATATGTTCTGTGCTATACTGAACAAGTACACTTCATGTTGATTCTCCGCACATGACTTAGATTCTAGATTCAATACAGTCAATTCCATAGTCAATCCAATAGGATTTATTATAGAAAGTAATACATTGATTGTAAAATTTATATGGAAATACAAAGGCTCTACCAGATTATAAAGAAGTACAGAAGTATAAAGCTGGGAGATTCACACCACCTGATTTTAAGATTTTATGAAATGGCGCAGTAATCAAGACACATACATCAACAGAACAACACACAAACCGCTGGAACAGAGTCCAGAAATAGACTAACACATATAAAGTCAACTGATTTTCGGCAAAGACACCAAAGCACTTTAATGAGAAAGAAAGTCTATTCATCAATAGTGCTAGGACAACTGGATATCAATATGATAAAAAGAGAGAAAATAATTTGTAAAATATGGTTAAATGATATTTATATGTTTCAGGCCTTTAAAATGATGTATCAGCATCTCTGGGCTACTAAGTAGTCTAACAATGGCACCTATTAAGTCAGAGCCCTAAGTTTCCCCTCTCCTGTGCTTTGTTCTGATGATGAAGCAGAGGCATCAGACATCGACTGTGCTAGAACATAAAAGCAACCTGTAACTCTAATATTTGAGCATGTTAAGACAAATGTGACTTGGCCATAAATTCCTTCTACTTTCTTTTACTACTTATCCCTACTAGGAAAATATTTTTAAGGGAATCTCAACCAATGCTAACTTCGCTCAGAATGAAGTAATAGAAAATTGACTCACCAACAATATCAAGCTGAGTTTCTTCATCTTCTTCTCTCTTTCTCTTCTTCTCTTTGCTCTTTTTCTTCTTACTACAGGAGATAATTTATATAGATGAGTTTAGATATATTGATTTGCATACTAAATGTAAGATAGAATCTTAGAAGACTCTTCTAAGATGTACACTAATATATGAATTACTGATCGACAACAGCATCCCTTGATATACCCTCTTACTTCTGATACAGAGAAGTCACTTCTGATCCTCTTCATATTGTGTTACAGTTAAAGAGAACAGACTCTGGAGCCAGACTGCCTTTTAGAATCGTGATTCTGTCATTTCTTAGCTCTGTGATTTTTTGGGAAAATTTACTTAATCTGTCAATTTCCCCACCTATACAATACATTGTGAGGATAACAATTTAACCCAACTCTTACTGTGAGGATTAGGAGTTACGGCATAATCTTCATACATTACTTGTGAAAATGTAAAATGGTGCAACCAGAAGAGTTTGAAGTTCTTGAAAACTTAAACATGGAATTAGGTTTATGGAAACCACAGGATCTAACAATTCTCCTCCTAGGTTTACACCCAAGAGAAATGAAAACATAGGTCTGCATAGAAACTTGCATAAGAATATTCATAGCAGCATTATTCATTAGAGTCCCCAAAATGGAAACCCAAATGTCCATCAACTAATGAATGGATAAACAAAATGTGTTATATCCATACAATGGAGCTCTGGTGGTAGTTTAGGGACTCAGGCCTGTCTGACTATGTGCAACCCCATGGACTGTGGCCAACCAAGCTACTCTGTCCATGGGATTTCCCAGGCAAGAATACTGGAGTGGGCTGCCATTTCCTTTCCAGGGGATCTTCCTCACCCAGGGATCAAATCTGCATCTCCTGCATTGGCAGGCGGATTCTTTACCACTGAGCCACCTTCAGTTCAGTTCAGTTCAGTCACTCAGTCGTGTCCGACTCTGTGTGACCCCATGAATCACAGCACGCCAGGCCTCCCTGTCCATCACTAACTCCTGGAGTTTACCCAAACTCATGTCCATTGATGTGGTGATGCCATCCAATCATCTCATCCTCTGTCGTCCCCTTCTCCTCCTGCCCCCTATCCCTCCCAGCATCAAAGTCTTTTCCAATGAGTCAGCTCTTCGCATGAGGTGGCCAAAGTATTGGAGTTTCAGCTTTAGCATCAGTCCTTCCAATGAACACCCAGGACTGATCTCCTTTAGGATGGACTGGCTGGATCTCCTAGCAGTCCAAGGGACCCTCAAGAGTCTTCTCCAACACCACAGTTCAAAAGCATCAATTCTTCAGCGCTCAGCTTTCTTTATAGTTCAACTCTCACATCCATACATGACCACTGGAAAAACCATAGCCTTGACTGGACGGACCTTGGTTGACAAAGTAATGTCCCTGCTTTTGAATATGCTATCTAGGTTGGTCATAACTTTCCTTCCAAGGAGTAAAAGTCTTTTAATTTCATGGCTGCAATCACCATCTGCAGTGATTTTGGAGCCCCCCAAAATAAAGTCAGACACTGTCTCCACTGTTTCCCCATCTATTTGCCATGAAGTGATGGGACCGGATGCCATGATCTTTGTTTTCTGAATGTTGAGATTTAAGCCAACTTTTTCACTCTCCTCTTTCCCTTTCATCAAGAGGCTTTTTAGTTCCTCTTCACTTTCTGCCCTAAGCGTGGTGTCATCTGCATATCTAAGGTTATTGATATTTCTCCCGGCAATCTTGATTCTAGCTTGTGCTTCATCCAGCCCAGCGTTTCTCATGATGTAGTCTGCATTTAAATTAAATAAGCAGGGTGACAATATATAGCCTTGACGTACTCCTTTTCCTATTTGGAACCAGTCTGTTGTTCCATGTCCAGTTCTAACTGTTGCTTCCTGACCTGCACACAGATTTCTCAGGAGGCAGGTCAGGTGGTCTGGTATTCCCATCTCTTTCAGAGTTTTCCAGTTTATTGTGATCCACACAGTCAAAGGCTTTGGCATAGTCAATAAAGCAGAAATAGATGTTCTTCTGGAACTCTCTTGCTTTTTTGAGGATCCAGCAGACGTTGGCAATTTGATCTCTGGTTCCTCTGCCTTTTCTAAAACCAGCTTGAACATTGGAAGTTCACGGTTCACGTATTGCTGAAGCCTGGCTTGGAGAATTTTGAGCATTACTTTACTAGTGTGTGAGATGAGTGCAATTGTGTGGTAGTTTGAGCATTCTTTGGCTTTGCCTTTCTGTGGGATTGGAATGAAAACTGACCTTTTCCAGTCTTGTGGCCACTGCTGACTTTTCCAAATTTGCTGACATACTGAGTGCAGCACTTTCACAGCATCATCTTTTAGGATTTGAAACAGCTCAACTGCAATTCTATCATTTCCACTAACTTTGTTTGTAGTGTTGCTTCCTAAGGCCCACTTGACTTCACATTCCAGGATGTCTGGCTCTAGGTGAGTGATCACACCACGATGATTATCTGGGTCGTGAAGATCTTTTTTGTATAGTTCTTCTGTGTATTCTTGCCACCTCTTCTTAATATCTTCTGCTTCTGTTAGGTCCATACCATTTCTGTCCTTTATTGAGCCCATCTTCACATGAAATGCTCCCTTGGTATCTCTAATTTTCTTGAAGAGATCTCTTGTCTTTCCCGACCTGGGAAGCCCTTAATGGAATATTATTCCGCCATAAAAGGAATGAGTACTGATACAACATAGATGAATCTTGAAAATGTTATCCTAAGTAAAAGAAGCCAGACACAAAAGGCTGCATATTGTATCGTTCAGTTGTGTCCAATCCTGCATATTGTATGATTCCATTTATATGGAATGTTTATGAGGCAAACTGATACAGACAAAAGGTGGATTAGTGGTTGCCAGGGATTAGGGGATGAGTAGAACGTGGAGTGACTGCTAATGATGGTGGGGCTTCCTTCTAAGAGGATGAAAATGTTCAGCAACTCAACAGTGCTGAGCTTTGTGAATATACTAAAAACCACTGAATTCTAATTTAAAAGGGCGAATTTTATAGTATATGTAGTATATCTCAACAATAAAAAGCCCAAGAGTGACTTTTAAAAAAGTTAACAGGTATTGCTTAGAACAGTTCTTGGCACATATGAAATGCTACATGTGTGTTAACTATATTGGCAGTTATAATGACTATAAGACACACTTACTTGTATTTTCATCACAAAATAAGCTTTCAGAAGCTAACTCTCTCCTCCCTCCTATGAATTCAGGCAGTAACAGTTTCACATGTATTCAGGATAAATTCTTAATCCCAGACTCCTAGGCAGAGTTCTTAAGAGTCATGGCTTCAATTTGCTTCTTAACACCTTCTTTCCATCCCATCTAAAAGTACCTAAAACTCTTATCACTGAGACCAGGATGAAATGCTCAGTATTTGCATAAATCATCAGCCCTGAGCAAATCGACTAGTTGGGTAACTTCTTCTTGCATTTGGCTCTACTTATTTACTGTACACGCCACCTCGTTTAATCCTCAAAACAACCCTTTTGGAGTATCACTAATCCCCTCCCAAGAGGAAGCTCAAAGATACTAACGAACCTGTCACAAGATTAGTAATTGGCGGAGTCCAGATTCGAACCCATAGCCTTTTCAAAATCCGTATCTGCATATTGCATTAAAATTAATTTTTTTAAAGGTGGCAGGGAGGCAATGTTGAAAACAGTTATCCCTAATAAAGGAAGTTACTGTTAAAACCAACACGATCAGACTAACACAGCCCTACCAAGCATAGGTCTGGAGGTGGGGGTTCATCAAGGGAAATCCGACCTTGTGGCCTCCTGGCTCCTTGTGGCTCCAGGTGGGCGCTGACGCCCCAGGACACTCGCCCCAGGGAGGGGAAGGCTGAGCGGCGTCGAGAAAGAGGGCGAGAATCTCCCACGCAAACCCGCGTCCTTACCTCTTGGCCTTGGTTCCCTTGAGCACGAGTTTGGTGGACTTCACATAGGAGTATTCGGCCATGGTCGTGGCAAAACACGTGAACCGGCGCAGGAGCGGGCGACGGAGTCACAAAAGTGGAGACGGGGCCCGAGCTCCCCGAAAACGTACGCTCCACTGGAGTGGCCGCGTCTCCCCCCCGGTCCCTGGCTTTTTCTCACCCCAACGTCAAGTCCCAAGTAGAGTTCCACTTCCTGTTTACAGCCTGGGTACGGCATCCGCAGAGGGCCAAAATAGACCCGCGTGTTTTTTTTTTTTGTTTTTTTTGTTGCCTGCGCCCTGAGAACGGGCCTTTCCGAGTGCCGAAGCCGGGGAGCCGCGCCCTCTGGTGGACGCGGTGGGTCTCGCAGCCGAGCTGGGCGACTGGAGCCGCTCTGGAGTAAGTCCGCCTGCGAGGTCTCGGGAGGAGGCGGTAATTAGCTCAGGGATGCGATGACTCACATCAGCCCTCCCGAAGCCGCCTCGTGGACTGCTCCTGACTGCGCGCCGCAGCCAAGGGCTGGGCTCGCGTGTGCGCCGGGGGCGTTGAGTAACACAGGGCGCATTGTTTGGCCTTGGGCGACTTCACAAGCCGTCTCAATTCCGTAAACTTTTATTGTACTGTTCGTACTTACGGAGACTCGAGTAATGCAGAGGAAACAAACAAGGAATAAAATAAAAGACAATTAAGTGCCAGCGTTCGGGCGGAAGATCTCACTAGCGCTGCAGGATTTTGGGTGGAGATGGGCAGGCGGGTGACAGGGAAAGCTAATGCTTTCAGAGAGGTCTTTCTCCGTATAGGGTGGGTCTTAACAGGCTTCCACAGCTTCAGTCCCTGCTCCCATCTCTTCAACAGTTTTATAATCTACTTCCCTGATTCCATCGACTCTCCCTTCCAAACCATCTACTGTAGTGCCGAGTGATCTCTCTAAAGAAACAGCTGATCATTATCCCCCTTGTTTTTGTTGAGTCTCTAAGTCCTATCCCACCCTGTGACCCCCATGTACTGTGGCACCCCAGGCTCCTCTGACCTCCACTATCTCCCGGAGTTTGCTCAAATTCATGTCCACTGAGTCACTGATGCTATCTAACCATCTCATCCTCTGTCGTCCCCTTTTCCTCTTGGCCTCAATCTTTTCCAGCGTCAGGGTCTTTTCTAGTGAATTGGCTCTTTGCATCAGGTGGCCAAAGTATTGAGGCTTCAGCTTCAGCAACAGTCCTTCCAATGAATATCCAGGGTTGATTTCCTTTAGGATTGACTGGTTTGATCTCCTTGCAGTCCAAGGGACTCTGAAGAGTCTTCTCCAACACCATGGTTTGAAAGCATCAGTTCTTCAGTGTTCAGCCTTCTTCTATGGTCCAACTCTCACATCTGTGCGTGACTATTGGAAAACCACAGCTTTGACTATATAGACATTTGTCAGCAAAGTGATATCTCTGCTTTTTTAATACACTGTCTAGGTTTGTAATAGCTTTTCTTCCAAGGAGCAAGGGTCTTGTAACTTCGTGGCTGCAGTCACCATCTATAGTGACTTTGGAGCCCAAGAAAATAAAATCTGTCACTGCTTCCCCTTTTTTTCCACTTCTATTTTGCGCTGGGGAAGGAAATGGCAACCCACTCTGGTATTCTTTCCTGGAGAACCCCATGGACAGTATGAAAAGCCATTATCCCTAAAGTCTATTAAAGGGAGGCCTACTGATTTCTGGAGGAGAATCCTAGTGCACGTAGTGAACTGGTGATCTTGGCCTCTTTCCCACCATGGAACCCATGCTGCCTTAACCCCAGCCGCACAGCCTGACTGGAAATGCTTGAAAGCTCTGTCTTTCCGTGTCTTGCCTAGAATGCTGCTCTAGGTGCTTACCCACCCTCTTCGTGTGGGCCCTGCCCCCTCCTTTTCGGCCTTTAAAACAAATTCAGGCTTATTTCCTCCAAAAAGCCATCTTTGAACTTCCTGGGTTTCCCCAAAGAGCCTTCATTTCTCATCCTAAAGCTTTACTGTGTGCTTTTTAAAACACAAGAGCCATGTGCTTATTTATTCTTGTCTCATCTACACCCACATCCAATGCCTGCTTCACAATAAACCTTGCCTAAATGTCAGTTAAAATATTAAGATTCCAAAGCCTGGTGTGCGATAATGAAGTGAGTGGAACAGAGTGTGACTTGACTACGTTGGGTTGTGATAGAAAAACAGAAGTAGACATGTTAGATGGGTAAGGAATAGCAGACCTTTGGACATCAGTTCCGTATCTATTTATATCCCTCTGTCTGCAACTTGCTGTCTGCTACACTACTTAGTGGTAGGAAAATGCAAAAGATGTTTTGACCCAGGGCCTAATCGTAAGGGCCTTTATCTAAGTAAATGATGTGCAGCGAGAGACGGTATAGCATACAATTAGGAGTATGGGGCTTCCCTGGCGGCTCAGTGGTAAAGAATCCACCTGCCAATGCAGGAGACACGGGTTCGATCTCTGGTCTGGGAAAATCCCACGTCTGCGTGCAGAGCAGCTGAGCCATGTGCCACAACTACTGAGCCTGTGCCCTAGATCCCATGTTTTGCAACAAGAGAAGCCACTGCGATAACAAGCCCGCGAACTGCAGCGAAGAGGAGCCGCCACTCGCTCCAACTAGAGAAAGCCTGTGTGCAGCAAGGAAGACCCAGCACAGCTCCCCCCCGCCACCAAAAAGAGTGTAGCTGCTGGAGACAGACTGCTGTGGTAGACAAACCCTGCTGTCTTTTGAGTTTGATGACTTTGTAAAGTTATGTGTGTGTGTGTGAGAGTCAGTCATGCCCGACTCTTTGTGACCCCATGGACTGTAGCCCTCCAGGCTCCTCTGTCCTTGGAATTCTCCAGGCAAGAATACTGGGGTGGGTTGCCATGCCCTTCTCCAGGGGGTCTTCCCAACCCAGGGACCGAACCCAGGTCTCCCGCCTTTGTAAGTTACGTAACCTCCACATAGCTGTTTCCTCAGCTGTAAAATGGGATCTCTCCTAGGGTAATGATGACTATTTAGAGTTAATATAGGAAGAGACTTAAAAAATTTCTGATAAGTTGTAAATCATAAATGTTAGCTATTATTATTAACTATCAAAGTGCCCTGAGAAAGATACAAGCGAAATGTTGTAGCCAGCTATTATCTCTTGCCTTCCAGGTCTGAGGTGATATTTCATTGTGGTTTGATTTGCATTTCCCTAATAATTAGTGACATTGAGTGTCTTTTCATGTACCCATTGACCTTTGGAAAGATATCTATTCAGTTTCTTTGACCATTTAAAATAGCTTTTTCTATTGAATTTCTTATATATTTTGGATATTAACCGCTTACAGATGTATGATTTGCAAATATTTTCTCCATCTCTGCAGACTACTTTTTTATTTTTGATGGTTTCTTCAGACTTCCCTGGTGGCTCAGATGGTAAAGCGTCTGCCTACAGTGCAGAAGGCCCGGGTTCGATCCTGGGATCGGGAAGAACCCCTGGAGAACTAAATGGCACCCCATCCCAGTACTCTTGTCTGGAAAATCCCATGGGCGGAGGAGCCTGGTAGGGTGCAGTCCACGGGGTCACCAAGAGTTGGACACGACTGAGCGACTTCACTATCTTTGCTGTGAGCAACGTTTAAAATAGTTTGTCGTAGTCCCAGCCGTCAGCACCACCTTGTGGACAAATAAGAAAATGGCTACATTTTGCTCAAGCAGCATCAGTTCAGTTCGGTTCAGTCCCTCAATCGTGTCCGACTCTTTGCAACCCCATGGACTGCAGCACGCCAGGCTTCCCTGTCCATCACCAACTCCCGGAGCTTACTCAAACTCATGTTCATCGAGTTGGTGATGCCATCCAACCATTTCATCCTCTGTCAGGCAGCCTCAGGTCATGTTAAAAAATATCCAGTCTGAGCTATCAGGAAAGCTTAGTCCCGACCGACAGCACCACCTTGTGGACAACTAAGAAAATGGCTGCATTTTGCTAAAGTAGCTTCTGGTTGTCTTAAAAGTACCCATACCCAAAGGAACTTACTTGCAAAACAGGAAGGTATTTACAGACTTAGAGAAGGAACTTAAGGTTGCTGGAGGAAAGAGATAGTTAGGGAGTTTGGGATGGACATGTAGACACCGCTGTATTTAAAATGGATAACCAGCAAGGACTTACTGTATAGCACATGGAACTCGGCTCAATGTTAAGTGGAGGCCTGGATGGGAGGGGAGTTTGGGGGAGAACAGGTGTGTGTATGGGTATGGCTGAGTCCCTTCACTGTTCACCTGGAACTGTCCCAACATCATTTGTTGATTGACTATCAGTTCAGTTCAGTCGCTCAGTCGTGTCCGACTCTTTGCGACCCCATGAATCACAGCACGCCAGGCCTCCCTGTCCATCACCAACTCCTGGAGTTCACTCAGACTCACGTCCATCGAGTCAGTGATGCCATCCAGCCATCTCATCCTCTGTCGTCCCCTTCTCCTTCTGCCCCCTATCCCTCCCAGCATCAAAGTCTTTTCCAATGAGTCAACTCTTCGCATCAGGTGGCCAAAGTATTGGAGTTTCAGCTTTAGCATCAGTCCTTCCAGTGAACACCCAGGACTGATCTCCTTTAGAATGGACTGGCTGGCTCTCCTTGCAGTCCAAGGGACTCTCAAGAGTCTTCTCCAACACCACAGTTCAAAAGCATCAATTCTTCGGTGCTCAGCTTTTTTTCCACGGTCCAACTCTCACATCCATACATGACCACTGGAAAAACCATAGCCTTGACTAGATGGACCTTTGTTGGCAAAGTAATGTCTGCTTTTGAATATGCTATCTAGGTTGGTCAGAACTTTCCTTCCAAGGAGTAAGTGTCTTTTAATTTCATGGCTGCAGTCAGCATCTGCAGTGATTTTGGAGCCCCAGAAATAAAGTCTGACACTGTTTCCACTGTTTCCCCATCTATTTCCCATGAAGTGATGGGACCAGATGCCATGATCTTAGTTTTCTGAATGTTGAGCTTTAAGCCAACTTTTTCACTCTCCTCTTTCACTTTCATCAAGAGGCTTTTGAGTTCCTCTTCACTTTCTGCCCTAAGGGTGGTGTCATCTGCATATCTGAGGTTATTGATATTTCTCCTGGCAATCTTGATTCCAGCTTGTGTTTCTTCCAGCCCACCGTTTCTCATGATGTACTCTGCATATAAGTTAAATAAGCAGGGTGACAATATACAGCCTTGACGTACTCCTTTTCCTATTTGGAACCAGTCTGTTGTTCCATGTCCAGTTCTAACTGTTGTTTCCTGACCTGCATATATATTTCTCAGGAGGCAGGTCAGGTGGTCTGGTAGTCCCATCTCTTTCAGAATTTTCCACAGTTGATTGTGATCCACAAAGTCGAAAGCTTTGGCATAGTCAATAAAGCAGAAATAGATGTTCTTCTGGAACTCTCTTGCTTTTTCGAGGATCCAGCAGATGTTGGCTATTTGATCTCTGGTTCCTCTGTCTTTTCTAAAACCAGCATGAACATCGGGAAGTTCACAGTTCACGTACTGCTGAAGCCTGGCTTGGAGGATTTTGGCATTACTTTACTAGTGTGTAAGATGAGTGCAATTGTGCAATAGTTTGAGCATTCTTTGGCATTGCCTTTCTTTGTGATTGGAATGAAAACTGACTTTTTCCAGTCCTGTGGCCACTGCTGACTTTTCCAAATTTGCTGGCATGTTGAGTGCAGCCCTTTCACAGCATCATCTTTCAGGATTTGAAATAGCTCCACTGGAATTCCATTACCTCCGCTAGCTTTATTCATAGTGATGATTTCTAAGGCCCACTTGACTTCACATTCCAGGATGTCTGGCTCTAGGTGAGTGATCACACCATCGTGATTATCTGGGTTGTGAAGCTCTTTTTTGTATAGTTCTTCTGTGTATTCTTGCCACTTCTTAATAGCTTCTGCTTCTGTTAGGTCCATACCATTTCTGTCCTTTATCAAGCCCATCTTTGCATGAAATGTTCCCTTGGTATCTCTAATTTTCTTGAAGAGATATCTAGTCTTTCCCATTCTGTTGTATTCCTTTATTTCTTTGCATTGATCGCTGAGGAAGTCTTTCTTATCTCTCCTTGTTATTCTTTGGAACTCTGCATTCAGATGCTTATATCTTTCCTTTTCTCCTTTGCTTTTCGCTTCTCTTCACAGCTATTTGTGAGGCCTCCTCAGACAGCCATTTTGCTTTTTTGCATTTCTTTTCCATGGGGATGGTCTTGATCCCTGTCTCTTGCAGAATGTCATGAACCTCCGTCCATAGTTCATCAAGCACTCTGTCTATCAGATCTAGTCCTTTAAATCTATTTCTCACTTCCACTGTATAATCATAAGGGATTTGATTTAGGTCATACCTGAATGGTCTAGTGGTTTTCCCTACTTTCTTCAATTTAAGTCTGAATTTGGCAATAAGGAGTTCATGATCTGAGCCACAGTCAGCTCCCGGTTTTGTTTTTGCTGACTGTATAGAGCTTCTTTATCTTTGGCTGCAAAGATATAATCAATCTGATTTCGGTGTTGACCCTCTGGTGATGTCCATGTGTAGAGTCTTCTCTTGTGTTTGGAAGAGGGTGTTTGCTATGACCGGTGCATTCCCTTGGCAGAACTCTGTTAGCATTTGCCCTGCTTCATTCTGTTCTCCAAGGCCATATTTGCCTGTTATTCCAGGTGTCTCTTGACTTCCTACTTTTGCATTCTAGTCCTCTATAATGAAAAGGATATCTTTTTGATCGACTATATCCCAGTGCAAAATAAAACGTGTAAAAAAATGTTAATAGATGTGAAAGCTCTTTGATATCTACTAAATTTGGAGAAGGAAATGGCAACCCACTCCAGTATTCTTGCCTGGAGAATCCCATGGACAGAGGAAACTGATGGGCTGCTGTCTGTGGGGTCGCACAGAGTCAGACAAGACTGAAGCGACTTAGCATGTATGCATGCATTGGAGAAGGAAATGGCAACCCACTCCAGTATTCTTGCCTGGAGAATCCCAGGGACAAAGAAGCCTGGTGGGCTGCTGTCTATGGGATCACACAGGGTCGGACACAACTGAAGCGACTTAACAGCAGCAGCAGCAAATTCAATAGAAGTCTAAAAGATTATTACTACAAAAGGCAGGCATGTGTTGGGCAAATGTGTAATAAAGTTAAGTGTTGCTTAAAAAAAGTACCCATAACCAAATTTGGAATTTAGAAATCATCCTTGAAGCTCTATTTAGAGGATGTGTTTCCCTAATACACTTTGAAATCACTTATAAATCTCTATCAGCAATACTATGCTGTCCTTTAAACACAAATATAACACTATTTATGTAGAAAGCGCTACAGAAACTGAAAAGAACTGGTGTTTTTTTCTTAACGCCATCTGATGCTACTTGAGCAGAATGTAGACATTTCTTATATGTCCACAAGGTGGTGGTGTTTCCCTACAAATAACACAAGGCAGCCGATCCCAGGAACACAAGGGACTCAATATCACCGCGGGTCCTTTTCCATTATTATTAGGTTTTCAGGGTGCCATTAGGTTTGTCCCATAGAAGAAACGTGTAGTTTTTCTTATAGAAGCATAATTTATAATTTAGTACAAAATTTGGCATTGTCAGAGTGAAAATTTCTCTTTTCCCCTTATAATTTCATTTATAATAATTATATTTTTAGTGATACTAACTGCTTCATAAAAACATCATTATATTATACACCCAATGACTGTGAAATCATTTGCCTTGAAGCACAGTGAAATCATCAATCAGCAAACTGGTTCTGAAATGGGCCATTTTAAGAAAGCTATTTACGCTCTAATTTGCAAATTGGGGTTGTTGTTGTTTTTTTTTTTTGAAATTAAAACATTTAAAAAATGTACCAACTACGATTGCTTAACAAAAGTAATGGTTCTTTTTATGGTAAGGAAATAAATTGAACTTCTGTGCTGGAAAGTGCAGAAAACAAATCAGCTTTCTTTATAAATAGATTTTACTACTGGCTTAGAAATTACCTTCTGTGCTTTTCAGATGATGGAAAAATGAAATCAGCTTCTGTTTGCACTGTGCAGAGAACATATTTGCTGTGTCCCTTTCAAGAGGATTATGGAATGTTGGGAGGTCAGGATTCTCAAAAACAAGAGTTCTAGGAAGTGGCAAAATGTGGAAAGGAAAATAAGGCAAGCCTGGTTGTTTCGTATGTACACTTAGTATATACGCTGATGGATTGGAGGGAAACCCTGGATGGGGAGCCAGCACGTCATCTTGTTCTGACTTGGATGGACTTGGCATGGTCTGGTATTCACTGAAGGCCAAGGCAGACCGGGCGTCAGGTTGGCTGGCATTGGAACCGGGAGAGAAGCCACTGGCCAGAGGTTGTGGCCACGTGTTCAGAGTCTGGTGCTCAAAGCGAACTCAGTTCAGTCCCTCAGTCATGTCCGACTCTTTGCGACCCCATGGACTGCAGCACACCAGGCCTCCCTGTTCATCACCAACTCCTGGAGTTTACTCAAACTCATGTCCATTGAGTCAGTGACACCATCCAACCATCTCATCCTCTGTCATCCCCTTCTCCTCCCACCTTCAATCTTTCTCAGCATCAGGGTCTTTTCCAAAGAGTCGGTTCTTCTCATCGGGTGGTCAAAGTATTGGAGTTTCAGCTTCAGCATCAGTCCTTCCAACATTCAGGACTGATTTCCTTTAGAATGGACTGGTTGGATCTCCTTGCAGTCCAGGGACTCTCAAGAGTCTTTGAGTCTTCTCCAACACCACAGTTCAAAAGCATCAATTCTTCTGTGCTCAGCTTTCTTTATGCTCCAACTCTCACATCCATACACGACTACTGGGAAAACCTCAAAAAAAAAAAAAAAAAGCTCAAATCTAAGCAGGGTGTTAATGCCAGATCTGACAAGAGCATCTAGGTGTCTCAGTTGCAGCTGAGACTCCAGTCTGACCGGAGGATTGAGTCACCTTGGAGATCCAACAGAACCCACAGAAGTGTGCTCCACAGATGCTGGCTGGTGAGCAGCACGGGGTTGCTTCGTTCTGCTTGGTAGATGCTCTTTGCTGGGCTAAGTTTGATAGAGACAACCTTCAGGAGCAGGGACATGCTCTTCAGATGAGGGTAGAGGCTTGGCTCCTTGGAGCGGTAGCCCTAGAGCTCACAGTTCAAGGGAGAAGGGAGGAGACAGCATCTCCCGATGACAGGTGATTGCATCTGAACTGGGTTAGAAAATATCGACCTGTTTATTCTCCATTTTTGGCTGCACTGCGTCTTCCTTGCTGCAGGGCCTTTTCCAGGGGCAGTGAGGGGGGCTGCTCTCTGCTTGTGGTGTGCAGGCTCCTCATTGCAGTGGCTTCTCCTGTTGCGAAGCTCGGGCTCCAGCGCCCACGGGCTTCCCTAGTTGGTGGTGCGTGGACTTTGTTGCTGCGTGCCATGTGGAATCTTCCTGAACCAGGGATCGCAGCCGTGTACCCCACATTGGCAGGTGGGTTCCTATCCACTATGTCACCAGGGAAGCCCTAAACTGGATTTTTTTTTTCTTTTAAGAGCATTTTTATGTCTTAGTCTGTATGGGCTGCCATAACATATAGTAAACACAAAACTGCTTAATTCTCTTGGTTGTAGGGTCTGGGAAGTCCAAGATGAAGGCCAATTCCACGTCTGGTCAGGACCCGCTTTCTGATCTGCAGATGGGTTCTGTCCTCACATGCTGAGAGAGCTCGCTTTCAGTTCTAATAAGAACATGAATTATGAGTTCCTTACCGTCATGACTTCACCTAAACTAAACCACCTCCACAAAGCAAAAGCTTGTAACGCCTTCGCATTGTAGGTAAGAGCTTTAACATAAGAATTTTGAGAAATTACAAACATGTAAACCACACCACATCACCTGATAAGATCTAGTCCCTAAAAATGATATAAAATTATGACTTGATTCTTGTCCAAACTGTCTGTCTGGATTTCTTAAAAACAAAGCATACTTGACTATTTCCTCGAAAGATTTATTCATCCATGCCCCGTTGTAGTTACAGAATTTTTACAGAATTACATCCATGAGACTTCTAATAGCTTAATCTATCATAGGAGGCTTTAAAACATTATAGGTAAAGCATGTACTTTGAAATCATAAATTAGAATTTGTGAACAAATCCATACAAAACCCTCCTGTTGGTTCCTTTTACTGGTCCAGTTTTGCTGAGGAGCTAAATTTGAGAGACTTGCCCAAGATCACACAAGTAATAAGTGGTAGCGCTGAAGTTTGTATACTAAAGTCTCTCTGAGTCCAGGACCTATTTATCATTGTCCAACACTGCTTTTTTAAGACCTGGAGAATGCCACCATTCTTCCTTTTGAAATCTCACTTCCTTCTGGGTAGCAACTTAATCAATCTGTGAAGAGGGCACCATAATACAGGCCAAAAAAGTTCTTTGAAATCTAATGTTTGTGGTGAGGAACAGTCCTGTGGTATCGCCAGCGGGTAAGCATCTTTTGAAGGCTCTCTGTGCACCAGTTCAGTAAGAAGCAGAGATGTTCCTGTTGGCCTGTGCAGGACAGAAGGCCCACAGCTTGTACCTTCCCTTCCCTTTTACTTCGTCTCCAAAGGACTTTTTACGGCTGGTCAAGTTTAAGGATCTTTTATGAGCCCCTGGGGAGAGGCAGAACTTTCCTAGATCCCGGTGAAGGTTTTTTAAAAAAGATTATGTATTGTATTTGGCTGCAGGGTCTTAGTTGTGGCGTGTGGGATCTAGTTCCTTGGCCAGGGATTGAACCCACGCCCCTGCACTGGGAGTGCAGATTCCTAGTCATTGGGCCACCAAGGAAGTCCCTCCAGAGACCAGGTGAAGATTCATGGCCGAGCAGAAGAGTTAATGCAGCTTGCCACTACGCCTTTTGGGAAAATGTCTAAGCATTTCTTTCTTTGAATCCCCTTCGTTCCCTCAAATGCTGGATAAAACGCATCTGCTTTCTAATCCTTGTCAACAGAGGATATCCGCTCTCTTTCACTGAACTCAGAACAAGAAACAAATAAGAAAGAATAAAGTGAAACCTAGGCAGGCTTCCCAGGCTTCAAGTCCACTCTCTGTCTGGTGGCTGTCCTCGTCCTCCTCTTGACAGATGTTCCATCCCTTTCTCATAAGAGAGTGTCCAGATCTAAGACTTGGGTCTGACTTTTGGGAGAAGCACGCAGGAGGGGTCTCTGACTTGCTTTGGCATCCAACCAAGGGCTTCCCTGGTGGCTCAGATGGTAAAGAATCTGCCTGCAATGTGGGAGACCTGGGTTCGATCCCTGGGTTGGGAAGATCCTCTTCAGAAGGGAATGGCTACCCACTCCAGTATTCGTGCTTGGAGAATCCCGTAGACAGAGGAGTCTGGTGGGCTACAGTCCATGGGGTTGCAAAGAGTCGGACATGACTGAGCAGCTAACACACACACACACACGCACACACACACACAGAGACCTTCCAGCATTCAACCCAGTTCAGTGGCTTCTCTGTGTTTGGAGAAAATCTCCAGGTAGTAATAAACTGTTATTTTCCCATGGTTTGTTTTCTGTACATATATATATCTTTCTTAGGGACATCGTGTGGAGATTGGTTCCTTGGCCAAATACCATCTTAATCACTGCCATTATGACGAATTGTTCATCCTTGTGGAACTGAAATCTAAATGGAGATTGAGTGAACAAGTAGAGTGAGCCAATCATGTTACGATGTCAATCTTTTCGTGTCT
This sequence comes from Budorcas taxicolor, assembly GCF_023091745.1. Taxonomy (NCBI): domain Eukaryota; kingdom Metazoa; phylum Chordata; class Mammalia; order Artiodactyla; family Bovidae; genus Budorcas; species Budorcas taxicolor. The sequence continues at coordinate 18,547,357 of NC_068933.1, read as the reverse complement.
TCTTAGCGATATTGATTGCTTCCCCCCTTGTTCACCAAGTTCTAGGCTTGGTGATAAAAGGGATGTTTTGATCTGCAGCAAACTTCCTAATTGGTTAGCAGTAAACTTGACTGCCTCCCATAAGACTGCTGGGAACTATCTCTTGTCTCAAACAGAAATTCCACTGTTTGGAGATGTGTGTGAACTGGGAAGGCTGTAAATATTTATTGATTACCTGCTGTATGCTCAACCATATGTTAAGCACTGGACGTATTAAATAATTTTGAATATCTTCATATTCAACCCTCACGACAATACTCTGCTGTTCTTTTTCTCCCCCACGTTGTGGTAAGTGGGGGCTACTTTTCGTTGTGGTACACGGGCTTCTCATTGCGCTGGCTTCTCTCGTTGTGGGGCATGGGCTCCAGGGCATGTGGACTCAGTACTTGCAGCTCCCGGGCTCTAGAGCACAGGCTCAGTAGTGGCTGGCACATGGGCGTGGTTGCTCTTTGGCACGTGGGATCCCCTGGATCTGGGGTTGAACCCGTGTCTCCTGCACTGGCAGGTGGATTCATTACCACTGAACTTTATTTTTCTGGGCTCCAAAATCACTGCAGATGCTGACTGCAGCCATGAAATTAAAAGACGCTTGCTCCTTGGAAGGAAAGTTATGACCAACCTAGATAGCATATTCAAAAGCAGAGACGTTACTTTGCCATCAGAGGACCATCTAGTCAAGGCTATGGTTTTTCCAGTAGTCATGTATGGATGTGAGAGTTCGACTATAAAGAAAGCTGAGCGCTGAAGAATCGATGCTTTTGAACTGTGATGTTGGAGAAGACTCTTGAGAGTCCCTTGGACTGCAAGGAGATCCAACCAGTCCATCCTTAAGGAAATCAGTCCTGAATGTTGGAAGGACTGATGTTGAAGCTGAAACTCCAATACTTTGGCCACCTGATGCAAAGAGTTGACTCATTTGAAAAGACCCTGATGCTGGGAAAGATTGAGGGCAGGAGGAGAAGGGGACGACAGAGGATGAGATGGTTGGATGGCATCACCAACTTGATGAACATGAGTTTGAGTGAACTCCAGGAGTTGGTGGTGGACAGGGAGGCCTGGCATGCTGCGGTTCATGGGGTCACAAAGAGTCGGACACAACTGAGTGGCTGAACTGAACTGAATTGAACTGAGCTGCCAGGGAAGCCCCAGCTGCTTGGTTTTGGCAGAGACACAAGACAAATCTGGGGTCAGGGGGCCTGAGCAGGCCACAAGGAAGTGGGCCGGGTCCAGGGAAGGGTGGCGCTGGTTGTCTAGGGAGTTGGCCACCTTTGGGCTGGCATCACATCAGAAAACCCCACTCCACTGCCCTCAGATGCTGCCCAGGTCTGCTGGAGCTAAGAGAGCTCTGAGAAGGACCACTCCACGGCCTGAGTGTGGGTCCTGGGCTGCCTTGCCTCATCAATATCTTGGCCGATGGCTATGCACGTGGGGGCTATTTGCCTGGCTTTCTCAACCCGTGCCAGAAAACGTGCTTTTGAAGTGGTTTGGAAAGCTCCAAAGGAGACGTGCTTCAGGTATTGGCGTTACTGCCGAAGAGAAAAAGATTCTGCTTTTCATCAGCTGCTTGCTCCAGTGGTCTGTGTCTCTCCAACACCTATTGCTGATGGCCCTGTTGGGCAGATCGTGCAGTGGAGGGTGAATGGCAGCCCAGGGTCTTCCTCCCCATTGCAGGGGGGGCGGCGAGCAGCCTTATGATGCCGGGATGCTCCAGCGCAGGTAGGCTGGAGACCAGTGGCCACTCTTACAGCATGAGGTTGGACACTCTTTATCGTTTCCCCAGACGTGGGAATTGGCAGGACTTGAGAAAGAATCACTGGCAGAAGTTCATTTTCTTTTCCTGCTACCTTCCCCAGCCGTAAAACTAAAAGCTTTTTTACCTAAATCATGTTTGGGATCTCCTGGGGTTGGAGAGCAGTTCCTCTGGAGTTTTTCCCGATCAGAGTTCAGTCCTAGTGATCTGAGAGTTCGAATAGTCCATTTGAATTTGCAAAAAGCTGTTCTAATTGATGCTTCTCATAGTCTCTCCCTCCTCCAGAAGGCTTCCGATTTGATTTTGTGTCTTTAGGTTTTCCCCACTCCCCCTACCAAATCTCAGATTCCTGAAAGTGAAAGCCTTTCATTTTGAATTTCATCATCTCTCACTTAATTAGAACTTCATTCACCTGTTGTGCCAGGTTTAATTTCATCCCTTCATAATAAGCTTCCCCTGAGTTTTCTCCAACTATCTGACCCAGAGCTATGTAATTCTTAGGGCTCCCCTGGTGGCTCAATGGTACGGAGTCTGCCAGGAGACGCGGGTTCGATCCCTGGTTCAGAAAGATCCCCTGGAGGAGGAAATGGCAACCCACTCCAGTATTCTTTCCTGGGAAATCCCATGGACAGAGGAGACTGCTGGAATACAGTTCATGGGGTTGCAAAGAGTCATACATGACTTAACAATGAAACAATAACCTTTTAAAAGGCCTTATCTCCAGATAGTCACATGGTGAGGTCTTGGTGATAGGACTTCAACACGTACATTTTGGATGAACACAGTTGAGACATAACAGTCATCAACAGCTGCCTCATTTTTTAGTCCAGTGGAATCTGAGGAATTTTCAGTATTAAACCTCTTCCTCTTTTCTTGGGGGGGGGTGGTTGTGCTCCTTTGATTCTACACTTGGGTGATTTTTTTCCCCTTTCTTTGGCTCAGATCCTGCCCCCCCAACCCCACCATCTCCTTTCCTTACCTCCAAACTCTAAGTGCTAGAATTCCTCGGGACTTGGTTCTGGGTCCTCTTCTCATCTCACTTGATAAAAACTTTAAGATTTTAATAATTCCTATGCCTTAAATATCATTTGAACATGTATGACTCAAGTCTGTACTACAGACATTTCTTGCTAAGTGCCAGAACACCATGTCCAACTTTTCTTTTTTTTTAAGTTTCCACTTGGGTTTTCACAGTCATACCTAAAATCAGAGCTCAGAAAACTTGAGATCCATCCCCAAATGTTATGCCTCTTCCTAAATCTATTCCTTCCTGTTGGTTTGCTTCTTATCCAGCCTTCTTGTTCTTCATAGAAATAACCTTCATTTACCCACTTGCTTCTGCCAGAAATGAGGAGTAATCCTTGATGCTTCTTTCTCTTGTCACACCTCTATAGGACCACTTGCAATCAAGTCCCGTTACTCTCCTTCAAAAACATGTCCTGATAGCAATTTCCTTCCATCCGCATGAGTGCCTCTCACACGGCGAGTAAACAGAACTCCTCCTTCCAACTCTGTGCCCCTCCAGTTCAATCTCTACAGAGCATCCAGGGAGGTCCTTTAAAGATTTCAATTAGATCTTATTTATTCTCTGTTTAAAGATCATTAATGGTTTCCCACCCACAAGATAATTCTGCTAGATTGTAAGCTATATCCTTTTGGAGATAGATCTTGCCAAGATATTTTTCATTTGGTTTCATTTAGTAATTTTTTTTTAATGTGAAATGCTGCTGCCTCATCATTGCCAATGAAATTCTGCTTACAGTTGTTAACATGAGTTTAAATTGACATAATGGGCAACTGTCTCTGGCATATATACATGATATTCCTTTTGTAAGGTTTAGTGTGTGTCAGGTAAAGCAATAGTGTATTTAATCCTAATAACACAAAAACTTATGTTTTACTATTCCATTTTTACAAACAAAAAAACAAATATAGATTAAATAATTTCCCTGAATTGCAAAAAAAAGAAAAAAGAAAAAAAAAGCTTGCCTTGTTTATTTCTGTTTCCCCAGAGCTTAGCCTGGGCTTCCCTGTGGCTCAGTGGTAAAGAATCCACCCGCCAGTACAGGAGATGCAGGAGACATGCGTTTGATTCCTGGGTTGGGAAGATCCCCTGGAGGAGGAAACGGCAACCCACTTCAGTATTTTTGCCTGGAAAATTCCATGAACAGAGAATCCTGGTGGGTACAGTCCGTGGAGTCCCAAACGTCAGATATAACCAAGCACAGGCACACAGACGAGCCTAGCCCAGTGCCTCGTGTCAGTACCTAATAGGGCCTGACACAGTGACCCCGCTCTCGCCTGCCTTTTCAGCCTCGTCTTTCACTCCAGTACTCATCTGTCCTGGTCACTGCTTTTTCAGATCTGTAGCTGGCCTGGTCCAGGCTGCCTGGGCTGTGGGGTACCCACTCTCCCTTTGGCTGGATTCTCTGGTGGCTTGGCTACACTAAGTGGTGTCCACGGTCAGAAGCCTGGGCATCCTGGAAGCTTGTTAGGACTCAGGCCCCACCCTAGACCTAATGGAGCAGAATCCACACTTTACCAAAGTCCTCAGTGATTCATGTGCATATGAAAGTGTGGCCTCAGCCTACATGTTAGTTCTTTAGAGAGACCTTCCCCAAATGACCAGCATAAGTTCGACCAAGTAGTGGATTCATTCATCCATCGGTGACACCCAGAAGGGAAAGGAAGTGAGACGCGTGGGGAGGAAGGCAGGGGAGGTGAAGCCTGCCAGTCAGAAGCTGTTAAACGTTTAATTAAGTCTGACCTTTCAAAAGTTTCGGATTTACGTCTGTGTCTCGTTTGCTGCCCTGTACGTAGGATTGTTGGTACCATCTTTCTAGATTCCATATATATGTGTTAATATATGGTATTTGTCTTTCTCTTTCTGACGTACTTCACTCTGTGTAATAGGCTGTAGTTTCCACCACCTCTTTAGAACTGACTCCAATGTGTTCCTTTTTATAGCTGAGTAATATTCCATTGCCTATATACTACAACCTCCTTATCCATCCGTCTGCTGCTGGCCATCTGGGTTGCTTCCATGTCCTAGCTATTGTAAATAGTGCTGCAGTGAACATCAGGATACATGTGTCTTGTTCAGTTTCTGGTTTCCTTGGAGGGTATGCCCAGTAGTGGGATTGCTGGGTCTTGGCTCAGTGGGAGAGAGAGGCTTGGTTTGAGAGAATAGCCCTGGAACATAAACATTACCATATATAAGACAGATAACCAGCGTGCATTCGATGCATGAGGTAGGGCACCCAAAGCCAGTGCTCCATGACAACCTGGAAGGATAGGGTGAGGAGGGAGGTGGGGGGCAGGTTTCAGGATGGAGGGGACACATGTATATCTATGTGTTGATGTATACCAAATACCATCACAGGATTGTAAAGTAATTATCCTCCAATTAAATGAGTTAATTTTAAAAATCCACAGTGGAAATTGAAATAAAAATTCAATGCAGGAAAAAGTTTTGGATTACAAATAGGAGCCTATGAAATCTGTGAAGAGTATGGATTGATTTGAGCAAACAGAAAGTTGCAAGAAGCTTTGTTTGCATTAACAGAGTTTTGAGTCCACCCTAGAAACCTCTTGATGTAGTTGTTTTGTGTTGATTTGCCACACTGTGACACCATGGGATAAATGCAGAGCAGTGAGTGACAATCACTCTGGGTTTTCCAATATCTCATTGATCCACGGTTGTGCATTGTAGAAAATCAGGCTAGGGCACCTTTTCTTTAATGTAATTGGATTCCAGCTTTGGTGCAAGTCAATTGTTCAGTGTTTTGTTGCAAATACTTTAGACGTTACATTGCTGACCGATTGATTTGTGGTTGCTGGGGCCTTCTGTAGATTCTGTAAGAAGCCCCAAAATAACATTATTGTAGATCTCCAGCACGTTAGAAAGGACATGCAATGAGTGTTCATCCAATGAATGAAGGCATAGTTTGCGACTGAGAGACCAATGAAAACACAGTAATTAAAAGTAAACCCCATCGTTACTTACCTCTGAAAACATTTCTATAGTGTCATGCATGTATACTTTACTCGTAAAATATTTTGTTGCTTCTATTGCCAAGTGTTTCAGGATTTTATGGTGCCAAAATGTTTATTAATTTAACTAGACAATTTGTTGGAGTTTTTCAACAAACTAAAAGTGTCGGCAGAGCTGTCACATTAAAGTACAATCCCACGCAAACTTTCAGCATGACGGCTGCTCCTTGTTTGTTTAATAATAGAGCTCATGAATGCCTGATTGGAGAGGAAAGGGGGGCGCAGGCGTAGTGCTGTTTAGGGGTGATGGAGGCACATTTGGCGTCTTCTGCGTGATCTAGAGGTAAAGCCAAGCAGAAGTTATAATCAGCCCTCTGTCAAATCTACATAGTTTAAAATGGCACAGAGCTTTTTTGGACATTGAGGGAGGAAGTTTAGTAGAAATCCAAGGAGATGCGAGAGGGACCAACATGTGTTGATTGCCTTCCATGCTGCTGCTGCTGCTGGCTGCTAAGTCACTTCAGTTGTGTCCAACTCTTTGTGACCCCATGGACTATAGCACTTCAGGCTTCTCTGTCCATGGGATTCTCCAGGCAAGAATACTGGAGTGGATTGCCATTTCCTCCTCCAGGGGATCTTCCCCACCCAGGGATTGAACTCAATGTCTCCTGGGGCTTCTGGATTGCAGGTGGATTCTTCACTGCTGAGGTGAAGCCCTGCCCCTCAGGGCTCCCCTTTAAGAGGGGATTCATTTGTTCCATTTTACTCAAGTGAAAAATTGAGCTTCACACGCATGCTTTTTTTTTTTTTTTTTTACTCCTGATTACACATTAAAATAAAAGGAGTGGCATTAAAAAATGACATTGTACACTTGTTGGGATGGCTATTATTAGAAAGTGGAAAATAACAAGTGTTGGTGAGGATGTGGTGAAGTTGGAGCCCTCATACATGGCTGGTGGGAATGTAAAGTGGTACAGCTGCTGTGGGAAATAGTGTGCTGGTTCCTCAAAAATTTAAATGAAGTAATCATATGAGCCAGTGATCACATTTACAGTAGTAGTAGAGGACTGCAGTCTACTAGGCTCTTCCGCTACTCTTAACTGGAAAATCCCAAGGGCAGAAGAGCCAAGTAGGCTGCAGTCCATGGGGTCTCAAAGAGTCAGACATGACTGAGTGACTTCACTTTCCCTTTTCACTTTCATACATTGGAAAAGGAAATGGCAACCCACTCCAGTGTTCTTGCCTGGAGAATCCCAGGGACGGCGGAGCCTGGTGGGCTGCCATCTATAGAGTCGCACAGAGTCAGACACGACTGAAGCGACTTAGCAGCAGCAGCAGAAGTAGTACTGTTAGTTGCTCAGTCGTGTCTGACCCTGGAGCCCACCAGGATCCCCTGTCCATGGAATTCTCCCACTGGAGTGGGTTGCCATTCCCTTCTCCAGGGGATCCTCCTGATCCAGGGACTGAACCCGGGTCTCCTGCATTGCAGGCAGATTCTTCACCATCTGAGCCACCAGGGAAACCCAATCATATTCATCAGTTCAGTTCATTTCAGTTGCTCAGTCATGTCCGGCTCTTTGCGACCCCATGAATTGCAGCACGCCAGGCCTCCCTGTCCATCACCAACTCCTGGAGTTCACTCAGACTCACGTCCATCGAGTCAGTGATGCCATTCAGCCATCTCATCCTCTGTCGTCCCCTTCTCCTCCTGCCCCTAATCCCTCCCAGCATCAGAGTCTTTTCCAATGAGTCAACTCTTCACATGAGGTGGCCAAAGTACTGGAGTTTCAGCTTTAGCATCATTCCTTCCAAGAAATCCCAGGGCTGATCTCCTTCAGAAGGGACTGGTTGGATCTCCTTGCAGTCCAAGGGACTCTCAAGAGTCTTCTCCAACACCACAGTTCAAAAGCATCAATTCTTCGGTGCTCAGCCTTCTTCACAGTCCAACTCTCACATCCATACATGACCACAGGAAAAACCATAGCCTTGACTAGACGGACCTTTGTTGGCAAAGTAATGTCTCTGCTTTTGAATATGCTATTTGGGTTGGTCATAATTTTTCTTCCAAGGAGTAAGTGTCTTTTAATTTCATGGCTGCAGTCACCATCTGCAGTGATTTTGGAGCTCCCCAAAATAAAGTCTGACACTGTTTCCACTGTTTCCCCATCTATTTCCCATGAAGTGATGGGACTGGATGCCATGATCTTCATTTTCTGAATGTTGAGCTTTAAGGCAACTTTTTCACTCTCCACTTTCACTTTCATCAAGAAGCTTTTTAGTTCCTCTTCACTTTCTGCCCTAAGGGTGGTGTGTGTCATCTGCATATCAGAGGTTATTGATATTTCTCCTGGCAGTCTTGATTCCAGCTTGTGTTTCTTCCAGTCCAGCATTTCTCATGATGTACTCTGCATGTAAGTTAAACAAGCAGGGTGACAATATACAGCCTTGACGTACTCCTTTTCCTATTTGGAACCAGTCTGTTGTTCTATGTCCAGTTCTAACTGTTGCTTCCTGACCTGCATACAGATTTCTCAAGAGGCAGCTCAGGTGGTCTGGTATTCTCATCTCTTTCAGAATTTTCTGTAGATCGGTATATATCCAAAATAACTGAAAGCAGGGCTCATAGACTTGTATATCCATGTTCATTACTGCATTATTGACAATATCCAAAGGTAGAAATAACTCCAAAGTCCATTTATGGATAAATGAATAAACAAAAGTGGTATATACATATAATGGAATATTATTCAGACATAAAAACAAATGAAATTCTGATACTTGCTACAACATGGATATGGAAACATGCTAAGTGAAGAGGGCCAGACAAAGAAGACAAATATTGTATGATTCCATGTACATGAGGTGTCTAGAATAGGTAAATTCATAGACAGTAAGTATAATGAAGGTTACCAGGGGCTGGGGAAACGTGGGGATGGGAAGTTATTGTTTAATGGGATAGGGTTTCTATTTGGGATAATGGAAAAGTTCTGAAGATGGATGGTGGTGATGGTTGCAAAGCATTTGAATGCACTTAATGCCACTGAATTGTTCACTTGCAAGTGGTTAAAATGGTAATTTTTATGCTATTTATGGGCTTCCTTGGTGGCTCAGCAGTAAAGAATGTGCCTGCAAGGCAGGAGATGTGAGTTCGATCCTCAGGGAGATCCTCTGGAGGAGGTTAGGGCTACTCACTGCAGTATTCTTGCCTGGAGAATCCCATGGACAGAGGAGCATGGCAGGCTACAGTTTATGGGGCTGCAAAGAGTTGGACACAGCTGAGCAACGAACAACAACAATAATCTCCAAGATTATTGGTTATTGACCCATGGGACTCCCTAGAGATGAGAGGACCCCTAAAATCTCACCAGTCATCAGTATTTGTCAGCCAAAAATATCTCTGTGTTTGCTAAAGCTGGGGATGGGAAAAGAGTAATGAACAGAGCCTGAAGCTACTCCAGAGGCCCTTAACTCCAGGGGCCGGGAGTGGTGAGGGAAATCAATTCTTTACATCCTTTCTTGGCCTCTACAACTTTGTTTCTCCCTGTTGCCCCCTGCGGCTTCCCCTGGGGTCGGGGTCCTGAGCCATCCTCAGTCCTAATCATCTCCCTCCACCCCTTTGAGTGAAGGAGCATGGTTTAAAAGAGGCTGCTGAGCTGCATTAAATTGCACCAATTCAGGAATCCCCAGGAGTTCCATACTGGCTTCTAATGACAGAGAAAGAATGTGGATGCTCTTCTCTTTTATGGGGCCGTCACGATCTGCTACCTTGATCATGTGTTTCCTTGCACGTAATATAGACATGATGTCTATCCAAGCCGTCTTGAATTTGGGTCTTATTTCTGGATATACATTTCACTTTCCTCTAGTGACAAGTACAGATCTGGACTAAACAATCGGCAGAGTTCCTTTTTCTCCTGGTGCCTGCTAAGTCTAGTGTTGTTCTTTGGCTTGGCCAAGCCTGCCTTCTTCTTTTCTTTTCATCTGCTTTTCCCTTCTGATGGATCCAATGTATATTAAAACTTACTTATTTATTTTTTTACCCAATAGATCTTTTATGAGGAGAAGGGGACGACAGAGGATGAGATGGTTGGATGGTATCACTGACTCAATGGACATGAGTTTGAGCAAACTCCGGGAGATAGTGAAGGACAGGGAAGCCTGATGTGCTGCAGTCCATGGGGGTCTCAAGGAGTCGGACATGACTGAGCAACTGAACAACAACAGCCCAATAGCTCTTTTTGTGAAGCTGGTCTCTGATAATGTTTCTGTCAAGGATAATGAAAAATAGGCAAGACTGAATATAGTTCAATATATCTTCCATTTATTTAATTGGAACATTCTGATATGAATGAAAGAGGGCTTCTTTTTAAACTCATCCTTTAATACAAGGTAGAGCAGGTGAACAGAAATTAGATTCCAGAATCCCAAATCTATTAAACTTGGGTATCTTCTGACTGATTTTTATTGAGGGCTTTCTATGTTTTGCCACCAGCTGACTGTTAACCCACTTGCTCCAAATGGAATATAGTGTGGAACTGGCAAATGGAGATCACAGTGCCTGCTGGGGCTGATAATGAAATATTCAGGAATTTCTGTGAGTTGGTTATGAGACTCCTGGGAGCTTGAAGTCAACCATGATGGGAGTGTCTACACCAGGCATGCATGCATGTTTAGTCACTTTCAGTCGTGCCCGCCTCTTTGTGACCCCCTGGACTGTAGCCCACCAGGCGCCTCTGTCCATGGAAATCAGCAAATGCTACAAACCCAGACTCTCCCCACCCCCACCTACCATGATTTACCAGAACACCACTTCTATTCTCCTCGTAAACGCTCAGAATTCCTATGAATATTCCTAGCTCTTCCTACACCTCTGTCTCACTCAGGGTAAGCCAAAGCATCTACAGTGGCCAGCAAAGGGCTAAACGAGCGGATGCACCGCACGCTCTAACCTGCCTCTTCCTGTTCACCCCACTCCCGGGCTGCTCTGCTTCTCCATCTGGAGAGGCCCTTTTCTCATCAGGGCACTCTCCCCACAGTTTGCCTTTGTTCCTGGAATACCTTTTCCTCAGATACCTGCCTACCTGGCTCCTTACCTCCTGCAAACCTTTGCTCAACGTCATCTTCTCAGTGCCGTTGTTCAATCGATCTGTCATGTTCGACTCTTTGTGATGCACGGACTGCAGCATGCCAGGCTTCCCTTTTCACCTTCTCAGTGAGATCATCTGTATTAGTTTTTTATTACTGCTGTGGCCAATTAGTACAAATTCAGTGGCTTAAAAGAACACACATTCTCTCCCAGTAAGAATCTGTTTCCTTACTTTTCCCAGCTTCTAGAAGAGGCTCGCGTTCTGCGTCTCATGGCTCCCTTCCAGGCAGCAGTTTATCACTCCAGCCTCTGTCCTTACACCTTCTGCCTCTGTCTCTGCCACCTGCCTCTTTCCCTCGTAAGGACTCTTGTGATCACATTGGGCCCACCCGGATAACACACGCTAATCTCCCCATCCGATGGTCCTTCACTTAATCGCATCTGCATAGCCCATTCACCCTATAAGGATGTGGATATGTTTGGGCATCATTATTCTGCTACTGTGCCTTCCTTGTCCATCCTACTTGACTTGTACCTGCTCTCTCCCAGAATTCCTAATCTCTTTTTCTTGCTTAAATTTTCCTTTGTGTCCATTATCGTCTGTTAGAACATTATAGACCTTGCATACTTATTTTGCTGATAGTCTGCCTTCACCCACTAGAATGTAATCTGAATGAGGGTAAATATTTTTGTTTTATGTCATTGCTGCATTTTCACTGCTTATAACAGTGCCAAACTCATAGTGAGTATTTTATACACACACATAGATATATTTGTTTAAATGAAATAGGTGCAAGACTTTGGGAAAAGAAACTGATGTAACCTGGCGGAGGGTGGTGGGGGACTTCCTCCAGTGATGAAAAAAGTCCACATGGTTGACCTTCTAGAGGAAGCTGAATAGCTCCAGAGACCTCCCAAGTCAGAACTGCTTTGTCTCCACTGAAATACTTGCCCAAGTTCTGGTTTCTCGTCTTTTCTTTCACGTTTGTGTTTGCTCTTTCTCTGGAATATTCTCAAATATTTTGTATTAGTTTCAGGCTCTAGGTTATAAACACCTGAAGGAAAAAAAAAAAACATTTTCCTCCTTGTTTGTCTTATAATTTTTCTACTCTGTTTGCATAGTGTTAGATATTGGTATGTGGGTGCCTCATATTTCCTTTTCTGATTTTTAACCTTTTGTTTCATATAAATCAGTTTAAAGGGAGAAGAGGACCAATGTCTCAATTATTTGTGGGGTTTTGGAGGGCAGGTGTTGGGGGAGCTGTGAGGCATTTGCTCTTAGAAAAAAACTTTGTGTGGGAGGTAGCTTCCTAGTTTGAGAACAATGATAAGAAAGTTGGAATTTGAAATCTAGCATATACCTTCAGAAATGGTTTTTCCATATGAGATTTCTATGGTTGATATGTGTGAAACAATAAGTGTAGATGTCAATAACTAAATCTATCAAGGCCACAAACTTTAAGCACTACTATAAACATTTCTGTTAACTCTGGATAAAGGTAGGGTGACGGTGTAAGAGTTAAGTTTTACTTCAAACATTTCAGTCTGTCAGTGTGAAGGGTAGAAGGAGTTGCTTTTCAATGATCTGTATTTTAAGATGTTGAGATATTTTTCTTGATACTAGTCTTCATCTGTTTTATTGTTGTTTTAGTTGGTAAATCGTGTCTGACCCTTTTGCAACCCCGTGGACTGTAATCCCATAGCCTCCTCTGTGTATGGCATTTCCCAGGCAAGAATACTGGAGTGGGTTGCCATTTCCTTCTCCAGGGGATCTTCCAGACCCAGGGATCAAACCCGCTTCTGCATTGTAGGCAGATTTTTCACTGCTGAACCACCAGGGAAGCCTATAGTTTAGCCTATAGTTTAGGCTATAGGCTACTAGAACAAAACTACCATAAATTGAGTGGCTTACAAACAACACATATTTATTTCTCACATTTCTGGGGTCTGGGAAGTCCGTAATTATGGTGCTGGCAGATTCAGTGTCTGGTGGAGTCCTGCTTCCTCACAGATGGACACCATAACCTCACGGGGTGGAAGGGCTGAGAGTTCTGTCTGGGGCCTCTTTTATAAAGGCACTCACTTTGTTCATGAGGGCTCCACCTTCATGACTTGGTCATCTTGGAAAGGCCCCACCTCAAGGTTCCATCACGTTAGGAATCTTTTTTTTAAAGAATTTATTTATTTGGCTGTGTCAGGTCTTAGTTACAGTATTTGGATCTTTGTTGTGTCATGTGGGATTTTTTTGATATGATGCATGGACTCTCTAGTTGTGGCACACAGGCTTAGATGCTACAAGGCATGTGGGATCTTAGTTCCCTGACCCAGGACGGAACCTGCGTTCTCTGCACTATAAGATGGATTCTTTACCACTGAGCCACACAGGGAAATCCGAGGAATTATGTTTTGAACACATAAAGTTTGGTGGAGGGGGCACGAACATTGAGACTGTAACAATACTTATGGAGAAAATAGAATTCTTACTAGCATTTTCAGCTCCAAGTTGAGAACAGATGTTTTGATACTTGTCTTGCTGTGGTCTGAGACTTGGCACCATGGATCTTCCTGTGGTCTAACAGTTTAGCCAACACACAAGGATCAGCATGAAATCCTCACTGAGCATTTCTGGTAGTTACATTTTACTTATTCCAGAGCAAGGGCTTCCCTGGTGGCTCAGATAGTAAAGACTCTGCCTGCAATGCAGGAGACCCGGCTTTCATCCCTGGATTGGGAAGATCCCTTGGAGAAGGGAATGGCAGCCCACTGCAGTATTCTTGTCTGGAGAATCCCGTGGACAGAGGAACCTGGGAGGCTACAGTCCATGGGGACACAAAGAGTCAGACATGACTGAGCAAATAGCACTTTGACTTTCATTCCAGAGTAAAGTTAATATATGATGAAAAGCAGAGTATTTCCAGTGCCTTTTCAGGTATTATGACAAGAACCTTCCTTCTAGAAAAGCACTGGTGGGTTGTGAGGATGCTGTGTGCTATGACATCCTTTGCCTTCAAGGCATTGTGAACAACTTGAATCAATTGGTAACCTTATTAAACACAAGCAAACAGTAAAATGAAAGCCGTTTATCTGAAACAGCAGGTTGGAGACTTAATTTGTACCTTGATGTTGTGTCACTAACGCTGCCAAAAGTTTGCTCCACCAGAGCAGGGCATGAATTTTTCATTGCCCAATAAGCAAAGTCTTTAGAGTTTCATGGTAGTTTCTCTCTAATAGTGCTAATATGTTGAGCATTGTTGACATTCTGCTTATGGTTGCCAAGGAAAGCATAAAAAGACTTGCTTTGAATGCTACTATAAAAATATTAAAGAAATAACTTTGATATAGGAACTAAAGTTGAATTATGTGCTTGCTATAAAGTCATTTAAGATGGGAGAGGGGAGGGGGACCTTTCAAATTGATTTTAGATAGTAGATACAGACATCTTTATTGGATTTATCTGGAGAAAAGGAAGAAAAATCCCCAAATTATCTGTTGAGTTGACTTGTATGCGGCTCAGCCTTATTGACCTTCACTCCCACCCACGTCAACCCTTCCCCTTTAGATTCTTTTTCCTTACTCTGACCTCACGTTTAGAGAAAAAGCTCAACTGAGTCACAGGTACCAACTATGCACATTTATCAACTTATTCCCAGGATGCTACCATTGCTCATAAAGCATTTTGAAGATTCTTCTGTTGGCTTGGTCTTCAGAGCTGGTGATAAGATGTGTGATGAAGTCAGTCTTACTGATTTAAGCTGCCTTTTAGGGTCACATACAGTGGAACTAACGTGGACTTCGAAGTCTCATAACTATTCAGAATCCAGGCTCTGTTCTCAGTAGACATGTGAAATCTTAGGCAAATTACTTAAGCTCTTTGAACCTCATTTTCTGGTTGCAGCAACACATACCTTATAAGGTTGGTATGTGGATGAAATGTGGTCATGTGTGTAAATCCACTACAGTGTCTTCTTTCCCTCCTTCTGTTTTCCTTGCCCCTGTTTTTCCATCCAGGCTCACTCTGAGGTTGACTTCTAAGAGGTTAGATACACAATCAAGCTTGGTGCTTGCTAGAGAGTGAGGAGCTAGACTTGGATGTTAGCACACTGGGGAATGGTATCTGTGATGCTGGAGGGCCCTGTAAGTCCTACAAGGAAAGTGAGGCAGGTCAGGAGAGTGGGAAGTGATGGAGAGTGGGAAGTGATGCTTCCTGGGCAGTCTCTGGCATCTCTGGTCAAGGCATTATTAGTGCTGAGTTATTTGAAGCCTGAGGTTGTGGCAGATATTAGAAAGCCTGAGGTCATGGCTCACTCTTTCTGACCCCATGGACTGTAGCCTGCCAGACTCCTCTGTCCATGGAATTCTCCAGGCCACAATACCGGAGTGAGTAGCGGTTCCCTGAAGTGAGTAGCGGTTCCCTTCAGAGAAGGCAATGGCACCCCACTCCAGTACTCTTGCCTGGCAATCCCATGGACGGAGGAGCCTGGTAGGCTGCAGTCCATGGGGTCGCTAAGAGTCAGACACGACTGAGCAATTTCACTTTCACTTTTCTCTTTCATGCATTGGAGAAGGAAATGGCAACCCACTCCAGTGTTCTTGTCTGGAGAATCCCAGGGATGGGGGAGCCTAGTGGGCTGCCATCTATGGGGTCGCACAGAGTTGGACAGACATGACTGAAGCGACTTAGCAGCAGCAGCAGCAGCAGCGGTTCCCTTCTCCAGGGTATCTTCCTAATCCAGGGTTCGAACCCAGGTTTCCCGCATTGCAGGAGGATTCTTTACCATCTGAGCCACCAGGGAAGCCCTGTCATTTGACGCCTGAGGTCATGGCAGATGTTAGAGATGGATGGTAGTTATTGCCTTGTCAGGAGTCTAGAGGCTCTAAGTCCAGCTTTCTCTTCTGTCCCAGTCAAATTCATGGGCAATTAAATTTCCTCCTACATTTCTGATCAGGTCTCTGTTTCTCCATTATTTCTCATGTGCAGGGCATCTTCTTAAGGGAAACGGAAAAGTCTTAGTGCACCTGGGGCTAGTAGGGCCTGTATGCTCTTTCTTCTTCATTGTCAAAGCCATGGGTTTCCAAGGTAAGGACAGAGCCTAGTGATAGCAGTATGGCAGTCATATCCCTCATTTTTGAATAAATTAACCCGTATACAATTTCATCTCTCGTTTACTTCACTTACTCACTTGTCCGCTCATTCAACAGATTTCTTCCTGAAGCAGTCGCCCTGGAAAGAAAGGGCCTTTTCTTACCATCAAAGGGGAAAGAAGAGAGGCTGTTCATATAGTTAAGCCTGATTTTGTATGACTTTTGACAGTTGCTAAATTAAAATAAGATTTAACTTGGAAGGGCAAGAGCTGCTATCACTGGAAGTATTAAAACATCTAAAAAAAAATCGACACTGAAAGAACTTGCAAAATGTTTTTAAAAATGATTACCCATGTTGCAATGACCGTGCGGCATTCCAAGCTTTCAAAGCGTCCAATCAACGCTTTAATTTAGTATCCTCTGTGTACTTGGTCCTTGACCATAGGCACTCAGCTACCGTCTGAAGGTAGACAACCTCAGAGAACGTACTTCATGGTCTGGGTGAGAGGATGCAGTCAGCAAGTACATCTGGTGAGAGAAACAGAGACGCTTTTACGGAGATTGGACTATTTGAGTTAGTCCCAAAGAACGAGTAGGATTTTATACAATAGATAGGAGGGGTATTTTGTTAGTTACATGTCCTACTTCGGTCCCTGTTTGGAATTTCTATTTCACTGGCTCTTTGGAGAGACAAAACTCACACTTTGTACCTTAAGAGAAGAAGAGAGGACCGATTCTTTGTGTGCAGTACTTTTCACAGAATTTCTTTGTGTTGCCAAGCTTACTTGTAGAGCTGAAGCCGGTCAGAGCTTTAGTTCAAATGTATGATTGAACTAAATTACAACCCTTCACCTCTGCCCCTGGAGTCTTATGCTACCCAAGGCTCCCAGCGGGGATGGTCTGCCTTCTGTGATTTATTTACAGACTGAATGATGAACAATTGCAATTCCTGGGCTTAAACCAATAGCAGGGGTCAGAAATTACTTAAACTTTGTGATTTCCACTTATAAATGCTGTCTTCCAAAAACTGTTATTTTTCTAACATGCATGAATATACCGAGCCATAGGAATTTTCTTAAATGCAGGGAGGTAATGAAAGTGCTTTATAAACTGTTAAGTTCTAATATTGTTATTATTAGAGGTACGTGTTATTAAGATATTGGCTGATTTTAGAAAGTACAGAGATCTTTTAATTGCGAAATTATTCTGAAGCATGCAGAAGCATTTTGGAATAATCTTTGCCTTTAGAACACTGTGTCTGGTTTTTAAATTCCCTTGATTTATACTTTTAGCATTGTGTAGATTAGCAATGGAGTGTATTATTGTCCTTGAGATGTAGTAATATTTTTGTATAAATCTTTAATCTATCAAGGAAAAGGCTAGGTAAATAAATAGGATCACAATTGTCCCATCATTTTGAAGAACGATTTAAGACCATAGGAAATACTGACTTACCTTTTCCAGAGAGGCAACTAATTTTTTTTTGTATTTTTACTTATAGCCAAATTTATCCTGCCTACCTTTGATTAATTGAAACAGTATGTTATCATAAACCTTAACAGAAAAATTCTTCTTCTTCTGTTTTAACCAGAAGAGAAATGTGAAATGCCTTGCTTTCTTGGACCTGCTTTCTGTGTCTCAACATCATAAAACATTCTTGACACTTCTATAATGTTTAGCTTCAATTATTTTTTCCTTGGCGTAAACAATCAAAATGAATTACTTGAGTGTTCTCCTCCTCCTCCTATACAAAATGGAACCTAATTTATCCTTCTACTCCCAACCCTGGGACCGTTCCTTTTGCTTCGGTAGTCTCTATTATTTCCACCTTGTTCAGGTTGGAAAGTTGTAAGTCTCCTTACACCCCACCCCCTCCTGTGTTCTCCCTTCTAGTTTCTGTTTATTCTGCCTTCTAGAAATCACTTACGTCCACTTTATTTCCATTTCCATGGTTGCTCCATGTTTAGACTCTTTCCATTTATTGTAAGAGATTCCTCCTGCCCCTCCCCAATTTATATTCTTTCTAAAATGTGATGTGAGGTGATGGTGTTGTCAGTCCCTCACGAAGAAACTTTGCACGGGTCCCTGACATGAACACCAACTGTTTAATATGTTTAGATGGTCTTCCAAGTTCTGGCTCTCAGTTATTTTCTGAGCCTCTCATTCTGCAAAGTAATCAAGTAGATTTTTCCCCCTTCTGCCTTCTGTTGCAGACCTCTGCCCCTTTCCCTCTCCCTCTTGTTTAAACTTCGATGGGTTAGCTGGTGACTGACTCTGTCATTGAACACACCCCACCTGTTGTGTGTTCTGGTATTTGTCCACTCCTGGGTTTTTCGACCTGCCTTTGTTCGCCACTTGTATAGTCTCTGGCTTATCTGCCTGATTCTCGTTGATTATGTTCCTTGCAAATTTCATACCTACATGTTCTCTCAATTATATTTTAGCCTCCTTAGACCAAGCTCCTTGTCTTGTATCTATAAACTGCTGTTGGCTTGAGAGTGGCAGTGTATTATTATTTTTTTTGAGAAGAGGAGAAATAATTTTTTAATTGAAAAAATAGTTGATTTACAATGTATTGATTTCTGATGTACAGCAAAATGCCTCAGTTATACATATATATATATGTAACATAAATATATGTGTGTATAAGTTATACATATATATTATATAGTTGTTTAGTTGCCAAGTCATGTCCAATCCTTTGTGACCCCATGGACTATAGCCTGCCAGGCTCCTCTGTCCATGGGGTTTCCCAGGCAGGAATCCTGGGTGGTTGCCTCTTCCTTCTCCATGGAAGTGTATTTTTAATCAAATTATTTTGTTGCTATAGGTCCATGATAATGGGGCAGTAGATAAAATGGATCTTTGAGTGTATTATGACTTTATCTTGTGATGCATAAATATATATCTGTGTTATTACTGATGTTATTTTCTAATGGGAGGGTCAAGGAGGACAGGATTTTATTTATTTTAATTTTATTTTTTTTTTAACACCAAAAACATTTTGTATTGTGGTGTAGCCAATTAACAACGTTGTGATAGTTTTAGGTAAAAAGTGAAGGGACTCAGCCATACATATACATGAAAGGAAGGCAGGGTTTTGGCCACTGATCTGAGTTTAGACTTTAACTTTTCTTTCCCGTTTGTGATCCCTGCTAGAATTCTGAATTTTCAGTGCCACTTGGTGACCTGATAAACAGGAATTTAGTGTTACTATGAACTGAGCAGCATTTCAGCATTTGACTGTTGTATCATCGTTTCTGTAGGTTCAAAATGTAAAAGAAATCTTCATCTTTTAACCCAAGAGTATCTCAGATTTCAGTCCTTAGCCTCTTTCTATCTAGACTTATCCCCAAAGTAGTCCAATGGTATTAAATGTCACCTACACGGTGAAGACACACAAATGTGTATCTCTAGTTTCAACTGCATCCTGAGCTCCAGGCTCCTATCCCTAACTGCCGGCTAATTGTTGCCTCTTGCAAGAGTCATAGACAATTCAAACATTACATATGCACAGAAGGATTCTTGCTCCCTCGCGGACATCCTTGGGCCCCTACACCTGCTCTGCCCTCGATCTTCCCCATCTCAGCAAGGGGCCACTCCATGCTACTGTTGCTGGGCAAAAAAGCTCACCTTGACTCCTCTTTACTTCGTACACCCCAACCAGCAAACACTGTTGAACTGTATTTGAACCTCACTTTTCTCACCACATCTATTGAGTTCACTCTACTTCCCTCCATACATCATTTTCCTGGGTTATTAAACAGCCTCTTAACTCATTTCTCATAGATTCACTCTTGTCCCCTGCATTTTATTCTTCACTCATCTGCTAGAGTGAGCCTTTTGAAACATGAGACAGATAATATTTTCTTTTTTAAATTTAATTTTAATTTTATTTTTAATACCCAAAGCATTTTTTTTTAAATTGAGGTATAGCTGATTAACAATGTTGTGATAGTTTCAGGTGAACAGTGAAGGGACTCAGCCACACATATACACACATCCATTCTCCCCCAAACCCCCCTCCCATCCAGGCTGGCACATAACATTGAGCAGAGTTCCATGTGCTATACAATAGGTCTTTGTTGATTATCCATTTAAACTATAGCAGTGTATACATGACCTTCCCAAAGTCCTTAACTATTCCTTCCCCCTAGCAACCGTGAGTTCTGTTTTCTAAGTCTGTGAGTCTCCTTGTGTTTTGAAAGTAAGTTCATTTGTATCATTTCTTTTTAGATTTCACAATAAGGGATGTCATGTGATATTTCTCTTTCTCTGAGACAGATATATTTTTTTGACAGATAATATTTTCATATGCTTAAAAACTTGCAGTCATTTTTCAGATCAAAGTAAAAGTCACTAACTTGCCACAGTGAACAAGGCTTTGGATCATCTTGTTCCCTGACTCTTCCCTGATCTCAAGTCCAATCAAGTTCCCCTCTTTTATGATAATCCTCCAAGGTGCCAGGCAAACGTGCTTCTTCTGCCTCAGGGCCTTTGCCCAGAAAACTCTTCCGCCGAGTATCACACATGGCTCTGGGACTTCCCTGGTGGTCCAGGGGCTAAGACTCTGTGTTCCCATTGCATGGGGTCTGGATTCAGGCCCTGGTCATGGAACTAGATCCCATATGCTGCAGCCAAGAGCTGTGGCTCCTGCATACTGCAACGAAGATTGAAGATCTGTGCGCCAAATAAATTAAAAAATTCCTCTCCCATAAAGAAGAGCCAAATACCACCGTAGCTCACTTTCTCTCCCTTTATCCAAGCCTCTGCTTAATATTACCCTATCATCGGAGGAGTCTTTTCTGACTCCTTCATTTAAAATGGTATCCTCACCATCTCTAGTCCCTTTTGTTGTTGTTCAGTTGCTAAGTCGTGCCTGACTCTTTGTGGCCCCATGGACTGTAGCCCGCCAGGCTTCCCTTTCCTACCCTGTCTCCCAGAGTTGCTCAAATCATGTCCATTGAATTGGTGATGCCTTCCAACGATCTCATCCTCTGCTGCCCTCTTCTCCTTTTGCCTTCAGTCTTTCCCAGCTTCAGAGTCTTTTCCAATGAGTCGGCTGTAGTCCCTTATTTCACTTTATTCTTTTCCATAGCACCTCTTACAACCTGACATGTTTTATATACATTTTAAAAAATGTCTTTCCTGGTAGCTTCCCCCTTCTCTAATGTGATCCTCACGAGCTCAGGGACTTAATTTTGTTTTTTGCTGTATCGCCAGTTTAAAAAATAGTACTTGGTATATGGCAGGCATGCAGGCAAGTATTGCACACATGAATGAGTGTGTTCAAGAGGCACAGTTCAACCATTTTAAAGGTTGTCTCAAGCAGCTAGGTGCTGAATATTTATTTGTAGAAAAGACAAACAAGCAAACGACAAAGAGCTCAAATCTTTTCTGAATATTTTCCCTCAATCTTTGGGCTAGTTTAGTACTCCCAAGTCTCGCAGCTTCCTTACTCCTAACGACTCACTGTGTCTCTGTTCCATCTAGTTGATTGTTTTCTACCTTGTATTGGTGAATTAATTTTACATACATATCCACTCTTTTGAAGAAGACTATAAATTTCTTGAGGGTGGGAACTGGGTCCTAAATTTGAATTAGGTACAAAATGAGATTTTAATATACAGATTGAACCTGTTCCATTAGAATTCATTTTAGTTATATTGTCAAATACATACAAAAGATTAAGGCATATTGTACATTGTGTGACTTTGGGTCCAAAGGTTAGGGTGAAATAGAATTCAAAGAAAAAACCCTGGAAAATAGCACCTACTCTCTACCCCTACTCTGACTGTTCTTTGTTCTGTACAGTAAATTCTATATATGACAGAATAACCCCCTAGCTTGTTGGAAGGTGATTGTAATAATATCAACACCAGCCTTGGTATCAACACTTGAATAGGTCCCAACTGACAAATATTTGGGCAGGAGTGTTGAATATTCCATTGTAAGAGTGTGAATGGAGGTTTAAACGTTTTCCACACATTTTCAACACACATTAGGTAACACAGGTGTTTAGTACAAGAAGGATGGGGAAAACGTGCCCTCAATTATTTATGCAAAAACAAAGAATATATAATTTTCTTTTGTTCCATAAAATATCCCCCAATCATGTAATGTAAGACTTTTGATTTGGCCCATGGTGGAGTTTGCTTGATGTCTATTGAAAGACCATCACCACATCCAAGTAAGACATTATAATTTTTTCCTCTCAATTTTGTTTTACCTCCTTATTTTCATGTTTTCTGTAGCTTTATATAGATAGTTGTATCTCTCCAAAGTCATTATTTAGGTAAACCGTACAGATCTGTCTGACCTTTCCAATCTTTTTCACATAAATAATTCACTAAGGTGTTTAACCCTTATTTTCTTTAAATATATATATATTTTTGATGTGGACCATTTTTTAAGTCTTTATTGCCTTTCTTACAATATTGCTTTGGTTTTATGTTTTGGTTTTTGGGCCACAAGGTGTGTGGGATCTTAGGTCCCTATGAGGGATCAAACCCATATGCCTGCATTGGAAGGTAAAGCCCCAACCACTGGACCACCAAGGAAATCCCTGACTCGTATTATTTTCTATGTCCTAAATTTTCTTTAGTATTCTGTATTTTTCTTACCCAAAGTCCCAGGAGCCAAGCATAACATTGACACTGGTCCACTGGGTCCTTTTCGAGACTCCCATATCACTTCTCAGATGCCCGTGTTGGTACCACCCACATTTCAGTCACTGGCTTTTTTTTTTTTTCAAGCTGTCATCACTCATAGTAAATCCTGTTTTAGTTTCTTATAACAGTTCTATGTCTCTTCTATTGTTATACTTTTACAAGGACCTTCCTTCCATTACAGAAAGGTGTTTTATAACATTCCCTACAGAGATATTACCTTACTAGGCTGGATCTTATTTTTATTGCCTACCTCCATTTCCAATCTGACTGTATTACTTGGTTTCATTTCTCAGCTCTGAATGTTAACAACACTGCACAGATGGATGTTGTGATTTGCTTGCAGAGGTTATTAAGATGCTATTTGCTTCTCCTCCCCAAAGTCATTAATAAAGATAGGGAAAGTCAGGTAAAAAAAAAATCCTTGTGTTACAGCATTAGAATTTCTCCCCCACCCCCAAACGAATTTAATATGCCATTACTTAACCCTCCCTTTTGTTTTCTTTCAGTCAGTTGATTCCCTTTTGCTGTGCTCATGGCAAAAGAAATGTAGCCCAATTTTGTGAGTTGAATTAGATGAGTCCCTGAACTTTTGTCATTGTTACAGTTGGGATTTAGGACATTTTCTTTTATGAATTAGTATTAACAGCATCAAAAGAGCTTAATGAGATTCACCTGGCATGATTTGTAAGGTGATTATTTTTCAGAATTTACTGAAAAAGAGAAGTCCTTTGATTTGTTATGCTTTCAAGGAGTAGAAAACAGCAGCTGGGAAAGGATATTGAAAAGGGTCAAAGTGTGTTAAGGCACGGCTGAGTTTCTTTCCAACAGATTGGTGGGAGTAATTTTGTGTTCAGCTTACACTGGTGTCAGCAGTCTGAACCAGACAACACACAGAAAGGGCAAACAAAAAATGACTTATGGTCATTCATTTAGCAACTGATTACCTACCCCAGACGCTGGGATGGCAGTGATGAATGAGGGACATATAGGAGGACATGGCAACCCACTCCAGTATTCTTGCCTGGAGAATCCCCGTGGATAGGGGAGCCTGGTGGGCTGCAGTGCGTATGGTCAAGGAGTCAGACATGACTGAAGCAACTTAGCATTTAGCATGCATTCCTTACCTTGGGATTCCCAGGTGGCTCAGTGGTAAAGAATCTGCCTGCAATGCAGGAGATGCAGGTTGGGTTCCTGGATCGGAAAGATCCCCTGGAGAAGGAAATGGCAACCCACCCCAGTATTCTTGCCTGGGAAATCTCATGACAGAGGAGCTTGTCGGGTTACAGTCAGTGGGGTTGCAAAGAGTCAGACGTGACTGAGCGACTAGACGACGACAACAACAACAACAACAACAACAACAATTCATTACTTTGTAGACATGTTATACTGGGGTTAGCAGACAAGTGGAAAGACGATTTTAGGACAGTGCTCTTATCCAGGAAGTTCAAGGTGCTATAGAAATTGATTGGGGGAGAACCTACCCTTTTTAAAACTAATTGAAAATAGAGACACCTCAATTTTGAAGCTGTTAGCAGTTCCAATGGAACTGGAATGGAATAAAAAAGTTGGATGAATCAACATAGAATACTTATTTTTAAAAATTTTTATTTATTTATTTTTGGCTGCACTGGGTCTTTGTTGCTGTGTGAGGACTTTTCTCCAGCTGCGGTGTGCAGGCGTTCAGGTGCGGTGGTTTCTTTCACTGTGGAGCACAGGCTCTAGGGAGTTCAGGCTTTGGTAGTTGTGATGCATGATGTTGGTTGCCCTGCAGCGTGAGGGATCTTCCTGGACCAGAGATTGAACCTGTGTCCTCTGCATTGGCAGGTGGATTCTTAACCACTGGGTCACCAGGGGAGCCCTAGAATACTTATTTATTTAGGTGAGTTAGCATAGACTAATAATTTAATTGTATTAATTAGCATAAAAATAATTTGTAAAGCCAGTGGAGAAAGAGATATGGGTAATTTTAGCAACGCTGTTGAAAACACATATGCTATACTATACAATTCTCATAAAAATGTAATAAGAATATGCATCAGTGCCATGTGATATGAAGAATACTATTGAATGTTATTCACTGATTATTCTTCGAAGCACAACTATTAAGTACTCAGTAGATGTTCATTTAGTTGGTGAATAGAATTAAGGAGATGCAGAGGGGATAAAGAAAGGGAAAGTGAAAGTTACTCACCATGGACTATACAGTCCATGGAATTCTCCAGGCCAGAATACTGGAGTGGGTAGCCATTCCCCTCTCCAGGGCATCTTCCCATTCCAGGGATCGAACCCAGGTCTCCCAGAGTGGGTCGAATTAGTGGAAACTTCAATTAGGAATGACTACATCAGAGGACACACTTCACCTGGGTGATTTTTAATGACTGAGAGGGAGGAGCTAAGAAGTGGATTGTATCCTGTATGAGATTCGAGTCAGGGAGTCTCTGGTGGAACCAGCCAGCCTGTTCCCTACAGGGATATAGGTATCTCTCTGAAGTGAACTTCAGAAAGTACCTTACATTTTGGTCATTCCCAGGAATAGAGTCTATTATGAAATCCTGAAACACTCAAAGATGGCTTTGCTTCCAGGAAGGGCACCATCTGAGATAAACAAGGTCATGTGATGTCCTGACATGGCTATCCTGGCCTTGAAAATGTAGAAATGCTCTTGGTGCAAAGAAAACAGTGCGGCCCATTCTCTGAACTCAGCTTTGCCTGTAGGAGTGGAGCCCTCTGCAATGGTCAGCTTGAGAATCTTAGGTGTCGTCTCCAACACATGAATGTCTTTATGTTCTTAAATTATATTTTCCATTCCTCTTTGGTTCTGTCCTGTTTTTGCCATGTTCTTCATTTTAAGATTTGCTGCCCTGCCAGAATCTTCCTGGCTGCATGAAGATGGATCACTTGGAGCGCTATTTACAACCCTGCACTTTATCCTCCTGTCTTCTGCTCTTTTTGATTTTACCTGTATCTTCTACTCTGGGCTTCCTTGGTGTCTCAGTGGTAAAGAATCCACCTTCCAATGCAGTAGACATGGGTTCAGTCCCTGGGTTGGAGAAATCCCCTGGAGAAGGAAATGGCAACCCATTCCAGTATTCTTGCCTGGGAAATCCCATGGACAGAGGAGCCTGGAGGGCTAGACTCCTGCTGCTGCTGCTGCTAAGTCGCTTCAGTCGTGTCCGACTCTGTGCGACCCCATAGTCGGCAGCCCACCAGGCTCCGCCGTTCCTGGGATTCTCCAGGCAAGGACACTGGAGTGGGTTGCCATTTCCTTCTCCAATGCATGAAAGCGAAAAGTGAAAGTGAAGTCGTTCAGTTGTGTCCGACTCTTCGCGACCCCATGGATTGCAGCCTACCAGGCTTCTCCACCCATGGGATTTTCCAGGCAAGAGTACTGGAGTGGGGTGCCATTGTCTTCTCTGGGGCTAGAGTCCATGGGGTCGCAAAAGAGTTGGATACGACTGAGCAGCTAAACATCAACAACAATCTTCTACTCTGTATCAATTGCTGGTTTTGACTTCAAATTCTTCTGATATTAGGAGTTCAAAATAGAAAAATTTCCTTTATTTCACAACTTTCTTTACTTGTCAATATCTCTTTAAAAGTAAGTAAGGATGGGAATAGAATAACACAACTTAATAGAGGGAGACAGCAGCAGGGCCAAGAGGAAAGGAGCATGTGGGCGGTGGTCATCCACTTTGCTGGGGACTCTAACGTTTATTGGTCTTGGGACGACGATGGCTTTTGCCATCTTAAAAGTGTTTCTGTTCTCCGTTTCCTGACAATGTTGTGCAGCAAGTATGGTCTGCTGAAAATAAGACTTGATTTAAAAAAATTGCAGCTGTAATCTGGATCCTGCTGAGATGGCAGATTATGAAAAACAAATTGTGAAAGATCACATTTGGGTGAAAACCAAATACTTGAAAACCAGGCAAGACTTTGGTGACTTTCATTTACCACAGTGCAGCTGTCTGCCAAGCAAAAAATAATAAATCAACAAGGGATTTTTGTGGCAAGGCAACTATCTAGTACCTTGACTGTGGTGGTAGATACAGAAACCTACTCTGGTGATAAAACTGTACAAAGCTTCCCAGCTGGCACTAGTGGTAAAGAACCTGCCTGTCCATACAGGAGATATAAGACATATAGGTTCGATCCCTGGGTCAGGAAGATCCCTTGGAGAAGAACATGGCAACCCACTCCATATTTCTTGCCTGAAGAATCCCATGGACAGAGGAGCCTGTGGGCTACAGTCCATGGGGTTGCAAAGAGTCAGACATGAATAAAGCAACTTAGTGTGCACTCAAAGCCTAATAAACATGTACTCACACTCAAATGAGGACAAATATAAGAAAATCTGAATAAGATTACTAGATTGTACAAGGTCAATTTTCTGATTGTGACATTGTATTGTAGTTTTGTGAAATGTTACCATTGGAACAAATTGGGAAAATTTACAGAGGAGCTCTCTCTCTCTATTATTTCTTATAACTGCTTATGACTTTATAATTATCTTGATAAACATTTTGATTAAAAAAAGACTTGCAGTGAAATATATCTGGTTTCAGTATTATATCATGATGATTTTGCCTCTGAAAAATAAGTCAGAGCAGATTCCTTTAAACATTAGTGTATAAGGATATAGTTCCAAAGGAAAACCATTTCTGAAAATTTTAGCTAACTCATTTGCTTTGAAGAAGGATGATATCTTAATCTAACAATTTCTCCAAAGGAGGTAAAGTTTAAAAGTTTCAGAGTCATATAAGCAATTTGGAAATAATGCATAAAGATTCACTTTCAGTGAATTTGTAAATAATGTGACATGCTATTTTCATATGTGAGAATTTAAATTCAGTTAAATATAACTACACAATTATTTAGAGATCAGAGTCTATATTCACTGTTTCCTAATCTGTAAAAGATGAGTTCTTTCCCAGCACATCCAGAATGTAATCTCTACACATAAAATCAAGTAATAAGTAGTAAAACACTAAGTTTACCATTCCAGGTCATTGTTTGCCATTTGAGAGCCTGTGTGTTTATGACCCCAGGAGACCAAATATTTAGTCCAGCTGTTCTCTTACTCAAAACTTTCTCTGAACTTTCTGAAAATGCTTTTGGACTCTATGACACATTAATTTGGATATCATCAGGGGAAGGAGTGTTTGCTTTTCGAGGAGAGTGAAATAGTCAACATCTACCAAGTGAAGTCTGGTAAATAAAGTGGTAGATGAGATTGAATCAGATCCTCTTGAGTCAAAAACAAGGAGTTACTATAAAGCAATGCATTTACTTTTCTTGTGTGGTTTATTTGTTGGTTCTGAAAAAAGTAAGAAATGTTTAGAGCTCAAAGGGGTAAGCCTTTAGGACACTCATTTGTGTATGTTTATTATAGAACCAGAGTTTTCAGACTCTGTGGGCAAATCTGATGCATAAAATGATTTGATACTCTGGGTACAGACCAACCAACAAAGACATATATGCTGAATACCTTTCTATATTCCAAATGATGAAGGAATTGGAAAAAAAGAGTACTAGATATATTTTCAACCCCATGAAATAATCCCATTCCATATATTTAATTAAATTCCTATACTTAATGGGCTTCCCAGGTGGCGCTAGTGGTAAAGACCCCGTCTGCCAGCGGAGGAGTCATAAGAGACGCGAGTTCGATCCCTGGGTCAGGAAGGTCCCCTGGAAGAGGGATTGGCACCCCACTCCAATTTTCCTCCCTAGAGAATCCCATGGACAGAGGAGCCTGTCGGGCTACAGTCTACAGGGTCACTCAGAGGTGGACACGACTGAAGTGATGTTCAGTTCAGTTCAGTTCAGTTCAGTCGCTCAGTCGTGTCCGACTCTTTGCGACCCCATGAATCGCAGCACACCAGGCCTCCCTGTCCATCACCAACTCCCAGAGTTCACTCAAACTCACCTCCATCGAGTCGGTGATGCCATTCAGCCATCTCATCCTCTGTCGTCCCCTTCTCCTCCTGCCCCCAATCCTTCCCAGCATCAGAGTCTTTTCCAATGAGTCAACTCTTCGCATGAGGTGGCCAAAGTACTGGAGTTTCAGCTTTAGCATCATTCCTTCCAAAGAAATCCTAGGGCTGATCTCCTTCAGAATGGACTGGTTGGATCTCCTTGCAGTCCAAGGGACTCTCAAGAGTTTTCTCCAACACCACAGTTCAAAAGCATCAATTCTTTGGCGCTCAGCCTTCTTCACAGTCCAACTCTCACATCCATACATGACTACTGGAAAAACCATAGCCTTGACTAGACGGACCTTAGTCGGCAAAGTAATGTCTCTGCTTTTGAATATGCTATCTAGGTTGGTCATAACTTTTCTTCCAAGGAGTAAGCGTCTTTTAATTTCATGGCTGCAGTCGCCATCTGCAATGAAGTGATGTAACACACATAGCTATTCATGGAGAGACCAGCTGCTGCTGCTGCTGCTGCTAAGTCGCTTCAGTTGTGTCTGACGCTGTGCGACCCCATAGACGGCAGCCCACCAGGCTTCCCCATCTCTGGGATTCTCCAGGCAGGAACACTGGAGTGGGTCCAGCTACTATTGACCAATTTTATTGAGAGGTTAGTGATTACTGCATTCTGTATATGCAGCGTGGAGTACTTAGCAGGTGTGTGTGAAACTGGATCCTTGTGGGCCAGAGCTGCTGAGTGGGAGGAATCCTTGTCACTGAGCAGAAGGCATCCTGTGAACTCCTAGGATGAGCTGATATAAAGAACTTGTGAGGACTCTTGCTCTCAACAGTCTGGGGAGATTTCCTTGTTCCCAGAGAGAGCTGAGAAGCTCTTCTTGAGTCCTTTACCCTAGGAAAGTAATGCTCCCCTATTTCTCCTCTGAGGGTGCCCAAGCCAGTGCTGTGTTCTCTGTAGTTGAGTGCAGTTCTGTTCCAAGGTCAAGCAATCAGGGAATTCTCCAGGTGTTAAGTGTTGAGCTTGAGAATGAAACCTGTAGACTCTGCGTAAACAGGAATGAAACCTTCATTACATTGGGGGCTGTGAGTTACTCAAAGGTTCCACTCTAGGCCCACAAATTGTGGACTGTGATCAAGTTATAGAATATCTATGTTGCTCCCCCAGTCAGCCTTGTTTTTGAATGTTGATATCTTTGATCAAGGATGCAAAGTCATTTTAATCTACTTGTTTACCTGTGGAAGAATGACTTATTTGCCATCTCAAGCAGGTCATCTAAAATTTTAATTTAATGACCTATTGAGTTCCACAGACTTTAAAAATAAGCATTATATCAATGTAAAACAATGCATATATAGAAAAATTCCTAACAGAAATATTTGGGTTACAGATATCACAATAGGAAGGTTCACTTTTAGAGCATGAGAATACATAAGGTAGACAGCGTGGTGTGTTAAAAAGGAGAGGGGAATCCAGAAAAAGGAGAATTGGAATAATTTGTATTTTTCATTTTTTTTTTGTTTCTTTATCTTAGGTTTTATGCGATCCAATTCCATGATAAAATTTTCCCTATTATTCTCCTGTTGAGCCTTATCATTAGGAAAAAACTAAAAATGGATCCTGCCTTGCTAGGTTTTGGTTTAGTAACCTTAGTTTTGGACTTAGCATGAATACTAATTCACTTCATGGGAAATAGATGGGGAAACAGTGGAAACAGTGTCAGACTTTATTTTTTGGGGCTCCAAAATCACTGCAGATGGTGACTGCAGCCATGAAATTAAAAGACACTTAGTCCTTGGAAGAAAAGTTATGACCAACCTAGATAGCATATTCAAAAGCAGAGACATTACTTTGCTGACTAAGGTCCATCTGGTCAAGGCTATGGTTTTTCCTGTGGTCATGTATGGATGTGAGAGTTGGACTGTGAAGAAGGCTGAGCACCAAAGAATTGATGCTTTTGAACTGTGGTGTTGGAGAAGACTCTTGAGAGTCCCTTGGACTGCAAGGAGATCCAACCAGTCCATTCTGAAGGAGATCAGCCCTGGGATTTCTTTGGAAGGAATGATGCTGAAGCTGAAACTCCAGTACTTTGGCCACCTCATGCGAAGAGTTGACTCATTGGAAAAGACTCTGATGCTGGGAAGGATTGGGGGCAGGAGGAGAAGGGGACGACCGAGGATGAGATGGCTGGATGGCATCACTGACTCGATGGACGTGAGTCTGAGTGAACTCCAGGAGACGGTGCTGGACAGGGAGGCCTGGCGTGCTGCGATTCATGGGGTCACAAAGACTTTGACACAATTGAGCGACTGAACTGAACTGAACTGAATATTAATCAAATTAAGTTTATTAAATAAAATACTGTTTCCTTCAAAATTTGCCTCTGTTGCCCCCATACCTCATTAAATGTCAAGATTAATTCAGTCATAATGGTTACAAGGGTTATTCTTTACATAAGAAAGAAAGAATTGCTTTCCTATAAGTGAGTAGAAACTGCTGAAAGATGGGGCCCCATCATCGTGCTTTTATCCCGAGTTCCTGGGGGAGTCAAGGTGCTAAGAGATATTATCCATTGTCCTCCAAGGTATTTTTAAAGATCCTTAGGCCTCCCATGTGCTAGAAGGTGAGAGAGGATTTAAAGTCTTTCTGAGAATGATTCCTCACATTACTGTGGGTTTTTTTTTATTACTAATACAATACTTTCCCAACATCTGTGATAGTTTTTTTTTCCCCCTTCAAGGTAGTGAACACAGCTAACTTCTCTTAAGAAACAGAATAGTTAAGTATAAGCACCAGATTGTTTATACTTAGCTTCAAGTGGTTCAAATCATTTATCCTCTGAAATACTTTTTTTTCCCTAAGAAAAGGACAACTATATGTTTATGAATACTAGAGAAATTCAGCTTTGGAGAGGAAATGTAGCATTTCAGTTGCTGTAGCCTTTTTACTGGGGTGTTAGTTATTATTTATAATAAGAAGCTCCAAACTTCTCTCCTGGGTCTATCTGTTGTAAAGGGTGTAACTTTTCCCCCTCCCCCCACCCCCCGCCCCCTGCCCCAGAGTCTACAGAAGTGAGAATGAATCCCCTTTGGCAGTAGAAGTGAAAGTGAAAGTGTTAGTTTCTCAGTCATGTCTGACTTACTCTTGGTGACTGCATGGACTGTAGCTGCCAGGCTCCTCTGCCTGTGGAATTCTCCAGGCAAGAATACTGGAGTGAGTAGTCAATCCCTTTTCCAGGGGATCTTCCTGACCCAGGGATCAACTTCCAAAATATGGAACGTAGTTTACATGAGGAAGGAGATTGTTGTCTCTCTTGTTTGATGTTCCATCCTGATAGTTCAAATAGTGCTTGGTATGTAGTGGACCCTCAGTAAATATTTGTGGAATGGATGAATGAATCCTTAAGAAAAACTGTGCGTTGTGGGTCTGCTGGAGCTTGATTTCCAGGGACCTTCATATGGGGAGAAATATTATCAATGAGTTGTACCAATGTGTTGTTTCTCCTTTATCCTAAGAAAAGCTCACCCCCTTCTTCCAAGTTTGGTACCTGAGGGAGCAGAACTCTGTGGCCAAACTCTGCAGCTCTTCAAGGGGCTGTAGTTGAGAATTTGAAAGCCCTCATAGTGGCTGCATCAATCTTGTAGAGAGATGCCCATCAGCAGAGGGACTGTTCCAGGGCCACATGGCAGGCTGGGCTGGGTGCTGGCTAGGTGTGGAAGCCTTTCTCAGACTCATCAAATGCATGCTGTAGAGCTGGTTAATAAAGTATAAACCAGCAACCAACGATTCTATTTTAGAGTTCTTATTTCATCATAAAAAACCCAAAGTATGTGAAGATAGGTTGGAATGTGTAAAGAAAAGCTAAGAAAGCAGATTTCTGATAAGACCAGCATGTGACTTGTATAACAGCTGAATTATAGTCTGAAGGATGGAATGCTGACAGTTCCTTCTTGTGACTGCTAGGATTTTATTCCTCCCTGAAACAGGCCACTTTTGAGCCAATCTTAAGATGAGAAAATACTTTGAAGAATTATGCTTGACATGGAGTGTATCTCCCTTGTTATCAGTGTGGGTTCCACTGCTTACAGGGTGGGTGGAGATAATGCCCATGTCTTTGGACATAATGTCTTTTGACAGACAGACCAAAATAATTCCTTTTTAGCCATGCAGTTGTCTGTAAATCTGCTTAGTTGGTCATTCAAAGTGACGACATTCGAGATATAGTTGATGCACTGTTTATCTTAAAGAAACATTTTAAAATTAATTCGTCAGACCTGTGCAATATTTTATCTTTTCAGTTTAATAATATCCAAATGTGCTTTTGGTTGCTTTTGTGAGGCAAAAAAAACATGTGTGTTTCCCCATAAATCAGTCAGTTAGCTTTGAAAATACAGTACATTTCAGATATGTAGCAAAGACCCTCAGAACAGTTATTAAAGCAGCATGAGGAATTGAGTTTGCTTCAGTTTTGGATTTTTAATAGACTTCACTGTTATGTAGTGAAGACAGAATTGTGCCATAGAAGTCTCTGGTTAAGAGCCAAGATATTTTCTTTTCTATTATTTTCGAGACTTTTGTTTCTTTTCACAGAAGGAAACATATGCATTTATACTGTTGGGTAGAATTTGGCTCAGACAGTAAAGAATCCGCTTGCAATGTGGGAGACCTGGTTCAGTCCCTGGGTTGGGAAGATCCCCTGGAGGAAGGCATGGCAACCCACTCCAGTATTCTTGCCTGGAGAATCCCCAAGGACAGAGGAGCCTGGTAGGCTACGGTCCACGGGGTTGCAAAGAGTCGGACACAACTGAGCGACTATGCCCATTAGAAAAGATAATTCCCATAAACCTACTCTCTTGACTCTTTAGATGAATATGTTGGCACATGAATTCAAAATTTCAAGTTATAACTTTGTAAGAAATTTCCATGTACTTCCAATGAAGGTATTATTGAACTGGTATTCTTTGCTTGATTTAACATAAAATTATGTGAGACCTTTATGTTTGTCAAGATATATTACAATGTAACTTAAAAGTTATTTTAAAATACACATCAAATTCATCACTTTATTCTGTTAGTTGTCTCTAGATAATTGTATTTCCTCATTTGTTTTAAT
Organism: Budorcas taxicolor; assembly: GCF_023091745.1. Lineage (NCBI taxonomy): Eukaryota > Metazoa > Chordata > Mammalia > Artiodactyla > Bovidae > Budorcas > Budorcas taxicolor. The sequence continues at coordinate 18,513,695 of NC_068933.1, read as the reverse complement.
TGTACCTCTTGTCACACCAGTCCAGATCATCATCTCTTTTCATTAAATGATCTACTCAAATAGAATCCTCTCCTAATGTACTGTGATAGTTCATGACACAAGAAACACTTTATGGTTTCTATATAGAAAAGCAAAGTCTCAATTGAATATTCAAATAAATTGTTGTGGAAACACACCAAAGTGTTAACACATTGATAGAATTAAGACTGTAACTTATTTTTCCCTCATACTTTTAAATATTTTCTAAAAGTTCTACAATAAGCATGAATTACTTTTAAATATTTTAAGATCCATTCTCATTTAAAAAATTTCAAGCAATACAGAAAAGTTAAGATGAGAATATATGGGGCTTCCCAATGGCTCAGTGGGTAAAGAATCTGCTTGCAATACAGGAGACACAGGAGATGTGAGTTTGATCCCTGGGTCAGAAAGATCCCCTGGAGGAGGGCATGGCAACCCACTCCAGTATTGTTGCCTGGAGAATCCCATGGACAGAGAAGCCTGGCAGGCTACAGGCCATGGAGTTGCAAGAGTCAGATGGACTGAGCAACTGAATAGCAGCAGTAAGATGAGAATATATTATCACCTAAAATCTTACAACTTCAAAATAATAGTCAGCAATTAGATGAACACCATGCCAACACTGCTCTCGTTCACATATATACTCACAGACATACCTACACACACGACATACACATACACACTCAGAGGGCAAAGGACAACTAGCCAACTAGTTCAGTTCAGTCGCTCAGTCGTGTCTGACTCTTTGCGACCCCATGAATCACAGCACGCCAGGCCTCCCTGTCCATCACCAACTCCTGGAGTTCACTCAGACTCACGTCCATTGAGTCAGTGATGCCATCCAGTCATCTCATCCTCTGTCGTCCCCTTCTCCTCCTGCCCCCAATCCCTCCCAGCATCAGAGTCTTTTCCAATGAGTCAACTGTTCGCATGAGGTGACCAAAGTACTGGAGTTTCAGCTTTAGCATCATTCCTTCCAAGGAAATCCCAGGGCTGATCTCCTTCAGAAGGACTGGTTGGATCTCCTTGCAGTCCAAGGGGCTCTCAAGCGTCTTCTCCAACACCACAGTTCAAAAGCATCAATTCTTTGGCACTCAGCCTTCTTCACAGTTCAACTCTCACATCCATACATGACTACTGGAAAATCCATAGCCTTGACTAGACGGACCTTAGTCAGCAAAGTAATGTCTCTGCTTTTGAATATGCTATCTAGGTTGGTCATAACTTTTCTTCCAAGGAGTAAGTGTCTTTTAATTTCATGGCTGCAGTCACCATCTGCAGTGATTTTGGAGCCCCCAAAAATAAAGTCTGACACTGTTTCCACTGTTTCCCCATCTATTTCCCATGAAGTGTTGGGACCGGATGCCATGATCTTCGTTTTCTGAATGCTGAGCTTTAAGCCAACTTTTTCACTCTCCACTTTCACTTTCATCAAGAGGCTGAGTAAGTTAGAGATAGGCAAAAAACAAAGTTTTATAAATCCAGGATCAAACTATACATGCTTATTTTAAATAAAGGCTTACATTTTGTATTACCTTAATAATTAAAAAAAGCTTTTAATTTTATATTGTAGTATAGCCAATTAACAATGTGATAGTTTCAGACGGATAGCAAGAGGACTCAGCCATACATATACATGATATACGTGTATATTACCTTAATAATTTATATCCCCCCAAATTAAGCCTTGTTAAAAATACAGGGTCAAATACTATCAAATACTGGAACAGAAACATCATATGACTATAGTTTTTTCCTTTATGGATTTAGATACAGGATGCATCAAGCTTATTGTTGTTATTTTTCAGTCGGTAAGTCATGTCTGACTCTTTGAGACTCCATGGACTGCAGCATGCCAGGCTCCCCTGTCTTTCACTGTCTCCCAGAGTTTGCTCAAATTCATGTCCATTGAATTGGTGATGCTATCACCCCCTTCTCCTTCTGCCCTCAATCTTTCTCAGCATCAGACTCTTCACATCAGGTAGCCAAAGAATTGGAGCTTCAGCTTCAGCATCAGTCCTTTCAGTGCATATTCAGGGTTGATTTCCCTTACAATTACCTTGTTTGATCTTGCTGTCCAAGGGACTCTCAAGAGTCTTCTCTAACACTATTGTTCAAAAGCATCAGTTCTTTGGCACTCAGCCTTCTCGATGGTCCAACTCTCATATCCGTACATGACTATTGGAAAAACCATAGCTTTGACTATTATACAGACCTTTGTTGGCAAAGTGATGTCTCTGCTTTTGAATATGTTGTCTAGGTTGGTCATAGCTTTTCTTCCAAGGAGCAAGCATCTTTTAATTTCATGGCCGTAGTCACCATCTGCAGTGATTTGGGAGCCCCCCCCCCCCCCCCCCCCCACCAAATCTGGCACTATTTCCACTGTTTCCATCTATTTGCCATGAAGTGATGGGACCAGATGTGATAATCTTAGTTTTTTGAATGTTGAGTTTTAAGCCAACTTTTTCACTCTCCTCTTCCACCTTTATCAAGGGGCTCTTTAGTTCCTCTTCAGTTTCTGCCATTAAGGGTGGTATCATCTGTATATCTGAGGTTGTTGATATTTCTCCTGGCTGTCTTGATTATAGCTTGTGATTCATGCAGTGTGGCGTTTCGCATGATGGACTCTGCATAGAAGTTAAATGCTTTGCCTACTTTCTCATATAAAGCATATAAAGCTCATGCTTCCAGCCCCAGAGGTTGTTGCAAATACCTGATTCCACCTCCCACTGCAGTGACAGCTTACCACTCTGGATTGAAGTTCTCATTTCATTTTTTGGCCTTTGAAAATTTCTACCCCCTTTAAAGTTAATTATATTATTATTTCTAGCTCAGCAATATATTTAAAAGAATCTGAAAATATTCGTTAGTATTTCTATGTATCTATATGATGAGAATTTTTTAGAACATTTATTCTACAATATTATTAAAAATGGAGCATACAATACCCTTTTAATTGGTTTTCCCCTTCTGCTTTAGCCTCTTTCCAATCCATTTTCTACATTATAGGCAATGTGATATTAAAATACAAATACGATCATGTCACTTCCATGGTAAAATAGCTTCAGTAGCTTCCTTGTTGTGGGCTGAACCTTTCTGGTATCTGTGACTGTGACTTTATCTGGAAATAGGATCTTTGCAGATGTAATCAATGTAAAATGAGATCATACTGGATTAGATCAGTTCAGTTCAGTTCAGTCACTCGTGTCCGACTCCTTGCGACCCTATGAATCGCAGCACGCCAGGCCTCCCTGTCCATCACCAACTCCCGGAGTTCACTCAGACTCATGTCCATCGAGTCAGTGATGTTGTTATTTAGTCGCTAAGTGGTGGCCATCTTTTGCAATCCCATGGACCATAGCCTGCCAGGCTTCTCTGTCCATGGGATCCTCCAGGTGAGAATACTGGAGTGGATTGCCATTTCCTTCTCCAGGGGATCTTCCCAACCCAGGGATGGAACCCTTGTCTCCTGTATTGGCAGGCAGATTCTTAACTGAGCCATATACTGGATTAGGGCAGGCCCTAATCCTTGGATTAGTGTCTTTAGTAAAAGGGAACTTTGAAGACAGATGAACACCCTGGGAGAGGCCTCGTGGTGCTTGCTGGGAGTTTTGTTGCCACAAGCCAAGGAATGCCAAGGACTGCAGGCAGCCCCCAGAGGCTGGGAAAGGGACTTACAATAGTCTCTCCCTGTGAGCCTCTTTGTAGGAGCCAACCGTGTGATCAACTTGAGTTCGGACTTCTGGCTTCCAGACCTGTGAGAGAAACAAATTCCTGTTGTTTTAAGTTACCCACTCTATGGTAGTTATAGTCACCCCAGGAAGTGTACACCCTGGTAAACAGATGGGCCAGTGAGAACAAGGAGAGCAGACCAGAGGAAACTGGACACAAACATGTTCAGAAGTGAGGCCTGGAAACAAGCTGACCAGCACCGCAGAATGAACACTCTTCCTGCGGTAGTTAGTGTGAAATAGAAGAGCCTCAGTATGCGCTGTTATGCCTTGTCGATCTTTCCTGCTTTAGTTTTCTGCCTTCACCTTGCTTCCGCTGCTTTCACTGGCCTGTTGCGGTTCCTTGAATAAGTCAAGCTCCTGTCTGACTCAAGGATTTTTGTATATGCCTATCTCTCTGCCTAGAAAACTCTTTTCCTATGTTCTGCTTGGATGACTGTTACTCATCATTTATGTCTGGTAAAATGTCACTCCTCAAAGACCTCTCCCATAATATTTTCCCCCCATTTGAATTAGGTTCCTTAGTTACATCTTCTCATGTACTCCCCATCCCTGCTTCCTAGCATTTATCATGGATTGTGAGTAGAATACATATGTTATTTGTATGATTGTTTTTTTAATGTCTGTCTTTCCTGCTAGACTGTATGCTCCATTAGGCAGCAACTGTATCTGTTTTACTTTTCTGTGTTTCCCTAGCTACCAGCATCATGACTGGTATGCAGTAAGTATTTTTGAGTTAATGAAAGCACATTTTGAAGCTTATAATTAGACGGAAGGACACAAAGAGAAAAATATCCATTTTTCAAATTTTCTTCATTATGGCCAGAGTATAGTTGAGCCATTTCAATCATTTTTACTTATGTAGCGATTCTGACAGGATAATTATAAATGCCATCATAGTAAAAAGAGCAACTTCTCTTCATTCATCAGAGTCGAATTTTGAAATATATTTGAAATGCCATATATTGGTATAATTAATATTTTCACTGGTTGCTTATAGTAGACACCATTTAGATACTTAAACTAAGTTGGTTCAGTATTCAAACTCAGTACTCTATACCAAGATAGCAGAAACACTCAGTGAAGATAGCGTAAAATGTGTGCTTTCTCTAAAATTTGAGTACTTTCATATAAACTTGTCATTTTGTGCTTAATTACAGGCAATATCTAAGATTACCCAAGATTTCCTATATAACAGTTCTCAAAATTCTTTCTAGAATGTGGCTCGTGAGGCCCGCATGATGGAATTCTCCACCTGCCTTGGTTTGGCAGAAGGCCAGCTCACTGACCCTTACAGCAGGCTGTGAACTCACCTTTAAAATGATGTATGTTTCCTGAGTGTTTTCTCTGTACTTGTGCCCTGAGACAGTTAAATTATGGAGGGCACCGTTCTGTAAGTCGAAATATATCACAAATAAGTGTGGCCCAAGGAATTCTGAGAAAATACAACTGAAGGGACAGCTACCATGGCCAGCCCCAGCTACTCCATTAAAGAACAGTCTGCTCTAGCTGGCCTCAGTTAGTAAGTACGGTGTTTTTTTGAGTTTTTTTTGACATGTGCACCCTGTCTTATTTGTTTGTTTGTTTGTTTTTGGCTGGGTCTCCACTGCTGCCCGGGCTTTTCTCTAGTTGTGGGGAACTGAGGCTGCTTTCTGGTTGTGGTGCACGGACTTGTCGTTGCGGTGGCTTCTCTTGTTGCAGAGCACAGGCTCTAGGCACGTGGGCTTCAGTAGTTGCGACACATGGGCTCCTTAGTTGTGGCTCACAGACCCCAGAGCATGCAGGCCTCAGTACTTGCGGCTCATGGGCTTAGTTGCTCTGAGACATGTGGAATCTTCCCAGATCAGGGATTGAACCTGTGTCCCCTGCACTGGCAGGTGGATTCTTATCCACTGTGCCACCAGGGAGGTTGCAGCAAGTACATTTTAAGGTTATTGAAGAAAGTAAGCAAACATTAGGAGCATAAAGACAGTTTTTTTTTTTTTATCAACTTAATGGAGATATTGCTGCTGCTGCTGCTGCTAAATCGCTTCAGTCGTGTCCGACTGTGTGTGACCCCAGAGACGGCAGCCCACCAGGCTCCCCCGTCCCTGGGATTCTCCAGGCAAGAAACTGGAGTGGGTTGCCATTTCCTTCTCCAATGCATGAAAGTAAAAAGTGAAAGTTAAGTCGCTCAGTCGTGTCCGACTCTTTGCAACCCCATGGACTGCAGCCCACCAGGCTCCTCCATCCATGGGATTTTCCAGGCAAGAGTACTGGAGTGGGGTGCCATCGCCTTCTCCAATGGAGATATTACTTATACACAATAAAAAGTATACATTTTAGAGGAAGTTTTGATGTAGTTGTATAGTGCATGTGACATCACCAGCATGTGGAACACTTACGTCTACTCAGAAATTCCCTCTTGTCCCTTGTCAACCTCCCTTCTCCAGTCGTCTCCCAGCCCCAGGCAACCACTGATCTACTTCCTGTCACTATAGGTTAACTTTGCTTCTTCTCGAACTTTGTATACATAGAATCATACAATATTCATACATTTGGGTCAGGCTTCTTTTGCTCAGCATGAAAAAAATCGCATATTTTATCAAATATTTTTAAGAAGGATGATTTTATCTACTGTATCATACAAAATACCAGTTGGCCATTTTATCTTGAAAATACCTCAGACAAGGCTCTCGGCTTGGTCTCCTCTCTGATCATCTTCTGATAGTCTGCTGCAGCTCTATGGGTTTTTGATTAGAGTGGGAAGTCCAGAGGTCCAGGTCAATTCTCAACTGAAAAAAGATTCTCCACCAGAAAATGTACGGACACTCCCCATATATGATGGCCCAATACCCCCATGACTGTGACTCTGAACTTTCAATGCTCCACATTTCATGGCTGTTTGTAATGCTGGAAGCAACCAGGTCTCTTTTTTCCAACTTGGTTACCTTGGGTCTGCTTAGGGAGATCTCTGGTGAAAACTGCAAAGCAGGAGAAATCAGGCTCTGGTGCTTTCCCAATGACCCTGTGTGTTTCCTCTCCTTCCTGTGTCGTCTGCATCACTCTTGCGCCCCAGCAATCTCCCGCTGCCATTCCCACACAGGCCTGTCTTCCACTTGTTTCCCTGCCAACAGAACCCTGGTCTTCAGGGTTTCGTTTCACCCAACGCTGCTTTCAGCTGGCTCCCATTTCAACTAGCTCCCATTAGTTGATGGGCTAATCAACTGCTTCTTAACTGGGACGCAGTCTTGTGCCTAGCACTACTAGAAGCTGTGGTGAGTTAAGATGTGGTCTTGTTCTCAACGAGTCCAGAGAGTGGTGGGGGACCTTCCTTCAGACAACAATTCTAATCCACAAACAATCTTTTCTCCTCTTCTTCAGGGCCCCTGTTGTGTGTTTGGGAAGCGAGGGGACTTGTGGGTCCCCACTGCTCTGCTATTCATGTGGCCAGCAGTTCTCCATGTCATGTGTTTCTCTCTGCACGGTTGTGGGACACTGCTCACTTTGTTTACATTTGTGACTTGGAATCCAAGAGTGTGAACCCTCTCACAGTCATTGTGATACCAGTGCATGAAAAGGAAGTGAGGGATATGTGTAAATAAGAAGTTAGTCCCACTTCTAATGGACCCTGGAAACCTGTTCTGTCACCACCGTTCAAAGTTATGTGGACAAATCAAGGAAATGACGGTGCACTAGGGAAGATTTAAAAACCGTCTCCTCATTATTACTTCTTTACTCATCCAAAAGAATAGTGCCCAAGAAGTTAAACATGTGTGTTTTCTTCCTGTTTGTAGTCAAAATAGTCTGTTAAGAAAAATAGCTTGCTAAGAGGATTTTCCAAGACCATAGGACATTAAATTTCTGAACTCATTGTATGAAGAGTTCATTTCAAAATTAAAGTTTTAAATAATTTTCTCCCAGAAGTAGGTTTTTAAAAGCATAGTTTTGGAAATTGTAGAAAAGTATGTTAAGAAAATTTAAGTACGCCACTTTTATTTCTGTGGCCCCCAAATTAATATGACACTATCATTGTCAACTAAAATAGGAGGCATTTAAGGGGCAGAGCAGAGGGCCATAGTTTAAGTGATTTGAAGTTACCTTAATATGATTTTAAGCTCCTGGAATAGGGAGAGATTTGGAACTTAAGGATATATAGGGATATATTAACCTTTTCTCAGAGGTTATATAGCAGATAAGAAGAGCTCTAAAAAGATTTCTGGGTCTAATGCAGTGCATTCAGACAAATGCTACCTCTAAAATAGGCATATGGATGAATAGATTGGCCAGGAAATTAAGGTCGAAAATGAACACTTTTGGAAATGATGAGTTTGGAAAACAAATATGTTTTCACTGAGATGTGGAGTGGAAGAAAAAGGGAAAGAGGATATGATTTATGAAGATTTTGTGATCTGGTTCTAAACAAGGTGGACTAGTCATGGTGATTTGGTCTTCATATAGATACTATCACACCGTGATTTATAGCCGGTTGTGTGGTTTAGTCGCTAAGTTGAGACCCCATGGACAGTAGCCCACCAGGCTCCTCTGTCCAAGGAATTCTCCAGGCAAGAATACTGGAGTGGGTTGCCATTTCCTTCTCCAGGGGATCTTCCCGACCCAGGGATCAAACCTGGGTCTGCTGCACTGCAGGCAGATTCTTTACCAACTGAGCTACCAGGGAATTCCCCTGGGAGTGGGTAAAGGATGCTATTTCCATTGACAGTCTTATTTCATCAGAATTTAGGTCTTCAAAATAAATGGAAGGCATTTGATAACATTTGTGTAGTAAATTGCAAAGAATTGATTACAAATGATAAAATAAAAAAGATGTTGAGAATGAACTGGTGAAAAAGATTAAAATGTATATTTGCACGTGGAAGTAAAACTGGCCTATTCAGCTCTGGGTCCAGACTCTTTATTTTCTTACGGTGTGACAGGCAATTTAAACTACAAAATTAAACAGTAAGGGATATGGCTTTAAAAACAAATGAATTTAAATCTCGAAAGAAATCCAAACTTCTTAAAATGTACTTCGTTGTTCCAATGTTCCTTTTATTTAATAAAAGCTTTTGTTTGCAAGAGCTTATAGTGGGTGGCCAACATGGATTTATTGTAAGATTTTGTCACTGAAGAACAGCTTTAATGAAATATCAGAAGATGTGATTTTTGCCTCAGATTCACCACCACTAAGTTGTTTAAGTGATTATCACTTACAAAACCTTTGAGTTTTCTCTCTCTCTCTCTCTTGTTTTTTTTGGTATTAGTATATTTTCTTTGTTTTTTTTTTTTGATGTGCTGGCTATTTTTTTCTTGCCTGCGTCCCCTCTCCCAGAAGCAAATAAAGGATGGGTTTCCAGGGATTTTTCACAATTATCACCCAAAGCAGTTCCTAAATCAAGGATCAGGAAGGTGGTTTTGCCCTGGACCTAGACCTGAGTTGGATCTGACCCAGTGGGCATCTGCTCTGTACCCTTGCTTAGGACCCTGTGCTTAGAAGCATCCTGCACTTGATTTAAAGGTTTGCTGTCAAGGTCCTGAAACTCTTAATAATTTTTGAACAAGGATTCCGCATTTTCATTTTGCACCAGGTCCCACAAATCACAGCGCCGTTCTTGCTGACAGTAACATGAGAGCTGACATTTATTGCATTCGCACTGTGTACCAGGCATTGTTTTAACTTTCTCATATATATCAGCGCATTTAATATTTATCACAACCCTCAGAGTTCGGTGTTATGGTTCCCACATCACAGAGGAGAAACAGCCCAGAGAGGATAAATAAGGAAAAGAAGGCTGCAGTGGAGCAGAGATGCTGGCCCGCGTGGCTTGCTCCTAGTGCGGGCGTCCCTGGCCGCTAACCCCCTGCCTCCATCCCACATGGTTTCTCTTCCAGCTCTCACACAAAATTCTCACTGCCTGCAGTCTGCTGAAACAGGCAACCCTTTGGAACCCCATGTGAGGTGTGCTTTCTGGGAATGTGTGTGACAGGTACCACCTTGTGACCCAAAGAAGCCAAGCATGATTCTTTAATCTCCTCTAAAGGAAGTAGCTGTTACTGTGGCCGGGTTTCTGGGGGAACAGACCGACAGAAAGGAACTGAGTGAGGGAAAGAACTTAAAAAATCAAAAAAGGCGAGAGCGTGGGCTGCAGACACGCAGGGAAGGGCCTGGGCAGCCAGCCAGCTCGGGAGGAACGAGGGGCAGTGGGACCCAGGCAGGTTGCTGGAGAAAGGAAAACATAAAGAAGAGCAGTCCGTGTTGCCTGCTTGGCAATTTGATTGCGGCAGATGCTGGAGACCAACACAGCCAGCTCTTAGATTGTTTTAGGGGGACTGAGTGAGAACACTAATTTTCTAATTTGCAGGCGGCTGGGTCTGCGAGGCTGGTGGGCATGTGACTGGATGCCGCTGGAGCTGGGTAGAGGGTTTGCAAGCTAACCCCTTTCAGGCCACCCAGGGAGGCCTTCTAGCTGCCCCTCAGATCATGTTATCTAGGACATGGCACCCAGTAGGCACTCAATAGTATGTGAGCAGTGAATGGATGAATCTAGCCACTACCCACTATGTTAGTGTTTAGTGAAAGCGAAAGTTGCTCAGTCGTATCCAACTCTTTGCAACCCCATGGACTATACAGTCCATGGAATTCTTCAGGCCAGAGTACTGGAGTGGGTAGCCTTTCCCTTCTTCAGGGGATCTTCCCAACCCAGGGATCGAACCCAGGTCTCCCACATTGCAGGCAGATTCTTTACCAGCTGAGGCACAAGGAAAGCCCAAGAATACTGGAGTGGGTAGCCTATCCCTTCTCCAGCAGACCTTCCTGACCCAGGAATTGAACCAGGGTCTCCTGCATTGCAGGTGGATTCTTTACCAACTGAGCTATCAGGGAATCCAGCTAGTATTTAAGGCAGGCTCAATACTGCAGTCCACTGGGTCTCAAAGAGTCAGACACAACTGAATGACTAAACAGCAACAATACTGCACAAGTATTTTTCTGACTGATTGGGGCTACCAAGTTATAATTGGTCATACTTCTCCACTCTGGCCCTCCTGTAATTCTTGGTGTGCCAAGTGGGCAGGGAGCTGGGATACTTGTGCCTTCTTGGGTATTGTGTTCCCAGTGCCCAGCCTGGCACATGTTAGGAGCTTTGATATTTCCTGAAAAACAAAATGAATGTTGTTAATGGGGGATAAGAATCCCAGTTAATATTTGAGGTCCCAGGTTCCATATTTTCCATCCTAGGCTAAGTGCCGTGATCTGCACTGCATTTTTGTATTCTGATGTAGCTTGTTCACTACTGATAAGCTCAGATGCAGGCTGTCTGTTTTGAGGTAGTTAGAGTGCTAAAGGCTGGTAAACTCCCCATTTGCTTTGAAAGAGAGTCAGCTATGAGGAGGCTCTGAAGTATCTACCTTCCAGACAGTGTCATCTGTGGAACGGTATTTTTCTTCTTTAATACCATCAAGTGTAGAGCTCAAAGACCCCGGCAGCCATGTGATTATAGTTAGCTATGTTAGATGTCTGTGCCATGCCTAAAATTTCTGTTTTGAGCCTGGCCCCATAATATGTACCACAGCACTCCTAAGTCTATAACAAGGCAGTCCTACATGGGTGCCTTCTTCCTAAAGATTTTACTATCTCCCTCCTTCCCCTGCCCTTTTAAGAACTAGACCTGATCAGATTTTTGATCAGAGAGGTCAGGGACTGTTGTTCATGTCACTTCTGATTATTATCACAGCCAATTTCAGGCATATTCTATCACTAGAGCATCTCAGAATATTCTAGTGTTAGAATATTTGCTGAGTCTTCCTATCTAAAGATTCTATCACTTAGAATGGCTCACTATTCATTTCTGGTGAGAAAATGTTCTCTTACTAAATTTCAGTAGTGATCTAAAAGGCCTGATACATTAAATAAAAGGAAGTAACAGAATATTCTCAAATACTAAGCATTTTTAGTTATGTGAGAAATGATTGATTTGCTTAAACATCTGCACATCTGAAAATTCAGACATTTAGACTATGAGCAGGGACTCTGATCATCTTGCTTATAGCTCACACCAACTGCTAAGACTGTGCCTGGAAAATACTAGAAATTCAGCCATTTGTTGACTGACTTCTCAGAATTCTGAAATCATTTTTGTATTAAAAAGCTTTGATCTTGATTTCTGAGGATAATAATTGAAAATGCTGCAGTGAACATTGGGGTACATGTGTCTTTTAATTGTGGTTTCCTTAGGGTATATGCCCAATAGTGGGACTGTTGATCATATGGTAGTTTTATTGCTAGTTTTTAAAGGAATAACCATAATATTCTTCATAGAGGTTGTATCACTTTAATACATGCTCACCAACTGTGCAAGAAGGTTCCCTTTTTTCCATATCCTCTCCAGCATTTATTGCTTGTAGATTTTTTGATGATGGCCATTCTGACTGGTGTGAGGTGATACCTCATTTATAATAGCTAGTACATGGAAACAATGTAGATGTCCATCGATAGATGACCGGATAAAGAAGTTGTGGTACATATATACAATGGAATATATCACTCAGGCAAAAAAAGGAACACATTTGAGTCAGTTCTAATGAGGTGGATGAATCTAGAGCCTATTATACAGAGTGAAGTAACTCAGAAAGAAGAAAACAAATATCATATATTACCAAATATATATGGAATCTAGAAAGATGGTAGTGATGAACCTATTTGCAGGGCAGCAGTGGAGATGCAGACATAGCGAACAGACTTGCGGACACAGCAGAAGAGAGGGAGAGACTACTTGAAAGAGTAACATGGAAACATACACACACACATTACCACATGGAAAATAGACAGCCAGTGGGAATTTGCCATGTAACAGTGAGCTCAAGCCTGGTGCTCTGTGACAACCTAGAAGGGTGGGATGGGGTGGGATGGGGTGGGATGGGGTGGGAGGTGGGAGGGAGGTTCAAGAGGGAGGGGACATATGTATACTTATGGCTGAATCTTGTTGATATATGGCAGAAACTAACACAATATTGTAAAGCAATTGTCCTCCAGTTAAAAATGTTTAAAAATCTAAACAATTAAAAGTGGATAATTAATAAACTGATAAATTTATTATTATCCACTCCTACTGTGCGTCCTTCGGAGTGATGGATTATGCCCCTAGATGCTGTGATGTTGTAAGCAGGGCTGTTGGATGCCTTGAGGAAAAAAACAAGAGGACAGAATCGAGAGGATAAAAATTGCTATCACCACTAGTTATCCCCTTTTCCTTATTGAACATGGGGCTAGAGGAGGTGGAGGGAGTCAGCATTTCCAAGAGGAATGTGAACGATGACAGGGCACATACCATTTAGGTGTGGTGTGACTTGTCTGTGTGTACACGCTCAGTCGCTTACTTGTGTCCAACTCTTTGTGACCCCATGGACTGTAGCTCACCAGGCTCCTCTGTCCGTAGGATTTCCCAGGCAAGAATACTGGAGTGGGTTGCCATTTCCTTCTCCAGGGGATCTTCCCGACCCAGGGATCAAACCCAGGTCTCCTGCGTCTTCTGTACTGGCAGGCAGATTCTTTACTACTGCACCACCTGGGAAGCCTCATGACTTGTCTACCATCTAGTTATTTATCTCCTTAGCCTAAGCATCAGGGGAAAAGCATGGTGTCTGAAAGGACATCTTAGGAATGTGATGCAAACAAAGGATGTGCATCTGGTCCACGTGGGAATGTTCTCTGCTACTTAGTTTGGCAGATGGGAGTGCTTTTGCAAAAACAGAATCCTGAGTCCTAGGAAATCATTTTCTCTTTCTGTAAGAAAACTCAAGAGGCTGTACACTTACCTTCAGTGGCATAATTCTAGGTGTCTATTAAAGGTTTAAAACCCGATCAGGTGCAAAATATCCATGTGGTGTCAAGGCACCAGGGAGCAAGGCATTTGCAGTCTCTATCAGTTCTAACAGTGCTGGCATCTGCTGTCTCTGTGGGTAGCAAAGACTTTTACAAGCAGTCCTTCACTTCTCCAAGCATGCTAGAAAGGTAAAAATCCTTAAGAGAAACTCCGGATTTAGGGGGAGTTTGAAACTGTACTGGGCTTCCCTGGTGGCTCAGAGGTTAAAGCGTCTGCCTGTAATGCAGGAGACCTGGGTTCGATCCCTGGGTCGGGAAGATCCCCTGGAGAAGGAAATGGCAACCCACTCAAGTATTCTTGCCTGGAGAATCCCATGGACGGAGGAGCCTGAAACGTATTATAAATTGCCTCTGCTAACTCCTTGTTGCCAGTAAGCCACAGACTTGGCAATGGAACACATTTCACAGTTTGGGCTTTCCCATCATTTCTTTCAGGTAAGCAGCTGTCCTGTTTCCTCTAAAAAGGTAATAAGCCTAAGGACACACCGCAAGCCTTCAGGGTGTGTGACTGGAGAGGCTGGAGTGGGAGTCCTGTGGTGACTCCTCCCTCCATTAGCGACTTCACTGTGGTGGACAGCAGGCCCTGGGCAATTCTGTTGTTATGTTTATGCGGACCAGCTGTAAGAATGTTGATTTCTAACCACAGAACCAGACTTCAGAGAACCATTGTAGAATCGGTAGGAATGTCATATTCATTTACGTATTTCTGAACCTCCCCTCTGTGGCTCAGCTGGTAAAGAATCTGCCTGCAATGCGGGAGACCTGGGTTTGAGCTCTGGGTTGGGAAGATCCCCTGGAGAAGGGAAAGGCTACTCACTCCAGTATTCTGGCCTGGAGAATTCCCTGGACTGTAGTCCAGGGGGTTGCAAAGAGTTGGACATGACTGAGCGACTTTCACTTTCACTGGTGGTTCAGTGACAATGAATCCACCTGCCAACGCAGGGGACATGAGTTCAATCCCCGATCTGGGAAGATTCCACGTGTCACAGGGCAACGGGGCCTGTGCGTCACAAGTACTGAAAGCTCACATGCTCTGAGCTTGTGCTCTGAAACAAGAGAAGCCACGGCAGTGCGAAGCCCGGGGCATCGTGGCTAGAGAGCAGCCCCTACTCACTGCAACTAGAGAAGGCCCGTGCACAGAAATGAAAGACTCAGCTCAGTCAAAATATTAATAAGTTAATTAAAAATACTTATTTCTGACCACAGAGAGCAAGTTCTAGAATGGAATTATAGAAGAAGCTCTGTATAATCGACACTCAGGGTCCATGGGTTCCATAACTGTGGAGTCAAACCAACCTTGAACTGAAAATATTTGGAAAAAATCTTCCAAAAAATTCCAAAAAACAAAACTTGAACTTGCTGCACACTGGCAATTATTTGTATAACATTTACATTTTATTTACGGCTATTTACATAGAGCTTATATTGCATTAGGTATTCTAAGTAATCTAGAGGTGATTTGAAGTATATGGTACAATGTGCATAGGTTAAATGCAGATACTATGCCGTTTATATAAGCAACTTGGAGGATCCTTGGATTTTGGTATCCAAAGAGGTTCTGGAAACAATCCTCCATGGATATCAAGGGTTGAGGGGCGACTGTTCGTGGAAACCAGATGGACTCTTTGCTTCAGTCACTGGAGTGGGGGAGGAATTCAGCCCAGAGAACTTCTGAAAGAGCCAACATAAGGAAAGAGAAATGGCTCTGAGAGGAACTTGACTCTCCCTGGGCTCCAGACTTTTTTCAGATTCAGTTTTCAGGCCGAGCCAGATATTCTGCAGATTACAAGTGACTGCTGGCTCTTCTCACTTGCTCCCCCAGCAAACTCTGTTGTTTGTAGATAACCCAGTACAGAAGATCCCTGGGGACTGTGATTGCCAGGGACCTTTATCTTTAAAAACAATTTGTGCAAACTGATAAAAATAATAGCATTCAATTATCAAGGGCTTCCTGTGTGGCAGGTAATGTTCTAAGAGCTTTAAAAAAGAGGATGTAACTCTTTCAGTGCTTACCCTTGCCATACAAGGCAGGTGTTGTAGCTTTAATTTTGAATATGAAAAAGAGCAGGCTTAGGGAGGCTTAATATCTGGTCCAGAATCAAACAGCCAGTAAATGATAGAGCTGTGGTTCAAATGTATGTCAGCCTCACTCCAAAGCTGTTCTTGTTAACTACTGCCTCTAAGATGAAAATAAAAATGGGAAAGTACTACACAATATTTATACAGTGCAGTGGTTTCAATCTGGGGGAAAATATTTCTCAATGATTCCAGTTCTTCCTTCTCTCTTCCTTGCCGCAATCCATTGAGAACTACTGGTATTACACTTTATAAAGTTATAAAGGGCTTTCATGTACATTTTCTCAGCCAGAACTTGGGACTTTTTCAGCTTTTCTATCTCTGATGACTCTCTTATTTCTTTAATGATGGAGTAAGTTCTAAAATATAATGTAAATTGTAAGGGCATATGAAGTAAGGTTGCTAGAGAAAATACAGGGAACCCAGTTAAATATGGATTTCAAGTAAACAGTGAATAATTTAAGAAAATATACATATGTACCAAATATTTCAGGGGATGTACTTATAGTAAAATATTATTGCTTGCTTTTCAAAATGCAGATTTGCCTAGCATTCTGTATTTTTATTTGCTATATCCAGCAGCCCTAATTAAATCAGAGAGGCTTGCGTATAAAGGCTGAAACTTGAGTTTGCTATTTCACACCACTTGCTCATCAGCCAAAGGAAAACAAATGAAGAAAAAGAAACCTTGGGGCAACTACACTGAGTGCTTAGATCTACTTATTTTATATAACTACGCTTTCCATCAAATCTTGCTGATACCAAGTAGTGTTTTCAGTCATTGATATTTTGTGTAGCATGGAAATGATTAGAAGCTTTACAAGGGTTGTATTACTTTTATCAATAGTTCAGCTGAAGCTCTACCCACACAAGAGATTCAGTGTAAACCTTGTTTTAATATTTTCATTAAATGTACTGCAGGGACCTTGATGTTTTCTGGGAAAAAAGTCCTTCCATCAGCAGGGACAAGGACTCTCTGAATTGAGATCAGCATTTCTGCTTTTGAAGGCTGGCATGCAGGGAGCCAGGATTGTGATCCTCAGTGGTGGACTGTACACACTGAGTTCTGGAGTTATTCCCCTAATCACTTTGACTCTGATTCAGAAAAGCTACCTCTTTTTAATAAAATGAAACCACAAATATTTCATAAGTGCCTGCTTTTCTGGGCAAAGGAAGCTTCTTTGTTAATAATATCTTAGCTGGAATCTTGGTGGTGGTGGTGGTGGTGGTGGTGTGTGTGTCTCTCTGTGTGTGTGTGTGTGTGTCTCTCTCTGTGTGTGTGTGTGTCTCTCTGTGTGTGTGTGTGTATCTGAAGAGGTGGGTGAAATGGGTGTATATTTCTTTGCTAGAGTGATTTTCACAGAAAAACTGCTCATCTCTGGAAGTTTACTTGAAGAATATTTTAGAAATATATCTGTTCATTGAGCAGTACATATTTTAAGCAACAAACCAACTTGTAAAACTGCATTGCAGCAACATTTATTAAAAAAAAAAAGTTGCACCTGGTATAAGTAGTGAAACATAAGTGGGACTTAGTGAAAAGAAAGAAATCAAGAAAAGCTTTATTTTCTGACAGTATTTATAGGTTTTTAAGGCCCTGGTTGCCATTGCTTTTTTTCTGAGTTGCCTTCTCTATGATTGATGATGTGTCTCAGATTTGGTTACTTTTCCCCACATGTTAATTTCAGATGTTTTCCACTGGGTGAATATGGATTGATAATACACAGGGAAGTAAAAGTGCACAGGAGAATTTTAATATATAATAAAAAAGGAATTCTGTTGTAAGTGATCTGAGAGTTCACTTCTTTTATCCACTCTCTGTTTTATTTAACAACTCCCAGTCTATTAAGACTTTGCTTCACTCAACGATTTCATGTTAATCATCTTTTGTTTTATAACCCCTATTTTCCTGCTGCAATCAATATCCCATCAACTTCATCCACCATCTACTCTGTGATCTATGAGAAGGTGCCCATACGGGGTTGAATTCATACCAGAGCGATTGGCAAATGTTACCAGCATTTTATCCAAAACATTTCTTCCAGCTTATTCCCATAATTTTGCTACTTTTCACAAACTTGCTTCCCTGCTTTCAGAGAATAAGGCGTGATAAGTAAAATATAAAATGTCTGTCGGAGGCTATAAAAACTGGGCTCAAAAACACAAAAGTTAAGTCCATGAAATGATGATGTAAGTTAAGCGTGGGCTCTGTTTTCACACTGTGTGGCGATTGCAACACAAACCTGATGAATTCATTTCCACTTTGCTGGCAAAACTGGATCTTTTCAGTGAGACCGTATTTTAAGCCATTTTTTGGATCCTGCTGGTATATTCAGATTGCCTCGACTCAAGCAAAATCAATCAATTTGGCACCCTGTAGATGCATCACACTGATAATCTCAGATCTTTTTCCTTCTCTGTATTTGCCTTCATTTGGCTGGTGGCAGCTGTCCTTTATATCATTAGTATAAATCCAAGTTGCACACCACAGGAGGCTCTGGGTTCTTTGTAAAGATTAATTTAGAAATTAAAAGTGCATTATCCTCCTCTAAAAATACATTACCCAAACTGTGATGCCAGCATTTTTAATCAAATTAATGATTAAGTTACCTCATTTAATCTTATCATCAAATGTAATTGTTTCCTTATCACTCAGAAGTAGGCAATTAATTCTTTCTTGATGTCTGTTAGAACATTTTGTCTCACAAAGGGCTTTTAACAGTAGTGATGACACCTTGTACTTTTCAATGATTATAATATTCCTTTTAGAAGATACTATTTTCTTCTTAAATCTTAAATTTAATTCCCAGTGTCTACATGAGGCAAGTATATTTTAATTTGCTCCAAGATGTCTTTTTATTTTGAGTGTATAATAAAACATAATAAAAAGCAAGTTCAGCATGTGTGTAAATTCTCCTTCTTGCTGAAATTGGTTAGATCCTTTATGAGGAAGTTCCAACAGCAATTTATTTTAGTGGCCTAATTCGAAGAAGTTAATAATCGGTGCTCTGATATCCTCTCAGGGCTTCTTGGGGAAAATGCTTAAAAAATAAAATTAGTACACAAAGGCAGACTTATTTTAAAAAGTGAGACACATGAGGGATAAACAAGATAGAGTATCTATCAACATACACAATGTCCAGTTATGTTGTTGAAAATTATTGTTAGGAATATGTTAATCACACTTAATGCTCTCTCTGTATATGTGTGTGTGTGTGTGTATATATATATATATAAAATTTTTTATTCTGCAACTCTTATTGCATTTTGTCTCTTGATAAGAAAATCCCTTTTGTAGTTGTTATCACCCTCTTTTTTTTAAAAAAATTTTTTTTGGGGGGGTCATGCTGCATGGCTTGTGGGATCTTAGTACCCTGGCCAGGGATGGAACTGGCCCCCTGTGAGGGAGGCACAGAGTCCTAACCAGTGTACTGCCAGGGCAGTCCTGCTATCACCCTCTTAACCCTGGAATTTTGAAATCAACTTTTACAGTCTGTTGTGTCTGGAACCCAAGCAGATGTTGCTTAAAGTAGTAAATGACATCAGATTTTTCTCTGGGCATCTGAGCTGTAGGTGACCGGCATGCCGATACTTGAGGCTAATTCCTTTCACTGGAAGAGAAGATTGCTTCATAGGAGACTTTCTTTTCCTTGGTGCATCGTCTGGAGCTAGACCAGACACAGCCCACAGGGTCTTGGACACATTCATTCAGTTCTTTTTTTTTTTTTTTTTAAGATTTTAAGCTGTTAATTTTATATTGGAATATACCTGATTACGGAGAAGGCAATGGCAACCCACTCCAGTGTTCTTGCCTGGAAAATCCCAGGGACGGGGGAGCCTGGTGGGCTGCTTTCTATGGGGTCGCACAGAGTCGGACATGACTGAAGCGACTTAGCAGCAGCAGCAGCAGCAGCAGCATAGCTGATAAACATTGCTGTGATAGTTTCAGGTGAATGTTGAAGGGACTCAACCATACATATCCATGTATCCATTCTACCCCAAACTTCCCTCTCATCCAGCCTGCCACATAACATTGAGCAGAGTTCTCTGTGCTATACAGTATATCCTTGTTAGTTACCCATTTAAAATAAAGCTGTGTGTACATGTTGATCCCCAGCTCCTTAACTATCCCTTTCTCCCATCCTTCCCCCGGCAACCATGTTTGTTCTCTAAGGCTATGAATCTGTTTCTGTTTTGTAGATAAGTTCATTTGTATCATTTCTTTTCAGATTCCACATGTAAGGGAGGTCATCTGATATTTCTCCTTCTCTTGGTGTGACAGTCTCTAGGTCCATCCATGTTGCTGCAGATGTCTGCCACATTAATTTAGCTCTGATCTTGTACCACACCATGCCCTCACAGACTCATGCTGAGAACAACTACCATCTACAAATGAAGATATTTGCTGAGGATTTTGTGCCTTGCTAATAAAACATGGAGAAAGTTAGAGCTATTTATTTGGCAGCAATTACTCAAAAGCAGTGTCATGCATTTATGAGAAAACTCTTATATATCTAAAGAAAAGTGATTTACTCACAGTGGGAATAGATTTAACACAGATTAAAAACATCTTTTCCTCCTTGTCTGCTTTATCTTTTGTATTTTACAAGAGGTTAAGACCCGCTCTGAAGTATTATTAATATGTTTTACTTTTATTGGCAAAAAGTCATTTTAGCCATGTAATGAAACTCCACCATTTACTAATGATGTCTGCCTTTGAAGTATAACTCTTTCCTTGCAGATACAAATTATGTTATGGATGTTATATTGTGCTGTCTAAATGTGAGTTTCTGACATGCCAATTTATAGTGACTGGCAGATGAGGAGACCTTAGGGGAAAGACAAGATCGGCACTTGGACAACTAAAAGGTGCAATGGTGATGGATTCAAAGATCCATTTTCAGGAAAGAATTATTCTTAAAATATGTATTTAAATGGGAGTAAGTAGAGTAAGTAGACCATGGTTCTTCTTTAGGGTTTATGGATGCCGAATGCCAGGATTGAAAAAAAAAGAGGTGAAAGATCAAGTAATTTGGGAGACTTTGAACTGATCCTGATTCCACTGTGAACCCAGCAAGAAGCAAGAGTGTCTGAGGAAATGGGTATTGACAGGACGTCAAGGTATCAGGCCAGTTCCCTGAGGTGGTTCCCCAAGTTCCTCCTCCTCCTCTTCATCTGCCTGCTTGCTGCTCTTCTCATCAAAGGGCAAAACAAGATTCCCCAAGCTGGCCTTGTGACTGCTGTGACCCACAAAATGTGGAGAAGGTGGCATTCTGGTACTTTTAGGCCTAAGCCTGAAGACAAGCTTCCACTTGCAATATTTGCTCTTGAAGCCTTTAACTGTCAGAAACCATTTGCTATGGACTTCCCTGGTGGTCCAGAGGTTAAGACTCCATGCTTCCAATGAGGGGGTCGTGGCTTTCATCTCTAGTCAGGGAACAGGGATCCCACAAGACATGAAATTATAAAAAAGAAAAAAGGAAAGCGCTTGCCATGTTGTGTAAAGCCCAAGCTGCATGAAGAAGTCATGTAGAAGACACTCAAAATATTCTAGAATTGCACCAGATAAGCTCACAGCACCAACACAATCCATATGAGTGAATTACTTTGGATATTGCAACTCTAAGCCCCAGATGAACTGGAGTCCAAACTGTTATCACAAGTGGCAGAAAACCCACCCAGCTAAATCCAGCAACCTACAGAGTCATGAAGGGTGCTGCAAGATCTACCCCATGGGTACCTTCTTCTACTCCCAGAAGTATAGTCGTAGGTTGGGCATGGCTCTGGGTTTTACAGTGGACCAGTCACCAGAAAAGGTTTCTGTGTATCTGTAGTTTACCTGCCTGCAAAGAACTTAAGCCTCCACAGTCCACATGCTGTGCTGTGCTGTGATAAGTCACTCAGTCATGTCCAAATCTTTGTGACCCTATGGACTGTAGCCTGCCAGGCTCCTCTGTCCATGGGGGTTCTCCAGGCAAGAATACTAGAATGGGTTGTCATGCTCTCCTCCAGGGGATAGTCCCAACCCAGGGATCGAATTCAGGTCTCCCACATTGCAGGTGGATTCCTTACCTTCTGAGCCACCAGGGAAGCCCATGAATACTAGAGTGGGTAGCCTATCCCTTCTCCAGGGGGTCTTCTCGACCCAGGAATTGAGCTGGGGTCTCCTGCATTGTAGGTGGATTTTTACATTTTAAAAGGATGGTTGGTGTGTGCTGGGCTGATGCTAGTCTATGGTACCAGGAGGGTTCTCGAGGGTGAGGTTAGAGGTATTTCCTTTATTCTTGGAGGATGATTTTGGATGTGAAAGTGACAGTGGGAGAATGTTGACTTTTAGTTGAAAAAATCTTCTGAGATGTTATCACAGACTTCTAAAGAAACCTTGATCTTTAAGCAGGAAAATGGTGCTTTTGTATTTGAATCCATGTGGCAGAGTTCACAGTTCATGTATTGTTGAAGCTTGGAGAATTTGAGCATTACTTTGCTAGTGTGTGAGATGAGTGCAATTATGCTGTAGTTTGAGCATTCTTTGGCATTGCCTTTCTTTGGGATTGGAATGAAAACTGACTTTTCCAGTCCTGTGGCCACTGCTGAGTTTTCCAAATTTGCTGGCATATTGAGTGCTGCACTTTCACAGCATTATCTTTTAGGGTTTGAAATAGCTCAACTGGAATTCCATCACCTTCACCAGCTTTGTTTGTAGTGATGCTTCCTAAGGCCCACTTGACTTCGCATTCCAGCAGTCTGGCTCTAGGTGAGTGATCACACCATCATGATTATCTGAGTCGTGAATGCTGGCGATGGAATGAAACACCAACACTGCAAAGTGGTTTGAATCTTTCTGTCGCTTCTTGCAGCTGCTTTGTTTTATATCTTTTGCACAACAATCTACAGGGCAAGTTGCCAAGCACTATGATTCAGCGACTATACAGTGCGCAGGTGCGGGGCGAGATAACCTTTACCTTAACTTATTTACTGCGGCTAAGACTTTGTTTTGAGAACTTTCTTATCAACTTAGAATCCATTTTGTCCCTGGGTCTGTTCCTTTTGAGGAATCAGAGAAACATCCTTGTGTGCAAGAAATGTTCTTTTCCCACGGGAACAAACAGAGGATTCTGGGCAGAACATCTCGTTTGCAAGAATGTTCAGCCCTGGTTGACAGTTTTGTTTGCAAGCACTTCCCAACCTTTCTTATACCTTGTTCCCTACACGTGAAGATCTTTTTTGTATAGTTCTTCTGTGTATTCTTGCCACCTGTTCTTAATATCTTCTGCTTCTGTTAGGTCCACACCATTTCTATCCTTTATTGTGACCATCTTTGCATGAAATGTTCCCTTGCAATCTCTTATTTTCTTCAAGAGATCTCTAGTCTTTCCCATTCTATTGTTTTCCTCTATTTCTTTGCACTGATCACTGAGGAAATCTTTCTTATCTCTCCTTGCTATTCTTTGGAACTCTGCTATTCAAATGGGTATATCTTTCCTTTTCTCCTTTGACTTTCATGTCTCTTCTTTTCATAGCTATTTGTAAGGCCTCTTCAGACAACCATTTTGCCTTTTTGTACTTCTTTTTCTTGGGGATGGTCTTGATCCCTGTCTCCTGTACAATGTCATGAGCCTCTGTCTATAGTTCTTCAGGCACTCAGTCTATCAGATCTAATCCCTTGAATCTATTTTTCACTTCCACTGTATAATCATAAGGGGTTTGATTTAGATCATACCTGAATGGTTAGCATTTTATTCTGTTGCTTTCCTATGTCCCACCCTCTCTTTGTGGTTGTGAATCTGTTTGTGTTTTTTAAATAATTTTTTCCACTTATACCATTTGCGAGTAAAGTCTTTAGTTTGTGTTTCCAAAGAATAAGGAGATTATCTTAAATATAGTAGTTATCAACTTTACTACATTTAATATTGCTACAATAATTTTATCTGGTCTACCATTTATTTTCCAGTTTTGTCAATTGACCTAATAATGTCCTTCATTGTCCCTTTTTCTCCTGAAGTACATAATCTAGTTTAGGAACAGATTGGCAAGCCTCTTTAGTCTCTCTTAACCTGAAACGTTTCCTCAGCCTCTTTTTGCCTTTTATGACTGTGACATTTTGAAGAGTACAGCCCTTTTTTTAAAAACGGAGTGTTTCTCATTTTGCGTGTGTCCGATGGCTCCTCATGATTCCAATTTAGGTGTGCATTCCATGACAGAAGTGTATCCTACTCCAGAGGCACACGATGTCCACTTGCCCCTCGATGTTGGCATTAATTTTGATCACCTGGTCAAGGTGTTCTCCAATTTATCCATATACTATGTCCTACCCCCCCCACATGCAACTAATAGGCTATCTGGGGAGACCCTGCAAACATTCCACTTCTTATGAACCGCCCCTCCCTGCCCCCACACCCTGGATTTGGTCTCTATTGGTGACTCATGCCCAAACCAAAGTTTAGGATGATGGTTGCAGAAATCTGTTTTCTACATTCACCACTTATTCCACATTTACCAGTAAGCATTCAGCATTCCATAAGCAAGAGCCCTTTTCCCTCCCAACTGAGCATATATATATATATATATATATATATATATATACACACACACATATGTATTTTTTATTCAACAAACATTTATTAAGCCCCTACTTTATACAGGTAAGCATTTGTTACACATATGTTAGATGCTTCATATATAAACACAGTTTACTCTCATAATTGATGCTTTACAGCCAATGATGAATAAAATGTGAGCATTGTTCTTATGGTAAGTTCAAAGTCCTTCACATAGATTTCTATGCTTCATAATTGCTAAATTAAAGGGCACTTTTTTCTTTCCTTTTGGTCTTTACCACATTCATGTTCTTAAACAATCTGATGTACAGCAGTTATCAGGAACTGGGCCAGGTACTGGGAATGTTCAAGACAGAGTTTGGACTCTAATTCTATGTTTTCAAATGTCTAAAATTCATCACAGTCCTTAATTATTTTAGTATTTAAATTATCTCAAATTAGGATCATGAGAACATCATGAAGTGTCCTTGTGATGCCCTCATTTTTAAAAAGCACTTTCTTACCTTCTGGCATAACAAGATTTCCAGGTTCATCTTGTATCCACTCTACTCTAGCCCTGAAATCAACCATTTCTTTAAGGAGCCCTAGTTTCTTTTGGTGGGAAATTGTATTACATATAAAGATCTCTTGGCATTAATGTGCTGGTAGCGTGACTTTTGATGGTTAAAGTGGCTTTAGAAGAATGCCTTTCACTCCAAATTTTATTTAAGAACTATGGCCAAAATGATATCTACCTACTTTTAGATTTAAAAAATATTTATTTAATTTATTTATTTGGCTACATCAGGTTTTAGTTGTGACAGGTAGGATCTTCATTCTTCGTTTGTGGTGTGCAAATTCTTAGTTGCAGCATGTAGGATCTAGTTCCTTGACCAGAGATCTGGGTAGTAATGTGATGCTACTATAAGAAAGCTCTGAACACACAGGTATTTGGGAGAAGAGTAGTAACCTAGTAACTGTATGGAACAAAGGATAAAAAAGTACAGAAAATTTGTAGGGGATTTTTTTTTAAATTTAAAGAATAGAGTGATGGAGATGCTTTTATCTCTCTCTATTTTGAAAATTTGTTTGGCTGTACCTGGTCTTAGTTCCGGCACACAGGAGCTAGTTTCCTGTCTAGGGATCTGGCTCAGAGCCTCTGCATTGGGAATGTAGAATCTTAGCCATTGGACCAGCAGGGAAATCTCTATCTGTGTTTACAAAAGGCAAATGACTAATTTTCTGCCTTACACTGAAATTGATACATAAATTCAGGTGACTGTATCAGAATGAGGTGCATATTTGAGGACATCATCTAGTTAAATCTCTGAGTCTGCTCTTAAGGATAAAAATTTCATTTCTTTCTCTCTAGAATCTTTTATTATTAGCACTTGTAGTGAAAATGTAAGAAAATTAATGTTTGCTCTATTCTAAGAACATAGACTATGTTACTGAGCACAGATAAGATGTTGAGTGTATTATTTATTGATATTTTAGAAATACTCAGGGGGTTGGCTATAAACTCCTATAATTTCACTTCATGTTGAAATTATTTGCTTGTCTTTGTGCCATTTGTCCAGAAAATTCTGAGATTCAGTACATTTGATGTGTTATGAAAAAAGAATGAAGAAAACCTCAAGGTCCAACACTAATGGGAATATAACAGTCAGAATTAGAATGTAAAAAATTTAGGACTATAAGAATCAAATCAGGATTGAGTGTATGCCTGAGGAATGTGTGATGAAATTGGTTATAGGGATGCCATGCCACACCCTAGCTGTCAGTGATACGTGTGATATTGAATGGAGTATGTAATAGAATTTCTAAAGAGCAGTTACACAACGTGGCTGAGAGCAGCTGAGTGTGTGTGTGTGTGTGTGTGTGTGTGTGCATGCGTGCCTATGTAGGGGAGCTGTGACAGAGGGAAGGAATTTGCCAAGTTTCAAGTTTTTGTTTGTGAGGATGCAGTGGACTGCAGGTTTTCCTTTTTCTAGTTTCTACTATAATAGGGATGATATTTGGAAATCTAACACTATGCTTTTCTTTTTCATTCAGAGGAGCTAATTTGCTTCAGCATGCATTAAAATTATTACAGAAGGAATGTTTTACTTTTGATATTTGAAACAGTATTTCTGAGTCTATGGTAAGCCCCGAAACCAGGGACTGAAGAGTTTAAAATGAGTTTTTAAAATTTCTTTAACTTCCACAAACAGATCTGTGATTCGACTAAATCACAAAGGTTTACTGTAGGCTGTGGGGCAGAGAGAATCAGAATAGGATGTCAGAAAAATTCCTGTTGTAGAAAAACTGGAGAGCCTCTTCCTCCTGGCCTGGGACTCACAGCAGGCGAAGGGGAGGGAGACGGGATAGATAGGAGGCGAGGCACAAGCGTCATGGTGAAATCTCACAGGAGAGTCATCAGCCAAGCTGAGGGGAAAAAGCAGAGGGACTTTGCTTACCGTTCTGAACTTTGGTGGGGAGACCGAAGTGCAGGGCCACCCCGTAATAACAGGGGGCTGGCATCATGGAGTAAAAGCAGCGCGGTTGGGCAGAGGGAGCTGGAGTCAGCACTTTGGGTCCCTGCTTGGTCACTGTGGCTCAGACGGTAGAGAATCCGTCTGCAGTGCAGGAGACCTGGGTTCGATCCTTGGGTTGGAAGGATCCCCTGGAGAAGGAAATGGCAACCTACTCCAGTATGCTTGTCTAGAGAATCCCATGGGCAGAGAAGCCTGGCAGGCTACAGTCCATGGGGTCGTAAAGAATTGGACACTACGGAGCGACTAACACTTTCACTTTAAGTCTTCCCTGGTGGCTCAGATGGTAAAGACTCTGCCCACAGTTTAGGAGACCCATGTTTGATCTCTGGGTCAGGAAGTTCCCCTGGAGCAGGAAATGGCAACCCACTCCAGTATCCTTGCCTGGAGAATTCTGTGGACAGAGGAGCCTGGCGGGCTACGGTCCATGGGGTTGCAAAGAATCAGACATGACTGAGCAAATGACACACACTTGGCCATAAGGGGAAAGCAGATGATCACTAGCTCTGTTGATAGCCAGGGCCTTGCTTCCAGGGGTCACTAACGTAAGCAGGGGTGACCCTACTGCAAAGGCCATAGATAAACAGTTCTTTAGGAGAGAGATGGTGACCATGGCTGAGAACGAAGGGATGGGGGAAGAATCAGCACTGGTCAAGAAAAGAGAATAAATCACAATCTTTTCAGGCATGTCTTGGAAGAAGTTGTGGTAAGGGACCAGGGAACAGGCAGGCTGGTAATTTTACACAGTCATCAGCAAAGATATAAAGGACCCATGCAGACCCAAAGCTGCTTCCTTTAATTGCATATTCTCCTCTCCATAAGCCACCATTGTGGATACTTTCAAGACTGAATATTTACCCCCCAAAGACAGAGTCAGTTGCTGAGAGCTGCTATTTGAACTGTAAGATTGAGTCACCATTAAATGGCAAGTTGAAAGCATTTCTCTGTAATTCCCTCATGGTACCCCAGTATGATAGAGGTTTGAGAGAAAGATTCAATTAGTCATAGATAATGAAAATATTACATTTTCTTTGCTTGAGTAGAAATGTATGACTTAAGATTCCATTACACACTCTTTGGCAGAGGAAGGGCAGAGACCATTCCAGAATCCTGGCAGGCAGTTTATCTTACTGGGCACCCCCACACCACTCCCTCTTCTGGCAGTTCCCACTAATTTTGGAAGCCTGAAAATTGGATGGCTATGCCTGTTGCCCACACTGTGTTATGAGGCTCCATGGAGAGTCCCATGTATATATTTTGAGTTTTCCTGGGTAAGTTGTCCATAGTTTTCAGTTATGTGTGAAATAGATTTGGTCCCAAACCGTCTGAACTCAGGAGAATCAACTATAATTGGTTCTGGGAGATAAAATATGTGTCCCCAGGAGCTGATGATTTTGAAAGGGCAGTTTTTCTTCTGGGCCAAATAGACATGAATCATCAGATAGGTGTATAATGCATTATCTTTGTTTCTGCCCACAGGATCCAGACGTATGGCTCTGACTAGTGGTTCCAGGTTTCTGGTCAGTCTCACTGGGTTAGTAATAATCACTAACATTTGGCTGGAGCTTTTAAGTTTTCCCAGTCCCTTCATGTGCGTTTGTCACATTAGAGGCCGCCTCTAGAAGTGCATGATTTGTTCCTCCACTTTCTGACCCACACTCCCTCCCATGGGGTTTTGTCTCTTCGTAAGAATTTCTTCACGAAGTCGATTCAGTTACTCAAAGCTGTCGTAGAATAAGACAAAAATGAATGATTAGAGAGACCCTTGGCCTTTCCTGCTCTAGAATATCCCAGTTCCCTGTTTGTGGTCATAGAAGATAAACTTTAGTTGGTATTGGGAAGTGTTTTTTCCTCTAGTTTGACCTGAGATTGCTTTTCAAGTACAAGCAGCTAAGACAGCTTAGTTCAGCTAACTTTTTTCAAATTGCCTGTAAGGATTTCTTTGAAAGCATTGGTAATCCATAGCTGTTCTATAACGGGGTGAATCTTAGATGCTGGCCTTTTACTTACATAGGTGGCTAAAAATGATCAGGATTGGAAGAATTCACAGCAATTAAGTCTATTTTTAGAAGTACATTAGCATGTGGCTTTGTAAATTCACATTTCATTCCTATAAAAACCAGCAAGCGCTGTCATAGAAAATACTGTCAAGATTTACTGCTTCTTCATGAGGCCCAGGGCCAAGCCAGAGGGACACCAGGTACCCTAAGCCTACTTATAGCTGCCGCCCCTGAAACCCTACTCTGTAATTTGGTAAGTGTTTAAAAAAAATTCTGCTAAATGGCTACCACATGGTGGAAAATTAGCAATCTGGGACTGAAACTTTTGTGTGATATTAAATCCACATATGGAAAAAATTAAATATCATCCTCAATGCCCTCCATGTGCTCAGTTGTATTAAATGAAATGCTTAAAAAGTGTGACATTATTTAACTTTATAAGGTTTGTCACATTTAGTAAAATCATTAGGGTTCTTTTGAAGAGCTTCATACAGGTGCCTCTGAGCTCACATCAGTCTGGCTGTCTTATGATATACATATAATTTGTTACCGAGTATAGCGAAAGGCAATCAACAGAACTCCAACCAGGGCAACGTAATAGAGCACAGAATGCGGTAACTGGCAACAGGCAGTGCCGCAGCAGTCTGGTCCCTAATCATCTTCTTTTCTATGGAAAGGATTTTATAAAACATAAAGGGTGAGGTATTTACCATAAATTAAGAAAATCTGACACTTTAAATGACTCCAAGTATTTTATATTTTCGTAGATTTTAAACAGTGCCAAATGTCATAATCATATTGATACCGCTGATAAAGAGGACTTTTCAAGGAAATTTGTCAGCTCAACTCCGTTTACTTCGGTGCAGGGAGGTATTTCCTGAGCTTGAGGGCTAGTTTCTCCATTTACCAGAGGGTGGCTAGTAATGGTGGTGGCTTAGAAACCAGCTGTTCCTGGGAACCTTGAGCTCAGTTTCAACAGGTGTGGTTTATAGCCCATCTGTGTCAGAATCATCTGGAGCAGTGGTCCCCAACCTCTTAGGCACCAGGGCCTGGTCTCATGGAAGACAATTTTTTCCACAGACCAGGGGTTGGGAAGATGGCTTTAGGATGATTCAAGTGCATTACATTTATTGTGCTCTTTATTTTATTGATTTACTTTTGGCTATGCTGGGTCTTCATAGCTGCGCGGGCTTTCCTCTAGTTTGGGAGAGCAGGGGCTACTCTCTAGTTGCGGTATGTGGGCTGCTCATTGCCGTGGCTTCTCTTGTTGTGGGTCTAGGATATTTGGGCTTTAGTAGCTGTGGCATGTGGGCCCAGTATTTGCGGCTCCCGGGCTCCAGAGCACAGGCTCAATAGTTGTGGCGCACGGGCTTAGTTGCTCTGTGCCATGTGGGATCTTCCCTGATCAGGGATTGAACCCGTGTCTCCTGCATTGGCAGGTGGATTCTTTCCCACTGAGTCACCAGACAAGTCCGTGTGCACTTTCTTTCTATTTCTCTTACACCAGCTCCACCTCAGATCATCAGGCATTAGATCCCAGAGACTGGGGACACCCTGCCCTGGAGGATTTGTTGAACACGTGTGATCTGGGTTTCATCCTTGATCTACCACATCTGCATGCATATTAAACCCTCCAAGTGATTCTCGTTCATTCTAAAGTTTGAGAGACTCTGACAGTCTAAAGCCCTTTGGTTGTAGAGAGAAAACCAAGGCTGTGAAATCTGTCAAGTGGCTCAGCTATATACAGCTGTGTATGCAGTGTGCAATGATGTTTATTATCCAGCAATCCCTGGAGGTTTTCAAATGTGCAAATATGGTCCACAGAGAATTGGCTCCCTGGGATAAGGTGAATTGTAAAGGTGTATTGACTAACCTACTGTCATGGCAGTCCATGTCAGAAGAACTCAGTGATTTCAGAGTTTCAGCCTGGTGGACAGTGAACAAGGAAACCATTTGTGCGGAGACTTCATACCCAGAGGCCTCAATCTCTCCATACAGTTTATGCAGTGTCCTTACGTTTCCTACATTTAGATTCCTGTCCTGGAGAGTTAAAAAAAAATTTTTTTTTAAACTGTGGGCCAAAAGAGTTTAATCTGCTCAGATCTGTAATAGATCAAACTTCCAGACAGTTTAAAAGGTGTACTTGGTTTCAAACAGAGCATAGAAAAATTTATCAAACCCAATTCATCCCTGTAAAGAACAGGACTGAAGTCCGTTTTATGGCTTCATACTGTGAGACAATGTCTGCTGGGCAAAAGCTCCAGGGGCTGGTTAAACAATCTTAATGTCATGAGAAATACCTGGGCTCTAATGGCACCCTGAGACGAGCCGGAAGGAGTCAATGACTATGTCTACAGGAAAACAAATGGGCTGTTTTCAAGGAGGATTTTGAGGTTCTCAGGCACAGTTATTCCTATCACCCCATGTTGCTGCTGTTCTCAGTGATAATGTCATTATGGCTTATGTTACAATACCTTTGGCTGCCGCAGTCTAGATTCCCCATGGAGCAGCAAACTGCTCAAGGCAGCTGGCATATGATCAAATGCTCAAAGAGCCACTAAAAATGTAACCACTTGTAAATGTCAATGTTTTCCAAATAAGGGTCTTCTCTTTGGTTCCAAATTTTGTGTGGTACATTCATGTCACTTGGGAGTGGGCATCAGGGTATCTGATGGGACCACTCCTGTGGTTACTTGTTCTCTGTTTCTACAGGACTTCTTCACAAAGCAGTGGTCAAAGCCTGTGAACTGTGTAGTTTCACCCCACAAGTACCTCTTTGTTGCTGTTGTCCAGAGTATTCCTTCCTCTTGGGTTATCTGCAAGGAGTGACTGTTAACTTCTCATGTTAACTTCATGTCTTTGAAGTTCCAACAGAATCACCAGTGTTGGGAGGCAATCCTTTTCCTTCCAACAATGGTTCAGGCTGAATTTTGTGGTACAAAAATACTGTTTGTCATCTTTTGCCACTATTGACAAAAAAAAAAAAAAAAAAAAATGAGCATTTACCCTCCAGCAGCCAACAGTTTTCAAAAGATTAGTAAAATCCATGATATCTGCTTATTTATATTTTCGGTTGAGAGTGCAGATGGATAACTCTTGGATTTTGGAATCAATTGTACTTTTTAACGAAATATATGGTTCCAATTGTCAGGAATAGAAAAGTCAACCACCCAATTTTGAATGTGGCAGTTGGCCTTTGATTGCTTTGAGGGGAGATGACGGGGGCTGGGTCCAGTTGGAGTGGGCTGTAGCTTCTTTCCCTGAAGCAGAGATCTGGCATGGTTGGGTCTTGGCTTTCATTTGCCAGGACAGTGTGTGTATTGAGCAGAGGAGAGCTGTTGCATTAAATGAAGCTTTGCTCCATGACAGGGCTGCCTTCTGCATGGCTTAGAGCCCCACAGAAAGTCTCCCTGCCATCTGGCTCCAGGGAGGGCTGGTGGGGAGTGCTTCTGCTGCATGAAACCTTAAGTCCATAGTCCAGATGAGATCTGCAAGGACCACTGACAGTTTGTGGACACTTGAAGGGAAAGGAAGTAAAAAAACACAGACTTGCTCCTACATTGCTTTGGAAAATACTAGTTAGGAGAACAGTAAAATACTTCAGAATTGATCTTATATGACAAGATTAAGATGGATAATTTGTTGATTAATTAGTGCGAAGTCATTTGATATATAAGACTTATGTGGTTGTGTTTGTACATCTGTCTATATACATGTGCGGTGCTTAGTCGCTCATTTGTATCCAACTCTTTGCGACCCCATGGACTGTAGCCTATAAGGCTCCTCTGTCCATGGGGTTCTCCGGGCAAGGATACTGGAGTGGGTTACCATGCCCTCCTCCAGGAGATCTTCCCAACCCAGGGATTGAACCTAGGTCTCCCACATTGCAGGAGGATCCTTTACTGTCTGAGCCACCAGGGAAGTATATAGAAGTCTGTATACATATTTATAATGGCACCCCACTCCAGCACTCTTGCCTGGAAAATCCCACGGATGGAGGAGCCTGGTGGGCCTCAGTCCATGGGGTCCCTAAGAGTCGGACATGACTGAGCGACTTCACTTTCACTTTTCACTTTCATGCATTGGAGAAAGAAATGGCAACCCACTCCAGTGTTCTTGCCTGGAGAATCCCAGGGACGGGAGAGCCTGGTGGGCTGCCGTCTATGGGTTGCACAGAGTCGGACACGACTGAAGCGACTTCGCAGCAGCAGCAGCAGCAGCAGCAGCAGCATACATATTTATGCACATGTATGCACATATATTATTTTAACTTAAAAAGCACACGCATATATTGGTTTGATCTGTTGATACAGATCCAAGGACTTTAAAAAAAATTTCTTGTTGGCTGATTGGAATCTTGATTGTCTTTCTTCCAGAAGGCGCCACCGGAAGTCATTTTTCATTTCTTTAAAATAGAGTGAGAATTTACAGGGACTTGCAGAGCAACCTGAAGGCAGATTCCTTATGAAGTTTTACCTAATCTGATGACTATTTTAAAAATGTGACTCATCTCTATTCTAAAACAATCACCTTCACTTTATTACAGAAAAACAATTCTCTTTTTACACTCTCAATTTCAGTAATAGTTCCTTAATTTAGATAGTTAAAAATGCAGCTAGTATAAAGGGGTTGGGTACAAACTCAACTGACTCATGATACCCAAACAGCCCCTGGGATGGGAGGAGAAGGTAGCAGGTACAGAAGGGTTCTGCAGCCAGAAGTAACATTGCTCAGCTAGCTTTGTAGAGGAAATGGAGAGCATTGATTAATGGAGGGGCTTGGATAAAAGAAAAGTCAGTTAATAGATGTTCTGTTGTATTTAAGAGGAGAAAGCCGATGTCTTTCACCTATCTCTGTGATGGACCCACAACTTAGAAAAGTGGTGAGTGAAGGACCTTTCTTAGAATCATGTAGACATGATTCTAATTAGAACTGTAAACCCTGAGTGTATAAACTGTTGTAACTTCTCTGATGGACATAAGCTTGGTCAGATAGGCGAGCACTAGGGTGTGGACCGAGTCAGGCTTCCATTCTTGGACCTCACTTGTCCCAGTCTTACTGGGAAAGTAGCCTATAGAATGCCTTTGCCCTTCTATATATGAAAAAAATTGAGACTTGACAGCCACATCGAGGAAAAAAAAAAAAAGATATTAGTTGAAGAGCAGACCCGAGAACAACATCTGGTTTTGGTAAAGTCTGGCCTTTGTGCCCAGTTTTACAGTTAAGCTGACTGAAGTACCACAAGGTCATGACTCGTCTAGGGTCAGCTCGTCGGTCAATAGCTCAGTTGCTATCTGATCCCCAGACTCTCGTAACTTTCAACCCCATATTTTAGCTATTAAGCCACGTAGCCTGCTACAGAATATGCCACAAGACTTCCCAGATGTGCACCGAGAGAAATCCTTCCGCGACTCGGCTAGCATCAAGGCCCCTCCGGACATCCTGGTTATTAAACGTTCTTGGAGACCTCTCCTTCAGTGTAAGCGCATTAACCCGCGTGTCGTGAGGATTTTCCCAAATGACAGTGTTGTAAGATTTTCTTATGAGGTCACTTCCTAGGAAGGCAGGGATTTAAAAGCTGCCACAACCAGCAGTGAAGCAAGCAACATGTGGATTTGCTTTCTGTCATTTTGAGCAATAAAGAATTCATATAGATAAGATTTCTAAGACAGCTGATGTTAGCTTTTTGTTTGTTTATAGGCTTTGGTTTCACCTTGAAAACATCCTCTCTGAACATCAGAAGTGCATTTCATCCCTGAACGGTATATTAACTTCCAACATTTCTGACTTCCAGTCATGAGGATTTCAAAACCAATTCCATATAGCACTGAGGCTTTTCACTTTTAATGGTGCGTTCAGAAGGCCAGCTTTCCCCATTTTCTATGCTATCTCCATCCCATTAACTTCTATTAGCTCTGATAGAAACCATCCTTTCGCCTTGAAAAAAAAATGAACCACATTCTAAAGTTACATCTTGCCTCTTGAAGACAGTATTCGTACTAAGAATACGTTGACTGCTGGCGTTTATTTTTCCCCAAACCATCACTCAAACTAGTCTGTTATTTCCATTAAGATTGGTTGGTGACTTTTTGCTTGGGCCCAAACAATGATGGGCCCTGTGTAGCTCAGTTGGTAAAAGCATCTGCCTGCAGTGTGGGAGACCTGGGTTCAATCCCTGGGTCAGGAAGATCCCCTGGAGAAGGAAATGGCAACCCA
Source organism: Budorcas taxicolor (assembly GCF_023091745.1). Classification (NCBI taxonomy): domain Eukaryota; kingdom Metazoa; phylum Chordata; class Mammalia; order Artiodactyla; family Bovidae; genus Budorcas; species Budorcas taxicolor. The sequence goes on along the minus strand of NC_068933.1, from coordinate 18,478,721 downwards.
CTCCAGTATTCTTGCCTGAAGAATCCCACGGACAGAGGAGCCTGGCAGGCTACAGTTGATGGAAATCGTGAGAGTCAGACACGACTTAGCGCTTTCTTTCTTTCAGTGACACAAAATACAGGGCATTCTTTTCAGAAATGTCATGGAATTTTTATGGGACATTCTGTTTTTATATTAAAAAATTCCCACCTAATTTGTTAACTTAAAAAAAAAGTTTATGAACTTGCTGGGACTTTTTTTTTTTTTAAAAACACAGATTGACTTCCTCATACTGTCCAACTCTGCATATGATTGAAACAATTTGCTAACTCTGGGTAATTTGGTATTTTGTTTTCTCTAGAACACACTACCAATCTTGTGTAACCAGCAATTAGCAGCAGGCCACGTGACACCCAGAGATAAGGAACATGGCAGGAGAGATGTAGGAAGCCAGGCTATGGGATGAAATGGGCCACCCTGCCAGGAGGCCTTAGAACTAACAGTTCAACTACATCCTTTGGGATGTGCTTCTCTTTTCCCAAGGTGGTTCTGCAAAAAGTCAGGATACCACAAATAGCCTCTGTTCCCAAATCTAACATAGGTTTCTTCATGGAAATCTAGTAGAGCCAAGGTGTGTCTGAGATAATATTCACAAACTTCTGTCACTGCTTCACTCTGAGGCCTTGGAAAACCACTTCAGTTTCTGCTTCTGTCTTGTCCCATGGGTTATATTCTGGAAAAACATGACCTAAACTGAAATGATGAAAGTCAAATCTAAGTTTTTCATAGAAATGGTGTAAGAGGGAATTATGCCCATTTTAATAAGAAACATCACATTTCTTTCCTTCTTCCTTCCTCCCATTCCTCATTCTTTCCTTAAGAAATATTGAGTATCTGTATGTGCAAGGCATGGAATACAGTGGGAAACAATACATCATGTGTCCTTTTAAGTCACATATTGTTGTTGTTCAGTTGCCCAGTAGTGTCGGATTCTTTGCAACCCTATGAACTGCAGCACGCCAGACTTCCCGGTCCTTCACAACCTCCCAGAGCTTGCTCAAACTCATGTCCATTGAGTTGGTGGTGCCATCCAACCATCTCATCCTCTGTTGCTTTCTCCTCCTGCCTTCAATCTTCCCCAGCACCAGGGTCTTTTCCAGTGAGTCAACTCTGCATCAGGTGGCCAAAGTATTGGAGTTTCAGCTTCAACATCAGTCCTTTCAATGAGTATTCAAGACTGATTTCCTTTAGGGTTGACTGGTTTGATCTTGCTGTCCAAGGGACTCTCAAGAGTCTTCTCCAAAACCACAGTTTGAAACCATCAATTTTTTGGCACTCAGCCTTCTTTATGGTCCAGTTCTCACATCCATACATGACTACTGGAAAAGCCATAGCTTTGACTATACGGACCTTTGTTGGTAATGTCTCTGCTTTTTAATACACTACCTAGTTTTGTCATAGCTTTTCATCCAAGGAGCAAACTGTTTTCCATGAACAGTATGAAAAGTCACACATTATAAATCTTTAAACAGTATATACAAATTAAACATTTATATGCAATACTAAGCAAAATTAAGCAATTCAGTCATTAGCAATAATTATACTTAATTAAGTATTTAATCTGGAGAAGGAAATGGCAACCCACTCCAGTACTCTTGCCTTGAAAATCCCATGGGCAGAGGAGCTTGGTGCAGGCTACTGTCCATGGGGTCGCAAAGAGTCGGGCACGACTGAGCGACTTCACTTTAAGTGTTTAATCAAAGTACTTAATAAAGTTCTTTTTACTCTCCATCAAGCCTACCTTATTTTGATGGTAATCATTTGTACAGTATAAGAACACTTCCAAACAGGAACCCAACTTAATCATCAAAACATGTTTATTGAATTAAGTGGTGACCATAGACCTCAGAAGGACTTATTTGGGACATTTTAAAAGAAATATATCATTTATTATTTTCCTGACTACATAATATTATTTCATTGCTGAAAAATTTGTAAATTCTAGAAAACATGAGGAAAAAAATAAAAATCATTAATAATTCTGTTACCCAGAGCTAGCTACCACCACTGGTATTCTGATATATTTCTTTTGGCCTTGGTAATGTGTGTTTGTATATAAACAAAGAAAAAAGAGAAATATTATCATATTTATTTATATAAAACAAAGCTGAGATCACATGGTCCATATTGATTTTAAACTTGTTTTAAAAATTTGATTAATAAAGTATGACTTAGTGGACTACAGAATATGGCATCATGTGAATATACACATAAATTGGAGGCTATTTAAAATTTTTAACTGGTATAAATAAATCTGATTATATTTTTTTGTTGTTTAAATTCATTTTCTAGATGATTTTAAAAGTTTTATTGAAGTATAGTTGATTGGTAGTGTTTCAAGTGTATAGAAAGAGTTATCCTTATATATAAACCTTTGTGTACATCTTTGGACATTTCTTAGATAAATTCCTAGAAGAATTACTGAAGTTACTGAGCCAAAGGAGATGATTACTTTTTAAAGCTCTTAATTTCCCTCCAGTGTATTTAAATTAGCAGTGAATGAAAATAATTGCATCCTATATATTTTTTAATGTTGTATTCAGAAATTTTAAATGATTATATTTTTGAAATATTTACACAGAAATTATATTCTGATTATGAAAATGGCAATAGGTATGATCTGAGAGAATGAATCTTGGAATATTTTTCAGCTAAGCTTACATAAGTACTATTTACTTTTTAGTTGCTGTGTACAGACTATTCAAACCAGCTAAGTCACTGAGTTATAGAGAATGACTCTGAAGACCTTAAAGATTATATAGGCCAATATCTTACCAAAATGAGACTGTAATATTTCTTTTGTTTTTGGGGGGACTGTGATATTTCTTTTAGAGGGTCATTTAGTTTGTGCTTGAACACTTCCAGGGACCAGGAGTTCACAATTTCACCAGGTAACCCTGATATTTAGTCTTTTCTTATGGTAGTTAGGTTTTTTTAAAAGCAATTTTTATTGGAGGATAATTGCTTTACAGTATTGTTCTGGGTTCTGCCTTACATCAACATGAATCAGCCAGAGGTATACATACAGCCCCTCTCTCTTGAAGCTGCCTCCCATCTCTCTCCATCCCACCCCTCTGCTTATCTGCCTTTGGGTCCTTGGAGGTGATCCAAACAGACTTCATAGCCAGTGAACCATATTGTTGGTTTACATTTCCCAGAAGTCATGTGTGGTACATATTATCTTCAACCCATATTTAAAAATTAATGGTAAACTAGGGACAATTCTAAAAGAATCCAGCAAAATAATGGCACTAGATATAGGTCAGTTTCAAGTTACCTAATTATGGTGTACATGACTATATTGGACCGTGTGCCTCTGCCCCCTAGAATGATGAATTTGCTATTAAGGGGAATGTCTTAGACTGTATATATTCCCTGAAATATAATCCTGTGATAGGGACACTGGGGATTGTGTCATGGAGAGTTTCCTGGTATGCAGAATTCTTAGAAGAAACACTATATTTGTAGGGTTGGTCAATATGATGCCTTCTTATTTATTATTTAGTATTACCATGATAAATAGTAACATTTATATAGTACTTTTTATTTAAAATTATTGCACTAACATTATTTTCTACTTTGATTTCTGAAATAATCCTGTGAGGCAACTATAATGTGTTCTTGCTATCCTTTTTCTTATTATTAGGTATAACTACGTTTTCTCCACTTTGTGAATGAAGTCAATGTTTTGCCAAAAGTCATAGCTAACTTGAACTGAAATCAGTGCTAAGTTCAGGAACAGAATTCCTGATTCCACATCTTGTACTCTCTTCACCTCTTAATTTAGTATAGTACTTTGGTGGTTCATTGTTTCTTTTTTTTTTTTTTCCTTACAGATAAAAAAAAAATTGATTGTTTGGCAGTGCTGGGTCACTGTTGCTGCGCACAGGCTTTCTCTGGCCATGGTGAGTGGGGGCTTCTTTTCCTTGTGGTCTGTGGGCTTCTCACTGGAGTGGCTTCTTCCCTTGTTGCAGAGCATGGGCTCTAGGGACATGGACTCAGTAGTTCTGGCTCATGAGTTTAGTTGCTCTGGTGGAATCTTCCAGGACCAGGTATTGAACCCGTGTTCCCTACATTGGCAGGCAGATTCCTGTCCACTATACCACCAGGAAAGTTCCATTGTTTCTTTTTTTAAATTTTTACTTTATTTTACTTTAAAATACTGTATTGGTTTTGCCATACATTGACATGAATCCACCACGGGTGTACATGAGTTCCCAAACATGAACCCCCCTCCCACCTCCCACCCCATATCATCTTTCTGGACCATCCCCGTGCACCAGCCCCAAGCATCCTGTATCCTGCATCGAACATAGACTGGTGGTTCGTTTCTTACATGATAGTATACATGTTTCAATGCCATTCTCCCAAATCATCCCACCCTCTCCCTCTCCCTTAGAGTCCAAAAGTCTGCTCTACACATCTGTGTCTCTTTTGCTGTCTCACATACAGGGTCATCATTACCATCTTTCTAAATTCCATATATATGTGTTAGTATACTGTGTTGGTGTTTTTCTTTCTGGCTTACCTCACTCTGTATAATCGGCTCCAGTTTCATCCATCTCATTAGAACTGATTCAAATGTATTCTTTTTAATGGCTGAGTAATATACCATGTTCATGGATCAGAAGAATCAATATAGTGAAAATGTGTATACTACCCAAAGCCATCTACAGATTCAGTGCAAACCTTATCAAGGTACCAGCGGTATTTTTCACAGAACTAGAACAAATAATTTCCAGATTTGTATGGAAATACAAAAAACCTTGAATAGCCAAAGCAATCTTGAGAAATAAGAATGGAACTGGAGGAATCAACTTGCCTGACTTCAGGCTCTACTACAAAGCCACAGTCATCAAGACAGTATGGTACTGGCACAAAGACAGAAATATAGATCAGTGGAACAAAATAGAAAGCCCAGAGATAAATCCACACACATATGGACACCTTATCTTTGACAAAGGAGGCAAGAATATACAATGGAGTAAAGACAATCTCTTTAACAAGTGGTGCTGGGAAAACTGGTCAACCACTTGTAAAAGAATGAAACTAGATCACTTTCTAACACCACACACAAAAATAAACTCAAAATGGATTAAAGATCTAAATGTAAGACCAGAAACTATAAAACTCTATTGTTTCTTTTTTTTTTTTTTTTAACTTGAAAGATACATTACCTTTAATAAAACAAAGAACTTCTAATCTCAGCCCAGGATCTGTTCTATAGTAACAGAGGCTTTGATGGTCGGCCTCTAGCTAAATCAATGTATAACTCAATCTGTTATTCTGGCTCCACTGCACCTCCCTAAAATAGTAATTTAGTGGCAAGGAACATACATTTGCATTTCTTTATATACCACACATATATACATACATGATTATTAGTACAACACTTGGTTACAAAACGAGTACTACCTGTCTATTCCCCTCACCCCCACAGTTGCTTTTATTTTATTTTATTTATTTTTTTAATTTTAAAATCTTTAATTCTTACATGTGTTCCCAAACATGAACCCTCCTCCCACCTCCCTCCCCATAACATCTCTGTGGGTCATCCCCATGCACCAGCCCCAAGCATGCTGTATCCTGCGTCAGACATAGACTGGCGATTCAATTCTTACATGATAGTATACATGATAGAATGCCATTCTCCCAAATCATCCCACCCTCTCCCTCTCCCTCTGAGTCCAAAAGTCCGTTTTACACAGCTGTGTCTTTTTTCCTGTCTTGCATACAGGGTCGTCATTACCATCTTTCTAAATTCCATATATATGTGTTAGTATACTGTATTGGTGTTTTTCTTTCTGGCTTACTTCACTCTGTATAATCGGCTCCAGTTTCATCCATCTCATCAGAACTGAATCAAATGAATTCTTTTTCCATTGTTTCTTAATGCTTATTGATTTTCATGGTTTTACTATGAAGTAAGAGTTCTCTATGGGTCTTAGGATTTCCTTAATCCAAAGATTGCTTTCAAAGCACCCTGTGGACTTGGGTCAGATGGAGTCTTTTTATTTTTATTTTTTTAAGAGAAGAAATTTGCATTTGTATACCATGTCCACATGGCCAAAACCAATTTTTTTTCCAGACTAGTACAAATTTTATCAACAAGAGTGAATAAAAGTCAAAGTCTTTCATTAGATTTGATTGCCTGTCACATTTATTGGGAGGAATTAAAAAAAAACTAGAAAGTTCTGTGACTGGCATGTGGTGAGTATCTGCTGATACTGGGCACCTTCATTGTTGAGGAAGAGATGGCCAAGTTGGAGAGGACCAAGTTGGAGAGGGCAAAGATGACCCCTTTTGGGTCTAGTTAGTATTTATTTATATCCATCTGCTGTACATTTATAAATATTGGCATTCAAAAGTTGGAAGAAAGAGAGAGCATAGATTCCTTGAGCCACGTACGACCTTTAGCTCCTTGAATGAGAAATGCCAGGGTGAAGATAAAGGTCATGTTGGAAGTGAAGTATCAAGACTTTCATTAGTCCATGAATCAGAATTTTATTTCAGTCTAACTCTTCATGCCGCACCCTAGGGTGTAGTAAAACAGAGTTCTAATCAAAACAACATAATGAAATATAATCTAAAAAAAATAGGTTTCTAGGTGAGCCTTCAAAACAGATGTGTTTTGTTATTTTAATAATAAAAGTGTCTAACCAACAAGCTTCTTTTGTAGGTCAGTACGATCTGTAAGATGCATTTTTTTCAGAACTTCAAGCAGTCCTGCAGTTAGTAAGGCATTTAAAGGTCACATAAATAGAATGAAATTGGAACTTGGAAAGCTTTCAAGTTAGGAGCAGTGTAGGTAGAGATAACATTAACTTTCTTAGGCATCACTATGTATTTTTTTCTGTGGACGGACTGATTGAACTCAATGAATTTGTTGATTCAGTTAATCAGTAAATATTTATTAAGTGGTGGCTATGTGTCAAGAACATTATTAGACCTTGTACCTTATGTAGTCCTTTACTGCCACAAGTGGACAAGAACGTCAGGAAGTAATAGGGTAATTGTGAACTGAAACAAATGCATCATATGATTGCACTAAGCTGTTTGCACAATCTCATATTCTCAGGCACATTGCCTCCCAGAAAATGTTTCAGCTAGGTTTAACTGTGAAGATTTAAGTACCTAATTCCAGAATTATAAAGAAATTAGAAGTTTAGATCCTGTATTTCTCAATTTTTGTACATGTTATCCAGCTTTTGAAAGCAAAGAATTATCAGCAGTCGTAGTCACCATATCAGTGGAAATTGTTTTATGGAACTGGTGTTTTTATTATTTTAAAATCCCATGACACTAACATTTATAAGACAAACAGCTTTCATAGATTAAAAATGTATTAATAGCAGACAATTGAAAAAAACTGACAATAGCATATATTTATTTATGCAAATTTATTTCATATCCTGAAGTTTCGTTCTAAACCTTTGTCACATTCAAAGTCTAGGATTTCTCCTGAATCATTTTTAGTATCTGCAGTGATGCATAGTGTCATGATAATGTATGGCTTTCTCTAACCCACATTCCTGCTCTGTATCTTCTTAGCTCTTGGAGAGTTTCTGGCTACTATACCTTGGAGACATATTGAAGTATACTATGTTTAAATATGTTGTTTCACTTTTTCCTTATTTGATTAATAAATCTCTGGAAGGTAGACAACCTGACACTTCTGATAGGTAGATATTTGGAACCTAAGAGAGGAGCCTGTGTGGATTCACAATAATGTTTCCTAGCTCTGAAAACTCTGTTATCTTTCCCAAGAGATTTGGCTACATCCATATAGGCAATGGGCTTCCCTGGTGGTGCTAGTGGTAAAGAATGCATCTGCCATTATAGGAGATGTGAGAGACGTAGGTTCGATCCCTGGGTCATGAAGATCTCCTGGAGGAGGGCATGGCAACCCACTCCAGTCTTCTTGCCTGGAGAATCCCATGGACAGAGGAGCCTAGTGGGCTACAGTTGTAGGATTGCAAAGAGCTGGACATGATTGAAGTGACTTAGTATGCACATGCATATAGGTGATAACAAATTGTAACACTAGTTGCAACAGTAACTTGCACATGGAAAATTTCTTTTGATTTAGATTGCAAAATTAATCTTTATTTCAGAAATGTTAAAATATGAAAAACATGATCTTAGAATCAAGGATATAGAGCAATTAAAGCAGAGGTGGCCATGTTGCTTCCTAGGAACTTGACCAACTGGGCAAAAGAGTTGGTGAATTTAGTCTGTTCTTGCGTGATGTCTGATAACCTTTTAGCCACATTGATTCCTCTGAGGGTGAATGTGTATGTTTGTGGTTGACTGCTTTGATATAATTCCATTTCAGTTTCAAAATACCAGAAGCCAGGAGTGACTAAACCAATTTTATCAGTTGTTCACAAGAACACAGAAACCAAATGAAGATCTAGAAAGAGTAAGACGTTTAAAGAAATTATGTTTTTCTGTTAACATTAATGTTAAAAATAGCACTGAAACAAAACCAAAACACAATTCCTTCTCTTCCTAAGAAAAAGTTCAACACTCACACTCATAACTTAAAAAAAAATACAATGGTTATTAGATAAAAAGTATGTTTAATTTTTTTTACAGCATTGATAGGCTTCCAAAAAATATATACAGCTACTGAAATAAAAAGAAAGAAAATCAGCAGGTATTATTTCTGATGCTTGTTACAAATAGTGTGTAGATAGAACCAAATGTGGCTGGCTAGTTCTTTAGCAATGACAAATTAATTATCAGTATCAAAAGGAATTTATATAAGTATAAATTATAAAAGTACCGGGCCTCTATTTCTAGTTGTGGTGGGGCTTTTCCTAGTTGCGGTGAGCAGGAGCTACTCTTCATTGTGGTGTGTGGGCTTCTCACTGCAGTGGCTTCTTCTCATTTTGCTGTCAATCTTTCCCAGCATCAGAGTCTTTTCCATTGAGTTGGCTCTTCTCATCAGGTGGCCAAAGTACTAGAGCCTCAGCCTCAGCATAGTCCTTCCAATGAATATTCAGGGTTGATTTATTTAGGACTGACTGATTTGATTTCCCTGAAGTCCAAGGAACCCTCAAGAGTCTTCTCCAGCACCACAATTCGAAAGCATCAATTCTTTGGTGCTCAGCTTTCTTTGTTTCAACTCTCACATTGTACATGACTACTGGAGAAACCATAGCTTTGACAGACTTTCATCCGCAAAATGATGTCTCTGCTTTTTAATAATACACTGTCTAGGATTATAATACACACACACACACACGTACACTTTGTATGGTTTTCATTCTAAAATGTACAGAAAAGTTACAAGCATAATGCAAAGAACCTTTTCCTAATCCTTTTGAGAGCAAATCACTTATGTAATGCCTGATCATTTTTGAATACTGTTTGGTATATTTCCTATAAATAAGAACATTTTTGTACATGTCCTTAATATAATTATCAAAATCAGAAAATTAACATCGATACATTACTACTGTATAATTTGAAGAAGCCATTCAAGTTTGTTAATTGTCCTGATAATATATTTCTGTGTAACAGAAGGATTCAATTCAGAATCTTGTGTTATATTTAGCTGTCATATATTTTTTGTTTCCTTCAGTCTGGAAAAGTTTCTCATTCTTTTCTTGACCTTCATCATCTTGACACTTTTGAAGATTACAGACCAGTTATTTTGGAGAATGCCCATCAGTTTGGATTTATCTGATAATTTCGCATGATTACATTCAAGATATGCATCTTTGGCAGAAACACCAGACAAGTGACACTGTTCTTTTCATTACATCATATCAGATGGTGCAAATTTCAATTTGTCACATTACTGATAACAAATTGATCTCTTGATTATGAAAGTATCTACCAGTCTTCACTAAAGTTACTCATTTTTCTTTTGTAAATAGCAAGTGCTTTGTGGTAAGGTACTTGGAGACTTTGAAACTTTCACATTCCCAATCAGACTTCAATCAATGTATTTATTTATGTTGGGATGGATTAATGGTTTTCTACTTTATTCAACTGATTACCATCTGTTAGTATCATTTGTTTGATGTTTCATTTTTTCCTTGCTTTTACTACTGGGTGCCCCTTTAAGATGACATTTTTTGTCTTTTAACATGTCTGTCTGAGGAGGCCTTTCTCACCCCACTTGGGAGCTGGCACCTTCATTGGGTTTCCCCCCTGCCCCACCTCTTGGATGCCCTCCTTCCCCTGCTCACACTCTGGCACCCTCCTCTGGGCTACTTCGGTTCCATTCCAACCCTCTGTCAGTGGCAGAGACTTCTTTCCTGCCCTGGCTTTTTGACTGAATTGTTCAGGAAGGAAATAGGAGGATGAGCTTTTGTTCTCGGTCCTGCCCCTCAGTGCCTCTTCAGATCTTCACTAATTCATTTAAAAATGTATTTGGAGCCACAGTGTAGTGCTGCATACTGTCTTGGTCTAGACAGATGAAATCACATCACTGTCCTGTGTTGAGAACACAAAGTCTATCAGGGAAGCTGACATATAAGTACAGCCATCTGAAATCTACAGTTCTAGTGTTGTTTTTAAGAAATCCATTAATTAACTTTGGGCTCTGTTGGGTCTTTGAGTGGGGGTTTTCTCTAGCTGTGGTGAATGGGGGCTACTCTTTGTTGCAGTGTGTGGGCTTACCGTTGTGGTACCTTCTCTTGTTGTGTAGCATGGGCTCCAGAGTGTGTGAGCTTCAGTAGTCTGAGGCCTGGGCTTAGTTGCTCTGCAGCATGTGGATTCTTCCTGGACCAGGGATCAAACTCATGTCCCCTGCATTGGCAGGTGGGTTCTTAACCATTGGATCACCAGGGAAGACCCGATAGTGTTTTAGTAGAGGCATAAAAGAAGAGACCCTCAAGGGTCATTTTGCCCACAGTCACAAGGTAGACTTCAGAGAAGGGGTCACACCCAAGCTAGTCAAGGACAGTCCAGGCTAGATTGAGGCAGTACAGATCAAGGCATGAAGGCCTGAATATATGTAAAATCTCTGGGGAATAATAAGTGGTCTAGGATATTTGGGACCTGGGAGAAAATTAAGGGAAAAACAACTGCATAAGTATAGATTAAGATTATAGCAGAAAAATTGGGGCCAGGGTAAAGGATTTTGAATGTCATGTTAAAGTTCAGACTTTGCAGAGTAGACGAGATTTGTGTTTTAGAAAGATAACTGGTAGCATTGTGGAGAGGCCACTGAAATTACATGAGAGACTAATTTAGGAGGATATTACCCAATCTTTCTTCCTAAGCAAGAGACCCAGCTATGGTCTACATTAAAAAGCCTCCAGAGACAGGGAAGTTGGGAGAATTCTGTCTCTAAGTTTGAGCAAAAACAGTTGTGTGCTGATAAATTTGTTGTTCAGTCACCAAGTTGTGTCCGACTCTTTGTGATCTGATGGACCCCAGCACACCAAGCTTCCCTGTCCTTCACTATCTCCAGGAGTTTGCTCAAACTCGTATCCATTGAGTAGGTGATGTCATCTAACCATCTCATTCTCTGCTGCCCCTTTTTCCTCCTATCCTCAATCTTTCCCAGCATCAAGGTCTTTTTCAGTGAGTCAGCTCTTCATATCAGGGGGCCAAAGTATTGGAGCTTTAGCTTCAGTATCATGCTGGTAACCCAGCTCTTCAGAAAAATACAAAGTTCTAATTTGCAGCATTTGCTGAATGTCTGAGGTATAAACAAATACACCCACTTTCAAGCTGCCAGCATCTCATGACTGAACAGAGCTTGGAAAAGATGAACACAATCTGCTGTCCCCAGTCAGTGCAGGCCAGCTCTAGCACAGTATTGGAAGGTGAAGAGGCTTCCTCTACAGGAAATGAAGCTAGATCATTCAGGTGGCTGCAACAAAATACCATAGATGGAGTGGTTTAAACAACATTTCTTTCTCACAGTTCTGGAGGCTGGGAAGTCCAAGACCAAGGTGCCAGCAGAGCCAGAATCTGGCAAGGGTCTGTTTCCTTCTTCATAGATGACTCTCTTCTCACCATGTCCTCACCTCAGGAAAGACAAGGCATCTTTCTGAGGTCTCTAAGGGTATTAACCCCATTTGTAGGGCTCCACCCGCACGATCTAATCAGCCCCCAAATGTCTGCCTCCTGATACCATCACATTTCAGTTTAGGATTTTTGACGTATGAATTTTGAGGAGATACTGGGAAAGACTGAAGGCAAAAGGAGAAGGGGGTGGCAGAAGAGGAGATGGTTGGATGGTATCATCGACTCAATGAATATGAGTTTGAGCGAACTCCGGGAGACAGTGAAGGACAGGGAAGCCTGGTGTGCTGCAGTCCATGGGGTCATAAACAGCTGGACATGACTTAGAGACTGAACAAACAATTATCTTACAGACACTGTTCTAAACACTTTACATATATCAACTCTGTCATTGTCACTCATAGATAAGGAAATTTACATTCAAAGAGATTAAGTAACTTGCTGGAGTCTCATAGTTGGTGAAAGTGCAGCAGCAGCAGCCTGACTCTACCACCCACTTTCTATGGAATAATCACTCTGTTACACTGGGAAGAGGAAAAATGCAGGGTGGACAAAATACTGCTATCTCCGAATATAATCCACTGCATTAATTATTAATAGGTCAGTTTAAAACTTGGCATATAATAGGTGTGCAATTAATGTTTTTTTGAAAATAAATAAATGAAAACCTCCCTCACAACACTTAACCTTTTTGGAATGAGTGTTTTATAGTATTATACTTCTGTCTTGCTTTTTAATTGGGGATATTTTATAATTAAGATGATCTTTGAGCATTGTATTTTCCCAAGCAAGAATTTGAGATACATCAGAAGAGTACGTATTTCTTCAGTTTTGAAACCTTGTGCCAAATGTGCTCCTAGACCATGGTGCTCTTCTTTATCAATAGATTTAGTTAGATCAATAATTCATTTAGAATAGCTCTTTCTCTCTTGATCTATTTTGCCCTGAAAATTCTTTATGAGGCTGGCCAGGCTATTACCATGGAGGGTTTCATGAGGTGACAATCAGTGCTCTGAAAATCTGCCTTGATCTATGAGCAGTGTTGGTATACCCTGCCTGACACAAGTGCTCTGGGGTCTGTCTTTACCTTCCTCTGAGCTTGTTGCATCCAAAGAGTCTACTTTTCAGGAGAAGTCAAGAATGCATTGTTCCATCTCCATGATAAGAGGCAGATCTTCAACTAAAAAAAGAAAACCTCTGCATTTTGAAAGGCCAAATAGGTTAGCACTTAAAAGGGAATTCTAGCTGGTTAATTTAGGGCGCTGAGAAAAACATCCAGCATAAAAACGCTATCTGGCAGTGGGCCCACAACATTTTCAACTGGTTGTGAGATGGAGAGATTTTCATCACATCGGGGACTTTGTTTTTCATTATCATGACCTCTGACACAGGAGGATAAGTGAGGATGCACAGATTGGTCATGGTATCATGACTACAGTCATGAACACGATCAATGCCAGTTGTAGCAGAACCAGAGATGGCCTCATGCTTGCTGACATATTTGAAGTAAAAACAACTGAACAAAAATTTCAAAATGTTTTCCCTAAAGGTCATTTTGTTCTTTTTGATTTTTGCCTTCTAGTTTTTTTCCCCTTTTGTGTCTGAGAAGATATCCTGAAAATGTGAAGAGACTTTAGATAATAGAAGGCTTTAGAAAGTTGTCAATTTTTTTTTTTTTTTTTCAGTTACTTGGCACACAAAATTTATATGAATCCTCTGTGGTACTGGGCAACTTTCCAAGGCAGCTGTCATCCACATGATGACTCAGCAATTCCGACTACTTTAATCTTTTTGTCTGTGAAGTCCATGTAAGACCTCCATGTTCTTGGATGAAAAGAGAATCTTAGAATTGTGCAGAGGTTTTTCATGGCTTCAGGCTGAAAGTGACAAACATATCACGTCTCTCATTTCACTGGCTGGAGGTTTTCATGTGGCCGTGTGTGACTGCAGGGATCTTGGAAGTACAGTCTTCCATGTTCCCAGAAAGAAGAGGACTAGATGTCGGTGAGCACTGATCACGGCTGCCATAGCCATGTTGTCCCCTCAAGCTTGCTAGGCATCAACAGAATCCAAATGACATGTGATTCAAGTGAATCTATTAAACTCCTAAGTTTTCTGCCACCTGTAAAAGCTAACACAGTGAAACTGCTGCCATTGTGAAGTCCCTTACTTTCGTTTTTTTCATTTCTTGTTTCTATAAGTTGTTTGAGTTTCTGCAAATGAATTCTGCCTCTCGTAGAAATTTTTTCTTTCTTGTTTGTCTATTATTCTGTTGTTTCAGACAGAGGAATGTTGCTCGAGGCCTTGGGTAGAGTCTAGATTTCTTTAGTTGCAGCTGTAGCTCCAACAACTAATGTACTTACTCATCAGCACTTTCAAGTCTGAATTTCTTTAACCTAAATCCTCCATGCACTGTTGTAAGAGCATTTAGAGTTGTGTGATGCAGTTGGCCTCAATAGGACTAGTGCACTTTTTCTGCACTCGCAACCTGGATGTTGGACTGATCTTTTTCCCAATACATTCTTTAAGGCTGCTTAGTGTCCAAAAGGAAATGGCCAATTTAGGGATGATTGGGGCAGGTGTTTGCATCCAATATTTGTTTATTCCATTTCTAACACTCTTCATGGCTTTGTATAAACTCGTTTCTTATATAATTTTCCTTTTTCTAGAAAACTCTTTTTAATATCCTTATAGTGTAAATCTGTGGGCAGTGAATTCTCTCAGTTTTGGTTTGTCTGAGATTTTATCTCCCCTTCATTTTTGGAAAGCTATCTTTATGGGGAATAAAGCACTCTATTGACAGCTTTTTCTTTTAGCACTTTGAATATATCACTCCACTGTATTCTGTGTTGCACGTATTGTGATGAAGAGTCTATATAATCTTTTCTTACTGTGAAGAACTGTGAAGGGTCTGAGGTTTTACTCTATTCGCAAGCTAAAAACTTAGTCTGCTACAGGTTCATAGGAGCTAGAGGAAGACATGAGATTTCTGAGTGAGAAACAAAGAACTTTATTACTCATGGCACAGAAAACAGAATGCTGCTGCTGCTGTCATTTCAGTCATGTCCGACTCTGTGTGACCCCATAGACGGCAGCCCACCCCGTCCCTGGGATTCTCCAGGCAAGAACACTGGAGTGGATTGCCATTTCCTTCTCCAATGCAAGAAGGTGAAAAGTGAAAGTGAAGTTGCTCAGTCGTGCCTGACCCTCAGCGACCCCATGCACTGCAGCCTTCAAGGCTCCTCCATCCATGGGATTTTCCAGGCAAGAGTACTGGAGTGGGGTGCCATCGCCTTCTCTGGAAAACAGAATTAGCACCAGCATATTTGCATCTGTTCCCCTTGCCCCCAAGTCCTACAAGGATGATGCAAATGATCCCAGATGGGCTGCATTATTGGAGAGGAACCTGAAACTTAGGGGACCCAAATCTTTGAAAATGAGCAGTAAATGTATCTATCTTTTATTGTGGAGAGAGACAGTCTATCTTCTAAGACTGTAAGCAAACCTGCTTTTTGCTCTGGGAAGAGACACCATTTCTATATCATCAGGCTGTTTCCTAGACAATATTGTATGGGTAGTCTGGAATAACAGCCAATCAGTGTTTCACTTACAAAGATATTCAGAAACACATGTGACCTATAGAGAGTTGTCTCGCTACAGAACTATGTCTCTCTCTCTCTTTTTTTTTTCTGATTGTCTTCAGGATTTCCTATTTGTTTTCAGCACTTCGAATGTGAGATACCAGGTGTGTATATGTGTTCATGCCTGAATGTTTGTGTGTGTTTTGTTATTTATTTCTGTTAGTGTTCTCTGAGCTATTGGATCTGAGGTTTGGGGGTGGTCATTGATTTTGTCACACTGTTGGCTAGTATTTCTTCAAATAATTCTTCTGTTCTATTTTCTCCCTCTCTTCTGGAATTCCAGTGATACACATATTAGACCATTTGATATTATCTCACAATCCTGGTTGCTCCGTTCTTTTTCCCCCCTCATTCCTTTTTTTTTTCTTTTGCTTTGTCTTTCAGACTAGGTGATTTCTATTGACTTGTCTTTATCTTTGCTGAATCTTTCCTGGGTTTTATGAGATTATTCATGAGGCTATAGAATGTATTGTTCATCTTTATTACTGTGTTTTTCATTTCTAGGATTTGAACTTCTTTTTTCCCTTCCAGAGAAAATTGACATATAACATTGCATAAGCTGAAGGGATACAGTGTGATGATTTGATGTATGTGTATACTGAGATAATTACCACAGTAGGGTTAGTTAACATCTCCATCATCTTACATAAGTCCCCTTTTGTGTATGTGTGTGTGGTGAAAACATTTAAGGTCTACTCTCTTAGTAACTTTTAAGTATACAGTACAGTATTGTTAACTACAGTCACCAGGTACATTAGTACATTAAATACAGTGTGTTAGATCTTCAGAACCTATTCATCATGTAGGTGGAAGTTTGTACCATTTTACCAATATCCTCTCATTTCCCCTTTTCCCCAACCCCTGGTAACCACCATGCTACTCTCTGCTTCTATGTGGCTTCTTTAGATTCCACATATAAAGGATATTACACAGTATTTGCCTCTCACTGTGTGACTTACTTCACTTAACATAATGCCCTCAAGGTCCATCCATGTTTTGCAATACACACATATGTACACATATGTGTCATAAATGCATATATATAGAATTTTTAGACACTCAAAAAATAGAACCTGGCCCCACAATCTTTTAAAGCAATTTCATTCACTATTCCAGAGAAACTATATGTAAATGCCTTAATACACAATGCTATATATAAATCGCCTTTGAGCCTGTCATGGGTTGAATTGTGTTCCCCAATAATTCATATTTTAAAGTTGTGACTTCCAGCACCTTAGAATGTAACTGTACTCATAAACAACATCTTTAAAGAGGTAGTCAGCTTAAAATGAGGTCATCAGGGTGTGCCTCAGCCAGTATGACTTGTGCCCTCATGTAAAGGGACGCACAGGACACAGACAGGTACAGAAAATAACACGATGGCACAAGGAGAAGACAGTCATCTACAAGCCGGAACGAGGTGTGTGGGGCAGATCCTCTCTTCTCAACTCACCTTGAACTTGAATTTCTAAGCTTCCAACATCATGAGACAAATTTTTGCTGCTTAAACCACCCAGTTTGTGGTACTTCATTATAGCTGTTCCAGAAAACTATAATGGGCTTCCCAGGTGGCTCAGTGGTAAAGAATCTGCCTGCCAGTGCAGAAGATGCAGGTTTGATCCTTGAGTTGGGAAGATACCCTGGAGTAGGAAGTGGCAACCCACTCCAGTATTCTTGCCTGGAGAATCCCATGGACAGAGGATCCTGGTGGGCTACAGTCTGTGGGGTCACAAAAAGTCAGACAGGACTGAGCATGTACGCATGAAAACTAGTATAGGACCTATAGGCATAGACTTCTTTCAGTTACTAGCCCTGTGTAATGAGTTACCCTAAAACTTTAAAACTTGGAATAACCATTTTATTTTGTTCTTTGGTTGGTCAAGCATTCAAATTGGACAGTAAGGATGAATTTTCTCTATTCCATGCTATCTGAGTCTTCAGCTAGAAAGACCAAAAGACTGGTCGATGGAAATACCTTAAGACTCATTCATTCACATGTCTGGTGCTTGGGCTGGGAGGGTGCAGACTAGAGCTATTGACTGAAGAGCCTGCATATGGCCTTCCCATGTGGTTTGCTTTCCTCATAGCTTGATGGCTTTACAACAGATGTGAGCATGGCTCAGGACTCCAAGCATGAATGTTCCAGCATGCAGGCAGAAATTGTATCATCTTTTATAATCCACCTTAGGAGTCACACAGTCTCTTCTGCCATACTCATTTGATCTAAGTGATTATAAGCCTGACAAAATTCAAGGTTGGTCAGGAGGGGGCCGATCTGGACAATGTTTTAGAACCTTCACAACCTCCTGAAATTATTTCCTTGGGAAGACTGGCATGTTTAGCGCAAAGCATATTTTCTTTTAATATAGGTCTTTGTAAGCCTTGGCCTATGTGAGATTAGACAAAAAGGGTAAGGTCAGATTAAATAAGGTCTGAAAGTCATGTGGAGAAAGTTCTATGTGGTTAGGTAGGAAAATTAAGATTGATTTAGCTTTTTAGAGATATGTGAATGCAATGAATAGAACCTCTTTATCTCCTTTTTAATAAGAAGATCAAATACACCAAAGTCATCCTCTGAGAGTATTAATATGGAGGAACTTTCAGATGAACACATTAATCAAAGCGTCATGCCCTGATCTAAGTAAGAGTTTGCCTGAGCCAGAAGCTCATTTGACAGAATCAGAAACGCTGAAATGCAAACGTCAAAAATATGGTTACAACTTGTAGTTTTATTTATACGAAAGTCAGGGCCAGACAAATGTCTCTTCTCCCTGATAAAAGTGAATTCATGATATATCCAGCATTTAAAAGGACACTTGATCTAGCTGCAAATCAGTTTAACTCCTGGGCAGGGAGCTATGCTAGGTGTTACAGGAAGTGTTGAGATGTGTTAGAACATTGGTGCTCCTTTAAGGAATGTGTAATTTAGTTAGGACAATTCCCATAATAAGCTGAAATAATTAAAGCACAGAAAAGTAAAGTATACCTTGGCTAATAAAAAACATTTTAAAATGATTCAGGCAGTTCCATATCTTAGAATTTATTTCCCAGACTATTTTCATATTTTTACTACAAAGAAGAGTTTGATGGGTTTAAAAGATAAGTGAAGGAAGAAGAAGCTTCCTTTCTTTTTGAAGGCTGAAGTCCATTCCTCTGCCTTTCTATTCTGCCAAAAGAGGATATAAGACGAGTGTATTTCTATTTTGCAAATGTTCTTTATAGTGAAAGTTGCTGTTTGAAGGATCTTACCAGGGATTCCATCCAAAGGGTTGAGTCACTATTTTATTAAAAAGGCCTCTTCTCTAAGGTGGTCTTTTGAATGGGTCTTAAGGACAAGTGGGTTATTGTGGGTCTCTTTTCATAGAAGTCTTAGATTGGCACACCTGTATTTGCCCACTTCTAGAGATCAACAGAAGCTTGAAACAAATCTTTGTCTAATGCAGACAAGTGTACAAATGTACATGCCACTAAGTTATAAGCAATACAGGAATGTTGCCTGGCTGTTTATGAACTTCTCCAGCAGGAATAACTTCTGGTTTTACAATTTAAGGAGAGATTGAGACAGATAAAAGGAAAGTTTAGATTTGTGTTTATGTATTGTTCTCTGTGGCAGAGTATTTCTTATTAACATATGTTTGGTTGGTATTTGAAAATGCTGGGTTTGTCCAGTGCTAGACTGACAAGTCAATACTCCTAAGAAGAGTCATACATTATGTTACCATTTGCTTAAAAAGCACATGGACACAAGATGCCACAAAAAATACTGTTGGTTTTTGAGAAGCAATTTATCTACCTTCATAATTATATGTATGTGCATGTATGACACCAAAGATGTAATGGTAATAATTTCTGTTTTCTAATGCAAATGCCTGGTGCTGCTGCTCAGGCATAGGCAAGTAAATAAATCAGCACTAGCAAACCTGAAATCATTCTCCAGGCAGGGATTCTACTAAACTTATCACCCAAGAGAACTGGAGCCGATTATACAGAGTGAAGTAAGCCAGAAAGAAAAACACCAATACAGTATACTAACACATATATATGGAATTTAGAAAGATGGCAATGACGACCCTGTATGCAAGACAGCAAAAAAGACACAGATGTGTATAACGGACTTTTGGACTCAGAGGGAGAGGGAGAGGGTGGGATGATTTGGGAGAATGGCATTGTAACATATATACTATCATGTAAGAATCGAATTGCCAGTCTATGTCCGATGCAGGATACAGCATGCTTGGGGCTGGTGCACGGTGATGACCCAGAGAGATGTTATGGGGAGGGAGGTGGGAGGGGGGTTAATGTTTGGGAACGCATGTACACCCGTGGTGGATTCATGTCAATGTATGGCAAAACCAATACAGTATTGTAAAGTAAAGTAAAGTAAAAATAAAAATTAAACAAACAAACAAACAAACAAACACACCAAAAAGAGTAACGTGGAAACCTGTGAAATATGGGGGAGTTGGGGCATGCTTGCTGGGAAGGAAGGAAGAGGAATTGCCACATGATAGGTAACCTATTATTAAATCTGGGAGACAGATCAAAGCTCCATTCCACCCTAATTAGATCAAATACGACGCCATTTGTATTCATTTCTGAATGACAACTGTGTTTATAGTGAAATATCTTTGTAATATATTCTGGGAGATGGAATGCTGAGAATATGGGATGTTGGCAAGGACTAAATTGTATATTACATTATAGATCTTAGGCAAGGCTCTTTTTTTTTTTTAATGCTATAATGAATTCAGGAAGGAATAAAGTGAGGTAGAAGGCGACTTATGATGTGCCTGGATGAACAATACTTCAGCATTCCAAAGATGGGGGAGGCATCAGGATATGTCACGGGATGGGGGCATTTCTGCAGTTAAAAATCACCTTTTGCACAGTTGTGCCAAAGGCAATTCTTCTCTTTCCTTTAGACCTCATGGTTTTATTTATTTAGTTTACATTAACGTGTTCAGCAGCAGCTTTTGGTAATGTATTCACATTCCCAACACAAAGCATAAATCCTGCAGATTAAAAAAAGTGTGTTTAAGACTATAGGTTTATTTTTACTCAGATTAAAATAAAAGTCCCTCTTCTGATGCTCATTTGCAGGAGTTCTCATATCGGTTGATGCCTCTGATTTTCATCTTTCTTTTGGAATTTGAGGGGTAGCTCAATCTACCGACCCCATATTATAATAGCCTGTCCAGCAGTGTGTGCTCTACCAAGATGGGTTATGACTGGGCCAAAGCAGCGTCATTATGTCTTTTGGAGCCTGCTAGACTAGAATTCTATAACTGGCTCTTTCTTGGAGTGAGTCCACTGGGCCGAGTTTTCTTATATCTAAGGTAAGGGGACTGAACCTGGTGCCTTTTAAACTTCTTCCAGAACCTATAATCACTCTGGAATCATAGAAGTGGCCCCTTACTTGTTTCCCCTTATTTCCTAAGCACTTAGAAACAAATTGCCAAATAATGTTTATAAGAGTATGGGAATGGAAGGGACCCTGAAAAGAATCTGGTCCTTTTTCCTGGTTTGATTTGAATACTTCAGATAGATGAAGAACTGATCACATTTGAAGGTAACTGGGCCAAGCCAGGCTTCAGCAATACGTGAACCATGAACTTCCAGATGTTCAAGCTGGTTTTAGAAAAGGCAGAGGAACTAGAGATCAAATTGCCAACATCTACGGGATCATGGAAAAAGCAAGAGAGTTCCAGAAAAACATCTATTTCTGCTTTATTGACTATGCCAAAGCCTTTGACTGTGTGGATCACAATCAACTGTGGAAAATTCTGAAAGAGATGGGAATATCAGACCACCTGACCTGCCTCTTGAGAAACCTATATGCAGGTCAAGAAGCAACAGTTAGAACTGGACATGGAACAACAGACTGGCTCCAAATAGAAAAAGGAGTATGTCAAGGCTGTATATTGTCACCCTGCTTATTTAACTTTTATGCAGAGTACATCATGAGAAACGCTGGGCTGGAAGAAGCACAAGCTGGAATCAAGAGTGCTGGGAGAAATATCAATAACCTCAGATATGCAGATGACACCACCCTTATGGCAGAAAGTGAAGAGGAACTAAAAAGCCTCTTGATGAAAGTGAAAGAGGAGAGTGAAAAAGTTGGCTTAAAGCTCAATATTCAGAAAACTAAGATCATGGCATCCAGTCCCATCACTTCATGGGAAATAGATGGGGAAACAGTGGAAACAGTGTCAGACTTTATTTTTGGGGGCTCCAAGATCACTGCAGATGGTGACTGCAGCCATGAAATTAAAAGACGCTTACTCCTTGGAAGAAAAGTTATGACCAACCTAGATAGCATATTGAAAAGCAGAGACATTACTTTGCCAACAAAGGTCCATCTAGTCAAGGCTATCGATTTTCCAGTAGTCATGTATGGATGTGAGAGTTGAACTGTGAAGAAAGCTGAGCACTGAAGAACTGATGCTTTTGAACTGTGGTGCTGGAGAAGATTCTTGAGAGTCCCTTGGACTGCCAGGAGATCCAACCAGTCCATTCTGAAGGAGATCAACTCTGGGATTTCTTTGGAAGGAATGATGCTAAAGCTGAAGCTCCAGTACTCTGGCCACCTCATGTGAAGAGTTGACTCATTGGAAAAGACTCTGATGCTGGGAGAGATTGGAGGCAGGAGAAGAAGGGGACGACAGAGGATGAGATGGCTGGATGGCATCACTGGCTCGATGGACGTGAATCTGAGTGAACTCTGGGAGTTGGTGATGGACAGGGAGGCCTGGCGTGCTGCGATTCATGGGGTCGCAAAGAGTCGGACACGACTGAGCGACTGAACTGAACTGGGGAGATAGAAATGAACAAATATTGTTGAGCATTCACCCTGGGACAGGCTAATTGGATCCTCAGAACAACCCTGGAAGAGGGTGGTTACTGTCCTGTCTGGCAGCTGGGGATCTTGGGCTCAGAGATGCACAGGGTTAGTTAGCTGGCAAGAGGCAGAGCTTCGGTTTGTGCCTGGCTCCATCTACTTCTGGGCTTTCCTGCTGGCTCAGCTGGTAAAGAATCCACCTGCAATGTGGGAGACCTGGGTTTGATTCCTGGGTTGGGAAGATCCCTTGGAGAAGGGAAAGGCTACCCACTCCAGCATTCTGGCCTGGAGAGTTCCATGGACTGTATAGTCCACGGGCTCACAAAAATCTGGACATGACTGAGCGACTTTCACTTTCTGTTTATTTCTAGAGTCACCGCTCTGCACCCTAAATAGAGCCTTAAAAAAATACTGATCAAAATATGTTCTTCACAGTACCAAGAATCTGCTAGAAAAGCAGTTTATTTGAATGACTATGATGTGAAGAAGGTGTGGGACAAGAACTGTGCCCACTGAGCAGATGTAGATGCTGAGGCTTGGGAAGGTTGTGATGCTGTCAGTGGCAGCTTCAAGGGTAAAGCTCTAGACGTTTTCTCCTCAACTGACCTTCATTTCTCCACCTACTGTAGAAAAGACATATTAAAAAAAAATTAAATTGTCTTAATTCATTTTATTTTTTAATTTAATATATTTCTTTATTTGAAAAATATGTTATTTTCATAATGAACTTTCTAACCACAAATGTTCAAGTCAGATTGAACTTAAAAAGGAAAAAAAATACCTAACATTTTCATACAGCTTTTATCATAAAATTTTTCCAACATATTTTCACCTAATCCTTTGGATATCCAATGGACTCATCAATACATTTTTCAAAGCCTAGTACTCAGTTGCCTCAGCTGTTCTTGCTTCATTTAAAAAAATTATTTATTTTTAATTGGAGGATAATTGCTTTATAATATTGTATTCATTTCTGCCATACATCAACATGAATCAGCCATAGGTATGTATATGTCCCCTCCCTCTTGAACCTCCCTCCCATCTCCCACCCCATCCTACCCCTCTATGTTAGCACAGAGTACTGGATTTGAGCTCCCTGCATTGTACAGTAAATTCCCACTGCCTATCCATTTACATATGGTAGTGCATATGCTTTTGAACTGTGGTGTTGGAGAAGACTCTTGAGAGTCCCTTGGACTGTAAAGAGATCCAACCAGTCCATCCTAAAGGAAATCAGTCCTGAATATTCATTGGAAGGACTGACGCTGAAGCTGAAACTCTAATATTTTGGCCACCTGATGGGAAGAACTGACTGATTGGAAAAGACCCTGATGCTGGGAAAGATTGAAGGCGGGAGGAGAAGGGGGCGACAGAGGATGAGATGGTTGGATGGCAACACTGACTCAATGGACATGAATTTGAGTAAACTCCGGGAGTTGTTGATGGACAGGGAGGCTTGGCGTGCTGCAGTCCGTGGGGTCACAGAACTGAACTGAAGTGCATATGTTTCCATGCTATTCTCTCAATTTGTCCCAGCCTTTCCTTCCCCCACTGTGTCCACAAATCTGTTCTCTATGTCTGCGTCTCCACTGCTGTCCTGCAGATAGGTTCATCAATACTGTCTTTCTATATTCCATATCTATGCGTCTAAAGTAGAGGTGAGATCATATCTTGGGAGCCAGAGCCATGTTGGGGGGTGTAGGGGAAATGAGTGTTAGCAGCTCTTTCTGTGTGTGCGTTTTGACTGTCTCTCAGCTGTAAACTGCACACAACAATGTGCACCTTGATGTATTGTGAGGTTACCTGAGCTCATGCTTCGGCTGGGAAGGGGCTCAATAAACTCCTTCCCCCATCTTCTTAATGTATTGCATTCAGATGAGAGCAGACATCCACGGCTTGTTTCCACAGTGACACTATTATGACTAGAAATTAGACACAGTGCTTTTGCAGTTTTTTATTGAAAATAGAAGGCCTTCACAGAACTGTATTAAATTAGTCAGTTCCTACAGAGCTCCATTTTAGGTGTCCAGGCTGCTGCCACTGTAAAAGCATAATCACAGACACAAAATGATTTTCAAAATAATTCAACCCCATTGAAATTTATGCATAAAGACAACATTTAAAGAAAGTATTATTTTCAAAAACAAAACCCAAATCTATAAACAACACACATACATAAGTATCCTTAAGGTTTGTGTAATGTTACTGAGCTGTGAAACGGAACTGTTGGCTCCTCTCACCTGAGTGCTGGCATCTCCATCTTTCTTGATGTATGTTGGTGTTAATTATTTAACATCATAAATAAGCATCAATAGGAATCATTCACATTGATAAAAAATTCCTCTTAAGTAGGTTCGGTTGGCCAAAAAACTTTCTTTGGGTTTTTATGGAAAAACCCTAATGAACATTTTTGGTCAATCCAATATAAGAACTACTTAAAAAGGAACAATTAGAATATTAAAACAAATACTTTCTTAATTTTAACAATAATTTAGTTAGATGTGGCTGAATGTGCACTGGATTACTCATGTGTACATTACAGTACACATGATTGGAGTCATGTGTACATGGCACAGATTAAGTTTCATGTGCCCAACATTGCTCATTTTAAGTAAAATGTCTCTAGCTACATATAGTGAATTCACAGCACTTCTCAAAAATCCTCTGAAGAGAATGCAAAAATAGTCCTTAGCCTGGATATCCAGCAGAGGACAGTAAAGTCCCAGTTTTATTTTCTGAATGCTTTTCTTTCAGATGACTGCAGTTGTAGAGTGTTGAAGCACTGGGGCGGCTGACGTGTAATTGCAGACATTAAACATTTCCGAGGAGAGACATAAAATGTATTGTGAGGTCAATGAAATTCTTTGTCAAGTCTTCTCTGCAGGTCTGACCCCTTAACATGACAGTGCAGACCTGAAGGATAGGCCCAGCACTCACTGACTTGCAGTATCAAGTGTATAATGAACTTCACTGGCCAAGCACTTCCGTGTTTTATTTTGTTTAAACAGCAACAGCTTTTTCTGCAACTGTGTTAGTGTACAATTTCACCAAGCTATTCATCAATGAATTCTATTGTTTTCATATCTTATCCAGTTGCTTTTGAATTTCAAGTTCTTTTAAGCAACAGACCATTCGGATTTGGTAAGATGGAAGGAGGTTTCTGTTCTTTATCCTCACCCTCCATACCCTTTCCTGCCTTCAAATTTTTCTTGGGAGTTGTCTGGCAATTTGGCATGAGCGGAAAATGAAGAACATTTTCTTTTTTTTTAAAATAAATTCTCAAAGGGCTAAAGGAAAATAGAGAACTATGGTGGGAGTCTTTGGTGAATTTTAATCATGTTTTGGGGTTCAATCCTTGATCTAGGTGAGTAGAAATGCTGTATCAAGGAGGTTGATGCCTAATGCAGGGGCCACACTGAGCTATTTATATGGTCAAATTGGAATAAAACGTTATGGGCATAAGTCGTTCAGAACCACCAATTCCTATGTTTCTTTGGAGAAAATCATGAAAAATGTTGGGCAGTAATAACACGTTCTGGTAAACCATATGTTTATCTGTCTTCTGTGTAGACACTCTACTGTTTGTGGTCCATGCTGGAGCTGACCAGTGGGTAGTCACATTACATATCATATCAAAGACCTAGTGAGCAAAAGGAGAAAAAAACTACAATGGGCAATATGTATGTATTTTTAGCTTAGAAACTCAGAAAATGACTTGTTGACTATGGTGACTCCACTCAGTGTTCCACTGGTTCTGGACATTAGGAAAGCCTTGAGGGCTGAGATTTTGTTCTTTTTGGAGAGTTCCCAGAACATAAGTTCTTAATCTTCAAAGCAGGCCATTTTGCTTACCTGATGAAAGAAATGCCACTGTTTAGATCATTGTCTGCTCTCCACATAAATTGTTGGATGAATGAAATGGATTATTATTTTAAAAAGTCAGGACCAAATCAATTGAAGAGTTTTTTATTAGGCATATGCAATCTATATTTTCCATTACAAACTGAAATTTTTTCCCATTAAAAACTTATTTAGTCCATTTATTAAATTTTTGTATTACTCCTTGGGAAATGATTGGAACCTAATCTTCATGTTGGAAGTACATTGTACTGTAAGCTTAGATGAATATAAATGTTTTAATAATTACTCACTATGCTAGATATAGAGAGGTAAGCAAAGAAATGGGAAGGCATTATCCTTATCCTTGATGTATACAATGTCACTGGGGAGATGAGGCCAAGTCATGTGAAAGTACTAAGAACACGATAAGACAGTGTATCATTTAGAGCTTTATTTCAGATTAGCAGCAGCAGCAGTATAATACAGATTAGGAGAATACAAGATCACTGGAGACGTGATATAGGAAAACTTGTTGTTGAGGTAGGACTTGAACCAGGTAGTGAACATGGTCTGCTGTGGGGCAGAGAAGATGAAGGGTATTCAAGATGTTTATTCTCCTTGGACCTTGAAATAGGTTTTACCTATGCCTTTGTTAGAGCAAGTATCATACTCTGGAAATTATTTACATGTGGGTCCCATATCCCATATTAGAAGTGTAAGCTGGAACAGGGCATGTGTGCAAGCTCAATCACTTCATTCGTGTTTGATTTTATGACTGTATGGACTGTGGCCTGCAAGGCTCCTCTGTCCATGGAATTCTCCAAGCGAGAATACTGGAGTGGGTTGCTGTGCCCTCCTCCAGGGGATCTTCCTGACCCAGGGATTGAACCCATGTCTCTTACATCTCCTGCATTAGCAGATCAGGTTCTTTTCCACTAGCACCACCTGGGAAGCCCTCAAGAAGGGGCAGGGACATTATCTTAAATAACGGGGAGTCCTCCACTTTGCCTGGCTCAGAGTAGAAAGTTAATAAATATTGTTGAATTTAAAAAATGGAGGCTGAGCATGGAATGAGCGTGACATCTGTGTGTAGATTTAGGGTGAAGTGGAGAAGATAGGGCTCAGTAAGAAAATCCTACCAGCTGAAGCAGAGAATTTGTGTTGAGAGTAGTAGAAACAAGTTTGAAGCAATTGAGGGATGTTACCATTAAGGAAATAAAGGAAGAATTTTGATGAGATATGGTAGCAATAAGAAACCACTTAAGCAGTAATGTGACACAAAGTTAATGTTATAGGAAATTAATCTGGCTGTGATGCAAAACTAGCATCAAAACACTAAAGTATTGGAATTTGACAATACAAAGGATTTTTTCCATTTCTTATGTTTTTCCTTTTCTTAATTTTATTAAAAAATTTTTTATTGGAGTATAGTGGCTTCACCATGTTAACCGTTATGTTAACCCATGTATTAACCATTGTGTTAACCAAAGCCATTATATGTTAATCATTAACATGTAAATGTGTTATTTTCTGCTGTACAGCAAAGTAAATCAGCCATACGTAATACAAAGACTTCTAAAGCAGTCATACTTTTCCTTGCAACCTAAAATGATGAATATACATGAATGAATTGTTGGTCAACATAGTTTCACAAAAATAACTTCTTTTTCTATAAATAAGAAGAAAAAATAGTCGCTAAAAGAGAGAGATAAAGCCAGAAGAGTTACCTTGAAATAATGTGAACTCACTTCTTTAGCATGTTCTAAGCAGATTCTTATTACTTTGCAATTTCTAATTTTAATAGTGAACAAGCAGGTAATAAATGACAACCATTAACACGTAGCAAATAGACTTCCATGGGATATGGTGGTGGTTTAGTTGAAAGTCTTGTCCAACTCCTGTGACCCCATGGACTGTGTAGCCCACCAGGCTCCTCTGTCCATGGGATTCTCCAGGCAAGAATACTGGAGTGGGTTGCCATATCCTTCTCCAGGGGATCTTCCCGACCCTGGGATTGAACCTGGGTCTCCTGCACTGCAGGCAGATTCTTTACCGACAGAGCTATCAGGGAATTCCCTTCCATGAAATATGCTGCTGCTGCTGCTGCTGCGTCGTTTCAGTTGTGTCTGACTCTGTGCGACCCCATAGATGGCAGCCCACCAGGCTCCCCCGTCCCTGGGATTCTTCAGGCAAGAACACTGGAGTGGGTTGCCATGGAAAATGGGGGAGCTTCATTTTGAAGCCAGAGATGGTAACTTTAACAGGGTGATGTTGAATGTTCAGGAGAAAAGTCCCTTTGATGTAAATATGGTCTTACTAGAACAGTTCCAACCATCTGGAGAACAGCATTAAGGTTAGGGTTAGGATTAGGGTTAGCACTACAGAGTGCTGTGTTTTATGTAAACAGGGAGTGTCAGAGAACAACATTAGCAAATTACCTGCGTGACACAGACACAGACACATCATGTTGCTCACAATGAGCAAAACAGCCAGGACTCTGGGATTAGGGGCTGAATCCCGCCTCTGCTGGGCCGCACGGGCAGTCAACAGTTGGGAGCTTTAGTGGAAAGACACATGTTTGGTTGGCAGGCTTTAGCCTTTTCATTTGTAAATGTGGGAAAAAAATCATCATCACCCATCCTGAGGTCTATTCATTCTCTCTGGTCAGTTCAAATATCCCATCCCAGCTGTCATTTTCTCTTTCCCCTTGACTCTCTTCCCTTTCTGTTCTTACAGATTTTATACCTACTTATTTGAACTGATCATATTGTATTTTTCAGCACATTTAGTGACTATATGTCTCTCTCCTCCCACTAGACTCTGATTTTCTTGAGAAGGGGATCCACATTTCATTATCATTATTTTTGTATCTTTAGAACAATTACCCTGGGAAGAAAAATGAGTTAACACTTTACTGAGGACAGCATGGTGCGATGATCAGAGACTAAGCTCTAGGCTCAGATAGGTTTGTGCTTGCAGGTCAGTCCAGGCAAGAGTTAAGAACTTAGGCAAATTACTGAACATTTCTGAGCTTTGTTTTTCTCCTCTGAGAAATGAGGAGAATGATACCTATCACATAGGGTCAGAAATGTATTAGAAGAACTAGTATGTGCCACTGCAAAGCTTGAGTTGCAATTATGATCTCTAACTTCACTTCAGACCTCAGGGTTGAGCAGAAATCCTGTTTCCTTAATAGCATCTCTTTTCCATTCACTACAGCAGTCCTGTACATTCACTAGCCCACTGGTTGTTTACAGGTAGGTGACATATATACATACATATTGACCTCATATGTCTTAAGTTGAACACCTTATCCCAAACCTGTTCTGCTTCTTGTGTCTCTACCCCAGTAAATGAAACTGCCACCCACTCAATAGGCCAATCTATGGATTTGGATTTTTTTGTTTTAGTTTTTTCAGAGTTCCTTTTTAAAGGAACTCTTGAAAAGTATTCCTTATTAGTAGAATTATCACAGATATATGTAATAGTCTACATAATTTTCATCTGTTCCCCTTTTCTTTGGCTTACTGCCTCAAAGCTTTTCTTTATTTTTAATTTTATGTTGGAGTATATCAAGATCTTCTAGAACTAACACACACACACACACACACAAAAGTTCTTTTCATCACAGGGGACTGGAATGCAGAAGTAGGAAATCAAGAGATACCTGAAGTAACAGGCATGTTTGGCCTAGGAGGACAAAATAAAGCAGGGAAAAGGCTAACAGAGTTTTGGCAAGAGAATGCATTGGTCATAGCAAACACTCTCTTCCAACAACACAAGTGGGCTGTAGGAAGCATCACTACAAACAAAGCTAGTGGAGGTGATGAAATTCCAGTTGAACTATTTCAAACCTTAAAAGATGGTGCTGTGAAAATGCTGCAGTCAATATACCAGGAAATTTGGAAAACTCAGCCGTGGCCACAGGACTGGAAAAGGTCAGTTTTCATTCCAGTCCCAAAGAAAGGCAATGCTAAAGAATGTTCAAACTACTGCACAATTGCACTCATCTCACACACTAGTAAAGTAATGCTCAAAATTTTCCAAGCCAGGCTTCAGCAATACGTGAACAGAGAACTTCCAGATGTTCAAACTGGATTTAGGAAAGGCAAAAGAACCAGAGATCAAATTGCCAACATCCATTGGATGATGGAAAAAGCAAGAGAGTTTCAGAACAACATCTACTACTGCTTTATTGACTATGCTAAAGCTTTGACTGTGTTTATCACAAGGAACTGTGGAAAATTCTTCAAGAGATGAGAATACCAGATCACCTGACCTGCCTCCTGAGAAACCTGTATGCAGGTCAAGAAGCAACAGTTAGAACTGGACATGGAACAACAGACTGGTTCCAAACTGGGAAAGGAGTACGTCAAGCCTGCATATTGTCACCCTGCTTATTTAATTTATATGCAGGGTACAACATGTGAAATGCTGGGCTGGATGAAGCACAAGCTGGAATCAAGATTGCTGGGAGAAATATCAATGACCTTAGATATGCAGATGACACCACCTTTATGGCAGAAAGCAAAGAAGAACTAAAGAGCCTCTTGATGAAAGTGAAATAGGAGAGTGAAAAAGCTGGCTTAAACTTCAACATTCAGAAAACTAAGATCATGGCATCTGGTCCCATCACTTCATGACAAATAGATGGGGAAACAATGGAAACAGTGACAGACTTTATTTTTTTGAGCTCCAAAACCACTGTGGATGGTGACTGCAGCCATGAATTTAAAAGACACTTGCTCCTTGAAAGAAAAACGATGATTAACCTAGACAGCATATTAAAAAGCAGAGACATTACTTTACTGACAAAGGTCTGTTTAGTCAAAGCTATAGTTTTTCCAGTAGTCATGTATGAATGGGAGAGTTCTTTCTTTCCATAAAGAAAGCTGAACACTGAAGAATTGATGCTTTTGAACTGTGGTGTTGGAGATGACTCTTGAGAGTCCCTTGGACTACAAGGAGATCAAACTAGTCAATCCTAAAGGAAATCAGTCCTGAATATTCATTGGAAGGACTGATGCTGAAGCTGAAACTCCAATACTTTGGCCGCCTGATGCGAAGAACTGACTCATTGGAAAAGACCCTTAAGTTGGGAAAGATTGAAGGCAGGCAGCAAAGGGGATGACAGAGGATGAGATGGTTGGATGGCATCACTGACTAGATGGACATGAGTTTGAGCAAGCTCCGGGGGTTGGTGATGGACGAGAAGCCTGGTGTGCTGCAGTCCATGGGGTTGCAAAGAGTCAGAAACAACTGAGCGACTGAAATGAACAGAACTGATAGTTGATTTACAATGTTGTGTTAGTTTCAGGCATACAGAAAAGTAATTCATTTATACATATACGTTTATCTGTTCTTTTTTGAATTCTTTTCCCATTTAGGTCATCACATAACATTGAGCAGAGTTCCCTGTGCTATACAGTAGGTCACTGTTGGTTATCTATTTTAAATATAGCAGTGTGTACACGTCTTTCCCAAACTCCTTAACTATCCTTCCCCTCACCCACCCTGCCCCGGGTAATCATAATTTGTTTTGAATTTGTCTTCTTTGCCCTGCACACCTAAATTAACCCCTGAGCTTTGTCAGTCTGTCTACTCCCGTCTTTACCCACTTCTACTCCCCAAGCCCCCACTATCAACATTTCTTGCCTTGTTCTCCAACAACAATCTGTAAATGGTTATCTTGCCTCCACAACCATGCCCCCCTCTATCAATTCATTCATATAACACACAAATGTGAGACCATTCATGTTTGGGACTTGTACATCTATCTAACCCTGTGTTCCCTTATCAAAGTACTTATCATGATATATTAGGACACATGTTTGTAATCCTCCCTGTGAACTCCCTGAGGGAGGGAAAGCATGCTTGCCTTGACGGCACTGTAAACAAACACTTAGATGGCAGGTATGCCATAAACGGGGAAAGAAAGAACAAAGCAACTAGCATGGATCTTGAAAGAGTAACTCTTCTCTTCATACTCTTATTTTCCCCGCCGTCCTTACCTTTTTAAAAAAAAAATTTATTTATTTATTTGGTTGCACTGGGTCTTAGTTGCAGCACTTGGATTTTCAATCTTTTCAATCATTGGGGCCTGTGAACTCTTACTTGCGATATGTGGGATCTTGTTCCCTGACCAGGGATTGAAGTAGGCCCCCACTCCCCTCTGCACTGGGAGCATGGAGTCTCAGCTGCTGGGCCACCAGGGAAGTATTCCCCAGTCCCCTTTTCTTTTCATTCTTTCTTTTTCTCTCCTACATATAGTCATTGGTTTTAATTTGTATCATTGTTTTAACTATGATTAATATCATAATTATTATCATCATCAGTCATCACCTAATGTCCCTTCTAGCAACAGCTAGAACCTGGATGGGGGCCCAGCAGAAAAGGCTGCAGGGACTCTGGTGAAAGCTACTCAGGGGACTTTCGAGGAGAAGGAAGGCATTCTGGACCCTCTTCAGTTACTCATTTAAAGGCCTCTTATGGAGGCAAGAGGGCTTGCCTGGTGACTCAGATGGTAAGGAATCTGCCGGGAAAGCAGGAGACTCAGGTTCGATCCCTGGGACAGAAAGATCCCCTGGACAGGGAATGGCAACCACTCTAGCATTCTTGCCTGGAGACTTTCATGGAAAGCAGAGCCTGGCAGGCTACACTGTCTGTGGGGTTGCAAAGAGCTGGACATGACTGAGCGACTGATACTTAAGGAGGAGAGTAGCAGGTGCACTCCTCACATTGATCTACCTGGAGCATCAGCCTGACTGCTTTCAGGGGAAACAGAATGTCAACTCCATCTCCAGTGGCCTAGCTACTGGGCTCCATCTCATTCATCCACAAAGCCAGAGGGTTTTGAATGAATTAAATGAACTTAACTCTCTACTCCTTGTACTTCGGTCCTCAATTTTTTCTCTTTCAGTATCTTCTTGCTCTCTTTGTCCATAGGGACCCAGTATTCTCCTGCCTAGAAATCTTTAAATCTACACTCATTATATAGAGATTAAATGAAGAAAGATTAGGCAACTTGTTGAAAGTCACATACAACTAGTCATTTGCAGAACAGGGACTAGAATTTGGGTTTTCTGAATTCTAGTTTTTCCTACCATAACAACTTGCCCAATGTGAAAAACAGAAGTGAATTCAGAATGGAGAAATGGAGATTGTCTATGGGTGTGTGTGTGTGTGTGTGTGTGTGTTTGGTATATGGTGTGTTTGGAGGTGAGCAAGTGTTTTCTGTTGCTCATTCATGTCTTCCTGCCCTCTGCCACCATTCTTACTCCTTCATGCTCCCCCCTCCTGTTATCATCTTATTTCCCCCCATTCAGTTGTCCCATTCTCTGCCTGTCTTTGTCTCTCCCCATAAATTGCCCTTTTTCGAATGCTCTCTCATTCTTTCCCCAATCCTAATCCCTTTCATCTTTTGCCTTCTATTTCTCCTTCTCCTTTCTCTGCAGCTCTGAAGGTTCAATAGTTCCCTAAAATATATGAAATTTTGGAGCTTTAAGGGACATTAAAGATGTATAATTTTGATTAATTTATATCATATCCAGTTTTATAAGGACTATTTGATATCCAATGAGCCTTTGGAAAGTCTTAAATTTTTTTTTCTAAATTGGTAATATTACATTTTTTTTCAGTAAAACTAAGTCAAGCACTTGAAGACCAATTTCTCCCTCGAGAACTTTATATCTCCTCACAAAAGGATGTCTATGTCAATCTTTGCCAGTACGGAAGCTGTATGAAATGAACTCTTTGAAAGTTGTAAATAAAGTTCTATACTATGTATCTATATCAAGTCTTAGGGGGCAGTGGTAGGTGTAGGAGGGCAAGATTTTGAACACAGATTAAGCAGAATGTTGTCAAATTGAGGAATGGTGATAGTGGGACGAAGTTGCGAAGAAACTGTTTCTCTGTTGGCATAGTGTCCTATTACCATGGGCACCTCCTGTCTT
The DNA here is from genome assembly GCF_023091745.1 of Budorcas taxicolor. Classification (NCBI taxonomy): domain Eukaryota; kingdom Metazoa; phylum Chordata; class Mammalia; order Artiodactyla; family Bovidae; genus Budorcas; species Budorcas taxicolor. The sequence continues at coordinate 18,444,420 of NC_068933.1, read as the reverse complement.
CCTCTACCTCTCATGCTCTGAAGCGGAGCCTACTGAAGAGTCAGGCTTATAAATGCAGGACTTGAAAATTAACAGAAAATGCCCTTATTTATAGCAGATTGCTTATTGTCTATGATGGATGATCATACCTCCTGGGAATGGATGTTTCAGGGCCTCATATTTTCCTTTAACAATCCATCCATCCTGTTCATTCGGGCCTTTTTTTTTTTTTTTTGCTTTGCCACATGTGTGGTTTGTAAGATCTTAGTTCCTGGCAAAGGGAAGGGACCCTGGGCCCACAGCAGTGAAAGCATGGAGCCCTAACCACTGGACCACCAGGGAATTCCAGGGAAATCCAGGTCTTGATGTTGTCTTTTAGTGACCTAGCTTCTGGGGTCCAACACTTTCTGGGAGGACAGTGACAGGAAGTTCTTACTTCTCCTTCTACCTAGGTTTCTTCTTAATAAGAGAGTAACATAGGGGGCTTAGTGAAATATCAGAGCATCTGAATTAGCCGATACATGGTTTTGGTTAAACATCGTAGACCAGCCTCCTACATCTCCCAGTCTGGACACTCGGGACTGCAAACTCTTTGCTTTCTATTTAAATAGTATAGAGATTAAGATCACAGATTAGGTGTGGTGGGAGGTAGGGGGGAAGTTCGAGAGGGAGGGGGACATATGTATACCTGTGGCTGATTCACGTTGATGTTTGGCAGAAACCATCACAATATGGTAAAGTAATTATCCTCCAATTAAAAATAATATAAAATTTGAAAAAGTCACAGATTTGGGATCCAAATTGCCTCAGTGTTTCTTGTGTGACCCTGGACACATTATTTTACCTGTTTCTTAGTTTTCACAACTTTTAAATGAGGATAATAATAGTAAAAGTAAGGGCATGTTCAGTTCAGTTCAGTTCAGTTGCTCAGTTATGTCCGGCTGTCTGTGACACCATGAACTGCACACCAGGCCTCTCTGTCCATCACCAACTTCCGGAGTTCACTCAAACTCATGTCCATTGAGTCAATGATGCCATTCCAATCATCTCATCCTCTTTCATCCCCTTCTTCTCCCACATTGAAGGCAGAAGGGCATATTTCAGTTCATTTCATTTCAGTCACTCAGTCGTGTCTGACTCTTTGCAACCCCATGAATCGCAGCATGCCAGGCCTCCCTGGCCATCACCAACTCCCGGAGTTCACTCAAACTCATGTCCATCGAGTCAGTGATGCCATCCAGCCATCTCATCCTCTATCGTCCCCTTCTCCTCCTGCCTCCAATCCCTTCCAGCATCAGAGTCCTTTCCAATGAGTCAACTCTTCGCATGAGGTGGCCAAAGTACTGGAGTTTCAGCTTTAGCATCATTCCTTCCAAAGAAATCCCAGGGCTGATCTCCTTTAGAATGGACTGGTTGGATCTCCTTGTAGTCCAAGGGACTCTCAAGAGTCTTCTCCAATACCACAGTTCAAAAGCATCAATTCTTCAGCGCTCAGCCTTCTTCACAGTCCAACTCTCACATCCATACATGACCACTGGAAAAACCATAGTCTTGACTAGACGGAACTTAGTTGGCAAAGTAATGTCTCTGCTTTTGAATATGCTATCTAGATTGGTCATAACTTTTCTTCCAAGGAGTAAGCATCTTTTAATTTCATGGCTGCAGTCACCATCTGCTGTGATCTTGGAGCCCCCAAAAATAAAGTCTGACACTGTTTCCACTGTTTCCCCATCTATTTCCCATGAAGTGATGGGACCAGATGCCATGATCTTAGTTTTCTGAATGTTGAGCTTTAAGCCAACTTTTTCACTCTCCTCTTTCACTTTTATCAAGAGGCTTTTTAGTTCCTCTTCACTTTCTGCCATAAGGGTGGTGTCATCTGCATATCTGAGGTTATTGATATATCTCCCGGCAATCTTGATTCCGGGCATATTAGTAATAGCTATTATATTTGTTGTGGTTATGGCCAGCGGTGTGTCCAAATTGGCATAGGGGAAGAAGTCTTTTGAGGCTGCTGGGAAAATCATGCTTTTAGATCTGTGTGATAGATGATGTCTGAGCACCCATTTCCTTCTACTTCACCTACCTGTACTACAGAGGCTGCAAAGCCCAAAGCTACATCTTTCTCAGACGTCTTTCTGCTGGAGGTTCTGGATGGAAATTGGCCTTACCGATTAGGTTCTCTCAAGTTAAGATTTGGAAGGCAGAAATGAGAAGGAACTAGTGGATTCATTAAATGAGCAGCTCTAAAGTATTAGAGGCGAAAGAGGAACTGTTTAGATTGGGCCTGTGTTCTTGTCTTCTTATTTGGACAAAATGTCAAGTCAGATCTCAAGGGATGGGAAAGAGATTCTGGAGGAGCAGTTAAATGAATTGATGCCCACAGGTGAACATCTGGCCGAGGATGAAAACCCCAGATGAGCTTTGAAAGGCAGCTCCCACTGTGGGGTTCCCACGTCATAGAACAAGGTGGGCACGGCTGTGCTGATTCCTTCAGGACCTGAGTAAGATGATCCATGCCACCTCTGTGGAGGGGTCTTTCCCCTCAGTGTGTGTCACTGGTAGCTTGGAGTAGTTCACTTGGACAAGTTAAGCCATTAGCATATTTCTTTAAATCCTCACTGGGAGTGCCTGCATAAAATAAGGCCCCTAAAATGTTCATGCTAACCACTTGTCCAAGAAGAAAGAGAAGCTGAAGGTAGAGAACCTTGATGTGAAATTCCTGGGGCATCTTTGCAAATCAAATGGTGCTGTGCACCTCCTTGTTGGAGGGTTAATGAGTATCTACAAGTGAGGGCGAAGATCAGATGCCTAAGAAGTTTAGTCACACACCCTGGGCCTGGGTGGGGGGTTGCCAGGAACCAGTTTAGCTGGGGACTTGGACAGTCTGGACAGATTTGTAAAAACCCATAGCTTCAGGCTTATTCACTCAGCCAGAGGGCTTCAGTGGGCTGAGAGCAGCCAGCAGAAGGAACGATCAGGGTAAACAGTGAAAGTGGATTCTAGACAGTGGGCCAAGGCAGCTCCAAGCCAGGTTTGTGCTCTCTGTGGCTTTACTTTCCTGATTTGAGCCAATTTCTTTCCTCCTTTCCTCTTCTTTTCAAAAACTCAGTCTCCTCCTTTTTGTTTTTAATCCTTTGTTTCTCTCCCTTCCTTCTTTTCCTTACTACTTCTCTTTCTACCTTCTTCTATTTTTAAAATTTTTAAAAATAAAGTTACACATGGTTTGAAGAGTCAAATAATTGCATTTGGTCTGTTATGAAAAATAATCTGCCCCCCCTCTTCTCTTTCCTCTTCCTCAGAGGCAACAGTTTCAAACTTTAATTGCCCTCCCCCTTTTGGTTCTGCTACTGTATAAAGATAGCATGATTTTATTACTATTCCCATATTTTCAATTTTAGGTATTATTTATGGGAGTTAAGGTGTTTTTTTTCTTCTTTCCTTCTCTCCTCTCCACCTCCTCACAAGCATCCTTTCCATTAGGTTATACTTTTGGTTAGATCCACAATCATTGTTTCACGATTGTGGCTATGTAATTACCATCTACTGCTGAGCCTGTGGCAAGCTGTAAATTGCTTTTCTTTTATGGCTTTTTGTCTTTTCCGGATTAACAACTGTTTTTTCATGTGGTTACTTCTGCGTGTTTTTTATTACTAATACAACCCCAGGCTCCCCAGTGTTTGTCTAAATCCCCTCTGTAAAAGTTCCGATCTGGTGGATGAACCTAGAGCCTGTTATACAGAGTGAAGTAAATGAGAAAGAGATAAACAAATATTGTATATTAACACATATATATGGAATCTAGAAAAATGGTATTGATGAACCTATTTGCAGTGCAGGAATAGAGACACAGGCCTAGAGAACATGAGCATGGGGAGGAAGGAAAGGGTGGGACGAGTTGAGAGAGTAGCGTGACATAAATACATTACCAGGTGTGAAATAGATAGTGGGAAGTGCTGTATAGCAGGGGAGCTTAGCTTGGTCTCTGTGATGACCTAGAGGGTGGGGTGGGGCAGTGGGAGGGACGCTCATGAGGGAGGGGATGAATGTATACAACTTACGTTGTTCTACAGCAGAAACTAATATAATATTGTAAACAATTATAGTCCAATTAAAAATATATATGTATATATGTAAAAGTTCTCCTCTGTTAAGTGTTTTGAGTCTCCCATCTTCTAAGTAATCTTCTCCAGAATCTTCAGAGCTGATGCCACCCGACCCTGCTTCCATACCCCACAGTCCGCTGCGCGATCCCCGGCACTCCCTTTATATTATTGTGGGCATCTCATTGACCACTTTGCTTCTCTGTTTCCTGTATCTCACTTTTCCTTTTAGTCCAGATTCCTTCTTTCTTCCTTTTTTTTTTTGGTGATGCACATCCTCCAGGATCTTACAGATAAAGGATGCTGGGAACATCGTTGTGACAGGATTCAGATGGCAAACTTCAAGAAGTATCTAATAAAGGGAATGTTTACAAAGGTGTAGGAGGCTGCAGTACGCTGGAGCCAGTAAGAGTAAGGCTTTTTTCCCTCCAGTAAGTAAGCCTGCAGGGCAAGGGGAGGAAGCAGTTACTGGAACCTGGAACCAGAGAAGACATTTGAGGGATGCCGTCAGCCCAAGGACTAAAGACGCTTACTCCTTGGAAGGAAAGTTATGACCAACCTAGATAGCATATTAAAAAGCAGAGACATTTCTTTGCCAACAAGGGTCCGTCTAGTCAAGGCTATGGTTTTTCCAGTGGTCATGTATGGATGTGAGAGTTGGACTGTGAAGAAAGCTGAGCCCTGAAGAATTGATGCTTTTGAACTGTGGTGTTGGAGAAGACTCTTGAGAGTCCCTTGGACTGCAAGGAGATCCAACCAGTCCATTCTAAAGGAGATCAGTCCTGGATGTTCTTTGGAAGGAATGATGCTAAAGTTGAAACTCCAATACTTTGGCTACCTCATGCGAAGAGTTGACTCACTGGAAAGGACTCTGATGCTGGGAGGGATTGGGGGCAGGAGGAGAAGGGGACGACAGAGGATGAGATGGCTGGATGACATCACTGACTCGATGGACATGAGTTTGAGTGAACTCCCGGAGTTGGTGACGGACAGGGAGACCTGGCGTGCTGCAGTTCATGGGGTTGCAAAGAGTTGGACACAACTGAGTGACTGAATTGAACTGATCAGCCCACATCGATCCTGTTTCTCTTTTCCCTCTTTCGTTGACTCCTGTTAGTCAGCCAGTGTTCATCCTGGATGGACACTGTCTTCTTTTTTATTTTGTATCTTTTGGACCCTTAAGGAGATCAGAGCATGCAATATCAACACGTGCTGCTTTGTTATATTCATTAAACTGAAGACATTTGAAAAACAGCAATGCAGGGAGAGGCTTTCTCTGAAAGGTCTTTACCTGCCTAAAGACCAATGCCCCCAAAGGAAATCTGTGGTCGCAGATCCCCTCCAGGAGTTTCATTAGCCAGGAAAGATGGACTTGTCACCAGAAGAGGAGGCTATAAATGACACCATCCTCAGACCCACATTGTCACAAACTATTGTGCCTCCCGTCTTATTATTATTATTATTTTGGAGTATAATTTCTTTACAGCGTTCCTTTAGTTTCCACTGTAGAACAAAGTGGATCAGCTCTGTGTACACATACACGCCCTCCTTTGTGACCGTCCCTCCCCCAGCCCCATCCCACCCTCTAGGTCATCACGCAGAGCGGAGCTCCCGGTGCTATACAGTGCTTCCCTCTAGCTATCTATTTTACACATGGAAAGTGTATACATGTCAATGCTGCTCTCTCAACCCATGCTCCCCTCCCCTTTCCCAACGTGCCCCCACGTCTGTCTCTGTATTGGCGTCTATATGCTTTCCCTTCATCAGTGAATCTCCTGTCTGTTCTGCTAGGGACCATTCAGCCTCCTAAAAATCATCTCCCCTCCCCTTGCCTTATTAAGATGGTATTTAAGCCTGAATTCCAAGCCACCTCAGGGAGTTACTCCTTTTCCTCTAGATAGCTTTCACATATACATGAAGTATGCATGTTAATAAACTTCTGTTCGTTTCTCTTTGGTTAATCTGTTTTTTTTTTTAAATTGCAGGGTTTTCAGCCAAACACTCAGAAGGGTAGAGGGAAAATTATTTTTCCTCCCCTACACTATCCTATTGGTGGTGTTCTGAACATGTATACTTATGTTTGGGATCTGGACGTCTATCTGTTTTCAAATAGGCTTCTCAACATTCCTCTCCTCTCACTCTATGTCCAGAGTTATGTGGTTCCATAAACCTATAGGGATCTTGGCGAGTCAAGTCAAATTGATTATTGGCTTTCTTTACTGCTGGTTGAGGAGTTGTCTTTCTTTGGTCTGCCAATAAATTGCCACATGTCTTTCTGCTTTCCAGCTGTGGTTTTTTTTTTTTTCCTTCTCCCCTTCTCCCCATCCCGGTAGGTCTAGGCCCTGAAAAGCTTTTTTTTCATGATATTTTAGTGGAATTTTGTGAGGGTGTGAAATTAGATGTGTGGGATTCTTAATCTCCTTCCTAAGGCAGTTTCCCAGTCCTGAGATTAGGGAGAGACTTTCCCCACTCAGAAAGGCTGCTTTCTCTTCTGGAGGATGTGAGGTTCACCCAAGGATTGGCTGCCTGTGGGCTAGTGAAGGGCTTCCCAGGTGGCTCAGTGGTAGAGAATCTGCCTATCAATGCAAGAGATGCGGGAGACACCAGTTTGATCCCTGGGTGGGGAAGATCCTCTGGAGGAGGAAATGGCAACCCACTATGGTATTCTTCCGGGGAAAGTACTACAGACAGAGAAGTCTGGTGGGCTACAGTCCATGGGGTTGCAAAGAGTTGGACAGGACTGAGCACACGTGGGCTAGTGAAGATTCGGGCCTTTGTTCATGGCTGTGTTCTCTGAGGCTCAGTGTACCTTCTAGGGCCAAGACAGAGGACCTGACAATACCATGCTTGCCTTGAACCTTGGTGCCATCTTTTCTTTTTTTTCAATATTATACCTTTCATTTTTGTGACCACATGCAACCCCAGTTCCTCCCGTCTCAGGTGACCCTAGTTGAGTGCACGTCTTCCCGAGGGAACCAGAAATCATTTTCTTTTTTAAACTTTATCTTTCATCTGGAAATATAGCTGATTAACAGTATTGTGATAGTTTTAGATGGACAGCAAAGGGACTCAACTATATATATATATGTATCCATTCTCGCCCAAATTCCTCTCCCACCCAAGTTGCCATGTAACATTGAGCAGAGTTCCCTGTAATATACGAGTGAGCTAAGTTGCTTCAGCCATGTCCAGCTCTTTGTGATCCTGTTGACTGTAGCCCACGAGGCCCCTCTGTCCATGGGATTCTCCAGGCAAGAATACTGCAGTGGGTTGCCATGCCCACCTCCAGGGGATCTTCCCGACTCAGGGAACGAACCCAAGTCTCTCATGTCTCCTGCACTGCCAGGTGGGTTCTTTACCATCAGCACCACCTGAGATAGGTTCTTGCTGGTTATTCATTTTAAATATAGCATATACATGACAGTCCTAAACTCTCTAACTATCCCATCTCCCCATGCTTTCCCCAGCAACCATTAAGAACCGAACTCATTTTCTGAAGGGCCTCACTGGGGCTAGAGCTCCCAGAACTTTTCCTTTGCCTCTATCGTATTTCTCATTCTTTTACTGCCCCTTCACGTTATGGCTTAGCTATTTTGCTGGGTGTATTTAAGAGACTAATAATGGCTTTATGCATTATAGCTTAAAGCCCTTTTGCTTTCAAGCAGTAACTCTCTCATGCTTATAGTTCAAGGAATGCTAAAGGTGAACTATTCAGGCAGTATTTGTGACTGAAGAGGTTTTCCTCCAGCGTCTGTTTATGTAAAGCCACCCCAGGGGTGACATCTTTGTGACTTTGTTACCATTTGGGAGCTAAACTAGCTAAGTTTATTGGGAGTAAAGCAAGGTAAACCTTAGGAGTACACAGTTTTTATGGCCGAAAGAGAAGACGCTGCCTTGAAACTTGTTTCTACAGTGTTTTAAAGTACCGATATTCCAATCTTGCAGAAATCGACTGGATTTCATGGAATTTGAAGACCATTGAAAGACAATCTGTTGGAATCATTTCATGAACTCAAAGCATTCAGAGAAAAAGTGTTTGCTCAGCTATGGTGATTGAGAAATTGAAGGCAGCTAGAGTGAAATGTCATGCTTGGTTATCTGTTGCTCTGACGCCAGATGAGAGTAAAAGCTTAACTTTGTTTTTGAAAGCCACCGTGGAAAGTGGAAACATTGATTCTGGATTGCTGAGTGGTGGGGTATTATTCATGTATCCAGAAATAGAAGCACTCTTGCCTCAGTGGGCTGAGGTGACAGCATCAATTCTTATTATTGCAATATAGCCCAGTTTCCTTCTTCTTCTTTTTTTAATTTTGAAAGAGTAAATATTTAAATAGGTAACACAGAAACGTTATTGCCAGTTTTCCTCCACAGGCCATGCCTGGTTAGTGAAAAGAGAGAGTCAGGCAGAATTCACAGGTGGAGAAAAAAATATTGTAGAAATGACATGTGATCCTTTTAAAGCAAGGGCATTGGAATTCTCGACTTGCAATTGGCCAACCTGAGCAAACTTTTCTCTGAAAAGGCATTTTAAGGGAAAAAAATTATGAATTTTCTTAAGCCCTGTGATTAGAGTATAATGCGTATTTATGGTCCCCCCAGGTGATACACAATAAAAATGGTTAAAACCTTTAGTCTTTTTAGTAGTTCACAATTTTATTGCCAAAGTTATTTTGTAGATTTTATGCTTAAAGCAAGGTCAGTGTATTGCACTGTATAAATTATTCTAAGTAATTGCTCAGTTATTTTATAGCTTAGTCACAGGATTTTTTCATTATTAAAGGTAGCCTTTCTTTTAAAGTTAGGATGGGAAGGGCAATATAAATCACAGGGCAGCTTGCCATTGGGGGTTTCAGTTTTACCTGTGATAAGGGTTTAATAACAATCTGGCCCAGACACCAGTTCCCTCTCAATTACCTTTCCACATGGGCATTAGTTCACACTGTTTATTAAAAACTCCCCTTGTAGTTTTTAAATGGAGTGTTTCAGATTAATGGCCCCCATGGAGTTTAACTTCATTGCACTTCATTAAAGCTAGATTGCACAAAAGGTTACTTCAATTAAATCCAGAACTCGACCTTAAATCTGTATAGATTTTTTTTTCAGAAAATGTGATAAAATTGTTCTGCCAATCCTTTGAGATTAACAAGGCAACATCCCTTTTAGTTACCCAAGTGCAAAACTCATGAGCCTGTTCTGAATTTTCCCGTAGCTATATATTTGGAGCTTTACGAAATTAGAAGCCAATCCATGAAAAGAGCCTGGGGTTATAAGCGGATGAAGTTACCGAAGACCAGACCCACCATGTGAGGCTAGAGAGTTTGTGAAACCTTTTGTTACAATTTGAGTGGATGCAGTAAGTTGAGTACTTTAGAAAAAAAATATTTTTGTTTCCCATATAATAAAAATATATTTCTAAATAGCTTGATTTGTGTGTTCCAGTAGAGAAAGTGATACAAAATTTTCACTCTTCCTAAGACTTTTTCTCCCCTGGCTACGACAATCTGTAAAGCATAGCTTGTGGCGGGTCCTAACTGTTGTTTCCTCTGAAGATTCATGATAATTGGAAGCATTAATTACTTATCCTACTCTGTGAGAGTATGGCCTCATTATCTTCAGGCAATGTGTGAATGGATGCTCATTAATATCATAACTCAATAACTCAATTTTTTTTTCTTTTTGTGAGTTTCAAATGACTCAGTGAAACCACCCCAGATTCATTTTCTCCTCCTTTTGGGTAGGTGAGATGTCAAAATTGTGCCTTTAGCCCATATTTGTATCTAGCTTATAATTTTAAGAGCTCTTATACTTTAGTTTTTTTTAAAATGCTTTAGATTTTTATTCTTAAAAAAAAGTCCAGTTGAAAATGTCTACATGTTTAAAGAACTGATACTATCATTGTTTGTCTTTCAATATCTTCCCGTATCCAAGTTTGTTTGTTTTTTGATTTTTGTTTTTCTGCTTTTCTGCTGGTATTTTTGCTTTTTACTGGGATTTTATCTGCTTTTTCGCTTGAAAGTGGCACTTAGTAAAGGATGCAAAATAATCTAAGTATTTATTCCAATACCTCATATTTATACCTGACAATATTCACTGCATGTTTGCGTGCAGGGTCAGTACTCAGCAAAGAGAGAAGAGCATTGGGCACCTTTTGTGAGTTTTCCCAGGAGGCTACCACACAGGCAAATTTAGGGTCTGGCTCTCAAGCTGGTAGGCTCAGAGACTAGATTTTGTCAACAAATCATCTACAATTTTTCACAGAACTAGAACAAATAATTTCAAGATTTGTATGGAAATACAAAAAACCTCGAATAGCCAAAGCAATCTTGAGAAAGAAGAATGGAACTGGAGGGATCAACTTGCCTGACTTCAGGCTCTACTACAAAGCCACAGTCATCAAGACAGTATGGTACTGGCACAAAGACAGACATATAGATCAATGGAACAAAATAGAAAGCCCAGAGATAAATCCACACACATATGGACACCTTATCTTTGACAAAGGAGGCAAGAATATACAATGGAGTAAAGACAATCTCTTTAACAAGTGGTGCTGGGAAAACTGGTCAACCACTTGTAAAAGAATGAAACTAGATCACTTTCTAACACCACACACAAAAATAAACTCAAAATGGATTAAAGATCTAAATGTAAGACCAGAAACTATAAAACTCCTAGAGGAGAATATAGGCAAAACACTCTCCGACATAAATCACAGCAGGATCCTCTATGATCCACCTCCCAGAATACTGGAAATAAAAGCAAAAATAAACAAATGGGATCTAATTAAAATTAAAAGCTTCTGCACAACAAAGGAAAATATAAGCAAAGTGAAAAGACAGCCTTCTGAATGGGAGAAAATAATAGCAAATGAAGCAACTGACAAACAACTAATCTCAAAAATATACAAGCAACTTATGTAGCTCAATTCCAGAAAAATAAACGACCCAATCAAAAAATGGGCCAAAGAACTAAATAGACATTTCTCCAAAGAAGACATACGGATGGCTAACAAACACATGAAAAGATGCTCAACATCACTCATTATTAGAGAAATGCAAATCAAAACCACAATGAGGTACCACTTCACACCAGTCAGAATAGCTGCAATCCAAAAATCTGCAAGCAATAAATGCTGGAGACGGTGTGGAGAAAAGGGAACCCTCCTACACTGTTGGTGGGAATGCAAACTAGTACAGCCACTTTGGAGAACAGTGTGGAGATTCCTTAAAAAATTGCAAATAGAACTACCTTATGACCCAGCAATCCCACTGCTGGACATACACACCAAGGAAACCAGAATTGAAAGAGACACATGTACCCCAGTGTTCATCGCAGCACTGTTTATAATAGCCAGGACATGGAAACAACCTAGATGTCCATCAGCAGATGAATGGATAAGAAAGCTGTGGTACATATACACAATGGAGTATTACTCAGCTGTTAAAAAGAATACATTTGAATCAGTTCTGATGAGATGGATGAAACTGGAGCCGATTATACAGAGTGAAGTAAGCCAGAAAAAAAAAAACACCAATACAGTATGCTAACACATATATATGGAATTTAGAAAGATGGCAATGACGACCCTGTATGCAAGACAGCAAAAAAGACACAGATGTGTATAACGGACTTTTGGACTCAGAGGGAGAGGGAGAGGGTGGGATGATTTGGGAGAATGGCATTGTAACATACTATCATGTAAGAATCGAATTGCCAGTCTATGTCCAACGCAGGATACAGCATGCTTGGGGCTGGTGAATGGTGATGACCCAGAGAGATGTTATAGGGAGGGAGGTGGGAGGGAGGTTCATGTTTGGGAACCCATGTACACCTGTGGTGGATTCATGTCAATGTATGGCAAAACCAATGCAGTATTGTAAAGTAAAATAAAGTAAAAAAACAAACAAACAAACAAAAAAAAAAACAAAAAAAACAAATCATCTACAATGAGGGTAGAACTTGCAGAAGCCAAACTCATAAGACTAATTTAAAATTCACTTTTCCAAAGTGAACTATAGTGATTACATCAACAAGAATGCTCATTTGAACATCATCCTGTAGACAGACCTGCTTTAGAAATCTAAACATTTCTAGATGGTCACTTGCCCACAAAGAGGCTAAGAAAGTTCTAAGTTTGGTATTTTTAATCTCTGCCATGCAAGGGGTCTTGCTAATGTAACCATTATGCTAAAATCCTTCAGCTAAGGTTCTCTGTTTGAGACTGCCCTCAATGTCTTCATCTCTGACTTTTTGTTTGCTGCTTTTGACAATCCATTTTACCACTGCCACATCCAATTGTTAAGTTCTTTAATGTGATGAATCAGATTATTGTTTATTTATTTATTAAATTTTCATTGGAGTATAGTTGATTTACAGTGTGGTGTTAGTTTCTGCTGTACAGCAAAGTGAGTCAATAATACATAGACACATATCCACTCTTATTTAGATTCTTTTCCCATATAGGTCATTACAGAGTATTGAGTAGAGTTCCTGGGCTATACAGTAGGTCTTTATTAGTTATCCATTTTACATATTATAGTGTGTATATGTCCATCCCAATCTACCAACTTATCTGTCCCTCCTTTCCCCCTTGGCAACTATAAGTTCAGATTATTGCTTATTTTGCTGACCTGCAATTTATTCTGTCTCCTTAAGGTGATGTCACTTAGCTTGGTTCTGATACTTTGGGTCTTGATTTCATAATTTAATTCATGAAGAGCGATATTTTAAAGTTTATCTTTGTTAAGATATAATTTGCATATAACATTGTGTATGTTTAAGGTGCTCAGCATGTTGATTTGATACATTTATGGGCTTCCCTGGTGGCAGAGCTGGTAAAGAATCCTCCTGCAATGCGAGAAACCTGGGTTCGATCCCTGAGTAGGGAAGACCCCCTTGAGGAGGGCATGGCAACCCATTCCAGCCTATTCCATTCTCCAGTATTCTTGCCTGGAGAATCCCCATGGACAGAGGAGCCTGGAGGGCTACGGTCCATGGGGTTGCAAAGAGTCGGACACGACTGAGCAACTAACGCTAACACTATATTTCAATATGGTTTTTCACTGCAGTGTTAGTTAGCACTTCTATCACATCATTTCATTTTGGTGGTGGGTAGAACTAAGATCTGCTCTCTTGGCCATTTTGTTAACAAGTTTATAATATAATATTTTAAAATCTGTAATCACTGAGCTGTGCCTTAGGTCTCCAGGACTTACTTATCTACTAGTTTTAAGTTGTACCCTTGAATAACATCTCCTAAATTCCCTACACCTTAGCCCCCAGTAACCAACATTCTACTCTCCATTTTTATGAGTTTGGTTTTGTTAGATTCCATATATAAGTGATATAATACCCTTAGAGAGTGATCTTAATTTTCTTGTTTCCAAGTACTTGAAATAACATTTTATTACTTTACTGTCAACAACTAACATTTAACTCTCATAATAGCTATGTCAGGAATACACAGCAGATGAGTATCATCCCCAGTAGATAAGGAAACTGAGGCTTTAAAAAAATTGATCCAAATTCACACAGAGTAATTGGACAAGCCAGAATTGAAAGTGACTCATTCTTACTTCAGGCCTTCCTAACGGAAGACTGTTTCTTTCTATCAGCTAGAATACCTAGCAAAGTGCTGGGATCATTGCAGGTGCTTACTACATGTTCATACAAAAATAAATGAGAATCCATCTATGAAAACAAAACGAGACAAATTATTAGTACCTTGAGGCAACATTAATTGTGGAAATCTAGGCTTCTTGCTCCTCACTTTGTCAAGCTACTAAACTAATTTCAGTTTTATGATTTGGAAAATGAGCATCATAATTCTTCTTGATGTAAATTAGTCAGGGTGTGACTGGACCATGAAGATTCAAGACAGGTTATTGGAATGGCCATGAGTCATAGACATATGGATGAAAGTTTAGGAAGATATTGAGCAGAAAGTTTAGGATTATAACCAAGGCTTTCTAGGTCATAGAGTTATAATGGAGGTCAGAACCCTGGATAGACCCCTGGTCTCCAGCAATTGGTATCTGTGAGAAAACTCATCCAGATTCAGTTCAGTTCAGTCACTCAGTCATGTCTGACTCTTTGCAACCCCATGGACTGCAGCACGCCAGGCCTCCCTGTCCATCATCAACTCCCAGAGCTTGCCCAAACTCATGTCCATCAAGTCGGTGACAACATCCAACCGTCTCATCTTGTCGTCCCCTTCTCCTCCTGCTCTCAATCTCTCCCAACAGCAGGGTCCTTTCCAATGAGTCAGTTCTTTGCATCAGGTGGCCAAAGTATTGGAGCTTCAGTTTCAGCATCAGTCCTTCCCATGAATATTCAGGACTGATTTCCTTTAAGACTGACTCTTCCAGATTAACACCTTTTATTTACATTTTGCTTTTCTGGGTGACTTCTCCCCAGGTATAATTCTCTGGCTTGAACGTTGAAGGTTTCTAAGTTTGAAGAGAGATTTTTATTAATGAGGTGTGTGTGTGCATGCTAAGTTGCTTCAGTCCTATCCGACTCTATGTGACCCTATGGGTTGTAGCCCCACTAGACTCCTCTGTCCATGGGATTCTCCAGGCAAGAATACTGGAATGGGTCGCCATGCCCTTCTTCAGAATATCTTCCCAAGCTAAATCGATTTGGGTCTTTTGCACCGCCTGTATTGGCAGGTGGGTTCTTTACCACTAGCGCCACCTAGAAAGCCCATTAATGAGATGTTCAAGTTGCAAGCATCAGAAATCAACTCTGGTTGACTTTAGTAAAAATTAATTAGAAGTAATGTTCATTAGAAATATTTTAGAAGAATCAGTGACAAGTCTGGAGAAGCATACTCATAAAATAGGGAGCAACCAAATGAAACTAGGCAGCTGAGAACACAGCCATTAGCCCTGCTGCTAATGAAGTTACTGCCCTGGTGCTGCTGTGCTCTTAACTCCTCTGTCACAATGACAGAATATCTACCATCTTCAGAGCTTTGCATCACTTTCTCAAGATCCTAAACCTGAGCAGAAGCTCTGCTTGTTCAGGCTCAGGTTGTTCAGGCTTGGGTCATGTGTCTCTGCCCTGCTTTCTGGGAGCAAAAATGTCACATATCTGTTCTTTCTTTGGCTTCTGTAAAGGAAAGTGTTCCAAATAGAAAATGTGGGGAACTTTTATTTTATTATTTTATCTTAATGAATCTTCTCTCTGAATTTCAGAATTCCCACTCTTGGAAGAGCTGGGTGAGATTTTGGACTGGCTTTAGCTTTGGCTCTGAATCTCTTCCACCCACCTGGCCATAAATGTTGTAGCTGAAGCTCATTGAGTATGGCTAATACCCAATGGTTACAACTTGATTTTAGTGCTCTGCTTACCTTTCCAGGTTTCTGATTTGACTTAGATTTATAATTCTTAGTATTTCTTACTTTCCTGCCAACTCACCAATATATTCTTAAAAGATTTACAAATACTGTATCTACTACTTATCTTTATTTCCAGTGTGCTTAAAGTGTTAAAAGTATAGTTAAAGGGTTAGTTGCTCAATGGTGTCTGACTCTTTGTGACCCCAGGGACTGTAGCTCACTAGGCTCTTTTGTCCATGGGATTTTCCAGGGAAGATTACTGAAGTGGGTTGCCATATCCTTCTCCAGGGGATCTTCCCAACCCAGGGATCAAACCCCGGTCTCCTGCACTGCAGGCAGATTCTTTACTGCTGAGCCACCAGGGAAGTCCCTATCAGTTCAGTTCAGTCGCTCAGTCGTGTCCGACTCTCTGTGACCCCATGAACTGCAGCACGCCCGGCCTCCCTGTCCGTCACCAACTCCCAGAGTTCACTCAGACTCACGTCCATCGAGTCAGTGATGCTATCCAGCCATCTCATCCTCTGTCGTCCCCTTCTCCTCCTGCCCCCAATCCCTCCCAGCATCACAGTCTTTTCCAGTGAGTCACTGTAATCAAACATGCAGAAATAGGAGTTAGGACTAGTTCTTTGAAACTATGCCATTAAAAAGAACAAAAGGATGCATATGGAAATAGTGAAGAAAGTGATTCTTGGAGGTGAGAGATGGAGGAGTGAATGCATTTAAAGAAACATGCTCAGATGATAAATCAAAAGGACTAAAGAACTATCAATCAATGCTCAGTAAACAGAACCAAATATAAACATCATGACATACTTTACTTGGATTGTTCATTGTGTCCCTGCTATTTCTTCAATTTAAGCACTTCCTTAAAGAATAATATCCCAAGAACACACAGACTGGTGAAACAAAAGAGCCATGCAGTCAAATCTGAATTTAATAACCATGTCAAACCCATAGTATATATTGGAGTTTAGCACCAGGATCAGCTTCTGGCTGAATTTTGAGCATATATTTGGACTTTGCAGCTCAAGAAAATCCCCACAGGTAGATCTGCATGATGAGAGCTATGCTGAAGTCAAGATGGGAGTCCTGAGGTTCACTTTCCCAACTAGGAGAAGGGAAGAAATTGTTTCTATTTTTATGATTGGTAGTATTTGTTTACTTCTGATGAAGTTAAAAAATGTCTAGCTACTGGAGTCTATTGATGAGGGAAAACATTATTCAGCATGTTAGTCAAGTTGTTCTGAGCTTGCCAGAATGATTTCAGAGGAATCCTTGACTCACTCCCATCTCAGTAGATCTCTTGGTGATTGTGTCAATAAGATGTGCTCCCTAATGTAAACCTGAACTAGCCACACAAACTCCTTGTGCCTCTGATTCTCTTATGGCGAATTTTAGAACCTTGTTAGAAGACTATTTAAAATAGTCATAAAACTTTTAGGTATTGTGTTTAATACATTGATGGTAATTGATGCAGTGCATTGATACTAACGTTGGTTGATTTTTCATAATTCTGCCATTTAAATGATCAGCTTGAGCAGTATGGAAAATATAGAATTAAATTTCACTGTTGAAACAGCCCAAGGTCAAATAAATACCTTTTCCCTTGTAATATGTGCAATGATGTTTCATTTAACCAGCAATAAAGGAACTAGGTATTTCATATAATTGACTTTTTCAGGTAATTGTAGGTTACTCCTTAAAGAACTGTAACTTCTAAACATTTTAACTTGTTTGAATGGAAAGCATTAAAAAGTGCATTGTCCACCTTCTGAATTTGGAAATAAAAGCACAGAAAAGTACAGAGACTAATCAAATCCATATTTCCTTCACACAGATTTCCCTTCTTTATAAATAGAGGATATTGAGTGTAATTTAATATTTACAAAATTACCCTGTTATTATTATAAACATTGTTATTACACCATGCTGTGTGATAAGATATCACTCGTTTGTGGAGTACGTGGACAGTTCAAAATTTTATTGAAGTGCTTGCAGAAAATATGAAAAATATTAAAAAAAAAACCCAAATGTCTACAAGCTCACTGGGCAGAGGTAATCATTTCTAACATTTGGGCATTATTACTATATCTTAATAAAATTAAAGTATAACTCTGTCTACAATTTTCTAATCCTTTTCTAACTTTTTAATATATTATGAATGTCTTCTCATAGCCTTATATATTCCTGATGATTTATTTGCTAATGGCTACATGATACCCCATTGTGGCACCATTATTTTCATAACCAGTCTCCCACTGTGGTGGTCATTTACTTTCCCAGTGTTTAGCTATTGTAAGTATGCTTCAGTGAACACCTTTGTACATAAATCTTGGTGGATATCTTAATTAACATATTCAGCAAGTGTTTATGGAGCATTTACAACATATTAGGAAATACTCTCGGTGTTTGGGATACAAAAGTGAGAAATCCTTGTCCTTGTAGGACTTAAATTCACTGACAATAAACACAAATAAGTAAATCATATAGTATTAGAAAATGATAAGTGCTATGAAGTTTAACAGCATTCCCTTAGGATAAATTCTCAGAAGGCTCTTGACACATATTATAAAGTGTCTTCCTGAATGGTTGTACTGATTCGTGTTTCTACCAAAAATGTATGAATGTCTCTTTTTCTGCCCTTGAAAACAGGTGTTTCTAAAGAAAAAAAAAATACTGTTTTGTTAAATGAAATGTATCTTATGTTTAAATTTGCATTTTCTGGATGCTAGCGATTTTTGAACACATTTTAATATGTTTGTTGATTATGTGCATAATCTTCTTCTGTAAAACTCTCTTTCATGTCTTTTGAATAGTGCAGAGTTTGGGTGGCTCAGTTTTCTAGAGCTCTGTAACAAAGTACCATTAACTTGGTGCCTTAGGACAACAGAAATATTGGGTTGGCCAAAAAGTTTGTTTATCCATATTACAGAAAAATCTGAATGGAAATTTGGCCAACCCAATGTATTGTGTCACAGTTCTAGGGGCTATAAATCCAAAATCAAGATGTTGGCAGGGCTGTACTTCCTCTGAGGGGTGTAGGTGAATCATTCCTTTCCTCTTTAAACTTCTGGTGATTTCCTGGCAATCACCAGGGTTCCCTGGTTTCTGGATGCTTCCCTCCAATTCCCTATTGTCACATGATGGTATCTTTTGTGTGCGTGCCTCTTTCTCTTTGTCCAAATTTTTCATTTCTATAAGGACACAGTCATATTGGAATAGGGCCTGCCCTAATGCCATCCTTGGAGAAGGAAATGGCAACCCACTCCAGTATTCTTGCCTGGAGAATCCTGTGGATGGGGGAGCCTGGAGGGCTGCTGTCCATAGGGTCGCACAGAGTCGGACACGACTGAAGCGACTTAGCATGAATGCGTGCATTGGAGAAGGAAATGGCAACCCACTCCAGGATTCTTGCCTGGAGAATCCCAGGGACGGAAGAGCCTGGTGGGCTGCTGTCTATGGGGTCACAGAGAGTTGGACATGACTGAAGTGACTTAGCAGCAGCAGCAATGTCATCCTATCAACCTTATTTTAATTTGAGCATCTGTAAAGGTCCATTTCCAAATAAGGCTGCACTCACAGGTACTGAGGAGTTAGGACCTCAGCATATTTTAGGGAGACACAGTCCAACTGATAACAGTGCCTAAATCCCATTCTTTATTCCTTTTACCTCCTGGAGGAAGAAATGGCAACCCACTCCAGGATTCTTGCCTGGAAAATCCCATAGGCACAGGAGCCTGGCAGGCTACAGTCTGTGGCTTCACAAAGAGCCAGACATGACTGAGTGACTGAGCACACGCACCTCCAGGCCTTGGAACAATCAATGACAAACGGGAAGTGAGACTTACTTTCTTAATTTGTGTATGCACTCTATGATTCTCTGAGACCAAAATGGAGCAAATTTAATCCTCCAATTTCGGTCAATTCAAGCTCCAGCCCGTCTGCATAGACAGGTCCGAGTTCACAGTGCCCACTTACAATTCATCTACTCAAACTCATTGGCATAGTCAAGGAAGATGGTTGGACTGAGCCACACGCCCATTCGTGGGGAGGGGGCAGGACATCTGCCTACAGGGACGTTCTGTGAGGGGACAGAGAGAAGAGGACTGCCCACAGTGCCCAGCAGGATATAACAAGTAACTGCTGCGTCTGAGTCTAGATGCTGAATGAAAGCAACTCGACTGTCTAGTTCTTGCTTCTGAGATTTTGACACACCGTTTTAAACTCTCTTGGCAAGCATTGGATAAAGAGGTAAAGGCAGAGATGGAATTGTTTTCTCTGACACCTTCTGTCTGCTCTCCCTGAGTAGGAGTGGCAATAGAAGCTCCCCCTTCCATGGAAGTGTAAAGAGAAGGGATAAGACCCGTTTTTATACCTCTTCTGTCCCCTACTTGCAGTTCTTGTGCTCTCTGTTCTATCGTCAGGCTATTTGCCATCACTTATTTCCGACAACGTCTGCTTCCAGAAATCTATTTTTTGTTCTCTTGTGCAGAAGCCAAATCATCAAACATGATAATTATACTCTTGGTAATGCCTAAAGGCAGTGCTATGACTTAGTGTAAAAGTTTTGCAGAGCTCTTTTTCAGTAACTGCATTTTTGTCTACTTTTGAGTTTTTAACTGGTTTTAGGATGGGGTGAGATTCCTGGAGAGCCCACCACTAGGTAAGGTAGAAGTTTTTTCATATAAAGTGAATATTATGTAGCAACAACCTTGACTAATGAAGCAGCATGTAAACAGAAGACCATTTCCCTCTAGAACTAAAGGGCAGCACCTGTACAAAAACAAAACCAAAACCAAAACGTAAACAAGTTATTAAGAAAACTGTTAAAATAAATGCGATCTAAACACTAAACTTTGAAATGACCCCAGGAAATCTGAGCTGCAAGAAGTCAAAGGGAAATGTGTTTTCACTTGACAAATGATGATGATAGGAACTACTGACAGTATTGGATAGAAGGACCAAATTCTTTGAACTATCCCAGCCAGGACTAAGGCTGTGAGCTGGTTTCTAAGTAACCCCATTCCACAGTCATCTCTTAGTTCCTCCCTTGTTTGTGTTAATGTTGGTGATCTTTGAAGTAAGAATGAGCTGGTAATTCAAATTTCCTGACTCAGTTTTTGGTTTTTTTTTTGGTAAAAGGACTAATATTACAATTATATAGTAATTATATAGCTAGTATATTCTGGAAAACTTGGTCTTCTCTCATTTTTATATGCTCATGGATTTGAATATTGATAAGGTAGTAAGTGCTGAAGTGATTTTATCACCTCTTTGGTTCTCCCT
The DNA here is from genome assembly GCF_023091745.1 of Budorcas taxicolor. NCBI lineage: Eukaryota > Metazoa > Chordata > Mammalia > Artiodactyla > Bovidae > Budorcas > Budorcas taxicolor. Next base: position 18,423,710 of record NC_068933.1, on the reverse strand, counting down.
TCATTTGTCTACTTTCCACAGGAATGAGATTTCAAAATAAGCAGGTAATGAGCCAAGTTCTCCAAGTGTGAATCTTTTTTTGGAAGGAAGCCCTCTAAGAACTTCTTCAGGAGGATATTGTATGTGCCTGGGCAGGAGCAGGACAGTGTAGTGTAACTCCACTCTGTATGATCCTAGAATTAGAGAGTTGTGTTTGGAAGTCTAACTCCAAAATGAGAACAGAAAGGAAGAGAGACCAACTCATCTTCTCAGGAATTCTTTCAGCCCCATGATAGCAATCTTTCAGTAATTTTTTTTTTTTTGCCTGATATTTTGAACTTTCAGTTATCAAGAAACAATATCAGAATCAACAACCGAACAGTAGGCAGCTTGTTACAAGAGAGAACTATCACTTTTGTTAAACAGGAATCTTATTTGAGCAAAATGTTGAGAATGACTTTGGAGGAAGGATATGCCATTCATTGAGACATCTCTTCAGTCACACAGCAGTGCAGATTCTATCTCCTTTGCCTCTCCCAAAAGATTCCTTTTCCTTCTGCTCCTGCTTTAGTTTAAGTGTCCTTAATCTCATTTCACTAAATGAAACAACCAAAAGCTCCAACCAATCTTCTTGACTTCAGTCTGGTAGCCTTCATTCCATTATAGGCTCAACCCCCTACTTATCTTCTAAAAGATAAACCTGATTACATCATCTCTTAAAAAATTTCAGTTACTTTTTTCCCCTTTCAGAGTAAAGTCCAAATCCTAGCCAAGTATCCAAGCTTCCCATGACCTGGCTCCTGCCAACACATTAGACTTCATCTTTCTTGCATATGGCAGGCAATCAATGCATTTTACATACTGAGTAACACTGATCACCCCTCAAGGAGGTCTTAATGGTCTGGTTAGTCCTATGTCCTTGGGGTTGAAGTGCACTTCCAAACGATAATGACATACTTTGTGAATAGTAGCTCAGAAACTTTTCACTCTCAGGATCCATTTACACATGTAAACATTATTGAGAACCCCTAGTGGAGAAGAGTCTTGAGAGTCCCTTGGACTGCAAGGAGATCCAACCAGTCCATTCTAAAGGAGATCAGCCCTGGGTGTTCTTTGGAAGGAATGATGCTAAAGCTGAAACTCCAGTACTTTGGCCACCTCATGCGAAGAGTTGACTCATTGGAAAAGACTCTAATGCTGGGAGGGATTGAGGGCAGGAGGAGAAGGGGACGATAGAGGATGAGATGGCTGGATGGCATCACCGACTCGATGGATGTGAGTCTGAGTGACTCTGGGAGATGGTGATGGACAGGGAGGCCTGGCGTGCTGCGATTCATGGGGTCGCAAAGAGTCAGACACAACTGAGTGACTGAACTGAACTGAATTGAACTGAACTGAAGGAGCTTTTCCTTTGTGGCTTACACCTATGTATATTTACTCTATTAGAAATTAAATCAAAATTTAAAAAATATTTGTTAACTCATTTACTAATGACACTAAGTCCAATGCATTTTAAGATAAATAGCATATTTTTTTTATGACAAACATCTATATTTTACAAAAGCAGAAAAATCAGTGGAATAAAGCAGAATTATGTTCATATTTTTCTCAACCTTTTAAATGCCTGATTAGTGATAGATGGCAGATATATTGCTAGATCTGTTTCTGTATTCATTCTGTTGTGATAAATTGTTTCAGTTGATGTATAGGAAGAAAAGTTTCATATGGATATGTAGTTAGAAAAAGGAAGAGTATTTTAATAATCTTTTTATATGATTGTGGACATTCTTCTTTGATATTTTACCAAAACATGACAAGTGGTAGTTTCTTAAAAGTTAGTTGCAGTGTGAAATCTGAAAGCATATCAATACATTTTTACACTTCTACATAAAAATCCACTTGCTATTTTGAATGGGTCTATTATACATTGTGATTTTGTAATATTATGCTTTAGTCATTTTGAAAATATTAGTTCATGACTTATACACTTCTTCTAAATATTGACCCATTTAAAAATTCAATATCCAAAAATTACATTCCCTTCTATCATCATCAATCTCATTACAAAAGCCTGAAAGTATCAGGAAAGTTCTCAAGTTGGAAATTTATCATCAGCAGTGACTGCTTTCCTTGAAGTGACAGACTCACTTTGTTCATTTTTGTGAAAATGTCTGCCAAAAGCCCAAGTCTGAACAACCATAGTTTACCCATCATTTTCTTTATTAAAAAATGATGTTTCCTGTAGAAAAAAAAAAACAAAACAACTGACTAGTTCAGCTCATGACTCAATCACACAAGTGATTTTCTTCAAGCAAAAACTTTAATTCAATATGTATAGCAGAAGCACTGTCCATATATTTCCCATTTTATCACACAGAATATTGAAATAACCCGTATCCAAGGATTAAATTGATTAAATTAATAATCTATGTTGCTTCTTTAAGGAGATCCCTAAGTCTCATGGACCACTCTTTGGAAGTGAAAAATACGATAATGCCTGTAGAGTTTGCTGCCTCTGCCTTGATTTGCGCCATCAGCCAGCAGTTTACCTGCCATCGCTACTGCACCATCAGTGTGAATGTTGACACAATGGGAAAGGCAGCCACGTCTTAGTACTATTATGAAAATAGTTTTGACCTTGCTTACCCCTGATAGGGTTTGTGGACTTCGTGGGTTGGTAGACCTCACCCTGAACGGTACCGTCTTAGAGACCAGCCAGTAAGTACTTTTCCTTCCCAAGAAAGGACTTTTTTTGAATCTCAAGAAAAACAGCAATTTGCATATTTGATCTAACTTTTGTAACCCTAACTCTAAAAAGAATTTTTGATAATTATCTCTGTTGGAGTTAAAAAAAATCAAATTATGCAACAATGAATATTCAGAAGAAAAAGTGTAGCAGTAATAGTATAATTTGTTGAATGCTTTTTATGCTCCAGACACTTTCATCAAATTTTACATATACTTCACTTAATACACACAACAACCTTAATAGACAGGTACTATTTTTTTTTTCTCCATCTACAATGAGGAATTGAAGTTGTGTGTGTGTGTGTGTGTGTGTGTGTGTGTGTGTGTTAGTTGCTCAGTCATGTCCAACTCTTTGTGATCCCATAGACTGGAGCCCACCAGGCTCCTTTGTCCATGGGATTCTCCAGGCAAGAATACTGGAGTGGGTTGCCATTTCCTTCTAGTGATGTTAAATAATTTACCCAAGGTTCACATAGTTATGGGCTTCCCTGGTAGCTCAGCTGGTAAGGAATCTACCTGCAATCCAGGAGACCCTAGTTCAATTCCTCGGTTGAGAAGATCCCCTGGAGAAGGGGATGGCTACACACTCCAGTACAAAGAGTCGGACAAGACTGAGCAACATTCACTTTTACATAGTTATTAAGTGGCACAGTTAAGTGTGTCAAACTCAGTTCTAACTCAAAGACTACACTATTAATCATTACTAAAGTTTCTAATAAACTATTTTCCATCCTAACTGCATAAATGAAAGTTTGGTATACTTTCAGGCATACATTTTGACTTATTATGGATGCTCCTAACTGCAATTATTCCGTGTTACCTCTTCTAGGAAGTCTTGTCCACTTGACTCGATTTAAATTTCTCATTTTGGGGCTTTTATAGTTTCAGTGATTGCGTGTATTGCTGTTTTCCATTATTACTAATATTTTTACCCCTCCTTTATTTCCACTTACTGTAAGCTCCTTTAGGTCAAACATAACGTCTTATTCTGTGTCTATAGTATATTCCAGGCTTCTCTGGTGGCTCAGTTGGTAAAGCATCTGCCTGCAATGCAGGAGACCCAGGTTTGATCCCTAGGTCAAGAAGATCCCCTGGAGAAGGGCATGGAAATCCACTCCAGTATTCTTGCCTGGAGGATCCCAAGGACAGAGGAGCCTGGTTGGATACAGTCCATGGGGTCGCAAAGAGTTGGACACAACTGAGTGAATAATACTTTGCTTCATAGTATATACCAAGTTAACCACTGCAGCAATAGTGTCCCACTCACAAACATTCTGTGAGCTTCAACTCAGCTGTGTGGTGTCTTGCACATTGCCACAATCCTATTGTAGCTCTCATTGTTGAGAGGTAGAACATGTTTTACTTCCTCTTGGATCTGGTCTGACCTTATACCTGCTTTGGGCGTAAAATGTAATGGAAGTAACCTCATGCAAATTCCAAGCCTGGGCTTCCAGAAGCTTTGCATGCTTCAGCTCATTGTTTTGGAGACCTATTCAGCTACCAAGTGGATAAGACCCACCTAACCTACTGGAGGATGACAGGTCATGTAGAACAGAAATGAGTCCTCCTAGTTAAGCCATCCCAGAACAGCCAGACCCCAGCCCACCAAGCAGCTGAGCCCATGAAAGTGAAAGTGAAGACGTTCAGTCGTGTCCAACTCTTTGCAACCCCATGGACTATAGCCTATCAGGCTCCTCCATCCATGGGATTTTCCAGGCAAGAGTGCTGGAGTGGATTGCCATTTGCTTCTTCAGGGGATCTTCCTGACCCAGGAATTGAACCCGGGTCTCCCACATTGCAGGCAGATGCTTTACCCTCTGAGCCACCAGGGAAGCCTGCATATGTATGAGTAATCAGCCCAGATCAGCTATATCCAGCCCATATATAATTTATTTATTTTAAGGAATTGGCTTATGTGAGGATGAGGCTGCACAATTTGAAATCTGCAGAGCAGGCTGGTAGGCTGAAGACCCAGGGAAGAGGTGATGCTGTCACTCTACTCCAAAGGTAGTCTGGAGGTAGAATTCCCTCCTCCTCTGAACTCAGTGTTTTTTCTCTTAAGGTCTTCAACTGATTGGATGATGCCCACACACTCTATGTGCTTTACTCAGTATCTGCTAATTTAATGTTAATGTTCAGTTCAGTTCACTTGCTCAGTGGTGTCCAACTCTTTACGACCCCATGGACTGCAGCACACCAGGCTTCCTTGTCCATCACAAATTCCTGGAGCCTACTCAAACTCATGTCCATCTCATCAGTGATGCCATCCAACCATCACATCCTCTGTTGCCCCCTTCTCCTCCTGCCTTCAATCTTTCCCAGCATCAAGGTCTTTTCCAATGAGTCAGCTCTTTGTATCAGGTGGCCAAAGTATTGGGGTTTCAGCTTCATCATCAGTCGTTCCAGTGAATATTCAAGATGGATTTCCTTTAGGACTGACTGGTTGGCTCTCCTTGCAGTCCAAGGGACTCTCTGAGGGTCCAACACCACAATTCAAAAGCATCAATTCTTTGGCACTCGGTTTTCTTTATAGTCCAACTCTCACATCCACACATGACTCCTGGAAAAACCATAGCTTTGACTAGACAGACCTTTGTTGGTAAAGTAATGTCTCTGCTTTTTAATATGCTGTCTAGGTTGGTCATAGCTTTTCTTCCAAGGAGCAAGTGTCTTTTAATTTCATGGCTGCAGTCATGATCTGCAGTGATTTTGGAGCCCAAGGAAATAAAGTCTGTCACTGTTTCCATTGTGTCCCCATCTATTTCCCATGAAGTGATGGGACTGGATGCCGTGATCTTAGTTTTCTGAATGTTGAGCTTTAAGCCAACTTTTTCACTCTCCTCTTTCACTTTCATCAAGAAGCTCTTTAGTTTTTCTTCACTTTCTGCCATAAGGGTGGTGTCATCTGCATATCTGAGGTTATTGATATTTCTCACTGGCAATCTTGATTCCAGCGTGTGCTTCATCCAGTCCCGCATTTTGCAAGATGTACTCTGCATATAAGTTAAATAATCTGGGTGACAATATACAGCCTTGACATACTCCTTTCCTGATTTGGAACCACTCTGTTGTTCCATGTCCAGTTCTAACAGTTGCTTCCTGACCTGCACACAGATTTCTCAGGAGGCAGAGAACCTCTGCCTTTTCTAAATCCAGCTTGAACATCTGGAAGTTCATGGTTCATGTACTGTTGAAGCCTAGCTTGAAGGATTTTGAGCATTACCTCGCTAGCATGTGAAATGAGTGTCATTGTGTGGTATTTTGAACATTCTTTGGCATTACCTGTCTTTGGGATTGGAAAGAAGAATGACCTTTTTGAGTCCTATGCCTGCTGCTGAGTTTCTCAAATTTGCTGGCATATTGAGTGCAGGACTTTCACACCATCATCTTTTAGGATTCAAAATAGCTCAGCTGAAATTCCATCACCTTCACTACCTTGGTTCATAGTTATGTTTCCTAAGGCTCACTTGGCTTCACTCTCCAGGATGAGTGATCACAACATCGTGGTTACCCATGTCATTAAACCTTTGTATAGTTCTTCTGTGTATTCTTGCCACCTCTTCTTAATATCTTCTGCTTCCATTAGGTCCATACCATTTCTGTCCTTTATTGTGCCCATCTTTACATGAAAAGTTCCCTTGGTATTTATAATTTTCTTAAAGAGACCTCTAGTCTTTCTTATTCTATTTTTCCCCCTCAATTTCATTGCATTGATCACTTAAGAAGGCTTTCTTATCTCTCCTTGCTATTCTTTGGAATTCTGCATTCAGATGCGTATGTCTTTTCTTTTCTCTGCCTTTCACGTCTGTTCTTTTCTCAGCTGTTTGTAAGTCCTCCTCAGACAACTGTTTTGCCTTTTTGCATTTCTTTTTCTTGGGGATGATTTTGATCACCACTTCCTGTACAATGTCACAAACCTGCATCCATCTATAGTTCTTCAGGCACTCTGTCTATCAGATCTAATCCCTTGAATCTATTTGTCACTTCTATTTGTATAATCAAAGGATTTGATTTAGGTCATACCTGAATGACCAAGAATCATTGTTCAGGAGTGAATGTAGGCAAATAGTTGCCTTTCTTAAAGCAGGTTTTGGGTGCCATGTGGAAAATTCTTTAAGTGTTCTTCTATTGCTCATTAAGTAAATATTAATTAACTTCCTTACCTATTATATGTTAGGCCCCATGCTATACATTCCCTCTCAACATTAATCTCTATTCTCCAGGTATAAAACTAAACTAGAGCATCTTTTTCTCATAGGAGTTCAGCCTCTTCTTATAGCAATTTGCTGTTTTTTATGTTCTATCTCTATTTTGTATGTTTACGTACTTTCAATAGAATAATATGTATTGGCTGTTCTCTTGGAAGAAATTATTCTTTTTTCCCCCACTCCAAGAAACAGTGTAGTATTGAGCTGGTCCAGCACAGTCCTTCTTGCCAAATCTTTGTTGCTTCATTTTGTTCACAGATCTCTTGAGGCAACGATTACAAGCAGTGCATTGTTTGTGTTTCTGCCTTTTGGCAGCAAAGAAGAGCTTAAAAACACTCCAAGACAGGTATTTCCCATGCTGTGAAACAAAAGAGCAACTAGATGAAAGTGCTACTCGCTTAAGATCTGCAAAACTTTCCAACTACAGCTGAATCTTGGCATTTTGACTCGCCTTCAGTTCTGAAACAAGGGAATCAGCCTTTCTCTTTGTAAATTTATCATTTAACTGTGAAGATTCTAAATGCATGCTACTACCTTTGAAGATAACTGCATATTGTGTGTAGTCATTCAGTCATGTCCAAGTCTTTGTGACCCCCATGGACTGTAGCCAACCAGGCTCCTCTGTCCATGGGATTTTTCAGGTAAGAATACTGGAGTGGGCTGCCATTTCCTTCCCCAGAGGATCTTCCTGACCCAAGGATTGAATCTGTGTCTCCTGCATCTCCTGTATTGGCAGGCAGGTTCTTTACCACTGAGCCACCTGGGAAAAACTATATACTAGAGAGTAAATATAATCCTAATAAGTACCATTTACAGGAGGCTTAAAGGTATATTAACGTTTAAGCCGTTAAAATGCTTAAACGCCATTTACAGGTTGGCATTCTTGGTAGCTCAGACAGAACTCCGCCTGCAGTGTGGGAGACCTGGATTCAACTCTTGGGTTGGGAAGATCCCCTGGAGGAGGGCATGGCAACCCACTCCAGCATTCTCGCCTGGAGAATCCCCATGGACAGAGGAGCCTGGAGGGCTACAGTCCACGGGGGTCACGAAGAGTTGGACACGACTGAGTGACTAAGCGTAGCACAGCACTCAGGTAGTAAGCGGAAGACTGGACATGAACACTGGTGTCTATGTGACTCCAGAGCCCATGGTCTTGAACCTGCTTTAGAAAGCCTGACATGGTTAATAAGCCAGTGCACTGTTTACAGAGTGACGAAGCAGTACTAGTTCAGTGACTGAGTGCAGGTCCCAGACCAAGACTGCTAAGTCACTTCAGTCATGTCCGACTCTGTGCGACCCCATAGACGGCAGCCCACCAGGCTCCCCCGTCCCTGGGATTCTCCAGGCAAGAACACTGGGGTGGGTTGCTGTTTCCTTCTCCAATGCATGAAAGTGAAAAGTGAAAGTGAAGTTGCTCAGTCGTGTCCGACCCTTAGCAACCCCGTGGACTGCAGCCTACCAGGCTCCTCCATCCATGGGATTTTCCAGGCAAGAGTGCTGGAGTGGGGTGCCATTGCTTTCTCCAAGACAGAGACTGCCTCGGATCAAATATTTGCTTCTTTACTTACTAGCTGTTATTTAATTGCTCTGTGTCTCAGTTTCTTCTTCTTGAAAATGAGGATAATAGTATTGCCTTCTCCCTAGGGTTATTACAGAGACTAAATGAGTTAATATATGTGAAATGCTAAGAATACCACTTGGCACATACAAAATGCTGCTGCTGCTGCTGCTGCTAAGTCGCTTCAGTCATGTCCGACTCTGTGCGACCCCATGGACAGCAGCCCACCAGGCTCCCCCGTCCCTGTGTTATCTATTCTTACACAAACGTATGAAGCTTTTCCATCAGTCTGTCAACTTTTGGGTTTCCTGCGCAGCTAAATCAATAATATTACATTTAGTTGCTAATGACTTTTATTTTTTCTTTTTCTTTTTTTTTTACTTTACAATACTGTATTGGTTTAGCTAATGACTTTTAGATTAAAGTTGTTTCTACATGACACTAAGGATAAAAAAAAAAGTCAATTTGGAAACATGTCAAGCCAGTTGCCAACTCAGTGAAAATATTAGTCAGAATCATTATTTGGTCTCGAGGAACAAAAGCAGAAACTCTTTTTGTAACAGAGCTTTTAAAAATCTTTCCATTGGTTGGATGATTTTTATATTGAAGGCAAACTTCAATTTATTAAGAAGAAAAAGAAAGGAAAATTCGTGGGCAGGGAAGTCAAGACTTGCAGTGTGGTTCCATACCATTCCCTCTCTAACATGAAGTAGTCAAAATGGTGGGAGAGGGTCGAGGATGGTCTTTTCCCAGGAGCTTCTGAGGGTGTGTGGGTATCTCAGGCAAATCATCAGTTGTTCCATAATTCAGTTTTTCTTGTTGTAATTAGTGAATAGACGTTCCTTACTTAACTGCCCCTTGAGAAGGTCTCAAGTGTACTGGTGAATGTTTTGATGTATAGAATAGAAATGCAGCATCAGTCAGGGCTTTCATCTGTTTTAGAATGTCCCACATAATTACAGATGTTTCACAGTATTAAATGTATACACTTTAAATGTTGCAATTTTAATAAATTGTCTTAATATTCTATAAACTTTGGAAAATATAGAGAAGCAAGAAGAATAAGATAAAAATCATGTGTAATCCCCCCATACAATATCAGTACCGTTGTCTCCAGTAAAATGTTATTGTTTTAAGATGTTTGCATGCCCTAGTGATGTCTGAAGATGAAGGATGAAATGAAAATATGATTATTCATGTCAGTCCCAAGAAAGGTGTTATATGATACTTGATACAATTTATCCTAGCTTTAAAAAATATGTTAATCTGAGCTGAAATAATGGTAGAATTTATTAAGAATTCATCTGAGAGTTATAAGTCAAAACAAGGCTGTGCTATCAAACAGTTTAAATCACAATAATGTGAAGATGAATTGCAATTATACAGCAAAATCATGATGGTGTTATTTTTTGTCGGGCAGTATTTCTCGTTGGGGTGTTGGGGTGGGGTTGCTAAGGTTGGTGAGTGTTTTGGCTGCACCGGGTCTTTGTGGCTGCATGTGGGCTTTCTCTAGTTGCGGCAAGTGGGGGCTACTCTCTAGCTGTGGTGCGTGAGCTTCTCATTGCAGTGGCTTCTCTTGTTGTGGAGTGCTGGCTCTAGGAGTGCAGACTCAGTAGTTGGGGCACACAAGTTTAGTTGCCATGAGGCATGTGAGAGCTTCCTGGACCAGGGAGGGACTGAAACTGTGTCTCCTGCATTGACTCCTAACTACTAGCCCACCACAGAAGTTCCTAGAGTTGGTGATTTTTGAGGACTAGCAACCTTGTGAAAGGGCTTCCCTGGTGGCTCAGATGGTAAAGAATCTGCCTGCAATGCAAGAGACCCAGGTTCTATCTCGGGTTGGGACAATCCCCTGGAGAAGCTAATGGCAACCTACTCTGGTATTCTTGCCTGGAAAATTCCAGGGACAGAGGAGCCTGGTGGGCTACACCACGGTGTTGCAAAGAGTCAGACACACAGAAACACACACACACACACACACACACACACACACACACTCAACCCTGTGAAAAGCAGAGGTATTAAGCTCAAAGATGGCTCCAGAGTTTAGGTGCCCCTGGGGGACCATCTCACAGCACTTGGGGAAATGTCTAACCACCTCCGTGGTATAACCCAAGCTTTGACATAAAAGATGAGTTGTGCTTCCCACTAATGGATGGAAATGTCAGCATTGGCTGCCCAAGTGGAAATAGCAGTGAAGTCATGGTTATCATCTGCAGCCACATCTATCCTGGTGCCTAAGTAATTCTCAATAAACTCTTCTCCTGGGCTAAACAAATGACCATAATTGTGTTTCAGATTAGTTTTCTGAAAAAGAACTCACTTCATGTCTTTTTCCCACAGGCTAAAACTCCCCTGGGAGTCCTTGGAGAAGTTTAACAAACTAAGATTTAGAATGAGGCAGGATGGTACCAAACCTTCCCCTTTGGGGGAGCCTGTGACAAAGCTGGTAATGCCAGCTGGCAGGTACAGCTCCTGTCTGCCTTCCCAGTACAGGCCAAGCCATTTACTTCCCAGAGTCATAACAGTCCAGCCCGTCCATTATGTATCTAGGATGTCTTGGGAGTTCATGGCCACTGTGCTCTTTGCAGCATGCTTCATGTCCATGATCTGGGATGTCTGAGATGCTCTCATAGGCAAATAAATTACAGTGTCAAGTTAATGGTCTGTACCTGAGGAGGATGAGCTGGAAGGTCAGTGCAACAGGTGTGGGCTGTCATTGGATTCAGTGGGTTATGCTTCCTTACACAGTGCCTTGACATCAGCACATAAATTTCTGAATACTGGAGGTAATAAAAGACAACCTACAGCTTTTTGTTTGTTGAGGGAGAGGACAAGTAGACCGTGAACATATTTTTCTGCCTCTTCTTCTTCCAGTCATCCTGACACATGGAAGGAAGAAGGTAGAGACAGTCGGCAAACAAGAGCATGGTCTTCTATCCTGGTTGACTGTTTTGTTGTGTGTCTTTAGCCTGCTTTTCTATTTACTTTTATGAACTACAGACAGGGTCTTAGGAACCATCTGGTAGCAAGTTGAAAGCACCTAAGATAATAGCTGGTTTAAAACTCAGTTGATCGACAGAGAGTCAGGTTCTAACTTGCCTCTGAGCAACTGATGATCAGCCTGTAGAACTGGGTCTACTGACCTCCAGACATTGAATTTTTCATCATGTCATCCCATTTTTCTGAGATTCTGAACAGGAATGGATTTATTTTTCTGTTCAGTTATAGTATTCTTCGGTTCTGTGACACCGCATTGGTAGTTAGATTTTCTCTGTGTTTGTCCATTGTTCTCCCAAGTTCAGCAAACATCTTAATGCCCATTACTTTGAACACTCTGTTGGATAGATTATCTTTCTGCATTTCATTAAGGATTTTTCCCTGAGGTTTTATCTTGTTCTTTCATTTGGAATATAGTCCTTTGTTTCTTCATTTTGCTTAACTCTTTGTGTTGGTTTCTTTGCGTTAGATAAAACAGCCACCTCTCCGAGTCTTGAAGAAGTGGTCTCATGTGGGAGGCGAATCTTATGTTTCATCTCTGCCCTAGCTCTCAGCCATCTCTCAAATCTTTGTGATTGTCCAAGCAGCCGGTCTTATTTTTAATAGCTCTTAGGAAATGAGGGTGTGCCAAGACCTGTTAAGTGTCCCAAAGGGGAGGCTTTCAGGCAACACCTAGCTTCAGATTGATTGGAATCTGAATCAATCTGGAATCTGCTAGACCCTCCGGCAACAACTTTTAAAGTATCCAAATGTATTCAGTCCAGTGGGACTGCATGCATAATAACCACTGGCCACTGCAGTCAGACAATATGGAGGTATCTTCTGGGTGACTTAAAAAAATCCGACAAGTATATAAGCTCCTTTCTGGGAGATACAGGTGAGCTTAGTGAGGCCACGGGAGAGAACAGAAATGGTGGCAACTGGCCCTCACTGTCCAAGAGCGCCTCTGTAGGCCTCTCTGCTGTATGTTGCGGTTTAGTCCCTAAGTCATGTCTGACTCTTTTGTGACCCCATAGACAGTAGCCCTCCAGGCTCCTCTGTCCATGGGATTCTCCAGGCAAATATACTGGAGTGGGTTGCCATGCCCTCCTTCAGGGGATATTCCTGACCCAGGAATCAAACCCGCATCTCTTGCATTGGCAGGCAGATTCTTTACCACTGAGCTACCAGGGAAGCCCAGGCCTCTAGATGGGTGCCAAACCTGAAGCCTTCCCCTCAGGCCAAAGCTCCCAGAGGAGCAACTGGCCTCTTTCACAGAAAGACTGGGGGTGTGTTTCAGTCTGCGGTCTGTGCAGCACCCCGGGGTGGTAGCCCTCCCACAACTGTCTCTCCAATAGTTACAAATCTGTGGCACCCAAGAGCACAGGCCTCCCTGGGCTCCAGACCCAGGAGATCAAAGGGCGCCCCCTGGGCAGCAGCCACAAGACCCCGGGTGCCAGGGGTGAAACCCCCTCTGGGCTATCCTGTACTCTGGAGTGCGGCAGAGGGAGAGCATGGAGAGGGTCCCGTTGGCCAGGGTAAGGTGGGAGAGTACGGATGCGCCCACAGTGGGAGTCAGCAAAGAGGGAGCAAATCAACAGCACCTGCGGGAAAAGCAAAAGCTGATGCCTCTCGGGCAGCAGGCCTGCAGACGCGTGCTCAATTAGCCGCTCTTGCCCCTCAGGCTGAAGCATGAGGATTAGCACATGAGGCTCATTCAGGTCAAGTCTGGACACCTCAGGATGGGCCGCTTCTGCACTGAGCTCTGGGCAGGTGAGCCCCAGCCCTCGAGCCTTTTAAGAGCCGTTTCTCAAATTGTTTTTGCCTTGTGGATCTTGTGGACTTGAACTCTGTTGGCTTTCAAAGCTAGATGTTTGGGGAGCTTATCTTTCAGGTGCAGGTCCTAGAAGTTGGGCTGAGTGACGTGGGGTTTACACTTGGCTGCCTGGGAAGAAGCTCCAGGTTTTGCACTGTGCTGGGGGGTGGGGTTTAGGATGAGGTGGTATCCCAGCCTCTAGCTGCCCAGGATCCTCCAACATGGCCATCTTGAGCTGGAACCTGCGAGGTCATACATTAACTTATATTCATCCATGTATTCATTCTTATGCCTTGAAACCTTCAAGGAATCTACTATTAAGAAGTTTTTCATAAGGTAATTAAGGGAACTAGGTAAATCTGAGAGTTCAAAGGTCATGAAAGTATTTTTGTAGATATCTTTTTTTGACTCTGCTGGGTCTTCATTGCCATGTGCGGGCTTTCTCTAGTTGTGGCAAGCAGGGTCTACTCTTTGTTGCGGTGCTTTGTTGTGGTGTGAGCTTCTCACTGTGGTGGCTTCCCTTGTTGTGGAGCTTGGGCTCTAGAGTACGTGGGCTCAGTAGTTGGTGGCACAAGGATTTAGTTGCCCCGTGGAATGTGGGATCCTTCCAGACCAGGGATCGAACCTGTATCCCTGGCATCAGCAAGTAGATTCTTAACCACAGGACCACCATCCAAGTCCTTGTGTAAATATCTTATTGGAAGAATCATCTCACGAGGAATTAAAGAAATCTAGGATATTTTGGTGGAGAAGGCAGTGGCATCTCACTCCAGTACTCTTGCCTGGAAAATCCCATGGACAGAGGAGCCTGGTAGGCTGCAGTCCATAGGGTTGCTAAGAGTCAGACACGAATGAGCAACTTCACTTTCACTTTTCAGTTTCCTGCATTGGAGAAGGAAATGGGAACCCACTCCAGTGTTCTTGCCTGGAGCATCCCAGGGATGGTGGGAGCCTGGTGGGCTGCCGTCTATTGGGTCGCACAGAGTCAGACACGACTGAAGCGACTTAACAGCAGCAGCAGCAGGATATTTTGGTGTCTGTCTCTAACTTTTTGAGACTGATTTTATAGGAGATAATTTTATCCCTTTGGGAAGCATTTTCAGAGGGAGAAGCTTGGAGGTGGAGAGGTTCAACTGGATGCATGTTTTACTCTCTTTTAATAACTGTTGCTATGATACACAAGCTGGTGTTCATTGGCATTCACTTGTACATCTTCGTGGAGAACAAGTTTTTGTATTTCTCTGACAGTTTATTCTAGAGCAAGTAAAAGCAATACTGGTTTCCTGAAGCAATTCTTAAGTCAACCCTTTTGTGTTATACAGGGCAACACTTTGTTATTAGAGAGGTTTGTGGAATACTGGGGTTCTTAATTAGCCTTACTAAAACACACACACACACTTTATTCCTCCAATGTATGTTGGGGAATAGTATCCACAAAATAACCTTTATAGTGAACCCGACTTCCTGAGCTCTGCTAATGCTGGCAGATCACATCTGGATAGAGACCAGACCGGCGACGAGATGTCTCCCTCTCAATTCATGCAGTGAACTGCTTCATTGGAGGGGAAGGATGGTGGCAGCAAGATGGGGTAGAAGGACCTGTGTTTTAAAAAGTCAACCAGAAAAGAGCAAGAAGTAGAAGCAAAGAGAAACAGCTACTAATCTTCTGAGTAGTTTGCTTTCTGGGGAAAAAGTTAACAGCTGTGTAAGTTTTATGGTCCTGTCCACACACTCAGAGGGCTTGCTGTTTCTGGCGTTTGACGAGATTTGCATGCCCACGGTTCACTTGAGCTCTGCGATTCTGTCATTTACAGCAGACGTTGGAAAGAATCTGGCCCTCCTGGTGAAATCGTTTTGGTATCTAGATTCATCAGGTATACAGACAATAATTTCTGAAAGGATGCCTATGTAATGTGTTGATGGGGGAACTGAAAGGCTGAGCTGTCTGAGAAAGACTCAAAGGCAGAATCCTGGGAGGTGCTGAGTGTTAGCTCAGTCTGCTGGTTGGTACTTTTCATTCATTTCTCTCTAGCACGTGGTGTATTTGCTTTTGCTTTGTCAGAGAATTTGGTGCCAAGTGTGGGAAGCAATTATTAGGGTTGGTGACAATCCACATATGTGGAATTTTGAGGGCTTTTATGGATTTTATAGATTTGGTGCAGCTCCACAGCAAACTATAAAATCACTATTGCAGCTCAGAAGGTTGTAAAAGTTAAAATACAAATATCTGAATTACGGGGCCCAGGAAAGCATGCAAGCAGCAGTTTAGTCACCACATTCATCAACATCAGATAGCGTTCTAGTGATTCACTTGGGTAAATATTTTTAGCAGCTTTTTGCCATAATAATTCCTTGAAATAGACTGATAATTTTATTTTCACACTTGGTGATAACATATGGACCAAGGTTATGTAGGGCTTCCCAGATGGTGCAGTGCTACAGAATCTGCCTGCTGATGCAGGTGACCCAGGAGATTCAGGTTCGATCCCTGGGTTTGGAAGAATCTTTGGAGAAGGAAATGGCAACCCACTCCAGTATTCTTCCATGGAAAATTCCATGGACAGAGAAGCCTGGCAGGGTACAGTCCATGGGATTGCAGAGTTGGGCACCCCTGAGCACACAAGCAGACAAGGTTTCTAAAAGGGTAAGTAGAGTGAGATCTTTACTTTTGAGATAAAGAAGTTGGTGTATTTTATTAGTTATATTATTACTAGTTACATTATTTTACATATTTTACTAGTTACATTATTTTTTGGTCCTTATTTTGTTCTACTTTTGAATTTGAAGTCTGTTACATATTGATAGAAATGGGTTAAAAGTATCAAATTCTGCCATGCGTCTATACATTTTTGTTCAATACATTTTGGGACACTTTTAGTTGGCATATTAAAGTTTATAAATATTATGTCTTTAGTATTAGCTTAACTTTAACATAATACAATGATCTCTTAACTTAAAATACTTTTAAGATTGTGTTGCCTGAAGCGATATTGCCAAATCTGCTTTCCTTTGATATAAGCTTGATTAGTTAAAATATACTCAGTCTTCAATTCATTCTATTTCAGCTTTCTATATGTTTCTAGTAAGCAGCATCTTATTGGGCTGTGCTGTTGGATTTTATTTTAATTCAAATAAGACACTGCAAATGGAGGTAGAGGAATTTAGGCCTTTAACATCCAGCGCAAGTTTAAGGTGTTTAAACTCATGATTGCCTGTGGTCTTTCCTCTGTTGTGGCTTTGTAGATAGAGACTGGGAGCAAAGCTAAGAGAGGTAGGAATGGGGCTGGGACTTCTCTGAGCTCCACGTGGAGTCTTAATTGTGATTAGCAAGGGGCCAGGTGCTCGTTTGTTTTGTCTGCAGGATTATTACACACGCGTCACGTTATGTTCACGCTCTTGTACTTTCTTACTCACTTCACACCTTCACATCTCACATACTCTCACATGTTTTACATTTTCTAGCTCCAGAGCATTTAAAACTTAGCACTGAGGGGTGACTGACACTTCCCGTGTAACCTGCTGAGCAATGTTAAATGACTGCTGGAGATCAAACCCTTTGAGACCCCAGATTCAGAGAAGTGGAGAGCGATCGGGGAGCTGATACCTCGGAGAACACCAAGCATGTCTGGGTCTATCATCTTGGCAGCAGAGGCTGAGATGCTGTCATGTGCACAAAGCAAGCTGAACACTTATTTCCTTCCTCATTTCTGTAACCAGTAAGCAGTGCTTCATCACTACCAGCTATTCCATGGACTAAAACGTTTTATTTCTGTGTAATAAGCCAGACATTGCACATTTTAGGTTACATATTTTAAAAAATAATATTCATCTGTCTCAAGGGGGTACCTGTTCATTTTTACTGAGGGTAATTGTACCAACAATAGTAGCTACCATTTGCTGAGTTTCTTCAACATGCCCACCACAACACTGCACTTAGGGTACATTATCACCAGCTCTTATAATCTAGGACAAGTTTTTATTTCCAGCTGATAGGTGAGGAAACTGAAGCTCATACAGCTAACAGACATCAGAGCACCCAGTGTTTGGCTTCAAGTCTTAGGTCTTCCTTGTTCAAGGAGGGTCCCATCTGGGTCACTCTCTGTCATGGACCAGGTTAGGACACAGCATGGGTTAGAGAATCTGCCCTATTGGGGAAGCCTTTCTCCTCTCCTTTTCCCCATGGGGAAAGCACTAGAACTGATAAGTAGCATGGGTTTGTGGTCTCAAAAAGTGAAAGTGTTAGTAGCTCAATCATGTCTGACTCTTCGGGACCCCATGGACTGTAGCCCTCCAGGATCCTCTGTTCACGGGATTCTCCAGACAAGAATACTGGAGTGGGCTGTCATTTCCTTCTCCAGGGGATCTTCCCGACCCAGGGATCAAACCCAGGTCTCCTGCATTGCACGCAGATTCTTTACCATCTGCGCCACCAGGGAAGCCTGTTTGTGATCTATTTTTGCCTTTCTAATAGAGACTGAGAGCAAACCTGTAGACGAGGATTAATCAGACTCGAGGGCCCAGCAGTCTGGAGGCTGGTGTCATCTGTTTACAAGAGTTGCTGGAGGCCATTAACGGCACCTGGAGATCTTGGACCTGCGGGACATTGCTATGGGGGGAGGGGATGAGACCATTGGCTCTTGGGAAGCTGAACTTGGATGTAGCTGCTCCTTCCAGGGAGAAAGCGGACAGGAGAGTGGTCTCGGCAAGGTGCTGTCCAGGCAAGGCTGAGGGAGCAGCTGGGGCCACTTTGGGCCAATTTGCTTTGAGCACCACACTCTTTCTACAATATCACACTGTTTTCATGTTGTTTGGTAGGTTTTATTTTTTAATATCTCAGTGGGAGAATGTGTGTTTTGTGAAAGAAATGACCAACCAGTAGAAGGCCTTTCATTTGTAATAAATCTTTGCCAGGTTTGAGTGAATGGCCTCCGAGGAAGGACTATTTAGAATAGAACTGGACAAAGTGCTAAATAATATACTGTCCAGCAAATCTACTGCCCTCAAGGGAGGGAATCGAATGACTCAGTATGGGTTTTCCATCTTCAGTTTCAGTAACCTGATGTCAGGATCCAACTGCAGAACATTCGGGCTGCCTCAGCATGCTCCCCGTGTCCCAGGTTCCTCTTCTCATGATCGCTTTTCCTCTGTGATGTCAACCCCAAGGAGCTTAACGAGTACACGCACAGAAGTCTTTCTAATAGTGTTGTGAAGTGAGGGGAGTATAGTGACATGCCAGAGAAATAAAACTGAATTTGGACCACACAGAGATCAGCCATTAACACCAAGGACTGAGTTTTAGTGGTTGCTTTTCTCCCTAGTTGTATTGAGAAATAGTTAACATTCATCACTATATAAATTTAAGGCATAAAACATGATGGTTTGATTTACATATAGTGTGAAATGATTACCCTAGTAGGTTAACATCCATATTCTCCTACAGACACAATAAAAAAAAAAAATCCCTCTTTATAGTAGAACTTAGAACTTATTCTCTTAAAGACTTTCCTATAAATCTTACAGCTTTAATCTTATAGCTGCTATTGTCACCATGTAGTGCGTTAGATTCCTAGGACTTGTTTATCTTATAATTGAGAGTTTTTACTTTCTGACACATTTCCTTTAATTCTTCCACTCTGCCTCTACTAATCACAAATCTGATCTTTGTATCTATGAGCTTATTTTTTTTTTAGGTCCCACATTATTTTTTGTTTGTTTGTTTTTACTTAGTTATCACCATCATTAGGTTTTGATGCAAGTGGAAATTTACAATAAAATGAAAACAAATAGCATCAAGGATCACATACAATTCTATGATAAAGTGATTTGTAATTCAGGCAATGTATTGCTTGAGGCTCACATCTTGATTTCCTACTCCAGTTGCTGGTGATGCTATTTAAGTAAGCAGAAAATACACAGATGAAGAGAAAAATAACTATCACTAGGCTAAAAAATTAAGATCATTATAAGAATATAAATAACAAATTTATAACATATTGCAATACAAATAAACAGTATTTTTAGTATAAAAGCTGCATTTGCATTGTTTAGTAACAAATATGATTAAAATACATCAGAAACATGTTAAAGTTGTATGAGTCACATATATACAGTGTCACAGTTCACACGAAGGTTCACTGAGACTAAACCATCTGAAGGACATGTGTCCTGATCTGAAACTATCAAAGGCCTTTCAAGCAAACTTCCTGGTTCAGGAAAGATGCTCAAAAAGCTGCCCCATCTAGGTCCATCTGACTTGACTCCACTTTTGGTTTTCAAAATAAGCTATAATCTTCTAAAAGGGATCATAACTTAGACTGATGTAAACAGATACTGAACAAGAAGGAACTTTCCCATTGGCATTAAGTGATCTTGTATGTTACTTGTCTTTCTGTATTATCCCTGGTGGCTCAGCGGTAAAGAATCCGCCAGCAATGCAGGAAATGTGGGTTCATTCCCTAGGTCTGGAAGATCCCCTGGAGAAGGGAATGGCAATCCACTCCAGTGTTCTTGCTTGGAGAATTCTATGGATACAGCCTGGCAGGCTATAGTCCATGGGGTCACAAAGAGACAGATACGATTGAGCAACACACACACACACATTATTTCATTTAGCATAAGGCCTTCAAGGTTATTGTTGTAAATGGAGTATTTCCTCATTTTCTGTGACTGAATTATATATATCTCATAACTTCCTTATACATTCATCAACTAGCCCTTAAGGTGTTTCCAAGTCTCGGCTATTGTAAATAATGCTGCTATAAAGGTGCTGTGCTAAGTCTTTCAGTTGTGTCCAGCTCTGCGAACCCACGGACTATAGTTGGCTAAGCTCCTCTGTCCCTGAGGATTCTCCAGGAAAGAATACTGGAATGGGTTGCCACACCCTCCTCCAGGGAATCTTCCCAACCCAGGAACTGAACCCAGGTCTCCCGCATTGCAGGCAGATTCTTGACCTTCTGAGCCACCAGGGAAGCCCATGAATACTGGAGTGGGTAGCCTATCCCTTCTCCAGGGAATCTTCCTGACCCAGAAATCGAACTGGGGCCTCCTGCATTGGAGGTGGATTCTTTACCAGTTCAGCTACTAGGGAAGCCCCGCTGCTATGGATATGGGGGTACAAATATTTTTTTTGAGTTAGTTTTTTTAAATTTCTTTAAATATATTCCCAGAAGCGGAACTTCTAGATCATATGGTAGTTCTACTGTTAATTTTTAAAGGATACCTCATGTTGTTTTCCAGAGGGATCCCTTGTGGCTCAGATGGTAAAGAGTCTGCCTGCAGTGCGGGAGACCTGGGTTCAATCCCTGGGTCAGGAAGATCCCGTGGAGAAGGAAATGGCAATCCACTCCAGTACTCTTGCCTGGAAAATCCCATGGATGGAAGAGGCCACGTGGTCGCAAAGAGTTGGACACGACTTCACTTTCTTCTTTCTTTCGTGTTATTTTCCAGAGTGGCTGTACAGTTCCACCAGCAGTGCACAAAGATTCCTTTCTCTCCACATCCATGCTGGCATTTGTTATCATTTGTCTCTTTAATGTTGGCCATTTTAATGGACGTGAGGTGATATCTCATTGTGGTTTATATTTGCATTTCTCTAATGACTAGCGCTGATGAGGATCTTTTCATCTGCCTGTCACACTTTTCTATATCTTTTTTGGAGAAATGTCTATTCAGGTCCATTGCCCATTTTATAGTTGGGTTATTTTATTTTATTTTTGATATTAGTTGTATGAGTTCTTTACATATTTTGGATATTAACCCCTTATCAGACATGTGGCTTAAAATGCTTTTACCATTCTGTATGTTGTCTTTTTACTTTTCAAATCGGACTCTTTGTATATTTTTATGATATGTCATTTGTATTAATGTGGCTGTTTGTGGGTGAAAGGAGTAAGAGAATGAGCTTTTTTGTTCACTATTCTAGGTGTTTCCAAGACTTGCTGTATAATAAGTGCCTTTATGACCTTTCCTTCTTTTATGGAAGTAGTTTGTTTAAGTACATCGGAGCATTCAAAATTAGGCTGAAAATAGCATCTCTACTGATTTTCTAGCAGCAAGAAACGTGTTCTTTGATGAGGGGGAAATTCTGGTGGGTCAGCAGAGTGTGTTCTGAGGTGGAACTTAGGGGAGGAAATGTATCAACTTATAGATCCTGGGTGCAAAACCAAATTGGTTTCTATTCTAAATGAACAACTAGTTTCTTTTCTTTTTCTTTTCCCAGTAAGTCTGATGATGATATGAGTAAATTGGAATAGAGAGAGAGGGAAGAATGGTAGGTCAACCTACTATACTTTCTAGTAAGTGGCCCTAGCCAGCCTCACTCTAAGTTTTAAAATTTACATTTTAAAAATTCTTTTAATGTACTGTTCTAAATAAGTTTCTGAACATGTATTTTGGAATATCCAGATTACCTGGTACTGGATGGGAAAGGGGATGTTCAGATGTTCACACACTTCACCAGGGCTCCAGTGTTCTGGGAAGAAAGGAGCTGGGTGATCTCTATTTGCACCAGAAGTTCCTTGTGACTCTTACTCAATGGTCTGAGTGGAGATCCTTCATCCTGTGCCCTTTTAGGGAAACAGGAAAAAAAAGGATCTTCACAGGTGGCGCCAGTGTAAAGAGCCTGCCTGCCAACAAAGGAAACATAAGAGATGTGGGTTCAATCCCTGGATCGGAAAGATCCCCTGGAGGAGGGCACGGCAACCCACTCCAGTATTCTTGCCTGGAGAATCCCCATGGACAGAGGAGCCTGGTGGGCTACAGTCCATAGCGTTGCAAAGTGTTGGACACAACTGAAGTGACTTAGCATGCATGCGCAGGAAATAAAAATCAAGCTCCTTTTTTATACGAAAGGAAAGATTTTACAGCTCATTCCATCTTTACTGTCTGTGAATCTCATTCTGATATGTGTTCTGGTATGTACTTAAACACTGACATCTATTAACTTTTATAAATGGCTGATGATGAATGATGGCTCCCACTGCCCCAGGGTAGACTACTGAGAAAATTTAAAATTAGATTTCTGGTCTCATCTTTGGTTAGTAAAACCAAATGCTTGTGAAGAAGTTCAATTACAGTTTAATACATTATTGCTCTCTCTAATGATGTTTTGCACTGATTATTTTTATAACAACTTCATAGTTTATATTTACAAGAATATTGTGAAATTAGAGTACAAAGAGTTTATATACATATGCTCCTCACCATGTCCCCTATCATTAATATATTATTCTATTACATTATTGTGGTGCCTCTATTATAGTTAATGAACCAGTAGTGATACATTATCATTAACTAAGTCCATATTTTATTTATGTTTACTTAGTTTCCACTGAATGTCATTTTTTTTGTTCCAGGATCTCATGTAGGACACCATATTACTCTTAATCGTACACATTACATCACACTTGACACTAAGTTGCCAAATCTCTTTAGTCACCTCTTAGCTGTTTCTTAGGCTTTCTTTGCTATGCGTGACTTAGAAAGTTCGAGGAAGACTGATCAGGTATACTGTAGGATGCCCCTCTTCTGGAATTTCTCTCATGATTAAACTGAGATTAAGGATTTGGGGGAGAAGGCAATGGCACCCCACTCCAGTACTCTTGCCTGGAAAATCCCATGGATGGAGGAGCCTGGTGGGCTGCAGTCCATGGGGTCGTGAAGAGTCGGACACAACTGAGCGACTTCACTTTCACTTTTCACTTTCATGCATTGGAGAAGGAAATGGCAACTCACTCCAGTGTTCTTGCCTGGAGAATTGCAGGGACGGGGGAGCCTTGTGGGCTGCCGTCTATGCGGTCGCAAAGAGTTGGACACGACTGAAGTGACTTAGCAGCAGCAGCAGCAATGTTAGAGGTAAAGTGCTATAGTTTCCATATTGTATCAAGAGTACATACTATCAGTGTGGCATCACTGTTGATGTTGACGTTGATCATCTGGCTAAGGTGGTATTTGTCAGGTGTTCTTAGTCTTCTTTTCTCTCTTTCCATAGTGTACTCTTTGGAAAGAAGTTACAGCCCACACTTAAGGAGTAACTGATTCTCACCCTCCTTTTCCATGAGATTGTTTTATATTACTTATATTACACTTAGATTCTTTTGTCATGGATTGCATACCATTAGTGGACCCCCAGCCTTCTAAGTGATTTAAAAATATTTGCATACATTAAGGTTTACTCTTTGTTTTGTGAAATTCTGTGCTCTCTTTTGCTGTTCTGCTAAGCCATGTCTGACTTTTTGCGACCCGTTAGACTGTAGCCTGCCAGGCTCCTCTGTCCATGGGATTTTTCAGGCAAGAATACTGGAGTGGGTTGGCATTTCCTTCTCCAGGGGATCTTCCTGACCCAGGATCAAACCCACATCTCCTATGTCTCCTGCATTGGAGGCGGATTCTTTACCTGCTGAACCATTGGGTAAAATTTTATGGTTTTACAAATGCAAAACATCATGTATCCACCATTACCATATCAGAATAGTTTCACTAACCTAAAACTGTCCTCTCTGATTTGCCTATTCAGCCTTCCCAAACTCAGTGTAACCACTGATCTTTTTATTGTTGTTTTCACTTCACTAAGCAAAGCTGTAGTTTTGCTTCTTCCAGGGACTTCCCTGGTGGCTCAGATGGTAAAGAGTCTGCCTGCAATGTGGGAGACCTGCATTTGATTCCTGAGTTGGGAAGATCCCCTGGAGAAGGGAATGGTAATCCACTCCAATGTTTTTGCCTGGAGAATTTCAAGGTCAGAGGAACCTGGAGCCTGGCAAGTTACAGTTCATGAGTTGTGAGAATTGGGCATTACTGAGTGACTAACACACACACGCAGTATGTAGCTTTTTCATACTGGTTTGTTCTACTTAGCAATATGTATTTAATGTTCATCAGTATCACTGGGTATGTTGATAGCTCATTTCTTTTTATATGGAATAATATTTTCTTGTGTAAGTATACCACAGTTCGTTCATTCACATATTGAAGGACATCTTTGCTTCTAATTTTGGAAATTGTGAATATACTGAATAAACATTTGCATGCAGATTTTTGTGAGGACTTAAGTTTTCAAACCAGTTGGGTAAATATCTAGAAGTGTGATTGCTGGATCATATGGTGAGACTATGTTTAGCTTTGGAGGAAGCTGACAAGTTTTCTTCCAAAGTGGAAAATACCATTTTGCATTTCCACCAGCAATGAACGAGAGTGCTTGTACATGTTTGCATGTTTTTTTCCAGCAATTGGTATTTTAAGTTTTAAATACTTACCCATTCTAATGGGTAAGTAGCTCTTTTAATTTATTTTTCACTGTTTCAATTTGTAATTCTCTAATGTTATGTGATGCTGACAATTTTTTTTCACATACTTATTTGGTATCTGTGGGCTTCCCTGGTGGCTCAGATGGTAAAGAATCCACCTGTAATGCAGGAGACCTGGGTTCAGTCCCTGGCCTGGGAAGATCACATGGAGAAGGGAATGATAGCCCACTCCAGTATTCTTGCCTGGAGAATCCCATGGACAGAGGAGACTGGTGGGCTATAGTCCATGAGGTCACAAAGAGTTGGACATGACTGAGCGTTCACACAGCACAGCATTTGGTATCTGTATAGTTTCTTTAGAGAGATGTGTTTAGATCTTTTCACACTTCAGAATTGGGTTGCTTGTTTTCTTATTGTTGTATTGTAAGAGTTCTCTGTATATTTTGGATATAAGTCCTTTTTTCAGAAATGTGCTTTGCAAATGTTTTCTCCCAGTTTGTGGTTTGTCTGTGATACTGTTTTTCAATGTATTTGCACACTCTAATGGGATACTTGGTGAGGAAATGAAATGAGTCGATTGTAATGTCTCTATGTGAAAATGCTCAACCTACTCCCTCTAGGAATTTATTTTTCCTTGGCCTTCCAAAGGCATTGTTCTTTTCAAAGTCTTATGCACAGTGTAAGAAAGATATTATGAGAAGATATAGGTACTGAAATATGTAAAGAAAAAGTACATTTAAAAATTTTTGATTCTCCATGTAGAGTTGATTTATAGTGCTTTCAAGGTCTACTATATCCTTCTACTTTTCCATCCATTCTATTAATTTTTGAGAGTTTGACATTGAAACTCCAACTAAAAATCTTACTTTGTTTACTTAAAAAATAATTGTAATATATAATGGAACTGTATATTTTGTATTTTCCAGGTCTCCTATAAATGTGCTATCATACTTTCATAATTAAAAAAAGAAAAAAAGAGAAAGGTAGAAAGAAACAGATAAAGTTCATTTAACTCGTCTATATTTAACCCAATTTAAAAAATTTGATTCTCACAATGACCCTGTGATGTAGATAAGGTGGGTATTTGTAATCACATTTGTTATCAACTTTGATAGGAAAGTTTTGAGATAAGGAGACAGGCACCCAGAAAACTACATGATTTGCCCTGAGTTTCACAGTCAGCAGAGACGGAGCCTTGCCCACACCTCTTTCTTTCTCCTGGCCCCAGATTCTCTTACCTATGTCACATTAGCTGCTGCTGCTGCTGCTGCTGCTAAGTCGCTTCAGTCGTATCCAAATCTGCGCGACCCCATAGACGGCAGCCCATCAGGCTCCTCTGTCCATGGGATTCTCCAGGCAAATATACTGGAGTGGGTTGCCATTTCCTTCAATGCATGAAAGTGAAAAGTGAAAAGTGAAAGTGAAGTCTCTCAGTTGTGTCCGACTCTCAGTGACGCCATGGACTGCAGCCTACAAGGCTCCTCCATCCATGGGATTTTCCAGGCAAGAGTACTTGAGTGGGATGCCATTGCCTTCTCTGTGTCACACTAGAATTCTGTCCAGTTAGTGGGAAACCATTATTGCTTTGGTTTAAAGTGCAAGCTCACGGATAAGCCACATAGGTAAGCACTTATTTTTCTGATGCCTTTGATCCTTGGCTGAGTCAGATAAATAACTTGTTCAAAATGGAATGAGCTAAGGTGCATCCTGAACTTGTAACTCCATCTTTGCTTTCGTGGTGTTTTGCAGCCTCAGTTATAGTCTATCATCTGATTCTTCCAGAGAATCCTTTATTGGATGCAGTGTTTTAGTACAGATAGTCCTTGGCATTTATCAATGTTTTCTTTAAAAGTTTGGGAGGAAAATATCTGGTATTTAACCAAATTGAAAACTGAAAGTTCCTTTAGAGCAGGATTTCTCAACCTTGGCACTATTGTACTTTGGGCCAGATATTTTTTTGTTGTGGAGGGCTCTTGTGCATGGTACGATACTGAGCAACTCTACCCAATAGATGCCAGTAGCATCCCTCCCAGTTGTCATAATGAAGAATGTGTTGGATATTGCCAAATGTCCCCTTGTGGGGAGGAAACTCTTTCTGTCAAACCCTACTGCTCTAGTTTTAAACTGTTTGGTGAACAGTGATTTAGCCATCAGTAGATTCCCTGGTGGCTCAGACAGTAAAGAATTTGCCTGTAATATGGGAGACTGGGGTTCGATCTCTGGGTTAGGAAGATCCCCTGGAGAGGAAATGGTAACCCACTCCAGTATTCCTGCCTGGAGAACTGAGTGACTAACTCAGTGACTAACACACACACACAGATCATATTAGGTTAATGTCAAGAAGATACTGATTATATAAGCTAGCAAAATTCATTGTTCTGTTTTTTTATTACCTTATTGGTGTTGTAATTTAGTATTGTTGTAGTTGTTTAGTTGCTCAGTTGTGTCCAACTCTTTTGCGACCCCATGGACTATAGACCACCAGGCTCCTGTGTCCATGGGATTTCCCAGCAAGAATACTGGAAAGGGTTTTGCCA
Organism: Budorcas taxicolor; assembly: GCF_023091745.1. Lineage (NCBI taxonomy): Eukaryota > Metazoa > Chordata > Mammalia > Artiodactyla > Bovidae > Budorcas > Budorcas taxicolor. The sequence continues at coordinate 18,396,645 of NC_068933.1, read as the reverse complement.
TTTCCTTCTCCAGGGTATCTTTCTGACCCAGGGATCAAACCTACATCTCCTGCTTGGCAGGCAGATTCTTTACCCCTGAGCCACCTGGGAACAGATTCTTTTAATTTAGTATAGCAAAATAAACAACATTTTATTCAAAACTGTTAATAACATGGAAGGAATAGGGCTAAACTAGGGGAGGGTTAGGAAAGATGACATGGAGGTCAATTATGGGTTAAATAAATTTTTGGCAAGGTTAAACAATTTATGGCCCATGGAAAAGTTCCTCATAGGAGCATCTTTTGCCTTTTGTCTTTTCATTGTAGAATCATGGAATTTTATTGTCTGTAGGGCCTATAGTGATGAAGTAGTAAGTGCTAGAACAGAATAAAGGGTGAAATATTATTGCTGGATACAGTTTCTATTTTAACACAGTCTATTACTCTGAGTACTATAATATACATACTTTAATTATAGAAAATCTATAGTTCATTACGGGCTTCCCTCCTAGCTCAGTTGGTAAAGAATCTGCCTGCAATGCAGGAGACCTGGGTTCAATTTCTGAGTCGGGAAAATCCCCTGGAGAATGAAATGGCAACCCACTCCAGTATTCTTGTCTGGAGAATCCCATGGACAGAGGAGCCTGACAGACTACAGTTCTTGGGGTCGCAAGAGTTGGACACGACTTAGCAACTAAAGCACCACTACCATATTTCATTATAGCATTAATTATAGCATAGACATAATCGAGGAATTACACATTATAACACTTGAAAATTGAATTTAAAAACTGTCCCTCTCTGAAACTGGGATCCCTAGAGAAATGGCTGATTCTAGAGCTAGGGGAGGGAAAATTCATGAGCCTGGAATATTTTGTGGTAAAAGTAAGGGGAAAAATGAGAAGTGGGGCATGTCAAAGGAACATGGGTGCTGAATTCTAAGAGTTACCAGTATCCAGAGCTGGAACAATTGAAGCAATAAAAATAAATAATAAATACTACTGAATTACAATCTGAACAATACAATATTCATAAATTCATATTGATATAGAAATAAATGATTGAGTGAATATTTAAGTGGTAGAGAAGAGACAAGTCTTTATTACAGAAAAATTCCAAATAGTAAATATAGAAAGAATGAGGGAAATGGAGAAAACACCACTAGCATGCCACAGTAATAACTGCTGCAGACAAGGTTCATGGATGAAAGCTAAAATGAATGGCTGGAATATTAAGGAGCAACAGCATATTTGCTCAAAAACATGTCTCCCAAATATTCATTAATTGCTATTGTGAATTTAGCACATGTCTACAAATTCTTGGTAGTTCAGTTCAGTTGTTCAGTTGTGTCTGACTCTTTGTGACCCCATGGACTGCAGCATGCCAGGCCTCCCTCCCTGTTCATCACCAACTCCTAGAGTTTACTCAAATTCATGTCCATTGAGTTGGTGATGCCATCCAACCATCTCATCCTCTCTCATCCCCTTCTCCTCCCGCCTTCCATCTTTCCAAGCATCAGTGTCTTTTCCCATGAGTCAGTTCTTTGCATTAGATGGCCAAAGTATTGCAGTTTCAGCTTCAGCATCAGTCCTTCCAATAAATATTCAGGACTGATTTCCTTTAGTATGGACTGGTTAGATCTCCTTGTTGTCCAAAGGACTCTTAAGAGTCTTCTCTAACACCACAGTTCAAAAGAATCCATTTTTTGGCCCTCAGCTTTCTTTAGAGTTCAACTCTCACATCCATACATTACTACTGGAAAAATCATAGCTTTGGCTAGATGGACCTTTGTTGGCAAAGTAATGTCTCTACTTTTTAATATGCTTTATAGGTTGGTCATAACTTTTCTTCCAAGGAGCAAGTGTATTTTACTTTCATGGCTGCAGTCATGATCTGCAGTGATTTTGGAGCCCCCCCCGCCCCAAATAAAGTCTGTCACTGTTTCCATTGTTTCCCCATCTATCGCCATGAAGTGATGGGACCAGATGCCATAATCTTCGTTTTCTGAATGTTGAGTTTTAAGTCAACTTTTTCGCTCTCTTCTTTCACTTTCATCAAGAGGCTCTTTAGTTATTCTTCACTTTCTGCCATAAGTGTGGTGTCATCTGCATATTTGAGGTTATTGATATTTCTCCCAGCAATCTTGATTCCAACTTGTGCTTCATCCAGCCCAGCATGTCTCATGATGTACTCTGCATATGTTAAATAAGCAGGGTGACAATATGCAGCTTTGACATACGTCTTTCCCAATTTTGAACCAGTCTGTTGTTCCATGCCCCATTCTAACTGTTGCTTCTTGACTTGCATACAGATTTCTCAGGAGGCAGGTCAGGTGGTCTGGTATTCCCATCTCTTGTAGAATTTTCCACAGTTTGTGGTGAGTCAAAGTCTTTGGCATAGTCAATAAAGCAGAAGTAGAAGTTTTTCTGGAACTCTCTTGCTTTTGCGATGATCCAACAGATGTTGGCAATTTGATCTCTGATTCCCCTGCCTTTTCTAAATTCAGTTTGAACATCTGGAAGTTCATGGTTCACGTATTGATGAAGCCTGGCTTGGAGAATTTTGAGTATTACTTTACTAGCGTGTGAGATGAGTGCAATTGTGTGGTACTTTGAGCATTCTTTGGCATTACCTTTCTTTGGGATTAGAATGAAAACCGACCTTTTCCAGTCCTGTGGCCACTGCTGAGTTTTCCAAATTTGCTGGCATATTGAGTGCAGCACTTTCACAGCATCATCTTTCAGGATTTGGAAAGCTCAACTGGAATTCCATCACCGCCACTAGCTTTGTTCATAGTGATGCTTCCTAAGGCCCACTTGGCTTCACATTCCAGCATGTCTGGCTCTAGGTGAGTGATCATAGCATCGTGATTATCTGAATCAGGAAGATCTTTTTTGTACAGTTCTTCTGTGTATTCTTACCACCTCTTCTTAACATCTTCTGCTTCTGTTAAGTCCATACCATTTCTATCCTTTATTGTACCAAATTGTGCCAGATTATTGTCCTTTATCATCATCAAATTAATAGGATACAAAATCAACTTACAACAATTGGCTGCATCTCTATATAATAACAATGAACAATTTGAAAAGGAAGTGAAGAAAATAATTTTATTTACAATAGCATCAAATAGGAAATACTTAGGAGTTAGCCAAGGAAATAAAAGATTTGTACACTGAAAACTACAAAACATTGCTGAAAGAAAATGAAGAAAACACAAAATGGAAAGACTTCTTGTGTTCATGGTTTGAAATATTTGTATTGTTTGTGTTCCAGTACTACCTAAAGTGATTTACAAACTTAATCTATCCTTATCAAATCCCAATGATTGTCTGCATAAGTTGAAAAATCTGATAAGGAATTAATATCTACACTATATGGAATACTCCTAAAACTATAACAACAGCAATAATGAAAAATGTGATTCAAAAATTGGCAAAGGGCTTGACATTTTTCCAATGAAGATGAACAAAGGGCAATAAGCACATGGAAAGATGCTTAACATCATCACTAAGTATTAGGGCAATGCAAATTAAAACATATCTGGGAGAAGAACTTTCTAGGCACAAGGAGCTGGTAGAGCAGAGATTACAGTGTAGACACTTATCTTTTGCCTTCCTGAGCAAGCAAGCAGGTCATCGTGGCTGGAGCAGTGAATGAGGGTGGAGTTATAGAACGGGAGGTTGGACAGGTGTGGACGACAGACCGTGGAAGCCTTGCAGGCCATTCAGAGGATGCTGTCTTTTATGCTGAGTGGGGAGCCATGTAGAGGGTGTTGAGCAGAGGAGTGATGTGATAAAACTTAATTGTCTCCCCCTTGGGCTTCCCTTGTGGCTCAGCTGGTAAAGAATCCACCTGCAGTGCGGGAGACCTGGGTTTGATCCCTGGGTTGGGAAGATCCCCTGGAGAAGGGCAAGACCACCCACTCCAGTATTCTGGCCTGGAGAATTCCATGGACTGTGTAGTCTATGGGGTCACAAGCGTACATGACTGATCACCTTCACTTGAGGCATGTAGGATCGTAGTTCCCAGACCAGGGATAGAACCTGCATCCCCCTTCAGTGCAAGCTCAGACTCTTAATCACTGGACCACCAGGGAAGTCCCCAAACTAATTTTAAAGCGATATTTCTGACTGTGGCACCTGGATAGACTTCAGGAGTCAATTGTAGAAGCAGCGAAACTTATTGGAGGCTAGTACAGTATCCGGGTGGGAAATGATGGCTGCTTGAACTAAGCTGTAGCTCTGCAGGTGGTGGCAAGGTCAAGTTCTGGTGGTATTTTGAAAGTGGGATCAACAGATTTTTCCTGAGGAATTGGATATAGTGTATGAGAGGAATAAGAGAATCAAGAATGATGCTCAGGTTTATGGCCTCTTGTATTAATAAAAACCCTTTATATACAGAAATACAAAAGGAAAACATTGTCAAAGATGTTATAACAACAACACCTATTTTTGTATTGTAATTTCATACCATTGTTATTTGAAAATGCCAGTGGAATAACTCTTTGAAAAAAGAATTCGTCTACAACTTATGGTTCTCTGGGAGAAGCCTTCATTTTTCACATCAGCTTGCTGCTAGCAGAGGCACACAGCTAAAGAGATGCCTCTCATGTCTTGTTCTGCTCAGTCTTTGAGACTAAGTGTTGAAAGTATTAATATTTGTTTTTGGTTTTGCTCTGCTTGGAGGAACATCTCATAAGTACTCCTGGTGCTTACAATGATGAAAATAATTATTACTAATTGTGTCTATGGGCATGCAAGGCATAAATATGTACAAGATACTTAATAATAACAGCATTGTGGTATCTATTCTTACTGTTTCAGAGTTTACCTTGGTTAAGAAATTCTAGCAGGAGCACTACACATTGCCTTTTAAATCATTGCAGTAAACGATTATTCTTTTCTTTTTTGGCTTTAAAAAAATTTTATGATTGGAGTTTTTTCATTTCCTAACAGATTTTCAATACTTAAAAACTGTGATTATAGTTTTCTTAGCTTTTATTTTGTATTGGAATATAACTGATTAACAATGTTCTATTAGTCTCAGGTGTACAGCAAAGGGATTCAGTTACATGTATACATAGATTTATTCTTTTTCAAAGTCTTTTCCCATTTAGGTTATTACATAATACTGTGCAGAGTTCCCTGTGCTATATAGTAGATCCTTGTTGATAATCCATTTAAAAATATCCTTTTCTAACAGATGAAGGATCTGAAGTCCAGAAAGATTACTTAACCTGTTTATGTTTGAATAGATACTGAAGAGTGGGGCTGCGCTTCCTAGACTCCAGACCTGTTTGTCTTCAAAGACAATGCTCTTTTTGATTTGCTGCTGTTCAATCTCAGGGACTTAGATGAATGATGTATTTGTAGCATGTTAATTCAACAAACATTAATTTAGGGCTTCTGTATGTCAGAAACTCGGTTAGCTTGACATTGGAGGATAAGAAGATTGATTGATTAGTTGATTAAATGACTACTGAATACCCATGATATGCCTGGAGGTGTGCAGTGCTGTAGGAAGACAGAGATGAATGGTCTTTGCTCTTGAGAAAGAATCACTGGTCCTCAGAGTGATGATTGAATCTTACAAAATAGTAGCAGAAAACTAAATGGATAGGCTTTTGTTTGGGATGGCTGTTCTGATTGATTCAGGCGTTTCAGAAATTTATTAACTTTCTACTTCTTTGAATGGAAAGTCTACACAATAGTATTTCAAGAATGGTTTACGACAGGCCTGTATTTTGCTTTTTTACATATCATTTTCATTCAAATTCTTATTTTTCTTTAAAACTCACTACTAGATATGTGATGAATAAAGATATAGTATTCAAATCACTTGAAGATCTGAATATATCATTTCACAACACAATTATCGGTACTTAAGAATTCAAGTATCATCTCTTCAGAGATCTTCCTTGCCTCTATTGTCTAAATTAGACCGCCTTTCCAACCACTCGACATCACTTTATACTGTTAAATTTTTTCATGGCTTTATTACTATCAGATATTAGTATCCATATGCCCATTTGTTTACTGCCTGTCTTTTACTACTAGAGTTTCATGAGAAATTTTTACAGTGGTAAAGAAATTTAACTTTACTTAGGTAAATTAGAAAAACTGATTGTAGTGTTAGAATTTTTCAAATGCTTTAATTCTGAACTATTTTTCAGGATGTTTGTATACAAACCATAACAAGGAGAATACAACAAACACATTGTTCTCATTCAAGTCAAAGTATTTTCTCAGTTCTGAACTTGTCCCTATCACTTCAGTTTTTAATTTTTAACAGAGGTGTTGTTTTTGTTTTTTTCAAAATATGGAGCACTTCAAGAAGTGCATATCATTCTGAGGGGCCATGCTAATCCTCATTCCAATTTTAGTATATCTGCTTCCAAAGTGAGCACTGTTCTTTGTTTTGAGAAAGTGCTTGATTGACACAATATAACATTTAAGTGGATGAAGGGTCAATGATCACCAAAAAATTAAAAGATATTTTCCAATCGATATGATTTTCTCTTTATATTTTTGTCTATATTAAAATATGTTTCATGTGAAAAAAATCATACTTGTGTTCATAGATAGTCTAAATTGCTGGAACTAAATTGAACACATATAAATCCATGGTTGATCTAAAGACAACACAGAGTCAAATATTTATATAAACTCATTAATGTGAATATTTGCCACAAATTAAAACATGAACATAATTGTTAGGAAATAGAGGAGACAGATGTAAACATCTAGAGGAAGAATGTCTCAGACAGAGAAAAGGCAAGAACAGAAGTCTGAAGGGTGGTAAAGAGTGGAGGATGTGTGCAGTACCCATAGAATGCCAGAGGAGAGAAAAATGTAAAGGTGAGCAAGAACCAACCATGTGGGGCTCTATGGGACAGAGTAAGGAGTTTACGTTTTATCCAAGATAACTGCCAAGTTAGTGGAGGGCTTAAGCAACGAATGACATGATCTGATTTATGATTTTAAAATATTTGTGGTCCGTTGGTGGAAAAGGGATTAGAAGAGGATAAGAATTAAGACAGGAAATTCAGTTAAGAGGCAATTATAATAGTTTAAGAAACATAATTAGGACTAAGATAGTGTTACTGCAACAGGGAGAAAAAGGTGGGTTCAACTGATGGGCTAGTTGTGGGGAATGAAGAGAAAAGGATGGGTCTGCTAGACTTTGGGCCTGAACAACTGGATGAAGAGTACCATTTACTTGGATTGAAAGTCAAGAGTCTTGTTTTGGATATGTTAAGCTTCAAAGGCCTATTAGATATTTAGTTAGTGGTATTGAGAAGTTCTATCCTACTGGCCTGCCCAAAAAGAGACCACACAGCCCAACCTCTCTGGCAAAAAGGCAGGTCTGCCTGTCTAAGCTCCCCAGCAAGAGCAGCCAGGGCAAAGGAAGCACTGAGCCAGACCTTCAGACCTCACTTTCCCGATGAGGACATATGTACATGCTCAGTTGCTAAGCCCTGTCTGACTCTTTGTGACCCCATGAACTGTAGCCTGGCAGGCTTCTCTGTCCATGGGGTTTTCCAGGCAAAATGCTAGAGTGACTTGCTATTCCCCTTTCCAAGAGATCTTCCTGACCCAGGAATAAAACCCACGTCTCCTGTTTGGCAGGTGGATTCTTTACCACTAACACTACCTGGCAAGAAAAATGCCCTTAAAAGGGGATATTTTGTATCCACTTCCTCTCTTTTCCTACAGGATAGAAGGTGGATGTTTCAGAGAGACTGTTCTGACCATGTGGCTTGATTAGAATTCCCTGAGGGATGTTAGAACAATGAAGCAGAAGGCATCCTAGGTCCTGGATGACTTTGCGGAGTGGAATTACCCACCTGCTCTGAACCACTTGTCTACTTCCATAAAGCGATGTCAAAGAGAAGTAAGTTTTCCCTTGCTTGAGTCCTTAATACCACACTGCTACTGCTAAGTCACTTCAGTCGTGTCCGACTCTGTGTGACCTAGTAGACAACAGCCCACCAGGCTCCCCCGTCCCTGGGATTCTCCAGGCAAGAACACTGGAGTGGGTTGCCATTTCCTTAATACCACACAGTGGTTCCCAAGTTTGGGTTCTGAAAATATGATAGTCTTATTAGGCCATGTCACGAGGTCACATCAACCACCATTTAGGAACGTAAAGCATTTCAGCCCCTTTGAAAAACCTCAGATTACAATGGAGGAGGATCGACACTTTGTTGTTACAAGTTTTTGTCAGCTCTCATGACTGTTTTATTTATAGCCAGTGACAATGCATTTTGTGTAATAGGATGTCTAGTCCATATGGGTAGGAACTGATGTGAGAGGATTATCATTACAATTTCAGCATATGTTTTTAACAGTGCCATGGTGTACATTTTGAGTCAATGCTTGAAACCATATGACATTAGGAATGTATAAAGAAAAAGAAATAGGTGAAGGAGATAAAGAGGTGTAAATTTCCATTTGCAAAATAAGTGAGTCATGGAGATGAAAGGTACAGCATGTAATAACGGAATATTTGTGTGACATGGTAACTAGACATGCGGTGATCATTCTGTCTCGTATAGAAATATTGAATCACTATGTTGTGTACCAGGAACTAACATAGTGTTTTAGGTCAGTTACTTCAAAACAAACAACCAAACATAGAAAAAGAGATCAGATTTGTGGTTACCAGAGGCAGGGAGTAGGGAAGGGGGAATTGGATGAAGGTGGATAAAACGTACAAACTTACAGTTATAATTCTTTCACTTTTCACTTTCATGCGTTGGAGAAGGAAATGGCAACCCACTCCACTGTTCTTGCCTGGAGAATCCCAGGGATGGGGGAGCCTTGGGGGCTGCCGTCTATGGGGTCGCACAGAGTCGGACACAACTGAAGTGACTTGGCAGCAGCAGCAGGAATGTAATGTACAACATGATTGTCATAATTAGCAAGAAAGTTGTTATATATAAAAGTTGTCAAGAGAATTAATCCTAAGAGTTCTGTCTTAAGGAAACAAGGAAACATATTTTTTCTTTTTTTTTTTATGTGATTTTTTTTTTCATTTTTACTTTATTTTATTTTACAATACTGTATTGGTTTTGCCATACTCTTTTTTTCTTAATATTTTATATCTATATGAGACGAGAGATGTTCACTAAACTAATTGTGATAATCATTTCATGATGTATGTAAGCTGAGTCATTATGCTGTTTGTGAAAGTGAAAGTCTTTCAGTTGTGTCCATCTCTTTGCAACCCAATGGACTGTAGTCCATGGAATTCTCCAGGCCAGAATACTGGAGTGGGTAGCCTTTCCCTTCTCCAGGGGATCTTCCCAACCCAGGGATTGAACCCAGGTCTCCCTCATTGCAGGCAGATTCTTTACCAACTGAGCCACAAGGGAAGCCCTGTATACCTTAAATTTATATAGCATTGTACGTGACTTGATGGGCTTCCCAGGTGGCCCTAGTGGTAAAGAACCTGCCTGCAAAAGCAGGAGATGCAAGAGACACAGGTTTGATCCCTGGGTCAGGAAGATCCCTGGGAGGAGGGCACGGCAACCTACTCCAGCATTCTTGTTTGGAAAATCCCATGGACAGGGGAGCCTGGGGGCTATAGTCCATGGGGTCTCAAAGAGTTGGACATGACTGAAGTGACTTAGTACATAAGTGAATTACATCTCAATAAAACTGGGGGAGGGGGAAGAAAAAGAAAAAGAGCTTCTTCTAAGACAACTCATGTGATAGCTATTAATATAATATTAATTATAATATTATTATAACATAATAATTATAATTATAATAATTATAATTATATAATATATAATTATTATATTATAATAATTCAATAAATAATATTGAACTATTTAAGCATATAATTAAGGGAGGATGTGGATATATAATTGATGCCTTCATGAATGCTCTTTCTGTATTTGTATCTTTAAATCTGGCCTATGCTAGTGAAGTCTTTCAGAAACAGTCTTGTAGACCAACAGATGATGGTCAGTCAGTCAGTTCAGCTGCTCAGTCGTGTCTGATTCTTTGTGACCCCATGAATCGCACACACCAGGCCTCCCTGTCCGTCACCAGCTCCTGGAGTTCACTCAAATTCATGTCCATTGAGTCGGTGATGCCATCCAGCCATCTCATCCTCTGTCATCCCCTTCTCCTCCTGCCCCCAATCCCTCCCAGCATCAGAGTCTTTTCCAATGAGCCAACTCTTCGCATGAGGTGGCCAAAATACTGGAGTTTCAGCTTTAGCATCAGTCCTTCCAATGAACACTCAGGACTGATCTCCTTCAGAATGGACTGGTTGGATCTCCCTGCAGTCCAAGGGATTCTCAATCTTCTCCAACACCACAGTGCAAAAGCATCAATTCTTCGGTGCTCAGCTTTCTTCACAGTCCAACTCTCACATCCATATATGACCACTGGAAAAACCATAGCCTTGATTAGATGGACCTTTGTTGGCAAAGTAATGTCTCTGCTTTTGAATATACTATCTAGGTTGGTCATAACCTTTCTTCCAAGGAGTAAGCATCTTTTAATTTCATGGTTGCAGTCACCATCTGCAGTGATTTTGGAGCCCCAAAAGTAAAATCTGATATGTTTCCATTGTTTCCCCATCTATTTGCCATGAAGTGGTGGGACAAGATGCCATGATCTTAGTTTTCTGAATGTTGAGCTTTAAGCCAACTTTTTCACTCTCCTCTTTCACTTTCATCAAGAGGCTTTTTAGTTCCTCTTCACTTTCTGCCCTAAGGGTGGTGTCATCTGCATATCTGAGGTTATTGATATTTCTCCTGGCAATCTTGATTCCAGCTTGTGCTTCTTCCAGCCCAGCGTTTCTCATGATGTACTCTGCTGCTGCTGCTGCTAAGTCGCTTCAGTGGTGTCTGACTCTGTGCGACCCCATAGACGGCAGCCCACCAGGCTCCCCCTTCCCTGGGATTCTCCAGGCAAGAACAGTGGAGTGGGTTGCCATTTCCTTCTCCAATGCATAAAAGTGAAAAGTGAAAGTAAATTCACTCAGTCGTGTCCGACTCTTGGCGACCCCATGGACTGCAGCCCTCCATTGTACTCTGCATAGAAGTTAAATAAGCAGGGTGACAATATACAGCCTTGATGTACTCCTTTTCCTATTTGGAACCAGTCTGTTGTTTCATGTCCAGTTCTAACTGTTGCTTCCTGACCTGCATATAGGTTTCTCGAGATGACGGTATGGCTCCTATATTTGCCAATAGCTGGGGCAAGTTCATCCGGCTTCTCTGGAACTCCACATTCTCACCTGCAACAAAAAGCATTCAGGTGAGGATAAACATCTACAAAAGTAGTATAGTGGTGGACATGCAGTCAGCTCGCGTTTTCTTTTCTACCCCCAGAATCCCATGTCCTGGTGCATAGTTCTAGTTTAGCTCTGTTCAGAAGTAGTAGTATGAGGTCATAATGTGCAGTTTTAGGGGCATTAAGAATAGTTTCAGTGAGATAAAGGCATCTTTATATTTTTTATAGACCATTGGGGTCAACTAGGTTTAAAAATCACTGGGCAAAATTTTGCAAACGATCTTAATTATTTTAATGTTTAAAAGCATATAATCTTGTACTTCTGATGTCTGGGTAATTAAGCTTTGAACACCAGTGACTTCTAATCTTCCATAGTTTCATAATCTTGCATTTATTTCACTGCAGATTGGTCATTACTCATCACCACCTTCCTGCTTCAGTTGAAATCATTTTCACTGAGGCCAGGAGGGGACAGGATGGCTTTGATTATAAATTACTGTAAAAACAACTTTTATGTGTTGAGCTTCATGGAATTTTTATTTGCTTACTGAATTTTATTTTATTAAAGAAGGTAACTAACAAGGCAATTGTATTTAGCAGATGAAAAGAGACATATGAAAATGATAAATTTAGCTGTGGCTATCTCTGACCTAATATAACAACCGTCTCGGTTTCTAAAGCCTAATTATGTTTCATAGAAACTTTTAACTTTGGTGATACAACTCAAGAAGAATTCAAATAACTCCTTAGGTTTTCCCAAAATATAGCAACTTTATTAATCATTGTTTAATAATTGCTTTTTTAGGTTAAAAAAATGGTAAAGAAAGTTTTAAAAGTTTAATTCATTAAAATAAAATGGAATTTGACATTTAAATACTTTACCCTTATAAATTATGGGCCATTTTATGCATTACATAAGTTTTCTGGAGTTTTTGAAACATCTTTAAACAGAAGTTGGTTCTTTTAAGTTTATTTTTCGAGGAAACTTTGCTAGCTAGTGAGAAATAGTTTATTTACTTGGTGTGCATGTGTGTGCTCAGTTGCTCAGTCATGTCTGACTCTTCGCAAGTCCATGGACTATAGCCCACCAGGCTTCTCTGTCCATGGGATTTCTTAGGTAATTTCTGGAGTTTTCTCCATGGGATTTCTGGAGCGGGTTGCCATTCCCTACTTCCTGGCGTCTTTCTGACCCAGGGATCAAAACCACGTCTCCTGCACTGGCAGGCAGATTCGTTGCATGCACCACCTCGGACACGTATAAATACTGAGTGTTAAATGTTTGTTTTGGAAAGATAGACAAGGCATCAATGCATCAGTCGCTGTTCAGTTCAACATTTTAAACATACTGTTAAAACAAATTGTCCAAACATACTATGATTTTCAAAATTATAACAAAAGTATGTCATGTCACTGTAACTCTCATAAAATATTGATATATAGATTGTGTGTATTATATAATATATAAGCATATATTATCTATTATGCAGTGATATATATTTTATTATATAAAATGTAATATTTTATAGGAACTGCTTTTTCAAGCAGAATGCCATCTTTTATTGAGAGTTTATATAAACTGTACCCTTTGAGTATTATTTACCTTTTAGAAATGATATAGCCCTTTGGACAAATAAATCTGGACAAAATTTTCCCTTCTGTTTTCCACAGAGCTGGTTTAGTTGAAAACATTTTAGTTTTTTAAACTGACATAGATATTTTAGCATGGATTTTATCTTGATTTAACCCAAGTTTGGGATTCTTCTGTTCTTTACTTTGGAGTTGGGAATTAAGCCTCAAGAATGATCTTGTGTGATTGGAAAAGTTGTCAAAAGCAAATGTATCAGCAAGAATGGCAAAACAGGGGGTTGTGTTAGGGGAGGGTGCTCAATCAACTGGCCATTGCACTCTAGGAACACTTGACGAGTGCAGCTGCCATGGAACAGAGCCAGGGTCATGTCCAGGAACACTTGACTGCATTAAAAACCTCAGTCAAAACCCAAAACAAACCAGAAACAAGTACATCAGACTCATGCATAACATCTGCTACACCTGCCTGACATATCACTGCCTGGAACATGCTAACAGGTCAGTCAGGTCAATTACAGGTAAATATCATAAAGGCGCATTGTCTCTGCCTCTTTCATTCCTGCTTTAACGGCCTGGCCTGCCCATTCACCGTCTTCCAGGAATCTACAAGAGCCTGTCCTGGGCACTGGGCTCTGTTCTGGAGTCTTCCCCAGATTGCCCTGACGTCTGCTTCCGTGGTTCAATGTTCCCCTTCCATGGTCATTTCATCACCTGGTTTAGTTTCAGTGTAAAGAATACAGGGGCTTCCCTGGTGACTCAGTGATAGAGAATCCACCTGCCAATGCAGGAGACTCAGGTTTGATCTCTCAGTTCAGTTCAGTTCAGTCACTCAGTCATGTCTGACTCTTTGCGACCCCATGAATCGCAGCACGCCAGGCCTCCCTGTCCATCACCGTCTCCCGGAGTTCACTCAGACTCACATCCATCGAGTCAGTGATGCCATCCAACCATCTCATCCTCTGTCATGCCCTTTTTCTCCTGCCCCCAATCCCTCCCAGCATCAGAGTCTTTTCCAATGAGTCAACTCTTCGCATGAGGTGGCTAAAGTACTGGAGTTTCAGCTTTAGCATCATTCCTTCCAAAGAAATCCCAGGGCTGATCTCCTTCAGAATGGACTGGTTGGATCTCCTTGTAGTCCAAGGGACTCTCAAGAGTCTTCTCCAACACCACAGTTCAAAAGCATCAATTCTTCGGCGCTCAGCCTTCTTCATAGTCCAACTCTCACATCCATACATGACCACTGGAAAAACCATAGCCTTGATTAGATGGACCTTAGTCGGCAAAGTAATGTCTCTGCTTTTGAATATACTATCTAGGTTGGTCATAACTTTTCTTCCAAGGAGTAAGCGTCTTTTAATTTCATGGCTGCAGTCACCATCTGCAGTGATTTTGGAGCCCCCCAAAAATAAAGTCTGACACTGTTTCCACTGTTTCTCCATCTATTTCCCATGAAGTGATGGGACCGGATGCCTCTAGGTCGGGAGTATTCCCTGGAGGAAGAAATGGCAACCCATTCCAGTGCTCTTGCCTGGGAAATCCCATGGACAAAGGAGTCTGGTGGGCTACAGTCCATGACGTTGCAAAGAGTCAGACACAACTGAACAACTGAACACCACCACTAATAAGGAATTCAAACTTCAGGTCAAGGAAATGGCAACCCTCTCCAGTATACTTGCCTGGAAAATTCCAAAGACAAAGAAGCCTGGCTGGCTACAGTCCATGGGGTTGTAAAGAGTCAGACATGACTGAGCACACATACCTTTAAGTCACAGCTACCACTAGGGTAAATTCTTTAATTTCTCTGTGCTTCAACTCCTTTATCTCTGAAACAGTTTATTACATTAGCTAGTTAAAATCCCAAGCCTTGCTAGGAAGGTTTATGGATCATGGGTCTTTCTATTTGCAAGGAGTATGGAAGAAAGGAAAAAGCAGAGAGAATTTAAAGATAAAGGGATAAACTTATTTAGATGACAATTATGTTGTTTGCTTTGAAACGGTTTATTTTATTCGTTCATTTTAGAAATTCTTGTTGGTTAGCTCCAGCTGTTTACCAGATACAGTGCTAGGCTCTGGGTCTAAACAAACACAGAGAACACAGCTCCATGGGCTCCTGTTTTCATGGGGAGGGGAGTGGTGAGATATGTCAGCAAGGGGAAGGCATCCACGGTAGCATAGCATTCTGTCTGTGACATGAAAAGTTGTCATAAAGAAGGAGATATTTGCCCTGAATTTTGCCAGGGTAAGGCTCTTCCTAGACTGGAAATGGTGGCGGCTGGCCCAGGATAGGCTTGTATGAACAGTAGGGCTTCTAGGAACAGAGATAAGGGAAGGGATGGAGAAATCGAGGGTGATTAGGATAGTACAAAGTAGGAGGATGTTGCAAAGGATTTGCTTCCAGCAGCACTTTTGTTGCACTAGTTGGCTGTGGTAAACTGTCTAATGAGGACCTGTCTATTGCTCCTAGTACCCCGTTCTGTGCTAGGTGCTGGCAGACACGCTTTAATAACTCGAGAATGGCTTTTAGAATCAAGATTTAAAATTTGCTTTTGTCCTTATAATTAGCAAAATTTTTATATGTATTTTGGTTTGTATTTGAAATTATGAGAAATATGAGGTGTTTCTATGTCTTGTGAGATTGAAAAGATGAAACAGAGATGATGAGGGTTTTTTTTTGTGGTGGTTGTTCAGTTGCTTAGTTGTTGTCTGACCCTTGTGTCCCCGTGGACTGCAGCATGCCAGGCTTCTCTGTCCTTCACTATCTTCCGGAGTTTGCTCAAATGTTCATTGAGTTGGTGATGCCATCCAACCATCTCACCCTCTGTTGTCTGCTTCTCCTCCTGCCCTCAATCTTTCCCAGCATCAGGGTCTTTTCTAATGAGTCGGCTCTTTGCACAGGACATGGAAGGTAGCCAAAGTATTGGAGCTTCAGCATCAGTCCTTCCAGTGAATATTCAGGACTGATTGCCTTTAGGATTGACTGGTTTGATATCCTTGCTGTCCAGGAAACTCTCAAGAGTCTTCTCCAGTACCACAATTCAAAACCATAAATTCTTTGACTCTCAGCCTTCTTTATGGTCCAGCTCTCACATCTGTACATGACTACTAGAACAACAATATCTTTCACTATAAGGACCTTTGTTGAAAAAGTGATTTATCTGCTTTTTAATATACTATCTAGGTTTGTCACAGCTTTTCTTCCAAGGACCAAGTGTCTTTTAATTTCATGACTGCAGTCACCATCTGCAGTGATCTTTATCATCCAATGTTTATATTCTAGTCCTATGTAGAATAAGCTAAGGTTTTTATTCGGACGTTCAGTTCAGTTCAGTTGCTCAATCGTGTCTGACTCTTTGCGACTCCATGGACTGCAGCATGCCAGGCCTCCCTATCCATAGTCAGCTCCTGGAGCTTGCTCCAACTCATGTCCATCAAGTCGGTGATGCAATCCAACCATCTCAACCTCTGTCATCCCCTTCTCTTCCTATTTGGACATTGATCATACATAATTCCTATAGCATTTCATTTTCATTAAGCTGGGTAGTTATCTCTCATCATTTCTTTGAAGCATCAGATTTTAAAATCACTTTTTTCCTCTGTAAGCCCCCTAAAGTTGTTTTGATTTGAATTTTATTACATATGGGAATGTTAAAAGAAGCCTTGTTAAAAAGGTTTATCTCTTTAGACATTTAAAAATTTTCCCTTTTGTTTTAAAATGATGACTGTGTACATATAGTAGTTATATTTCCCACTGAATGCACACTGGCTGTGCAGGTGGCATAACTTTGCCATCCTAAGGGTTAATAAAAACATTAAATAACTTGCATCTGGGAAACACTGATTTAATAGATAAATTGCTTATTCGCATTTCTGCTGGACATGTTAAGTTTCATGCTGCAAAATGAAAACAGATGAGAAAATCAGAGGCCCTGGGTTACACAACCGATGTGAGTGAAAATGTGAGCAGCATCAATAAAATCTAGAGGTCACGGTAGAGAGATGGAATCTATTAATTGGGAATTCATAACAAGGGAATGAGCTTCCCAGGTGGTACTAGCAGTAAAGAACCCACTTGCCAATGCAAGAGACTTAAGAGACATGGGTTCAATCCCTGGGTTGGGAAGATGCCCTGGAGGAGGGCATGGCAACCCACTCCAATATTCTTGCCTGGCGAATCCCATGGACAGAGGAGCTTGGTGGGCTACAGTCTATGGGGTCGCAAAGAGTTGGACAGAGCTGAAGCAACTTAGCATGCACAACAAGAGGATAGAGGGCATCTGCAAAGGAAACCTCAGTTGGCAAATAACAGGAACTGAGGGGTAAAGCATGTTCAGCAGTGGGATTCTAGCTAGTCAGGTAATCAAAGAACACGTTAAATATCTGTTGAGAGATTTTCACAGGAGACCATTACAAAAAGTTTGTTTTGGTTTTTTGGCTGTGGATACAATTTTACTTAAGCAGAAAGATCACCTATGATTTTTCCAACCCTCCTTATCTCTTTTAAGTACTGTACTGCCAGTGAAAGTGAAAGTGAAGTCGCTCAGTCGTGTCCGACTCTTTGCAACCCCATGCACTGCAGCCTACCAGGCTCCTCTGTCCATGGGGTTTTCCAGGCAAGAGTACTGGAGTGGGTTGCCATTGCCTTCTCCAGTAGAATGGTATAAGTAGAAAAGCCAGAATCCTGTTTAATAGATTTCCACCCAACCAATGTCCTTCAACTAAATTAAAAATAGCTCTTTAACTTTTTTATTCAGATCTACCAAGTTTTATTCCACTCCGTGATCTCCTTGCCTAATTGCTCACTTCATCAATATTTACCTATTTTTCTGAAATTTTAGGTATCTAATTTTGTATTTCCATGTTTTCATCTGAATTTCTTTCAGATTTTAATTTTCAGTAATTCCCACATAGTATAAATTTGCAAGAGAAATAAATCAATATTTGATAGTGATCTTAAATTGCATCTTTATTTTAACTCTATCTACCTCAGAAAGGATTTGAGAGGTTTTAAAAGAATGAAAAAATAAAAACCCCAAAACCCCCAAGTCATAAAAAGTGTGGAAAATTAGAATCAAACACTACTTTTGCAGAAGCCTGCTAAAAATTTTGTCTGTCTTGTTGACAGGTGTAACAGCAAATTGGTTTAATATAATAGGTGCTCAATAAATGTTCACCAAGTGAATGTGAGTTATAAGATGGGGGAATGATGATTTTTTTAAATATAATTTTCTTCCATTTTGCTTGGCCTCCTGGGAAGGAATCAGGTAAGGCAGGTGAAAAGGGAGACACAAGGTTAGAGACTGACACAAAGACAGAGGGATTTCTCTAACAGTTCTCATCACAAGGAAAAAATTTTTTCTTTTTCTTTTCTTTGTATACATACGAGCTGATGGATAGTCAGTAAACCTATTCTGGCAATCATTTTATGATGTACATAAGTCAAACCATTATGCTCTATATCTTGAATTTATGCAGTGCTCTATGTTAATTAGATCTTAATAAAACTGGGAGGAAATACAGGAATAAGGGGATTTAAAGTGTTTGGGTGGGCAGCACTGATTGTACTGTTAAGGTTCTACACTGAGTCTCTTTGGATTCTGGAGAAAGTTTCAGAATGAGATTCTGAGCAAGGAAGACCTTGTTGGTAACCCTTCACTTGCAAGGTGAGCACTAACCTCTTGTGGCTCAGCTGGTAAAGAATCTGCCTGCTATGCGGGAGACCTGGGTTTGATCCCTGGGTTGGGAAGATCCCCTGGAGAGGGAAAGGCTACCCACTCCAGTATTTTGGCCTGGAGAATTCCATGAACTGTATAGTCTATGGGGTCACAAAGAGTCGGACACGACTGAGTGACTTTCACTTTCCACATCTGTAAAACTGGGATATACTTAGTTCACAACATGATTATGAAAGTAAATTGAGTTAAGAAATTTGGAAGCATTTTGAAGACTTCAAGGTAAAAATATTGTAATTAATAAAATCTCAAAATGAAGGACCTTTGCTTACTTTATAAGAATAATTTCACAAATGGATCCCAAACACAAAACAAAGGTCCACATTTTATATTAATAGAAGAAAAAGCTTTATATTTTGTTTGAATCAGAATCAGTTCTAGGTAATCTTAAGCAGCTCTGCACAGATAAAACTAAACCAAAAAATGTTTCCTATGAGAAAAAGATTGGGGAAAACTAACTCACACAAAGTTGATGAGTTTGTTTAGAGTGTGTGTTAGTCACAACAAAGCTGACAAATTAATTTACAACTTAAGTGAGAAAATTCAATTCCTCATTAAAAGAGTGTTGTAAGGCCCAAGAAACAAATACTATTTCCTATGACAAATATTTTTTCTAAACTTTGTGGTTATCACGAAACCATATCACATGGGAGCTGAGCCTCATGGTTAAACATTATTTGACTGCTTGCCTGGGAGAAGAAAACAAAAATGGAAAAGAAATAAAACATACACACCAAGGAAATTAGAATTGAAAGAAACATTTGTACCCCAGTGTTCATTGCGGCACTGTTTACAATAGCCAGGACATGGAGGCAACCTAGATGTCCATCAGCAGATGAATGGATAAGCAAGCTGTGGTACATATACACAGTGGAGTATTACTCAGCCATTAAAAGAATATATTTGAATTAGTTCTAGGGAGGTGGATGAAACTGGAGCCTATTATTCAGAGTGAAGTCAGTCAGAAAGAAAAACACCAATACAGTATACTAACGCATATATATGGAATTTAGAAAGATGGTAACAATGACCGTCTATGGGAGACAGCAAAAGAGACACAGATGTAAAGAACAGTCTTTTGGACTCTGTGGGAGAAGACGAGGGTGGGATGATTTGAGAGGGTAGTGTTGAAATGTTTATATTATAATATGTGAAGTGGATCGCCGGTTCAGGTTCGATGCATGAGACAGGGTGTTCAGGGCTGGTGCACTGGGATGACCCTGGGGGATAGGATGGGGAGGGAGCTGGGAGGGGGGTTCTGGATGGGGAATACATGTGCGCCCGTGGCTGATTCATGAAGATGTATGGCACAAACCACTACAATATTGTAAAGTAACTAGCTTCCAATTAAAATAAATAAATTAATTTAAAAAACAATAACAACAACAACAATAAAACAAGCCACAGTCATTTCTCTTTCCTGAATGAGAGTAACATAAAAAAGAATTGTAATTATAAGAAAAAAGAAAGTGTGTATCGATCCAAACTTAAAGTAGGTCTTTGACCTACAACAGTTCATAAATCATCAGAATAGTGTCTTCAACCTTCTCTCTTTTATCTTGCTGAGAAAACTATGACCTGCACACCGCTTGATTCTTCAAAATAATTATGATCAGAATAATTATTTCCTTTTTAGTTTTCCCATCAAATATCATTGCAATATGTAGCCTTCTTTTCACTTAATCCAAAACATTCAAAATATCAAGACATAATTCTAATGCCACACTTGTCATGTATCTTTTACACCTTTTACAGTAAAAACTAGCAGTACTTTTTGATACCCAGTGACTAAAAGTGTTCAATAAATCTGTTGAATAGAATGTGAAATTGACGTGAAGTGAGCTTGGTAGACTTATTATTCTTACTTTTTTGAAAAAAAACATCAATTTTTTGCATGTTTTTAGAAAGTTACTTTCAGTTCAGTTCAGTTCAGTTCAGTCAATCCTATCCAATTTAATTATACTAAGCCCCCACTGGCAGATGGAACTTTCAAGGTATTATAGAGAACAGTAAGATATTTGGACACAGCTCTATATTCAAGTAGCTTTCAGACTAATCAGTGAGAAAAAAGCTGAACCTATGAAACAAGGGCTACAATTAGTAGAGACCATAACTTTATAGAAACTCACAATGGGGAGTAAACTTAAAATCAATGACAGTCATATGCACACATTTGTCAAACTCACTGATACCCTACCAGCATTTTGAAAAAGTGAAAGTGAAAGTTACTCAGTTGTGTCCGACTCTTTGTGACCACAGTCCATGGAATTCTCCAGGCCAGAATACTGGAATGAGAAGCCTTTCCCTTCTCCAGGGGATCCTCCCAACCCAGGGATCCAATGTCTTCCACGTTGCAGGCAGATTCTTTACCAACTGAGCTACCAGGGAAGCCCAAGAATACTGGAGTGGGTAGCCTACCCCTTCTCCAGTGGATTTTCCCAGCCCAGGAATCGATCAGGCGTCTCCTGCATTGCAGGCAGATTCTTTACCAGCTGAGCAGTTTGAAAAGACTTCATTAATTGAGGAGATATTAAAGAGCAACAATAAATCTTTATATAGTAGATTGATAACTGAAGGAAAGTTAAAATATAATTTTTTCAGATGGAAAGATTCTTTCAGATCATATATCCCAATGCTTTAATTTAAAGATAAAGAACTAAGGCACAGAGAGATTCATAACTACCCTAAGGTCACACAGCACATCATAGACATTGGAGCAAAGCTCATTAGTCCCCCTTTGTGTCCAGAAAGATATGATATTTCTTCTAGAAGGAAATGGGAAGGGATGGTGGTGGGGCCCATATGACCATGTCTTAGGTAATGTGATCATTTTAACAACTTTTAATTCTTCCAGCCTATGAACATGGAATATCTTTCCATTTATTTGTGTTGTTTTGTTAATATCTTTCATCAATGTCTAATAGTTTTCAGAGTACTGGCCTTTCACCTCCTTGGTTAAATTTTACCTGCTAGGTATCATCTCCTAGGTATTTTATTCTTTATGATGTGATTGTAAATGTGATTGTGTAAGTGATTGTAAAGGCATTTTCTATGTATGGTATTATGTCATCTGCAAATAATGAAAGTTTCACTTCTTTCCCTCTAACTTGGGTGCCTTTTATTATGTATTTTTGTCTCATTTCTGTGGTTTTGCTATTTCTGATAAGATGTCAATAATATTAGTAGCTCTAGGTTCATTTGTGTATAATATATTTTTTCCTCTGGTTGCTTTTAGGATTTTTTGCTTATCACTGTTTGAATTAATGTGAGAGAATGTGCCTTTTGGGAGAGGATGTGTTTATCCTTTTCAAATAAGCTTTTTACTAAAGTATAGTATGCATGCATAAAAGTGAACAAGTCAAATGTATACAGATGGATGAATCATCACAAATTGAACATGGCCATATAAATACCATGGATTCCCTGGTGGCTCAGCTGGTAAAGAATCTGCCTGCAATGCGGGAGACTTGGGTTTGATCCCTGGGTTGGGAAGATCCCCTGGGAAGATTTCCTTGGAAAAGGGAAAGGCTATCCACCCCAGTCTTCTGGCCTCGAGAATTTCATGGACTGTATAGTTCATGGGGTCGCAAAGAGTTGGAAACAGCTGAGCAACTTTCACTTCCGTATAAGTTCAGTCCAAATCAAAACATAAAGCATTACCTGAACTGTAAAAGCCCTCTGAAGCCCTCTTCGGGTTACTGCTCTTAGCATCTACCTCAAAGAAACTACTCTCTTGATTCCATACACAGTAGAATTTCAAATAACTGAAATTATACCACGCATTTTATTTGTGGCTAGATTCTTTTGCTCTCCATTATATTTGTGAGATTTAATACATCTTGCTGCTTATAGAAATAGTTTTTTATATTTATTGGTGTTGTGCAAATATTCCCACACAGTTATCTCTTTATTGGATTGATGGACATTTCAATCCCTCATTTTTTACTTTTTAAAAATAATGCTGCTATTAACACTCAGGTACATGACTTTTGGTGTACATATGTATGAGCATGTATTTATTTTTGTTGAGTCTGTCCTTAGAATTGAAATTGCTGCACCATAAGATAAGAAAAGATTCAGTTTTCGTACCAACCAATAGTACTGTGTTACAAAATGGTTTATACTAATTTGATTTTCACCAGATGTACGTGAGTTTTCCAGTTACTCCACATCCTTATAAACACTTGATATTTTCTTTAAGTTTTTGTTATTTTGGTAGATGTATAACATTATCCCAATGTTTTCTTATATTTTTCTGAAGACTAATGAAAGGGAATCTCACTCTAGTCTTTTTTTAAATTTTGAACTCCTAGTCTCCCTAGATCATATCTAGGGAGTGACTATCCCTAGATAAAATGGATGACTATCCCATTTTAGTCACCTTGAGTTACTGTGGTAATATATGAATGAATACATACTTATATATATATTACTGTGGTAGTATTTTTAAAAGTTTAAACCAACTATAGAAACTGCAATCACTGCTCACAGTTCTAAGCTCACAGAGGAAGATTTCTTCCTCTCAGCTTCCTTTTTATTTTTTGCAAGCTATCCCTAAGCTGCTTGAATACATTTTTTTTCTTCATGTCTAGGAAGAGCAGGCAGCAAGGAAAGAGAGCTGTGTACTAATACGGGTGAGGGCATCCTGGCTAAAAAGGGTTGCTGAGCAGTTCTTTCAGCATCGTGTTGCTGGTGGCTCTGGGCTGTTGTCCACTCATGGTCTGGTCTCTGGAAATGCAGGTATAGGCAGCTGAGACTTGGTCTTTTTTCAGGAAAAGTGGTCTGTAGTGGAAAGCTAGGTACCAATTTCATAGCCTTATAGAAGGTATAGCTCTGTTGCTCCCACCAATAGGCAGTTCTATTTGTAGATTCTCCATGAAAGTCCATTCACCTTTCTTGAAACCCTTTGATGAGGGAGATTATTTAGCCGCCTGAAACCTTGCTGTCTTCTGTGGCTACACTGGGTCCATGAATGGCCTGAGAATCTCTGACCCACCAGTCTTTACTCTTTGAGATGGTCATGTCCAAATTTCATAGACTTTTTGAGCATGCTGGCCTTATACTTACTACCTTTCTTATAATCACTCAGATTGTAGGAAGGATAAGAAGGCTAGTCTCTGGTTTTCTGAATAGTCTCTTTTAAACTCTCTTTGTTCCTTATTATATCCTTTTTTAGTGGGCAAAAGTATCCAACCAGTCCTGTCTGGTCCTGATATAGTGTGGGAGAGTCTGGCACTAGAAATATAGCTCCCTTTCAACTTGGCAGTCAAAAATATCATCCCTTTTATGTGACCTATGAATTGTCTCCATGATAGTCCTATACTCTAGCTCAGTCCCTAGACTTGGGGCTGGGAAGGGGCGAGTAGTTACCCTGAACTCCTTCCTTAGCTGTGGCTCACTTTTGGTCCTTGAAAGGGTCTGTCTCATAACTTTTCCATTTTCGTTTCTATTGCCAAGTACCTGATTTCTATATGTTACCAATTTAAATCATTAAAAAGAGAATCCCTCTGGTTCATCTTGTTCCTGTTTGTACAGAATTTTATTTTATTTTTGGCTGTGCTGTGTCTTTGTTGCTGTGTGAGGGCTTTCTCTAGTTGCTGAGATTGCGGGCTAGTCTTCACTGTGGTATATGAGCTTCTCATTGCGGTGGCTTCTCTTGTTGTGGAGCACAGGCTCTAGGCATGTGGGCTCAGTAGTTGCAGTTTGCCGGCTGTAGGATGCGGGCTCAGAGTTGGGGTGCACAGGCTTAGCTGCTCCATGACATATGGGATCTTCCCAGACCGGGAATAGAACCCTTGTTCCCGGCATTGGCAGGTGGATTCTCAACCACCAGACCACCAGGCAAGTCCCAGTGCAGAACTTTTAATGTCAGGCCCCCTCCTAAGTGGCACCTCTATGGATTGGCCTAACTGTATTCTGTTCAACTGGTAGCCCTCAAAGAAGCTAGGACAAGTGTCAAGTGGAATTTTTGATGTCCCAGAATCATTGTTTTGCTCTGAGCAGCCATATGTGGAATGTGTCTTTTGCGCAGTACTTCTGGTTATACTGATGAATTTGCACTGCCTTGTGCATCTTGTGACCAATAGTCTGAGAATGCAAAATCCTGGGGTTAAGAGTGCGGTGGGTGGCACTATGACTGGGTGTTTCTTTGTGTAAGACTATGAAAAATGCAGCCAAGACAATTGGATGTTACTGCTTTCATTTTGTTTCAGGATAGGCCTGCCTGGATGATCAAAACAGATGGAGAAGAGGCATATGGGGCGATAAACCTGTTCCTTTGCCTCCTGTAAGTCAAGCCTTACATTGAGAGAGCTAATATCTCACTACCCTTCTTCCCTGTTTTCTCTCGTGCTGAGGTCAGCTAGAGTTTACCAGAGATGTTCCTATGTATATTACCTCTATTCTTGAATAGGCTTATATCTCGGTGGCAGACAACATTATAACTTTAATGTTCAGCAGCTGGTTAAGAATTTTTTTTATTAACTTGATAATGCTCAACTTGATGTCTTTTCTCAGCACTGTCAGAGATTGCTTGTACTGCCTTTTATCTTTTGACTATGAGCATCCTGGATATTTAGCCACATGTTCTACATGGATTTTTTGATAGGAATTTAAGTCTGACATTATTATGATCACAAGCATAAACAAGTGTATAAAGATGTTGTGATGAGTTGCAAGGCTGCATTTATTTGTGTGTGTGTGTGTGTGCTTAGTTACTCAGCTGTGTCAGACTCTTTGCAACTCTATGGATTGTAGCCCACCAGGCTCCAATGTCCATGGGATTCTTCAGGCAAGGTACTGCAGTAGGTTGTCATTTCCTTCTCCAGGGGATCTTCCTGACACAGGGATCAAACCTGGGTCTCCAGCATTGCAGGCAGTTTCTTAACCATCCGAGTCACCTGAGAAGTGTAACCAAATGAGGATGCAATGAATACTTGCGTAAAGAATTGGAATAATGTCAGTCTAGAAACTGCAAATTTTAGGAAGGTATTTGGTATTTGAGAGCAGCGAATTTCTACAAATGTAATGGTTAATCATTCTGATGCATCTTGGGGGAAAAAATTGGGCTAATTTTCAGCAGGAGCTGCTTCTTAGCATTATCCTCATAAGGTCTTCTGAGATAACACAGCAGTTACAATTGCTAATAGGCATTATATCTATTAAGTTGTTGCCATTTTATCTTGATACACTGATAGAATGAGTTTCAAGAATACTTAATAGAGTGCAATAGCCTCCAGCTGCCAAATGCTAGATTTAATTATTTATCAGGACCAGTGTGAGTGTTTAGACATACTGCTTGAAGTGTAGCACGTCAGCATTATTAAAACTGAAATTAGAGATCCAGTAAGACTCCATATAAAGCCAAAGAATGCCAGTATTTGGGGACCTTGGAGATTTCCATTCTATTTTGTAGAAAAGAAAACTGAGACTCAGGGAAAAGGAGTTATCTCAGTTTATTCAGTAGGTTTAAGGCAGGAGCACAGTTCAATCTCAGCTCTTCCACTTCTCTGTCCCAGGATTTCTCACAGTACTGGACCATTTTATTTCCAATTCCTTTATTTTGTCTTCTTTGCTATGTATTTTGCCACTGCAACCTTATCGATAGCCTATCCTTTACCCAAAATGTTTAATTTTTTATCATTATGTCTGTTTATAAATAAAAATACTAACTGCTTTTGGAGAGAAAACCTACACCACTCCTCCTTGTGTTTTTCTGTTACTATCACACTCACAACATTTCTGACACCAGTTGTGTATGTGTGGTTTTTTTTTCTCCCACACCAAGCAATTCTGTGCCACCAGCAGGTTGCCCTGCAGTGTAACTCGGTTATGACACTAGTTACCTGGAGAAAGTGTCATCTCCCACAGGACTGTGCCCTCTCCTTCAGATGCCAGTCGCAAGTCCGTGTTGTTGTCTGTGTCTCTGACTGATCAGCTGTAAGTTGGGGGTTCCTGCTAGAATGGCTTACAGAACTCAGAGAAATACTTGTGTTCACCTGTTTATTATCTAGTGAAGGATGCAGATAAACAGTTAGATTGAAAAGAGATGTAGGGCAGGGTCTGGGAGGTCCTGAGCACAGGAGGGTCTGAACCCATGGAGTTGGGGCTGCATCACCCTCCTGATACAGAGAAGTATGCACCAACCCGGAAGTTACCCAAACTGTGTTGTATTAGGACTTTATATTGGCTTCGTCACAAAGGCACGGTCAATTATTAACTCTGTTTCCACCTCTTTGTCCCTCTCTGGAAAATAGGAGATAGGGCTGAAAATTCCAAGTCTCTAATCCTGGCTTGGTCTTTCCCATGACCAGCCACATTCAGGAGCCACCAAGACTTACCTCCTTAGGACAGAAGACACAGCTACCAGGAAATTCCAGGAGTTTAGGAATGGTGTGACATGGATGGAACCAAAGACCAAATGTTAGAGCAAAAGATGCCCCTAGCATTCTCATCACTAAGGAAATTAAAGGGATGTTTAGGAGCTCTGTGTCAGGAACCAGAGGCAGCGATACAATTTTTATTTCACAGTTGATAGAAACAATTATTCTATCATTTTGCATTTTGGGTTCGGTGCGAAGTCAGTAAGAAATAAATGTTATAAAAAGTACTCTAGTCCTTTAGAGCACAATAGAAGGAGCTAAATGGCTCTCTTATGGACGACCACATTATCTGACATTATTAACAGATCTGTTAGTCCTCATTGTTTTTTTTTCTTTTTGAGAGTGATGGATTTTAGGCCTTATGTTTTAAAAGGTATTTTGAAATATAAATTCACAGAAACTTACAAAAAATGCACTGGGACATTTTGTGTACTCTTGACTCATTTTCTACCAGTGGGGACGTCTTGCATCTCTGTAGTACAATATCAAAACCCAGGATGGTTTACATATACAGTTTTATCACATGTGTAGATTTGTGTCATCACTGCTACCACAATCAAGATAAAGAACTGTGCCACAGGGCTATCCTGGTGGGTCCAGTGGTTAAGAATCCATCTTGCAAAAAAAAAAAAAGAATCCATCTTGCAATGCGTGGGACGCAGGTTTGATCCAGGAGGATCCCACGTGCTGTGGCAACTAAGCCCATCCCCCTACAGCCCATGTTCGGCAACAGGAGAAGCCACCATAATGAGAAGCCAGCAAACCACAGCTAGTGAGTAGCCCCTGCTCACCACAGCTAGAGAAAAGCCCATGTATAGCGATGAAAACCCAGCACAGCCAAAAATTTAGAAAGTAAATATTAATAAATTAAAAAAAGCCTTCATCACAATGCTTCCTTATATATCTCTTGGCAGTCACACCTCCACCCTTTTCCGCTATAGTTCTTACCCTCGTTAATCACTATTCTGTTCTTCGTGTCTATAATTTTATTTCAATAATTCTTATAAATAGAATCATAAAGTATCGTAGGTTCTTTAAGTGGAAGAAACAAGTCAGACTTTTAGCTGACTACAAAATAATTTAGCTCTGCAAAATAATTTTTAACAATCATTTGTTTCAAGTCCTATCTGTCTTGAAAAATGTACTCTGTCTTTTCCCATATTTCCTGATATCAGGATAGAAAATCAGTAAGAGACAAAAAAAAAAATTCTATTTTCTCCACTTGAAATATATATTGTTCCATTTTCTCTCTCTCTGTTTTTCATCATAAAAAGTAACTTACTGCTCTTTCCTTCTTCTAAGAAAAGTTAATAATGAGTCTTTCATATAGTCTTTAATGAAAACCCAGATTATCTTTTAAACATTTTTCATTATATGTGTTCCTTTCTGGGCTTTTACAACAATTAATCAAGATGGAAATAGATACTTAAAAAGCAAAATACAAAATGATCTTGCTCTAGAAATCCATCATTTCTGAGAAGGTACCCCCCTCTTCCAAATTGTCTGTGAACATTATTCACATTGCCATTCACTTTTATTCAAATTCTGTATTTTTTGCAAGTTTCTATAGCTGATGCGGGTTCATAACTAAGGTAATGAAGTGTAGAACCAACTGACTGTCTACCCATTACAACTGATATGAGTGATGGCTACTGGGAAGCTCCCTATATAACCACTGCACCATATATAAGATCTTGCAAGCTTTGCTGAGTTATACAAGGGATTGCCTAAGTGCTAAATGTAAACCTATTGATGCATATAGGAAGCCATTTGTATTAATATGATTAAGAGACCCTACCTAACTCTGATGAAAGATTACTTGAAAGTAACAGAGGAAAGAGTCCTTATTTTAGAGTAAATGAACTATTGGGAGTAATTATGATTAGTCCAACCATAATTGGATTTAATGAGACTTAATAGAAACAAATTAGACATAATTGGAAGTGAAGCAAAAGTCAATTAAATCTTTATAATTTTAACTTTATAAAAATTATTGAATTAAATGACCAGGATCAATTAGCAAAGGAAATAAAGCCATGAAATGCATTTCTAGGAAATTGGTATTTTTTTGAGGGGAAAGGCATTGTTTCCTTGAATGATTAGAGTTCAATGAAAATTAATCAGTTTTGCAGGCTTAGCAGTTTAATAACTTCAAATGAAGTAATTATGCAAATTTATAATTTTATCTACAAAGTGCTGCAGAAGTTGTTTTAAGGAATCAAGGAGTAGAATTTATTTGATATAATAAAATAGTGTATTAATAAAATTCAGTGAATTCAGGTGGTTTGGAATAAAGATATGGCTACTCTTACTTGACATTCACTTCAGAACTGGGTTAGCTGTATAAGAATTACAGTTGATCTGTTGTAGAAATTGTGATTGAAAATATATTCACTACTTTGCTCTTTGTAGACTTGCCCTGGGAATCAGTCCTTATTCCTTTAGCTCTGTTGTCAGCTCCAACTACTGTTACACTAAAGATCCCAAGTCAGTTTTTATTCAGTAACTTAAGTGAAGTTCTGTGCAACTGGTCACCTAGCAACTCAATGCTAATAACCTGTGGTTGAGGATGACAGAGGATGAGATGGTTGGATGGCATCACCGACTCAATGGATGTGAATTTGAGTAAATTCTGGGAGTTGGTGATGGACAGGGAGACCTGGCATGCTGCAGTCCATGGGGTCGCAAAGAGTTGGACACAACTGAGCGACTGAACTGAACTGAACTGACTGAAACAGTCTCCTCACAATACAGCCGAGTCGATCAGACTGTTGTGATTCTTGTATCCTTGGTATGCAAGGAAATGTATATCGTGACTCTTTCTGTAATGCTTAATGACCTTCAAAAGGGCCCCTGAACATGTACTAACTTTGAAATGTGATGGAATTAGACTGCAGTTTTGATTTGGTGAATGAACTATAATTCTCTAATGATGATATTAATTCTGTAATGACCAGCACAAAGGAAAAAAAAGTAGCAAATCAAGTTCAGGAAATAAATGTATATATCAGCTGGGTAGATGCAGCGCAGCTTTATAGACATGATTCTTTAAATACATTATGTCTGAAATCAAACCATCTTCATACACTGCAGACATGACAAATGTTTTGCTGAAGCATGTTTCCTTTAGTTTTTCTTTTAAAGACAAGTGCATATTTAATCAGGTTCAAGTCGATGGAATTATGACTCTATTAATGCAGGGGGTAACTCCATCAGTTATTTTATTAGTGAGATTTTATTAAAAGAAATGAGCTGAGAGGTGTTTGAACTCAGAATTTGGAGAATAAAGGATATACATTGGTAAATAAGAAATATCCTCACTTTCATCCCTTATGTACCAGAACACTCTCAGCCCCAACCACTATGATTCTTACATAACATAATGTCCTTCTGATGCAGTAGGCCTGGCCATCTTCTGCATCTCAGGAGAAGTGAGGAGAATCTCAAGATTCATGGCAAGGGGTGCTAATGCTTTTGTGGTGGTGTGTAGTTGAAGTTTTCTGTATGCGTAGAGATGCCATGTTGAAGTTAATGGATTTTTAAGAGAATTGGTTTAAAGTCAAATGATTCAAATACCTATCCCTGATCTCTAGACCTTTCAGGGCTTTGGTTATTTTTTTGTGTTAGAGGATGTTAGAAGCAGTGCTTCAATTCAGAGCAGGTGATGCTTAAATAGGAGCAAAGGTGAAAGAAACTGAGGAAACAGAAAATCAGCACCTAGGTCTGGCCTTGTGCAGGGTGACTCAAAAGTTCTTCTTGGTCCCCTTTTTGGATCTAACCCATCCTCTGTGATTTTCCACCCATTCTTATCCCTTTGAGGAAAGGGATGGAAGAGAGGGTAGAAGTAACTAGATCAGAAAAACAAGGAGCAAAAGGCAGGGATGTAGAAATGGTGGTTGTGGAAGACGGAAACCTTGAAGTGTGAGATAGAATCGAGTTTGAACTTCAGTTAATACTGCTGTGTGTGTGTGTTCAGTTGCTCAGTCGTGTCCGACTCTTTGTAACCCCGTGGACTGCAGCCTGCCAGGCTCCTCTGTCCATGGCATTCTCCAGCTGAGAATGCTGGAGTGGGTTGCCATTTCCTCCTCCAGGGGACCTTCCTGACCTAGGGATGGAACCTGCATCTTCTGCGTCTCCTGTGTCTCCTGCATTGCAGGCAGATTGATTACCGCTACGCCACCTGGGAAGATGCATGGTTGCTGTAGTTCTCCTCAAATGTGCTCTATTTTTATTCAAGTGTACATTGAATGCTTCTTGTGTACATGATATTTTGATAAGATCTGATCTATTTTTGAGGCTGTGAATCATCAGGAGGGAGGATTAAAGGGCTGATTATTTTAGTGGTCTGGATCCATCACCAGTAGGAAATACACCGCTGCTGATGTCTACCCCCTGTTCCCGTGCATGGATAGCCTGGCCCATTATCAATGTCACCCACCAGGATGGTACATTTCTTACAAAGGATGGACCAATCACCCAAAGTTCATAATTTACCTTAGGGTTCACTCTTAGTGTTATGCATTCTACGAGTTCGGATGAAAGTATAATGATGAATATCCATTATAATGATGAATATCATACACAGTATTTTCACTGCCCTAAAAGTCCTCTGTGCTCTATTCATTTCTTCCACCCCCCTCTTTCCACAAACTTGGTTTTTCAAAATTGTCTTCATAATTTTGCCTTTTTTCAGAGTGTTGTAAAAAGGGAATTGTTCAGTGTGTAGCCTTCTTAGATTGACTTCTTTTACTTAGTAATATGCGTTTAAGTTTCTTCCATTCTTTTCTTGGCTTGGTAGCTCACTTCATTTTGGTGAATAATATTCCATTGTATGGATGTCCATTACCTAGTGAAGAGCATTTTGGTTGTTTCCAAACTTTGGCAATTGTAAATAAAAGTGCTATAAACATCCACATGCAGATTTTTGTGTGGACATAAGTTTTCAATGCCATTCAGTAAATACCAGGGATCGCAATTGCCAGATCACATAAGAGGATGTTTAGTTTTGTAAGAAACCACCAAACTGTCTTCCAAATTGGCTGTGCCATTTTGCATTTCCACCAGCAATGAATGAGAGTTCCTGTTGCTTCACATTCTCATCAGTGTTTGATGTCAGTGCCCTGGGTTTTGGCCATTCTAACAGTGTGTAGCGGTACCTCACTTGTTTTAATTTGCATTTCCCTGATGACTCAAGATGTGGAGCATCTTTTCATGTGTTTATTTGCCATGTAGGTGTCTTCTTTGGTGAGGAGTCTGTTAAGGTCTTTGGTGCATTTTTAAAATCGGGCTGTTTATTTTCTTATTGTTGAGTTTTAAGAATTCTTTGTATATATTTCCTGAGGTTTTAGGGGGGCTTTTCTAAACTGCACAAATAGATTCAGTTTTTGAGTCTAGTTTCATTATTTGTGTTTGAATGGCCACTTTAAGGCATTTAAATTTATGGTGATTACTGATATTTAGATTTATTATACTCTCTTATTTAGGTGGTTTTTTTGCCTCAAATTTTTTATGCTTCTTTCCGCTACTCCTTTTCTGATATCTACTGAATTGATGGAGTTGTAAAAAATTCTTGACCCCGTTCTACTTCTACATAAGGAAATAAGCTAATGTGAGCCAGAGTCAGCAAAACCAACACATAATTTATGTGTTTTGGAGTTTTGATTTGTGGGTGATTGTTCAGCCATTCATTATTGGTGGGAAGTTTGTGGGCCCCAGTTGTGAGTGTGTCACTCAAGGCAAGTTTTATATTCGTTTCAGCCTGGTGTTCCAAAACATTCCCTACCTGGGATTTCTTTACATTTCTTTCTTGGCTTAGGTTTCCTTAGACCCTGCTGAAGTATAAACTCAAAGTCCAAACCTGTTTCAGGGTAGGGCTGTGGTTTTTCATTCTCAAGGGGAGGTTTTTTTTTTCCTTTTTCCAGGACTCAGACTCAGAGATGGACAAGTTCTCCTTCCATTTCTTTTCTTTTGTTAGAGGCTTTTATTTCCTGATTCATGAGTTCTGAATTTCTGAATTTATCCAATTCTTTGCCTTGTGGAGGCTCACAGCCTTGCCTTCTGTCCCTTGCACAGCTTTGAGATCCACGTTTCAAGATTCTTGGGATTGGCAAATGTTCCCAGGGCAGTCACAATTTTTGTTCACTTTGACCATTCAGGTTTTCTGCTTTGTGGTGTTATTTCCCCTCAATACCCTCTACCCCCATATTTCTCTCACTCTCTTGGACATACAACTGTGTATTTAAATGGATATTTGCTATATTTCATTTGCTATTCTCTATGTGTTTTATAGTAAGGGCTTTTCAGAATATCCACTTCAACTTACTGCTGCTCCTGCTGCTGCTAAGTCGCTTCAGTCGTGTCCGACTCTGTGCGACCCCATAGATGGCAGCCCACCAGGCTCCCCCGTCCCTGGGATTCTCCAGGCAAGAACACTGGAGTGGGTTGCCATTTCCTTCTCCAATGCATGAAAGTGAAAATTGAAAGTGAAGTTGCTCAGTCGTGTCCGACTCTTCGCAACCCCATGGACTGCAGCCTACCAGGCTTCTCTGTCCATGAGATTTGCCAGGCAAGAGGTTTATTTTAATGTACCTTAGAAACACCCGATTCCATACAATAACATCTTACATAAAAGCCATTCTTTAAAAAAAAATTTATTGAGGTATAGTTTATTTACAGTGTTGTGATAGTTTCAGTGTACAGCAAAATGAATCTGTTATACATTTACAAATATCCAATCACTTCATGGGAAATAGATGGGGAAACAGTGTCAGACTTTATTTTTTTGGGCTTCAAAATCACTGCAGATGGTGACTGCAGCCTTGAAATTAAAAGACGCTTACTCCTTGGAAGGAAAGTTATGACCAACCTAGATAGCATATTAAAAAGCAGAGACATTACTTTGCCAACAAAGGTCCATCTAGTCAAGGCTATGGTTTTTCTAGTGGTCATGTGTGGATATGAGAGTTGGACTGTGAAGAAAGCTGAGCACCGAAGAATTGATGCTTTTGAACTGTGGTGTTGGAGAAGACTCTTGAGAGTCCCTTGGACTGCAAGGAGATCCAATCAGTCCATTCTGAAGGAGATCAGTCCTGGGTGTTCATTGGAAGAACTGGTGCTAAAGCTGAAACTCCAGTATTTTGGCCACCTCATGAGAAGAGTTGACTCATTAGAAAAGACTCTGATGCTGGGAGGGATTGGGGGCAGGAGGAGAAGGGGACAACAGAGGATGAGATGGCTGGATGGCATCACTGACTTGATGGACATGAGTTTGAGTGAACTCCAGGAGTTGGTGATGGACAGGGAGGCCTGGAGTGCTGCGATTCATGGGGTCGCAAAGAGTCAGACACGACTGAGCGACTGAACTGAACTGAATCATTTTTAGATTCTTTTTCCATCTAGATAAAAGTCATTCTTGCCTCTTCACACTTGAGGCCCTCAAGGGTTTCTGTTGAGCCACATGGTGGTCAATTGCCATGCTCTCTTAATACAACTGTACTTCTTTGAATTAGTTTTATAATTTTGATTATTCCTTATGGATGGGATATTGCCTTCTATTAACATAAGTATACCTAGGTGTCACTCATGCTGTCAATTAATGGGACATTGAAATCAGCTTTTATTCATGCTGGGCTAATGCAGGGTAAAAATAAAGATTACTGAGACCTTAATGAGATCATGGCTCTAGTGTTCTGAAACAGTTCTTTATTCTATAAGCAATTTAGACATGGCCTGAAGTGTCCTAAATGCTCAGTAGAGCAAAATGAGCTACGTTTCCTATGAGTTGTTTATTTGACTCATTCTTTCTCCCTCTCTGTGGTTCAGTGTATTCTTCTTTCTTTTGTAGGAACTTCTTCTCTTTCCTAACTCCAATCATAAATCTCTGCCCCTCACTTTAAGGGTAGGCTCATGACCCAAACCGGGCCAACGATAGAAGCTACACTGTCTACAAGATTTGCCTGAGAGTAAGCAGGTGGTTCAGTTGGACTTATCACAGAAGAAAGTAAATGAAGGGAAACTATTTATCTCAGTGCACAAAGATGCTAGCAGAGAGTCACTGCCTTTGTGTTTCCTGCTGTGGGGAAGAAGTGGGTCTCAGGTTGGAGGGGAAAAAACCAGCACACCAAGAAAGTGGCAATGAAAGGCCTAGGGATAGGGAGCCTTGGCCCATTACAGGCTCTGGTCCTAGCGTGAGGCCTAGCTTTGCCCATGATTTTCCTGAAGTTTTGTTAGGAAAGCTGCCTTATATCGGGTACCTGTTTCTTCCAATCATGAGTGCTGATCCCTTAGCATCTTCTGAAAAAAAAAAAAAAAGAAAAGTATTTAAATGCTTTAGTATTATTGATATGGTTTTGGTGCTGAACAAAGTGACTTACTCAGATATAGTCTCTGTATTTTAGGGTTTGCATTTTAAGAACTGTATTTCTGGCACTCTTTCTTTAGAACTGCTAAGTTCAATGAATCTTTAATGTCCACTTTTTGAGCACACAGTTAAAGATTAGTTTAATAGTTGACAGTCATACATCTTTCCAAGAGGTTCAGACCTATTTCAGTTAAGCGCTAAGTTACTTTCAGGCTTTGGTGTGTGCAGAGCTTTTGCTGTCAAGGTTAAACTGTTCCCTTCTCCAAGAGGTAAGAAAATTGATGCATAAAAATTTTCAGTGTAACAGCTATCCTTTTAGGCCCCCAGGCATTGGGAATTTGGTTATCTTTTCACTCCACAGACAATTGGCCCATTGTTTGCACTAGATAATCTGGCTTTGTTCAAGCACACTGCTGTTTGTGTTTTTAATTCCAAATCTTACCTCATTATGAACAATTTTTTACCCTTTGCTCTGGGGAAATGCTAATGCTGCTTGTTTATATAGAAAGTAAAGTGAAGCAGTCAGTGTTACCATTTTGGCTTGCTTTCATAGGCAAAAAAGGGTAGTTCTGTATTCATTTGTTGAAGTTCCTTTCATTTTCTCCTTTTTACGTTGGATGTGCCTTTAAACATAAGCTAGTAGTTCAGCCAATTTGCTTCATGCATTGGTTACTAACCACCATCAGCAATGTCTCTAATGAGTCTTTTGTTCCTTTTATTTGTCTCTACTTTCCTTGTTCTAAAGCCCATAGTGAGCAACCATGTTTTAAGTGGATATCTGGAATAACAGTGAAGTTCACCACTGTGTTTCCTGGGCTTAAATCAAGATTTATCTCATGTGCTGAGACACTGGGACAGACTGTTAGCACTTGGAGGGCCTGTCAAGTACCCATCAGTGATGGGAGGAGTTAAGTAGACTCACACTGTCATATTACCACATGTGTTCCTGACGCTGTCAAAAACACTACCACTGGGCCACCAGGAGCAGCCACAGAGAGTCAACTATTATTTTGTTTTGTAATGAGTCGTTTTATGTGTTTTCAATGAGCTGAAACATTTTCTTTTCCCCATAGAGTTTTTTCCTTTGAATTATGCTGTTAACTTATGTTGTAGAATTTTATAAAAACAGTCCAGTGATATTCATCTTTGCATCTCTTATAAAGTGGTTGAAGATGCTATTTTTATGCTTCACAGTGACTTCTTGATGAGAATCTAAGGAAAAATTGCTTTTGGGACTCACTATTCACAAAATCTGTGTTCTGTCGAAGCAGTTGTTTTATTTACACTAAGTAGACGGTATGAATTGTGTTACCTTCTTTGGACTGACTACAAAGCATAAAACAGGATCTGTTACTCATCTCTGGAAAATGTGGGAACTGGTTGGCACTGTGATGAGTCTTTCCCCTGCCTGTCTTTTCTTTCCCTTGCTTTACATTACACATCATTTTTTCTTTACTTTAAAGCAGCTTTTTATCTTATGATTTTGTATGCATTTTTAATAAATTTTTTAAATAAGAAAGCAAGGCATAAATAGAATGCAGTAGGCATTTCTTTTTGTGACCCCATGGACTGTAGCCCAACAGGCTCCTCTGTCCATGGAATTCTCCAGTTAAGAGACAGTAGTCATTCCCTTTTCCGGTGGGTCTTCCCAACTCAGTAGTCAAACCAAAGTCTCCCACATTGCAGGCAGGTTCTTTACCATCTGAGCCACCAGGGAAGCCCTATAGTGATGCCTAATCTTGCCCCAGCTCGTATGGTGATACAGTCTTCTGATAGAGGTAGCCTAAAGCAATAAGCAACAAAGTTCTGTACAGAAGCCAAAGTAGATATCTCTAAGTGCCTCCATTAAAAATCCCATGCCCATGGCTTCAAGTGATTCCTTTAGTTCTTATTTCAGAGCCTAATCTTAACATTTCAATTTCTTTAAAGAACCTTTAGTGTGTGATTTCTAAACTCACAGTAGATATAAAATGAGACAATTAGAAAGAGGGAGAAAAAGTGCTCCGAAGAAATAGGGAGAAAATAGGGGCACTGGTAGTAATGGCAGGGAGAGAAAAACAAGGATTGGTGAAAGGGCTAAACTGTGTAAGTAAAACCACATATTTCAATAGGCCTTTTTATATCTATTCTGCATGAATGTATACCATGTCTACTATGTATCTATATAACAGATTCTATATTAGACTAGAATAAATTATATATTCACTTATATACATAGATTTATATAATATGATATATGATCTATTACATTTTGATATAAATATATAATACTCATGATCTAATATAATGATGACTAATTTAATTATCTAGAATTTTTGACTGTCCAAAATTCTCATATTTCAGACTAAGTAATTGAATTTTATATTATATAAATTACTGTGTGTGTTAGTCACTCAGTTATGTCCTATTCTTTGTACGCCTATGGACTGTAGTCTGCCAGGCTCCTCTCTCCAGGAATTCTCCAGGCAAGAATACTGGAGTGGGTAGCCATTCCCTTCTCCAGGGGATCTTCCCGACCCAGGGATTGAACCTGGGTCTGCTGCATTGCAGGCAGATTCTTTACCATCTGAGCCACCAGGGACGCCCGTATAAACATTATTATCCTATATTTGAACTTCTAATTCATGTGAATTATGAAATATATTGAAGAGCCACACATGGAAGTGTTTAATCTCTGAAGCTCATATGGCAAAATTGATTAAGTGGATTAGAAATTACATTGATAGAGGCTTAATATCTTCTAGTTTCACTAGAAAGTGTTGATTAATAGTATGCAATTGATGGGATAGATCTGTTTCTGGGGTGCAGTTCGATCCCTGGGTCAGAAAGATACACTGGAGAAGGAAATGGCAACCCACTCCAGTATTCTTGCCTGGAAAAATCCCATGTTCAGAGAAGCCTGGTGGGCTACAGTCCATGGGTTCACAAAAGAGTTGGACAAAACTTAGCAACTAAATAACAACAAAAAATACTTTGAAAGGCTTTCCTCCTGATCTCACACTTGTCCCCATCCAGTTCCCGTGACCCACATTATTAAGATACTATTATTATTAGTTCCTTGTATGTCCTTCCAGAGTTTCTATTTGTATATGCAAACAAAAACAAATATATACACTTAGGTTCTCACTTTTTACAAAAAATATAGTATTACACACACTGTTCAAATCCTTGCTTTTTCTCTAAACAATATTCTATTTCAGTTAGTATGGAGAGTTTATACAGTTTTTAAAAATGACTGCGTAGGTATACTATAATGACTGCATAGGTATATCCATTGAATAGATATACTGTAATTTATTTGACCAGTCCCCTACTGAAAGATAGTAAAGTTATCTCCCAATCCTTTGCTGATAATGCTTCAGTGAATACAGTTATGCATACATTATTTTGCACATATTCAAGTACTTATATCTGTTGTATAAACCCCAAAGTAGAATTGCTCTGTCAAAAATTATATGTATTTGTAACTTTGATTTGCCTTCCATGGGGATAGTAAAACATTATACTCCACAGCTCCATGGCTGGCATATGTCATGAAACTTTTTTTTTGCCAGTCTAAAAGGTTGAAAATGGTATTTCAAGGTAATGTAATTTGCATTTCTCTTTTTATAATGAAGTTGACATCTGTCAGAGTCATTTGACAGAGAATTATCTGTTTATACTTTTAGACCCTTTTGTTTATTGTTGCTAATCTTTCCCTTATTGTTTTCTAAAACTTCCTATTATTAGAAAGATTAACCATTTATCTGTATTATGGTTACAGATGTTTCCTCTCAATTTGTCATATACCTTTTAATTTTGCTTCTTACTTTTTGCCAAACGGAAATTTTTTTCTTTATGTAGTAAGTTGCTAGTATTTTATGGACTTTGGGTTTTCAGAAACAGAAAGGCTGTATTCACTCTAAGGTTGTAAAGGAATTCTGTCTTATTTTATGTTACTTTTATGATTTTATTTGTATTTAAATTTATGTTTTATTTGGAATTTGTTATTCTGGAATGCAAAATGAGAAATGGATTCAATTTCACTTTTTAATATATCTATACTATTTATGGAAATATTTCCTCTTTCCCTCATGATTGGATTAATCCTCTTTACTTGAAGGGCTGGTGACTGAGCTGAGAGATGCTGGCAACCCGCCTCTCCTGGGGTGAAATCATAACCTTTTGGCTGGGAGTGGTGTTAAAAAGGAGCTCCCATCCTCTTGGCCTCGAGAAAGAGAGGAGACATTCTGTAATATGTAGCTGGGGAAGGAATGGGAACCATTTCTGGCTGAAACATCTTAGATTCCCAGTGTTCTTATAGACATTTAGGAGTTTTCTTGAGTAAATGCTTATGGATTTGCAGTATGCCTTTAGGTCAATTTCCAGATATTTTAAATGTTTGTGTTTTGTAATTTTTACCAGTTAAATGGTTGTTTCACTGGGGAGAGACATGTATGCCAAGTTTGTCACAGTTATTCTGGAAATCTGAACATTCTTCAGTGTGTCCTTCATCAAAGGTTTAATGATTGTTTGTTTGTGCATAACATTTGTTTATATTTATACATATATATATCACATGTGGTATATATTATTTTTATATTTATTAGTATAATAGTTATGTTTGTTTCTTCATTTGCCTTATGACAGATTTTATACATTTATAAGTTTTCATAAGTTTCTCACTATGTGGCCTAATTTATCAGTTTATGAACAGTTTTTCTTTTAGCTAAGTTTGGACAATTGCTTGGTGGTTACCTGTCAAATGATAGTTCTGTGTAACATTTTTGGTCATCCCTTAATTTACATGGTAGTTGTTGCTTCCTTGTTTGCTCAGTGTTAAAATTAGGTGCTTTCACTTTCTGCTTGTTTCTCCCTTCTCACCACTGGATTTAATCAGTAGCATTATCAATGTTTCAGTATTTGCTATTTGACTCTTAAATTTGCTTATATTTCTAAAATTTTTTTTTGTTGCTTTACATGATATACCCTGGCTTCCAGGTAATATTATAGAGAAGGTGATTGCGGTCAGTCTCCTCAGGTCTGCTACCTGTGGCTGTGTGCATTGTGTCTACACAACTCAAGGGGTTGCTGTTCAGGTCAGAGTCCAAGTGAACGATGCCCCTCAGAACTGTGCACTGTAAAGAAAAAGTAAAATATGGTGACATAAGGAGGAGAAAATTTGTTTTGGATGTTATCAGGAAAGATTTCCCAGAAGAGGTATTGTTTGAAGGTTACATAATGTGTGCTGATTTCTAAGGGAGTAAATGACTTATTCTTAAGAAAGATGAAAGAGACTTAAGGCCCTTCAACAATATGCAGAATAGATAAAATGCAATAATCTTATGGAAGATCATCTTCCACACAGTGTGAATGAAGAAGTAATAAGTAATAGTAAAACTCTAGTTTCTGTGTTTAATAGAATATTATCAATGTAGTATTTTCACTAGTTTTCAGTATTGCAAGGGAAATATTCATATGTACTGCACCTTTTATTTGTTTATTTACAGGCTCAATAGTTGTGACTCGCAAGCATAGTTCCCCCATAGTATGTGCAACCTTAGTTCCCTGACCAGGGATCAAACCCATGCCCCTTGCATTGGAAGGTTGATTCTTAACCACTGGACCTCCAGGGAAGTCCCTACAGCACCTTCTTAAAAATTGCAATCAAAGAATGCTCTCAATGATTATGTTAAAATTGATTTAATGATCACCATTCAACTGAAATGCTAATGTCAGGAAGAAGCTGCAAATAGAGCAAGAGTTTATACTACTAACAAAAATGCTTCAGAGTCACACCTGGTCATACTTTTAAATGACAGGCACACGTACACAAAGGGAATTTCAAATAAAAGAGGTTTGTTAATGTTCTTTTATTTAAAATAAATGACAGGAGTCTGGATTAATGATTTGCATGGTGATCACTCCACTTGTATTGAGAGCCAATTAAGATTCTATTGGCATTTTCCTTGTACCAACCAGTGTTGCACGATGTAGGAAGCACAAGGACTGGAGAGATCACATCCTGATGTCCTGAAACTTTGAGTGATTACAAAGCACAGAAGTTCCATGAAGAAAGACTATTACCTGCTGTGTCCCTTGTCTTCAAAAGTCGTAATCAGATTATCAGCTGTAAGAATATTTTCCCCTTTGATTACCAAACAATGAAGCTTTTATAATAGCAGATCAGCCTAGAATAGCATCAGCCAACATTAATAAGTTAAAGGCACCATTGGGGCAAGAGAAGAATTGGCAGGATTGCTGATCTTGTTTATTCTCCATGTTAGTTTTTTTTTTTTTTCTTTCTTCTAGGTTCATTTCCAGACAATCTCTTTCATTTCTTGTGTGTTCATCTTTGCAGTATAAAATGCCTTAGTGGTAGCATAAAGTAATTAGCACATAGAGCCTGGAATCTCAACTTTTAAATTTTATTAATGAGCCGATTTGAGTTCTCCTTTATCTTTTAACTGACCCCAGGAGCATTAATGAAAAGTATATAAATATGAATACAGGTGTAGTAATAAAGGAGAATTATCTGTCACCCTTAATTTAATTGGTGTCACCTTAGCCTTTAGTAGGGTAATAGGGTAGTATTGCCACCCAAAATCATTCAAGACTACATTGCTCACTAATTAACTCACTTAAAAAAATTAAATGACCTTTCAAAAATGAGTAAAACAGGATCTGTTAGGAACCATTAAACTATGTATTTGTGAAATAGCATTGGTAGAATATTTAATCATAGACTCTCAGAGTTTTGAGGGACCTAAGTGATTCATTTCCTACAACCTCTACGCATGAATCTCCTGACACACCCTCTTGGTACAGACTTTCTGAGACTCTAGTAACTGGAAGTAATTTCACTGTGTCTGACACGCCAAAATCTTTTATCTAATTTCATCAATTCTTAGATTCTTTGTATGAAAAATACCTTGTAGAAATAGTTAATGATTGGGAACAATATTTCACTCTTTTGGATAAAGGTGCAATTTATTCAACCCAGTACTTGTGGCGTATGGCTTTAAACTCTATTACGACTACTTTTGGCACATAGAGAAACACAAAGCATTGTTGTGCTGCCTTTGAAGAGTTGTAATTTGGGATCTAGGAAGAAACATACAAAGAACAACTTCATATAAAGTTGAATATGACATCATCCAAATTAAACACATTTGCTAAGAATTATGAGTAACCATGCACAATTAACAAAAATAGACATAACTGCAAATCAAGCCAGTGGGCATGGCATCTCTTATTCCTTAGGAAAATTTTCCATATTAAAGAAGCTTTCAAAATGACAGTTTTACGTAGGAAATCCACAGGTCATTTTTATTTAGGAGACATACCAAGCAGTTCACTGCCTTTGTTGTATATGTTAGTTGAAATGCTTTAACAATGAATGTGATTTTGGCTGTTATCTGCTGTATCAGAAATGGATTCAAGCTAGGGTTTTCAGCTTTTTCACTTTAATGAGCATGAAGCAAAAATTTACTAGCATTCAGTGCCTCCCTCAAGTGCTAATCCAAAGCAGGTTTTCCCATTAAAAAAAGTGTCTCCTTCTCTTCTCTCTGATGGTACATCTCCAAGTGAGGAGGGAGTGTGTTTAAGGGTACATGACGATGAGTTAACAATGGGCACAACTGATTTTTCTTAGGACAGTTTGTCTTCTGAGCATTCTTCTAACATATCCTTGAGATTTCAGTAACCATTTCAGTAGATTTGATGGTATACATTATACCATCACTTTACGATTGGACCCAGCTGATATCAAGTGGCCTCATCCTGCAGCACCTTGAAGCAGGATTTCAGCTCCCGGCCAGAGATGAAGTGAGGCTAAGGCAGTAAGGGTGTTCAGTCCTGGCCACTACACCACAGGGGATCACTGGCCAGTGACAAACCCTGGCCTGTCAATTTTGTAGAGATGAGTTTCCACATTGAGATGGAGAGTAGTGAGACAAGTGTTTATTAGGAGGAAAAAGACTATAGTACATGTGGATAGATACATGGGTGGACTCAGAGAGAGTCATGTGCCCATGGCAATTTTAATTACTTTTGGGGGCATTTCTTCTGGGTATCTTCTGGCCAGTTACTTTGCTTTGCCTGGTTCTGAGTCTGTATTTGGTATATTTCACAACCAGTTACTATTACGTGTTCTCTTGTTTCTCTATATAAACTGTGTACTGTAGCAACTAATAATAATTGTTATAATCACTTATATTTGTTTACCTATTACTATTTGCTAGGAACTGTTAAGAACTTCATATTCATTTATTTCATCTTTGCTACCACACTATAAGAATTCTTATTCCCACTCTACAAAACAGAAACAGAGTCAAAGAGGGGTAAATTTCCTGATACAAGGCAGAAGTGCACTTCAGACTCTGATCTGTTGGACTCCAGAGCCAACACTGGCAGTGGAATTTGCTCACCTGGAACGTGTTTCCAGGAACAATTTCTTGGAACATAGCTAGTAATTTTCCATTTCTATGCATTTGTTTTATATGTTGTTCCCTCCCTGATGAATGCTCTATGCTGCCCATTTAACTTTTTATCTTCAAATGCTTATTCTTGTGCCTGTCCTACTTTGGTGAGGTCAGTAAGAGATATTCTAGAATTACCAAAATGCAACTGTGCTATGAAGTAGTAGTATGAACCTAGAAAGCATATTAAAAAGCAGAGACGTTACCTTGTTGACAAAGGTCCGTCTAGTCAAAACTGGTTTTTCCAGTAGTCA
The DNA here is from genome assembly GCF_023091745.1 of Budorcas taxicolor. NCBI lineage: Eukaryota > Metazoa > Chordata > Mammalia > Artiodactyla > Bovidae > Budorcas > Budorcas taxicolor. The sequence goes on along the minus strand of NC_068933.1, from coordinate 18,352,640 downwards.
GATATGGATGTGAAAGTTGGACTAGAAAGAAAGCTGAGCACCAAAGAATTGATGCTTTTGACCGTGGTTTGGAGAAGAGTCCCTTGAGAGTCCCTTGGACTGCAAGAAGATCAAACTAGCCAATTCTAAAGGAAATCAGTCCTAAATATTCATTGGAAGCACTGATGCTGAAGCTGAAGCTCCAATACTTTGGTCACCTGATGTGAAGAACTGACTCACTGGAAAAGACCCTGACACTGGGAAAGAATGAAGGCAGGAGGGGAAGGGGATGACAGAGATGGTTCGATGGCATCACCAACTCAATGGACATGAGTTTGAGCAAGTTCTTGGAGTTGGTGATGGACAGGGAAGCCTGGCGTGCTGCAGTCCATGGGGTCGCAGAGTCAGACATGACTAAGAGGCTAAACTGAGCTGATGAAGTATTAATAAGTGTAAAAGTCTATTACCCTCTTTCTCATTTTTAACACAGTCTTAAAACTTGAATTTTTCTATTGAAAGAATAAAGGGTTATTCTAGAAATACATACATTATTAAAATTTTTATGTTATTTTGGAGTATAGCTGATAAATATACTGGAGTACATTAATATTTTATATTGGAGTATAGCTGCAGCCTGGTGTGCTGTAGTCCATGGGGCTGTGAAGAGACAGACAGACTTGGCAACTGAACAGCAACAGTGTAGCTGATCAATAATATTATGATAGTTTCCTGGAGAGCAAAGGGACTCAGCCATACATGTGTATGTATCCACTCTCCCCCAAACTCCCCACCCATCCAGCAGAATTATATTTGTAAAGAATCTTTGAAACATGCCTCGATGTTTCTCTGACAGCTTTAAGAGAATCTGCAACCTACAAATGCTCTTTCCTTTTTGTATTATGAGCTTCTTTCTATCCAGATAGCATGGTGGGATGTGTCAGATGAAAGGAATAATAGTATTAAAAGGTACCTGTATTGGAATTTTGATTTAAGTTGCTATGGAAAATAGTCCATGGACATTGGTTAGGGAACAGGAACATTTTTCTTTCCTTTATTGGATAGTTTGTTTTTTTTTTTAACTTATAACTTGCTTCTGTGGAATTGATGGAAACGGTCCACTGAAATCTGTTTTTTCTTTAATCTATAATATTTTTGGTCTGACATTTATTGACTGAATATATTAGATTATATCTGATAGGTCAGTCTTTCATACGCCACTTAGCATCAGAGATAAAGGTGCTTTTAAGGAAGTCCTGCAGCTATTCTCCTTGTACCAATATAGACTGTATTGAGGATGGAGACATGTCTCCCATGTGACATTGTAGGGCATATCTGCCAGCAAATCCCTGATTAATAAATTAATTGGCTTTACCAAAGTATTGTGATCAATGCAAAGAAATAGAGGAAAACAATAGAATGGGAAAGACTAGAGATCTCTTCAAGAAAATTAGAGATACCAAGGGAACATTTCATGCAAAGATGGGCACAATAAAGGACAGAAACAGTACGGACCTAACTGAAGCAGAAGATGTTAAGAAGAGGTGGCAAGAATACCCAGAACTATACAAAAAAGATAATCATGATGGTATGATCAGTCACCTAGGGTCAGACACCCTGGAATGTGAAGTCAAGTGGGCCTTAGGAAGCATCACTATGAACAAAGCTAGTGGAGGTGATGGAATTCCAGTTGAGCTATTTCAAATCCTGAAAGATGATGCTGTGAAAGTGCTGCACTCAATATGCCAGCAAATTTGGAAAACTCAGCAGTGGCCACAGGGCTGGAAAAGGTCAGTTTTTATTCCAATCCCAAAGAAAGGCAATGCCAAAGAATGCTCAAACTATTGCACAATTGCAATTATCTCATCCACTAGTAAAGTAATGCTCAAAATTCTTCAAGCCAGACTTCAGCAAGACGTGATCTGTGAACTTCCAGATGTTCAGGCTGGTTTTAGAAAAGACAGAGAAATCAGAGATCAAATTGCCAACATCTGTTGGATCATTGGAAAAGTAAGAGAGTTCCAGAAAGACATCTCAGTTCAGTTCAGTTCAGTCGCTCAGTTGTGTCCAACTCTTTGTGACCCCATGAATCACAGCACGCCAGGCCTCCCTGTCCATCACCAACTCCTGGAGTTCACTCAGACTCACGTCTATCGAGTCAGTGATGCTATCCAGCCATCGTGTCCTCTGTCGTCCTCTTCTCCTCCTACCCCAAACCCCTGCGAGCATCAAAGTCTTTTCCAATGAGTCAACTCTTTGCAACAGATACTGGAGTTTCAGCTTCAGCATCATTCCCTCCAAAGAAATCCCAGGGCTGATCTCCTTCAGAAGGGACTGGTTGGATCTCCTTGCAGTCCAAGGGACTCTCAAGAATCTTCTCCAACACCACAGTTCAAAAGCATCAGTTCTTCGGTGCTCAGCTTTCTTCACAGTCCAACTCTCACATCCATACATGACCACTGGAAAAACCATAGCCTTGACTAGACGGACCTTTGTTGGCCAAGTAATGTCTCTGCTTTTCATCTACTTCTGTTTTATTGACTATACCAAAGCTTTTGACTGTGTGGATCACTACAAACTGTGGGAAATTCGGAACCAGATGGGAATACCAGATCACCTGACCTGCCTCTTGAGAAATCTGTATGCAGGTCAGGAAGCAGCAGTTAGAACTGGATATGAAACAACAGACTGGCTTCAAATCGGGAAAGGAGTATGTCAAGGCTGTATATTGTCACCCTGCTTATTTAACTTATGTGCAGAGTACATCATGAGAAACGCTGGGCTGGAAGAAACACGAGCTGGAATTAAGATTGTTGGGAGAAATATCAATAGCCTCAGATATGCAGACACCACCCTTATGGCAGAAAGTGAAAAAGAACTAAACAGCCTCTTGATGAAAGTGAAAGAGGAGAATGAAAATGTTGGCTTAAAGCTCAACATTCAGAAAACTAAGATCACGGCATCTGGTCCCATCACTTCATGGGAAATAGATGGGGAAACAGTGGTAACAGTGACAGACTATTTTTTGGGGCTTCAAAATCACTGCAGATGCTGACTGCAGCCATGAAATCAAAAGACGCTTACTCTTTGGAAGAAAAGTTATGACCAACCTAGATAGCATATTAAAAAGCAGAGACATTACCAACAAAGGTCAATCTAGTCAAAGCTATGTTTTTTTCAGTAGTCATGTATGAATGTGCAAGTTGGACTATAAAGAAAGCTGAGCGCTGAAGAATTGATGCTTTTGAACTGTGGTGTTGGAGAAGACTCTTGACAGTCCCTTGGACTGCAAGGAGATCCAACCAGTCCATCCTAAAGGAAATTAGTCCTGAATATTCACTGAAAAGACTGATGTTTAAGCTGAAACTCCAGTACTTTGACCACCTGATACAAAGAACTGACTCATCTGAAAAGACCCTGATGCTGGGAAAGATTGAAGGCAGGAGGAGAAGGGGTCAACAGAGGATGAGATGGTTGGGTGGCATCACCTACTCAATGGACATGAGTCTGAGTAAACTCCAGGAGTTGGTGATAGACAGGGAGACCTGACGTGCTGCAGTCCATGGGGTCACAAAGAGTTGGACATGATTGAATCATTGAGCTGACTGACTGATCAAAGTATTGAGTTGGACTGGAAGTCAGTAGACCTGCTTAAGCTCTTTGTCTATTATCTGCTAGCTGAAGACCTTCTGGGACCAGATGCCGTGATCTTAGTTTTCTGAATGTTGAGCTTTAAGCCAACATTTTCATTCTCCTCTTTCACTTTCATCAAGAGGCTGTTTAGTTCTTTTTCACTTTCTGCCATAAGGGTGGTGTCTGCATATCTGAGGCTATTGATATTTCTCCCAACAATCTTAATTCCAGCTCGTGTTTCTTCCAGCCCAGCGTTTCTCATGATGTACTCTGCACATAAGTTAAATAAGCAGGGTGACAATATACAGCCTTGACATACTCCTTTCCCGATTTGAAGCCAGTCTGTTGTTTCATATCCAGTTCTAACTGCTGCTTCCTGACCTGCATACAGATTTCTCAAGAGGCAGGTCAGGTGAGCTAAACATGATGTTCTAATTGAAGCCATCTTCCAGAAATTAAGTTCTAGAATTGCATATCTCCTGTTCTACCTGCCAGCTTCTTTCTCTGTGTAAAATGGTTCTGGATGGTCATTCTGATTTCTTATTGCACTGAAGGGTCTACCTAGCTGATCAGAGATATTTAATCTGCTGCTTGTGCAGTTCATGAGAAGATTCTTGATCACTATAGTCACTCTGCCCCTGGGGCTGAGTAGCATCACAATATGCCACTTTCAAATATGCCATTTTGACATGTGGATTGTTGAGCTGAAGGCAATTGAGAATCAACCGATTCAGAAAGAAGCCTTCTCAGAACTTCCCTTATTTGACTAAATGCAGGAACTTCTGAGAAATGAGAACTGCCATCAATCTCCTCTCTGTGGGAATTCTATAGTCAGGAAGAAGATGGCAAGTCGGCACCAACAGTCTGCACAAAACCAAGCTTATTAAAGTAGCTGTGTATTCCATTAGTTTTCACATATTTTTCTTTCCACAATTGGCTGTTCCTAGAAGCCCAGCCCCTCCTTCCCTTTTTCTAGGCACATCTCCATAATTTATTATCCTCTGTTAAAATGGCATATAAGCTACCGAGTCTAACCATTCCTTGGAGGTTTTACTTCTTTTCTGTATAGACCCTGTGAATGTAAAGTTAAAAACATCATTTAAAATTTCCTTTTTCTCCTATTTATCTGTCTTGTATCAATTTAATTCATAGGTCCCAGATACGGAATAGAAGAAGGTAGAGAAAATCTTTTTTTCTTACCTCACAAAATGCTGAGGATGAAAATATTCCTATTTGGTTTACAGTAATGAGGGATATAATTCTTTGCTTGCTCTCTCCTTCATGCCTACAATTTGAGGATTCTGTAACTCTAAAAAGCTCCCAAGCTTATTAGCACCCTGACACAGCTAGCCCTGGACTGCAGCCAGCACTTTAAAATTTGAAAACTTACAAGCTACTCATATTGTCATAAAGTAGGCAAGGTAGAAATTATCCTGTCTGCTAGCATGGGTATATATAGCATGGCATGGCTTTTTGCCAGTTTCACATCACATCTGTCTCCTGGTTTAATATTTTATATACAGGGTCCCACAGTCAATTCTAGACTCATTAAAAACCAGCTTGTTTCTATATTACTAAATGATTCATAAGGAGCCAAATTCTTCTAAGTCACTGTGGGACAATACCATAAACTTCCCAAAGACACAAAATTATCACTCTTACAATAGAAAAACATTTGGCTAGGAATCACAAAACCTACATTTTAACTCAAGGTCTGGTACTAATTTGCAGTGTGACCTTAGGCAGATCATTTCAAGTCTCTGAGCCACAATGTCCTGAGCTTCAAAGCCACAACTTTGAACTAGATGGCTTCTTTGGCCTCCCCTGAATATAAAGTTTGCTCTGTGCTCTAAGGCCGCGATTTAGTTTATTACTCCAGTAGTAACATATTTTCAGGCAATAACTTGGAATAAAATTCAATTTTTATAGAATCTCCAGATAATCGGAGGAGAGAATTTTATTTCAGTGTTGTTGCTCATGGATGGCAGTATGTCCCAGGTCCCATCACAATTCTTGAAGCATTGTAAAATATGAGAGCCAGTAACAAAGACAGTGGTTCTCTCTCACACTAGGTATCAATTTTAAGAACCAAAGGAGATTTTCAAGCATTTTTGCAACTGAGCCAAGATACCTGTGAAGGTAGAAGTATGGTTTATGTAAAAAACAAAACAAAACAAAACAATTCATTTGTATCTGACTACAAATATAGAAACATCCGAAGGCTCAATTTCAGCCCATTCTTCAGTATGTGATGTGTTTTGGGGTTTCTAGTCTCTCCTTCTCAATTTAGAAAGAGGATCAGCCTTATTTTAACTCCGTATGAAAGAGACTCTGGGAAGTCACATGTCATTGATCAGATTCCTGAGAGCTTTGTAATGCAAATCATACTGCTCCTTTTTTCTTACCAACAACTTAATTTGGGACAGGATTGATTGACCAGAATGTTTGCTAATCAGTTTGAAACAAGACTAGGCCAGGGGCCAATGGAAACTTGCCAGAACCTCCCTTCGAAAGATGAGGTCGACAGCTGGTCTCATTTTGGAAATGCTTTTGCCCATTATCTTATCATTTGGTCCATTTTATACGGTCCACATCTCAAACTACAATAGTAGTTTTGAAGGCAGTCCAGAGAAAAGGGCGGGGGGAAGACATCACACAAAATTTAGAGATACTGATTTAACAATACTTTGAAAATTAGGCTACCCTGCTGCAGATTAAATAGCCTTCAATGCCACCTGTTTGTTTGTTTGTTTTTTCTATAGAGTTGTTAGGTATACTGACGTACATGCTTGCTAAATCATTTCAGTTGTGTCCTTCTCTTGTGACCTCATGGACTATAGCCCACCAGGCTCCTTCATCCATGGGATTCTCCAGGCAAGAATACTGGGGTGGGTTGCCATGCCCTCCTCCAGAAGATCTTCCAGACTCAGGGATCGAACCCCCATCTCTTATGTCTCCTGTGTTGGCAGGCGGGTGGTTTGGGGTCACAGAGTCAGACACAACTGAGTGACTAACACTTTCACTTTTCCATAGGTGTATTGCCAGTTACTGCTGAACTCTAGTCTTTGGATGTAGCTAATGTGACAATATGTGCAGATGAAGTAGGGAGAACAACTTTCTGACCATCAGAACATATGGATTATTTGTGTAACTCTCCAAAATTTCAGAATAAAACTGGTTAAATGCACTCAAACCAAGATATTACGAAGTCACTGAGATTGCAGAATCAGAGGATCCTCTGAGAGCAGCCCTCCATTGACTTATAGGAAGAATGCGTGTAGCCACATTAGGTGATAGAATTTCAGGTACTTCTAGCTTAAGAACTAGTGAGTTAGATCAGACAACATTGGATCCATGCAAAGAGCCCTTGAGAATAGTCATTCTGTGAGGTTATCATTATATATGACGCTTACAAAAGGCAGAAAGAATGGCCTTAAATACACTAAAATATGAAAGCTTTTTCACTTTAAAAATATTTTGCAACTTATAAACCACAGTATGTGGTTATAGCATTACATGATTAGTGACATAAATTTTTAAATTGCAAAAATTAATATTTAGTAATACAACAAAATAATATTTCATTAACATATCTTAATTGATCTAAAGATTTTTCTGGCTCACTTTCCTGAAAATTCATTTATAATAGATGATCAAAATTTATTCTTTTGTAAACTTCCATTTTAAATCTATGTAATTTAGAACAACTTCAGGAGAAAGTAAGACTGCAAAAAACTTTTTTTTTTTTAAACTTTTCAAGTCCTTCAGCTTTACTCCAGAAAACGCAGAATGAAAATGGCGAATCTTGTTCCTTCCCTTCCCATTGCAAAAACTTTCATAAATTTTAATTTTGTGGAGGATCTTTCTAATGATGAGATTGTTATTGGAAATTTTGAGAGTTTTTATAGTATAGCTGTGACAAGATTGGCATACTTTTTCTTAGAAACCTGTTATGGTATTATCTTTGTTGATGTGGTTATTAATTATATATAGATGAAATGTACACTGCTGAGGAATGATATCATATACAAGAAGAGAATCCATAGAAACAGATTTATTATATGATTCATAATATCCTGAACTATCAAAACATTTCTTATCTACTATCAGAAGTAAACAATGAGCCATATTTTGGTGCACATAGGTACAGATAAAAATGAAGAAGCAGAGCAACCAGCAATCTCTAGAAAAAATTTGTAAAGCTATTTATAAATATTTTTTCGTCTTTTGTGGTAGTCATCTTCTGACATGGTCCTAATGATCCTTTCTTCCTAGTACTCATCCCTTGTATAGTAAGTATGTTACACTTCTGGTAAATTATTTTGATTATAAATTTTAGTACTTCTAGAGCTGATGATTCGTGCAGGGCAATTTTTCTAAAAAGATTTCACTCTTCATAAAATCATTTTCAAGTAAGTTTGAATGCAATTTTGGTTGTAAATTTATACAATGGCCTTTTAATATTTCTTCCCATATTGCCTGTAACTCATGGAAGTTATACAAGTGAAAGTGGTGTCATGATTTGTACATATTTCAAAATGATTATTTACATATTCTCTTGCTATATTTTCGATTACAAGAAGGAACTGGCTTCTTTATTAATAATAAGTTCATCTGGAGTTTAACATGGTAATAGTATTCCTTTCTGCTGAATGTGATGATTTTCAATTTAATTTTTATTTCTAAGCCTGTGGCTATTTGCTTTGCAGTGTAGCAGATTTTGAAACTGGAGATTCTAAACTTTTCAAAGAATTCTACGACTCCCTGATATGCTTTACTGTGATATCCCTGTGCTTGTTTTTGTCTGATAACAATTTAACTGGTAAGATTTGCTGCCCGAGAGAAAAGCAGTTCTGCCCTAGTGCCCAGTCCAGAGTTCATACTTGTGCGGATGCTGTAGGCCAGGCTCTGAGGACAGGGGCAAGTGGCTTCCCATAGCAGTCCCGGGAGCTGCCTCCCCGCCATTCAGAGCCCTGCTTTCTCCGGAGGCCCCTGCCACTTTCGCTGCTGCCTCTGCGGTTGCAGCAACCGATCTGGGCTGTCTGCCGAGGACTGTGGTGCTAGGAGTGCCCCGAGGCATGCTCCTCTGCTCCCAGGCTTGACCCCACGCGTGCGCACAGACTTCCGCTGGACCACAGGCACGCGCATGCGCTGCTGCCTGATGCATCTTCCCTGCCCACGCAGGTGCTCCCTTGTTCCGCTGGACTTCAGAGAACACAATTTCAAAGAGGACATTTTTAAGAATTTCAAGATAGAGATAACAATGCATTAAACCTTCCGAGTACAGGGCCCTGTGTGACTGTCCAGGTCAGATGCCAATGAAGCTGGCCCGGTCACTAGCTCCTAGGGCGCTCTGACATCCTGCTACTTCCCCTCACTCCTTCAAGGAGAATGATTATCCTTTTTCGAAAGCCTCTAACATTTCCTCTCCTATTTTCATTCTTATTTGTTGACACTGGGCCATATTTATTTGACCCCCTTCCCTCCCCGTAAAATAGAAGTAATAAGATGAGAGCTTCTGTAAACGTCTATAAACTGTTACTCCTCATCAACCCACTTGTCTATATCTACATCCACACACTCTGTTTCTCCCCTGTTAGTCTGTGTGTTACACTTGAGCACCAGTCCCAGCATCTGCCCCTGATTCCAGCAACTCTCCCCTCGGCCTCCTGCAATATCCTTTTTAACTCTGTCCACTACAGCATTCCTGCCAACACGTACAGTGGAGTGTCTTCCATCTAAATATGACCTTTCCTGATCTTGTATCCCTCTCTAGCTACAACCTCATTTATGTTTTCTTCTGAGTGAAATTCTTTGAAAGAACTTTCATATTCTATCTCTGGGTTGAAAAGATCCTCAGGAGTGGGAAACGGCAACCCATTCTAGTCTTCTTGCCTGGAAAATCCCATGGACAGGGGAACGTGGCTGGCTACTATTCATGGGGTTGCAAGAGTCGGACACAAATAAGCAAGCATGCAACTCATATTTACCATCTCCAAATTATCTTTTCACTTTTGCTTTTAGACCCACTTCAATCAGATTTTTGCCTCAGTCACTTCAAAGAGATGGCTCGTTTCAAGAATACTACTAACTTCCACGTTGTTAAATCCAGTGGTTAGTTCTTAGTCCATTAAGGACATCAGCATTTGCACCCCTGGTGGTTTCCTCCCCTTTACTTGGTTTATAACGCCAGCCATGCCCCTTCCTCACTGGCCACTCCTGCTCTCTGCTTGGCTGGTTTCTTCTCTTGTCCTGACCTCTATACACTGCAAAGCCATAAAGCTCGCTTCTCTGTCATCTTCTTTACCTTCACTTACTGCGTAGGGCTCTCACACAGTCTTATATCTTAAAGCATCATTTATATGCTGATGACTCCCAGACCCAAGTTTTAGTCCAGACTGTCCCTGAACTCCAAACCCATATAGTCCTCTCTCACTATCCTAAAGTAGTGTGTTCCTATGGAAACTTTGTAAGCCGACATGGTGTAAAGTGAAGAAGCAGTTACCTGAGGGCACATCTTGCTAAGAAATGCATAAAAGAAATCTAGGTAAAGCACAGATGCTCACACAGACACAGTTCTAAGCTGTGGGGCTTGATGCTGAGGCAGTGAGTGTAGTTCTGGGAGACAAGCTTGGTGGGGCCACTCTTACTGCTGGGGTGCACACTGCCTCTGAAATGCTCAGTGCTATTGTCACCTTTCATCTTTTTTTGTTTGTTTGTTTTGAAAAACAAATATCCTCTTGGAAGTCTTTCTGTTAGTAAAAGCAGGCACTAACACAGGTCTTTCATAAAAGCAAAGTGGCTTAAAGCAAACTTACGGAAAGGGGGTTCCTGTGTGTTTAACGATGCTAAAGACCATCCTTTCCTTTTCTTTCTCAATCTGTCAGCAAATTCTGTGTGGCGCCATCTTCCAAAGTGACCCATGTTCTGACTACTTCTCATCACCTACCCTGCTGTACTCTAGTCCAAGTCACCATAATCTTGCACTTGGATTATTCCAGTAACCTTCTACCTGGTCCCCCTCTTCTGTTTGTATTTCTTGGCAGTCTGTTCTCTATCTGGGGGTCCTGTTAAACAGTAGATCTGGTAATATCAGTCCTTTGTATCAGTACAAAACCTCCAGTGGTTTTCCACTTCACTCAGAAAAACAACGGTCCTCTAACAACACTTAAGACCCTCACTATCTGCTGTCCCCACCGCCCTTCTTCCTGTTTCCCTTCCCACCTTTGTCCTTTGTTTGCCTTGCCCTATACTTCTTGCTACTCTTTGAACTTGTTAGGTGATGCTCCTTCCTCTGGGTCTCTGCTTGGAACATTCCTTCTTCAGGTATCCTTGTGGATCGCCCCTCACTATGTCTTGCTCAAATGACTTCTAAGTGAAGACTTCCTTGACCACCATGTTTAAGATGTCAGACCGACACTGCCTGTCTCTGCACTGTTTTTGTTTTTCCTTTTTTCCCATGGTATCAGGCATTTTTGTTTTGCTTAGAGCCTAAAAGTACTTGATACACACTATGGCTGCTGCTGTTAAGTCACTTCAGTCGTATCCGACTCTATGCGACCTCATAGATGGCAGCCCACCAGGCTCCCCCGTCCCTGGGATTCTCCAGGCAAGAACACTGGAGTGGGTTGCCATTTCCTTCTCCAATGCATGAAAGTGAAAAGTGAAAGTGAAGTCGCTCAGTCATGTCTGACTCTTAGCGACCCCATGGACTGCAGCCCACCAGGCTCCTCCGTCCATGGGATTTTCCAGGCAAGAGTACTGGCGTGGGGTGCCATTGCCTTCTCCATTGGTACACACTAGTTATTCAGTATATATTTATGCATTGAGTGAATAAATGGAAGTTGTGAATGAAAACAGGATGGAATGTATACCTCCAGGACTTAATGATGAATGCTTACTCAGTCGTGTGCAACTCTTTGCAACCCCACGGACTCTAGGCCCCCAGGTTCCTCTGTTCATGGGATTTTTCAGGCAAAAATACTGGAATGTGTTGCCGTTTCCTTTTCCAAACCATCAGAACTTTGAGATTGTTGGCAACTCGTCTCAAGATCTCTGCAAGGAGATTTCACACTGTAAGAGGTATCAGGTCAAACTGACAAGGCACTGACCTTGTGGTCTTGCATTAATTAGCATGTTGTGATATAACCAAAAGATATGCAAGAACCAAGACAGCTGTCTTTGCAACTCCACTAGTCAGTATCCATCTTGGTTATGACTGCACGAGCCAATAGGCCCTGGAGTATATGAAATCAACGGTGTACATAATAAACAGCCTTTCTGCAGGAAGCTGGATCAGCTCTTTTACATCACTGAGGTTCTATCTGTGATAAAGAAATAGCAAATGTGCTCCATGCTGTGCTTGAAAAAGCACCAAGGGCTTTAGGGTAGAAGGCCATCCCACTTCCTTTCAGTAGAGCATGAAATCACCCTATTACCTTTTACCAGGTTACTTACATAAGGAGAGTGTGCCTATTAGAATGTCATGCGTCCTTGTTTCTCCAAGGAAAATGATGACAAAATGGTGCCGTTTCCTCTGCCCATTTCTTTGGGGTCATCTTTTTGCTCTGCTGCCTTGTGGTCAGCATGGGTGGGCCATGAGGTTAGACTGTTCGTCTGGATGACTTTGAAGTGAGTTTCCTGATCCTGAGGTTTTCTGTTAAGTCTGTATTAGGGGATCTTTGTTTTCTGGATAATCCATGTCTAATCGGGAGAGAGAGCAGTGCAAATACAGTCATATACATTGCATTTGTCACATGTTCATGTTGCTGGGTGATGCCATTCATGGTTCTCTTTCTTTCCTGGAATAGATTTGTTTTAATTGATGCCTTACTTTTCAGTTAGGTTGTGCTTGTCTCCTGACTGAGTCACACCCACTTACTGATGTTATTCTAACTAATTTTTCTGCCCTTCTGCTCAGCTGGTTAAAGCTTTCCCACACTCATTTTATTATCAGCTAATTTGAACTTTCTTTCAATGTCTGACTCTCCATTTTAAACTAAGAATTAAATCCAGAACTTTTACAAAGTTGCTCATGTAGATATTAATTACAATTAAAAAAATAACTGCCTATTAGTAAGGTTGACATAGTAATCCAAAACACCATGATAGATATACAAAAAATTCTTAGACTACCATGAGAATTTGAAAATGAGAACACCATCCCATATATGATGGTGTTACCCAAACATTTTAGTTAAAAATCTGTATTTTTGATGTTTCTGTGTAGTATAACATAGACAACCTCAATATATTAAGGCATCCCACTTAAAATGCACATTAGGGATTTAAATTTCTGTTAACTATTTTTTAGTTCCTAAGTTGGCACATAAGATGTTCATCACCATTATTTCTAAGAGGGAATGATAAACTTAAATATTTAACAAAAGAAATAGTAAAAGATGGCATATTCATACAGTGGAATGTCATACAGCATTTAACAACAGTTAAAAATGTTTTTAATATGTACAAGCACTTATTCCAAAATATGGAAAATAACAGGAAAATGTAGTTATTTTCCATGTACAATCAAAACTATATAATACTATGCATAAGAAAAAATGCTGGCACAAAATACATCAAAAAATAAAAACATTGTATTTATAATCTTAAAATTTTATTTAAGATTTTAAATTTAAATGTATTGATGTTTATTTATTTTTTAAAATTTCATTGAGTTCTTGATTAAAATTATTTTACTAAGCATTTTAAGACTCTAAAACTAAAAATAATTCAAAGAAGAATTGTTTTACATCTTTGCAAATCTTCTTAACATGTTACTTAATAGGCATCTGAATTTCCTGTTTCTGTGTTCAATAGGTTGTGATATTCCCCATCATGAAGATTCTAGAAAACCCCACCATGTTTATGAGGAAACAAGAGTGAAAGGGCAAATGACAACTTAGTATTATTATGAAAGTAGTTTTGACCTCAAGTAACCACTGATAGTCTCTTAGGGCCACACTGGGCTGCACTTTGAGAATCCCTGATCTGGGTCCCCCTGACCTGATCCTATAAGCTGGCCCACTGAGCAACATGGAGGTATATACTTGCCTATCCTGAACCCTGATCCCTTCCATTCAGTTCATTGCCCAAACAGTTCACTCTTCTGAGTTAAGGCATTATTCTCTATCAAAGTGCAAATACCAGTGGGAGAGATAGCATATTAAGCTGTTAACAGCTCTCAGTTCCTTAGGGTGAACAAATTGAATTCATTTCCAGGAGACCAAAAGGAAGTGAAGGAGAGAGAATAAGGGCCAAAAATAGGGTCTGGAAAGACCCCTCTCCCCAGCTGAGGAGCAGCCTTTTTGGTTTCATAGCAGGGCCTGAGAGCAATCTGGTTCTGGATACTTAGTTCACAGCTATGAAAAGAAGCCATTTCCTAATCTATTTTAATTGCTTATCCTCAGGAGTTACCTGAGTTGCTCTACCCCTGTGGTTGCTAATATCCAATTTTGGACTCACTGATCCAGGAAATGGAATTACAACCACCAATAAAAAGCCAATCAAAATAAACCCCACTAATGTCTATGAAAAAGCATTTTTTATTGCTAACCATGCAGGATACTCTTTATTAATCTATCCTCACCCTATTTTGTCTTTCAACTTCATGTAAATGTAGAGATGCCTTAATGCTACCTTAACTCCTTATGTTTTTCTTAAATAATTTTTTCTTTGCTTATGACTTATCCTTATGGACACGAGTTGCTATTTCTTCATTCCTGGAAAGTAACCACAGTACACACAAGACAAGTAACTGCCCTAGATTGTAAATTCTGAGGTGGACCTCTTTCTTAACGTCCAGTGTCCTTTGTCTTAAGATTTGGTGCAATATGTCTTTAGACAAATCTAAAAAATGAGTTTCTAAAGAATGAACAGAAAAAAAAAAAAAAAGAAATTAATCATTCCATTTGAGCATCTGTGCTGAGACGTCCCTGGAAATTAAACTCTAGTCTTTGTTAATAGAGCAAAATGGAAATACCATGTCAGGTAATGCATGGCAGTTCAGTGTACTGGTAGTTTCTGCTGATGGAATCACTACAAACACACTTAATTGGGGGTGAAAAAACCCAATAAACTTTAACTACTCAACACACAGGTTTTTGCATTGTACTCATTGGTTTCTTTCCACACGGGCTGCAGCAAGCACCTTCGGAGAGTAAAGCTGACTTCTCCCTTGTGGGATGCATCTGATGGGATTGCTGGCCCAGTTACCTGGTGCCGGCACCTTCTTGAAAGGTGAGAGATCTGCCATTTTCAGGCTGATATTGGGTCACTCTAGGGCTGGTGGCTTAGTGGTAAAGAATCCGCCTGCCAATGCAGGAGACATGGGTTTGATCCCTGGCCCAGGAAGATCCCCTGGAGAAGGAAATGGCAACTCACTCCAGTACTCTTGCCTGGAAAATTCCGTGGACAGGGGAGCCTAGCAGGCTATAGTCCATGGGGTTGCAAAGAGTGGACACAATTGGGCAACTTTCACATCACTTTGCTAATCACTGACATTATTTTTTGGATGATCAGTTGAACGCATAGTTTTACCACCAGCACTGTGGACAAGGAGCTTCCTCCCAGCCTCATTCACAGGAAACTTGCCTTCTCAGGCGCTACTGCTTCAGAGGTGTCCCTGACTCTCCAGTGGTCAGAGAAGTTGCTGCTGACAGTCCCTGGTCTGGACAGTCCAGTGCTAATGGAATATCACTTATCTAATAAGTTGAGCAATTTTTTTTAAAGGGAGTTCGTAAAGAAAATGGACAGCTGCTCCAAACATTTTGGGACTGGAATGAGAGATCATGGATTTTCTCTTTGTGGAAGTCTCTATAGACAGATGGCTTCTGGTTAATGAGAAGTGTGTGTTTTTCTCTGATGCAGTGCTGACTCTTCGTGCTTACCTATTTCCCTCTCCATCTTTTCCCTCCCGCCACCCTGATCCTCCTATGGATCTAGTCTTGCTGTGTCATCTCCTGCTGAGGGATTGCCGGGAATTTCTACCCATCTACTCGTTCTTAACTACTCACTCACAAATCCTTTTCTTTAGAATCCTTACTGGATTCTCCACACAGTCCTGTACTCTTGAAGTTCTCTGTTCCTCTGTGACATAGCACACACCTCAGTGGGCTATGCAATGTGTTTTAATTTATGTGATGATTTGGGTGATGTTTTCTGCTCACTGATTGAGAGCAGGGTCTTCTGTCTGCTTTTGTTTACTGCTCCATCCCCAGTGTCTGACATGTACAGGGAGCTTAATAAAGGCTAATGTATGAATGATGGAACAAGCACGCAAGCCTTTATTGAATACCTACTATGTCCCAGGTACTGCTAAGTGATGAGAATATACCAGTGAAATATGTCTTGTCTTCCAGAAGCTTCAGCTCCCATGACAGAGAGTCATGTTAAGAGATAAACTGGCAAACAGAGTGATAAGAACTGCTACAAAGATATAAAAGGAAAAATGAAGAAATCAATAAATACCAAACAATCAAAGATAAACTTTGAGGATATAGAGCAATTGTCCCCAACCTTTTTGGTTCCAGAAACGGGTTCATGGAAGAACATTTTTCTATGGACCATAGGAGGGAAGATGGTTTCAGGATGATTTAAGCCCATTACATTTATTGTGCACTTTATTTCTATTATTATTGTATCAGTTCTGCCTCAGATCATCAGGCATTAGATCCTGGAGGTTGGGGAGGGGACCCCTGATATAGAGTATATAGCAACTAATCCTGCCAGTGGGTATTAGGTAATGTGGGCAGAGGCAGGGTGGAAAGAGCCAAGCCTTGGATCAGGCAAACCTGAGCTTGAGTTCCAGTTTTGGTACTGAGCCTCTCTTATGTTCCTCTTCTGTGAAACGGAAATAATAATACTTAACTGATACTTACTGGGCAGGGAATTATGAGACTTACTTAAAAATAATGCTGCTGCTAGTTTGGGTCATTTCCCTAAAGATCTGGCTAAGATTTGTGTATGTCTGTCTTCTGTACCAGTGCAAAGCCCAAAGTTCTTCCCCAATTGTCTGCACATTTGCACAGGATTTACGTCTCATGGTCATCTCCAGTTTTGCTTTCCTCCTTTACTGAATTATTTCTCTCTGCTTGTTCTTTGCTCTCTTGTTTCAAATGAGAAAGTTTATGCCATTGAATTTCTGGAGGCTCTCTGAAATTTCAGTTGGACATAAAATATGACTTCAGAATGTTTTCAATTTCTTGCAGTTCCTCATTAGCTAGCATTACTCTCCAAACTAAACTAAAATTCACCTTGTCTTAAATGACAAGCTATGGCCTAACTGATGAGTAATTTTAATTTGTCATTTGAAAAAACACTGACTTCCTCATGAATAATCACATCCAGCTTTAGTGTGCTTTTTCTGAGGGTGCAGGGTGAGAGCAGAATTGAGAATAAGAAGCGTTCTTATCAGAGTATCCTGGATACTAATACATCTTGTATGTAATTTTCCACAGAAGTATTGATTTTAATCAGCCTTCACGATGTAGCACCACATTTGTCAAAGCAGAACAACCCAATGTGCAGTTTTTTTCTTATTGGAGAACTGGCCATAACGAATGTGCTAAAATATATTAGTTATCTATTAACCTCAACATGCAAGAAAGCACCAGATCATTAGCTTGTGTCATGAAAAAATGGCAGCTGGTGGCAGCCTGACTCACTGCAGTAGAAAGCTGAATCAGCAGAGTGGGTGGCCTGTGAAGATGGCAGTTTGTGAGAAATGCCTGGCTGAGTGTGAAACAGGGATCTTATTAAATGAATGCATACGATGCATGGTGAATTATACCACTTACGGCAGGAAAACATCACCATTTTATCAAACCAGTGTGCTGCATACATCAGAATTCGTGGGTTCATCTATCTCTGGGATACTATGAGAGTTTTGCAGTTCTGGAAGGGTTTCAAGTTAAGTTTTGATTAATTCTTGGTGGTTTTATCTGGTTATTGAAGGGTAGCTTGATTGTGTGTATTTCCCCCCTTTTCTTTCAAGCTCTGACAATCTTGATTAAATTTCCCCTTGAGGACTGGGAACAAAATGGCAAGGTAACTGTTACATCTTCTTGGAGATGAATGGCTTTAAGTAGCTTGAGCACAGCATCCCAGTTACCTCTCTGGAAGATTAGTGGAAGGCAGTAACACTATGAAGATCATAGCACCTGCTAGCTGTTGATGTTTCTTTTAATTGATTTTAACGGCTTTCTCCTAAGGTCAGATGCAGAATTTATTTCTATTTCTCTCACAGTGCTTCTCATCTCATAAACAACCGTCGTACTACTGATGTGGTCAGCTTCAGTGTTCGGTGTGTAAGTTGTATGGGTAAAGGATTCAGTTTGTGTTGCTGGTCCAAACTTTTGCTGTAAGAAAGCATAAGCCAAGTCTGGAGTAGATAAGGCTTTTCACTAGCAAGAATGAAAAAGGTTGTTACTTATGCTTTATAGCCATGTTGTGGACTGTGATGAATAGAATTTCACTCACAATCGCCAAAGAGAAATCTACATGGTCTTTGAATGTGCAATTTACCTACAAATCTTTTGCAAATCGCCTTCAACCCTAAATATTTACATTTGTGATCTTCCTAGCTGTGACGTACAGTCTAGAGTTAGCCCTTATGGGATGTTTTAATGGACCTGCACTTGATTTATTTCACAGTTTGCAGGGTTAATTTAATAAGCATTGTTGCACACCAATTAAGTCCTGGGACCAGTGCTACCATTGGACAAGGAAGTGTAAAACTCTCTCAAGGGTCTCATAATCTAGTGCTATAGAAATATATAAAAAATATAGGACCTAGAGGAGGGAATCAACATTGTGTAGGACCCAGAGATGATATAGTATATGAAAGCCTATGTACTTGTATTTATCTATGAAAATTCTTTACGGAAGAAGAAAATCTTCAGGACTGAAACACATTTTAATTTTATTAAATTGGTGATTTCTTTTCTTTGAGCTTGTAAACATCACTGATTGTGGAATGTTAATGGAATAAGAACAACACAGGACAGACATATCACTTAATCAGGTCGAAAATAACCAACTGACACATAGGAAAGACACATAGTGAAATTTAATTTTGAGATTGTATTTAAAGAAATTAAGTAGGGTAAGTTGTATAAAACCAAGAGCTAGAAGGATATATTCCAGGAGGCTATTTTTTAACTTTAGTTGGAGAAAAAGAAGGTGAAGCGGTAAAGTTGAATTACACTGAATGACACTAATATGTGCTAGTCTGACAGACACACACACAAATAAACATGTATATATGTGTCGGCATGTGTATGTACATGAACACACACACGTGGTTTCCTCTGGTGGCTGATAACTTAAAACCTGATGGCTTAAAACAAAAGAAATGTGTTCTTTCATACTTTGGGGAGCTAAAATTTTTATTTTTTTAAAAAATTGAATTCTTGATTTTGTTTTGGGCTATACCTGTGAATATACCTATGAATATTATAGCTGCTAATAATGTTGTGATAATTTCAGGTGAACAGTGAAGGGACTCAGCCATAAAAATACATGTATCCATTTTCCCCAAAACCCCTCCCATCCAGGCTGTCATATAACATTGAGCAGAGTTCCATGTGCTATACAATAGGTCTTAATTTGTTATCCATTTTAAATATAGCAGTATGTACATGTCCATCCCAAACTCCCTAACTATTCCTTCCCCCTGTCAACCATTTGTGCATATCTTTCTGTTTTGTAAGTAAGTTCATTTGTAACATTTCTTTTTAGATTCCACATAGCAGTGAGATCATACTATATTTCTCCTTCTCTGTCTTATTTCATTCTTTATGACACTCTCTAGGTCCATCCGTGTTGCTGAAAATGGCATTAATTCCTTTTAATGGCTGAGTAACATTCTGTTGTATATATGTACCACATTTTCTTTATCCATTCCTCTGAGGACATTTAAGTTGCTTCCATGTCTTGGCTATTTTAAACAGTGCTGCAATGAACACTGGGCTGCATGTATCCCTTTGGATCATGATTTTCTCCAGATATATGCCCAGGAATGGAATTGCAGGGTCATATGGTAGCTCTATTTTCAGCTTTATAAGGAACCTCCATAGTGTTCTCCATAGTGGATGTATCAATTTACATTCTCCCCAACAGTGTAAGAGGGTTCTCTTCTCTCCACACCCTCTCTAGCATTTATTATTTGTGGATTTTTTGATGATAGCTATTCTGGCTGGTATGAGGTCATATCTGATTGTAGTTTTGGTTTGCATTTCTGTAATAATTAGTGATGTTGTGTGTCTTTTCATGTGTCTACTGGCCATCTGTATGTCTTCTTTGAAGTAATGTTTATTTAGATCTTCTGCCCAGTCAAACATACTCACACATATGTGTGTATGTATATAATATATGGAGCTTCCCTGGTGGCTCAGAGGGTAAAGAATCTGCCTGCCAATGCAGGAGACCCAGGATAGATCCCTAGGTCAGGAAGATCCCCTGGAGAAGGGAATGGCTACCCATTCCTGTATTCTTGCCTGGAGAATTCCATGGACAGAGAAGCCTGGCAGGCTACAGTCCATGGGGTCACAGAGAATCAGACACAACTGAGCAAATAACACTTTCATTTTCACATATATAGTATATATTAGTAATATTAATTATGTATATATGTAATATACATATTAATGCTATAAGAGTGTTAATTAAAAGAAAACGTTTCTATAGAAAAATTGTCCGAGTATTTGGTTGGCCAAAAGTTTGTTCAGGTTTTTCTATAAGCTACTATGCTGCTGCTGCTAAGTCACTTCAGTCGTGTCCAACTCTGTGTGACCCCAGGCTCACAGCAGCCCACCAGGCTCCCCCGTCCCTGGGATTCTCCAGGCAAGAACACTGGAGCTTCTATAGAGAAACCCAAATGAACTTTTGGGCCAACCTATTGGCTGCTGCTGCTGCTAAGTCACATCAGTCATGTCTGACT
This sequence comes from Budorcas taxicolor, assembly GCF_023091745.1. Lineage (NCBI taxonomy): Eukaryota > Metazoa > Chordata > Mammalia > Artiodactyla > Bovidae > Budorcas > Budorcas taxicolor. The sequence continues at coordinate 18,332,092 of NC_068933.1, read as the reverse complement.
CTGTGTGACCCGATAGATGGCCGCCCACCAGGCTCCTCTGTCCCTGGGATTCTCCAGGCAAGAATACTGGAGTGGGTTGCCATTTCCTTCTCCAACCTATTGGAAAACCAGATATTTCACTAAAAAGAATACAAAAAGGTTAATGAAAATGAACACTAGGCTCAAAAGCATAAATAATGAGGTATATCAATTCATAAGATACAAATATTTTAGCCTATCAAATTGATAGATATTTTTAAAAAAATCAGTGTTGTTGACAGCATGAGATAGGCATTTTAAAACATCAATGATGAAAATTATATAGTGCTGCATGTCAGTTACTTCTTAATAAAATTAGAAGTAAAGAAAGAAAAAAAAATGAGACTAGCTAAGAAAGCGCAAAAAATATTTCCTTTCTTCCTTCCTCCTCCTCCCTTCTTTCCTGCTTTCCTTCCTCCTTCCTCCTCTCCCTCCCCCTTCCCTTCTTTCTGTTCATCACAAGGATCAGATCTGCATTGTGGTTTGGCAGTTCTCCCATCCAGCCCCCTCCAGCCCCTTCCTAGTTTCCCTGATGGGCATTTCTCCCAGTATATCTCTTACATGCCTAATACTACTTTGGTGTCTGCATCTCTGAGACCCAGACTCACTGTGTGCCAGGCAGAGGTTACAGAAGTATAAAGGTCCTGAGGAGGCTGGCATTTTTAAAGATCATCAAGGAGGTCAGTGTGGTTTTCTTGAAGTGAAGAGGGAGAAGAGTAGAAGGAGATGAGGTCTAAGATACATATGAAGTCCTTGCAGAAGAAAATTAGCTGCCTTGGTTAATATAAAATCCTTTTTAAAGAGAGGGATCAGAAATGCTAAACAATGACATATGTGTCAATTACAGAATTGAAGCAGAGGGCATTACAAACTGAGTATCCAACAGTCTTCTCATTAGCGGCACTCAACATCTGTCTCCGTAGTAAATTTAAGTGGCCAAGTTCTGGGCCATTAAAATTTTCATGTAACCCATTAAGGCGACTTATGGGCCTTAGTTCAAAGGGTGTTGCCATTGTATCTGTGAGAGTGGTAGCAGTAGAGTCTATTTTATGCAAATCTAATAGATTCCTAATGAATGATCCTGCTTAATAAGCTAGTTAAACCATTTGAGCATTTACTTGCGAGTGATCATAAACGTCTTTTTCTAAAACTATTTTACAGTGCAAATCGTTTAAGTATAGCAGCATTTAACATAATGCCAAGCGCACAGCAAGCTTATTTTGTTCTTGACAGTACAGATGAAGATGGGGGTTCTTGTGTGGTGTCAGCCACTCAGAGGAGCCACCAGACGCTACTGAGTGACCCAGAAGTAAAGAGACTAGAAAGTGTCTTTTTGGAGGTTTGTGACTTAAATCCCTGTGTCACCACAGACTGTACACTTGCCCTAGTCTGGACTTGAGGGCACTTTCCACAGGGCACTTAAATGCTTTTACCTCCTCTCTTTTATGTCCATTGCTCGTAACGTTTAACTCTGTTAAACAGTTTCTCTGTTTAAGTCCTGGGAAGCAAAAGATTAGAAAATCCTTTTAAACTTCAGAAACAGACCAACATTCAGTCAAGCGATAAAAGCTTCAGAAATTTGTCTGGAATATTATCACTGTATATCAGTTGAAGTCAGATGAAGAGCTCCACATTCATCCAAAGTTCTTTTTCATACCAATTAGATGCTCTTCAAAGGTGTGATTACCATTTAAAAATTACTTTGGCGTACAGGATGAAGTGAAGTGAAGTCGCTCAGTCATGTCCAACTCTTTGCGACCGCATGGACTGTAGCCCACCAAGCTCCTCTGTCCATGGGATTTTCCAGGCAAGAGTACTGGAGTGGTTGCCACTTCCTTCTCCAGAGGATCTTCCCGACCCAGGGATCGAACCTAGGTCTCCCGCATTGTAAGCAAGATGCTTTACTGTGTGAGCCACCAGGGAAGTGGTGTGATTCAAAGGTGTGATTACCATTTAAAAATTACTTTGGCGTACAGGATAGACAACAGATTTTTAGTGTCTTCCACTGTCTTTCTGTGTTCCTCATATTTCATTGGCAGTTTCTTATTTCCCCAGTGAACCATGGGATTACCGAAGACTTCCACACCCCCACCTCTGTAAGTTAAAATTCTGAACAGAAACTCAGTTCACATGCAGAACTAGTTTCAGTTATCAGGGAAAGTCTATAATAATTAAAAATGGGATTGCATGGATTGTCAGTCTGCCCCAGTCTTCTCCTTTCACCCCCACTTTGAGCAGAGAACTATTTCCGGCCCAGAGGAGAGCTGCCTTGTGCATAAGAGGAGGTAAACTATGGAGCTTGGCAGTGTGTCACGGTCATCATCCGTGGCACAGCTGAGATCCAGACTGTATCTCTGCCTTGCTCTCTGCCATGTTTCTTGCTATCTTGTATCATCTTGGAAGGATAAGGATGGCATGGAAAAGAGTTCAAGTTTGTGAGCATGGCATGGGGACTCTTTAGGGAAGGGTGTAAGTTTTGTGATCAAATTTTAAAAGCCTGTCTGCTTTTCCAGGGTTATAATGAATTGCCCAGAAAGCAACAACTTCTTTTCTGGGTGGCAGCTGATCCAGGCCTAATGATATGGAGGGTAGCCCCTGACTTACAAACCTTCAATGTCTTCCTGTTTCTCTTTGGATAAAGTACAATTCCTTAAAATGGCCTTCAGACCCCTCAAGATCTGCCACTGCCTGTTTAATCCAGTCTAGCCTTTCACAAGCTCCTCTGTTCCCTTGTATTTGCGTTGCTTCTTCCCAGGATAAGGGCTTTGTGTATTCTAGACCCTCTGCCTGCAACACCATCCTCTTCTCTCCTTGTCTTAATAACTCCAGCTTGTTCTTTAGATCATATCTGCATCACTGCTTCTCAAGAAAACCTGCCCTACCCTCTGCCTGGCCCAGGGCCTCCCAGTCACCTCCTTCTTGCTGTGTGTATCTCTCTGTTCGTGTGAATATTTGATCTTCTCCCCACCCCTCCTCCCACTAAAGCATGCATTTCTCAGGATAGGCACTGGGTCTCGTTTGGCTAACCAGAGTGTCTCCAGAACATAGCACACTGCCTGGCACAGAGAAGGGGGGAAGTGCTCAATATACATTTGTTGACCCCATGCCTGAGCAAACGTTTTAGAAGAATGGTTCTGGCCCTCACCACACAGGAGGCTGGCCTCAGGCACATTCTGATGTTTTAAATGACTCAATAAGTGGCATGTGATGCTTTGAGAAGCGTCCTGTCCAGAGTCAGGTACCTGCAATCCTTTCTTAGTTCTGCTGTTAATGAGCTTTCAGACTTTGGCAGGTCATTTAATGTCTTTATATCTCTTCATATGTAAAATGGATTGTCAGTATCTGCTTTATTTACCTTACTGTGCTATCCTTTTATACCAAAGGATAAAAGACATTAAAGGTCTAGGTAATATTTGTGTGATCCAGACATTATCTGGTAAAAAGGGGTTGGTTTTAGGCAGTTCCTTGCTCTCATACACTGTGGATTCCTAAAAATGTATTTGAAAGTTGAAAAACAGTCATAAGGGTTACATATCCAGAGAACTAAAATGTTTTAAAATTCCTAGTAATGGGTTGTTATGTGCTGCCTGTCTCAGATTCAGAGACCCCATGAGGTGGGTGAGACCTACGCCTGTGTCCATACAGAAGGCTACCAGCTATCCCTGGGGATGGGAAAGGTGATCCGACTGTTTCCCCTTCTCCTGGGCTGACAACACCTCCTGCCCTTTGCACAGCAGCTGAAGCATTTACTCCTCTTAAAGTAGTTGGAAACAGATGTAGCAAAAGGGGGTTCTATCTTTGCCACCTGTAGTAGCTGCGAAAATGACCTGAATGTTTATATTTACAGCCTTCGCTGTATAATATTGTAGAACCCTCCCAGTTTTATTTTAAGCTTAGTCATGTATCTTAGTGTCAACATTCTCCAGAGGAACAGAATCAATAGAATCTATCTATCGCTCTATTGATTGATATATTGGTCGATCTCTCTCGCCAGGTTAGAAACATGATTGTTATCCTCACAGACTCTGGACTAGCCCTACCTACCTGAGTGCTTTAGGAAGCTAGCCCTGTGTTGTCAGTCCCTCCCATCACACCAACTTACATAAACCTACCTGCCTTGTCACAACCAGTAGGGATCATAGAAAGGAAGGGTGTCAAGCTCATATCCGGCTCATACCCATCTCTGTGTCTGTGAACGGAATTGATCTCGAGTATTTCATTGTGCCACAGCAAAGTGAGAAGTGTCCCGTGGAAGGGCAGGGGGTATGGAAGAGGGAGGAGAGGCCTGAGGTTTTACTTTGAAAGCATTTGAACACCTAACCCCTGGTTCAAGTCATCCTACTCAGGATAGGCCAGGTCTTGCTGTGGATTAAACAACCATAATATCTTGATTAACCCCAAAGCTGCTTATGGCTCATGTGCACATCTGACACTGGGGACCCTGGTCCACATGGTCACTCAGGAAGTCTGATGGAGGCACCATCTCAGTGTAAATTGGTCGAGGTGGCACTGGTAAATACTGAAAAAATTTTGAAACAAACTCCTGGTGCCAGAGCATGGCATTGCTTTTAAGCTTTCAGTCCAGAGTGAGAAATCTGCACAACTGATTTTGAGTCAGACGAATTGGGACAGCGAACTTCACAGGCTCAATCCAGAACCCTCATCTCAGTAGAGACCTCAAAACCCTTCAGGCCGCAACATTCCACAGACAGCATGTTGCCAGTAACAGAAGAGGCAGGGCAATGAGCAAACCACCCTCTGTCCGCAGACAAGAACACTCAAATGTTTGGCCACAGTCCCTGTCTGTGCAGCTGGCTCCCTCCGTCAGCCCTGGTGGGTTTCCCTGCTGCATGGCGCACATGCTTCTTGACATTCAAGACAGCACTAGGGCTGGGTGAGCTGTGCAGCTCTTCTGCTTTCCAGCCCCTGCAGCTTGGCTTATGCAGCTCGAGTCCCCCACAGGCCTGGCATCTGGTTTCCTTCTGGTAGGTATCTGCCTGCTGAAAGAACGGGAGGCTGGGGGAAGAATAGATAGAACGGGATCCACAGGGCTCTGATTCTCAGGGGGAAAGCAGCATGACCATGGCCCCGTGGTTCTGTTCATGAGAGACTTTAAGTAGAGGTCCTGTTGATTCCTGTGAGAAGTTTGGACAAACCGAAATGATGCTGTTGGAAGGAAAGCTTCTGAACACTGGGAGAATCCATATCATAAACAAAAGGGGCCTTTTGTATGCTCTGTATGCCCCCTACAAAGTGTGCTCACTAAATAACTACATGCTGTTCTGTTCTCTGAAAAATGCAATGACTGGAATCTTTAATACCATTTCTGAGATTTCCTGTGAGAGTTGATACACACATTCTACTAAGTTCAAAGCACCATTTTCCTCTAATTGTTGTCAATATTTCTTCATATGGTTAGTGTCTTTCAGAAAAGCATTGGCAGATTGCTTTCCTTAGAAGGATAAAAGAGAATCAAAATCCCATGATTTAGTCTTTTAAAAGATGAGAATACAACCCAAACATCTAAATTCAGTGCTTTTTCTAGTTTACAAACGAACATCTAAGTAATGTCCAAAAGTCTGCTGCTGTCTTATGTTGGCAAAACTAGAAAACAAATTGAAAAAAGTTTGACTTTATGAATATTCTCAGAAATACTTGATATAAAATTTCTGATCTTCTTTAGAGCAGGGTTTCCAAATTATTAGAGAAACCAAAAATAAGGCTTCTAAGTTCTAGTAAAGTCAAAATCTTCAGAGGAAGGACATAGCAGAAAAAATGTAGTGGCGTCTGAAAACCCAAGACATCTCTCTCGAAGCCCTAAACATTCCAGAAGAGGTCATCTGTTCTCACTGCCCTTATTAGATCTTTGTTCTTTCTAGCACAGATTAAAAGTAGTTTTATAGGTCACTCTTGATTTCATGGTTTTAATACATGATAGCGAGGAGCAAAGTGAAAGGAAATCTTCTTTAGATCAATGCTTTTTTTTCTGATGCCTCAAAAATATCAAGATAATTAGATAATCCCTTGATCTGTTTATTTTATAAGTATTCTCAGGTATGACTAAGTTGGTATCTAGATAGACCTCATTGAACTCTAATGATAAGACCTGAGGGTTTACATTACACCATATAAAGACCAAGTGTTCAGGTGCTAAGTCGTGTCTGACTCTTTGTGAACCCATGAACTGTAGCCCATAGGCTCCTCTGTCCATGGGATTTTCCAGGCAAGAAAACTGGAATGGGTTGCCACTTCCTTCTCCAAAAGGGCTGAGGGGAACCCTTAATAAAGGTGGTTGGATCAGAGGTAGGGTAGGACTCAGTTCTCAGCTGTGCTATTAGCCACATTTTCTTCTGAGTCTGTATGGAAACTGTGCCCCTCAGAAGCAATCTTAGCCTTCATGTGTCAAGTTCAAATGGCTCCTTGCCAAGCCTTGTGGTTTACTTCTGTCCCTGAGTAGCTGGTGTCCTACAATTTCTCTTTGTCCTCACTCATCTTTCTTCATTTCCAGCTTCCTTCCCATTAGCCTGCTGTCCTCCAGGGTGGCTTCTCTTCAGTGGGTTCTTAAGAGTCATCTGCTGTTGGATCTTTCTTGCTTTATCAGGGGTTTATGGCAACCTCTCAGGGTCTGCTGAATCAAAACCCCTGTTCTGGTTTCTTGTAAAGCTCTTCCTCTGACTTGACAGGTGACCTTGTTTCCTTTCATACTCCTCATCTTCGAATCACACCCTCCCTCTTCTTTTGACTCCTTTGTTTACAGCCAGGAAGCATTTGATGGTGGAACATCCTTTGGTGTGGGAGTGAGGACAACTGGTTTCTAGTCTCAGCTTAGAAAACTCCAGATTGTACGTCTTTGGGAAAACGGCTTAATGCATTGGGTTCAGTCAGTTTAGTCTCTCAGCTGTGTCTGACTCTTTGTGACCCCATGGACTGCAGCACATCAGGCTCCCCTGCCCATCACTAACTCCTGGAGCTTGCTAAAACTCATTTCCATCAACTTGGTGTTACCATTCAACCATCTCATCCTCTGTCATCCTCTTCTCCTCCTGCCTTCAATCTTTCCCAGCATCACCGTCTTTTGTAATGAGCCAGTTCTTTGCAACAGGTGGCCAAAGTATCAGAGCTTCAGCTTCAGCATCATTCCTACAATGAATATTCAGGACTGATTTCCTTTAGGATGGACTGGTTGGATCTCCTTGCAGTCCAAGGGACTCTCAAGAGTCTTCTCCAACACCACAGTTCAAAACCATCAATTCTTTAGTGCTGAGCTTTCTTTATAGTCCAACTCTCACATCCATACATGACTACTGGAAAAACCATAGCTTTGACTATATGGACCTTTGTTGAAAAGTAATGTCTCTGCTTTTTAATATTCTAGGTTAGAACTGTACATGGAACAACAGACTGGTTCCAAATAGGAAAAGGAGTACATCAAGGCTGTATATTGTCACCCTGCTTATTTAACTTATATGCAGAGTACATCATTAGAAACCCTGGGTTGGATAAAGGACAAGCTGGAATCAAGATTGCTGGGAAAAATATCAATAACCTCAGACATGCAGATGACACCACCCTTATGGCAGAAAGTAAAGAACTAAAGAGCCTCTTGATGAAAGTGAAAGAGGAGAGTGAAAAAGTTGGCTTAAAGCTCAACATTTAGAAAACTAAGATCATGGCATCTGGTCCCATCACTTAATGGCAAATAGATGGGAAAACAGTGGAAACAGTGGCTGACTGTATTTTTCTGGGTTCCAAAAATCACTGCAGATGGCGACTGCAGCCATGAAATTAAAAGACGCTTACTCCTTGTTAGGAAAGATATGACCAACCTAGACAGCATATTAAAAAGCAGAGACATTACCAACAAAGGTCCATCTAGTCAAAGCTATGGTTTTTCCAGTAGTCATGTATGGATGTGAGAGTTGGACTATAAAGAAGGCTGAGCGCCGAAGAATATATGCTTTTGAACTGTGGTGTTGGAGAAGACTCTTGAGAGTCTCTTGGACTGCAAGGAGATCCAACCAGTCCATTCTGAAGGAGATCAGTCCTGAAGGACTGATGTTGAAGCTGAAACTCCAATATTTTGGCCACCTGAAGCTAAGAGCTGACTCATTTGAAAAGACCCTGATGTTGGGAAAGATTGAAGGCAGGAGGAGAAGGGGACAACAGAGGATGAGATGGTTGGATGGCATCACCGACTCAATGGACATGAGTTTGGGTAAACTCTGGGAGTTGGTAATGGACAGGGAGGCCTGGCATGCTGCGGTTCTTGGGGTTGCAAAGAGTTAGACACGACTGAGTGACTGAAATAAACTGAACTGAAGGTTGATCATAGCTTTTCTTCCAAGGAGCAAGCATCTTTTAAGTTCATGGCTGCAGTCACCATCTGCAGTGATTTTAGAGCCCCCCAAAATAAAGTCCATCACTGTTTCCATTGTTTTCCCTTGTATTTGCCATGAAGTGATTGATGGGACCAGAAGCCATGATCTTAGTGTTTTGAATGTTGAATTTTAAGCCAACTTTTTTACTCTCCTCTTTCACTTTCATCATGAGGCTCTTTAGTCCTCTTTATTTTCTGTCATAAGGGTGGTGTCATCTGCATGTCTGAGGTTATTGATATTTCTCCCAGCAATCTTGATTCCAGCTTGTGCATCATCCAGGCCGACATTTTGCATGATGTACTTTGCATAGAAGTTAAATAAGGAAGGTGACAATATAGAGCCTTGGCTTACTCCTTTCCCAATTTGGAACCGGTCCATTGTTCCATATCCTGTTCTAACTGTTGCTTCTTGACCTGCATACATATTTCTCAGGAGGCAGGTAAGGTGGCCTGATATTTCCATATCTTGAAGAATTTTCTACAGTTTATTGTGATCCACACAGTCAAAGGCTTTGACATAGTCAATGAAGCAGAAGTTGATGTTTTTCTGAAATTCTCTTCCTTTTTCTATGATCCAGCAGATGTTGGGAATTTGATCTCTGGTTCCTCTGCCTTTTCTAAATCCAGCTTGAACATCTGGAAGTTCATGGCTCATGTACTGTTGAAGCCTGGCTTGAAGAATTTTGAGCATTATGTTGCTAGTGTGTGAGATGAGTGCAATTGCGTGGTAGTTTGAACATTCTTTGGCATTGCTTTTCTTCAGGATTGAAATGAAAAGTGACATTTTCCAGTCCTGTGGCCACTGAGTTTTCCAAATTTGCTTGTATATTGAATGCAGCATTTTAATGGCATGATTTTTTAGAATTTGAAATAGTCAAGGTGGAATTCCATCACCTTCACTAGGTTTGTTCATAATGATGCTTCCTAAGACCCACCTGACTTCACACTCCAAGATGTCTGGCTCTAGGTGAGTGATCACACCATCGTCATTATCTGGGTCATGAAGATAATTTTTGTATAGTTCTTCTGTGTATTCTTGCCTCCTCTTCTTAATATCTTCTGCTTTTGTTAGGTCCATATCATTTCTGTCCTTTATATGCCCATCTTTGCAAGAAATATTCCCTTTGTATCTCTAAATGTTGAAGAGATCTCTAATCTTTCCCAGTCTATTGTTTTCCTCTATTTCTTTGCATTGATCACTTAGGAAGGCTTTCTTATCTCTCCTTGCTATTCTTTGGAAATCTGCATTCAGATGGATTTATCTTTCCTTTTCTCCTTTGCCTTTCACTTCTTTTCTTTCCTCAGCTATTCGTAGGGCCTTCTCAGACAACCATTTTGCCTTTTTGCATTTCTTCTTCTTGGGGATGGTCTTGATCATAGCCTCCATTACAATGTTATGAACCTCCATCCATAGTTCTTCAGGCACTCTGTCTATCAGATGTAATCCCTTGAATCTATTTGTCACTTCCACTGATTAATCATAAGGGATTTGATTTAAGTCATACATGAATGGTCTAGTGGTTTCCCTACTTTCTTCAATTTAAATCTGAATTTGGCAATAAGGAGTTCATGATCTGAACTACAGTCAGCTCCTTGTGTTTTTTTTCTTTTTTTCTTTTGCTGACTATATAGAGCTTCTCCATCTTTGGCTGCAAAGAATATAATCAGTTTGATTTCGATATTGACCATCTGGTGATGTCCGTGTGCAGAGTCATCTCTTGTGTTGTTGGAAGAGGGTGTTTGCTGTGACCAGTGCATTCTCTTGGCAAAACTCTGTTAGCCTTTGCCCTGCTTCATTTTGTACTTCAAGGCCAAACTTGCCTGTACTCCTGGTATCTCTTGATTTCCTACTTTTGTATTCCAGTCCCCTATAAAGAAAAAGTTATCTTTTTTTGGTGTTAGTTCTAGAAGATCTTGTAGGTCTTCATAGAACCACTCAACTGCAACTTCTTCAGCATTTGTGGTTAGGGTTTAGACTTGGATTACTGTGATATTGAATGGTTTGCCTTGGAAATGAACAGAGATCATTCTGTCATTTTTAAGATTGCAAGTACTGCATTTTGGACTCTTTCATTGACACTTCGGGTTATTTTATAATGAGATTTCAGATGAGTCAACAAAAGCTATTGGTTCTGAGCATGAGCACTAAGTAGGGACTTAAATTATAGTGCCTCTAAGCTTATCTCCTCCTGGAAGCTTCTAATGCTCCCTAGGAAGGAAGTATTGTTATCATGTATCCTCTGGTCTGACAACTGGCATCAGCAGTGCTGTGGTGGTTGCCAAATGAATAATCAATATATAATCCAGATATAAACTGAGATTTCCCTGTTCCTATGATTGAGATAAGAGTGACCTAACAAGCATGTGTCTTCCTATAGCTGCTTAGTTTATGGTTTGTATCACTTATGCGTGATGAACCTGTTCCACATGGCATCCAATCAGTTATAAAATTCCACCTCTTCTTTGATTTCCATATAAAACCACACTTATCCAAGGGCAAGATGCTTGGAGATATGAAGGTGATATAAGGAGTGATTACATTGCAGAAATACAACTTCTAGACGAATGTTAGATGACATTGGTCTCAAATGTCCCCCCCAACCCTGCCCTCCCCAGTCTATATGCTCCATATCCCTGAGATGAGACTTGATAAAAGGAGCTCTTTTTCTCCATAAACATAGCTCATAAAAGGAATTTTGAGAGCTTTTAATATATGATCTAAGAACCATTTGTTTTAGAAAATTCACTTTTAGACCATTTATTTTAGAAAATTCATTCGTTTTCTCATTCATTCTAGATTTCAGAAAGAATTATGAAAATAATTCAGTATTGCCCCCTTCTCCATTCCCACCCCCTGCCATCCCCAATACACAAATGAAGGAATTTTTGAAATAACTGAAGCTGAAATCTTTTTAAAAATATTTATTTATTTGACTGTGCCAGGTCTTAACTATGGCATGTAGGATCTAGTTCCCTGATCAGGGATTGAAAACACCACCCCCCGCCCCCCCCCGCCCCCCCCCGCCCCCCCCCGCCCCCCCCCCCCCACACACACACACATTGGGAGCACAGAATCTAAGCCACTGGACCACTAAGGAAATCCATGAAAACAAATGTTTTTTTGTATGAATCATGTAGTTTTCAAAGTGAGCCATTTGACCATCTATGGCTGGTTGGTTAGTGTGTTGTGTATCACTAATACTAGTGTGAACCTTCTAAGAGGAAAGTAGCTAATCAGTGAAGATGAAGAGCCAAACCACATGAAACAAATCCTATAGCTTCAGTCACTCAGTTGTGTCCGACTCTTTGCGACCCCATGGACTGACCTCCCTGTCCATCACCACCTCCTGGAGTTTACTGAAACTCGTGTCCATTGAGTGGTGATGCCATCCAACCATCTCATTCTCTGTCATTCCCTTCTCCTTCTGCCTTCAATCTTTCCCAGCTATCAGGGTCTTTTACAATTAGTCAGTACTTCGCATCAGGTGGCCAAAGTATTGGAGTTTCAGTTTCAGCATCAGGCCTTCCAATGAATGTTCAGGACTGATTTCCTTTAGGATGGACTGGTTTGATCTTGCAGTCCAAGGAACTCTCAAGAGTCTTCTCCAACACCACAATTGAAAAGCATTAATTCTTTGGCATTCAACCTTCTTGATGATCCAACTCTCATATCCATACATGACTACTGGAAAAACCATAGCTTTGACTAGATGGACATTTGTTGACAAAGTAATGTCTCTGCTTTTTCATATGCTGTCTAGGTTGGTCATAACTTTTCTTCCAAGGGGCAAATGTCTTTTAATATCATGGCTGCAGTCACCATCTATAGCTTACAAAAATATCAAGCTCTGCATTATTGGCATGGATTGTCCCAGTAGATGTTTATTGACACTTACAGACCGAAGAAAGGTACACAGGAAGGAGACTCCAGAGCCTGGGGAGAAGGCTGCTTTTTGCCACTGAAACATTTCTGGGTAGGTAACAGCACCTGGAATGTCACTTGTAAATGTGGGGCCTTAGGTAGTTTTTTGGGACAGCCTAGACCAGCTTCCCTGGTGGCTCAGAGGGTAAAGCATCTACCTGCAAAGCAGGAGACCCAAGTTCGATCCTTGGGTCAAGAAGATCTCCTGGAGAAGGAAATGGCAACCCACTCCGGTACTCTTGCCTGGAAAATTCCATGGATGGAGGAACCTGGTGGACAACAGTCCATGGGGTAGCAAAGAGTTGGACACTATTGAGCAACTTCACTTTTCACTTTCAGATCAGTTAGTGACTAGGATATAATCTAGGACTGGCACACAAAAAGCTGACTGCTTCTATCCATTTACTTGTTGTTTATTCAGTAAATGAACCCTTTCCAACTGTGGCCACCAATTTTGATGTGTGGATTTCCTCCCCACAAATCCAAGCAGTTATCAGATACCAGTTGAGTGTCCTACAATTCGCTTCAGTTCTGACAATATCTATCCAGAGAGAGCATCAGATCCTTCCAGTGTAGGACTCAGTCCTATAAGACTGGGTTTCCCCAGTGGGCTCTGTGGTAAAGAATCTGCCCACAATGTGGGAGACACAGAAGATGTGGGTTACAATCCCTGTGTCTTGAAGATTCCCTAGAGGAGGGCATGGCAGCCCACTTCAGTCTTCTTGCCTGGAGAATTCTGTGGACAGACCGTGGGGTCACTAGAAGTTGGACATGAATGAGTGACTTAACACTTTCACTTTGGGACTTTCCAAGTGGCACTAGTGATAAAGAACCCACCCAGCCAGTGCAGAAGACATAAGAAATGCGGGTTTGACCCCTGGATCAGGAAGATCCCCTGGAAGAGGGCATGGCAATCCACTCTAGTATTCTTGTCTGGAGAATACCATGGACAAAGGAGCCTGGCGGCTACAGCCAATGGGTTCACAAAGAGTTAAATACAACTGAGCACACACACATGCACACTCACAAGACGGCCCCTACTTTAGAAGGCAACTGAGAACAAGGTGATTATCTCTGCTTCAGATCAAATGGCTATAAATGAAAGGTTTCCATGACCCCCTCCTTGGGTTTGGTTAATCTGCTTAGAGCAGCTCACAGAATTTAGGAAACCAGTTTGCCTAAATTTGCCAGGTTCATTGCAAAGGATAGCCAGATTCCAGGATTAAGAATAACCAGATGGAAAAGACATATAGGGCAAGGAATTGGGAAAGGACATGGGGCTTCCATGCTCTCTGGATGTGCCTCTCTCCTTGCATCTCCATGAGTTCACCAACCTAGAAGCTCTTGAAATCTTCCTCTGCATTTTTGTGGTATCTTCATTACATAGGTATGGCTGATTAAATCACTGATCTTTACTGATTGATTCAACCTCTATCTCTTTTCCCTTCCTGAGGTTGGGGAAGGGGTAGGATTGAACGTTCCAATTCTCCAGTCTCCTGGTTGGTTCCCCTGGCAACCATCTCCCATCCTTACATGAGATCCAAAAGTCACATTATTCATGTAACAAGAGACACCTTTGTAACTCTTATTACTTAAGAAATTTCAAAGGCTTTAGGAGCTCTGTTCCAGAAACAGGGATGAAGACCAAATAAATATTTCTGACTATAAATCATGATATCACACCCTTAATAATATTGTTATATATAGTAACTCTTGATAACCTCCTACAGAATTTGTTGAGCATTTGCTATATGCCAGGCACTGAGTTAGGTGCTGACTAAGAAAAGTTGCCTTTGTCACCATTCCCTAAAGACTTATTATGATTTACTCTGATCGTGATCCCTGCTGTTGAAGTCTAACTGATATTTTGGTAAATATTTATCTCTATTGATTCACTTTGTCAATAGTTATGTAGGGAAGCTTGAATATAGAGATTGTGAAGACCCTGTGTGCAACTGGTATAAAATGTGAGGGATGTTTTCTCTGTGAACCTGTTCACTTCAAGACAGTTTAAATCTGACATTTATCTTCCAGTTTATTTTTAGGAGAAATCTGATATTGGTGAGTGTAGAGAAACAAATAAGTGCTGGGAGATGAAATGCCATTTTTACCTACCCCACCATCATCTTTGGAACCAGATTCCTTTCTCTGCTTAGCATTTCATCTGGTATTGTTCACTGTATTTTCAGGTCTGTGAAGAGTCTAAACTCTCTTCTATTTCCTGTCTGTTTTGTCCATGTTGTTTTCTTAGCTTCAACTTTGCCCCCTCCTGGAATTTCAATGAACGTTTTAGCCATGAGCTTTTGCGGGGCCTTTCCTGGTTCCTCTACCATTCTGTCAGCCCTCTTTTTTTCTACATAGCATTTTTTTGGTTAACTTTTATTTACTATTGGTCTATACGATGCTTACTTTTTTTTTTTTTTTTGCTTTGTTTCTCTTGTTAGAAAATAAGCAAGGGCTGGGTCTAGTTTATTCACTGTATTATTTCCAGTAGTCTACCTGGTAGATAATTAATAAATATGAATAAAAAATTAAATATTATGAATTATATTTTGTCCTTTCTTCATGTAGTTTTCCACAGAATCAGCTTGGGTTCATGTGTGTATTTAGGTTATCTTTTCATAGTATTATTCATGAGATTAAAAATGTGGTCAGTGTATTGCTTAGGATTCTCCAGAGAAACAGAACCAGTAGGGTGTGTGTGTGTGTGTGTGTGTGTGTGTGTGTGTGTGTATGTGTGCATTTTTAAGGATAGAGAGAGAGATCTTTTTAAGGACTTGAAGAATTGGCCATTGGAATTATGGCCGCTGACAAGCTGAAAATCTATAGGGTTGGGTAGGAAGTTAGAGACACAGGAAAGAATGGTTGCTGCAGTTCATGGCCAGAGGCTGTTTGCTGGCCAAACTCCTTCTCGCTTTGGGGAGTCAGTCTTTGTTCTGTTCAGGCCTTCAGCTGACCGGGTGAGGCCCATCCACATCAAGGAGGGCAATCTGCTTTACTCAGTCTGTTGATTTAAATGTTAATCTAGTCCAAAAACATGCTTGAGAGACATTCAGAGTTATGTTGGATTACATATCTGAGCACCATGGACCAGCCAAGTTGACACATAAAATTAACCATCACTGTTGACCTGAAACTTTAATGTTGACAGACTTGTCCTAGAGTCAGGACACATAACTAGTTGGGTGAGATTAGGTGCTTGTCTTGTTTCTGCAGCTCTATGATTTGAAGCAGTCCCTAAATCTCTGGAATTCAGGTTCTTTACATAAAAAAATGGGCAGGTTAGGCTGAATCAGAAGTTGGCAAACTACAGCCTGTGAGCCAAATCCAGCCACTGCCTATTTGTCTGGTGGTACAACCTTAGAGTGGTTTTTACAGATAAACATTTGAGATCGATTTGATTATCAGTGATGAGATAATTTTCTAGGTCCAAGATGAAGCCACTCTTACCCAGGGTAGCATGTCAGCAAACTCAGATAACTTTCAAGTTCCCGTAAATGTTCCTCTTGACCAGAAGCAGTATATGCAGTCAGCCAGCCCCCAAATGCCAAACCAGCTCTGGGCTTCACACCTATTTCCTTGTTTTTCTTACCCAAATAATATTGACTAAGTGGCCCCAGCCAATCAGCTACTTTCTCTTTCTCTTCCTTGTTCTTTATGCTTTATCCTATGAAAGTTTCCTACCTTCCACCCCATTTTGTAGTTTTTTGAATGGAAAATATCCGCTTCATGAAGTGTTAAAGTTTGCATGTGCCACCTAAATCGTTTTATATAAACATTTTTAATACAGGGGACTAACTTTGAACCTCAATTAAGCAAGATTTTATTTCCCTCCTGAAGAAGTCCATTTATCTTATTTGTAGACCTGTATTGTAGATCTACTAATTATAACCATAATGTACTAACTATACCAACTAACTAACTATACTATACTAACGAATAATGCTGCTTTGAATTTTGTCAATAAAAGCATTGTGGAAATCTGTTTTAACTCTTCTCATATTAGTATCTATGTAATATGTTTAAGAAGTTGGCTTAGAGCTCAACATTCAGAAAACAAAGGTCATGGCATCTGGTCCCATCACTTCATGGCATATACATGGGGAATCAGTGGAAACAGTGTCAGACTTTATTTTTTTGGGCTCCAAAACCACTGCAGATGGTGATTGCAGCCAGGAAATTAAAACACAGTTATTCCTTGGAAGGAAATTTATGACCAACCTAAATAGCATATTCAAAAGCAGAGACATTACTTTGCCAACTAAGGTCGGTCTAGTTAAGGCTATGGTTTTTCCAGTGGTCATGTATGGATGTGAGAGTTGGACTGTGAAGAAAGCGGAGCGCCAAAGAATTGATGCTTTTGAACTGTGGTGTTGAAGAGGACTCTTGAGCGTCCCTTGGACTGCAAGGAGATCCAACCAGTCCATTCTGAAGGAGATCAACCCTGGGATTTCTTTGGAAGGAATGATGCTAAAGCTGAAACTCCAGTACTTTGGCCACCTCATGTGAAGAGTTGACTCACTGGAAAAGACTCTGATCTTGGGAGAGATTGGGGGCAGGAGGAGAAGGGGACAACAGAGGATGAGATGGCTGGATGGCATCACTGACTCGATGGACGTGAGTCTGAGTGAACTCCGGGAGTTGGTGATGGACAGGGAGACCTGGTGTGCTGAAATTCATGGGGTCGCAGAGTCGGACATGACTGAGCGACTGAACTGAACTGAACTGAATATGTTTTATTTTTCCTTTTCACCCATAAATCTTAAAATATTTACAGTCTGGCCTTTAATAGAAAAATTTGTTGATGCTTGCTCCAAAAGTCCTTCAGTGAACTTGAGTCATGACAGTCTGTGTTCCTAAGTTCCCCTGGGAATGTAGCACATTGTAGAGATTGTCCATTTGATGAGTCCCTTGTGAACATTTTACTGAAAGAGCAGTGTCCTAGATTACACAAGTATTGAGGGATTCTAGTAGGTAAAGTGACAGGGACGTGATGACAGGCTGGCCATAGGGCTGCAGACACGTGCTCCCATCGCATCTGCCCTGACCCCATATCTTTGTGCCCCTGAAAAATGAAGGCAAGTGGAGGAGGTAACAGTGGTGTTCTCAGCCACTGCTCAGGATCCTCTGCACTCTGCTTCCAGCCTGCACTGGTTATACTCCTGTTTTTATTAGCGTTGGTCTTGAACTCACCTGCCATCCTTTGGACGTGGTGCTGGTCTTCTGTTTATTTCTTTGGTTTGGATGCCACCTGTCGTAACCTGACATGGCTTGGATGCAGCCACTCTGTTTTCCTCTGCTCCAGACCACCCTGAATGAGCCTCCCTGCCCTGGCTCTTGGCTGGTCTTCTCAGCAGTCTGCAAAATTCAGCCTGTGATGGCTCCTTTTTGGGTAGATGCCAAGGCATATATATCCACCAAATACTTTACCCAGAGGAAGCTGAGAGTAAGGCTGAGAGAGCCTCTCATTCAAATGCATGTTTGTTAGGGCAAGCTGTTCATCTTCCATATCGTCGTTCCAGTGGAGAGAAGGAAAGTGCCAGGCAAGTATAAAGTGGTTTATACAGAGTAGCTCAGTTGCTTTCATTCTTCTGAAATTAATAGTTGATTTTCATTCTTACAATGATACCATTTCACAGTTTGATACCAAGCATCCATAGAGATGATATTTGGAGTCAGTGAAAAGAGAATTTTTGCAAATGTCTTAGGAGATAAATTAGCTCCAGAATAAGATATCTATTTGCATTGCGCTTCACTTTTCCATTGTAGGTTTTCACTAAGTTGATTCCATTACAGCTTTGAATTATGAAATAAGCCTGAGGCACAGATAGCTGTGAAAAAGTTTTGTTGAGTGTTTCAGAATTTAGAGGTTTAACAAGAGTTTACAGAATTGTGTGAATCTGCCGCCCCCCACCCCCGACCCCATTTTCCGCATTTCACTTTTGTTGCTGTCTTTTTTGTTTCTGTTTCATTTGGTTTTATTTTCAACCCTGTACAGATTACACCACCCAGCTCTGTCAGTAACTGGAATTTCCAGAAACCAGGGATTCCAAGTAGAGGTTTGCCTCTCTTGCCCTAGAGATACTGCTCTGTCCTAGAGACCCCTCTGTACATTATGAGGCTCCCTTTGTGTCCATGATTCCCCCTGGCCTTCTCCCAGCCCTGGAGCACATTAATAATGGAGGGAATAAAGCAGACAGCCAGACACAGTGGAGAAACTGCAGGCCTGGGCAGCATTTTCCACCCAAATTGGAAAGCCTCCAAGGAAGGTGGGTGGCATTGGGAGGTGATGGAAAAGGAAAAATCTGAAAGAGTCTCCTGGGGTTTTACAAAGCTCTACAGAAACTAGAGCATGGACTAAGCCATGAACACTGGAGCTAATTATGTAAACAAACGCTTTGCTGGAGGAAAGGCTTGAGGACTAGTTTGGTTTTCTGCTTCTCAAGTATATTTGGACAATGGCTGTTCCTTTCCATTGTAATTCATTTTTTCTTTGAAGGCTGATACTCACTTAGATTTTTAATTCTTGTGTATAATTAGAAAAGTAAAAGTCGCTCAATCGTGTCTGATTCTTTGCGACCCTATGGATTATACAGTCCATGCAATTCTCCAGGCCAGAATACTGGAGTGGGTAGCCGTTCCGTTCTCCAGGGGATCTTCCCAACCCAGGGATTGAACCCAGGTCTCCTGCATTGCAGGCAGATTCTTTACCAGTTGAACCACGAGGGAAGCCCAATTTAAATCTAGATTAAAATAATTCAAAATTCTGAAAGAGATTGCTTCACTTGTTTTAACTCTATGTGAATGGATTCCAAATTGATTTTAAGTGATAGTCCCTTCTTGAACTGTCTCTTGTTTTCTAAAGACACTTGGTTTCTTGCCTTCAGTTCAGATTGATTTGCCCCAATTTTAACTCCTGGTCCTCCCATTAAATGGGTCCTCACTCAACTACCTTACTCTTTTTATGGATGCTATTATTGTCTCAGCTTCCTGCATTCGAAACTAGATTTTGCTCCCTTTCTGCCCTACATCTGCCGTGTCTTTGTGTTTCCAAGTCTTGTTAATGTAGCCTTTGTGCTCCTGCCTTTGGTTTCCGTTTCCACAGCGCCGCTCTTAATGCCTCGTCTTGCTGCCCCACCATGACCGCATTGGCCATAGGTCTTGATGTTGTTTTACTCTTCTCTCACATATTTTCAAAGTTGACCCACATGACTTTCTAATACAATAAGCAATATTCTCCTCACTTTACAGATGAATAAACTGAGAAGCAAAGAATTTAAAGAACCTGTCCAAATTCATACAGATGGTTCAGTATCAGAACCCATCTTGTACCTGGTGTTAAAAGATAAACGGAGACATATGAAAAATTGAAGAGTTTACTTGAGCAAAAGTCTATTCAAATCAGGCAGTATCCCATCTAGCAGATAGAAAGGAGTTCTGAGGCGCTGTTCAAAATGAAAAGCTTTTACAGGCAGAAGGGAGTGGGAACAAGAAAGCTAAACAAAGAGTGAGCTGGGTTTTTTTTGCAAGTTATTATTTTTTTTTAGGGTGTGGCAGGGGGGTCTATCCAGGCAGATGACCTAACTAGTACTGATCAGGTGACTCCTGAGTGTCTGGTTTAAGATTCTGTTTCTGTGAGAGGTGAAGCTATGATTAAGTCTCAGTTTGGTGATGTGGAGCTTAGCATAGGCAACACCACTTTCCGTTTGTGTCTTATTTTTGATACCAGTTCTTATGAACATGGCCTGCTGGTTGCCCTGTTGCAGTAGTTTCTTCTCTTCAGCTTTTCTCAGTGTGCATACCCTTCACACTCTGCACTGTTCTTAGCTCAGAGCTATGTACAAAGATTTTTATAACCTGAAAGGAAAGGTCAAAACTCCTTAGCTGGCATTAGGTATCCTCCCCAATCTTTTTAATTTACTTATTTGATCTTCTCTTACTCTTTTCAGTTACTAAAAAAATATGCTCCAGCAAGACCTGTTGAATCCTTTGTTCTTAAGCACCCTCTGCCCTCTTCCCCTGTGAGCTCTTGATCATTTGATTCCTTCTGCCTGAAGTGCCTCTTTTCCTTATGTTCAATCCCACATTTTTCATGCAGCCTTCCCCACTCGCTCATTTGGGTCATATGCTGCTTTGTAACATGTATGGCAGGGACTGCCTAGCTGCTCTCTGATCTGTTTCTTTTTGGAAAAAGACAAAGACTACTTTTCTCAGCCTGTCTGATGGTTATGTTAGTAGCGTATGACTGTGATCTGGCCAATGCTATGCTGGGCAGAATTGATATATTCCAATCTCTTTTCCTTATGTGGTTACCTAGGGAGTCACGTGTTGCAGTCATGTGTAACATGAAAGCAGACCAGATCTCTGAGTTTTCCCTTAGAAGAGAGCCATGAATTTGCATAACTGAGACATGAACTTTTATTATGTTAAGTCACTGAAATTTGGGGGCTGTTTGTTATAGCAGCAAGTGAGCGTTGTCCTGGCTAGTTCATCATGTCTGTTTTGATTGATATATGTAAATAGATTAATATTCCCATTCAGATTTTAGAGTTGAGGATGGAGCTGCCACTTACTTCTTCCCTTTTCTCCACTTTTCCTTCCGTTCCTCTTTATCTTTCATCCCCTCCCTACTTTTCTTCATTCCCCATTTAATCTTAGTTGAGATTTTACCAGGGGGTTGATTCTGATGACTCCAGAGATTTAATAAAATAAATAAAGAAGGCTGAGCACTGAAGAATTGATGCTTTCGAACAGTGGTGCTAGAGAAGACTCTTAAGAGTCCCTTGGACAGCAAGGAGATCAAACCAGTCAGTCCTAAAGGCAATCAACCCTGAATATTCATTGGAAGCACTGATGCTGCAACCGAAGCTCCAATACTTTGGCCACCTGATGTGAAGAGCCAACTCATTGGAAAAGACCTTGATACTGGGAAAGATGGAGGGTAGCAGTAGAGAATGAGATGGTTGGATGGCATCACTGACTCAGTGGACATGAGTTTGAGAAAACTCTTGGAGATAGTGAAGGATGGGGATGCCTGGCCTGCTGCAGTCCATGGGGTTGTAAAGAGTAAGATGTGACTGAGTGACTGAACAACAAAAACAAATAAAATCTGATCTTGGTTCTCAGGAAAGTAACCATTTAGTAAGTAACTGATAGTCTAGTAGATGTGTACAATTTAAGCTTTTTTTTTTTCAGTTTAAGCTTCTTACTTCTCCATAACACTTAACTCCATTGTTTAGGCATAACAGATGCTCAGTGACCAGTCATTGAATGCATATTGGGACTTCTAGGGTTCTCAAGATTTAACTGGTCTTGAACGATGTAGGAATGATGAGTCAGGGCCAAGATTATTTTATGCTCGAATAGCCGCAGATGGTCGTTGGTTGGGCAATGTGGTTAAACTGCACGCTGCAACATGGAGAAATGACAGATCACTCTGATTTAGAAAGTGAATTTGGATGCGTATTGAGTATTATTTGCATAGCAAAGGATCATTTGGGGGCTCCTGACTTTGTGCTCTCTGAACTCCTAATTCTCTGGCTATCAGATGATATATATCATCCTGTTCTCATCAACTGCCAGGTGTATTCTTCCAAAGCACCGTGTGGTTCTGCATTTGCCCATCATTTTAGTTTGCATGTTTTTGCCCTGGACTGATTTTTTTTTTTATCATTATGATGTCAGCCTCCATTTTTATGCTGATGATACAGTTATATCTGTCTTTGATTTCTGACAGCTTTTCTCTTTCTTTGTCTGGCAGGCATTAAATCATTAATGTTTCAAAATCACATACAGCTGAAACTTTGTAAAACAGAATTTCTAGTGATGAGCTCCTTAAAATCACAGAAAATACAGCTCTCTCTCTCTTTTTTTTTTTTTTGCCTTTGCTGACCTCCAATTTCACTTCAAACAGGTATCCAGTGGGTTATCTTTGATTGATAATTGTTTTTCCTGATCTCATAGGTATGGAAACCTGTCTTTTATCATGGAAATCTTGCTAGAATGTAGGTGTTTCTCTCCGTTACTGATGCAAGAAGGTTTTCAGTCATGATTTATATCTTTCAGGTTAAATTACTGGGAAACATGGCCCTTCCTGAAGCCTGGCTATCTCTACAGCAAAAATAGTCCTGACTTTGCTGCTTTGTTTTTGACACTTACAATACATCATTGCACTGCCTGCTTGCTAATTAGCAATTGCTTCTCCGGTCTTGTTTTTCCACTATGGGGTTTTTTTGCACAACTTTCTTTCAAGTTAAGCTTCCATCTTACTTTCCCAAGCATCCTAACTACTGGAAACAGTTTATCTTTCACTAGGGAGCCACTACTTAAAATCCCACAAGAATATCAGAGTGGTTCTTCTATTGTGAAGTTCAGAATACTGCATCCAAAAAAAACAAAAGGGAAATGGAAAAAAAAAACCCCCTAACCATTATGAGATTCATCTACATTAGGTAACAGCCATAATGTTGTCCTTTGACTATCTTATTTAATTCTTACTACAACTGCATGAGCTAAAATCAGATGTGAAAATTGATGAAGAATTTAAGGGGCCAAATAACCTGCTCTAAGTCCACATTGTGGACTACATCCAAAGCAGCAGATCCGGATATACACACAGAAATGTCTGATTGACTGAACTCTGGCTTTGGTCACTGTAAGAGAATTCTAGTGGGAATACTAAACACCAGTTCTAATACTAATGCAAATATTCCTTGAAAGACTGGAACACTGGAAACAATGTAAACAAGTAAAATGTAAATAAATAAAATGCAGATATAACTTACTGTTTGTTATCACTGATTTGGAATGCTTTTCCTGATAATGTCTTATCTACCCTGAATATAACATTTGTATACGTTTAAGCATATTTTTACACTTTCTCATTGTACAGAGCATAGTGCAGCATTTAGCGGGCTTGGCTGTGATCAGTCTTTGAGGTTATGTCAAACCTGTGAGTGGCAGTGTCTGGTCAAGAGTCTGAATGCTTCGCTGGAAAGGGAAAGAGAAGAGAGAGAAAGAAAGATGGAGGCTACCTGTTTCTATTTGTTTTGTCCTCTTGCCCTGCTGGTCCTCTGGGGCCAGGCTGAATAGGAGAGTGGTAGTGTCTTTGGGAGAATAGTACATGAGAAATGAAAAAATGCAATCCCTGCTGAGGGTGGGTTTAAAAGTGTCCCAGTACTGCCTGGGACATAGCACTTTGTTGTTAGAGTGGCTCCTCCTTTTTGAATATTTGCATCCTTTTGCTATGATAATGAAAAGTGAAAGTGACATTCAGTCGTGTCTGACTCTTTGTGACCCCATGGACTGCACAGTCCATGGAATTCTCCAGGCCAGATTACTGGAGTGGGTAACCCAGGGATCAAACCCAGGTCTTCTGCATTGCAAGATAATAAATATACCTTATTAATAACTTCCCCTTAATATTACTTATCATTTCAACATATTTCTTATGTCAAAATACTGTCACTTCCTTTCCTAATATCCACCCTCTCCAACCCCTCCCCTCACAATTGCTAGCTGGGAGCCCTTGGTAATTTAAAGTCATTGTCTTTATGTCTTTAAGTCTTTCTTCTATATTATAGATATATAAACATTAAGTGTGTGTAAGGTAATTATACTCACACACATATACTACTAAATATAAGAAACACCTTGACTTCTATCAATGAAAACACTTTATTAGAATACAAAACTTCTCACTTACAGAGTTTGAGTACCTATAACATTTGCCATGCCATTAATGCATGGAATATAGAAAGGGAGAAGTTGAAAGCAGTGACAGATTTTCACTTATTGGGCTCCAAAATCACTGCGGATGGTAACTGCAGCCATGAAATCAGAAGACGATTGCTTCTTGGCAGGAGGGCGATGACAAACCTAGACAGCGTGTTGAAAAGCAGAGACTCTGCCAACAAAGGTGCATATAGTGAAGGTCTTCACAGTGGTCACGTGTGGTTGTGAGAGCTGGACCATAAAGAAGGCTGAACGCCAAACAAGTGATGCCTTTGAAATGTGGTGCTGGAGAAAATTCCTAAAAGTCTCTTGGACAGTAGGGAGATCAAACCAGTCAATCCTAAGAGAGATCAACCCAGTATATTCACTGAAAGAATTGATGCTGAAGCTGAAACACCAGTATTTTGGTCATCTGATGCTCACAGGTGACTCATTGGAAAAGTCCTTGATGCTGGGAAAGACAGAGGGCAGAAGGAGAAGAGGGTGTCAGAGGATGAGCTGGCTGGATGGCATCACTAATGCAGTGAAAATGAACCTGGGCAAGCTCCGGGAGTTGGTGAGGGACAGGGAGGCCTGGAGTGCTGCGGTCCATGGGTTGCAGAGTCAGACACAGCTGGGTGACTGAAAAGGAACAACATGCATGAACAACCTATTTTTCTATTTGCAATACTCTTAAGTATTGATGCCTTTTTAAAACTATTTTTACTTGACATTTTAAAACTATATGATACATTTTTCTGCCTTGGCAAGCAGAGAATAATCCAAACCTTTCCTGATGCTTCAGGTTCACCATGATCACATATCCTTCTGTACTTTAGATACAGATTTTTGGCTGTGTCCACTCTCACATATTCTCTTAAATAACTTCTGGATTAATTTATTTTCATGGGCACGTTGCATGGGCATTTTTATGGGACTTTTAAAGGCAACCAACATAACTATGAAATCAAAGGATGAAGTTAACTTCTAAATTGTCTCCTGTATTCAATTCCCTAATGTTCCCATCTTTACTAGTATCCATTGTATCTGGACATCCATTTCAACCTCCTCGCATTTCAGTGCTGTTATTTTCAGAGCAGTGTGTTACTCACCTTATTTCTCTCTTTTACATTTCCCTTGGCTAATTTTTCTTCCCTCTGTATTATTTAAGTACATTTTTGTTCTTCCTCTTTTATTCTCTTTCTTTCTCTGTGTTTATATTCATAAGCCTAGGTGACAGAAAAGTCTGGATTTCTCTCTTGAGCCCACGTAGTCGCTTTTACTTTTGTACTTTTGATTATGTGTATTTTGGATAAAGAATTTCTTCTGAGGTCTTATTTATTTATTTTTCAATTGGAGAAAAATTATAATGTTGTGTTGGTTTTTGCCATACAACAATTCAAATCAGCCATACACATGAAGAACCTAAGCCACCCCATTTTGTTAAAGAAGACTCCATTTTGTAAAAGTTCCCCGGGAAAGAGCTTCTCGGAAATCCCTTAACCCCACCCCACCACCTGCGGACCAATCAGAACCCGTGGCCAGCCCAGGAAATGGGAACCAATCAGAATCCGTGGCCAGCCCGGGAAATGGGAACCAATCAGAACCCAGTGCCTAACCCTTCCACAGAAGGTAACCAATTAGACATCTCCCAACCTGGAAACTCCCGTTTTTCAAATTTTTCCTGCGAGAATACCCTATATAAGCATTGTAACCCAGAGCTCGGGGCTCCTCCCCATAGCTGCTGTGTCGGTGATGGTGGGAGCCCCAGCTCGAGCTTGGTAATAAAAACTCTCTTGCTTTTGCATCTGATGTCAGCTCCCTGGTGGTCTTTGGGAGATTTTGCGACTTGGGCATAACACACACATCACCTCCCTTTTGAGCCTCCATCCTTTACCCCCATCCCACCCCTCTAGGTCATTGCCAGGCTGAGCTCCCTGTGTTATGTAGCAACTTCTCACCAGTGATCTATTTTACACAAGATTCTATATATAGTCAATGCTACTTTCTCCATTCGTCCCACTCTTTCCTTCCCTCACTGTGTCTGCAAGTCTGTCTCTATTTCTGCATCTCTATTCTTTCTCTAGAAATAGGTTCATCAGTACCTTTTTTTCTAGATTCTATATATATGCGCTAATACACCATATTTTCTGAGGTCTTAATATCATCATCTTAGGTAGTACATTCTTTTTCTTCATTTTTGGATGAACCGCTGCTGCTGCTGCTACTAAGTCACTTCAGTCGTGTCCGACTCTGTGTGACCCCATAGACGGCAGCCCACCAGGCTCCCCCGTCCCTGGGATTCTCCAGGCAAGAACACTGGAGTGGGTTGCCATTTCCTTCTCCAATGCATGAAAGTGAAAAGTGAAAGTGAAGTCGCTCATTCATATCCGACTCTTAGCAACCCCATGGACTGCAGCCCATCAGGCTCCTCCGTCCATGGGATTTTCCAGGCAAGAGTGGGATGAACTTCTCTGGGATGAACTGCTAGCTTGCTGTAATTTCTTTCAGAGCACAGTTTGCCTGCAGGATCCACAGTCAACTTCAAGCATGGGAATCAGAGGGGCTTTTTGGTCTTCCCATTTTCTCATTATCATTACAGAATAGAGAGGAATTTCTCTTGTCCAAAAGTCTGAGAAGAGTACTCTGTTTTATTACCTCCAATTTAACTTTGGTTCAGTTCAGTTCAGTTCAGTCACTCAGTCATGTCCGACTCATTGCAACCCCATGAATCACAGCACGCCAGGCCTCCCTGTCCATCACCAACTCCCGGAGTTCACTCAGACTCACGTCCATCGAGTCAGTGATGCCATCCAGCCATCTCATCCTCTGTTGTCCCCTTCTCCTCCTGCCCCCAATCCCTCCCAGCATCAGAGTCTTTTCCAATGAGTCAACTCTTCGCATGAGGTGGCCAAAATACTGGAGTTTCAGCTTTAGCATCATTCCTTCCAAAGGAATCCCAGGGCTGATCTCCATCAGAATGGACTGGTTGGACCTCCTTGCAGTCCAAGGGACTCTCAAGAGTCTTCTCCAACACCACAGTTCAAAAGCATCAATTCTTCAGTGCTCAGCCTTATTCACAGTCCAACTCTCACATCCATACATGATCACAGGAAAAACCATAGCTTTGACTGGGCGGACCTTAGTCGGCAAAGTAATGTCTCTGCTTTTAAATATACTACCTAGGTTGGTCATAACTTTTCTTCCAAGGAGTAAGCGTCTTTTAATTTCATGGCTGCAAACCCTCTTTTTTAATGGATCTGAACTGATATAAGCTATGTTTGTGGCTATCTAAGCTTGTAGTCCTAGAAATTTCTGTTAATAGGAATTTATGAATTAGCCATTCTTTTTTTCAGAGGCAAAGACAATGATGTATCAGAAATGTAGACAATTTGCTTTTACAGGAGCTTTTGCAATTTAATTCTTAGAATGCTGTGGTCTATTGGGGAATAGTTAATTTAATCACTGATACAGGCATGCCAATCTCACACTACAGCTTATATATTACGTACATCTTTCAGAATCAGGACTATACTCTGAAGCTTTCAATAACACCATTGTGTCTCTTGTTTTGATGCTCAAAAACATTTTTTGAGGCTGTGATATCTTTTGAGCTCTATAATTGACTCACACTCCCCCTTTGTGATTTCTTTTTGAAAATATTTCTGCAACTTTGTTCTCAGAAATGCTGAGCCACAAAGTGTACCTTTTTCATCGAGTAATTGATCACAATAGTTATTGCCAGCCCTTCTGAGAGCCTGGAGAGAAATGTGTCTGTTTTCCTGCTTTTTCATACTGATATTTGCAAAAGAAGCAAGTAGAGTTTCTCATCCCATTTTTGAACTGATTGCAAAAAGAAGAGCCAGATGACAGAATGGACCATCAAATCCTGGTACCATTCCCTTTCATTCTTGTCCTTTACTAAGTGTTTCTGTGCTTGGAGAATGAAGGGCTTTGAGACAGATTAATGTGGCAAGAAGCTCACTGTGCTCCCTGGAGACTCTGATTGCTTCCTGGTGTTCTCTTTGGCTGTGGGAAGTGTCATCTTTCAGGTTCATCATCCGTGATGATGGAGTCTCACATTTGAAAGGTAGCAGTGCCGTGTACGTCTCCACTATCTGACTTTCTCTGGACTGACATGTATTGTTAGTATTGAGATGACATATTTCAACCTTCAGTTTTGTTTTCTGCCTCCTCTTATTGTCATGTTATTAAAAGTATGTTTGTGTTGGGGCCTGGAGGGTGGGTAGGGCTGGGGGAGGATGGGAGAAGAAGGGAGCTAAGACACCAAAGACATAACTTGCTTTGAATTAAAAACTCCATGAATGTTTTGGGTAAAAAGTCTTTTTTTTTTTTTTGGCCAAAGTAAATATTTGATTGTTTCCAATTCTTTTAAAATACCCTGTTTTATTCTTGTTAAGCATCTAGGAAAGTTTTGGCAGCTTTGTTCAGCCAAAGAACATGAATACAATCACCATGTCTTATAGTTATTGCTTGGGGGTAGCTCAAACAAGGCATGAAAGAAGTTAATTGGAGTGTGCTTCTAATTTATCAAGAATATTTAGTCAAATTAAATATCTGATTAACAATTTAAACATGTTGAAGATATTTTAATGTCACAGGAGTGATTGTGGCCAAAGGTATACATGGTATCAAATAGTTCCTTATGTTATTGGCCAGCCAGGGAATGGGTTTTCATTGGTTAGATAGCTTTTTGGAACTGAAACCATGTCTCTGAGGTATGAAGGACCAATAAACAGAATATTCACATAACGGGACCTAATCTTTTGGTCTGTTTAGTAAGCCAGTTTTAGGGTAATGATATTTTCAAAACGCTAGATTTATAAAGTCAATCAGTGAGGCTATTTCCTTTAACTTCCTTTGTCTGTAGTTTGGCTATGTTACCATCAGAAAATAGTGGTTCCTTGGTTCTTTTTTGGTTTATGTATTAAGGCATATCCTTTTACAGTCTAAGCTTAATCTTTTTACCAATAGAAACACAGATACCCTCATTTCTAAATTAAAAATAGATATGTAATTACTTATTAAATGATACAAACATGATAACCTCAATTAATAATTTGAATTCTTTAAATTTGGAAATTTTAGAACTGAAAGAGAGCTTGCAGATCTTGCCTAAGCCTTTCATTTTAAAGGTGAAAAGCTTCCCAGGTGGCTGGTGGCACTAAGTGGTAAAGAACCTGCCTGCCAGTGCAGGAGACTTAAGAGACGTGGGTTTGATCCCTGGGTCGGGAAGATCCCTTGGAGGAGGGCATGGCAACCCACTCCAGTATTCTTGTCTGGAGAATCCCATGGACAGAGGAACTAGTGGGCTATAGTCCATGGGGTCGCAAAAGAGTCAACATGACTGGGCTCAGAACATGACACAGAAAGCACTGAGATAGTCTGCTGTCAGTGTTTTACCTGCATTACTTCATGTATTTCTTTTGACTTGATAAAGTAGTTATTATTATCCTCATTTTACAGTTAGAAACTTAGGCCTGGGGAGGGTTGTTTCTCTTTTGCGGTGAAACAGCTGGAAGGCAGCAGAACCACAATGCAGACTGTCTAGCCCTGGAGGTCACGTTCTTAACTAGCATTGGTCTTCACTGCCTTGGAGGAAATCAAAACACAAGGAAATGAAAGGATTTGCCAAGGTCACACAACTAGTCAGTGGTAGCAATTGCATCATACATTAAACATATATAAAGACCAAATTTAACAAATAAACACACACAAGTTCATACTGGTTCTTTTTCTAAGTAAATTCTTAACCTATTTGATCTCACTCTAACATGAATCTTATGCACACACTTCATTAGGCTATTTCCTTATAATCAAACCAGATTATTTAAACTTGCCCTCAGATCTTCATGTTTCTGCTCTTAGTGGAAGCCCTTGCTGGATTGCTTTGACAGTCTTTGGCTTTCACTAGTAACACTCTCCCTTCTGCTTTATAAAGGGCAGGTAGGAACAATGAAGGGGTCAAATTAATGTGGGTTTTCTGAAGTCAGAAGGGGGCTTCCTTTCACTGAATTTCTCAAATTAGAGAGAAAGGGCTTCCATTCTCAACAGGAAGTGCCCTTGACATTATGTATAAGCATTTTCTATAAAATGACCTCTTTAATAACCAGCTATTTTGAAACTTCTGTTAAAATTATTTTTTTCAGAGATCTAGTATTCCTTTGGAACTGTTATTTTAAAAGAGGATCTTGACCTTTATTTGGATTATTAATACAGGCTCAATTGTAAAGAAGTTGGAAAATATAGAGCATGAAGGAAAAACTGTACTACTATCTTTAACATTTTGGTCTGTTTCCTCTAGGATATTTTATTCTGCATATTTTCAAACAGAATGGAAATAAAACATAGATATATTTGTATCTTTTCTACCTTAACATGGTATTGTGAAAATTTCCATGTTATAAATATTTCTCAAAACTAACGTTTTTGTTTTGTTTGTTTTAACTTAAAAAAATTTTTTTTTTTTTTTTTTTGGTGTGCTGCGTGGTGTGAGGGGGTCTTAGTTCCCTGACCAGAGTCAAACCCACACTCCCACACTGGAAGCATGCAGTCATAACCACTAGGCGGCCAAGGAAGTCCCCAGACTAACATTTTACATTGCCACATAGTTATTCACCACTCAATGGGCCAGACTTGGTAATTTTTCTGTTTTTCAACATTTAGTTTGTTGTAAAATTTTGCTGTTACAAAAAATTTAGAGACCTCCTTTATATAAGTTTCGGTCTGAGTTTGTTTAGACTAGGTTTCTGAAGGAAGAATACTGAATTTGAGATTATACTGATTGTCAGTCTTGAAATTTGCTACCAAGGCTTTTCATGAAATGGTTTTAGCAAGATACACTGCTATCAGAGAATGACTGCTACACCACGGTCAATATTGTCCACTATCATTAAAAAATAAACCACTCAGTAATTTGATAGGCATTTCAAAATGTGCTTTAATCTGAGTTTCTTTAATGGATTATAAGATTGTTTATCTGAGAATTTTTAGTTCAACCCTTTGGTTAATTTTTCTTCGGTCTCATTGTTTTTTAAAACATCTAATGGGATTCTCTGTGACCCACCTCCCAGAATACTGGAAATGAAAGCAAAAATAAACAAATGGGATCTAATTAAAATCAAAAGCTTCTGCACAACAAAGGAAACTGTAAGTAAGGTGAAAAGACAGCCTTCGGAATGGGAGAAAATAATAGCAAATGAAGCAACTGACAAACAACTAATCTCAAAAATATACAAGCAACTCATGCAGCTCAATTCCAGAAAAATAAACAACCCAATCAAAAAATAGGCCAAAGAACTAAATAGACATTTCTCCAGAGAAGACATACAGATGGCTAACAAACACATGGAAAGATGCTCACCATCACTCATTATCAGAGAAATGCAAATCAAGACCACAATGAGGTACCATTTCATACCAGTCAGAATGGCTGCGATCCAAAAGTCTACAAGCAATAAATGCTGGAGAGGGTGTAGAGAAAAGGGAACCCTCTTATACTGTTGGTGGGAATGCAAACTAGTACAGCCACTATGGAGAACAGTGTGGCGATTCCTTAAAAAACTGGAAATTGAACTGCCTTATGACCCAGCAATCCCACTGCTGGGCATACACACCGAGGAAACCAGAATTGAAAGAGACACGTGTACCCCAATGTTCATCGCAGCACTGTTTATAATAGCCAGGACATGGAAGCAACCTAGATGTCCATCAGCAGATGAATGGATAAAGAAAGCTGTGGTATACACAATGGAGTATTACTCAGCCATTAAAAAAAATCCATTTGAATCCGTTCTAATGAGGTGGATGAAACTGGAGCCAATTATACAGAGTGAAGTAAGCCAGAAAGAAAAACACCAATACAGTATACTAACGCATATATATGGAATTTAGAAAGGTGGTAATGATAACCCTGTATGCGAGACAGCAGAAGAGACACAGATGTATAGAACAGTCTTTTGGACTCTGTGGGAGAGGGAGAGGGTGGGATGATTTGGGAGAATGACATTGAAACATGTATAATATCATGTAAGGTTCGAAGCAGGATACAGGATGCTTGGGGCTGGTGTGCTGGGATGACCCAGAGAGATGGTATGGGGAGGGAGGTGGGAGGGGGGTTCAGGATGGGGAACTCATGTACACCCGTGGCAGATTCATGTTGATGTATGGCAAAACCAATACAGTATTGTAAAGTAAAATAAAGTTAAAAAATAATAAAAAAAAATAGATAATTAATGAGAACCTACTGTAGAGCACAGGGAACTCAGTGCTCTGTGGTGACTAAATAGAAAGAAAATTCAGAAAGGAGGGGATGTTTGTATACATATAGCTGATTCACTTTGCTGTACAGCAGAAATGAACACAACTTTGTAAAGCAACTGTACTCCAACGAAAATTTAAATGAAATAGTGAAAACAAACAAAAAAATAAAACATGTATGAACAATATTCACACTGTGACAATCCCATTCTACTTCAATTTGCACTCTTTCAAAATGCTCCTTTCCTATTTTCCATACCCTGATTAGTAGTGGAGAGGTCAGTTGCCTGCTACTTCCACATCTGCTTTCTTTTCTAACATCTTGCCCTTTAGAAAGGGTGGGGGGGGGGGGGGGGTGGTGGTGGTGGGAACATCCTCAGATAATCTGACAGCCTTCTCCGGGGAATCGCGGATCAGAAAAACCATAGGCCAAGTAGGCAGGAGGTGGGAAATTGTTTAAATACTATCATGCAGCTGCCAGCAGTCCCAAGTGTGGTTTCCTTGTGCCCTCCTTTTATTCCTTATGCTGCTGTTAACCATCTTTCAAGAAAAATGTACTTGGTGTACAAAAGGAGTATTAGGACATAAACGTTATGACCAGGCAGAAGAGAAAAGATTATATACATGTTGTATGTGATGATATATTCTTGGACATATTCTATTAATTTTCTTTAAATTTTTAATTGGAGGATAACTGCTTTACAATGTTGTATTGGTTTCTGCTGTACAACAGTGTGAATCAGCTGTAAGTATACATATATTCTCTCCCTCTAGAGCCTCCCTCCCACCCTCCTGCATCCCATCCCTCTAGGTTGTCACAGAACATTGCCAAAGCTCCCTCTGCTACACTGCTTATATTCTTATATACAAAGAATATAATCTTGTTCATAATATCTTGGAATGTGTAATATCTTGAATATATACATTTTGAATATATATTCTTTTATATATATTTGTATATATCTATACAATGTATATATCTAATATACTATATACAAATATAAATACACATGTATCATACAAAATATAAATATATTCATCAATCTCAATGTGTTAATTTTATTACAACTATATTGTATTTTTATGATATACATCATATAAACAATGTATAATGAAATTATATAGAATATTAATACATTTAACAGCATATTAATGCACAATAATAATTGTAATATGCATATATAGGGCTTCTCAGGTGGTCCTAGTGGTAAAGAATCAGCCTGCCAATGCAGGAGACATAAGAGACATGGGTTCAATCGTTGTGTCTGAAAGATTTCCTGGAAGGGGGCATGGCAACCCACTCCAGTATTCTTGCCTGGAGAATCCCACGGACAGAGGAACCTGGTGGGCTACAGTCCATGGGATCGCAAAGAGTCAGACAAGACTGAGGTGACTTAGCATGCACTCATACATATATAAAAACATACATATAAACATATATATATAATATAAATGTGTGTTTAATAACTTCCTGCGTATGTTGCGGTACACATCACACACACACATACACAGATGGAAGGCCATGGCACATGTTGCATTCCAAATGAATGAAGCAGACAAGTGCCACACAGTGGAGGAGACAGAACAGTGAGGACTATGGAGGCTGGACAGGCTTGACCAAGCACGTAGGACTTAAACCCGATACTGAGGAATGAGGCATCGCCAGTAATGAAAAGTCTGAGAGAGCTAGAAGTTCAGCCAAGTTGTTTCTGAGGAGTATTTTCTTTTTTCTATGAAAAATTATCCTGCCGAAGGGGCATGCGGAGGAATGAGCACAGTACGTTCTAGAAAAAATACCAGGCTGTTCTGGTCCAGAGGGTTTGTTTAGGTGAATAGTGGCACAGATGTGGAGATAGTGGGTTGCATTTTGAAGTGTTGTATGTTTTGGCCCATTGAATAGGTTTTGACCACGGTCAGTAGGGAGCCACTGTAGGTATGATCCAAGCTTTACGGCCATTTGACTAGAGCCCATTTCACCAGGGGATGGCCTGTGTCCACTGAAAATGAATGAATTTCTAAAGTGACCACCATTTCTCTAACTTACACAGAGCACTGGTAAAATCTGTGAATGACTAGCACTGTTCTCTCATCTGACTGTGGCCTAGACTCGCCTCTCTAGGCTTCCATGTGCCCACAGATCTTTGTTAGTATTAGAATAATTATCAAACTATATATCTATAGCATTAGTATAGCCACAGAACATGCTATTGTTTATATGTTTTATGCTAAAATCTGTTATGTTTGTCTTTTGGGTGGGAACTGAATTTAATTCTCCATGTTTAGTAAGGTCTATACCTTAAAAAATACGTGCTAAATGAAAGAACAAGTGTACCAGTTTTGTAATTTCTAAAAGAGAACTGATAATTTGTATTACGAGGGATTAAAATAATTGAAATGACCCAAAAGCCTTTAGAACATAGAGACAAAGTCTACATGATCATAGCATGGCAATTTTAAGATGTTTTCCCAGATAATTTAAGCAAAATACCTGTTTCCATCTGAACCGTTTCAATTTTCCACTTTGCTTGGATGAGAAAACTCACTGCTCATTAGTATGTGTTGGTCACTCAGTTGTGTCTGACTCTTTGCGACCCCATGGACTGTAGCCCACCAGACTCCTCTATCCATAGAATTCTCCAGGCAGGAATACTGGAGTGAGTAGCCATTCCCGTCTCCAGGGGATCTTCCTGACCCAGGTATCGACCCAGGGTCTTCTGCATTGCAGGATTCTTTACCCGAGCCACTGGAGAAGCCCCTAATGATCATAGGGACAATATTTAAAAAATAAAACTAGAGAGGGTCATGGGCCATTTTGTTCTACTTTACACAATACTTTGTAATTTGATGGCAAATCTCTTAGATCTGTGGGCAGTCTCAAAACTTTCTTTAAGGTAACTATTTTAATACTTATATTTGTGTGTAGTACCCAGAAAATGGTCATCAGAGTTATTGACCAGTGGATTTTACTCTGTGATAATATAACAATTCCACTTTATTTGATTCAGTGTGAGTTGTAGAGTTCTCCTAATGAACTATGTGTGTTTATCACAGGGACATGCTCCTACCCTGTCCATATAGTTGTGTTCAATCACTCAGTCATGTCTGCCTCTTTGCTACCCCATGGACTGTAGCCCACCAGGCTCTTCTGTCCGTGAAATTCTCCAGGCAAGAATACTGGAGTGGGTAGCTGTTCTCTTCTCTAGGGGATCTTTCCAACCCAGGGATTGAACCAGTGTCTTCTGCATTGACAGGTGAATACTCTGTCACTGAGCTACCTGCAAAGTCCCAAAATTTCTCCTTAGTGTTGGTTTATTTTGTATCCAGTCACCTGATAAAGAAAACATTCAGTGTTTTCCAAGTTAAATATTCCTTTTTTCCCACTGACACGATGCTTTGATTGCACTGCTTAAATTGAGGGTTGAGATTCCGGAAAGAAACTGTAAATTATTCCAGTTCAACAGGAAGAAGGATGGTTTTTCAACTACACATATGAGGCTACAGTTGAGAGACCATGGAAAACATTTGAGGCGTTACAAATTAGACAACTGTAACATTTTATCACTTATGATATTTCATTTGGTATTTACAAGATATACCCAAAGGGATCCTCATCTGCTTTGCCATATGGAAAGTTTATAAATGTTAGAGTACAGAGCAAAAGCAAAATGGGAACAGGAAAGAATTTTAAGGTGGTTTAGGTACTCAAGAGCAGCGGCCTTTCCTTTTGTTGAGAAACAGCTGTTGCTTTAGGGGAAGGTAAGCACAGATTATTTTCCTCCTTATTCCTTTGGGGTCTGATAAAAATATCAGAGAATAAACATCCCCACCATTTATTTCATTTTCTGTCATTTTCTAAAGGTGACTTTATTTCATGATAGAGTTAACTGACAGAATCAATCATGTCAGAGCATTTAAGTGGAGGATTTGTATTTATTTCTTAGTTAAAATAAAGGAAGAAGAAACTCAGGTACTCAAAAACAATTTCTGAATCCAAGTTTGCATTTTTTCTCTGTACGTTGAATTCAGCATAATCTTTTTTTTTAATTTATTTTAAACTCTTTAATTCTTACATGCGTTCCCAAACATGAACCCCCCTCCCACCTCCCTCCCCATAACATCTCTCTGGGTCATCCCCATGCACCAGCCCCAAGCATGCTGTATCCTGCATCAGACATAGACTGGCGATTCGATTCTTGCATGATAGTATACATGTTTCAATGCCATTCTCCCAAATCATCCCACCCTCTCCCTCTCCCTCTGAGTCCAAAAGTCCGTTATACACATCTGTGTCTCTTTTGCTGTCTTGCATACAGGGTCGTCATTGCCATCTTTCTAAATTCCGTATATATGTGTTAGTATACTGTATTGGTGTTTTTCTTTCTGGCTTACTTCACTCTGTATAATCGGCTCCAGTTTCATCCATCTCAACAGAACGGATTCAAATGGATTTTTTTTAATGGCTGAGTAATACTCCATTGTGTATATGTACCACAGCTTTCTTATCCATTCATCTGCTGATGGACATCTAGGTTGTTTCCATGTCCTGGCTATTATAAACAGTGCTGCGATGAACATTGGGGTACACGTGTCTCTTTCAATTCTGGTTTCCTCGGTGTGTATGCCCAGCAGTGGGATTGCTGGGTCATAAGGTAGTTCTATTTGCAATTTTTTAAGGAATCTCCACACTGTTCTCCATAGTGGCTGTACTAGTTTGCATTCCCACCAAAAGTGTAGGAGGGTTCCCTTTTCTCTACACCCTCTCCAGCATTTATTGCTTGCAGATTTTTGGATTGCAGCCATTCTGACTGGTGTGAAGTGGTACCTCATTGTGGTTTTGATTTGTATTTCTCTAATAATGAGTGATGTTGAGCATCTTTTCATGTGTTCGTTAGCCATCTGTATGTCTTCTTTGGAGAAATGTCTATTTAGTTCTTTGGCCCATTTTTTGATTGGGTCGTTTATTTTTCTGGAATTGAGCTGCATGAGTTGCTTGTATATTTTTGAGATTAGTTGTTTGTCAGTTGCTTCATTTGCTATTATGTTCTCCCATTCAGAAGGCTGTCTTTTCACCTTGCTGATATTTTCCTTTGTTGTGCAGAAGCTTTTAATTTTAATTAGATCCCATTTGTTTATTTTTGCTTTTATTTCCAGAATTCTGGGAGGTGGATCATAGAGGATCCTGCTGTGATTTATGTCGGAGAGTGTTTTGCCTATGTTCTCTTCTAGGAGTTTTATAGTTTCTGGTCTTACATTTAGATCTTTCATCCATTTTGAGTTTATTTTTGTGCGCGGTGTTAGAAAGTGATCTAGTTTCATTCTTTTACAAGTGGTTAACCAGTTTTCCCAGCACCGCTTGTTAAAGAGATTATCTTTACTCCATTGTATATTCTTGCCTCCTTTGTCAAAGATAAGGTGTCCATATGTGTGTGGATTTATCTCTGGGCTTTCTATTTTGTTCCATTGATCTATATGTCTGTCTTTGTGCCAGTACCATACTGTCTTGATGACTGTGGCTTTGTAGTAGAGCCTGAAGTCAGGCAAGTTGATTCCTCCAGTTCCATTCTTCTTTCTCAAGATTGCTTTGGCAATTCGAGATTTTTTTGTATTTCCATACAAATCTTGAAATTATTTGTTCTAGTTCTGTGAAAAATATGGCTGGTAGCTTGATAGGGATTGCATTGAATTTGTAAATTGCTTTGGGTAGTATACTCATTTTCACTATATTGATTCTTCCGATCCATGAACATGGTATATTTCTCCATCTATTAGTGTCCTCTTTGATTTCTTTCATCAGTGTTTTATAGTTTTCTATATATAGAGGTCTTTAGTTTCTTTAGGTAAATATATTCCTAAGTATTTTATTCTTTTCGTTGCAATGGTGAATGGAATTGTTTCCTTAATTTCTTTTTCTACTTTCTCATTATTAGTGTATAGGAATGCAAGGGATTTCTGTGTGTTGATTTTATATCCTGCAACTTTACTATATTCATTGATGAGCTCTAGTAATTTTCTGGTGGAGTCTTTAGGGTTTTCTATGTAGAGGATCATGTCATCTGCAAACAATGAGAGTTTTACTTCTTCTTTTCCAATTTGGATTCCTTTTATTTCTTTTTCTGCTCTGATTGCTGTGGCCAAAACTTCCAGAACTATGTTGAATAGTAGCGGTGAAAGTGGGCACCCTTGTCTTGTTCCTGACTTTAGGGGAAATGCTTTCAATTTTTCACCATTGAGGATAATGTTTGCTGTGGGTTTGTCATATATAGCTTTTATTATGTTGAGGTATGTTCCTTCTATTCCTGCTTTCTGGAGAGTTTTTATCATAAATGGATGTTGAATTTTGTCAAAGGCCTTCTCTGCATCTATTGAGATAATCATATGGTTTTTATTCTTCAATTTGTTAATGTGGTGAATTACATTGATTGATTTGCGGATATTGAAGAATCCTTGCATCCCTGGGATAAAGCCCACTTGGTCATGGTGTATGATCTTTTTAATGTGTTGTTGGATTCTGATTGCTAGAATTTTGTTGAGGATTTTTGCATCTATGTTCATCAGTGATATTGGCCTGTAGTTTTCTTTTTTTGTGACATCTTTGTCAGGTTTTGGTATTAGGGTGATGGTGGCCTCATAGAATGAGTTTGGAAGTTTACCTTCCTCTGCAGTTTTCTGGAAGAGTTTGAGGAGGATAGGTGTTAGCCCTTCTCGAAACTTTTGGTAGAATTCAGCTGTGAAGCCGTCTGGACCTGGGCTTTTGTTTGCTGGAAGATTTCTGATTACAGTTTC
This sequence comes from Budorcas taxicolor, assembly GCF_023091745.1. Lineage (NCBI taxonomy): Eukaryota > Metazoa > Chordata > Mammalia > Artiodactyla > Bovidae > Budorcas > Budorcas taxicolor. The sequence continues at coordinate 18,293,000 of NC_068933.1, read as the reverse complement.
AATTTCCATGCTTGTGATGGGTCTGTTAAGATTTTCTATTTCTTCCTGGTTCAGTTTTGGAAAGTTGTACTTTTCTAAGAATTTGTCCATTTCTTCCACATTGTCCATTTTATTGGCATATAACTGCTGATAGTAGTCTCTTATGATCCTTTGTATTTCTGTGTTGTCTGTTGTGATCTCTCCATTTTCATTTCTAATTTTATTGATTTGATTTTTCTCTCTTTGCTTCTTGATGAGTCTGGCTAATGGTTTGTCAATTTTATTTATCCTTTCAAAGAACCAGCTTTTGGCTTTGTTGATTTTTGCTATGGTCTCTTTTGTTGTTTTGCATTTATTTCTGCCCTAATTTTTAAGATTTCTTTCCTTCTCCTAACTCTGGGGTTCTCCAATTCTTCCTTTTCTAGTTGCTTTAGGTGTAGAGTTAGGTTATTTATTTGACTTTTTTCTTGTTTCTTGAGGTATGCCTGTATTGCTATGAAGTTTCCTCTTAGCACTGCTTTTATAGTGTCCCACAGGTTTTGGGTTGTTGTGTTTTCATTTTCATTAGTTTCTATGCATATTTTGATTTCTTTTTTGATTTCTTCTGTGATTTGTTGGTTATTCAGAAGTGTGTTGTTCAACCTCCATATGTTGGAATTTTTAATAGTTTTTCTCCTGTAATTGAGATCTAATCTTACTGCATTATGGTCAGAAAAGATGCTTGGAATGATTTCGATTTTTTTGAATTTATCAAGTTTAGATTTATGGCCCAGGATGTGATCTATCCTGGAGAAGGTTCCATGAGCACTTGAAAAAAAGGTGAAATTCATTGTTTTGGGGTGAAATGTTCTATAGATATCAATTAGGTCTAACTGATCTAATGTATCATTTAAAGTTTGCGTTTCTTGGTTGATTTTCTGTTTAGTTGATCTGTCCATAGGTGTGAGTGGGGTATTAAAGTCTCCCACTATTATTGTGTTATTGTTGATTTCCCCTTTCATACTTGTTAGCATTTGTCCTACATATTGCGGTGCTCCTATATTGGGTGCATATATATTTATAATTGTTATATCTTCTTCTTGGATTGAGCCTTTGATCATTATGTAGTGGCCTTCTTTGTCTCTTTTCATAGCCTTTGTTTTAAAGTCTATTTTATTGGAAATGAGTATTGCCACTCCTGCTTTCTTTTGGTCTCTATTTGCGTGGTATATCTTTTTCCAGCCCTTCACTTTCAGTCTGTATGTGTCCCTTGTTTTGAGGTGGGTCTCTTGTAAGCAGCATACAGAGGGGTCTTGTTTTTGTATCCATTCGGCCAGTCTTTGCCTTTTGGTTGGGGCATTCAACCCATTTACGTTTAAGGTAATTATTGATAAGTATGATCCCGTTACCATTTACTTTATTGTTTGGGGTTTGGGTTTATACACCCTTTTTGTGTTTCCTGTCTAGAGAATATCCTTTAGAATTTGTTGGAGAGCTGGTTTGGTGGTGCTGAATTCTCTCAGCTTTTGCGTGTCTGTAAAGCTTTTGATTTCTCCTTCATATTTGAATGAGATCCTTGCTGGGTACAGTAATCTGGGCTGTAGGTTATTGTCTTTCATCACTTTAAGTATGTCTTGCCATTCCCTCCTGGCCTGAAGAGTTTCTATTGAAAGATCAGCTGTTATTCTTATGGGAATCCCCTTGTGTGTTATTTGTTGTTTTTCCCTTGCTGCTTTTAGTATTTGTTCTTTGTGTTTGATCTTTGTTAATTTGATTAATATGTGTCTTGGGGTGTTTTGCCTTGGGTTTATCCTATTTGGAACTCTCTGTGTTTCTTGGACTTGGGTGATTATTTCCTTCCCCATTTTAGGGAAGTTTTCAACTATTACCTCCTCAAGGATTTTCTCATGATCTTTCTTTCTGTCTTCTTCTTCTGGGACTCCTATAATTCGAATGTTGGAGCGTTTCATATTGTCCTGGAGGTCTCTGAGATTGTCCTCATTTCTTTTAATTCGTTTTTCTTGTTTCCTCTCTGATTCATTTATTTCTACCATTCTATCTTCTATTTCACTAATCCTATCTTCTGCCTCCGTTATTCTACTGTTTGTTGCCTCCAGAGTGTTTCTGATCTCATTTATTGCATTATTCATTATATTTTGACTCTTTTAAATTTCTTCTAGGTCCTTGTTAAACCTTTCTTGCATCTTCTCAATCCTTGTCTCTAGGCTATTAATCTGTGATTCCATTTTGATTTCAAGATTTTGGATCATTTTCACTATCAATATTCGGAATTCCTTCTCAGGTAGATTCCCTACTTCTTCCTCTTTTGCTTGGTTTGGTGGGCAACTCTCCTGTTCCTTTACCTGCTGAGTATTCCTCTTTCTCTTCATCTTGGTTATATTGCTGCGTTTGGGGTGGCCTTTTTATATTCTGGTAATTTGTGGAGTTCTCTTTATTATGGAGCTTCCTCACTGTGGGTGGGGTTCTATCAGTGGCTTGTCAAGGTTTCCTGGTTTTGGAGGCTTGTGTTGGAGTTCTGGTGGGTGGAGCTGGGTTTCTTCTCTCTGCAGTGCAGTGGAGTGACCAGTAATGGGTTATAAGACATCAAAGGTTTTGGAATAATTTTGAGCTGCCTGTATATTGAAGCTCAGGGGAGTGTTCCTGTGTTGCTGGAGAATTTGCATGGTATGTCTTGTTTTGGAACTTGTTGGCCCTTGGGTGGAGCTTGGTTTCGGTGTAGGTATGAGGGCATTTGATGAGCTCCTATTGCTTAATGTTCCCTGAATTCAAGAGTTCTCTAATGTTTTCAGGCTTTGGATTTAAGCCTCCTGCTTCTGGTTTTCAGTTTTATTTTTACAGTAGCCTCTAGACTTCTCCATCTATACAGCACTGATGATAAAACATCTAGGTTAAAGATGAGAAGTTTCTCCCCATTGAGGGACACTCAGAGAGGTTCACTGAGTTACAAGGAGAAGAGAAGATGGAGGGGGTAGTTAGAGGTAACTGGAATGAGATGCGGTGAGATCAAAAGAGGAGAGAGCAAGCTAGCCAGTAGTCACTTCCTTATGTGCGCTCTATAGTCTGGACCGCTCAGAGGTATTTACGGAGTTATACAGGGAAGAGGAGAGGGAGGAAGTAGACAGAGGTGGCCAGGAGGATAAGAGAGAGGAATGAGAAGGAGAGAGACAAATCCTGCCAGTAACCAGTTGCTTAGGTGTTCTCCACCGTCTGGAACACACAGAGATTCACAGAGTTGGATAGAGAAGAGATGGGGGAGAAAAGAGACAGAGGCCACCTGGTGGAGAAAAAGGAGAGTCCAAAGGAGGAGAGAGTGGTCAAGCCAGTAATCTCACTCTCAGGTAAACTTGGGTAGTGAAGTTTGGGTTTTTAAATGTACAAAATTGACAACAAAAACCTAAGAGCAAAGATTAAAAATCTAGAGTAGAGGTTGGATTTTCAAAAATACAATATTAAAGAAAAGAGGCAGAAGGAAAAAGGAAGAAAGAAAAAAAAAAAGAGAAAAAAACCCCAAAAAAACCCAAGAATTATTAAAAAAAAAAAACACACCAACAACCACGCAAAGACTATATATGGTGTTTGCTTTAAAAAAAAAAAAAAAAGAGTGATAGTAGGTTATAGAAATAAAAATTAGACGAGAAATAGAGGACTTAACAATTTAAAAAGAAGTTAGAAAAAAAAGAAGAAAAAAAAAAAGGAATGATTTTAAAAATAGTAAAAATATATCTGGCCCTTCTCTGATGTTGTGGGCTGTGTGGGATCACTTCCAAGGTGGTTCCCTCTGTTTAACTTCTTCTGTTTGCTGGTTTTTTAGGCTCACTAGTTCTGTTGCGCTGTGGGGAGGGGGGATGCTGCAAACAAATAGTACTGTCGTGTGCACACAGTGTCTCAGCCCCGCTTGACCTGTCCCTTCTCGCGGCGCACAAACCGCTCCGGCTCTACGATGCTCAGCCGGGAACCGTCTGGGTCCGGCCCTAGGCTGCGTGCACTTCCCTGGTCTAAGCCGCTCAGGTTCGGCGCTCAGGCCGCCCTCAGAGGCACAGATTCGGTTGGGACTGCGTTTTGTGCCCTTCCCAGGTCCGAGTAGCTCAGGAGTTTGGTGAGCGCGATTGCTGCGACTTGTTGCCTTTTCTGCCGCTGCTGCTCAGTTTTCTGGGTGGACCGCTGGCGCCCCTTGTGAGGCAGATGATGACTGTCCAGCACCCCCAGAAGTCTTAGCAAAGAAGCCTGCTTGCAGTTAGGTAAGTAAAGTCTCTCCTGGTCTGCAATTGCCCCTTTCCAGTCCTTACGGCTCTGGCTGCCTGTCCCCGGCGGGGGATGGTGTGCAGCCGGCTTTTTCCGTTCCGTCCTTTGTTCTGTGCTCGGTCCTGGCGGTGTCTTATGTTCAAGCTTTTCGTGTGGTAGCTATCCCACAGTCTGGTTTGCTAGCCCAAGTTAGATCGTTCTGGTTACGTGTGGGGCATTCCTGCCCGATTCTTACAAAGCACTGCAGCCCCGCGCCTCCTGCACTTCCCTGCCCTGCCCCCACTAGCTTGTGGCGGATGCAGGCGTCTGTGCTGCTTTTCCGTTGGGGGAGTTACTGTTGGGCATGTAATCTGTTGGTTTTAATTATTTATTTATTTTTCCCTTCCTGTTATGTTGCCCTCTGTTTCCAAGGCTCGCCACAGACTCGGCAGGGAGAGTGTTTCCTGGTGTTTGCAAACCTCTCTTCTTAAAATTCCCTTCCCGGGACGGGCTTCCCTTCCTGGGACGGAGCTCCCTCCCCACCTCCTTTGTCTCCTTTTTCGTCTTTTATGTTTTTTCCTACCTGTTTTTGAAGACAATGGTCTGCTTTTCTGGTTGCCTGATGTCCTCTGCCAGCCTACAGAAGTTGTTTTGTGGAGTTTGCTCAGCGTTGAAATGTTCTTTTGAGGAATTTGTGAGGGAGAAAGTGGTCTTCATGTCCTATTCCTCTGCCATCTTTACAGTTCCCCCTGAATTCAGCATAATCTTAAAAAATATTTGAAAAGAAAAGAAATTGAAAGTGGGCTAAATTTCTGGAACATAAAACAAAAAAATTATGTAAAAGCTAAGAAATTGAGTATCCAATACAAGCCCATCCACAAAGGGTCAAAATATTAATGGGAAAAGTATTTCATTTACTATTTAGAGTTGTTGAGATCAAATCAATAAACAGAAACACTAATACATGTTTCGTAAAAAGGACAAATGTCAAAACATGATATGTTTCATAGGAAAATACTTGCCTCTATTGAAAGAGGTGTCTTTCCAAAGCTTCTGGGAATTTGTAAAAATTCAAAATCATGTCAAGTGTTGATTGCTGAATTAAAGTGAAAAGTTCTACCTAGCGTTTAGAAAGATTGGTTTTTTTCTATCAGCAGTAATTCTAGTTTCTTTTAATAGTTTTGCTTTCAAACAATTCCACCCATTTTTGTATATTTATAATCTCAGAGACTGACTTGAGACATTTTTCATTTCTCTTCATGAATATTCAACACATATTGTTGATCATTGTGCTATTGATCAAGTGCTGTGCTTGGAAGTTGGGGTTTGTCATGAGAAGCCAAGGTCTTTATGGAACATGGAGTCCACTGGGTAGATGAGAGCTGGGAGGATGAGAAGTGAGAATAGTCGGAACCCACTGTGGTGTGTGCTGTGAGGCATCTAAGCAGAGACCCAGAGACCCAACTCGGTTCCCTTCCTTTCTAGACATGCGAAATCTTTAGAACAAAGAGAAACTCCTTAAATCTCCCTGTTAAACTGGAGAGAGAAAATGATCCATGACATGACTAAAACTAAGCTCAGGAAGAAAATACTGTGGATAACTACTTTGACTTTTAAAAAGACTTAATGTTTTTAAAACATTTTAGGTTTACAATAAATGTGAAAAAGAAATTCAGAGAGATTTCCCACTTAGTCACTGGCCCTAAACATGCATAGCCTCCCCCATTATCATCACTTACTAGAATGGTACTTTTTCTTGCCAAGGATGAATCTACATTAGCACATCAAATTCATGCAAAGTCTGTAGATTTATAGTTCACTTTTGATGTTCAATCTATGGGTTTTGGATAAAAGTGTAAGGATATATATTTATCATGATAACATCATATGGAGTATTTTCACTGCCTTAAAGCCCTCTATACTCTATTCATCTTTCCACCCTCCCATCTCACTGATCTTTTTACTCTCTTCATAGTTTTGCATTTTCTAGAATGTCATGTAGTTGGAATCATATGGTATATAACCTTCCAGATTGGCTTCTTTCACTTAGTGATACACATTTAAGATTCTTCCATGATTTTTTTTTTTTATGACTTAATAGTTTATTTCTTTTCAGTGTTGTGTACTATTCCACCGTCTGGATATACCACAGTTTATCTGTTCATCTACTGAAGGACATCTTCCTTCCACATTTTGACAATTATGAATAAAGCTGCTATAAGCATACATGTGCAGGTTTTTGGGTAGACATAAGTTTTTAGTTCCTTAGGGTAAATACCAAGGAGCATGATCACTGGATCACATGGTGAGAGTACATTTAGTTTTGTAAGTATTCTCCAAACTGTCTTCCAAAGCGGTTGTATTGTCTTGCATTCCCACCTGTAATGTATGACAGTTCCATCATTCCACTTTCTCACTAGCTTTTGCTGTTGTCAGTGTTTTAGATTTTGCCCTTTCTAGTAGGGCTTCCCTGGTGGCTCAGGTAGTAAAGAATCTGTCTGCAATGCAGAAGACCTGGGTTCTATCCCTGGGTTGGGAAGATCCCCTGGAGAAGGGAATGGTAACCCATTCCATTATTCTTGCCTGGAGAATCCTATGTACAGGGGAGCCTGGCAGGCTACAGTCCATAGGTTTGCAAAGAGTTGGATACAACAGAGCAACTAACACCCACCCACCCACAGTAGGGCCTCCCAGGTGGTGCTAGTGGTAAAGAACCCACCTACCAATGACATAAGTAAAGAGATGTGGGTTTGATCCCTGAGGAAGGAAATGGCAACCCACTCCAGTATTCTTGCCTAGAGAATCCCACGGGCAGGAGCCTGGCTGGTTACAGTCCATGGGGTTGCAAAGAGTCGGCCACAACTGAAGTGGCTTAGCACACACAGTAGTTGTATAATAGTATCTTGTTGTTGTTTGAATTTGCATTTCCCTAATGACATTAATGTGGAGCATCATTTATGTGCTCATGTGCCATTATTCTGTTAAGGTCTTTGGAGAAAAATCCTTTATTAGTTTATGTTTTTACTGATTTATTTTCTCACCAAAGAAATGCAATATAGTTTAAGCCTTTTTCCCAGATATCTTTATCTGATCTAATATTTTGATTTCAGTCCCCTGAGACTTTAAGAGTTGAATATAACATTGAAAGTCTTGATAAAGTAAATAATATTCCATTAAGAGTCTATGGAAAAACATTTTCTATGAACTTCTTTGAGGACAAAAATCTATCCATGGGTTTCCTGAACCTCAAGGTACAGTTTAGTCTTTTCTGTCTTCCAAAGGGTTCACAAAAGGCTCGGATTCCTCTCTATATAAACCAATTTAAGGCCACAAGTGTAGATTAACTTGTTTTACTTTAGTTTTGGTTAGTCACTGAAAAGTACTGTTGATGTGGAAATACATTTTCTTTTTGAGCGTGGCAGTAAGTGTTTTTCTGTTACAGACTCTTACTGTTACCTTTATGTGAATAAAAGCCACATACAGACACACACATGTGTGTACACATTTCTACTATTGACTTAGATTCAGAAGATCAAATTTTTACTGTTACTCTTTTGACTTCTCTTTACTTTTAATGTGTTTTTGTTGTTGAGATGAAGCTTTGGGTGAGAGTTTACCATAGTCTAGAGTAGAATTTCAATTTTGGATATCTCTTTGACTTTTTACAACTTTCTAGTCAACTAGAAACTTCACAAGGGAAAAGAAAAAAGAAAAAAAAATGCTGCTAGATCTTCAACTGTAAGTTTCATTTATTTTAAAATTGACATTTCAAGTATGTCTGTATTGCTTAGTATATTATTTCAGCATATCTATATCTATGTTACTAGATAATGCAACTGTCTTTGATACTTTGTACAACCTAATACAATATTATTTTTTGTCAATGCATGGTGGTAGAGTGTTCAGAGGTAACTGGCATCTGAGAAAGTGTCTTTAAAAACCTAATGATTGTCTAAGTCTTATTGGCATTTTTCTTTACTTGTGTCAGGGGGAAATCCCTCAGAAGGGGCACAGAAAACATATAAAAGTTTTATTACAAAGCTGCCAGCATTTGACCTTAGAGCAGGTCCAATTGACAAAGAATCTGCAGGATATGAAACATTCTCATTACGATGTCATGGCAACATTGCTCAAGTTATTAACTATCCAAGTGGGGTGATGGATGTTAGAGGGTGGTGAGGTCCTTGGCAGAACATATTGCTTAATTATCTTCTTTTAGTACCATCATACAGTCATATGCCTATGATCAACTATCATTCAAGTGAATATGAAACGAATTCATAAGGAGAGAATATTTAAAGATCTTATCCAGTAAAAGAGCAGATTAAATGTCAGATCTTCATTAAAGGTTCTTTAATCAAGCTTCTTTTTGTGGTTTTATGACAAATCCTTCCATTTTGGCACTTGAACCAAAGACCCTTGTATCTGAAATGAACTATTCTGTCACTTGAGCTAAAGGGTAATTTAATGATTTTTAAAAGAGAAATTTATGGTCTGGTAGGTTAGACTCACGAGTAGAATCTGGAAAGCCTTTAATTTTAGTGTTGGAATTAATGTCTCATCTCTGATCTTTTATAAGCCCTTGAATCCCTGACTCAGTTTCCCTAGATGTTAAAAACAGAATGCAGTAAAATAGTATGAATACTTGTAATATATATGGTGATATTTGTCACGTACCATCGAGATTCTTAACAGTCTGTGACTGACTTGGATAATTCTGAAAAAATGCTGTGGCTTTAACAAGTTATTTACTGCAATTGTTTTAATTAGTTACCCAACTAGTTAATGTTTAGGTGAGTAAGTTTTAAAATGGAATGCCCAGTGGGATATAATTTCATTCAGGTGTGCAGCAAAACAGACTTCAGTGCGTGCTTAGTCACTTAGTTGTGTCAACTCTTTATGACCCCATGGACTGTAGCCTGCCAGGCTTCACTGCCCTTGGGATTTTCCAGGCAAGAATACTGGAGTGAGTTACCATTTCCAACTCTAGGAGAATCTTCCTGACCGAGGGATAGAACCCATGTTTCCTAAATTGGCAGGCAGATTTATTACCACTGTGCCACTTGGGAAGCCAAACTTCAATAGTACTGTGTTTTTTTCAAATGAGAAGAAGGTTACATCGAAAGAAAGCCCCAACATCAAGGAGCTTCAGGAAGGCACACCCTAGGGAATTTCATGTAATCTTAAATACCACTGATGGGTGAAACTTTTAATCAAATATTGTGAGATATTTAAAATATCAGTTCCCAAATAATAGGCTGGTGCACTGGGATGACCCAGAGAGATGCTATGGGGAGGGAGGTGGGAAGGGGGTTCAGGATTGGGAACACATGTACACCCGTGGCAGATTCATGTTGATGTATGGCAAAACCAATACAGTATTGTAAAGTAAAATAAAGTAAAAAAAAAAAAAATCAGTTCCCAAATAATAGCATCACATTTTTAATTTTAAAAAGGCATTACATTGTGCTCAATTAATTTTAGGGGTATTTTCCTGCTTTTGGAATTAAATTTTTATTCTGTTGCCTAAAAAATAGTATCAGATCCAAATACAGCACAGCTTTGCCTCAGAGCAAGCTGATTTATAGAAGAATGATTTTGTGGTAATAAAATTGGAAATAATTTATTATCTATTTACTTTCATGGCACTTGTTGTGGGAATGTAGAAATAAACCTGAGAAGTCAAATAACTTGGTTATCTGAAACCAAATCTATGTGTTGGTCAGTTCCATACCTTGGTGAATTGTATGCTTTCAAAGCTAAAGTTAAGTGTTTGCCTTATCTGAAAACTTTTTGTGTGAGAGATTATAGCATGAAAACAATTATATAGGGTTAAAATATGGGGGAAGTAGTTTTATTAAAAACTTTCATTCATCTATTAATTTTTATTGTTCAAAATGATTAAAGAAGACAATTTAGGTGGTTTACACACTTTATTTAATACCGCATGAAGCAGAGAACTGCAAAATGAGGTGAGAGTTAAGAAGCTTTTATAGGATAAAGAATAAAGAACAAAGAAGAGAAAAATAGAAAATATCTGATTGACTGCGGCCAGAGTCAACCTTGTTTAGAGTAAGAAGATCCAGAGTTGGCTTGGCATTTGGCAGTTGGCTGACTGAGTGTACTTCATTTCTGGTCAAGCAGAGAATTTACAGAGACATCAGAGTTAACGTAAGTTTTGCTTTGCTGTTGTGTCATCCTAGGCAGAAGTAGTTCTATCTTGGGCCTAGAAATTTATTTCAACAAAATCATCTAGAACTAGTTTGCAGATGGCCTAACTATAGTATCATAGTGTTGCTATTAACTATGGCTTGACAAAGTAATATTAAGGCAATTATTTAAGACAAAGTAATCAGATTCTGAATCATCAAGGCCAATGATTTATGCTCAATTGAGTATGCTAATTAAATTTTGTATTTTTTTTGAAACCAGGAATTCATATCTGATAGATATTTATTAATTAAGATGTTTTGATTATTGAAAACATATGAATCCTGGATTCTTGGTACACAGGTTTTGGTGCTTTTGAAGATCAAAGGAAATCAAATAGATTGTTAATATTGAAGATATTATAATATAGAAAATTTTATGAAACAATATTATGTAAAGACCTAAAATAGAAAATAATGAACAACTAGAATCCATTTGAGTCACATTAAGTCATTAAATCAAAACATTATTTTAATAGGATAGTGCTGCCTGGTGGCTCAGACAGTAGAGAGTCTGCAGTGCAGGAGACTTCGGTTTGACCCCTGGGTCAGGAAGATTCCCCTGGTGGAGGGCATGGCAACCCACTCCAGTGTTCTTGCCTAGAGAATTCCATGGGCAGAGGAGTCTGGTGGGCTACAGTCCATGGGGTCGAAGAGAGTCAGACATGACTGAGCACACACACACACACAAATGTAGATTACTGGTGTGCAGGATACTATGAAAGTCATTGTTTCAATACTTCTGAGATTCGTTGTGTTTTGCCCAGAGTCCAAGTCCCCAAAACTGAGAGAACAAGACATCCACAGCAATGCAAAAGCATGAAGGGGTTTTATTTCTCGCTCGAGCTAGGGCCCCCCGCCACATCCAACGCAGTGGAGTGGAGCAAGAGCCCCGAGCCCAGATTTACAGCAGTATTTATAAGTTTAGAACAAAGACAGGGAGTTGGCAAGGGTTGATTGGCTGCAGGGGTTTCCTGGTATTTACTGATTGGCCAGTTATCATCCCTCCGATTGGCCAGAGTTATCATCCCCGGAAGCCCCGGAAGCATGACTCAGGGATTATTTTTGGCCTAGTGCACCCCTCTGAGCCTGTCATAGCTCTGGTGAGGTTGTAACAGTTGAACCACTTTATTACAAGGAACATGTAGCAACACGCATACTTCATTAAGCAAGTTGGGGGAGTCATCCCATGGAAATTTCTTTAAAAATGCTGTTCATATTATTTTAAAACATAATGGCATCTAGGGATTTTAGCATGAACTGTGTTGTTCAATGCTTTGTTTTTCATCCCAACACTAAATGGCCTTCAAAGACGCCTTTATTTTGCATTTAACAGCTTGTATAACATTTCTGTAAGTGTTTTTTTGTTGCTGTTATTGTCGTCGTTATTGAAATTAGCATTCTCACATGAGCATAAACGGTAACTTCTTTAGCTGATAGCAGTTCCTTTAACTTGTGGATTACTTCAGGAACTACACGTACTTTCTTAGTTATGTATTAACATGCTAGAAGAGTTATTTATTTGAGACAAGTTTAATAGCTAAAGATTAAGAAAAAATGTAGTGTTTTAAGTGTAGTTTTGCCTTGACATTGACTCTATGTTCAATATTTGAAGATTAAAATATGATAATTTATGCTGTAAATGAAGAAAAACTAAACCAAATTTATATGACAAGATAATTTTAAAATGACTTATTTCAGTAATAAAATAAGTTTAATTTAGACTCTCTTCTATAATCTAGCCTTATCTGAGAACTCATCTTTTCTGCTTTACTAATACTGTCTAGATGAGCTGCTGATGAAGGAATTGGGCAATGTATTTTGAAATCCACTAGTAATTTTTTTTTTTTTTTTTTTTAGTTTTATGTCAAGAATCAGCTTCCATTCCCTCCCATTAGTTATGGTATACCTCAAACGTTAGAACTAGATTCTTTTGTGAAAGGAGGAACTATTCCCAAGATTGACATTTGACTTTGATGTACAAATGCTTTTCATTTCCAATGAATGCCATCATTTGCTTAAGGAGTGTTTGTTGGAGCCATGGAGAGACTCAAATAGTTCTAATATCAACAGTACCTAGAAAGTAATAATAGATGTTAGCCCAAATAGCTTAAGAAGAATGAATCATTTGCCCAGAGGTAAAAGATAAGAAGTCTGCAATGCTTATTTAAGGCTCTTCAGTGCATTATCAATATTTTCCCGAAATTTGATTTGAAAACTAGATCTTTAGTAGATTGTCAATGTTAATACACTAAGAATACTTGGTGTTGTATCAGCATCCACTTTATTGGTATAACCTTACTCATGATTTCTCCAGTGTTTTTAGTATACATAGAACTAATATTAAATATAATTCCTAAAAATGTTATTATCAAATGGTTGACTTTTTGTGAACCTTAACATTTTAGAAGAGAGTGGATTTCACTGAAATGGACTCACCATTCTTCATTTAGTGCCCTACTTAATATAGACTCCTTTTTTTTTTTTTTTTTTTTGTAGACATGTTACTACATTTAACTTCTAGAATGTTGTGTTCCTCACCAGGAATAGTTCTTATCCATCCACCATGTAGATAGATTGAAGTTGTTTGTGGAATGAATGAGAAAAATAATTCACTGGCTATGCAGTCCTGTTAAGAGAGCTAACATATATTTGAATTGAAGGAAGTTCAGAAACCACAGGACCAAACTTTGGGTTGACAAATAGAATAGTGAATTTTTCATTTGACACAAGCCCCTCGTCATCACAAACACTCTCCTTAATAAAGTTGAAAAAAGATGGCTAACTAACATCCAGGAGTACTGAAAGCCTCTTGTGATGGAGTTCAAACACCATATTTTATTGACACCTTTCTGAGTGATATTAGAAGGACAGATATAGAACATTTCTGGCCAAACAACCATGATATACACTGCAGATTTGGAATGAATGCTATTAAGATAACATGTTTCTCTCTTTTAAGGGCTGACTAACCATGTGTATCACCTCTTCTACTTTATCATCAAGAATGACTGGGTGAGATGGGGCCAACAATTTTGATGAGCATTGATCTGTTTCAGAAATGAATTAAGTCAGATTTAAGGGCTCAGAAATAACTTTAGGCTTTCCCTTTTAAACTGATGATATCTCATTTTCTGAGTTCACAGATGAGAAAAGAGAAGCAAGGTTAAAAACTCAATTTAAGTCTGAAGGAGAATTTTTGTTTCCTTCTGTGTTGTATTTACCAGCCGATAATCCTACAGTGAAAGTTTATGTTTTCCAGCTAGTGAGAGTTAGGACAGAAATACAGACTGTTAATTTGAAAGTTATCCCTGTCATAATATTTTTTCATTTTGCTCCCCTCCTAATATAACTAGGAAAAATATAATTTTCATAAAATACCAGAGTGAGCATAACCCTGGAATTCTAGTCTTATAACTACTTTCAGATGGAGGTACAAAAATGATACTTCAAAATGTTAAAAATAATCAACGTGAGTAAAAATTGGACTTTGAATATTCGACTGCAATGTTATTACTTCCTCTTGGTGGTGTGTTTCTAATTTCAGGTGCTGTGGGGGAAGGACAATCTCTACATGTACGTGATCTCCCAATATTGACTCCATTCGTTTAGAAGATCTAATGGTTTTATTTTCAGACTTAATGCCCTTGAGAGTCCTTAATAATTTCAAATTCCATCAGAAATTTCCCTACCTTCAAAATCATGTATAATGGATTCATTTCTTTTGATTTGTAAAGTGGCAGAGTATATAAAATTGATATTTATCACAAATATTGCAAAACACCTTCATTAAGTCAATTACTAAGAATGGCTTTAATGGATAGTGTTTGGGGATCCATGGCCTCCATATATTTCTCCCATGGTCACTGTTGGAATTAGAGCGTGGCTGATTGAACAAAAGAATTAGTATGTGTAAACTTTTCAGCTGACCTATTCAAGGGGAATGGGCTATGAGAGGAGAGCTGATGAATGATCAAAACAGATTATAAAGGGAATGTTTAAAACTTAAAAATACAAGACAATTATTACAAACACTGAAAGCTTATAAAAACAATATATTATAAAAATATTCTGGAGACACAGAAAAGCACATTTTAGAGGTAAATGAAGAGAGCAAAATGACAAAACAGAAAGCAAAATAGCAAAACTTAAAATTTAGGTGTTTGTATGTCAATAAATGTCTTCTCCAGTTTGAAAACCAACTAAGTGTCTATGTATATTACATTATGTTAAAAAAAGTCCTTAGAGTTTAGGGACTCTTTTAAAGTCATATGTATTTCCTTGTATAATATTTGATCATTTGCTTACTTTGTAAATCGATTGTATTCATTATACTGTGTTAAACAGTTGTATCTCACCATTATATTATTATAATTTCGTTTAAACTCCCCAACAAAATATTGCTTAAATACAAGTATTGCCTTTCTTCCTTTTGAATTTTATTCAAGAATAAAATTTCAACAAGCCTACTGAATAGATCAGCTTTTTAGAAGACCAAGGCTTTCCTTGAAATAGAAAGTTACAGAGTTTTGCCTTTTAAAAGTTTCTTGAATGTACACATTATGGGTTGTTTCTCTTCTTTCATTATCAGAGACAGCAGTGCCTCCAGCCTAATGTCAGAGTCATCTGTTTGAACCAGGAACACTTTATCAAAGTCAGGAGGGTGAAATAAGGCTGGATTTTCACCAAGTGTATTTGTTAGGTTCTTGAATATTAAATCACAAGCTGAATCACTGTCTAATTTCTTTCTTACCTTTTTGTTGTTGTTGTTGTTGGAGGGGGCAAGTCAGGAAATGGCTCTGCAGAGATAAATTCTGAATTAGCCATTATTAATAGGTCACAATTTGTACAGAAACCTGTCTCTTTTCATCTTTCAAGATGAAGCTCATCTTCATTAATGTGATTTTTTTCCTATGAAGTTTCCGAAATCATTCAAAGGCTAAGGAAGATCCATGCCTTGGGTGACTCAGTATATAGTAATCCTTGGAATATAGCAGCATAGCCTGAATAAAGGAATGTAATCGCTACATTGTAACACCAGAGTGAGAGCAAGCATCTAATTTGTGCACTCATGGGCTGTTAGGAGATTTTTGTTCCAGATACCATTTTTTTCAAATAGACAGTAAACATACTTTCGATTTTCCACAGACGCTTCAGCACCTCTTTTCGCAGATACAGTTGAAAAGGTTAGGACCTATTTTGCTGTCACTGTAGTCTAAGCTTTATACCCTTTCTTTGGCTTGCTGACTATCCACTTGGAATTTGGCTGATTTCTCAATAAATTTCCTGTTCTAGCTGTGGGTTGCCAAATTGAATGTACTCTATGTGCTTTCTAATATTATCTCCAGGAATTGAACAGTGACAGTTAAGAGCGTCATCTCAGCAGGGAGTAAGTAGTTTATTGGCGTTTACTCTCCTTAGAAATATATTAGGAAAGATGCTAGTGTTTTTGAAATATTGTTTGCATCTTGTTGCATGCCTTTAACATGTCCCTCCCACCAAATAATGATGACAGTGATAACAATGGGCTTCCCTGGTGGCTCAGACAATAAAGAATCTGCCTATAATGCAGGAAACCTGGATTCAATCCCTGGGTCGGGAAGATCCCCTGGAGAAGGGAATGGTTATCCATGCCAGTATTCTGGCCTGGAGCATTCCATGGCCAGAGGAGCCTGGTGGGCTACACAGTCCATGATGTTGCAAAGAAACACGACTGAGCAACTTTTACTTTCTCACCGAATAATGATAATAATAACAATAATAAAATTAAAAAAGAGAAAGATCTGTAATATTCATATGAAGCCACAATTAATTGCAATTAGCAATTTGTACCTACATAAGGAACAATTGATAGTAGTGGTCACAGTTTATACACTGCAGTGAGCTAGGGTTAGTAGTTGAATGTGCTTTGAACAAGGCGGTACTGCGTTGCAGGCAGACTCTTCACCGTCTGAGCCGCCAGGGAAGCTCCTAGAGTGCTCAGTCTCTGGTCTTTTGAGCAGGTCTCCTTGATTATGGTTTGTTGTAATCGGGTGTGGCTGCATGCTTCTTCACGAGCTGCAGTGACTCGAGGGGACAGATTCTCACCCCTTTCAAGTCCCTATTTGGTGCTGGCTGTTCATTCTCAATATTGTTGTCCAGAAACCCTAACCCTGTCCCCTAGGAGCCAGTGTTAAAGTCTTGGTAACTCAAGTTTCCTCAAAGACAGAATCAGTTGTGGCTCCCCAGAGGAAACAAACTTGCCTCCCAGATACCCCCAGAAACTAACACTGTTTGTCTGAGTCCTGGAGCACTCTGCAATGAGACTGAGTTAGACACTGCAGAGGCAAGTCTGGGAGTTCATTACGTGCTTTGTTGCAGATCCAAACAGTGAGATCCCCATGGCTGTCTTCAGTGTATATGCACGGACTTATAGCATTTGAATTTCTTTCAAATCTAGAGTCTAAATGAGGCTGTGTTCCTCAGAAGCAGGTAATCGATGTCAAAAAGCAATTTTCTGAGCTGCTCATTAAACATCTCACCGAAAGACTGAACCTCTGGAGCGAGGGAGAGGGGTGAATGAATAAAGTCACACACGTGGTTAACTCAAATCACAGAAGACGCAAGTTCTAAATTCTAAGGTAGAACAACCCTCTGATGAGGAAAGGTAGCATCTTTCAGAGAGGGAGGAGGTGGAACGTCCCAATCTAATACAGCCCTCTTCTGGGGTCCTTAGCTTTAATTCAGAGTCTCCATTTTGTTCAGTCTTAGCTCTGGCTTAAACCATCAGCTGCTGTCTTCCCACTGAATGGCTTCCTTTTTAAATAGGTTGCAGTGGGTAACCACGGTGACCTCCCAGTCCTAAACTGTTTCATTCTTTACCACCAACTTTTCATTCCTTAGCTTGGAAGTTATCTCATAATTTGGCCTTGAACTCCAGGTAGGAGTATTTACCTAGACTCCAGGGACCACTAATCAGTGGTTCATAGTGAAAACTGTATTTTCAGGTAATTGGGTCTCATCTTACTCCTACGTGTTTTGTTCTACATGTTTATAAACGTTGTTCTAAGAAAGGTTATATTGGCTTCCCCAGACTACCAAAAGATGCTCATGGCCCCCCAAAAGCTGTATCTCCCTCTCCTCATGGTAAGACTGCTGCCTCTTCCTTCAGTAACTCTGGAGTCCTTTGATCTTGCAATCAGGCTTCATTCTTCAGTCTTTTCTAAATTAATTTCAGCGTTTTACGTGTTTTTTTCTTCTTTTCAGGTGGACCATTTAAAAAGCCCTTATTGAATTGTTACAACGTTGCTTCTGTTTTATGTTTTGGTTTTTTTGGCCATGAGGCATGTGGAATCTTAGCTGCCCCACCAGGGATTGAACCCACACCCCGCTGAATTGAAAGGTGAAGTCCTAATCAATGGACCACTAGAGAAGTCCCTCTTAGAGTCTTTTTTTTAAATTAAGGTAGAGTTTATTTACAATATTACATTAGTTTCAGGTATACAACTCAATAATCCAATATTTTATATATCACATTTAAAATTATTTATGAAATAACGGCCATCTTTCCCTGTGCTATACTATATATCCTTATAGATTACTTACTTATGCATAGTAATTTGTGCCTATTAATTCTCTGCTGATAACCACTAGTTTGTTCTCTATATCTGTGAGTCTGTTTTTGTTGTGTTCATTCCTTTTATTTTTAGATTTCACATATAAGTGATATTGTACAATTATTGTCTTTCTCTAACTTATTTTGCTAAACATGATACCCTCAAGGTCCATCCATGCTGTTGCAAATGGAAAAATTGCATTCTTTTTTTATGGCTGAGTAGTTTTCTTTTGTGTGTGTGTGTGTGTGTGTGTGTGTGTATAATATATATATATGTGGAATACGTATGTGTATGTATACATATATGCATATATATGTATGTGGAATATGTATGTATACACATGTATGTATGTGTATATTCACACACATGTATGTATGTGCATATGTATATGGAATATACATGTGCATGTATACATATATGCACACATGTATGTATGTGGAATACGTGTGTATACACACATGTATGTATATGTATGTATGGTGTGTGTGTGTTTGTGTGTGTGTGGAGAGAGAAAGCACACTGGAGAAATAATTATCTTCAATTTTCCTCTGATTTCCTGCACAAAGTATGGGTAATGCTGAGATCTGTGACTTTGAAAACCATATTTATCTTTTTTTTAAGTTAAAAAAAGAGAAGTGGGATAATAAAAGGGAAAAGACATTCCTTCTCTTTTCTTCTGTGTGGCACTAGGGGCATACAGAGTCGCATCTATAATTCACAAGGCCTATGATTTTTGAAAGGAAATGACAGTTATTAATCTGGGCAAGTTCTTTTTGCAAACTTTGGGTATGTAAAAGAACTGAGGTTTGAATTTCATCTTTAACCCAGTGTTTCCATGTTAGAGTTGTAAGCAAGTCTAGAGTTGTGAGTGTGGGTGTTAAAGAAGGATGTGGCATTTTCACAGTCCATTCTCTTAACATTTCAGTTTGGTAAAATCCCATTATAACTAAGAGTATTTCTCCACATGCTCAGGGCTTCCTGACTCACAATTCTCATCAGAAAATAATTAAGATACTCTACAAGTATTTCACTGTTCTCTTCAGTTTTATTGGGCAAATGCCTAGGTAGTGAAAGTCTGAGCTAGTTCTTGTTCCTTAGTTGCCCTGGAATTTGATTGTTTAGAATAGCCATCGAAGAAAGTACACTAGTTGGTTAGGGCTGGTCTTACAAAGGGCCTGGAGTTATGAAAAGTTGGGGAAAGCATACTCAAAATCCGGGGCAAGGTCAATGAGGCTTAGTCCCTCATTGAGTCTATGAGTCCAACATAACGAAAGACTGGAAAGAAGACTCCAATACTATCTGCCACAACACTTCCTCTGGGTTACTTACAGATTAGCTAAATAAAATTGCTCTTTGCCAGCACCTCAGAGGCTGCTACACTCTGATCCCATATGCAGAATGATTACGAGTTTTTATAATGGGCTAAGCCAGCTGAGACTTGGTGGGTGGACTGCTCAGCAGTGTGATTGGATCCATTATCAGGGTGTTTCCATACACTAAGCCCCGGGCTATGACACTTAAAATCAGCAGGCCTGGCAAGCACACCACACCTCTTTAAACTGCAGCCTGCAGTGCATAAATAAAAGTAGGAATGGATTAGTCTTTTGGGGGCTCACCTCCAAGTGTAAATGCATTAGAAATTACAGCAAGTACAACTTTCCAAATTATTTTCTTATATATCATGCTGTTTTTTAGTCTATATTTTTAGCGCTTCCACTTACTGACTTCCTTCTCTTTCCTGCTATTTCTAGTACATCTCCAATGATGTATTTTCAACGAGAATTCAATTATCTGGAGAGACAGATGTGGTAAATGGCAATTTGAGGACTATTTTTTTTTCCATGTTGATTTCAGTGCTGACTCATGATTCTAGCTCTGGTGCTGTCAGGAGAGACTGACTCACTGTCAACAGGCTGTTAAAAATGAAACCTAACAATGAGGGAGAATGGAAGAAACATCAAGTAAATCTCCTTGTTCTTACCGATTGCCTCATTTAATTAGCATCATTTTATTGAATTTCTAATAGAATGAAATGAGATTTTAATGCAATCTTATTGAGTCTAGACCTACTTCAATATATTAATTTATTATGAATCTTTCCTCAATAATTTATTTTGTATGAAGCTATACAACCAAAAGTTTCCCAAATTGTCAATTACTTGTCAACTTTCAAAATTTTCTCCTAAGGAGTTATTTGTAATAATGCAAAAAAGCAAAGTGAAATCACTCAATTGTATTTTGTTTACTCTTCTATTAGTTCAGGTAGTATGAGTGCTTAAGATATTTATACTTGCTAAGTTTTCATAAGCTTGGAGACTGAACTTCAATTATATTAACCCTTTAAACATATAGAACAATGGCAATAACTATATAATCCTCTGATGCATCTGACAATGGGAAATCATAACAGGTTTCATTTAATGGTATAATCTGGTGAGTCTTATTGCAAATCTTATGCTTAATTTGAGTCATACGGTATGACTTTTTTTAGGGGAAATTTTTTTAATGTCTTTTTTTAGGGGAAATTTTTGGTTCCCCTTAAAAAGTCCTGAGGATGCTTTTGCCCATTAACTGTTTTTGATTATTTTATTCCAATGTATTCAGAGAATTGGCATAAGACTTCTCAACCAGAGTTCTTAATGAACTGCAAACATGTAGAGTTCCCTCTATTTTAATAAGGGGATAATAAAGCCAGAAATATATTTGGAGTTGCCCAGAGGAAAAATTATAAAAAATCAAATAATTTATTGGTATTGGGCTTCCCTGGTGGCTCAGAGGTTAAAGCGTCTGCTCAAATGTGGGAGACCTGGGTTCTATCCTTGGGTCAGGAAGATCCCCTGGAGAAGGAAATGGCAACCCACTCTAGCATTCTTGCCTGGAGAATCCCATGGACAGAGAAGGCTACAGTCCATGGGGTTGCAGAGTCAGACATGACTGAGTGACTTCACTACTCACTATGAATAGAAAAGCTTTTGATAAAATTTACAGTGGTTCATGTGACTTTATTTTTCTATGAAGTTTATCTTTAAAATACTTTTAAAATTGTATAAGTAATCTATTTTTATTATTGAAATGTTACAACCATAAATAAATAAATAAAAATCACTTATAATTTAAACCCAGAGAGCCACTATTGATATTTTAGGTAATCATGTACGCATTTCTATTGGTGTGTTTCAAAGAAGGTGAGGAAAAAACTGTTCATAATGTTTTTTAATGATTTTAGACTCAACAATATATTACTTGTCAACAAAATATCACAAGGAACATATTTTTTTAGTGACTGCACAGAATCTTTTTGTGTGGCTCTGCTAAAGTGTATTTAATCAATCCTCAGTGTTGGTTATTTAGTTTATTTTACGTATCTTTTCTATTAATGCTATAAATATTGGTGTTACAGTCACTTTTCCCATAAAGTTTTGTGTACTTCTTCAGATGTTATGATAAATTCCTAGCATGAGACTGAATTCATATCTCTGACAAATGACTTTGAGAGGACTTCAAAATCTCAGGACAACCTATTTTAAGTCTTCCTACTTTATTCAATCAATGAAATACTATTTCAATAGCTACTTAAAAGAACAGATTAGTTGCGGGGGCGGGGGGGGGGGGGAGGTGGTGTGTTGCATGGACAGACAAAAAGGAAAAAGAAGAGAACGAATTATTCTCCTGTTCCTGAATCCAGAGCGGAAGTCATTGCCCCTACAGTGGATATTACTTATGGAGAATCTGGTGTCAGGTGTTGTCCTGAACCTTGGCTAACGTTGTCTTCATTATCCCTGTTCACAGGTGAGAAAGACAAATACTGCTGGATCTTAGCACATCACCTTGGTACTATGGCCTTCAGTCTCAGATTATTTGTACAGCTTGCACTGCTATGTTAGTTTCTTGTGGTGGCACAAGTCACCACTCACATAGTGGCTTTAAACAAGAGCAGTTGATTCTCTCACAGTCCTAGAGGTCTAAAATCTAGGTGTTGGCAGGACTGCATTCCCTCTAGAGGCTCTAGAGGATAATTATTGCTGCCGTTTCCATCTTCTGGTGGTTTCAGACATTCCTAGGTTTGTGACTGCGTCACTATAACCTTTACCTGTAATCTCATTGCCTCTTTTTTCTGTGTGTCTCTTACAAGCATTCTGTCATTTGATTTAGGGCCACGTGGATAAGTCAGGACGCTGTCATCTCAAAATTCTTACTTAATTATATCTGCAAAGACTCTTTTTCCAAATTAGGTAACATTTATGGGCTTTGGGGATTAGGGCATGAGCATACCATTTGGGGGATGTCATGCTGGACTCAGCATCAGAGAATGGCAAGGCTCTCATTAGTCCCTCTCTTCCAAATCTGTTACAGCAGAAAGGAAGAATGGGACCTATTCCAAAGGCCACATTTCCTCTTGAGATCGAGGCTGAAGAGTGGAAGTTTAACTATAACTGGCATAACAACTTCATTATGCTTGTGGATTTATATTTAATAAAATAGAGGTTTTTTTTTTTCTTTTCTGGATGGAATGTATTGACTGGTCCTAAATCACCTGGATTTATTTCCTGTTTTGAATCTCCAGGTATCCACTGGCTGGACATTGGCTACCTGGGGTTTAAAATGTAAAATTCTAAATAAAGTTTCTTAGCTTTCCTCTCAGAGAAGGCAATGGTACCCCACTCCAGTACTCTTGCCTGGAAATTCCCATGGACGGAGGAGCCTGGTAGGCTGCAGTCCATGGGGTCGCTGAGAGTTGGACATGACTCAGTGACTTCACTTTCACTTTTCACTTTGATGCATTGAAGAAAGAAATGGCAACCCACTCCAGTGTTCTTGCCTGGAGAATCCCAGGGATGGGGGAGCCTGGTGGGCTGCCGTCTATGGGGTCGCACAGAGTTGGACACGACTGAAGCGACTCAGCAGCAGCAGCAGCAGATTTCCTCTAGGTGGTGAGTGTTAGTGTTAGTTGCCAAGTCATGTCTAACTCTTGGTGACCCCTATGGGCTGTAGCCTGCCAGGCTCCTCTGTCCATGAATTCTCTAGGTGAGAATACTGGAGTGGGTAGCCATTCCCTTTCCTGGGGATCTTCCTGACTTAGGGATTGAACCCAGGTCTCCTGCATTGCAGGCAGATTCTTTACCATCTGAGCCACCAGGGAAACCCACCTTTCCTTTATAACCTAACAGTTTTGCTTCCAAGATACATAAGGTGTGGACTTAGACACATTCTGTAGCTTTTTCGAAAGGTCTTTTTGCCTTTTCTCCCTCTTCTAGTTATAGAAAGAAGAAAAACGAGCTAGAAAGACAGGGAAAGAACACAGTCTCTTTGCTGGCTCTGGGCTTCCTTTCTGTTGACCAAAGTCTCAATTCCCCAGCGACCCCCAACCTTTTTGGCACCAGGGACTGGTTTCACGGAAGACAATTTTTCCATGGACTGGGGTGGGGGGATGGTTTCAGGATGATTCAAGCGCATTACCTTTATTATGTACTGTGTGTTATTACATCAGCTCCACCTAGGTCATCAGGCATTAGATCCTAGAGGTTGGGGACCCCTGGTCTGAGACACAGAACAGGTTCAGAAGCTTTGCAGGCTGGCTGTGCAGATGAACATCAAGTGCTCCCCTCAGAATTCTGAGGTGGAAGAGGTCTATGAAGCTGCCCCTCTCTAGAGTGGTGTTTTGAAGTAGGGGTGACAGTAATGCATAACCGACTGAGCTGAAGCTGGCTGACCCTAGTCTTGTGTCTTCTCCCAGGAGAGGCAGTTTATACTCTCCATTTGTTCATGGGACTCTTCCTGAGATATTTTCTGAGGTCTGGTGGTGCTAGTGGTAAAGAATCTGCCTGCCAAAGCGGGAGACACAAGAGATATGGGTTCAATCCCTGGGTCAGGAAGATACCCTGGAGAAGGAAATGGCAATCCACTCCGGTGTTCTTGCCTGGAAAAAGTCCATAGACAGAGGAGCCTGGTGGGTTATGGTACATGGGGTCGCAAAGAGTCAGACATGACAGAGTGTGTGCATGTGTGCACGTGCACACACACACACATACACACACACACCTTAATTAAACAGAATTATTCTCTAAGGCTCTAACATATCCTGGTATTATAATTGTGCAACTTAACTTTGGAGACAGGTCCATAATGGTATTGGGTGGGGGTTATAAGAAGTTCAAGGGTTTGTACAGATTTCTGTTCTTTAGTTTTGTATCAGATATAAGTGAAATGAAGTGAAAGTCATTCAGTCATGTCTGACTGTTTGTGATCCCATTGACTATACAGTCCATGGAATTCTCCAGGCCAGAATACTGGAGTGGATAGCCATTCCCTTCTCCAGGGGGGTCTTCCCAACCCAGGGATTGAACCCAGGGTCTCCCAAACTTCAGGCAGATTCTTTACTAGCTCAGCCTCCAGGGAAGTCTGGCATCAAATATATATGAACATTAAAAAGCGAGTTTTCCCATATTTTATTTACATTAAAATATTGGTTAGGCCAAAAGAGTCCCTTTGGGTGTTTCCATTATATATTACAGAACAAATTTTTTGGCCAACCCAATAGTTTTTGTCTATGTGCCTTTCCATCTTTATACCTAACGTCAAGAAAACAATTCTTTCAGACTCTAGGCTTGAAAATTCAAAAAAAGTGATATACTGACAAATATTGATAATTTTTTATATCAATAATATTTCTTTCAGGGAAGGCTAATGTGCTATTAAAAAAATACTATTGAAGCTTTCCCCCTCCACCCCCAATCGGTGCTTATTCTATTAGTGAATATGAAAGTTTAGCTTTTTTCCTTTCAGTTTCATTGAGATGTAATTGACATACAGCTCTTTATAAATTTAAGTTGCCCAGCCTAATAACTTGACTTACACATATTGTGAAATGATTATCATACAAATTTAGTTAATATCCATCATCTCCTATATATTTAAAAAAGTGGTTTTTCTTCCCCTTCTGATAAGAACTTTTAGGATTCACTCATTCAGCCACTTTCAACTATATCATATAGCGTCACTATAGTCATCATGTTGTACATTACATCCCTGGTACTTATTTATCATACATCTGGAGTTTGTACCTCTCAACCCCCTCTTCCAATCCCACCTCCTCTCCCCTTGCCTCTGGTAACCACAAAGCTGATCTCTTTTTCGATGAGTTTTTTTTTTAAGTATATGAAAGTGAAGTGTTAAGATGCTCAGTCGTGTCTGACTCTTTGCTGCACCATGGACTGTAACCCTCCAGGCTTCTCTGTCCATGAGATTCTCCAGGCAAGAAAACTGGAGTGAGTTGCCATTCCCTTCTTTAAGGGATCTTCCCGGCCCAGGGATAGAACCTGGGTGTTCTTCATTGCAGGCAGATTGTTTACCGTCTGAGAGAGATCATACAGTATTTATTTATATTTTCCTGTCTGACTTTACTTGGCATAATGCCTTCAAGGTCCATTCATGTCATCTTAAAGGTTGACTTCTTTTGAGAAAATTTTAAAATAGCAATGGGTTAAACAGGTAACTTGTTTCTCTCTTGTTTAAATCTGAGTTGACGTAGCAGCTCTGCTCCACAAAGTTGTAAGGGGTGCAGGCTCCTCTATTGCTGCTGCTCTGCAGAAATTAGAGTCCGCTAGACTTTGGCTTCTCAGGTGGTTAGAAAATCCACCTATCAATGCAGGAGACTTAAGAGTTGTGGGTTCAATCCCTGGGTCAAGAAGATCCCTTGGAGAAGAAAAGGGTAACCCACTCCAGTATTCTTGCCTGGAGAATCCCATGGACAGAGAAGCCTGGTGGGCTCCATCCAGCCCATGGGGTCACAAAAGAGTCTGACATTGCTTAGGGACTGAGCATACTCCCACGGGGCAGGGCTGCACCCACTGCTGTACTGATAAACATTTAACAGCCTCCTGGACAGAGGCTCTCATTTGTAGCATTTGCCAGTTTTCCTCATGTGCACACTCGCATCATGATCCATTTCAAGTTCCTGGTATCATGTCCCTAAAAAGGGAGACAGGACAAGAAACACATGATTGGCTCTCTTGAGCTGGTATGATGGAATCCAGCTCTTATACACCACTCTGCACCCTGATGCAGTGAGCAGATCTGGTTTTTCTTGAGGACACGGCTAGGACAGGGGTTCTCAGTCTCAGCATTGCTGACATCTTGAGTTGATAAATTCTCCATTGTGGGGGCTGTTCTGTGCATCATAGGATGTTTGGCAGATCCCTGGCCTCTACCCACTAGATGCCAGTAGTATTTCCCCTATTGTGACATGTAAAATATCTTTAGACATTACTAAAAGTCCCCTATGGGCGAAACTGCCTCCAGCTGAGAATTGGCTTGGAGGAAGGGAGAGTTGGCGCAGTATAAAAGCTGTGCAGTTGTTTTCAGGGTCTTGCTCACATTTTGAGGCCAGAGAAAAGGCCTGATGTTTACTGTGAGCTTGATAAATGTCTGTCAAATATGGTCGGTGCAAAGCCAACATTTTCACATATTTCTGGATAGTGGATTTATGCCTCTTCTCTGGCTGATGTGTGATAGGTGGAGTCCCTGCAGTCTGTTTAATATACAAGGCAGGGTTTTCAATGGTAGTTGAAACATCTTAAAGTATTGATTTTCCATAACTGGGTTATCGCTAGTGAAAACCATATATTGATCAGTTCTTTCATGTTTAGGTGTATAAAGAAACTGGCTGATTTAATCTATAAAAGGAGGAACCCCTTACATTGTTTTCTATGAGAACTAAAACACTGAACTACAGAGAGGTCAAAAAAATTTATAGGTCTTGGTTGGGGGCTTTAAATGTCGATCAAGATATCAGCAAGGTAGGGATTTCCCTGGAGGTCCAGTGGTCAAGATTCCACACTTCCATTGCAGGGGGCTAGGGTTCAGCCCCTGGTCAGGGAACAAGGATCCTCCATGCTGCACGACTTGGCCAAAGAAAAGAGAAGAACCTCAGATTAAACAGAGTGAATGCTTGGTGAATTCATGGTTTTCATGATTTGGAGGAAAGATGTTAGAGATGTTATGGTGGGCAGATATTCATTTAAAGGCTTTATTGATGGTGGGAAATAAAATTAAGAAATGTAAATTTAATGGTTTTAGTATTAATTATAATACTAACAAAATATCAGTATTTATTTAAGTTTCGTTTTGTGCTAGTACATTCAGACTCTCATCAGTTGTGGTAGACTGAAAAATATGGCCACATGACTTTGCAGCTTTACTGAGAGACGTAATCATTTCCCCATCACTTGACTCTGTGCTGACCCTGTGACTTGCTTTGACCAACAGAATGTGGAACAGTAATCTAAAACCCCTGAGACCTTGCACTTTTTGTGTTTTCTTTCTTAGAATATTGCTGCCACCATGTGAAGAAGCTCATTTATGAAAAACTACATGGAGAGAGAGGCTGAGCTGTCAGGGCTGAGCCCAGACCAAACCAACCCTTCAACTCCATCCCAACACAATGTGAGCCCACATTGTTGTTGTTCTGTCGCTAAGTCCTGTCCGACTCTTTGCAACCCCATGGACTACAGCACGCCAGGCTTCCCTGTCCTTCACCGTCTCCTGGGGTTTGCTCAAATTCATATCCATTGAGTCAATATGCTATCTAGCCAACCCATCCTCTATTGCCCCCTTCTCCTCTCACCCTCAGTCTTTCCCAACATGAGCGTCTTTTCCAAAGAGTCAGCTTTTCTCATCAAGTGGCCAAAGTATTGGAGTTTCAGCTTCAGCATCAGTCCTTCCAATGAATATTCATGATTGATTTCCTTTAGGATGGACTGGTTGGATCTCCTTGCAGTCCAAGGGACTCTCAAGAGTCTTCTCCAACACCACGGTTCAAAAGCATCAATTCTTTGGTGCTCAGCTTTCTTTATAGTCCAACTCTCACATCCATATATGACTACTGAAAAACCATAGTTTAGACACTATGGATCTTTGTTGGCAAAGTGATATCTCTGGTTTTTAATACCCTGTCTAGTTAGAATGCCCCAAATCCAAAACACTGACACCACCACCAAGTGCTGTGAGAGAAGTGGAGTAAAAGAAACTAATATACATTATGATGGGAATGTAAAATGCGAACAGCCACTTTGGATGAGACCTTGGAAATTTCTTATAAAACTAGACTTACTCATACCATGCAATCCAGGAGTCATGCTCCTTGGTATTTATCCAAAGTCATTGAAAACTTATGTTCACACAGAAGTCTGCACACAGATGTTTACAGAAGCTTTTTTCAAATTGCCCAGATTTAGAAACAACCACCATATCCTTCAGTAGGTGACTTGTTAAATAAACTGTAATAGAGTCAGACAATGGAACACTATTCAACACTAAAATGAAATAAGCTATCAAGCCATGTAAAGACACAGAGGAAGCATAAATGCATAAGTTAAAGAAGTCAGTCTATGGTGGCTACATACTGATTCCAACTGATTCTGAAAAAGGCAAAACTATGAAGAGAGTAAAAAGATCAATGTTTGCCTGGGGTTGTGGGGAGGGAGGGATGAAAAGACAGAGCACAGAGGATTTTTAGGGTGGTGAGAATATTCTGGTATTATAATGATAGAAACATATCATTGTACAATTGTCCAAACCCATAGACTGCACAACACTGAGTCAAGTCTAATGCAAATTATGGAATTTGAGTTAAAAGGATGTGTCATGGTAGGTTAATCAATTGTAACAAATGTATCACTGTGGGGGGATGTTGATAATAAGAGAGAAGGTACATGTGCGGGAGCAGAGGTATATGGGAAATGCCTGGACTTTCAATTCTGCTGTGGACCTAAAACTGTTCAAAAGGTACATTTAATTAAAAAATGTTTCAGTGTATTTACACTCATATATTTCTTTCACACCCCTTTACCCTACCACCTACAAAGCAGCTCACAATTATTTTTGTTAACAGGGGCTAAATAATAGGAAATTCAGAAGATGCTATTTGTGAGAATTACAATGATAAATTGCTTTTCTTTTGACTCCCTGATACTGGTGATGTTAGTCAGCCTTTATATGCTCAAGCGAAAAAATGTCAGTTGCTCAGTCGTGTCCAACTCTTTGCAATCCCATGGTCTATAGCCCGTCAAGCTCCTCTTTCTATGGAATTCTCCAGGCAAGAATATTGGAGTGGGTTGTCATTTCTTTCTCCAGGGGATCTTCCTGACCCAAGGACTGAACCCAGGTCTCCTGCATTGCAGGCAGCTTCTCTACAATCTGACCCCCCAGGGAAGCCCCAGCCACTTACATCCTCAGACCCTGGGTAAATGGCACTGCCAAGTGGCCTGCCCCTTCTCCATCAGTGCTATTCTAAGAAGATCTCTTTCCTGTCCTGGAATCCCTTTTGTGGTCTTGGAGGCTGTCTTTCTGTATTTATTTTAATTTGTCTAATGAGGGAGATTGAAAAATCTTTCCATCTCCATATGCTTTCAGACTATTTTTTCCTATCTTTGAAAATTATCTTTTCTTGTCTTTTGCCCATTTTTTATAGAATTTCTGGTCATTTTATCCTAGTTTGAAAAGTTCTTTGTACGTTAGGAGGATTAATAATTTATCTGTGATTATGTTACTAATATTTTATCTTCATTTATTTATCTTTTGATTTTGTCATGCAAATTTTATTGTTAAGCAATCAGAATTATTTCATTGCATCTGGATTTAAATAAGAGTTAGAAATCTTTCCCTAGTCAGAGGTAATGGGTACAGAGTTTGTTTGGGGTGATGAAAAAGTTCTGGAAATAGATTATGGTAATAGTTGTATAACATTATGAACATAATTAATGCCACTAAATTGTACACTTAATGATGAATACTATGTTAGGTATATTACACCTTTTGTATTTTTTTACAGTAATTTTAAATGGAGGTGGTTGGTTTTTTCAAATCCTTTATGTTTCACCTGCAGGTTTAATAGTTCAATGCACTCTTTTCTGTCCGTTTTGTCCTCTTCTGTGATGTTTTAATAGACAGTTTTGGGGGAATAGGGGAAGGTTAGGTGCTTCTCGCTGTTTTGTTTTCTCAGAGTACTCAATTTTCCTTTATTTTCTTCTTTCCTTCACTTCCTCTTCTCCTTCTATCTGATTATCCCTGTAGATGCAATTCTAGACCACCACATTTGGACCTACAAGTTTTTGAAGTGTTAGTTGTTAAGTTTTACCCGACTCTTTGCGACACCATGAACTGTAGCCTACCAGGCTCCTCTGTCCAAGGAATTCTCCAGGCAAAAATATTGGAGTGGGTTGCCATTTCCTTCTCTAGGGGATGTTCCTGACCCAAGGATTGAACCCAGGTCTCCTGCAATTCCAGACACATTCTTTACCATCTGAGCCACCAGGGATGCAAGCGCCAGGGGTCCTTTTCATCCCTAGTGCTGTTATGCATTTCGGCATTCGATGTTGGACTTTCTCCTTTTGAGGGTGACATTGTCACATGGTCTGTGCTTTGTCTAACTTCATCACTTTGCTTGTCACTTTTTTCATGAATGACTATGGCATTGACTGAGATTCTGATTGACCCATAGGTAGTTTAAAGATCAAAGCAATTGGCTTCTTCGTTATGTCAAAGGCATGGGTTATATATGGTTGTGTTTTTTTCTCCTTATGGGTTTTATGGTTTTCTTAATTTAAGGTGGAGAGAGGAAGGGTGTGTAGCAGATTGGCAATCAGTAAGCTGCCATTTAGGGCTTCCTGAGTGATGCTAATAGTAAAGAAACTGCCAGCCAACGCAGGAGACGTAAGAGATGCAATTTTGATCCCTGGGTTGAAAAGATTTCCTGGAGGAGGGAATGACAACCTACTTTAGCATTCTTGCCTGGAGAATCCCATGGACAGAGGAGCTTGGTGGGCTACAAGTCCATGGGGTTGCAAAGAGTTGGAGATGACTGAATGACTAACACTTTCACTTCCAGTATCAGGAAAGTGCTTGAAACAATTCCTGGCACATGTTAAGCCCTGTGTACGTGCTAGTTAAAGATGAACATATGATAAAATGCAATGTAGTAAATTGAAAATTAAAGGTGGTGTATAACAAAATAGATGAGTGGTGATAGGGAAAGGGAAGGCCAAGAAAGGTGATGAGAGCCCTCTTCCTCTTGGAAAGCTGCTCATAGGATACAGTGGCAATTTGGAGGGACTCACATGTGTTTATCTGAAATTTTCACACTTGAGGAAAAGATACAAAATAAGTCTGTTTCTACTCAAATTTTGCATGAAGTGAACCAGGATGAGAAGGATTTACTGTATCTTGCTATGCTTATGTAATTGTCATGTTTTATAATGGTTGTTTAAAATGTGGCCAGTAGATGATTCTTTAAGGGTCTGCTTATATAGAGACATTATTAAATCATAAACTAAACCTTGATAGTTACATGCCTGAGTAAGTATAGAATTTACTCATCAGACACCTGGTATTCAGAGGTAGATAGTGGGTCTAGAATATTTGCATTTGAAAATGATGCTGAAACATTTCATCATTGGACTCTCAGAGGGTCTTAATCAGGATCACAGATGATTTCTGGGGTCATCAAATGTAGGAAATGTTTGTGTACAAGTGCTTTTGTGCATTTGTACATTTTTCCTGGGGAAAGACCTTTCAGGTGATCATAGGGGTCTGTCCCAGCAAAGGTTAGGAATCACTGGTGAAGAAACTGCGATCATCTGATTTCCTAGTTATGTACATGAAAGTATTTCTTTTAAAACTCTTCACCATTTTAGGATGAGATATCTGAAAATTACCTTATTATATGTAAAAGGACAAGAATCAAGAAAATGAAATGCATACTATTTATGCCTAAAATGCATTTTTTTCTTTACTTGCTTTTCTTTTATATATTACTATAATGGCATTATATTAATTTTTTAAGTTTGGAAATCACCTCTGTTTACTATCATACTACTAATGTTTGATGTTTTTTAAAAGACAACAAATTTAAAGATTTTTAAAAATAAATTAGGTTCCAGGTAGATTATATTATCAAAGGATTTCATTTCAGGGTAATAAATGGGTGTTACATTTTTTAAAGAAGGCCCTAGTCTAATAGGATTGGGAACCATTCTGCTATGCTGTATGCAAATAAGTTCAATTGGGAAAAATCTAATATTGATACTTTTCAAGCTGTCTCCAGAGAATTTAATGATTTTAGGGCAGGAAAAAAATTGATTTTAGATAAGCTCTGTGTTTGAAGGGAGAGGTTTAAAGAAAAAAGCAAAATTCTATAACAAAGGAAGAAAAATGTAAATGTAAAAATGACTCTGTGTCTCTTTCTCTTTCTTAGTCTCTTTCTCATCTTTCTCTCCATCTGTGTGTGTGTGTGTTCAGTTCTATCATGCTTTATCTTTATATCATCCTGTACACAGTGATTCTTGCACAGAGCAAGCATGTAATATCTCTGTTAATTGATTCATATTCTGCCCGATCACCAACTCTCTTGTCCTTATCCCCCCACAACAGGGTTCCATAGTACTGACAATGGAAGGGATAATAAGTGAATCTAAATTTAATCCCTTTTTGTTTAAACTAATCTCTCTCTAATTAATGGCTGCTCATTCCATTAATGCTAATGAATCAGGAGGCTTCTCTACATCCGTGCAGGAAGCACTCAATTAAATCATCAATTTGAAAATTAGACGGGAGATCAGAGTCCAGCTTCCCATTGTTCCCTGGGCGACTTTTTGCCTAAAGAAAAGGGTGTCTGAAATACAAAGACTGAATGAAGCCTTCTCCCTCCAGTGCAGGCCTCTTAATTCTGGATTGTATCCTAGCTTTTTCCACACATTTTAAAATCCACGTGTTATAAGGGTTCCACACTATAGAAGATTACACAGAGAGACTCGACCCTCCTGAAAATCCATCCCCTCTCTCACCTGAGATCTGGTCAGGAAGACTGAGACTAGATCTGGGTGTGTGTACTTTGAGAAGCCCCCTCTGGGTGACTTCTGTGTCACAGACTGATCTCAGCAAGGCAGCAGTGAGCGGTGGCATGAAGCGAGATCTTAATTTCCTGCCCAGGAACTGAACCTGGGTAGCCTGGATGAGGACCAGGAATCTTAGCCACCGGAGCAGCAAGGGCTAGAAGTTAGAAGCTATTTTTCCCCCAGGTCTTTGCCCCCAGTGAAAAATGCATCGATCACAGAGGCAGAAACTGTAAACGCAGGTACAAAGTTTATTAGAGACACAGCCCAACAAGAAATGGGAGAGCATATAGAGAAACAGTTTGTTTAGTTAAGACAGAAACAAGGCAGAGATGCATACCCAGAGAGAGAGTGTGGGTGTCCCACCTAGTGAGGAGTGTAGTAAAGAGGTGGTCAAGTCATTTATATAGGGCAGTTCTTCCACGTCTTTGTCTTTCCTTTGGGCCAATTATTTGGTTTCTTCTTCCTGACCTACCCTGGGACACTCCCCTGGGTGATGCACCCCTCAGCCACGACGGTCTCGAAGTGAAGGCTTCTGGGAAGAGCAATACTCATCATGGTCTGGTGTTATCCCCTGAATTTTGACCCACAAGAAGCCTTTCTGCGCATGTGTAGTGCCTCCCTTGTTCCGAAAGAGCAGGGAGGGAGATCCCTTAATCCTTTACTCAAACAGGGTTTTGCGCCTCTTTGTCCTTACCATGACTATTACCTCGACTTCTGCCGTGACTATTACCTGAAGGGGTTACGAGAGACAAGGACTGGCTATTTATCCTGTTTCTGTTGTTACTTCCATTTTGGAGAGCAAAAAGGAGGCTGATTGTCCATGCCTTAACAGGAGCCCACCTATCTATTGTCCCAGAAAATGCTAACCATTATAAGTATCCAGCCTGAAGCACCCTTCTTCGTGCCCCATGAAATGTAAACAGGAGGCCAGTTGTAAATGTCTAACCTGGAGCCCATCTATCTCCTACATCAAGATGACTTTCACCCCCGCAACCGCTCACACACACATCCACAAGGTGAGGTCCTCTCTAAGAGGCCCCTACCACAGCCATACAAGTATGCTTTCTTCATATGGCATGGCTTAAAAAAAGAGGGAAACTTTTGTTCTTTAATTGTTTGGAACTTCACTATTTAAAGCTACTTTAAAGTAGCTGACAGCTGTGGAGTCATAGTACAAAATATTAAGTGTTGATAGCTTCATGTGTAGAAAACCTTTTGGGCCAGGAGCTGTGCAGGGTGATGGAATGTACCTAAATGAAGGGCAAGGGACTGGCTTGCAGAGACTCCTGGGCCAGGTACTCAGAGACACCTGTATGTCACAGGCCTCAATAGTTAAATGCCAAATTAAACAGAAGTCTTGACATGCGTTTGCCATCTGTTGCCTAATTGAGATTTCCAAATGGAATTTTTAGTCACCTCCAAAAGAATCATTAAGAGGTACAAACTATTGTATATAAAATAAATAATGTACAAGGACATACTGTATAGCACCAAGAATATAGCCAATATTTTATAATAGCTATCAATGGAGTATCAGAGAAGGCAATGGCACCCCACTCCAGTACTCTTGCCTGGAAAATCCCATGGATGGAGGAGCCTGGTAGGCTGCAGTCCATGGGGTCGCTAAGAGTCAGACATGACTGAGCAACTTCACTTTCTCTTTTCACCTTCATGCACTGGAGAAGGAAATGGCAACCCACTCCAGTGTTCTTGCCTGGAGAATCCCAGGGATGGGGGAGCCTGGTGGGCTGCTGTCTCTGGGGTCGCACAGAGTCAGACACGACTGAAGCAACTTAGCAGCAGCAGCAGCAGCAGCAGCATCAATGAGTATAGCCTGTAAAAACATTGAATTACTATGTTGTACACCTGAAACTAATGTAATATTGTAAATTGACTACACTTTAATAGAAAAAAGTGTACATCTCAAAACCCCCAAGAAGAATCTAATTATGCATACTTCATGAAAGCACAATTAGTCAAGTCATACACCCTAAGACATAGCATCAGTGCAGAGGGTAACAACCTGGCATATGAGACCAAGCTCTTGAGAGGTTAGCTCTGTCCTTAGAAGAGTGCCAGGACATAGGAGGTACTTCATAAATATTTTTTTTGAATGAACAAGTAAATGAACCTAATTGACATTTTTCTTACTAACCTCTGTGGATTTTATACATATTTCAAACTATATGTTATTATTTTCTTTTTCTCCACTTTCAGTGAGACCTCAGCAGATAATATGCGAAATTTAGAATGCCTTGGGCAAGGATAATAAGCATGCCCCATCTCTATCTGTAAATGTTCTCTTGGTTTGGACTGAAAAGATACAGCCTAGAGGATAAAAAGGAAGAGACAAAGAAAAGTCCATGTGTACTTAATGTTTGCCAGTGCAGTAAATTTTTCCAATATATAGAGAAAAGACGAAGTTGCTTTAATTGGATCCAGTCTCTTTGAGTTCTCTTTCCCTATTGTTCCCTAAAATAAAGAAAGTGGGAGTGGGGACCTAGCCAAATGATGATTTAAGTTTAGTCAAATATTTTTGGGGATGCCAATTCAAGAGGTTGCTAAAGTTTATTTCTCTTTCCTTCATGGAGGTGCATTTCCAACTCAGACACATGAACTGGACTGGAAGAGCAATCAGTTATAAAGAAAAAAGTGCATTTGGTGTCTGCCTCTGTTAGCTGGAAAAATAATCGAAAGCATGAGTGTTGTGTGGTTTCTGTAAAACTTCAAAAGTGTACATAATCACAGAAAGGAGAATGCCATCTGCTTGTTGTTAAGGTCATGTTTTATTTTCTTACTTATTCTCTCAACATATTCAGAAAACATAGGTTTATAAAGAAAATTAATTATTATTTATGCTAGTTATAGATCAGCAAGGAATTTACTCATTTCCCTCTTTCCATTAGTAGCAGAGTGGTTGTAGATAATAGATTAGAACCATTTGGCATTTAATCACCGTCACCCACTCTTAGAAATTACTCACTGGCCAAAATAATCAGAAGAAACGCTTTCTCAGAAAAAGAAAGAACCCATCTTTTGTATACCTAATAACATGCTGGCAGCTTTGCAAAGTTTGGTAACAATTGCTTTTGTTCTGCAGTGTGTAAGGGGTGCACTGTCAAGTAGAATTTATAGATCATTTGCTATCAGCATTCATCTGTCCGAACATCTATAGAATCACTAATGTTCAGCGTTAAAGGCACAGAGTGGATGACACCAGACTTCAGAACTTTAACCTCAGACCCAGGGAAGTGCAGAGGCCTGCCCACGGTAATCCGGTTACTGACTGGCAGAATCGGGGCTGGAACCCAGTTCTCCTGATTCCCGGCCCAGTGACTGTTCCCACTGTGAGTGTTCTGTGTAGGCCGTATCAGTCTTTGCTAGAATAGAAGCGGCTCATATTATTCCACAAGTGGCTCATGTACACGTCACAAGCATGTATTTAGGAGAGATTGCATCCCAGGCCGCTTTAGATAGACCACACCATGGTTTCACATAGTGTTTATTCCATAGGTTACTTGATTAGTTGCTTTACCATTTTGAAGTAATAGCAAGCTCAGCCTATTAAGTCCTTATTATTTGTGAATTTAGTTCAAGGTACTGTGTATCAGTGGTAAAGAGTCTGCCTGCTAAGGCAGGAGATGCAGGTTTGATCCCTGGCTCAGGAAGATCTCCTCGAGAAGGAAATAGTAACCCACTCCAGTGTTCTTGCCTGGGAAATCCCATGGACAGAGGAGCCTGGTGGGCTACAGTCCATGGGGTGGCAAAGAGTCGGACATGACTTAGCTACAGAGCGCAAGCACTGTGTATAAATTGTTAATGAGAATCAATTATTAGATACCAGGATTACAAAAGAAGCACAGGCCCTTGCCTTTCAAGAACCTACAGATGCGGTATTTAGAATGAATGGGCAAAATGATACTGAGTTGAAAACACCTTTGTTCAGATGCTGCCTTGAAAAAAGTTTTCCTTCCGTTTCTTAGGCTATTTTTTTCAATCTGCTTCTTTTTCTCCCTCTACAGGAAGTGTCTCTTAGGTGCTGGGGTTCCTTAGGGCTCTGCCTTAAATAATCTGCTCTATTCTCTTCCTGAATTATCTCATCTAATCCTGCAGGTTCTATTATTATCCATCCAAGCACTTATTAGGGTCCAGGAGTCTGTGACTTCCCTAAAATCCTATGCAAACTCAGTGTGCCTGCCCTTAGCTTTTGTCAGGTTCACAAGACTGCAAAGCCCTGTGATGTGGATAGTTCCCAGGACTGCCCCCGGGGTACCACCACCATGTGGGGAGTCACAGTCTCTTGAGGCTTGAAGGGCACAATGCTTTTCACAGTCTCTCATCCCCTTCCCAGGCCTCCCTCAACCCTCCCAGCCAGTTTCCATTCCTCCTTGTGTGTTTCCTATCTTAGTAAATAACATCACCACCCACCAGGTTGTCTCAGACAAAGCCCAGGGACTTTTGAGATCTTTCCTTCTCCCTCGATCCACACATCCGACCTAAGTCCTGTGGGTTCTCTCTGAATCTCTCTCCAACCCCCTCCTCTATTTCCAAAGCCACTGCCCCTCTCAGAGGGCCGCATCCTTCGGTCGATGCAATAGGCTCGGCGCTGGCCTTCCTCCTGTCTGTCTTCAATCCTTTCTATGCACTGAGGTTAGAGTGCATTTTCCAAAACAAGACAAGACCACACCACTGCCTGGCTTAAACCCATGAGTGCATCCCTGTAAACTCCAGGGTTCAACAGTACAAGAAGTACGTAACCTTGCCGAAGTTGCTTCACTCTCCGCAATGTCATTACTTGCTGTAACCTCTCCTGTCTTTTGCCATGTCCTTCCTACAGCTCCTTAAACCTCCGTGTTCTCTCTCATCTCCTGTCCTTGAGATTCTGCTTTCACCTCTTCGGCCATTCTCCCCTCCTCCCCTCTCACCACCTCCACCTCAGCCCTCTCCCGTTTCCCCCATTCTCCTCATTCACCAAGCTGACTGCAATTCACCCTTTGGTCCTCACTTCCTTGAGGAGGCTGATCAAGCTTCACCTCCCTGCTATGGGCCCCCCTCCCCCACACCCTCCCACTCAGTCGTTTAATCCCCACGGTGCTTTGTTTGTCCCTCCTCCTCCAAGGGCTCCCCTGGTGTCTCAAATGGTAAAGTATCTGCCTGCAGTGCAGGAGACCTGGGTTCAATTCCTGGGTCAGGAAGATCCCCTAGGGAAGGGAATGGCAACCCACTGCAGTATTCTTGCCTGGAGAATCCAATGGCCAGAGGAGCCTGGCGGGCTACAGTCCATGGCGTCACCAAGAGTCAGACAAGACTGAGGAACTTTCGCTTTCCTCCTTCAAGGACTAAAAGCCTCGTGAGGGCAGAGCTCACATGTCATGTTTCCTATTATATTCTTACAGCATCTAGGACAAGGTTCATACTTGCAGGCACTCTGTAAATATCTAGTGAATGAATCAAAGCCAGTTTGTATCAAACAGACAGTGAGGTGCAGGTAGAGATCTGCAGAAAGTCACACCATTGGTCACATTGTCACCCAGTGAGTAGGGCTTGAGCTCACTGGTGAAAGGTGCATAGGGTGTGGCTTAGTCAAGACAAAGAGAAGAGAGCAAGACATGGGCGAAAATAGTATTAAATTATGAGGAAAGTATTTGAATTGACTCACAGATGAAAAGGCAGTTATGTGATCAGTGGAGAGAGGGGAGGCCAGGGAGCCTGGCTCACGGCTGGTTTACGTCTAGTGCAGGCAGCGGTTGGCCAAAATTGTAGGCGTTGGGTGGGAACAGTGTAGATGGCCTTGAATGTTAGAGTGAGGAGGAAACTCAGTGAAGTTAGAGCAAGGGAGAGACATCATGCAAATGATGTGCCATTAGACAGGGGCAGTGTTTCAAAAACTAGCCATTAGTGAATACCTTTGGGATTTTCTTCTACATATTGCTTCATCTTTCTCCTTATATTATTCTTCTATTTAATTGGTCTATTTTCAAAGGAAATTGCATCACTGCTATACATGAAAAACAAACACCACTTGTCACTAATGGAAACAAACATAAAAAAATAAGTTGAATAAATAAACATATAGACAAATAAAAATAAAGAAAATAAAGAAAAAGAAAAAAATGGTGAATTCTAGGTAGGTACCATTTTCTGTCTACATTTCTAAGTCTGAAGTCTATTCTCTTTTGGACATAAAGATAAACAGATTCTAAAGAGGTAATAAAGATCTGCAACCAAACAAACCTTCTCCTTCGTGAATCATAACAATGGAGAGAAAATTAAGAAGGAAATTCGTGTCTCACTGTGCGACTAGATATTATTTGGTTCCATATATGCTGTGCTGTGCCGTGCTTAGTCGCTCAGTCATGTCAAACTCTTTGCGACCCCATGGACTGTAGCCCGTCAGGCTCCTCTGTCCATGGGATATCCCAGGCAAGAATGCTGGAGTGGGTTGTCATGCCCTCCTCCAGGGGATCTTCCCAGCCCAAGGATCAAACCCAGTTTTCCCACATTGTAGGTGGGTTCTTTACTGTCTGAGCCACCAGAGAAGCCCAAGAATATTGGAGTGGGTAGCCTGTCCCTTCTCCAGGGGATCTTCCTGGGCCAGGAATCGAACAGGGGTCTCCTGCATTGCAGGTGGATTCTTTAAAGCTGAGCTACCTGGGAAGCCACATTAAAAAAATCTCCACTTCCATCAGTGTTACCTGCCCTCACTTTGGATAGCAGTGGTGTAGGGCCAGGACCTGCAAGCTTTTTCTCCACCTATTTTAGGCTCTGGGGCCATGCAGCCTCAGTTGCAAATACTAACTCTGCTGTTATAGCATGAAGACAGCCAGAGATAAAATACAATTAAATACATGTGGCTGTGTCCCTATAAAACTTTATTTCTAAAAACAGGTGGGACTTTTGGCTGGTGGGATGTCCAGTTGGCCCTCCGTAACTGCAGGTTCTACATCTCTGGGTTCAACCAACTGAGGATCAAAAATGTTTGAAAAATAAAAATTCTAGAAAGTCCCCAAACACAAATACATAGCATTTGCATTGTGTTAAGAGGTTTTATAAATTATCTAGAGGTGATTTCAAGTGAATGGATGTGTCAGAGCTTATGCAAATATTATGTGTACAAACATTATGCAAATACTATTATGCATGTGTTATGACATTTTATTTGAAAGACTTGAGTAACCACAGATTTTGGTAGTCGGGAGGGGGTTCTGGAACCATTCCCCTGTGAATACTGAAGGATGACTGTAATGTGCTGACCCTTGATCTATATCAGTGGTTTACAAATTTATGGTGTGGTAGGGATTACTTACAGAGAAGGCAGTGGCGCCCCACTCCAGTACTTTTGCCTGGGGAATCCCAGGGACAGAGGAGCCTGGTGGGCTGCAGTCCATGGGGTCGCTAAGAGTCGGACAGGACTGAGCAACTTCACTTTCACTTTTCACTTTCATGCATTGGAGAAGGAAATGGCAACCCACTCCAGTGTTCTTGCCTGGAGAATCCCAGGGACGGGGGAGCCTGGTGGGCTGCCGTCTATGGGGTCGCACAGAGTCGGACACCACTGAAGCAGCTTAGCAGCAGCAGCGGGGATTACTTACGGTATGCACCGAATTGTGTCCTGCCAAAGAAAGGGCTTCCCGGTGGCACTAGTGGTAAAACCCACCTGCCAAAGCAGGAGACATAAGAGACGTAGATTCGACCCCTGGGTTGGGAAGATCCTCTGGAGGAGGAAGCAGCTACCCACTCCTGTGTTCTTGCCTAGAGAATCATGTACAGCGGAGCCGGGTGGGTAACCCATAGGGTCAGAAAGAGCTGGACACTGCTGAAGCGACTGAGCACAGCACAAAGAAAGATATATTGAAATCCTAACCTCCAGTACCTCAGAATGTGATGGTATTTGGAAATGGGTTCTTTACAGAAGTAATCAAGTTAAAAGGAGGCCATTAGAATGGATCTTAGTTCAATATAGCGGATGTCCATATAAAAAGGGGAAATCTGGGCTCAGAGACAGACACACACAGAGGTGTGAAGACATAGAGGGAAGTGGGCATCTCAAGCAAGGAATTGCCTGAGGCTACTAGAAGCTGAGAGAGAGGGCTGGAGGAGATCTCTCCCTTGTGCCTTTAGAGGGAACACAGCCTTGCCAGTAGACCTCCGGCCTCCAGAACTGTGAAACCAGAATACACTTCAGTTGTTCTAAGCCACCAAGTTTATGACACTTCATTACCATAGACCTAGGAAATTAATATAACCTGTTGTTTTTTTTTTAATATAAAATTTGGGGCCCTACCTAAGACCTACTGTATGTATAGGGACCAGGCATAGGGCTTTAAAACTAAATCATCATACTTGCCACAGTTGATTCTAAGCCCATGGTTGGTTCAAAGCCTCCTGGTCTTCATGGCAGAGCAGAGAAGGCAGATTGGTCTCAGACCACCTAAGGGGAATCAACTGTAATAATCCACGTGGGTGGTGATGCGGGGCTTGATTAAGACTCAGGAACTTGGACTAGAAAGGGAGGTGCTTTGATCAGTCTGATAAGAAAGGCACAGTAAATGTTTGGGGAACAGCAGCTGGAGGTGAAATAGATGCACTTGCCCATCCCAGAGGAAATTGACTGTAGGGGATGAAACATCCACATGAGGTCTGTGTTAGAGACAGATGCTTTAGGATCATCCCCATATTTAACATGAAAACCAGTGAGTGCTCAAAGGGAGAGGGGAGGAGAGAGAATGCTCTTTGGGACTCGATGCCGTGATAGATGGTGGAGGGAGAGAGAGCCAGAGAGGGAGAATGAACAGGGACGGTGTGATGGATAGGAGGAGAAATTATCATCAGGGCAAGGGTTTTTAAGAATAAAGGAGTCATTAGAGTCAAATTTTATAAAGAGATCAAAGGAAGGGAACATAAGGAAGCAGTAGATGCGGCGGAGAAGGCAACGGCACCCCACTCCAGTACTCTTGCCTGGAGAATCCCAGGGACGGGGGAGCCTGGCGGGCGGCCGTCTATGGGGTCGCACAGAGTCCGACACGACTGAAGTGACTTAGCAGCAGCAGCAGCAGCAGCAGCAGCAGCAGCAGCAGCAGCAGATGTGGGATTCATGATGCCTTGCCGGCTTCGAGAAACCACCTTCAGCAGTGTGTGGAGCAAACTGAACTTTGTAAACATTAAAAGTTTTGTTGTAAAAGGAAACGGCAAACATGAGGGGGAGAGATGGCTCATTACACATTTTCCCCCCCAGTGTGGGAGATCTGTGCCTGTTTGAAGTCAGAGGAAGAAACCAGTAAAGACACACTGAAAATTACTAAGAGTCTTCAGAGGGAGTGTGGCCCTGCCAACACCTTGATCAGAAGTGGATTCCTATTCCCACTGGAATGGAACTGGGAGGGATTCTTTGCTTCTCAGTATTGTTCCTCTGTTCCCAGTTTCTGATGGAGATTACTAGTCCTTTCTTCCACCCTCCCTCCCTCTGCACCTCCTTCCCTTCTTCCTTTCTCTCAATAGGATCTGTTTATCAAAGCCTGCCATTTCTTTAAAAATTTTTTTTCGAATCTTGTCTTTTATAGTCCAGGCAATTTTAAGACAGGAGTTGCATTTGTCTGGAAACGCCTTCTATAGGCTCTGAAATATTTATTCAATATAATTCCCTGAAAAAATGTTGTTCATATTAGTTGATCTCTGTCTCTGTCAGTTTATCTTTCTACTTATCTAATACATATTTCATCTAAGGAATGATTGGAGGTGGCTGTTATAAAATAATTATAAATTATAAATGGATAGGTGTAAATATTTACTACTCAGAACAATCTAAAAATGAAAACTAGAAAATGACAGATTAATCACTCTAGTCACGAAAATGCACAACAAGAAATTCCAGGATAGAACCCACGTTTGACAAGAGAGAGAAAGACTCAAACAGGCTTTGCTCCTGGCCGACTGGATGGACGCATCTGATTTTACCAGTTGAGGATAAGACAGAGCTAGCTGAAGCTCAGGCCAGAAGAGATGAGGTGCACCATGGAAGCCCGTGTGCTTGATTATGACATCAGCGACTAGTTCTAGACTTCAGACACATGGCTATGGAACAAAAAGGGTTTTAGCGAATTTTCTCAGCATTTATTCCAGTACTGACATGAAGCAAATAGCAAAAAAAAAAAAAATTTTTTTTTGAAGTCCAAAATATTAATACAAAATAGATAGGGTCAAAGAGAACAGAAGATGCAAAGAGCCCGCACACTAAGCGTTCACCAGTGCCCTGCTAGGGACCATGTGGATTTTAATGCCACTCCAGAGCAATAAAAATGAAATGTCCCACCATCTTAAAGGTTTGGGACTTGTAATAGAATAAGCATTTGATTAATGAAACAACATGTAGTATAAAGAACAAGGGATCATAAAAAGCTGGTTTTTAACAGCCTAAGTACCTTTTGCAGCTTGAAGTTCTTTATCACCTTGTAAATCACTGCTGGAGAGAAATAACCAAAGTGAGACAAGGCCAACTTCCATTACCAGTCTGGCCACCTTGGGGCTTTGGCTCCGGTTTCTCAACCATATTCTGTTTGCTAACACTCTGCGGTACCTTGCCTTTATTATGAGGAAAGGAAGGCTGGGTCACTGTGGTGACTCTGCTTTTAGTAAATGTCTCAGAACAAATATGCCCCCTCAAGAGGCACCTTCCTCCCCCTCGATGTCTCTGTTCCACCGTCAAGCATGCCTCCATTAGTAGAAATGAACAACCATGGGTATTAGCCAGCACGGACCCCCAAATCTTGTGGCTGACATCAGCACAGATTAATTTGTCCCAGGTTGGTGTGTAGGTTGGCTTCAGTGGAGCTCAGGTCTGACCCTCATGCCTTT
The DNA here is from genome assembly GCF_023091745.1 of Budorcas taxicolor. Lineage (NCBI taxonomy): Eukaryota > Metazoa > Chordata > Mammalia > Artiodactyla > Bovidae > Budorcas > Budorcas taxicolor. The sequence goes on along the minus strand of NC_068933.1, from coordinate 18,249,257 downwards.
CATGTCCAGGGTGCCGGTCAAAGAGCATCTGCACAGGGGCAGGCTTTTCCTCACGGTGCAGGAAGGAACCCAGGAAGCTGAGTCAAACATCATGAGCTCATCGGGAACTTCTGAGCAGGCGTGGTAGACTTTACATCTGCTCACGTCTAGTGGCAGAGGCAAGTCACATGGCTAGGCTCAAAGTCAAGGGAGGGAGGAAGTGTATCACCCACAGCAAATCCTGGCCAGGCTGAGGAGGTAAGGATGAACTGGGATCAACTCATCCCATTCAACATACTGTGGATGATGCAGGTCAGCTGGTCATGCAGTCATGTAATTGGATGGCCTGGATCTTCGCCAATGATCTCTGAGGTCAAAGTGGGTGTTCTAGAGAGGAGAGAGGTCCTCTCTGTGTGGTGTATCTTATTAAAATGACAGGAAAGAACTCCGACTTTCAGAACTTTGACTCAGTGTACAGCCTTGACATCAAGCAAATTCTTGGCAAAAATAGCTAATTGATACTAGGAGCTGTGCTAAGCCGGTTAAACACATGATTTCATTTAGTTCTCACAATTGTCTGAAGTGGGTCTTTTCATCCCCATTTTTCATGTGAAGGAACTGAAGGGTAGAGATCAAGTTGCATAAAAAGACAGCGTGCGAGGCAGTCCAGAGCTGGGGTTTGAATCCATATATGTTGGACTGCAAATTATTGTGCCACACTGGAAGATGTCTCAGGTTTAAACTTGGTGAGAAACTGACGCTCAAAATATATGTGTAAAATTTTGTCTCATGTTCGTATCCTTTGATTCTCAACAATTACACTTCAAGGGATTTATCTTAAGGATAAATATACTTACCCAAGGGATGATATATTTTGATATAAAAAAGGTGTTCTAAGACTGAACATTAATATAAAACTATGGACTTTGAATAATAATGATGAGTCAGTCAGTGTAGGTTCATGAATTGTTAACAAATACACCACTGAGGTATGGAATGCTGACAGTAGGGGGCGCTGTGCATGTGTGGGGACGGGCTAAATGGGAACTGTGCTTTCCGTTGAATTTTACTATGAACCCAAACGTGTTCTAAAAAAAATAAAGTTTATTAATCAAAAAAGAAAAAAGTAGGAGAATGCCATTGCCCACAGAGTGGGTAAAAAAAGGTACTTGAATAGCAATGCTAATGGCAATCCTATTTATAATGGAGAAAAACTGGAAATAATCTGAAGGATTATGCATAAGGGATTTGTTAAGTAATATGATACATCTGGAGGTGGCTGTAAAATTACTACTTAAAAGAATATTTAATGTCATTGAAAGTGTGCACAGTGAGAAGAGGAGACCTTAACAATATGCGTAGTGCAACCACAAATTTGTAGAGAGAATAGTCATATATGAACTGCAAATAATTCTGGGTAACATATGTCTTTAGGTGACCCACCTCCACATTCCCACCAAATTCATCACATAAAAATATTTTGAATTTGCAGCTAGAGACTTGTACTCTCTCAGCAACACACACTCTTCCAAAATGGTCTTGTAGCCAGATTCAAGCTGGGAATATCTTACTTTCATCCATTCCATGGGAGTACCACAGAGCAAGCTGAGCTTCTGAGCATGTCCTCTCTAGACCCCAATTTGGGATCCAGGGATAATAGGTTTACAAGTGGTAGATGGTCTTGTGGGAATTGTACTTGCCCTTGAATGGTGATTATTACTTGTTATTGCTTCCTAGAGTGAAAGTGAAAGTCACTTAGTCATGTCTGACTCTTTGTGACCCATGAACTACAGTCCATGGAATTCTCCAGGCCAGGATACTGGAATGGGTAGCTGTTCCCTTTTCCAGGGGATCTTCCCAACCCAGGGATCGAACCCATGTCTCTTGCATTGCAGGCAGATTCTTTACTAGCCGAGGCAGCAGGGAAGCCCAAGAGTCCTGGAGTGGGTAGTCTATCCCTTCTCCAGCAGATCTTCCTGACCCAGGAATCAAACTGGGGTCTTCTGCATTGCAGGCAGATCCTTTACCAGCTAAGCTGCCAGGGAAGCCCTCTTCATAGATTTGACATACTTTATTATGAACATTTTTATTATAGTAAGACACATAAAACTTACTATTTTAACAATTTTTAAGTGTACAATTCAGTGATATGGTATTTAGTACATTCATATTGTTTAACCATCACCAGAGATACTTAAGTTTGTTGTTTATACTGCTTATAGAAGTCATATATATTCCTCAAAGCAAATGATAAAAATAATCTATCTTCCCATCTCTTAAGCATATAATTTTTAAAAATTGAATTCATATTTATGTGTTTAGATATGTATACACACATGGCTATATGCACACAAGCATGCTTATAATGTTTTACATAGACTAATTACAGTAAATGCATACTTTTATTGAGCCCTGTACTCTCTTTATCTCCTGTTTTGGGTGCAAACTTAGATGAGGCAACAGGAACATAACTCCACGTGGGAACACTGTGACACATAGTGTAACACTTAAAATTGGTTTTGGTTTTAAATGAGAAGGCAGACACCATTGGCTTTAAAAGAACACTTGTTTGGGGATTGAGTAGCTAGCATATTTGTCAAAAAATAATAAAAAATAAAAAACTGAACTAGAACAACCACCACAAAATCCAGAACACTACACCTCATTAATGTTTGTGAGAAAGGGGAATATATTTCTCACTAGTAAATCCTTCTTAAGGCAGAACAGACAAGAAATAAGAACTGTGGTTATTGACTATTTGTCAGTGGTAAAACTTTCTCCAGCTTGAAAGCAGTGCTGCAGACTCCCTAATAATCGTATTGCTGAGAGCTAACATTTACTGAGTGTATATCAAGCATTTTCCTACCCAAATCATGTTTTAGGGGCATTTTGCAGCAAGTGATTTCTACGTTTTATTGGTCTAATTTATTCATTAAGTTGCTTGAAAACATCGAGTTGTTCTAGATCAGGTTTTTCTTTTTCCAATGAAAGGGAATCTGATAGCTTAATTTAATCTGTTGAACTTTTTTTTTTTTCCTTGAAAAATTAACCCATGACCTATTGGATGATCCTAAAGTCATCTAGTCTTTATTATAATTTTTTCTTATATAAGATAGTAACATCAAGTTTATTTTAACCTCAGGATTCAATTTGGTTTCAATGAGCAATTTAGGGCACCATTAGAGTGAAACAAGAATTTAACTCAGAGTGGGTAGATAATAACTGATTTCTAAAATGCTTCCAAACAGCTATTAACTTTCTAATACTATGTTAAAAGCTTTGCCAAACTAATAACAAGTCACTGTGTTTATGCAATTACTCTGAGTGCTGACCCATTCACAACTCTTGAGGATACAAAACTCTCATTTAAACCTCTAAAGTTTTTAAAAAATGTAGTGCTCTTGTCCAAATATTATAGCTCTATACTTATAAAGTATAGACAAAAGGAGACCAGATGAATTTGACAAAGATTTTGGAATGGAGGTCCTGACAGTCACAGTTTATATTAATCAAAGTGAGTCGCTAAATCCAAGCAGATAACACAATATTTTTGCTTTTGCAACAAAGTAGAGAAGACTAGAAAATTGTTAGCCAAGGAATCATACAATTGGAAGCAAGAATTGTCCTCCATCTCCAGATGAGGCACCAGAGGCCCAGAGAGGTGAAGTGCTTTGTTGAAAGTCACTCGGTGGGTGTTGTCCCTCTGACCTCTGACTCTTGGCATATGACCATCTGTTTTCACTAGAAGAACATCTGAAGGAGATATTTTGAGCTTTTTTGGAAAGATCACCGCTCTCTAATATTCACCCTTATTGAAAATGTCTTTGTTTGGAAAATCTACAGTAACTTGGATGGAAATGAAACTGGGAATCATCCAAGTTAATGTTCCATATGGAAGTCAACTACATCCTGGGCTCACCTTGCACAGGTAAACCTTCTACAAGTAGGTGAAGGTTTGAGAGCGAAAAGTATTAAGAAAGAACAAGTGTTGTTTTCCAGAAAAAAATGAAAGGATCTGTTGTTCTTGTCTAAAGTAAAATGGATTTTATTAATAACTGTATTCACAGCATGGGTGCGTATGTGCTTATTCGTGTCCAGCTCTTTGTCACCCCATGGACTGGGGCCCGCCAGCCTCCTCTGTCCATGGAATTTCCCAGGTGAGAACCCTAGACTGGCTTGCCATTTCCCTCTCCAGGGGATCTTCCCTACCCAAGGATCGAACCTATGTTTCTTGTGTCTCCTACATTGGCAGGCGGATTCTTTACCAACTGCGCCACCTGGGAAGCCCATTCACAGCATGAGGAAAAGCATAACAAGGGAGCTTCATTTGCTGATGGATGATGACCCTTCACTAATCCATATGGTCCCCATTCTAACTGCTTGTGGACCGTGTAATCGACGTGCAATATCACTAGCCACCTCTGGTTTAAACTTAGAAGGAAAGTGAAAGTCACGACTTCAGCCCTCATCACCTTTATCCTCATTTTTCTTGTCTTTGATGATGAAAAAGTGCACAACCTCAAAAAAAAAAAAATGTCCAAAGTGAGTCACTGAAATCACTGAGTATTGTTCAGCTATCTGGTTTCATCCTCTCATAGAGAACACAAGAGTGATACGGATGCAACTCATATATAATGCCCTCTTTTCTCCTGTTATGTAAGCATTCCAAAAAGGGAAACAATGTTAAAAATTGAACCCAGAAAAGATGCATCGTTATGAATTATGATTTAGCGGCAGAGTCACTGCAGGGGAAAGAGAACCTGTCATTCTTACCCTGATGGTACTTGCGATAAAATACAGGAGGATGTGGCTCTGCTCTCCTTGATAAATTGAGCACTAGAAAAGCCATGAATGTGAAATTATCTAGCACATGATAAATCTGCTGCAATAAATAAGAATCCAATAGTCAGAAGGAGTAGGAACTGCGTGAACCAAACTTTGCTTCAAACTCTGCCCCTCTAACTTTGGGCAGGATTCCAGGCTCTCTGAGGACCGTAAAATTAGGCTCTTTAGTTCATAATTAGTACCACAAAAATCCTTGCCTGGAAACAAAAAGCCATGGACCATGCAGGTTTCACCTTTAAAAAATATGCCCAAAGGGTTTGTCAAGATAAATGTGGAGTTAGTTGAAAATTTGTTGTTCCTTTTCAAATTATCAGGGTGGCATCATCTTCCAGGGACTTCCCTCATAGCTCAGTCAGTAAAGAATCTGCCTGCAATGCAGGAGACCCGGGCTTGATTCCTGGGTTGGGAAGATCCCCTGGAGAAGGAAATGGCAACCCATTCCACTATTCTTACCTGGAGAATCCCCTGGGCAGAGGAGCCTGGCAGACTATAGTCCACGGTTCGCAAGAGTCGGACATGACTTAGTGGCTTAAACCACAACCACCACCACTGTCTTCTAATTGGCATTGTGAGAGATTATGTGTAGGAACAAGATAAGTCTTTTAAACATGCTTTTAATTTGCCTCTGCAAAACCTGTTTTGGCATCCAGGCACACATGAAGATCATATTTTAAATTATTTGCAAAATTCTAGAAAGTGTAGTCAGAAAACTCCAGTTCTCCCTTTCATAAATAAGCTACTCAACAAAGATATATTAAACACCCCCAAGACTAGCAGCTCATTAATATTTTTATGACAACAAAAGGAGAATTTAAATTCAGTTCAATTTATTAGAGTACTTTTTGAACAAACTCAAGGATTCAGAAGTTTGTTCATAAGAATTTCTGATTGTTGAAAATGTGACTCTCGTGATTGAGGTGAGCAGGAGTTAAATTAAGTGATATTCTGTGTTGTTATAAGAGAATTTCTGATGCTTAAGTACGTTACTGAATGGACAGATCAATACCAAGTGCTTCACCTCCTAAAGGCTGAATCAGTAAGAGTAGCTGGGCCTGCAGGTGAGGCACCCTCAATATGAGAAAGAGGTTGTAAAAGTTCTGCAAATAAGTAGGAGAAATAAACACAAACAGTTTATTAAGGATAAACTGTTTGTGTACCACATCCTCAGTCACTTCAGTTGTGTCTGACTCTTTATGACCCCATGGACCGTAGCCCGTTAGGCTCCTCTGTCCATGGGATTCTCCAGGCAAGAATATTGGAGTGGGTTGCCATGCCCTCCTCCAGGGGATCTTCCAGACCCAGGGATCATGCCTGTCTCTCCTGCATCTCCGTCTCCTCCATTGGCAGGCGGATTCTTTACCACTGAAACCAGCCCGATAAACTGTTTATGTTTGTTTAAAATATTACTGCATCATGTTATTCAGTATAGCTACAAAAAAGAGAAAGTGCTATTTTTCATAGCTTGATGAATTACAAATGCCCCTCCTAATGGGTCTCTTTTACTCCCTCCTTATTTTTCATTGACTTTAATCTTTGGTGATAAACCAGAGCAGAAATGAACACACTTCTTCATTTATTTCCGTACATTTTCCTCCTCATCCTTATTGATTGTGAGCCTGTGGTCTATGCTCCTTGCCTCAGTGACAGGATTTCACAGGGACATTGGTCTCCTTTGATTTAATTTCTAAATATCTGTGACATTAGGCAACCAGACAGAACTTCAGGTAAACCAAGAGAAGAAAGGGATTGTTTCTTTTATCCCTAAGACTAGAAATTCCTCTGGATGCAGACCAGTGGGATGCTGTTAGAATTGTAGCTCCCATAGAGGGAAACCTTACTTTCTAGATCCCAGGAATAGGTCTGGGTGGTCTGCAAATCTTCAGAAAGCTTTGTGAACATAAGAGCAGAGAGGTCATCCACACAGAGAGAGCCACAAAGAGGTGGAGAGGCGACGGCTGCAGAGTGAGTCTGGGCAGTGACACAGACAGTCGCGAAGCTTTCCATGATATTGGTGGCACCGGATCCTGTGTCTCTGTCTATGGCACAGAAGTAGCCAAGAGATGCACGAACCAGGAGAAACATGTTCAGAAATGTGTCACCGGTGGTGACAGGCATATATGGGATGGAATTCCCCACGTGATGACAAACCTCTCATCTGATGCTGGACTGCTTGAATGATGTCTCAGACCAGCTGCTTCCCCTATACTGGTTCCCTGGCACTTAGATGTCATTTCAGAAAAGAAGGAGAAGAAAATTGACTGATAACTAATTTTTCTCAATTCCAGTAGAATTAGAATCTCAAAAAAGAAACTCTAAAAAAGCAACTCTTTTTAACTCATTTTCTGCACACATTAGTTTGCAGACCGAGGCATACTGGTTCACTGTATATTCTGACTTTCAATAAAGAGCTTAATTGCTTGGAGAATACACACATATGATTGCTTATATGGGAGGCTTCATAGGGCATTGGGAAGAGGTTAGATGAGGAGGCAGAGAAGAATATAGAGTCTCTGGTCTGTTCCCGCTCCTCTCTTGGCCTCAGTTTTCTCACGTGCAAAGTGAGGAACTTGGAGGGGTGATGTCTGAGGACACTTCTAGCTCTGATAATGTGACTCTGTGAGTCTCTACTCTCCTATTTGCCAAATTATTGGCTACTGCTACCAGATTCAGTGTTGCCCATAAAATACTCACCTAGAAGCTTGGCACTTCAGTGGTCAATGAATGCTGATTTCTATCACCCTTTCCCCTCAATAACATTATCTGATGACCACTTTGCTAAGATCTAATTCACATGAAGGGCCATTAATTTCTCCTTCCTGTATGTTTCCAGGGCAGATCTTATTCTGGAAAAGCCATGTAACGTGCTGCTCTACCAGCGTATTTGTTCTGAGCATCCCCTTCTGCAGTTCTTTCACCTGTGGTTGAAAGGCTTCTCTCTGTGTTCTGAACAGGAGCGGTGGCAAAGGGCTTGGAGAGTGGCTGGGATCAGCGGGCTATCCCGCTGGCTCACTGGTGTTGGGATGACTGTACACTTGTCCTCTCCTGAGAGTGTGGGCTGTTCCGTACTGTGTGTCAAGTCTGGCTGCCTGGTGCATTTGCTGGCTAAGTATTTCTTACTGATGATCTGAGTAGCTCCATCTTGTTCTGTTCTCTCTCGCCATTTCCTAGTCATACCTCATGACCTGCTATTGCTTGTCTTTGATGCGTGTCCCAGCCAGTGAGGCATCTCTGGTTCTGAGCCGACAGATTTATAATTCTACCAAGTTATTGGGAATAACTTTTAGATGCTGTCAAACTCCGGGGGCCCTTTGACAGTCTGGTAAAACCCTGTCTCAGGAAAACCTTTTAAAACGCGTCAGCTAGCATGCATATGATTATAAAATAATGAATTATGTTCAGTCTGCTTATCTAAACATTTTAAAGGATGTTGTGATACAAGAATATATGTGCCTCCTTATTAATGCATTAAATAATAAGAAATTGCTATAAGTTTGATGATTACTATAAATTTGAAGAGCTGATGATCATAAATATTTTGCAGTATCTGTAAAACTGTGCTATAATATGAAAATATCCATAATTTATATTTTGGATCACAAATATTGCTAATACTATTGTGGTAGCCCTCTTATATTCATAATCAGAGGAAGTACTATAAATTTCAGTTAAAGAAAATAAAGATACATTTTCCCTTTGTACTTATGGTCCCCTTAAGTGAATTTTCAGAAGCCCCAGTCTAGTTTGATTTCCTAATTTTATCAGGAAACAATGGACCAGACATGTAAAATGAATTACCAGGATCACATAGTTCATAGTTGACCAAACGGGATTCAATCTTGATCCCCTTAATCCGTTTCTCTTTTTTCCAAGCTCACTGCTCCTTGTTTTTACTGAATTGCAAAATGGCCTTTATTGCGGATTCTGCTTTATGATTCTTCCACATTTACGTTTTCTCTGTGTTACGTTTGATTCTAGCAGTTCCATATACTTCTTTCTGAGGAGCTTTCATTTTGTCTGGATATTAGGGCATTTGGTTTCCTTCCTGTCACTCTGCTGCTTTTGAAACACTTTCTAGATTGGAATCCCATTCATATTTTATTAATCTTTAGATTTTATTTTAATTGTTTGTACATATACTTGAAAAATTATTTTTAATTGGATTATAATTGCTTTAAGTGCGGTGTTAGTTTCTGCTGTACAACAATGTGAATCAGCCATATGTTGTACATATATCTCCCCTCTCGAGCCTCCCTCCCACTCCACCCCATACCATCCCCCTAGGTCCTCATGTACACGTACTGTTTTTAAAACCTGATTTTCAATTTATTTATTTTAACTGGAGGATAATTACTTTACAATATTGTGATGGTTTTTGCTGTACACCAGTATGAATCATTGGTGAATGTGTGTCCCCTCCATCCTGAACCCCCCTCCCACCTCCGTCCCCACCCCATCCTTCCAGACTGTCACGGAGCACTGGCTTTGGGCGCCCTGCATCATACATCAAACTTGCACTGGTTAGCTATTTTACGCATGGTAGCAAAGGAGACACAGATGTAAAGAACAGAGTTTTGGACTCAGTGGGAGGAAGAGAGAGTGGGATGACTTGAGAGACTAGCCTGGAAACATATCCATTCTTTTAACTCTGTAAGTAGGCCACATGCTTTTTGAGCTTAGGGAATGGATATGACATATTTTATTTCTTTGCATCTTTCACAGCCCCTGAAGAGGTGTTGTCTGCAACTACACACATACAGTGGACATCATATCAGCTTTCCACTGAGACAGACCAGCGCATGAATATAATAACCTCAGTCTTATTTTGGCCCAGTATTAACACAGCCATGCCTTACATTTCCTTACCTACTAACGTTTACCTGTGCAGAGAGTCTTATAGTGGGAGGCACTGCGGAGCAGCCAGTTAGGACAGCATCTAGCACACAGCCGAGGCACATTATTATTATTATTCCTCACTATTTGTTTGATTTGATGATTCTTACTTGCTGGTATCTGGGGTGTCTCTCTTATATATATTTTTTATGATAGTGGTAGAAAATTAGAGCTAAATAAGGTGAAACTTGTGGAGTGGAGCAACATTGAGCTCACCCATACATCTTAGTAACTGTTTATTGTGGGTGTGCCATGTCTGTCTTCTCCCTCCTTCAAAGAATTGATCCCATTGAACAGGGCCATGTTTTAGCCTCAAATTTTACAGCCCTGTTTACCAGTCAGTGAAATTGTTTATAAGGCTTTCAAAGGGCTAAGAAAAGGAACCCTTGCAAAAGGGGAATTATGTTGGCATTTTAGGAGGCTGATACATGACTCATTTTTCCCTGTGGAGTTCAGAATATAATGAGGCATATATGCAGAAGACAGAAGAATGGAGACCAACATTTTAAAATATGTTATATATTTTAAAAATTCTAATCATGTTGGGAAATGACTTTAGCTCTGCTCATACTTCCCCCTAAACTGAACTCTCCTTCCCCAAGCAAAATAGAACAAAATACAAAGCCAGAGGGTATGCTCGTGTGTGAGCAGACAGCCTCCCCTGATATATCGTCTCTCTCCGGGCTCCACACCGAGAAAAAGGGAGAGGAAGTTTCTCTGCTGTGTGTTGTTTCTTCTCCCAAACTCTATAGTGAGATCAGCCACTCCTTGTCACAGAAGGACTAGATGAAAGAGGCAGAGAAGGCTATGCATTCCTGAGCCGTCCTTAAAATGTGGACCACGGGCCACAGGCATCAGCACCTCCTGGGCATAGTGATAATGCCAACTGTGGACCACATTCCAGACCTCCTGCAGTGTGGGTTTAGCAATCTGTGTTTTAACAAGCCCTCCAGGCAACTCTGATGCTGGCTTCACAGTCTTCCCTGGTGGCTCAGACCGTAAAGAATCTGCCTGCAATGCAGGAGACCCAGGTTTGATATGTGGAGAAGGGAATGGCTACCTTCTCCTGAAAGGATATTCTTTCCCAGAGAATCCCATGGACACAGGAGCCTGGCGGTCTACAGTCCAGGGAATCCCGAAGAGTCGGACACGACTGAGCCCTTACAATATGGTAGACAGATGCTCCCTATTGGAATTTCTGAAGTAGGGCCTAGGCATCTGCACTGTTGGGGTTATTAAGATTAAAGATTATGCATGTTGGGGCTTCACAGACAGAAAAAGTTTAAAGGTTAAATTGGGATCCCCGAGAGTAGAGCCTTGGGGACTGGTGTGTTTGGAGAGGTCCTCAGGCGGCTCTGCTGTGCAGTCAGGGCTCAGGGCTACTACGCGCACTCTAGCTCATTCCTGTCCACAGGGAACCCGGGGTCCTGGGAAGGAAACGAGGAACAAACGCTGGTTGTGACTTTGAGCTCTCAGTCCTGCCACTTGGATGTCTTCTTTCTTTCCGTCTCACACTTGTCAGTGTGAATACTAGGAAGTCACCTACCACATGGGTGACCACCTTGTGGAATCTGGTGATGAAGAGCCTTGTGGGATGGTAGGTTCCTGAGGCACAGGAAACACTAAATGAATTGCAATGGTACCTGGCCAGATGCCACCGACACCTCTAAACTTGTCACCAAGACGTGGACGACACTCTTTCCCAACTTAGCAAATCTCAAGTTAGCAGAAACTACCTAATGTGTTTTAAAATGGATGTTTCTTACATCTTTGAAAGGAATCCAAGCTCAAGACTGTTTCGACACCCTGGATTATGCTTCAGAAGGCCAGTAAAAAATTAGGAAAGTAACAAAAAAACTGTAGGTTTGTAGGATGAGTGTATATTTGGAAGAAGAAAATGTTGTACATGGTTTCTGTTGGCAGTGCACGCAGAGGTCTCCTGAGAGCTTTTTAAATGTGTCTTTATATGCACATTGGGGCATTTGTGGTTAGGAATCTGCCTGCCAGTGTAGGAGATGCAAGAGACGTGGGTTTGAATTTGGGTCAGGAAGATCCCCTGGAGTAGGAAGTGGCATCCCGCTTCAATATTCTTGCCTGGAAAATCCATGGACAGAGGAGCCTGGTGGGCTACAGTCTACGAGGTCACAAAGAGTGAGATATAATTGAGCCACCAAGCACAGAACACGCACAGTAAACTGGGTAGTTTTTTCCTCACAAAAACACATTGCACATCCATTCAATCCTTTGCTTTACATAGATTCATTGGGGAGTGAGGTCATGTGAGCTAAATAGGCAGCTCTGTATCTCTCACCATTGCTCTGGAGAACTCCCAGGCAGCTTGTCTGTGCCTTTACACAGGGCCACCTCTGCAAGAGCCCTCTGCATAGAAATATGTGAGCTACAAATGTGAGCCTGTATGAAACAAGATTTCTCCAGTAGCTACATTAAAACAAGTAAAAAGAACATGTGCAACCAATTTTAGTAATATATTTTATTTAACCCAATGCATTGAAAATATTTTTTATTTGAACATGCAAGTACAATAAAAAATTTATGCTGAAATAAGTATAAAAATATTCTTTTTTGTACCGAATCTTTGAAATCCACTGTGTGTTTTACACTGAAAACACATGTTAATCTGAAGAGGCCACATTCAAGTACATCAGAGCCTCAGCAGCTTAGTGGTTGCTATACTGGGTAAAGAATTCTAGAATCTGGCTCAGTCATCAAGTTTGCCTCACATCTTTCTTATAGTTTTCTTTCTAGTAAATAACTTAAGTTTGAGGAGTAACTTAGTGTTTCCCCTTGGCATTCTTTGTTAATAATTAAGAGCATATCACCAATAGTTGTTCTCATTAGCATTAAGAAAATATTTAAGAAATCCTATTTCCCTTTCATGCTTCTTATCTATTTTGAAAAGCAGCTTTTCTGTTATAGTAACTTTGGCAGTGTCGTTTTTCAAAAGCTTTGAGCTTATAGCTGGACAACGTTGAGATTGCCTGGAAATGCTAACTTGAGAGGAATGTGGGCTAATATTTAAATATTCTTTAAAAATCAGTAAGCAGTAGTTCTAGAAACAGGGGCTAGAACGAATCTAATCATACAAATATAAATGAATTGTGAGTAGACAATTATTATTGTATTTCTTAGGTTACACTTCCTTCTGTCTGGTTCATGGAATTTAATATACTGACCAACTATCCATTGCTTTTATGAAAAATAGAAGTGAAGTGAATTGTTAGTCACTCAATTGTGTTTGACTCTTTGAGATCTCATGGACTGTAGCCTGTCAGGCTCCTCTGTCCATGGAATTCTCCAGGCAAGAATACTGGAGTGGGTAGTCATGACCTCTTCCAGGGCATCTTCCTGACCCAGGGATTGAACCCTGGTCTCCTGCATTATAGGCAGATTCTTTAGAGTCTGAGCCACCAGGGAAGCGTATTATGAAAGATAGCCAGGTAACACTTGGGATGGCTGCAGGAAGAAATGCAGCTGCTAACATATTTGATGTATTACAGCAACAAAGATTCAATAATTATTGACTGATGCAGGATACAGGATGCTTGGGGCTGGTGCACTGGGAAGACCCAGAGGGATGGTATGGGGAGGGAAGTGGGAGGGGGGTTCAGGACTGGGAACTCATGTACACCCGTGGCGGATTCATGTTGTTGTATGGCAAAACCAATACAATATGGTAAAGTAAAAAAATAATAAAACAAAATAAAATAAAATGAAATGGTGGGAATGCAAACTAGTACAACCACTATGGAAAACAGTGTGGAGATTCCTTTAAAAATTGCAAATAGAACTGCCATATGACTCAGCAATCCCACTGCTGGGCATACACACCGAGGAAACCAGAATTGAAAGAGACACATGTACCCCAATGTTCATCGCAGCACTGTTTATAATAGCCAGGACATGGAAACAACCTAGATGTCCATCAGCAGATGAGTGGATAAGAAAGCTGTGGTACATATACACAATGGAGTATTACTCAGCTGTTAAAAAGAATACATTTGAATCAGTTCTGATGAGATGGATGAAACTGGAGCCGATTATACAGAGTGAAGTAAGCCAGAAAGAAAAACACCAATACAGTATACTAACACATATATATGGAATTTAGAAAGATGGCAATGATGACCCTGTATGCAAGACAGCAAAAAAGACACAGATGTGTATAATGGACTTTTGGACTCAGAGGGAGAGGGAGAGGGTGGGATGATTTGGGAGAATGGCATTGAAACATGTATACTATCATGTAAGAATTGAATCGCCAGTCTATGCCCGATGCAGGATACAGCATGCTTGGGGCTGGTGCATGGGGATGACCCAGAGAGATGTTGTGGGGAGGGAGGTGGGAGGGGGGTTCATGTTTGGGATCGCATGTACACCCGTGGTGGATTCATGTCAGTGTATGGCAAAACCAATACAGTATTGTAAAGTAAAATAAAGTAAAAATAAAAATTAAAAAAATAAGAAAAATAAATAAAAATAAATAAAAATTTAAACTTTTTTAAAATTTAAAATTTAAAAAATTTAAAAGCCACCCATTTTGTAAATCTGCTGACCAGAATTACAAACACTAATGGTGTTAGGGATACTTTGGAAAATAAGAGATCAGAATTTTATTTTATTAAATCTGAAGCACACAATTATATATTTCATATGAAAATAGGTATATTTCGCTTGACATGAGAACTAGAGGACTGTGTGATTCAACCTGAAAATGTAAAGAAATAGTATAGTATGTCTAGCTGACTTTAATCTTTTTTTTTGTAAGTTTGAGGTGTACAGCATTATAATTTGACATCTGTATATACTACAAAATGATCTCCATCATAAAGCTCGTTTCCAGTCATCACCATATAACTGACTCCCTTCACGCATTTTACCCATCCCTAAACCCCCTTCCTCCCGGTAACCATCAGTCTGTTCTCTGTACCTGTGAGTCTGTATTTGCTTTGTTTTGTTTGTTTGATTTGGTTTATTAGATTCCACCTATGAGTGAAATCATATGGTACTTGGATTTCTCTGTCTGACTTATTTCACCTAGCACAATACTTTCAGGGTCCTTCCATGTTGTCACAAATGGCAGGATTTCATTCTTTTTAAGGCTAAGTAGTAGTCCTTTGGGTATATAGACCACATCTTCTTTATCCATGTATCTATCCATGGACACTTTGGTTGTTTCTACATCTTGGCTGTTGTAAATAATACTGCAATGAACATATGGGTGTACACATCTTTTTGAATTAGTGTTTTTGTGTTCTTTGAATAAATATTCAGATTGATATTGGCTCTTAACAAATAAACACATGCGATGATATCATGAAGAGTTAACTACAAAATCAGATGTGTCTTCCTGGTATACTTTATTTAAATCTTCACATCCATTCGGACAGTTGATAATGGTCATATCTTGGATTTATTCAGTTTCAATATACAGAATGGAGTCAGGGGAATAAACTAACTGTATTTCATACATTCTAAGCTGCACAATTTTTTCCTTCACATTTTAGAATTTTTTTTGAAATTAGGGTGAATCTTAGAATTGATTATAGCTTAGTATTAATTGCAGTTAATATTTCTTTGAGTTGCATAAACTGATGATGTATTTTACTATCTTTCATGTACTCAGTTCAGTTCAGTTCAGTCGCTCAGTTGTGTCCAACTCTTTGTGACCCCATGAATCACAGCACACCAGGCCTCCCTGTCCATCACCCACTCCTGGAGTTCACTCAAACTTATATGTCCATTGAGTCAGTGATGCCATCCAGCCATCTCATCCTCTGTCATCCCCTTCTCCTCCTGCCCCCAATCCCTCCCAGCATCAGAGTCTTTTCCAATGAGTCAGCTCTTCGCATGAGGTGGCCAAAGTACTGGAGTTTCAGCTTTAGCATCATTCCTTCCAAAGAACACTCATGGCTGATCTCCTTCAGAATGGACTGGTTGGATCTCCTTGCAGTCCAAGGGACTCTCAAGAGTCTTCTCCAACACCACAGTTCAAAAGCATCAATTCTTCGGCGCTCAGCTTTCTTCATAGTCCAACTCTCACATCTATACATGACCACAGGAAAAACCATAGCCTTGACTAGACGGACCTTTTTTGGCAAAGTAACGTCTCTGCTTTTCAATATGCTATCTAGGTTGGTCATAACTTTCCTTCCAAGGAGTAAGCGTCTTTTAATTTCCTGGCTGCAATCACCATCTGCAGTGATTTTGGAGTCCCCCAAAATAAAGTCTGACATTGTTTCCACTGTTTCCCCATCTATTTCCCATGAAGTGATGGAACCAGATACCATGATCTTCGTTTTCTGAATGTTGAGCTTTAAACCAACTTTTTCACTCTCCTCTTTCACTTTCATCAAGAGGCTTTTTAGTTCCTCTTCACTTTCTGCCATAAGGGTAGTGTCATCTGCATATCTGAGGTTATTGATATTTCTCCCGGCAATGTTGATTCCAGCTTGTGCTTCTTCCAGCCCAGCGTTTCTCATGATGTACTCTGCATATACTAGATAGATAAATTGCAATTACATGGAACACTTATGTGGCATACTTTGTGCTAGACTCTATGGTAGGCAAATTTGAGAACTCCCATTGTATCTTCACTATAAGTCTCTTAAACAGATTGGAAAACGGAAATGGAGAAGAGTAAAATAACTCACTTAATTTCATACTTTTAAAAATTGTGGGATCTAAATTTCTGATGTCAGATGCTACCTTTGAGTGTCTTCAGCAATCTGTTCTTTCCTGTCTTCTTGTATTTGAACCAGATTCTCTTTATGCTTAAAACGTGGTTTCATCCTCCTTCTCCACCTCCTAATCCCCTCTGAAACTTGGAGAGATTCCACCTTCTTCAGGAAGCCATCACAACATCTCTGAATTAGAGGGCCGTGTTTCCATGGCACCCTCTTCCTATCCCTAAATCACATTTCACTTTTTGAATTTCGTTTCCTCCCCACTCGGTATGCTTTAACACCTGGCAGAGGGTTTGCTGTGGATTAGACCTTAAGTATGTATTTGTTGATTAATTTAAGGTTGTTGTAGCAGTAGCTAGCTGTTATGCTTCATCCATGTTCTTTTTTTCACTTGCTGACATTTTTCTTGAGTTTCTAAGTAATTTGCTCCCTGTTTCTAGTAAGACACTTCAAAATTCTTGAAATCCTCATCAAATATCATGAATTTTGCTTCTCTGTCCTCTGGCAACTTCCATGTAAGAAATATATAGAAACACACATAGCCTTGGGTATTTCTATACTTCCACAAAATACCCTTTTAGGGCTAAATAATGGAACTTCATTTTCAAAGTCTTTGTTGGAATTTTTACATGATCAAAGGCTACTTGATATAATCAAGTTGTATTTAATTACTTGGCTTCACATTTGATTTTCTTCTTTCCTATTTTTAATCAGCTTCTCAGAAGAAAAGGAAAACATTCTTTCAGGCTATTACCAAAACAAAGATAATTCAAAGGTGAATTTCAGATTTGTGAGTCCCTAATACAAGGCTTGTTTTCGGCTCAGCTTGGGGCAAAAATCAATGAAAAACTGTCCAATTTTTAATAGAGTAGGAATGTAAAACATAATTCAATGAATGTAACAACTAGACATGAATTTTATATTATATAATGGGTGGTGTAAAGGATGAAGGAAAAGGAAAGAGAAATGGGGCAAAGGAAATGGAGAAAAAGAGAAAAGATAAGAAAAAGAAAGAGGAATAAATGAGGACAGTTGAATAGAGAGACAAAAAGTCAGAGGAAGAGAGAAAGAGGGGCGCAGGCAGGATGCTGAGAATAAGGTGCCAGATGATTGATTGGTCAGTATATCAAGTGTGAGGGAATGGCCTCTGGTGTTGACTTGGCCCCTGGCCTGCAGTCTATTACATATATTCCCACTCTGCTTTGAAATGATTAATTCTGGCCCGTATTCACAGATAATTCACTGCTCTTCATTCTTTAAATTTCAGAGATGCTACCCTGAATGGGATGTCATAATAATCCCACAGAGTATAAATTAGTCATGAGCAGCAGTGTCAGTGATGAAACATTAATTTGAGGTCCAAGTGAAATCAAAGGAAAGGTTACATCTACCTAGGTACATGAGGTTTCCTATTCTGACTCAGAGACCCTTACAGTTGGAGTTCATTGATCATTTGGAAAAGAAGCCATCTCTGAATTCA
This sequence comes from Budorcas taxicolor, assembly GCF_023091745.1. Lineage (NCBI taxonomy): Eukaryota > Metazoa > Chordata > Mammalia > Artiodactyla > Bovidae > Budorcas > Budorcas taxicolor. The sequence continues at coordinate 18,231,359 of NC_068933.1, read as the reverse complement.
GTACATATCTGAAAAGCATAAATGAAATGACATTTCTACAAATTGCTGCCAGTAAAATGCTGAATGAACATTGAGAGAATTAATGTGCCTTCAACAGTGAGAAGTTCAACCTTCACTGTCCTGAGGATCAGACCTAAATAGGGGTTATTTCAGCTGTGTGACTGCTGGTTGTGTTTTTTGAGTTATGGTTGATTGCTAAGTCACTGTCCTTGCAAATTATTCTGGCAGCATACCGTGCAGTGACAGGCTGAATCTAACCCATCTATCAGGCTACAGGGCCCAATTTTCCTTTCTGATTTTCTTGGCAGACTTTGGGTTCCCTTAAGGAAACTATAGCACTTGCTATTCTTGGGAGATTATTAGAGGTAGGTATTAGAGGTAGGTAGTCAATCTAGTTTTCCCTGAGATATCTGAGAGTATGTCATTTACGTGCTTGAAATTTTTTATTTCCTTCATTTGGTAGAGTAAGATCCAAGTAGCAAGAATAGATGTGTGGTGATGAATTGTAGGGTTGTTATTTATCTTATGAACATTAGATAACTACATTATAAACATATATACTTAAACATATTCTAGAAATCTATTTACTTATATTCTAAATATATATTCTTCTCATATATATGTTCTCATATATATTCGAATGCCCTAAGTATACTGTGCTTCTAGTAACTACAGGGACAGGTAATGTAGTAGCAAGAGCATGATGTTTGGAACTGGCTAGATGAAGAACGTGAGGCTAGGTGATTTCTCTACAGATACAGTGCCGGAAGTGAAGAGCTGCAGTTTTATCTTGGAATTTGTGTGTGCGTGCTCAGTTGCTCAGTTGTGTCCAACTCTTTGTGACCCATGGACTGTAGCCCACCAAGCTCCTCTGTCTCTGGAATTTTCCAGACAATACTCGAGTGGGTTGCCATTTCCTTCTCCAGGGGGTTTTCCCGACTCAGCTATCAAACCCGAGTCTCCAGCATATCTTGGAATATCTGGATTTAAAGCTAATAGTCTAAAGTACTATTTGTCTATTTCAGAAGCCAATTCTGAAGGTTTTGAAGGCTATGGAAAAATTAAAAATAATATTTGCAAAGGATATAAAATAATGACTAACACACAGGGGACATTCAATATGTTATAGTTTTCCTTATTATTGTTCTATTATATATTTTTTAAAGAATAAAGCTGGAGGAAAAAGATTCTGAATGAATAGTGATATACAAAATTGATGACTTAAAGCAGATGATTTTATTTTCTTGGGCTCCAAAGTCACTCTGGGCAGTGACTGTAGCCACAAAATTACAAGATGCTTGTTCCTCAGAAGAAAAGCTATGACAAACCTACACAGCATATTAACAAGCAGAGACATCACTTTGCTGACATAGGTCCATTTAGGCAAAGCTGTGGTTTTTCCAGTAGTCATATGAGGATGTGAGAGCTGGACCACAAAGAAAGCTGAGTGTTGAAGAATTCATGCTTTCAAACTGTTGTTCTAGAGAAGAATCTTGAAACTCCCTTGAGAATTTCAACAATAAAAACAAAGCTGATCAGGCTATTTTAGCTTCATTTATTCACAATTCTAATACGTTATCTAGGTTCTGAGTCCACTGATAAGCAGCAAAGTAAGACTGTTTAAAAAAAAACAATAATTATGAGAACTGATAGTTGAAAGCATGAAAAAGACAAAATTGTAAAATTAAGCACATGAATGAAAACATAACAGAACAAAACCAAAATCAGCCTACTGGGATTATTTCATTTAGGAGGACAGTAAAATCATTAATTCAGCTGGTCTTGAGGAATACTTTGATATAACAATTTGCATTGATTAATCATCTGTAGCTTTTCTTATAGTGTGGTATGCTGCTAATGAATTATTTCTGCTTTCATGTGTCTGGGAAACTATAATTTACCTTCATTTCTAAAGGATATTTTTACTGAACAGAGGAGTTTAGGTTGATTTTTTTTCAGTCTATTTGCAAGGTTTTGCTCCACAGACTTCTCACTTGCACTTTTCAATGAGAAATACGCTGTCACCCTTATCTTTGTGCCGCTGCACATTGTGGATACTTCTTATTGACCTGCTTTCAGGTTTGCTACTGTTTTCTTTCGCAGTATCTAATCTGCTGTTATTCCCTTCTGGTGTATTTTTTAACCTTAAAAAGTGCAGTTTTTTTTATCCCTAGAAGTTCAATTTTGGCCTTTTAAATAGCTCTCATGGCTCTACTCAACTTTTCAAACATATGGAATGAAAAGATAATAACTATTTCAATGTTCTCGCCTAGTAATTATAACATCTACATAACTTCTAGGTTGGTTTCAATTAATTTGATTTTTGTCTTCATTATAAGATGTATTTTTGTCTTCATTATAAGATGTATTTTTGTGTTTCTTTGCTACCTGGTGATTTTCGATTGAATGTTAGATGTTGTAAATTTTCTCTTTTAGGGTACTGAATAATTTTATCAATACTTTAAAACTTTGTCCTGGGACAGAGTTACTTTGTTTAAAAAAGGTTTATTCTTTTCAGATCATGCTTTCAAGACTTGTTATGTGAGAACAGAGCAATGCTTAGTTTAGGGATAATTGACACACGTTACTGAGACACAACCTTCTCAGTTTTCTATCTAATAATCCATAAATCATGAGTTTTCTATTCTAGTTGGTAGGAAAAGACAATGTTCCCAATGATTTTCCCTCGAATCATTTTTTTTTTAAATTGGAGGATAATTGCTTTACAGAATTTTGCAGTTTTCTATCATACATCAGCAAGAATCAGCCGTAGGTACACCCATGCCGCTCCGTCCTCCCCTCTCCCTCCCTCTCCCACCCCTCTAGGTTGTCACAGAGCCCCTGTTTGAGTTCCCTGAGTCATACAGCAAATTCCCATTGGCTATCTAATTTACATATGATAATGTAAGTTTCCATGTTACTCTCTCCCTCCTCCCCTCCTGCCGTGTCCATATCTGTTCTCTATGTCTGTTTCTCCACCGCCCATATTCTTTTGGGTAGTTCTTTTGTCGTAAGTCATGTAATCTCCTTACATGAATGCACTAATCAGTATTCTGCTGAATACTCTAGGGGTGTGCATGCATGCCAGGTCACCTCATTTGTGTCCGACTCTTTGTAACCCTATGGACTGTATGCTGCCAAGCTTCTCTGTCCATTGGATTCTCCAGGTAAGAATACTGGAGTGGGTTGCCGTGCCCTCCACCAAGGGATCTTCCGAACCCAGGGACTGAACCTGCATATCTTGTTTCCTGCACTGGCAGGTGGGTTCTTCAGCACGTGTGTCACCTGGGAAGCCCGAGTATGTGTATAGTGTCCTTCAGCCCTTAACTCCCAGGCTGATAAACTCCTTTGAGGGCCACTAATAGCCTTTTATGTCTTGAAGCACATGCAATAACCACCTTGTAGCTCAGTACTTTTTAATTTTTAAAATGAAGCATCAAGAATAACTGTTGCTGACCTACATTCTGTGGCCTTCACAGGTTCCAGAGAGATTTCATCTGTGCTTTTTCTTCTAAAGCTTATGCAGAGATTATCAGCACATGTGTATGGGGAACTGGTTTTTTCTTGAATCCAGTTGACAGAGAAACCCGTATCCATGATTGAGGGAAGAAGAGGAAACTATTTATGTCATCAAGAATTATCTGCCAGTGTTATTGACGAGTACTTTGGACATTGTGGGCCACTGTAGCTGTCTACCTGACTCATCTACCACCAGTTAAATAGTAAACAATTATGTTGTTTTTCTTGATGTGAAGTACTTGATATTACTTGCCTTTTAGACATACTCCCAATCTCCTTGTATCTAGAATAATAGGTGCAGTGTTTCTGTTAGTTTATAAATAAATTCATGTGAACTTGTGACTGTCTATTCATGAAGACAATGCATGGGGAATACTTATTGCATGCTATCTAACATAGAAGATTAGTCCCACTAGTGGATTTGGAATGCTGTGTGGACGGAGACTGCATCTTTACTCCTTTCGGTAGTCTAGTTATTGGTAATAACTTTATTACAGTGAAGGGCTTCCCTGGTGGCTCAGATGGTAAAGAATCTGCCTGCAATGGGGGAGATGCAGGTTTGATCCCTGGGTGGGGAAGATCCCCTGAAGAAGAGAATGGCTGCCCACTCTAGTATTCTTGCCTGGAGAATCCCATGCACAGAGGAGCATGGCAGGCTACAGTCCATGGGGTTGCAAAGAGTTGGACATAACTGAGTGATTAACATAACACATAGTACAGTGAACAGATACATTTGTGGATTGTGGGCACACCCAAGTGAAAGGTTGTTGTTGAATTAACGACGCCGGGATTCTTGGCCCCCGGAGGAGAAGAATTCAATCCGGGGCCAAAGACAAGGCTTGATCGCTCAGAGCTTTTGTGTAATAAAGTTTTATTAAAGTATAAAGGAGATAGGGAAAGCTTCTGACATAGGCATCAGAAGGGGGCAGAAAGAGTACCCCCCTGCTAGTCTTTAGCTGGATGTTATATAGTTATCAGCAGTCTGTTAATGAAAGAAAGGAATGTCTCAAAACTTAGAATGGCACCAGGCCCCTCACCCATAGGATGTATTTTGGGATAATCTTGGCTCCAAATGGTTTATCTTGGGTCATAAAAGGATTAACTTGAATCTTGAAGAAGAGCAGAACACTATACAAATAGTGTCATTTACATAGATTAGAGTATAACACACTGGTTTATCAAGTAGGTTTTGAGCCAAAAGGCAGAACCGACTTGAAGACAGAGTTTGGGGTAAATGCATAGTACATTAGCATAGCCTAAGATAAACATTTCCGTAAGAAAAAGGCATTTGTTAACTTCAGGTGAAACCAGGTGTCATGGCAACACAGAATTTTAAGAGAAACCTCCTTTTAAATTTGTATAGAGAAAGAAAAAATATCGCTACTTTGTTTCCTCCTGCCGCTTAAGAGAGATAAAAATGTCTGACACTTGCAGGCTATTTCCTCTATTTGGAGACCCCTGGCCTTCCTGCCTGTTACCCTCTCACAAGCAGGGTATCAATGCTGGTAACGTTTCTTGAAAGAAACACCATATGTTACACCTAAATATTATTAAGGAGTAGGACTAAATATGTAATTGCTGGGCCCAATGACAAATGAAGAGCTGATGCTTCATTCAAAGCATTGGAAGTCCTTCATTGGGAGGACTGATGCTGAAGCTGAAACTCCAATACTCTGCCCACCTGATGCGAAGAGCTGACTCATTGAAAAAGACCCTGATGCTGGGAAAGATTGAGGGCAGGAGGAGAAGGGGACGACAGAGGGTGAGATGGTTGAATGGCATCACTGACTCGATGGACATGAGTTTGAGTAAAAGACAAGGAAGCCTGGAGTGCTGCATTTTGTGGGGTCCTAAAGAACGGGACATGGCTTAGTGACTGAACAACAGCTATGAGGACAAATGAAAAAGTGAGACAGCTTGTTAAAAAAATATGAAGAATTTCAAGACAGTGACAGAAAAGCATTAAGCCAAGTGCTGGGCTCTGTGTGACTGCATATGTCACACACCTTTGAAACCAGCCCTGTTAAGGACTGTAGGAAATAGAACCCAATTTCAAGTGCAAAGAACAAAGACAAACCAAATAGTACCACTCAAGGTTTTCAGTTGTCTAGGACTGGAGAACTTAGTATTTTTTCCAAAGAAGAAACCTATTAAGGTTAGTTTGAAAAGAGTGATTGCTATATGCTATATACCACTGGTCTAATTAAATTTGCTATACTTAATTCTATCATTATGAAAAGTTAGTAGTTGAAGTCTTAGACTTTAAAAGAAAAACTGTGGATATTGTAAGGACAAGCATTGAGCTTTGTATTTGGAGAAACATTGACCTAATATTTCACTGGTGATTGAATATGCTGTGGCTGTTTGAGCATCTTGAATTATTAGCATTACTTTTATACTTCAGTTTTGAATACTTCCAAAGTTATGCAAAAACTTAAAGCCTTAAGCTTAAATTAAATACTGTGGTTAAGACTATTAACTTGAACATATAAAACTAAGCTCCTTAAAATATCTCATAAGAAATATATTTGCTTTGGGGGAACTGAATAATTTTCTGGGAACACATCTTTCATTTGTTTGGTTTAAAAAAAGCATTCATATATGAATTAATAAGCCATGAAGTTTTGATTTACAATCTCTAAAAGCCATAGTAATACCATCTACAAAACTGTCAAGATGCATTTCGGGCTGTCCTTCTCCTTCCATTTTTTTTTTCCTTCTTTTCTTTCAAAGGATTTAAATGCAATTGGGATTATAGAAATCACATTAAGATTGAAAGACTGTAGAATAAGTTTCACTTGGGGTGCTTGTTAAAAAATGCAGTTTCTGGGGTTTCATTTCAGATCTGTTCAGTGAGACTCTGCAGGTGGACTCCTAGAATCTGCATTTGTTATGCTTTCCAGATGTTTCTTATGCACACTAAAGTTTGAAGACTGCTGCCCTCAAGTTTTAATTGTCATTAAAAAGAACTTTTAATGGATACAGCCATCATTTCATATTATTGATTGATAGAATCTGCTTCAAGTACACAATCACTAAAATACATAGCCTTATGCACTAAGATATACAGATGTGTTGCCTTGCTGGAGAGAAGGAAAGTCAAAGCTCTTGACTGCGTCGTGTCTTAAGCTTAGCTGTCATATTTGATGACTAGCTAAACCTAAAAGCCAGGAAAAATGTTTATCTTCGGTCCCCACCATCCTCTGACACCACCTCACTGTCTCGAGGTTAATCTGTATATAGGAATGCTTTATTCCTGCTCCCTGAATTTCTATAGAAAGACATGGGTTACAAAGTCAGGCGCTGCAGACTTCTGTAGACTTCTCATCCAGAGTCAGTGACATAGCGCTGGATCAGGCAGCGCTCGCCACTGATTTAATTTGATCTTTCCAGGGAGGATTAAAAATATTGTTCTCACCCCAGTGAGAATGCTGCTGCTAAGTTTCAATATGTCAGAAGCTTTTTCATTTTTCCAATGCCAGTGCTGGCTAGGATGGTAAGTGACAACTCTGCCCTATTTGCATTATCTTCCTTAGCCTGCACATTTTTCAACCGTGTTAAAGAAGAGGTGATTTGAAGGGAAACTCATGGAGAATATAAGAAGGGCTCTCAGCCCGTGCTCTGCAGGACTGGGAACAGAGCTGAACGTGCCTGCAGGGATGAGTAAAGCCTTTTATTGTGGGCTACCTGCCCCTCACTGCCATGCGATTTTGTACACTGCCAGCAATGCCTCGGTTATAAATTTTATAACAGTCTCCAAAAGTGGGGCTTCACTTAGTGTGTGCCTGATTTAAAGATAATTAATATTGTATTGATCATGTCATGTTTGTAAAAACCCTGTACTCATCAAAGTGTCTGCAGACACATCATTTCATTTAATTTTTGCCCAAATCCTCTTAGGCATACAAAGCAGATACTATTATTCATGTCATGGAGGAGGAAATAGAGACTCAAAAGGTAATTAGTGGAGTCAGCATAGGGCCCTCAATTAAAGAAAATTTTTTTTGTCCATTTTTGCTGTTCTTCCAGTGGATTTTTTTTTTTTTTTTTTGCTGTTTTGATCTTCATTGTACTGTACATGCTCAGTTGCCCCGTGGGATGTGAGATCCTAGTTCCCCAGGTCAGGCATCAAACCCACGTTCCCTACACTGAAAGGCAGATTCTCAACCACTGGGCCACCAGGCAAGTCCCAAGGGCACTCAATTTTTGGACTTTAAGATTAACAAATAACTCATATCTCTGAGAAGAAAATAGGTGTACATGGTACATCTGGTTTCTTTTTTTAGAAGTGTGGCTTTTTGGGTTTTGTTTGTTTCCTTAAATCATGCTGTTAGTGTACTGTTGGCTATATTCAGCTCTGAATACAGCTGATCAAGACACTGATCAAGACAGTGTCACTCCTTCTCACTCTAGGGGTTATGGGTGATATTCCTCCAGAATTTAAAATGTATTTTGGTTATAAGTGTGTCCTGAGGTGCAACGTTCATTGCTCTCATTTGTTATAAGTACATTATCAGCATGTTATTAGCCTTTATGTTCCAAGACTCAATGGACATGAACTTGAGCGAACTCCAGGAGGCAGTGAAGGACAGTGAAGCCTGGCATGCTGCAGCCCATGGGGTCGCAAAGAGTCGGACATGACTTAGCAATGAACAACGTGCTCCAAGATGCAAAATGACGTGTGGATTTTTAAAAGTCCTACCTGCTGATCTGATTGGCTAGTGTCACAGTCCGCCTCTGTTTATAGCTCTGTAACCCCTGGGATGTTCTGACAGGCCCTAGTATGTTTCCTGTCCAGAGCAAAATAGTGACAGTACAGGACGCTGAGTCAGATCTTATTAGGCATTAAAATTCGAATACTTCATGCTTGTGACAAAGATGATAACAGGCATTGAAAATTCCACAATAGGAATCTATTCTCACAAGGAAGATTGTAATGAGCTTGGGAAGAGCTGCAGAGGGAACCCATTCTCATTATGTTCTGAAGCCCAATTTCCTGCCTTCAGCTTGAACTGTGGTGTCTGGGCTCCTTAATCAAGAATGTTCCATTTGAGGAAGTAACACAGCTAGCAGAAAACATAAATTCCGCTTCTGAGCACCTATCCTATAGGAGAAACTGTTTCTTCATTCAATTAACCAAACTGTAATAAAAAAAAAAAACTCATTTAAGAAGCCTCATTATAGAAGATAAATGTGTGTTTGTGTGTGTATTATGATTGTGACTAATTAAAAATTAACTGATTTAGTACATTTGAGGCAAAGAAGTGTTCCCATCACCTTCCTCTAATTGCAGTATTTACAAACGACCTGGACTGTACACTTTCTGCCCAGATTATTTTGCTGTATGATCGTAATGCTTCCTCCTGTGATTAGAGAGAGTTCATAAGTATTGAAACAAAAACTGTTTTGTTAGCTTTCTTGTTGTTGTTAAGACTGCTTTAGGTATTTTACTTTTTCCATTTCTGTCTTAAAAAGGGTTTACTGCTACCAATAATGGCTTACATCACTCCAGGCATTAGTAAGGCATGTTGTCTTTCCTATTTTACTCTCATTGTGATTTGAGAAGTGGACCAACCAGATGTGCTTCTAAGTGAGTTCGTGTCCTTTTGAAGCTACCAGCATGGGTATGTTTTCCAATTACAAATGTGATAAAGTATTAAAAAATGCAACCAATGACAAACCCAACAGGCAATGCCAAACCGAAGGAAATTCTGTCTGTCCCACAACTTCAGAAGTTGGCTCTTTGCCACACCTTCTGGGAAGATAGGACTTCCCTGGGAGCTCTGTCGTTAAAGAATCCACCTGGGATGCAGGAAGCCTGGGTTCAATCCCTGGGTCAGGAAGATCCTCTGGAGAAGGAAATGGCAACCCACTCCAGTATTCTTGCCTGGGAAATCCCATGGACCAAGGAGCCTGGTGGACTACAGTCCATGGTGTCACAGAGTCAGACATGACTTAGTGATTAAACCACCACCAGGGCAGATAATGCATTCAGATCAGAGCCTCTCTGAAGGTCCCTGGACCTGACGATAATGAAGGGTCACAAAGCGAGATCATGGGTATCTCAGATACTATAGATCCTGATGTTATGAAAGGAGTATTTCATCCAAACATGGCTAAGAAGATAAATCTGAGTTGGCAGTTTTAGAAATCCCATCTCATGTATGATGTCTTTTCTGACATGTTTTCCCAAACTGGAATATTTCTGCTGACTAAGTTTCCGTGGCTTCCTCGCTTCAGACTATTCTTCATTGACTGCACATTCCCAGTGTATCCTTACTAAAATGTCAGCTGACGTAGGTATTTTTTTCTAGTACATGCAGCTCTCAGTATAATTTCTGTGTAAGTATTTATTGAGGAGAAAAGGCATGAAGACGGTAGACGACTGGAGCTCGGGAAAGAACTGGCGCTGGCTGTTGAGTTAGGGAGTGTGAGGAGGAGGAAAAGGGCTTTGAGCACAAGCTGAGTGAGACAGCATGCGTGGGCTGAAGAGAGAAGCATGGAAGCTTCGAAAGAGAGGTTTGGTTTAGGGTGCTGACATTTGCATAAACTGCACAGGCATGGGGAGGGTGATGACAGAAGGTGGGAAGAATGTGATATTTGGGTGGAAAATAGCACTTAGAGATTGGCTCATCCCTTAGCTATAGCGGAGGGCACACACTCGGCCACATCACTGGGAGGTCACTGGATCCATGGATCTTGAGCAGTCCTGTTCATATGGTGCGATTCTATGGCTTTTCCTGATTATCGATCTCCAGAGTTCTAAAAGCCAAGAGAGACAGAGGTCACAGTGAAATCAATATTTCCATTATGAGATAAGAAAATCTCATAAGGGGAACCTACACAGATGAATTTGTATACAACCGAACCTAGACTTAAGAATCTTTTGAAGATAGTACTAGGATTATGTCCCCAGTTTTTAAGCTTCTTTCTTTATTTCACTTTGATTTATATTTGTTCTCTACTATTTTATCCCCCCTTGAAATAAAACTGTACAATAGTATGTTATAACTGTAGAATCAACAGATATTTAAATCATCTTTTCAACTGCTATCATTTAGAGTGAAATTAAATGATCGGATAGTTACTTGGTCAGTTACTGGCAAAATTCCTTTAGAACCCAAGAATCATGACAATTAATCCATACATTGTCTATTGAATCCTATCAAAGGCTTGATTTTATTCAAAGGGAGGAAGAGAAAAATAAAGAGCATTAGGGAGGGAGGAAAGAAATGAAGAGAACAGTAGAGTCACTGCAATAGCTTCACTTTATTCCATTCTGTACATGCCCTGAATTAGTAGGGACTAATGATACACTGATTTGTCTGCAATAACATAGCATTCTATACTTTAATGCAACCTTAAATTATACCTGCTCTTCTACTACCACTAACTAGAACTAGTATGAAATAGGAACAGTTGAGCTCAGCACCTTTCTGTGGCTTTTAAATCTTGGGAGTTGTTCTTACTTTGATTTAATGTAACAACCTTAATTCATCTTTGGTGTTCTTACTCAACTAGTGGAAGAACACGTATTCATCTGGAAACCTTAGGGAAGATCTAATTGGAGACATGCCTATACTTTTTTTAGTTGAAAAATTGGAAACATTATCTCCTACACTGATAAATTTATATTCAGTTCATACTGATTGATGTTCAGTGAACATAAAATTGATCAGTTTATCTTTGTAGCATTAAAAAACCCTGTTATTCTGTTCTTCCAATTTCCAGTTTTATTTTGAAGGTAGACAAAGAGCATTTTCTTCCTTTTTTAAATCTGAGCTCAGTAACTTTCAAGGCCCTAAGTTTATTGGCATAACTTAATGGAAAAATTTATGCTTCAAAGCATTCATTTTTGTTCCTAAGCTTTGTGGTTTCCAATTTCTCAACTGCTAGGTGGCTTTTAGTTTACAGGGCAGAACAGAATCTTCTCAACTTTTAAATTCCCTTAATAAACTATAAGCCAAGGACACGATCTCATCCTTATTCATGTCTTTGTGATTGTTGAAATGCAGTTACTCTTCCATGTATTTATCTTAATAGCAAGCTTAAGCATAAATTGTCCTCTTTTTTTCACTAATTTGTTCCAAAATTTATTAAGCCTGAGTGCAAATAAAACAACAGTTAAACAATAGCTTTTTTCAAATTAAACTTTTATTTTGTATTGGAATATAGCTGATTAACAATGTTGTGATAGCTTCCGGTGTACAACAGAGCAACTCAGCCATACATACACGTGTCCATTTTCCCCCAAACACCCTCCCATCCAGGCTGCCACGTCACATTGAACAGAGTTCTCTGCGCTCTACAGGAGGTCCTTGTGGGTTATTCATTTTCAATATAGCAGTGTGAACCCATCCTCCCCGACATCCTAATTATCCCTTCCCCTCATTTTTCTCCCAGGCAGCCATAAGTTCTGTTTCTGTTTTGTAGGATCTTCCTGACCCAGGGATTGAACCCAGGTCTTCTGCATTGTAGGAGGATTTTTTACAAGCTGAGCCACCAGGGAAGACCTTCTTCCTGTTTAATACCAGCCAAACTTCATGGCATGGTCTGGGTATTCTATAATTGACCACACTGTACAAAGATTAACCTGAAATTATTTTTTTGTCAATGACAGGAAGGTCATTTAAGCTAATATTTGCAACTTTACAGAATGTACATAATAAAGTATGATTTGGGGCAGGGTTCTGGTTGATGTGATACCTCTCTGTTGCATGGCATGATATGCTTTCAAGTTGGAATTATCCTTAAACTTTAAGACTTCATCTTAAAGATGCGAAAATAAGAATTAGTTTAGGAAGAATAGGTGGCTTGCATAGCTATTTCATGGCAGAAATGGTATTCAACCCCAAGCTGATTTATCTATGGTCCTATGTCAGATGAAAGTCTTTTTGATAACTCAGAAAATATTAAGACTCCAGCTCCAAGGAATATTTGATTTCTATTTTGAAATCTACACCACTTTAGCAGGGCTACTCTAGAGGTGCTATATATACCGTCTTCTGCCTGTCTTTGCTACCTTAGATTCGAGTGGCTTGTGTTCATAATAACTACATTTTGCCCAGGAGCCAATTTTTTTGGAAATATAATACAGGCCATGGTTCCATCCAGTTTTGAAGCATGCTGATTGTATGTAGCTATATTTATTGTAACAATTGAAAGGAGAACACCATGAAAATAAAAGTCTTCCATAAGTAGGACACTATTTCATCTGATTTAGAATTGTGTAAGTTGAAAGCAAAAATAACAGAAAGATTTCTCTAACCTTTCTAAAAAGAAGTCCTAGAAAAGAATGAGTTCTTTTTTTTTCCCAATGATTTCTAAGTAATGACTGTAAATGTGCATGTGATTTTGGAACATATAAGAATATTCCTGGTATTTTGTTGTTGTGGTTCAGTTGCTAAATCATGTCTAACTCCTTGCGACCCCATAGATGTCCCTCTTTTGGGCCAGCATCACATTTTGCTTCTTTCACTTTTTGTTCTTTTCCATTTAAGATGGGTGAAAAGAAGACCTGTACAATATTTCATGCTTATACCAAGACACATGTACTTTTTCCCCCCTCCTTTTTCCAAGACAGTATATTGTTCCGTAGGAGTTAGTGTAGTGCAGAAAGTGGAAAGGAAAAAGAAAGACCTGATCTTGGTTTATTTGTCTGCTGCTTTTGACTTTAGTGAGATGTGAAATCACCCTCGGGCTTTAGTGTTCAGAAGCGTCATCTGGGCCTTGTTAAAAGCATGTTCCTAGATCTGGCTCTCCGAGGTCTCTTCTTTCTGGAAACGCACTGGGTGATCATGCCCGTGGCTCTGGGCCTTCTAAAGAGTGCCATCTGGGAGTCTGAGTGCCCTTAGAAAGGAGGGAGTTTGCTGGAGGTGCTTTCATGACTCTTTCCTTGCCCAGTGACAATGTTCTCAGTGACTTGGAATTTCATATTTTTCCTTTCTTTCTTCAGATGTTAAATCTTTGTGGGTGACTCTTTAAAAGATGACTGGGAAAAATGCAAATATATTGAGCATTCACACATCAAAGAAGAAGATTTCTTGGCAATCCAAGAGGAGGCCCAGATGCATGGTTGTTGTTTTTTTTTTCTCTCCCATCCTGTCCACTGTGGAGGATACCCAGTGGCTGCTGGCAGTACTGCGTGAGGAGAAATACCCTAGTCTTCCTTTCCTTCTACACCTCAGTCTCTTGTCTGGGTTTCCCATTTGCTGAATCCAGTCAGAGGTAAGCAGCTTCTGAACCAGCTGAAACCTGGAAACACAGCTGGCAGGAGTCACGAGCTGGGATACAGAGCAAAGCCTGCGAAGACAGAGAGAAAGAGGCACGAACTGGATCTGAGGGCCAGCAGGCCAGGAGCTGGCGAATCTTCTTGGCCGGAGAGAGGATCGGGCTTCCCAGGTGCCTCAGTGGTAGAGAATCCCCCTGCCGATGCAGGAGATGCAGGAGAATTGGGTTCCATCCCTGGGTCAGGAAGGTCCCCTGGAGGAGGAAATGGCAACTCATTCCAGTATTCTTGCCTGGGGAATCCCATGGACAGAGGAGCCTGGCGGGCTATAGTCCACTGGGGTTGGAAAGAGTCAGACACGACTGAGCGACTGAGGACACACACTGAGAGAGAATCAGGACAAGCACATTGTCTAGAGTGAGTGCACACAGGGAAAACAGAGCCCCAGGGGTCTGAAGATCCAAGTCCATCCAAAGTAGTGGAGGCTGGGCACTGTTCTCAGAGTCACAACTGAAGACCACCCACAGGGGCTCTTTCTATTTCAGTAGTCTAAGATTCCCAGAAGAGCAGGAACTTTGTCACTGGGTGGCCTCATTCCACCTGAGCACTGAGACAGGCATTTTTGAATAGAAATGACTCGGCTCAGACATCAAGCAGAGATGATGCCTCAGCAGTGCCATGCCTGCCACCCCCCCCCCCCCGCCCCCACCCCCCCCCACCCCCCTCCCTCTGTCCCCCCGCCCGGTGTCCCCAGTTCCTGTCTGGGGTCTATTTGGAATGTCTGGCTCTCATTGCCAGTGTGATTGGAATGCAGCAGAAAGCTAGGATTGGCTTCCTTGGAGACGTTAAAAAAATAAGCTACCAACAATTGCATTAACTGTGTGAGAATAAAAAAATTAGGGCAGATAGGCCTTGGTGACTGTTTATTTTCTATGGAGTAATAAACTCTGTTTGTGTTTTCAGACTGTCCTCTGGACAATAAGAGAGTAAATTTGCAGTCAGGTGATGGCTAAAGAATTTGGACCATTTCTTTCCAAGTACCAGGCTCTTTTAGGGCCAGCATCAAATGAAATTTGGGATGTGTACATGAAGCTAAGTGACTAATAAACGTCATAGTCTGCACGAGGCTCCATAAATTCACACCATGGACAGCTGTCTAAAGGGATTTTCACTTTCCCTTCACATGGACTTGAAAGGCACTTTACTAGCCTGCAGCCAGTCCGGAGGCCCCAGCTGGAGCAGACAAGCTGTGTGCGGCCAACACCTGGCCACCGACTTTCCCGGGAACCCTGAGGACTTCTGATGCGACAATAGGAACTGGCCCACATAACATTTCTTGAGAGTAAGCTTGGTTTTAACTTCATTTTTTGGTTAAGAAGTTCTTGTGTTTCAGACAGGTGTAACCTGTCCCTTTTGCTTCCTGACGAAGGACACGTGCGAGGTATTCCAGCTAACTTTGGGAGATCGGTCATTGGATTTTTGTCAGCCTTGTGTTTTAAAAAATCTACATATTGCTTCCCCTGTTCAATCCATCAGTTTACACTTGAAAAGGTCATGTTTCTCTCAGCAGGAAACCTTGGAGAAATCCTTCGCTATGATTTATCTTATGTTACATGCCCTGATAAGAGACTCCTAGGAAGCAAGGCCCATTAGTTCCTGGTATGTCCATTACCCCAGTGTCCAGTGTGAAATAAGTACCGATGGTTGAGTTTGGTGTATTCTCTTGGATGATTTAAAGGGAGTAAAGGCAATGACTGGTTTTCGTGCAGCAGCTTATATGGTTCAGACAGGTGAGTTACAAGAGAGAGTCTCCCCTTGTAGGCGCTAGAGTGTCAGTGATAGCTCTTAGATTCAAATGTGCCCCTCCAATATTTGGTATAAAGATAAGCATGCTTCCAAATATTTAGTATTATCATCTTCATAGTCTGTGGCAGTTTTAAAAACCTATTAGTATGTTACAAACAATAACCCTTTTCTTAGCCCTTTTCCCACTAAACTTCTTCAGGATGTTAATCATTACTGACATGATAAAGAAAGTCTAGTTACCATTTTTAAAAAACACGGCATTTCAAAATAATATTCAGTGAATTTCAGAGCAATTAAATGCCTACAGTATTCAACTATGAACTATTTTTAGTGGAAAGGTCAGGCAGCTCGAGGGGAAAAGCCAAATATGAAGTTAAATAGTTTGTTTTCATGTCTGGGATGACATTTTGAGGGAGACCAGTTTTGGGAGACAAATCATATATGATTTGTTTGTGATAAGGACAAAATCAGTTATTATATGCAAAACATTTATGACACCCATTCAATTGTAAAATATCATTATTTTTCCCATTCTGTATCTCAAAAATTTAAAATATATCAAGTGTACTTATTTGGTTCCCTCTAAATAAGTGACCCAGGGCTTCCCTTGTAGCTCAGTTGGTAAAGAATCTGCTTGCAATGCAGGAGACCTGGTTTCAATCCCTGGGCTGGGACAATCCCCTGGAGAAGGAAATGGCAATCCACTCCAGTATTCTTGCCTGGGAATCCCATGGACAGAGTAGCCTGGCAGGCTACAGTCCATGGGTCGAAAGAGTTGGACATAACTTAGCAACTAAGCCACCACCAAATAAGTGAAAAATATTAGTGACTCAGTCATGTCCAACTCTTTGTGACCCCATGGACTGTAGCCTGCCAGGTTCCTCTGTCCCTGAAATTTTCCAGGCAAGAATGCTGGAGTGGGTTGCCATTTCCTTCTCCAGGGGATCTTCCCAACTGAGATTGAATGTGAGTCTCCTTCATGGCAGGCAGAGTCTTAAATTCTTATCTCAAATGTTAATTTCAGCCAAGAACATTTGCTCAAGAAACACTGTATGTCTCCAATGTATAAAGTCCTAGGTTGGTAGCTAAGAATGTAACAGTAAACAGGACAGAAAGTCCTCCTCTCAGAATGCCCTCTCAGAATGTGCTGGGTTTCCTGGCACTAAATTCTGCTAGTGGGACTGTCAGTTCAGTTCAGTCACTCAGTCGTGTCTGACTCTTTGCAACCCCATGAACTGCAGCACGCCAGGCCTCCCTGTCTATCACCAACTCCCAGAGTTCACTCACACTCATGTCCATCGAGTCGGTGATGCCATCCAGCCATCTCATCATCTGTCATTCCCTTCTCCTCCTGCCCCCAATCCCTCCCAGCATCAGAGTCTTTTCCAATGAGTCAACTCTTCGCATGAGGTGGCCAAAGTACTGGAGTTTCAGCTTTAGCATCAGTCCTTCCAAAGAACACTCAGGACTGATCTCCTTTAGGATGGACTGGTTGGATCCCCTTGCAGTCCAAGGTACTCTCAAGAGTCTTCTCCAACACCACAGTTCAAAAGCATCAATTCTTCAATGCTCAGCTTCCTTCACAGTCCAACTCTCACATCCATACATGACCATTGGAAAAACCATAGCCTTGACTAGACGGACCTTTGTTGGCAAAGTAATGTCTCTGCTTTTGAATATGCTACCTAGGTTGGTCATAGCTTTCCTTCCAAGGAGTAAGCGTCTTTTAATTTCAAGGCTGCAGTCACCATCTGCAGTGATTTTGGAGCCCCCCCAAAATAAAGTCTGACACTGTTTCCCCATCTATTTCCCATGAAGTGATGGGACCAGATGCCATGATCTTTTTTTTCTGAATGTTGAGCTTTAAGCCAACTTTTTCACTCTCCTCTTTCACTTTCATCAAGAGGCTTCTTAGTTCTTCTTCACTTTCTATCATAAAGGTGGTGTCATCTGCATATCTGAGGTTATTGATATTTCTCCTGGCAATCTTGATTCCAGCTTGTGCTTCTTCCAGCCCAGCATTTCTCAGGATGTACTCTGCATATAAGTAAAATAAGCAGGGTTACAGCCTTGACGTACTCCTTTTCCTATTTGGAACCAGTCTGTTGTTCCATGTCCAGTTCTAACTGTTGCTTCCTGACCTGCATATAGGTTTCTCAAGAGGCAGGTCAGGTGGTCTGGTATTCCCATCTCTTTCAGAATTTTCCACAGTTCATTATGATCCACACAGACAAAGGCTTTGGCATAGTCAATAAAGCAGAAATAGATGTTTTTCTGGAACTCTCTCACTTTTTCCATGATCCAGCGGATGTTGGCAATTTGATCTCTGGTTCCTCTGCCTTTTTGAAAACCAGCTTGAACATCTGGAAGTTCATAGTTCACATATTGCTGGAGAATTTTGAGCATTACTTTACTAGCGTGTGAGATGAGTGCAATTGTGCAGTAGTTTGAGCATTCTTTGGCATTGCCTTTCTTTGGAATTAGAATGAAAACTGACCTTTTCTGGTCCTGTGGCCACTGCTGAGTTTTCCAAATTTGCTGGCATTTTGAGTGCAGCGCTTTCACAGCATCATCTTTCAGGATTTGAAATAGCTCAATTGAAATTCCATAACCTCCACTAGCTTTGTTCGTAGTGATGCTTTCTAAGGCCCACTTGACTTCACATTTCAGGATGTCTGGCTCTAGGTGAGTGATCATACCATCATGATTATCTTGGTCGTGAAGATCTTTTTTGTACAGTTCTTCTGTGTATTCTTGCCACCTCTTCTTAATATCTTCTGCTTTTGTTAGTGGGACTGTAGAGAAGCTTATTAAGGGGTAGAAGATAGTTGTTTAAAATCAAGTTCAGGTGTGCGTGGTACACCTAAACACATCTCTGCCCTCATTTTTGTCTTGAGTGATTTCTCCAGTTGCACAGGTAGGTTTGACCTGCTCCCCTAGAGTCCATTTCCCCACAGCTGGCTTTAAACAAGGCATGAAGGTGTAAGGCTGTTTAGCACTTGGCTTGATCTCAAGTCTATAATAAGGGCTTCAATATAAGAACTAGAACTGAAACTAGAACCTGAGTCTTAACCCCTAGGGATAAAACTATCAGTGTTAATAAGCCATATAAATTACACTGAAGGACTGGAGAAAGAAATGGAAGGAAATCAGATTATTGTATCATGAGTCCTGGTAATCAGGGCATTTTGGCTTCATGTGGTCAGTGTTTCTGGATTGCTTGCATAATCTTCACTCACAATTGTTCCTCTTTACTCTGTAGACCAGCACCTATATGTCTTTAGTTATTATCGTTTGTATTTGTAGGTTTTGTGTTAGTATTGCTTTCTTAACCATGACAATAACTGAAGAGGATATCAGGATCTGTTAATAACTGATGCTTAGAGCTTATAATTTTCAAAATATATTCTTAAAATTATTTAACTATAAGGAAATTTTGCCAGAAAGTTTTCAGATTACTCTGCACTTTAGAAAAATTATTTGGTCCTCTGACTGGTAGGAGGGAAATTTCTTCTTAGTTATTCTCAGACAATTAAAATGTATATTATTATTTATGCATATTATGCTGAACTAAATATAAGGGGAAGAAGTTTTTTATTACCTAGTAATTTATGGATTTTGAAATAGATTTTGAAGTAGTTTTAGGGGTATCACCTTGGTTGGTTTATTGATATTTGATAATCCTGACTACCTTTCTCTGAGGGAAATCATTTGACCTTCTCTCCTCATTTCCCACCCAACCCTTCCTTGAAGTTCCCATGGTGTCATAGAATAAGGACTGGAACCTTGCATTTTAGTCTAACCTATATATTTGCTTATTTAAAATCTATAAAAATCTTTGATTTAAATCTCCCCATTGAGAGCCCAGCCTGTGATGCTCTGTGATGACCTAGGGGATGGAATGGGAAGCGGGGTGGGAGGGAGACTCAAGAGGGAAGGGATATGTATTTTATATATATATATATATATATATATATATATATATATATATATATATATATATATATAATATATATATATATAATGACTGATTCACATTGGCAGAAACCAACACAACCTTGTAAAGCAATTATCTTCCAATTAAAAAAATAATTTAAAAAATTTCCCTATTGTTGCACTGAAACCTAGAGTACAAACTCATGCAACTCACAAAGTCTCAAATGGGAGAACTGATATATGTGAAAAGATTTCTAACCCTGCAGAATATTTAATATATGTAAGGTATCCTAATCACTAGACTCTGGCCTAATACAAGGTAATCTCTACATGTGGAAAAATATCCATGTGGTGCAAAAAAGCATACAGGAGAAGGTTTCTCTGTCTGCTGTTTCCCCGTTTTTCAGTCTCCCAATTTCACGTCCTGGAGGCAGCTGCTCTTCCTGGTAAGTTCTGGAGACCCTCTGGGGACACTGACAAAGCAAGAGATTTTCCTAAGCACATTTAATAGACCATGGGCCTACTTCTAAGAGAATACACTTTTGTATTTAGTAGGTCATAGTTCTCAGTGTGTGATATTGCTCAAGATTTAAGGAATGCATCAGAATCATTTTTCCTGTTTCAAGTAGGAAAGAGTGGAAAGCCGCCTGCTGTGAGCTTGCTGAACCGGTGAATTTCTCAGGTATGTGTTGAAGTTCACGGAGCACCGCCTAAAGAGGTGGAAGTAATGCTACACGGGAATATGGCCTTTCAGCAACACACACAATTTCACACCACATGTTATTAGTTCTTGTAAAAGCTGCTGCCTCTCTTTCTCGTTTCTAGATCACTGGATGACGGCTTTGGCAGAAACAAATAGCAGGTGGGATGACACGTATTTGTGGATTTTAGGTTAGAGCTTGACTTTAGCATATTCCTGTGTCTCTTTTTCCAGACTTGCCTTCCTTTCAGGGGCTCAACACCTCTTGTTAACATAATGATTAGATTCAAGGCCTGCAATTTAGTCAAGATGGAGTCACGGGTCAGTGGGCCGCTATTATCACAGCTGGGGTTGCAGTCCCACGTTGACTGTTCCAGAACAGCGAGTGTATTCATCTCAGCTGTGCCATCCTGGGCAATGTCAAACACCCCTCACATTCCTTTCCAGGGAGCCGGTTCTCTTAGATTTCTTTGTGTGTGTGTGTTTTTTGTTTTTTAACTATTTCAGGGTCCATGAGGGCTATGTTAAATGTCTCCTAGATCTTTTACCCTTTAATTTGTCCACTTTTTGCCTTAGAGGTCATTTCCAACTGGGTATGATCCTAACAGCTGAATATGACCAGGGGCCAGGTTTAGAGGCACAAAGAGGGGAAATTTAAAAGGGCAATATTTTCACTGCTCATCAGTAAGAGTCAATTGTATTCATTATTACTTCTCATAAAATTCTACTTCAAACAATGAAGAAAGCCTCTCTCTAAAACGTTTATGTCACCTAAGCTGGCAGAGATACTTGCTTGGGATTTTGGCCTTGAAAACTAGCTCATCTTTGGAAAAAATAATTAAGTCTTGCTGATGAACAAGTAAAAAAAAAAGGATAATTAAATTCATTATTTCAACACAAATAACAGGGAATTAAAAACTCTGCAGACCTTTGGATAGACTTAGAAATCTTAGGGTTGCAGGTATTGGCTCAAGATAATATTTTGCTGAAGTATTATATCTCTTTTCTTGAGAATCAACATTCTGAAATAATCATATGGTGAAAGAATTCCCAATAGAGAAACTTAAAACAGTATGAGCACAAAATATGGTTGAGAGCCTAAGGTCTTGAGTGAAACTATGAGTAATTTTTCAGTTTATGAAAACCAATAAAGTAGCAGAGTGATTGTGAAAACATTTCACACATATTAAATTAACGGGTACAGTATGATTGACTTCCATTTATTATCCAACAATCACTAGAGAATTTTCAGACTCTCCTTATGTAGTTTCAGAAACGTGACTGGAATTAATTTTACTTTGATACAGACATGATGTACACCGAGTTAAATTTTTCCTCTCTAGTTGGCTATTCATCGCCATAGTGATTCCATAATTCTGAGATGATGACTTCTGCCCTCTTTACTTGTCTGGCACCGTCTTGGCTTCAGAGACATAAAATAACTTGGACTTTTGAGATGAATAATGTTGGTCTGATTGAGTAGCTATTTCTCTACCATCTTCTCAAATAGATAAGGTTGTATTGCTTTAGTTCCATTGTAATGCCCTTCTGACCCTCCTGCACACAGATACTGCTGTGCTGTTTTAAGGAAGAGGATTATCATGCTCCCACATAACTTTGCCTTTTTCAAAGCTGTATTCCAGGTATCTTTACTCTTTCTTGTTCATCCTCATCCATTCAATGCTAATTCCCTTTTCTGGTCCCAACTTCCATCTGGTTTCTTATTTTAAAACTATCTCATTCAGAATAAACAAAATTGTGATACTGCTACATTTCATAAATGGATACAAAAGTATTGTCAAGTTTATCAGGGATTTTTGGAAGAGAAACAAAATAAAATATATTGTTTATTTAGTGCTGACTGTCAGACAGACACACATTATCCCCTTTAATTTTTTTCAACAATCCAGTATGACAGATGACATATTGGTTTTAAAGGGAAGGTAGGTAACTTATCAGGGTTACACAGATAATAAGTAGGAAGTTAGAACCCAAGAACCCATACTTTGGGCACCATGCTATACTATACTTATTGACCTGTGTTTTGAAGAATATCAAATAATGAGGGATCTAAGTATGGAATATTTGTCTATAAATAACTTCTATGATCTGTGCCATGTTGAATAATCTTGCCTGGAGAATTCCATGGACAGAGAAGCCTGGCAGGCTACAGTTCATGGGATTGCAAAGACTTGGACCCAACTGAGTGACTAACACAAGGTCATGAATATTTCCCCCTATGTTTTCTTCTATAACAGATTTTCCCAAATTTTCTTGGTTTACGGAACCTTTAATATGCTAGTAATTTTTTTCAGAGAGCTCCTAGGCCAGAAGAAATACCTAACAATTCTGTTTATTAAGTAAGTAGGTACAAACAACTTAGAGCTTCCCAGGTGGTTCATTGGTAAAGAATCCTCCTGCCAATGCGGGAGACATAGGAGACGCAGGTTCGATCCCTGGGTTGGGAAAATCCCTTGTAGGAGGAAATGATAACCCACTCTTACATGGGAAATCTCATGGACAGAGGAGCCTGGCAGGCTGTTGTCCATAGGGTCACAAAGAGTCAGACATGACTTACTGACTGAGGATGCTTGAACCAAACAATAAGGATTTATGTTCCAAATCACGTGTGTGTATGTGGTGTGCTCAGTTGCTCAGTGGTATCTGACTCTTTATGATCCTGTGGACTGCAGCCTGCCAGGCTCTTCTGTCCATGGGGGTTCTCAGGCAAGGATACTGGAGTGGGTTGCCATTTCCTCCTCCAGGGGATCTTCCCTGACCCAGAAATTGAACCTGCAACTCCTGCGTCTCTTGCATTGGCAGGTGGATTCTTTACCACCACACCACCTGGGAAGCCCATGTCCGAAATCCTAGTATATGTTTGAAGCAATAATATAAATTAACCGAGCCTTGTAGGCTACAGTCCATGGGGTCGCTAAGAGTCGGACACGACTGAGCGACTTCACTTTTACTTTTCACTTTCATGCATTGGAGAAGGAAATGGCAACCCACTCCAGTGTTCTTGCCTGGAGAATCCCAAGGACAGAGGAGCCTGGTGGGCTTCCGTCTATGGGGTCACACAGAGTCGGACATGACTGACGCGCCGTAACTAAAAGAAAAATAGTATTTCTATTTTCTTCTTCAATACCCTAATTATTTACTAGTGGGGTATATGCCTATTACCGTTCAGAACTCCTCAAATCTTGGAAACTTGTTGGACACCAATACCTTCATACTCTATCCATGTTAATTTTCACACAATACTTATGTTTTTTGTTGTTCCTTTTTTAAATTTATTTATTTGGCTATGCTGAGTCTTAGTTGTGGCATGCAAACTCTTAGTTGCAGCATGTGGGATCTAGTTCCCTGACCAGGGATTGAACCTAGGTCCCCTGCATGGGGAGCACACAGTCTTAGCCGCTGGACCACCAGGGAAGTCCCAATAGCTACCAATGAGCACCTGGTTTTGCAAAGGTATGGGTGGAATAAAATGTAGCACAATGTAACACTGAGAACATGAGTGCCTTGAGTGGGGTAGTTTGTGAAGGGACTGACAGAAGTTTGTATTACTGTTTCTCTCACCAATGTAAAATATTTGACGGCATTTGAGTTTGCTGCAGACCCCCAAGGCACCTTGACAAACAATCTAATTCTAGAAGATTTATTGTTTGACATTTCACATTTACGTTTATAATCCCTCTCAAATTAATCTTTGTGCACAGTGTGAGGTGAGTACCACAGTTCTTTTTTATTCTTGTTCTTTAAGACTGTCCTGACTTTTTATCCTGTTCTTGATCCTTTGCCTCTGCACATATATTTCAAGATTCATGTGTGATATTCCACTGTATCAATAACTCTTCTTTCAAGTGCAGTGAGACCTGTCTGTGACTATTGTCAGGTTATATGTCTGGGGGAAGGTAGAGGGATTTCATTTGCTCTTTCATACGTTCCCTTCCTCCCCTTTGTGGTGATAGCTCTGTGCCCTCAGTGTGTTTGAGGGCAGCGTAGGGAGGAGGAAAATGGAAAACATCTTAATTAATCAAGAAGGATGCAGTCTTCTTGTGGGCTGGTTATGGCTCTTCATGTCTCAGTGAGTGTTGGTTGGGCTTTGGGGCACGTGGGTGGAAGGTACCTAATAGCTGGTTCTCGCACTGGGACATGTGCATGGACTCTCCAGAGGCCACCTGGGGAGGAGGACCTCGTGTCTGACCTTCTCTATGCTCCCCTCCACCTTGGCACATTCTGCTGCTCTTATTTTCACCTCTCCTTACACAGCACTATCATCTTGGTGCCGGAATCCTTTATCTAAAGGAATGTCTCGAGTGGAATGTTGGCAAGAATCCTCAAACCCAGCTACTTAGTACGGCTCTATGTTTCTCGCAGAGTACTCACGTTGTCCTGTCATCTCCATCTACGCTCAGATTCTCTTTCCCCAAACAGGATAACAGAGGTGACTGGCAAATACCTGGCTGAGTGACGTGTAGCCGGAGGATAAGATGCCAGTTTCCTCTGCTTGCCTGCATCTCTGGTTTTACGGTTGACGCTCACTCTCTGTCTTTGTGGTGGAAGAAGGTGAAGAATTTCTCCACAAGCACTTTATTTTAATGACAAGTTCCAGCGACAAGTTCATGCCTTCACCTTTATTGACTGTACAATGGTGGTTGTTGTTGGGGCCATTCTGAGCAGGCATTTCTCAGTAAATTAGGCAAACTGTTGGCAGAATTTGAACTCTGTGTGGCCATTAGTGACTTTGGTTTTTAGTTTTGGGTCTCAGACGTAATTCCCCCCTTTTAAGGAAAACAGCAATGACAACAAATAATAATAATTCCATGGCCTCTGGTTTAGGCTAGTTTTTTTGTTCTAAAATCTTAAAGAACTAAAGAATAGTCTTAAACTTGTCTCTAAAACCTGCTTATCTATTTTAAAAAGAATGTACTCTTTTTCCAGCTTCGTACAAGATTAATAAAGCAACAAATGAGACCAAGATATTGAAATTCAAGAAATATGTATAAAGGTTTACTATGAGTTCAGCACCATTCCATCTTCTAAATCTATATGTGAATATATCTGATTTAATGCAAACAAAGTTTAGAAATTAGGCATTATTTTTACTGAAGAAAACTAAGATGCTGAGAAAATTATTGTTCACGAGCCCTGGTTTAATTTGCTACTGAGATTGCCATTTCCCCAAAGTAAGTAATATTTCATGAATATGACTTAGGTGTGTATCCATCTGCAACTCAAAAATGGATGACCTCTTAATATATCAGTTGTCATCTTATACTAAAGAAAGCATATTAAATCTCGAAAATCTAAGGTCATTGAACTTCAACCAAAAGTGATTTTTTAATTAGATGATCTATAAACTACCTAGAGACTCCCTTTATGAGGTTAGCATTGAATCAATAATTTGCCTCCGTGTTCCTGGAGTTACTTGTTTCTTTGATCTGGAGACGCAAAGAGAAGTAGTGCTAGAGATAAACAGGGAGAAAAGACAGGATGAAAGCACTAAATTTACTTCATTTAGCTTGTTGACTTCCAAAATTTAGGAAAAATTGCCAAACACGTATTTCTTGTGACTTGATTGTATTAAACTTGCAGGTAGTTGGAGAATCTGGCAATATCAAACACTGAGAATCCCAGGGAAGGGGGAGCCTGGTGGGCTGCCATCTATGGGGTCGCACAGAGTTGGACACGACTGAAGTGACTTAGCAGCAGCAGCAGCAAGTTAAAGAAACAAAACCATAGTTTCCTTGGATGTTCAGAAAAGTGTAAAGCAATCTCTCCTTTCAATTAAAGTTCCTTTTCTTGCTTTTCTCTCTCTCCCTATTTCCTTTTCAGAGTGGCACCCAATGTTTTTATCAGAGTTTTCAGTTTATTCCCAGATTATTTGGTACTTTTAAAATGAGTTGATTTTTATTTGACTATTTGCATCCAGTTTTAACTTAGTGATTGTGGCATATATTGACAGATACTTTATTCTGTTGGAGAATCTCATTAGAATTTTTTTTTACTTTTTTGTTTTAATTTCATGTAAGTTATAAAAACCCTAGTTAACCTGACTTGAATCTGATTTGAAACGTAATCAGCGGAGGCCTACCTCTACTTCATTAAGATGTTGGAAAATTTGTGTTTTTATTCATCTCACTGTATAATTAATTTTGGTTTTGCTTTTTGATGCAAATCTGAGTTGTGTTTTTTTCATACGATAAAGGCACTGGAATAAATCACCACCTTTATACTATCACATAGAGCAGATGGCCCATATCATTGAAATTTACAAGATAAGTCAAAAGCCATTTTTCAGATACTAAACCAAAGTTGATGAAGGATCTTTTTCCTGGAATTGGAGAGAAAGGTACAAATTACCCTCAATAACTTTCTTTAACTTTTTGTTGTTTCATAATTTGATGACTTGAAGATAACGCTAACCTATCCAGACTCTAGACTTCCTTTTTTTCTCTATAGATTACTTTAAGCTATGTTTTAAATTAAATATAATGCTTATCTGTCTACACTATATTTATAGATTATTTGGGTCAGCATTGTTAGTAGCCAAGATAATTAGAACACTAATATAAAGTGGTTTCAAATGTGTGTGCATGCTTCACGCTTTAATTAGAAAGTCCTTTATAGTTTCATGTATGGGGGACACCCTTATCACTTTTATGGGAGATTTTTTTCTCCAAAGAATTAATTTAAATGATTTAGAAATTATGTATGGAGAGGAATCATTACTCTTAATGACTGAACAGAGGGAATTCATTTGAAAAAATGTTGAAATTAATAATCAGGAGTCCAAATACAAAACTGTCTTATGGAACTTTGATTTTATTTCCAAAATGAAGTGTAAATTCCTCATCCCAGGAAGAAATAAAGATTTGTTAATCCAGATATATTATATATGAAATTATCTTCACTTCATGAAGTAAAATTTTTTTCATGTAACATTGTGTAAGTTTAAAGTGTACAAGGTGATGATTTGATATACATGAATATTTGATAAATGATTATCACAATAAAATTAGTTAACATATATATCATCTCACTTAGTTGCCATTTTTGGGAGGTGATGAGAACTTTTAAGATCTACTCTCTTAGCAACTTTTAAGTACCCAATAAAGTTATTGCTATTGCATGGTTAACTACAATAATAATGCCGTATATTAGATTCCCCAGAACTTATTCATTTTATAGCTGAAAGTTTGTACCGTTGACCAACTTTTCCCTACCCTCTCCCTGGCAACCACCAATCTACTCTCTGTATCTATGAGTTTGATGTTTTTAGATTCCACATGTAAGTGAGATCATTCAGTATTTGTCTTTCTCTGTCTGACTTATTTCACTTAGAACAGTGCCCTCAAGTTTCATGTGCGTTGTCACAAATGGCGAGATTGCCTTCTTTCTGTAGCTGAATGATATTCATTGTCTCTGTGTGTATATATATATACACACACACCATGTCTTCATTAATTATTCATCTGCTGATGGTCACTTAGTTTGTGTATCTTGGTTACTGTAAATAATGCTGCAGTGAACATTGGGGTAGATATCTGTTCACGATATTGATTTCGTTTTATCCACATATATGTTCAGAAATGAAAATGCTTGGTTGTATGGTAGTTCTATTTTTAATTGTTTGAGGAACCTCCATACTGTTTTCTATATTGGCTGCACCAATTTACATTCCCACCAACAAGAGTGGGAAGGTAAATATGCCCTACAGCATCAATCCCATGGTTTTTGCTAACAACTTTTCTAACAGATGTGATTTGCACTTCCCTTTGCGTTGAGCACCTTTTCAATGTACTGTTCGCCATTTGTATATCTTCTTTCGAGAGACAGGGACAGAGAAAGTAAACAATAAAGAAGTTATGGGATAAAATGTTAATAATATACAAATCTTACTAAAAGCGCTTGCTTACTAATGGGTGTTCTTTGTACTATTTTTATTCTTATTTCCTTTTTTAATTAAAAAGAATATATTGGCTCATGTAACTGATAAAAATCCAGGGATAAACTTTAAATATGACTTTAAAATACCACCAGTAATTTTCCTCCCTCTCTGTGCTTTCCTCTGAGTTGACTTCACTTAGAGTTAGTTTTGCCAGAGACAGGGAGGTAGTAAGACCTTGTTGTTGTTCAGTGTCTCAGTCACCTCCGACTCTTTGTGACCCCATGGGCTGTAGCACACTGGGCCTCCCTGTCCTTCACCATCTTCTGGAGCTTGCTCCAACTCATGTCAGTGATGCCGTCCAACCACCTTGTCCCCTGTCATCCCCTCCTCCTCCTGCCATCACTGTTTCCCAGCATCAGGGTCCTTTCTAATATCTCGTAGCCTTTCTTTAAGTTTGAAGTGATTTCCAACTAAAAAAAAGATATAAGCTTCTGAACTGGAATTCTAAGGTTTATTAAAATACCTGGGAACAAATCTTAAAACTTTTAGGATATCTTAAAATGAGTTTCCATTTAAGAGACTTTATATACTTCTTGAATTATTTGTACCATTCAGCTGTATTTCTACAGTATAAAGTAATTAGTTGATAGCTATTTAGCCAGACTGCTTTCACGGGAAAGAAAAACTGTGGTGGAAGGGACAGGCAGAGGGCACAGAGTTCATGGGAGAAAGCTAAGGTTACTGAGCAGGAACTGGGCTTTGATTCTACCCTGACCCAATCCTGAACTCTGGCAAACAAAACTCAACCGCAAGTCTGAACCCAAAGCTGTAGGACATAAAGTTCTTCCGTTGCTATGGAAGAAGCTTTCAGCAAATTGAAGATTAATCTGCAATCTTTGAGACTGTGAATTATTCTCAATTTCAATAAAATAAAAATTACCTCTTCCATGGGAGTTTGTGGGATTTGCATAATTTACTTCCATGTGGCGTCTAAGTTCTTCCATAAACGTAACAAAACATACAACAAAACAAATTTAAAAACCTAACATATAAGTGAAAGTCACTCAGTCGTGTCCGACTCGGCGACCCCATGGGCTATACAGTCCATGGAATTCTTCAGGCCAGAATACTGCAGTGGGTAGCCTTCCTTTTCTCCATTATTTAAAATAGTTTATTCCTACTTTTATAGATATAAAAAAAAGCCAGCACTTCATCATTGTTCTTTGTTCTTTGGTAAATTGCCATTTTCTCCTAAAGCTGCTTATGAGTGGAAAGCAGATCAGAATGCTATACAGTCCATTTAAAGTCTAGAGCTGAACTCGTTCCCCCTCATCCTTGCATTTGTAACCTCACATTTATATAACCTTTCAAGTGAATTTCAAAGATCATTCAAAAATTCTATTTGATCAGTTAAATTTGCCAAATTGTATATTCCTTTCTGTAATTTTCTTTAAAGTTCGGCTTTGAGAACAAAGATGTCCACATGTGGTTTATAGATTCCCTTGGAAAGCAAAGCAAGGAGGAGGGAACTAGAAAGGCAAAGTAAATGATTTTTTTTTTTCTGGTCTGTGTCTGATTTTGATTATTTGGGACAGAGTCAGTGTTGAACTAAGTGCAAAATTAAGAATAAGCAAGTTGACCGAAGTCAAACACCAGCTGATATTGTAGCCAGAGCTCAATACTGACACTGTCCTAGCGCTATGCCGTATGTGTGGGTCTGTTAGTCGCCCAGTTGTGCGTGACTCTTTGCGACCCCACGGACAGTAGCCCATCAGGCTCCTCTGTCCATGGGATTCTCCAGGCAAGAATACTGGAGTGAGGAGCCATTCCCTTCTCCAGGGCATCTTCCTGGTCCAGGGATCGAACTAGGGTCTCCTGCATTGCAGACGGATTCTTTACTGTCTGAGCCACCAGGGAAGCCCAGATGTTATGCTACCAGAAGTCATAGTTTGAAGAAACCTCCCTTACATCACGTGCTTTATTTTCCTTTCTTTCTTATTTGCTCAGTGAATGGGGCAGCAGAACTGATTTGCTAGAACTCAAATGGCAGAGAGACAACTCACCTTGCAGAGCTGAGAGAACCTGCCAAACAAAACAACGGCCAAGTTAAAAAATACCTTAGAGATCACCTATTCTGACTCTGCGTTCTTCAGATGAAAAAGACAAAAAACCTCACAGCAACAAATAACTAAGGTCTGGAGAAGTTTAATTGGTTGATCAAAATACCCTAGTTTGCAAGATGACTGTTGGGCAAATCACTTATCCCTTCTGAATTAGATTGTTCGTTTGTTGAAAACATGTGAGTATTTATTAACTAGGCTGTGTCTGACCCTTTCAGGACCTCTGTTCATGGGATTCTCCAGGCAAGAATACTGGAGCGGGTTTCCATTTCCTTTTCCAGGAGATCTTCTTTACCCAAGGATTGAACCTGAGCCTCCTGCCTTGGCAGGTGGATTCTTTACTACTGAGCCACCTGGGAAACCATTATAAAGAGACGTAGGGCTATTGGAAAGTTAAGATCATGTTTATGAAGAACCTAGTATACTCAGTGTTTGACAGGTATAGTTAGTGCTTGACACCCAATTAATGTGGTCTTTAATTGTTAGAATCATACCTTAAGTTTTAAGATTATTAATGATGAGTATATTTATCATTGTCCTGATTGAAAGCAGAAAGGGGAAGGCTTGGTGCTGCTTGAACTTTTCTTGGCGCTGCAGAAATCCTGGATCCAGAGCCTTGTCACACATGGTGAGATCTAGTCTCATTTGAAGTAATGATCAAAGTTCTGCATGGTTTGTGCTGAGAGGTAGTTTTTATTTTTCTTTTTTCTCCCATGTGCCCCTTGCTTTCATTTTGCTCAGCTTTAAAACATTTGTTCTATTTACATGAATGTATTCAACAGGCAGATTGTTCCTTGCCTGAGAATTCTTCCCTTGAATGCAAATAACATTTCTTAATCTTTCACAGCTGGTTCAAGAAGTATGCCTGATGAATCACCTAGAGGAGATAGAAAAAAGGATAAAGAGAAGACAAACAAAAGCAGAACATTATACAACCCTTGAGCAGCCCATTAACCATTTAACTTATGCAAAATATGCACTGTCTGAAGAACTGTTTTAGATGGAAGCCATAAGGCTTTCTCTCGGGCTGTAGAAAGACAAGGTCAGACCTTTGATGCGTTAAAAATGCAGAAAGGTTATAGTCAGTTGAGGTTTTCATGCCAACCATGTGAAACAAACTTGGGTCCCCCCCCAAAAAAAAAAATCTTGAAGC